>NC_082732.1:18852036-20182036 GCF_030144855.1 Hypanus sabinus
TGCTAAGCTCAAAAAGATCGAAATAAAATGTATCATTCCAACTCTGATCAGCTAATTCCATATACTTAGGAGACTAAAGTTGAGGTCTAGGGATTGATTTGTATCACCGAAAGCACTCTTACAGTCACACTAAAGAGATCTTTTTGGTTGGAAAGCCAGTGGTTCAAAGGTCAGCAGTGTTGTATATTTAATATTTCAGTAACATTAGAGTAATACTGGAAATAATTTATTGATTAAACTTTGTTTACATAGTTCATTACAGGTTCATGCCACCAGGTCACATGCGCGTGCCTCACTAAATAAAGTAGACCCGAAGCAGACACGTTACCCCAGCTCCGTGCTTTTCTTTCAACTAGTTTTTTTGGTTTTGGAGTTACAAAACATATCAAGTGGTATTTCAAGACTACAGTGTTGTGGATTTTTTTTTTGAAGAGCTGGGCTTGTGGTGGGGTGAGGGAAGGAAGTGGAAGGGAATGGATAGAAAGTGGAAAAGAATCAGTAGTCGGGATGAGTGAGTGATATGAATGTGAAAGGAATGGGGAGGCAGAGGATGATTGCTTAAAAAATATCATTTCTATTTAATTTTGATCGAGTTAAGTCAACTGTTTTTTTTTAAACTGTGAAGTCAGTTTCCTGGTCTAGACCTGGAGCTGTGGTACGACCAGGATTCTAGTGCATAAAATGCTGGAGGAACTCATAAAATGCTGGAGGAACTCAGTAAGCCAGGCAGCATCTATGGAAAAAAAGTATAGTCGATGTCTTGGGCTGAAACCCATCGGCAGGACTGGAGAATAAAAGATGAGGAGTAGATTTAAAAGGTGGGGAGGGGGAAGAGAGAAACACAAGGTGATAGGTGAAACCAGGAGGGGAAAGGATGAAGTAAAGAGGTGGAAAGTTGATTGATCAGATCGTTGCCCTCTGGTGCTCCTCTCTCCCCCCCCCCCCCTCCCCTTTCTTTCTGCCATGGCCTTCTGTTTTTTCCTATTAGATTCCCCATTCTCCAGCCCTCTGTCACATTCTCCAATCAATTTCCCAGCCCGAAACGTCAACTGTACTGTTTTCCATAGATGCTGCCTGGCCTGCTGAGTTACTCCAGCATTTTGTGCTTGGATTTCCAGCATCGGCAGACTTTCCCTTGTTTGTAACTCAAACGCCAGCCCAGATAGACTAAAAAGACAGGGTGCCGGGAGCGGAGGCAAGGATGGGGCCAATTCCATTCACTCTCTCCACAATGTTTACTTCTCTCCCTAAGGTGTTGAGGCTGTGAGACTGCTCCAGCTGCTCCACGCTTTATGTCTGCAAGCTTCGTGGTGATTTGCCACGCTGTGTGATGAAGTGAGACTAAGGCTTTTGGCCTACTCTGGCTGCTCTGAGCTCCAGGTCTATGGACTCAATTTGGTTCCGAACGCTTTTGCTTTACTGTTGGAGTGATTTGTGTTTTTATTCTCTTTCTCTACGAATTTGGTGTAGGTCTTTTTTTTAAAAATTGTGTTCTTCTGGGTTTCCTGCTTTGTGGCTGCCTGTAAGCAGATGAATCTCAAGATTGTATAATTCATACACACTTTGATAATAAATGTACTTTGAATGTCAGTTCAGATGAAGATGTTGCTTCCCACTGAGAAGGGTTTGTGTCTACCTCAGCCACAGCTGAATTTCTTCAGCTTGCTTGTTTCCAAACAGATTCTACATCCTCTCCTTAGCAGAGGAGTTATTTATTCATTACCACAGCGAGGTTTTCACCACAATTTTCCCTCATGCCTACTGCTTCCTAGCTGAGTAGATTCACCACCAGTCTTTTAAAAGTTACCAAGTCAGTAAAAGGCAAACACTTAATAAATTCTTACCATCAGTTAATAAGCTGGAACAGGCTATCGGACACTTCCATTCAAATGTAGGAGATTGAGGGGTGACCTTATAGAGGTGTATAAAATCATAAAGGGTATCGATAGGGTGAATTCATGTAATTGCTTTCCCAGGAATGGAGTTCTAAAATCAACAGGGCACTAGTTTAAGGTGAGAGGTGAAAGATTTAAAAGGGAACAGAATGGCAGCTTCTTCACTTAGAAGGTGGTGCGTATGTGGAATGAACTGACAGTGCAAGTGACTGAGGTTGATACAATAATAACATTTAATATACATTTGAGTAATATACATGGTTAAGAGGGGTTTAGAGAGATATGGTCCAAACATGGACAAATGGGACAGGCTTGATGGGCATCATGGGTTGGCATGGACAAGTTCGGCTGGATTTCAGCCGTTTCCGTGCTCTATTTATCTATGACCTCATTCAGATGAGCTGAGGCTTTCTGCCTCTACTCTCCACCACCTCCCCACATCACAATATTTCAGACAATGACTCCGACCATAAAACAAACCTTTACTTATCTCCCTCTAATCACTTCTCGACTATTTTAAATCTATATCCCATAGATTACATATCTTCCTAAGGCAATTGAGATCTGCTTGTAATGTGGAACAGGAATGAAACAGGTTTGAGATATAGTGAGTAGGCATCAGGAACCTAACAGCTCACTCAGATCCATTGGCACACCAACCCCAACAATTCCCCTGCTACCTCTCAGTCTGCTCACCTTCTGAAGTGGAAGACGCAAAGGAATACTGATGCCAAATGGCATCAGCATTCCTAGAGTCACCGAAAAGGCACTTCAGTTCTCTGGGTCAGCGGCACTCATTCACACTTACCTCAGACCGATTCTATTATTACTTCTCCTCCACTCTGCCTATATTCTATCACTCATCTACTCACTGGATGCAATTTACAGCAGAAAATTAACCTACCAGCCTGCAGGTGTTTGTGACATAGGAGCAAACCAGAGCATCAAGAGGAACCCCACTTAGTCACACAGCAAGAACGTTCACACTCAAACTGGAAAGCACCTAAGATCAGGATTGAACCTGGCTCACTGGGAAGGTGAGATATCAGCTCTACCGGCTGCACTACAGGCCTATCACTGGTCTTCCCTGAATTTATTTTGACTCTCTTTGGTTTCAGGAAGGTTGCTGAGGGAAAGCAAGGAACTTGTGGCACAAGAGGCCAGGTGTGCTCTCAAGGAAGATGTGTTTCTTAGACATTGACAGTCTGGCTATCTTCAGGTCATGAGGTCCACTTGCCAACGTCTCTCCTCATGAGAGAGCTGCAGTAGCTCCAAGCAGTTAGATTTGTTTTGGCAGATGGTCCAACCATTAGAGAGTGGGACTGGAGCAAATCTTGACAGGGCAACTCATTCCCTCAATTTTTGAGTTTTAAAATCACAATAGCATTAAGTAATCTATTTGGTCTTAAGGACAAACACTTAATCATTGAGATCAGCTGATATTTGCATGCACGGAGACACTAGAGACTGAAGAAAAAAAACTAACTGCTGGAGGAATTGAGTGGGTCGAGTAGCATCCGTGGAGGCAGAGAGTTGGTCGACAGTCAACTGTGACCCCGAATCAAGTCTGAGGGTGTGAGCAGAAGATAATCAGCAGCAACAAACACAAAATGCTGGGTGAGATGGGGGCAGGTGTGTCATAGGTGGAACCAAGTGAGGAGGAGTTGATGGAGCTAGATGGGTGAGGGAGGGAGAGGGGGATAGTGAAAGACAGAAAACAACAGTAAAAAATTAGAGGAATTAAAATTTAAAACCTACCAGCTCCATCTCACTGGACATATCATTTACCAGCCACACTCACCTCTCCTTCGACACTCTCTGTCCTGGTATAACTTCATGATCTGAAGCATCTGCTATCTCAGTGCCTCCACAGATGCTGTTCAGCCCTCTGTGTTAATTACCACGTAATATCCTCAGCAGTTGCCCGAAAGCTCCGGGAGAGGGCCGCTACCGCTGGTGCCATGACCAGGTGGTGTCACAAAGTACCTCCTCAGGCATTAACAAAAGTAGGCATCTCCACTAACCTGGAAAGCCCATAGCCTTTATCAAAGCTGAAGACCAGCCACAGCCTCAGCCCAGATCACCAGTGGGATTGTTTGCTACAGCACCTAACAGGCAACTGGAAGTTGATCTGGGCAAAGTTCCCCGACTTCATTGCGTCACAATCCCTACGGCCGGAAATTATCATTCAGTCAGAAACCCCACAGCAGGTGACCACAATAGAACTGACATTTCCTTGGGAAGACTGGATTGGGGAGGCATTTGAACATAAGAAAGCCAGATACCAGGAGCTGGTAGAACAGGGTGGAAGGCACAATGTGAGCCTATAGAGCTGAGGTGTGCAGGCTTTGCCGGTCGCTCGCTGTGCAGAACCTACTCGCTCCTTGGCATTATGGGGGGGGGGGCAGGGGCTGCAAAGAAAGAGCCAGCAGGACCATCATAGAGACTGCTGAGCAAGCCTCCAGATGGCTATGGATCGAGAGGTGTGACCATGGACCTGTGCTGCTGGGACACAAGCTGGGTGGGGCCCGATCAAGCCCGGCTGGGTCACCTGGGCGTGAGCGTCTGGTGCTGAAAGAACTGAAACCCCGATAACCCTGGGCTACATCGCATCCCAGCACATCCTAACATGTATCTCAGCATCATGGGATGGTTGGAGGACAGCTACAGACAAAGGCAAGATTTGGATCAGGTTAGTACTCTGCATACCTGGCACATCAAGTAATAACATGATGGTGGATAATTAACCTAAGCACTAATAACCAGTTTGGGTTCTGCCAGGAGTACTCACTTATTACTCATTACTGGCTAGATATAATCATGGTCACACAAGCTCAGCTCCAGATTAAAATTGCATTAAATCAAGTCTGGCATTGAGGAGCCCAAATCAAAACTCAATGAAGATCAGGCAAAAGCTCCTCACTGGCTGGAGTCTTAATAGTTATTCATCTCAGCACAGAGCAGAGCTCCAGGAGTGCCTCAGCTAATCAACTTATACCTGCAGCCACCAGCTAAGATAAACATGACACTGTAGGTTCACCCAGGTTTAGGAACTCTGCAAAGCGAGAAGTGTACAGTTGAACAAGGGGTAAGAGGAAATACTCTAGCAACAAACCTGTAAGTATGTCATAATCCCTTCAACAAGGGCTGGTGTTATTCTCCTTTCAGTTTAATGACCTGTTCAGCTTTGTGAGGTTTAGGCAAGGCATTGGTTGGAATTAAGTGTAAAAAAGTCATGTCTTATTAGCTTATTCGGTAGTTTCTGTTCTCGCCAGCTATCCACATTTGACGGATACACACACACACACAACTCTGTACCATGATGGAATCTTGGAGTAGGGCTATGCACATAAAGTCTCTTTTGAACGGTGATAAATATTTTGTGACATTACAGAATAGGCAAGGGTGATGTAAGTGTACTTAGCTCACTGCTCTCCTCTCTCTACATCCATTACTGTGTGGCGAGGCGCAGTTCAAACGCCACCTATAAATTTGCCAATGACACGACTTTCGGTGGCACACAGGAGAGAGATGGATCAGCTGGTCGAGTAGTGACGCAACGATAATCTTGCACTCAATTTCAGTAAGACCAAGGAATTGATTGTGGACTTCAGAAAGGGGGAAATTGGGAGAGGGCACAGCAGTCCTCATTGGGGAAAGGGTGAGCATTTCCAAGCCCCTGGGTGTTAGCATCTGTGAAGATCTATCTCGGGCACAACAAAGAGGCAATTACAAAGAAGGTATGGCAGCGGCTATACTTCACTAGGAGTTCGAGGAAGCTTGCTATGTCTCCAAAGGCACCTGCAAATATCTACAGATGTACTGAGGAGAGCATTCTAACTGGTTGCATCACCATCTACTTCCATCAAGGAGGAGGACACAGCGTTTTAGGAACAGCCCCTTTCCCTCTGCTATCAGATTTCTGAATGGACAATGAACCCATGTACACTGCCTAAATACTTTTTCTTTCTTTTTCGCCCCGTTTTTGCACTACTTATTTAAATAATTAATGTTTTTTTGGTAATTTATAGTTTTAAAATTGTTATGGATTGCAATGTACTGCTGCCTCAAAACAACAAATTTCATGGCATATACCATGATATTAAATCTGATTCTGATTGGAGTGCATTTGCATTTGAGAGTGGAAATAAACCAGCTTTAGGGAAAGAAAATTTGTGGATTCTCATTATCTTGGAGTTGTCTGTATGAAGTAAAACCAGACCTTTGAAGTTTCATTTTTTGGTCATCTGGGAGGTTGACACATGTAGGAACTCATCGCTGTGCTTCAGAAACTGCATACAATCAAAATTCAATTCTCTGATCATCTATCTCATCGCTGTTTTTGGGATCACATATTCAAATCCCCGGTACACTCCTCCCGGGATTCAGAACTCTGAATCACTGAGTACCAATGATAAATACTTAGCCATAGATATCAATAAGATTCATTGGTATTTTAAAAGTGGTTTTGAACAAAAGAAATTCTCCCTCTGGACATTCTTTCCCTAAAAACGATTTGATTCCTCTCAATTCCTCTGTGTTTTTTTCCCTCACCTTTCCTATGTGCCTTAAGAGAGCTAGATTAATGCTACAGCAAAATAAGACTCATTCAAATCATGCAGAATTATTGCTTAAACATCAATGATGGCATCCTGTCCCATAGGTGAGCATATTTCTTTGTAGGAAGATTTGCTTTGAAGGTTTATATAAATTTGAATATTCTGTGGATAACACCTTTGCATGCATTGAATACTGATAAATTTTGACTATTTGGGCAGTTGTCGTCCAAGTTTCCATTTTCTCTTTGATGCAATATTAACTTCAGTGTCAAGAGGCTTGGTGTTGAAGCTGGGGTAAGGACATGTGGCAAGGTGAATGGGGAAAGTGTGTAGATTCTCCCCAGTAGTTACTAATGTTTATTTATTTCCAGTTTAAGAAAGTAACACATTGCTCAGGGTATGGAGCTGATAAAGAGATTGAAATAGAGAAAAAAATAATAAATAGCCACTGAGGAGACAGAAAAAGAGAGAAAAAATAAGTTTCTTGGAAAATAATAGATAGGTTGGAGTGATTACAAGCCAGTCATGACACTGAAGACTACCATATTAAAATATCATTAAGTCAATTACGACTATCATTTCAACTGCATGCTGTGATTACTGGCCTGGAATGACATTTGTTTCCTTCAATATTTATGAGTGAGACAAAGACTTGGTGCGCCAGGAGTGGTTTTATTGTGTTTTGGTGATAATCTTGCTGTGATATTGTGCTGGAAGTGCACCACAACCACTGTATCTCTTGTCATTGATGTGAATTGTTATCTCACATGCCGAATAATAATAAACATCTTAATGCAACGTGATAACAATTGTCGCTCATTATCAAGGTGGTGCTGAATGCAGTTTATGTACATACTTTCTCCCTTGCTCTAATATTCTTCAATAATTTGTATTCATCTCTATAAATGGTTGCACCTTGTAGTACTACATTGCTATGAATACTCAGACTCTGTAAAAGATACTGCAGAAATCCATAGAGTAGTTCTCATATAAGAACACAAGAAATGGGCCAAATGCAGTTAAATGGGAATTAGCTCAAGTTGGAAAGCTGACCGGCATAGACTACTCTAATTGAGCTGAAGGGCCTGTTTCTATGTTCTGCTATGAGTCTACTTAGATTTGGTAACTGGCCATTCAGCCCCTCACTTCTACTGTGACATTCATGGCTGATCTTCTACTCAGGCTTATGTTCCCATATTTATAACACTCAATTCCCAAAAGTATGTCATTCTCTTGAATATATTCAGCAACTGAGCCTCCACATCACTCACGGGCGGAGAATCCATTGAATCATATCTTGAGGGTAAAGAAACTTGTTCTCATATCGGCCCTAAATGGCTAATTCCTTACATTGGCATATGCAGTCAGGGGCCACTTTACACCTATACACCTGTGCGTTTATGCATATATCAAATCATCCAATCATGTGGCAGCAATTCAATGCATAAAAGCATGCAGACATGTTCTAACCAAACATCAGAGTGGGAAAGAGATGTAATTCAAGTGATTTTGACCGTGGAATGATTGTTGATGCCAGAATGGTGGTCTGTGTTTCTCAGAAACGGCTGATCTCCTGGGATTTTCATGCACAACAGTCTCTAGGGTCTATAGGGAATGGTGCGAGAAACAAAACAAAATATCCAGGGAGCGGCAGTTCTGTGGATGAAAATGCCTTGTTAATGAGGGGGTCAGAGGAGAATGGTTAGACTGGTTCAAGCTGATAGGAAGGCGACAGTAACTCAGAAAATCACGTGTTACAGCAATGGTGCGCAGAAGAGCATCTCTGAATGCACACCACGTCGAACCTTGATATGGATGGGCTACAGCAGCAGAATACCACACTGGGTTTTACACTGTTAAAGTGCCCACTGAGTGTACTGACATACGGATCTGTAGGAGAACTCTGCTCCTCAGGTCTGTTTCACCATTTAAGAACTTCCTAGCTGATCTAACTGTGATTTAGACCCCGTGATAATTACCACTTTACATATTTTTATTTAGAGACACAGGCTCTTCCAACCCAATGAGCTGCAGCGCCCAGCAACCAATCTGTTTAACCCTAGCCTAATCACAGGACAAGTTACAGTGACCAATTAACCTACTATCTAGTATTACTCTGGACTGTGGGAGGCAACCAGAGCACCTGGAGGTAACCCACGCACTCACAGGAAGATTGTATAAATTTTCTTACAGTGAACTGAGTTCTGAACTCCAATGCCCTGAGCTGTAATAGTGCCGCACTAATCGCTACGCTACCGTGCTGCCCTGAAATGAATTCATTACCTGTAAAGAATTTATCCACCTTCAAGGACCAATTTTCAAGGCACTATTTCTTGAGCAGGAGAGTTCCAAATGCTCACAGCCATCATAGAGAAAACCCTTTGCTTTTTCACTGTCACTTTATCTTTAAACAGAGACCTTGTTCTCTATTTTAACTTTGTCAAGAGTATATATGTTTGTATTATGTTTCGATCAAACCCCCTCACTCCTCTAACCTCCAACTGATGAAAGCCTAGCCCATCCAATCTTTCTTCATTAGACAACCCAAACTTTCCAAGTACTAATCTACGATATTTTCTCAGAACTGCTCCAATGCATTAGCATCCTTTCTTCAATAAGGAGACTCATACTATTTCTATTACTTCAAATGGCATTGCACCAGTAACCAATATATCTGAAGCAGAATCTTCATACTTTTGTATTCAATTCCTCTAGCATTTAATGATAATATTCTGTTAGCTTTCCTAAATTCTCACAGAATCTGCATGCCATGTGTTTGCAATTCATGCACTAGGTATCTGGTGCATCTCAGAGCTCTGCAATCTCTTGCCATTTAGATAATACAATGCTTCCTGTTTTTAAAACTTTCCTAGTCAAAATTTCCACACATTTATTAGTTGCTCTAGTTGCTGGATCTTTACTCTCAAACATAACCATTTATGTCCTTTGTGACCTCCTTTGAGCAGAAAATCCGATGAAAGGTAATGGATACGGCCCAGTACATCAAAGGTAAAGCTCTCCCAACCATTGAGCCCATCTTTGTGAAATACTGCTGTAGGAAAGTAGCATCCATCATCAGGGGTTATCAGTCCATGCTCTTTCTTGCTGCTGCCATCAGGTAGAATGTACAAGACCCCCAGGACTTGCACCACCAGGTTCAAGAACAGTTACTCCCCCTCAACCATCAGGCTCTTGAACATTGTGGGGGTAACTACATTCAACTTCACTTGCCCTATCATTGAAATATTCCAACAATCAATGACCTCACTTTCAAGAACGCTTTATCTCTTGTTCTTGTTATTTATTGCTACCGATTTATATTTGCATTTACACAGTTTGTTGTCTTCTGCTGATCGTTCATTGATCCTGTTATTGTTACTATTCTATAGATTTGCTGAGTATGCCCACAGGAAAATGAATCTCAGGGTTGTATATAGTGACATATATTTACTTTGAACTTTATGTTAACAACTTGCTTTCCTAGCCATCTTTATGTCATCAGCAAATTTAGCATTTTGTATGCATGATATGGATGAGGATACCTGTGGTACCCCTATTCAAATCCCATACATAAAGTATAAAAAGTTGAGACAGCAGCACTGATCCCTGTGGTATTCCACCCATTCTACCTTGCCAATCAGAAAATGATCGATCTGTACCTACTGTTTCCTGTTAGCTAACCAATCTTTGTTCCACTCCAGTCTTTGTTCCTATTCTGTGAACATTTATTTTTCAGTACCTTATCAGACAACTTTTTGAAAGCTGAATATACTACATCCACTGATACTCCTCTATCTACAGCATATGTTACTCCTTCAAAAGAACTCTAATAAATTATTTTGAGAGAGAGAGAGAGAGAGAGAGAGAGATTTGTCAGTGAAGAAAGCAAGAGATTGCAGAATCAGCGGGAAAAATTCAGAACACTGAAAGAAGGTAGTAAGTATAAAGGAGTCCATGAAATGGATCAGCAGTCATCCCCAGATCCTAATGTCTACCGATAGAAGTCAAATCAAGGAAGTGCATGTTTAATTCATAAATGTTCAACCTGACTATCCTAATGCACAGCGTTACACAGACAAAAAAAAACTTAATCTAATCTTAAGTCTAATTGGAAACGGAATTGGTATATTGTTGTCACATGTACTGAGATACAGTGAAAAGCTTGTCTGGCAAACTGTTCATACAGATCAGAACATTACACAGTGCATTGAAGTAGAAGCAGGTAAAACAATAACACAGAATAAATTCCAACAGCTACAGAGAAAGTGCAGTGCTAGTGAACAATAAAGTGCAAGATCATAATGAGGTAAACTGTGGGGTCAAGTGTCCATCTTATTATACCAGGGAACTATTCAGTAGTTTTATAATAGTGGGGTAGAAGCTGTCCCTGAGCCTGATGGTACATGCTTTCAAACTTTTGTATCTCCTGCCCCATGGAAAAAGGGAGAAAAGCGAATGTCCAGGGTGAAGAAGTAAGTATATTCAGTCAGAGTCCACAGAGGGGAGTCTGGGTTCAGTAATGTGCTAAGTTGTGTTCACAACTCTTTTCAGTTTCTTGTAGTCAACATTCAAAAGTTCAAAGTACATTTATTATGAAAGTATTTCTACATTATGCACCTTTGAGATTCATCTCCTTACACGCTGCCACAAAACAAAGAAATTTTTAAAGAGCCTATTAAAAAAAAGCAGACTATAAAACACCCAATGAGCAGAGAGAGAAAAACAAATAAACAAATCATGCAAACAATAAAAGTAAGCAAATGGCATTCAGAGCTGAAGTTTTACACAAAACCCGGCATTACTGCAGTTGGAGCAGGCCACTGCCTCAGTTCAGCACAGAGCTGGGTAAGTGTTGCTGAGCTGTGAGTAGAACTAGGCGGAAATGGCCTTTAGCTGGACACTCTGACCTTTTCATTCTGGCCCAGTGCTTAAACTTGTCCAAACATCAAGTTGCTGCTCGCTCTCAAACTGTGCTGGGGCCTGAACCCTGCCACTCAATTTGACCTGGCGCTTAAATTGATCTGACATCGGGACTTTCCTGGCTCTCGGGGATACCGTGACTCTGCTTCCACTTTTGCTTGTCTCGACCATGCCTCCTCTGCGCCTCCCCACTGCCACCACTCGTCTCCACTTCCCTTGACCATTTCTCACCTCTGTCTGCCTCTGCCACCTCTCCATTGTTAGCATTGATCATTAATAATAAAGTGTTATTAATAAGGTATTTAATAGTTTCTTTATTTTGTTCGTTGCCACTAATAAGTAGTCGCTGAGCATCACCAGTGCCATCTTAAACCGGATCACCTGGAAAGTAGTTGTCATAGCAAGACATTATGTATCCAGACAGGATACTTTTTAGACCATACGATATAGGAGCAGAAGTAGGCTATCTGGCCCATCAAGTCTGCTCTGCCATTCAATCATGGGCTGATCCAATTCTTCCAGTCATCCCCACTCCCCTGCTTTCTCCCCATACCCTTTGATGCCCTGGCTAATCAAGAACCTATCTATCTGTGCATTAAATGCACCCAATGACTTGGCCTCCACAGCTGCTCGTGGCAACAAATTCCACAGATTTTCCACCCTCTGACTAAAGTAATTTCTCTACATCTCCATTCTAAATGGACGTCCTTCAATCCTGAAGTTGTGCCTTCTTGTCCTAGAATCCCCTACCATGGGAAATAACTTTGCCATATCTAATCTGTTCAGGCCTTTTAACATTTGAAATGTTTCTATGAGATTCCCTCCCTCATTCTCCTGAACTCCAGGGAATACAGCCCAAGAGCTGCCAGACGTTCCTCATACGGATGATAAAAATTGATAAGGATCGGCAGTGTCATGCAAATTTCTTCAGCTTCCTGAGGAATTAGCAGCATTGACCATAGCGTCTACGTGTTGGAACAGGACAGGCTGAAGGAGAAGTCCTATCCTAGAAACTTAGCAGAAAAATTCCTTTTGTTCCATACACCTACTGATAAAGGGTCTTGACCCAAAACACTGACCATCACTTCAAGTTCACAGATGCTGCCTGAACTGGTGAGTTTCTCCAGCAGTTTATTTCTTCACTGCAGATTCCATCACCTTTAACCTCCTGTTTCTCCACCCAGACAGACTTGCTTCTTCCTTTACTTCTGACGAAGGACCCTGGATATGAAATGTTCATTCTTTCTCTTTCTAGGGGTGCTGTCTAACCTGCTGAATTTTTCCAGCAGTTTCTTTTATTTCAGATTTCCAGCATCTGTGGGTTTGTTTTAATTATCAAATGGCTATTTATCTTGGATTCTAATGACATCTACATGGCAACTCCTTCTTTTATATGATTCTTTTGCAAGGGGGCTGACCCAGTGGTAAGATGATCTGCAAATGACCTTATAATGTGCTTCTGGAACATTAACATGAAATTTTATTACCACAATCTATTAACAGAGTGATAACCTCAACCAATTTCAATATATTTGTTAAGCATGACTTGTTTTTCATAACAGAATCAAAAATTTTTTTTGGTCTATATTTTTTCTGGATGCTCTTAGATTGTTTACTGTGTGTTAATGTTCACATAACAAATTGTTGTGTTGTCACATCTATAGTTCTCTAGGTTTTGGGGTTGGAGATGATACATTATAATTGAGTTCCAATTTGGATTCTGTATATCCAGTCACAAGTAGAACTCCCACATCCTCTTCACAGCTAAAACAGCTTCTATGTAACATGTCGTCCTTAGGGCTAATTTCTCCCCTTCCTGCTTTAACTCTTAGTTCCCTGACCAACTCATTATGTTAGGACTCAAACATTAGTTTACAGTGCTTACCTCGCCTTTCGAGGTGGAGCTCAGGAAAAATCTTGTTGAATAATACTTTTAAAAATCTATAGTTCAGAAACAGGAGGCACTATGCAGCACCTCCACACCGTTGTATATATGCCACCCAATCACACTTCAGTTAACTCTGTTGACATTCGGGCTGAGACTTTGCATCAGGACTTTCTTCTGTTGAGTTCCTGACCTTGACTTTGCTTTTAGACATGGATACTAGACAAGATAACACAGCTGCCTACAGAGACAGGAGAAAGATTCACGTTTATACCTGTCCTAGAGGTGGCATATTCAGCCAGCTGCTCCCAAAACCTGCATTTCCCTTCCTAAGCTGTGTTATCTCCCTCTACTAGGACCTTCCCCTTAAATCCAAACAGCTGCAAGACTTTTTTTTATATATCCTGAAATGAATTGTTATTCAAGTTTTCCATGTACCTGTAAAAAATTCCTATTCCTCTTTTTAACTCCCTCCCCATTTCCGATACAATTGGCCCACTCACACTTTGGGTTTTGACAGCAATGCGGTCTGTTCTGGTTTTCACTTCAACCTCTCCAGCAACGCAAGACAGTTAATGCCATCCTTCCCTACCTTGCTCAGCTGCAGATGCAGTGGACTGGCTGGAATTTCCTGCCTGCACACTGCCTCCAGGTTAGCTGCTGGTAATCAGCTACTGGCACCTGCAGATGAGCTTCTGCAGATTGCTAACAAGTCACGTTTCTGTTTGAGATGTCCTTCATCTCACTATTTGTTCTTCAGAATGGTTTGTGTACCATATCAGCTCAAATTGTTTGAAGAACTACTGTATCTTATGGGAGCAACACACACACACACAAAGTGCTGGAGGAACTCAGTAAGTCAGGCGGCATCTAAGGAAACTAGATATCCCCCCCCCCCCAACCCCACATTTTAATTATACTCCTCGGCTTTTACTCTCCTGCTGAAGGGTCTCGGCCCAAAATGTCGACTGTACTCTTTTCCATAGATGTTGCCTGGCCTGCTGAATCCCTCCAGCATTTTGTGTGTGTTGCTTGGACTTTCAGCATCTGAAGATTTTCTCTTGTTTGTATCTTATGGGAAGTTGTATTTGATAGCTCAGCAATACACTTAAATGGAGAAGTCACAAAAGTATAGTGATTACAGAAATAGATCAGAGGACAGGTATTCTATCACAGAAAATGACTCTCCTCCTTCCTTTTCATCATTAACAAGGTGCAAATCTTTCTCAGAGTCAACTCTTTGTCAAGTCTAGTAGACTGCTCTCTGCTTGTCCTGTTCATAATTGCTCTCATGGTTAGGAAGCATAATACCACACAGGTGTCTCCCAGCAGCTCACTTGATCGTCACTGAATTGACTGCCCCCGCCAAGATGGCTTCAACAAATCCATACATCTATTACTTAGAAAGGACAGTAGGCACACTCCAACCTCTAAGGTCCTCCCTAGGTCAAACACCATCTTCACATGGAAATTTTTTGTAGTTCATCATTGTTGTTGGGCATAATTCCATGTCCCTCTCCCCTACAATTGTGAGATTACTTACTGCTTTATTATTAATCTTCAATATGGTAACATACTGGTTAGCATGATGCTTTACAGTACTAGCAACCCGGGTTCAATTCCTGCCGCTGTCTGTAAGGAGTTTGTACATCCTCCCCGTGATCATGTGGGTTTCCTCCTGGTGCTCTGGTTTCCTCCTACAGCCCAAAGACTGGTTGGTAGGTTAACTGCTCATTGTAAATTGTCCCGTGATTACGCTTGGGCGAAGTTGGGGGTTGCTGGGCAGAGCAGCTTGAAAGGCTGGAAGGGCCTATTCTGTGCAGTACCTCAATAACAAATAAATAAACAAAATTATTCTTGTCATATGTACTGAAGTACCCTGAAAAACTTGTCTCGCATAGTGTTTTTACAGAACAATTCATTATACAGTGCATTAAAGTTGTACAAAGTATAACAGAATGCAGAATAATGTGTAACAGCCACAGAAAATATACAGTGCAGGGAAACAATAAGGTGCAAGATCGTAATGAGGTAGACTGTGAGCTCAAGAGTCAAACAACACCCATGGGGAGAAAAGAAGGGCCAGTCCAAACTATTTTTTGTAATCTCCCAAATTTTGTAATTTGTAAGAATCAAATCCTATACTTGAGGAGGCTTATTCCGCCAGTTGTTCCCAAAACATGCATTTCCCTCTCTAAACTCCTTCACCTCCCTCTCTGAGGACCCCCCTCAAGGGAACTATTCAATAGTTTCATAACATCAGGGTAGAAGCTGTCCTTGAAGCTGGTGGCTTTTGTATCTTCTGCCTGATGGGAGAAAGGAGAGGAGAGAAACACATCTGGGGTGGATGGGGTCTTTGATGAGGCTGGCTGCTTTACTGAGGCAGTGAGATGTATAGACAGAGTCCATGGAGAGGAGGCTGGTTTACACGGTGTGCTAAGATGTGTCCACAACTCCCCGCAGTTCCTTGCAATTACTGGCAGAACAGTTGCTATACCAAGCAGTCATGCATCCAGATAGGTGCAGATAAAAATTGATAAAGTTTGATAAGGGCATACTAAATTTCTTTAGACTCCTAAGTAGAGGTGTTGGTGAGCTTTCTTAGCTATGGCGTCTAGGTAATTGGACAAGGACAGGCTGAAGGTGGTCTTCACTCCTACGAGCTTGAAGCTTTTAATTCTTTTGACCTCGAGACCATTGATATAGATAGGAGTATGTGCATTACAGCCCTTCCTGAAGTTCTGTTGTTTTGCTGACACTGAGGGAAAGGTTATTGTCATGACATCATGTTACTAAGCTGTCTACCTCCTTACTGGAGTATGTGCTCCGCTCCCCTTTCTGGAGACAAAGAAAAGTCCTTTTGTTTTGCTGACAATGAGGGAAGGATTGTTGTCATGGGGTCTCTATTTCCTTCCTGTACTCTGAATCATTGTTATTTGAGATACACCCATTTATACTGGTATCACCTGCAAATGTGTAGATGAAGTCTGGCCAATCAGCCACGAGTGTACAGGGGGTAGAGTATGGGGGGAGGCGGCGGAGGGCTGAGGATGGAGCTTTGAGGATCTCCAGTGCTGAGATTAATCATGATGGAGGTGGTGCTGCCTCTCCTTACTGATTGTGATCTGTTATCCCGGAAGTCAGGAATCCTATTGCTTAGAAGTCAAGTTCAGACAAGTCAAATCAAGTCGCTTTTTATTGTCATTTCGACCATAAGCTGCTGGTACAGTACACAGTAAAAATGAAACAATGTTCCTCCAGGACCCTGGTGCTACATGAAACAACACAAAACTACACTAGACAATGTGAGACAGCTTAGGGCTACACAAGACTATGTAGAAACAACACAAAAACTACACTAGACTACAGGACTAAAGTGCACAAAATAGTGCAGGGCAGTACAATAATTAATTAATAAATAAATAATTCATAAACAAGACAATAGGCAGAGTAGAGGACAAATTTCAATATAATAATAAATGATGTAGATGTCAGTCTAGACTCTGGGAATTCAGAAGTCTAATGGCTAAGGGGAAGAAACTGTTGCACAGTCTGGTCATGAGAGCCCGAATGCTTCGGTACCTTTTGCCAGACGGCAGGAGGGAGAAGAGTTTGTATGAGGGGGTGCGTGGGGTCCTTCACAATGCTGTTAACTTTGCGGGTGCAGCGTGTGGTATAATATCCGTGATGACGAGAAGAGAGACCCCGATAATCTTCTCAGCTGGCCTCACTATCCTCTGCAGAGTCTTGCGATTCGAGACGGTGCAATTCCCAAACCAGGCAGTGATGCAGCTGCTCAGGATGTGCTCGATACATCCTCTGTAGAATTTGGCGAGGATGGAAGGGTGGTGGGGTGGTGGGAGATGGACTTTTCTCAGCCTTTGCAGAAAGTAGAGACACTGCTGGGCTTTCTTGGCTATGGAGCTGGAGTTGAGGGACCAATTGAGATTCTCTGCCAGGTGAACATAGAAACATAGAAAACCTACAGCACAATACAGGCCCTTCAGCCCATAAAGTTGTGCTGAACATGTCCCTACCTTAGAAATTACTAGGCTTACCCATAGCCTTCTATTTTTCTATTTACCTATCCAAAAGTCCCTTAAAAGACCTTATCGTATCCACCTCCACCACCGCTGCCAGCAACCCATTCCACACATTCACCACTCTCTGAGTAAAAAACTTACCCCTGTCATTTCCTCTATACCCATGTCCCAGCACCTTAAACCTGTGTCTTCTTATGGCAACCATTTCAGCCCTGGGAAAAAGCCTCTGACTATCCACACAATCAATGCCTCTCATCATCTTATACACCTCTATCAGGTCACCTCTCATCCTCCGTCGTTCCAAGGAGAAAAGGCCGAGTTCACTCAACCTATTCTCATAAGGTCAAATATAATGGCAGAATGTAGTATTAATGGTAAGAGTCTTGGCAGTGTGGAGCTACCAACTGAACCACTTTACACTAATCTAGGTTGAACTTAATCTGCCACTTCTCAGCCCAGTTTTGCATCATATCAATGTCCCGCAGTAACCTCTGACAACCCTCCACACTATCCACAACACCTCTAACCTTTGTGTCATTAGCAAACTTACTAACCCATCCCTCCACTTCCTTATCCAGGTCATTTATAAAAATCACAAAGAATAAGGGTCCCAGAACAGATCCCTGAAGCACTCCACTGGTGACCGACCTCCATGCAGAATATGACCCATCTACAACCACTCTTTGCCTTCTGTGGGCAAGCCAGTTCTGGATCCACAAAGCAATGTCCCCTTGGATCCCATGCCTCCTTACTTTCTCAATAAGCCTTGCATGGGGTACCTTATCAAATGCCTTGCTGAAATCCACATACACTACATCTACTGCTCTTCCTTCATCAATGGTTTAGTCACACCCTCAGGAAATTTAATCTGGCTCGTAAGGCACGACCTGCCCTTGACAAAACCATGCTAACTATTCCTAATCATATTATATCTCTCCAAATGTTCATAAATCCTGCCTCTCAGGATCTTCTCCATCAACTACCAACCACTAAGGTAAGACTCAGTGGTCTATAATTTCCTCGGCTATCTCTACTCCCTTTCTTGAATAAAGGAACAACATCCACAACCCTCCAATCCTCTGGAACCCCTCCCGTCCCCATTGATGATGCAAAGATCATTGCCAGAGGCTCAGCAATCTCCTTCCTCGCCTGGGGTACATCTCATCCGGTCCCGGCGACTTATCCAACTTGATGCTTTCCAAAAGCCCCAGCACAACCTCTTTCTTAATATCTACATGCTCAAGCTTTTCAGTCTGCTGCAAGTCAGACTACAATCACCAAGATCCTTTTCCATAGTGAATACTGAAGTAGTAAAGTATTCATTAAGTACCTCTGCTATTTCCTCCGGTTCCATACACACTTTCCCACTGTCACACTGGATAGCTCCTATTCTTTCACGTCTTATCCTCCTGCTCTTCACATACTTGTAGAACGCCTTGGAGCTTCCCTTGATTCTGCCCGCCAAGGCCTTCTCATGGCCCCTTCTGGCTCTCCTAATTTCCTTCTTAAGCTCCTTCCTATTAGCCTTATAATCTTCTAGATCTCTAACATTTACCTAGCTCTCTGAACCTTTTGTAAGCTTTCCTTTTCTTCTTAACTAGATTTATTACAGCCTTTGTACACCACGGTTCCTGTACCCTACCATAACTTCCCTGTCTCATTGGAACATACCTATGCAGAACTCCACACAAATATCTCCTGAACATTTGCCACATTTCTTCCGTACTTTTCTCTGAGAACATCTGTTTCCAATTTAATCTTCCAATTTCTTGCCTGATAGCCTCATAGATCCCATTACCCCAATTAAACACTTTTCTAACTTGTCTGTTCCCATCTCTCTCCAATGCTAATGTAAGTGAGAGAGAATTATCATCACTATCTCCAAAATGCTTTCCCACTGAGAGATCCGAGACCTGAACAGGTTCATGTCCCAATACCAAATCAAGTACAGCCTCTCCTCTTGTAGGTTTATCTATATATTGTGTCAAGAAACCTTTCTACACACACCTGACAAACTCCACCCCATCTAAACCCTTTCTTCAAGGGAGATGCCAATCAATATTTGGGAAATTAAAATCTTCCATCATGACAACTCTGCTATTATTACACCTTTCCAGGATCTGTTTCCCTATCTGCTCCTTGATATCCCTGTTACTATTGGGCGGCCTATTAAAAAGCACCCAGTAAAGTTATTGACCCCTTCCTGTTCCTAACCTCCACCCATAGAGATGCCTTAGATAATTCCTCCATGGTGTTCACTTTTTCTGCAGCCGTGACACTATCTCTGATCAATCGTGCCACGCCTCACCTCTTTTGCCTCCCTCCCTGTCCTTTCTGAAACATTTAAAACCTGGCACTTGAAGTAACCATTCCTGCCCCTGAGCCATCCAAGTCTCCGTAATGGCCACCACATCATAGCTCTAAGTGCTGATCCACACTCTGAGCTCATCTGCTTTGTTCACAACACTCCTTGCATTAAAATAGACACATCTCAAACCTTTGGTCTCAGCACGTCCCTTCTCTGTCTCTGGCCTATCCTCCCTCTCACACTGTCTACAAGCTTTCTTTATTTGTGAGCCAACCTCCTTTTCCCCAGTCTCTTCAGTTTTGTTCCCACCCCCCAACAATTCTAGTTCAAACTTTCCCCAGTAGCCTTAGGAAACCTCCCTTCCAGGGTATTGGTCCCCCTGGGATTCAAGTGCAACCCATCCTTTTGGTACAGGTCACTCCTGCCCCAAAAGATGTCCCAATGATCCAGAAATCTGAATCCCTGCCCCCTGCTCCAAACTCTCAAGCCATGCATTTATCCTCCACCTTATTCTATTCCTATTCTCACTGTCGCGTGGCACAGGCAGTAATCCCAAGATTACTATCTTTGCAGTCCTGCTTCTCAGCTTCCTTCCTAACTCTCTGTCATCTTTTTTCAGGACCTCTTCCCTTTTCCGACTGATGTCATTGGTACCAATATGTAGCACGACCTCTGGCTGTTCTCCCTCCCACTGCAGGATATCTTGGACGCGATCCAAAACATCCTGGACTCTCGCATCTGGGAGGCAAACTACCATCCGAGTTTCTTTCCTGCGTCCACAGAATCGCCTATCTGACCCCTAACTATAGAATACCCTATCTCTACTGCCTTCCTCTTCCTTTCCCTACCCTTCTGAGCCACAGGGCCAGACTCTGTGCCAGAGGCACGGCCACTGTCACTTCCCCCAGGTAGGCTGTTCCCCCCCCCCCCAACATTACTCAAACCACAATAGCCACAGGGCTTCTTTCTAGTACCTGACTCCTCCCCTTCCCCCTCCTGACTATGACCCACTTGTCTGTCTCCCGTGGCCCTGGTGTTACCACCTGCCTATAACTCCTCTCTATCACCTCCTCGGTCTCCCTGACCAGGCAAAGGTCATCGAGCTGCATCGCCAGTTCCCTAACTCGGTCCCTTAGGAGCTGCAGCTCGACACACCTGGTGCAGATATGGCCATCCAGGAGGCTGGGAGACTCCAGGACCTCCCACATCTGACACCTAGCACAGAACACCGGCCTCACACACATACTACTTGCTTTCCACAATTAGCACAGGTAGACCTACCTTGTCCCGTTACCGCCTAAGCTCATTGGGCCAAAGCCCTACCACTCTGCTGCACGCTGGATATGGCGGTCTTCTTTTTAAACCTTTCGCGCACCACTGGCTGACATCCCGCGCCTGCGCATTCTTGCCTCTCTTTTACCCTGAGTAGTAAAACTACCTTTGCTCCAGAAATTAGCTGTTCACTAGCAGCCTTCTTGCTCCAAATTATGGTATTGAAGTTGATAACACTATACTGTCAATAAACAAAGTCTAATGTGGGTGTCCTTCCTCTCCTGATGCTACAACGATGAGTGCAGGGCCAGACAGATGGTATTCATCACAGACCCGTTTTGGCAGTAGGTGCATTGCAGTGGGTTGACGTTGCATGGGAGACCGGAGTTAATGCACACCATTAACTTTCAACATGCAGACCACAATGATTCAAGAGGGCAGCTCATGGCCCCATTCTCAGAGCAAATGGGAATGGGAAGATTATACTGATCCTGACAATGATTTTCTCAATTCATGAATAAAGTTAATCTGTATCTATTGCTAGTGATTTGCTTGCTCATGAATCTCCTCAAATTCACTTTCATTTCAAATTACTTCTCAAATTATTTCTCAGCCTTTGAATTAGCAATATATAAGTACCTACCAGTTGACATCACACTGGTGTTTGTGGGATCTTTTCAAAGTGCAAATTGGCTGCTGCCCTTAAACCAGGACTTCACTTGAAACAGAAGTATGAATTGTCTTTGGGAATATCCTAGGAATTGAAAGGCACTGTTCCCCTGGTTTGCATTCCCAATGATCAGAGCACCTTTTATTGTGAGAGAGATTGAAAATTGTTGGTGTTCAGGGAACCTTGGTGTCCTTGTACATAAATCACTGAAAGTTAACCTGCAGGTACAGCAAGCAATTACGGAGGCAAATGGAATGCTGGTCTTTATTGCAAGAAGATTAAGTACGGAAAGGAGAACTCTGTCATAAATATATCCTTAACTCAGCTACAGAGATTAGACCTTTACACAATATTCCAGATTCAGAACCATTTGGATTCTATGAAATCACAGAAACTTGCCTTTACTCCTCTACCCAATCTTCTTGTCATAATACCATTATCATACCATTTGCCATCCTAATTGCTTCTTCTACCCAGAGGTCTTTGGAATACCAACTTCTTTGAATCTTGCAACATATACAAAATACTATGCTTTTCTTTTTTTTCACAAAATGGGTGACCAAATTTTCTATTCCATCTCCCATTTATATTTGGAAACCTCTCCTCTGGCATCCTCCTCATTGTCCCCACTGCCACTTGGTTCTGCTTTATCAGTAAAATTAGATATAATATATGTGATTCCCCCCCAACCCCCATGTAAACCATTGATACGGATTTTGTACAGCTGGTCTCCCAGAGCCAATCACTGTGTTCTTCCTCTGGTGACGGTCAATCCTTTTTCAACTATTTCTTTTATTTTCTGTTCAATAATCAAGCCCCAATCTATGCCATTTCATTACCTCTGCACTGTACACACTTCTTTATATTTTGTTACATAGCGTTTTGTCAATGGTTTTCTGAAATTTCAAATACATAATGATTATGAGCAGGAGTTGCCCATTCAGCTCCTCGAGACTGCTTCACCATTCAAAAAGTCACGGACTGTCATAAGTCTCAGCACCATGTCTGTGACACATTTCTCACATCCCTCGATTCCCTAATAACTAGCAATCTGCTGCCATTGGATAGAAGGTACTAGAGCATCTGGACTGACACCACCTGGTTCAGGAGGTACCCCTCAACCATCAGAGTCTTGGGAAAAAAAGGGATAACCACACTCACCTGCTCATCCATTGAGATATTCACAGAACCAGTCTCACTTTAAGGACTCTTTTATCTTGTTTATTTCATATTCTCATTTTTTACTGCTATTTATTTGTATTTGCATTTGCACAGTTTGTGGTCTTCTATGCTCTATTTAATCTTTCATCGATCCTGTTATACATACTTTCTATGGATTTGCTGAGTATGCCTACAGGAGAAAGAATCTCAGGGTTGTATGCAGAGACCCGTATGAACTTTGATAATAAACTTTACTTTGAACTTTGAACTACTTTGATCTATCAATCTCAATTTTCAGTGCAGGCAGCGAGCCACTATAGCACTCTTGGACGGAAAACTGCGAAGATTCTCCGACCCATTTTGGAAGAAAGTACACCTATTTAAGTTCAAAATAGTCAACCCTGCAACTTGTGACTATGACCACTATTTTTTAATGCCTTAGTGAGCAAAACATTCTTTTCTCATCTTCCCTATTGAACCCTCTAAGAGATTTGCCTGCTTCAAAGCCATCACTGTTCCCTCTTCTTGCCACTAGAGAATAGGAAGTAGCCACTTAGTGTATACATACAAAATGCTGGTGGAACCTTGTCGATCAGGTGGCATCTATGGAAATAAATCAAACAGTTGATGTTTCAGTTTCATGAGGACAGGAAACGAAAGGGGAAGATGCCAGAATAAGGTCGGGGGGGGGGGCATGGATGGGGAAGGAGGACAAGCTAGGAGATGATAGGTGATGCCAGGTGGGTGGGGGAAGGAGGATGTAGTAAGGACTGGAGGTGATAGGTGGGAAAGGAAAAGGGCTGGAGAAGAAGGAATCTGATAGGAAAGGAGAGTGGATCATGGGAGAAAGGGAAGGAGGACGGGCACCAGGGGGAGGTGATAGGAAAAGAGGTAAGAGTTCAGAGGGAATTCAGAGGTAAGAGGGAGGAGAAAAATATTACTGGAAGTTGGAGAAATCAATATCCATGCCATCAGGTTGGGGGCTACCAAGACAGAATATGAGGTGCGGCTTCCCCCAACCTGAGAGTACTCTCATCATGAAGATACGGACCGACATGCTGGAATAGGAATGGAGATAGGAATTAAAATGGTCGGTCTCCAGGAAATTTCATTTCCTGCAAGTGGAGCAGAGGTAGGTTAGGCCTCTGTTAGTCTCAATAGACCATGGATTTGCACCTTGGAAAGTTTCCAGGGTGCAAGTCTGGGCAAGGTTTTTTGTTGCCCAAGCTGCAAGTCTCCCCTCTCCGCGCCACCAATGTTGTCCAAGGGAAGGGCATTAGGACCAATACAGCCTAGCTCCAGTGTCGTTGCAGAGCAATGTGTGGTTAAGTGCCTTGTTCAAGGACACACAGCCTCGGCTCGAACCTTGAACCTCAGCCACAGCTCAGATCACTGGACAAACACCTTCACCACTTGGCCACATGCCAACACTAGCAGAGGTATTTGACAAAGCAGTCACCCAAACATTGCTGGGTATCACCAATGTAGAGAAGCCCACATCCAGATCACCAGATACGACCCCAAGCAATTTGCAGGTGAAGTGTCACCTCACCTGGAAGGACTGTTTGGGGCCTTGAACGGAGGTGGGGGTGAATGGGTAGGTATAGGATTTCTGCCACTGGCAGGGATAGATGGCAGGAGGAAGATTAGTAGGGAGTGACGAATGGACAATGGAATCACAAAGGGAGCAATCCCTGCAGAAAGCATAGAGTGGGGGGGGGGTCTGTTGAGGTACAGATGTGCTTGCTGGTAGGGTCCCATTTAACATGGTGGAGGTTGTGGAGTATGGTGTGTTGGACGCTAAGGCTCATGGGGTGGTAGATTAGATCATTAGGAGCTCTATCCTGGTTAAAGTGGTGGGAAGATGGGGTGAGAGCAGATGTCCAGAAATTATAGGAGGTACAAAAGAGGGCAGCATCAATGGTGGAGGTAGGGACACCCCATCCCTTGAAGAAGGAAGAAACCTCCGATGTTCTGGAATGGAAAGCCTCATCCTGGGAACGGGTGCAGCAGAGATGATAGAACTGAGAAAAAGGTATATCCTTCTTTAGGAAGAGAGACCAAAACTGTAGACATTACTTTATATGTGAGGTCAGATAACATTGTGTGATGCCATCCATGCACACTGATCGAGCTGCAGTAACGACCAACAGACCTTCTGCCTTCCTAATTGCCTAAGCCACATGAAGACTGTAGATCTGGAATCTGGAGCAACGCACAATCCGCTGAAGGAATTCACCAGGCCGGGCGTCATCTCTGGCAGGAAAGAAACTGTTGAAGTTTTGGTTTGAAACCCTCTATCAAGGCTGAGGTTGGAGAGGTGAGACGCCCAGGACAGAGAAGTGAATGGAAGTTACACACCCTCTCCTCTACACTGGTCATCTGGTCTTGGCACTCTCCGTTCTGAAACAGGGTTTTGACTTGAAATGAAAGTCTTTTTCATTTCAGGACTTGAAATGGTCTGCTCCTCCCAGTGATGCTGCTGAGTTCCTCCAGTAGACTGTGTTGTTCAACTTACAGTGACTTCTCCCATGTTGGTCTGGGTTTCTTCATCAGCAATACTTTCCAAATTCACACTATTTTAAAAAGTAATCAGTATTTGTGTTGTTTTTTTTCTATATAAGTGGATAGTATTACAATAGTTTCACATTGCACCTCACCTGCCAACTATTGCTCATTCGCTCTCCCAACCTTATTTATCTTGACAATCATAACCTCAAAAACCACAGAGATGCTGTTTTCCCTCCTTCCTTTCTAGTCTCCACGAAGTGTCAAAGTCTGAAATGTCCACTGTTTATTCCTCTCTATAGATGCTACCTGACCTGCTGAGTTCCTTCAACGTTTTCCATATTTTCCAAGCATCTGCAGAATCTTGTCCTTGCAGATTTGCCAAGCACTAATTCACCTGCATAAATCCACATAGACTACACCCAGTCCTACTATTACCTTCAAAGTACCTGCAGCCATTTCTTTAGTATTTTAACATATGTCCTACTGAAGATGTCAGGTAAAATTTACAGTGACTACTCCAGAGGTCATTTAGTTATACAAACTTGATGAGCTTTAAACGTTTCCCCCTCTTTTCCTCACAATTTATTAAAGTCATAGAGACGTTTTGCCTGCAGACAAGCGTTCTGGCCCACATAGGCAGCGCCAGCTATCAAAATAAATACATTTCACCAGGTAATAATTTGAAATAGAGCCCGGCCCCCAACATTCATTCCCAGAAATTAGCGGGATGGAGCGTTGAATGTTTCATAGCAGCAGTCCCGTGGGGAGGGAAAAGAATTACCTCCATTTTCCTTCTTTCCCGCGCTCGTTGTCACGTGAAGTAGAAGCGAGATAAAAGGGTTTTCGGTTCTTTCTTCTATCCACACCGCCATTCCGTCCCAATCGTGTCGCAAGTTGGATGCGCTTGGAATCGTGGTGTGTGTCCGGAGAATTGTTACACCCGAGGCACCAGGTGTTACTCCAATTCGGCCCAGCTCAAGATGTACAGTGCTTGGCTCCAGAGCCGAAAATGGTTTCCATAGTTTGGTGGAGGCGGGCTCGTCCCACATCTCCCCTCATCCATCTACTCCTCTCCTCCGTTCCCCACCGCTCCCTTTCACCCTCCTCTCCCCCTACACCCTTTCTTCACAACCCGCCTCTCCCCCTCCTCCCCTCCTAGTTTGTTGTTGAGGGCCGGCCGGTCTCACCCCTCTTCCCTGCTCTTGGTCCATGCCCTGGTTGGTTACGGCACCTCGCAGACTCTCCCGGGTACAAATGGGGAATCCCGCTGTGCTTCCATTTTTAATGAGTTGAAGAGGGACCGCTTGGCCACCAGCAACAGCAGGAAGTTACCCGCCTTAAAGGCGTTCTTGGCAGGGTATGGAAGTGGGAGGAAGAAGCTCAACCGGCACCTCACCATTAACGCGGTTTGGGGTTGGCGGCGATGGCACTCACAGTTGAATAGCCTACCGAAGCTCGGGAATAAAGACTTGAGAAGTTATACAGGAGGGAACAGGCAACTGTTTTCCGTGTAGGAAATCGCCTTAAAAACAGAATGAAAACGGAGACCGTAATGTCACGAAATGCTAATTCTGTGGTTTTAATCAGTCTCAAAACCATTTGAATTTCTGCAACATTTTTATCTACTTTCTGTTTTAAAAACATTGGAGGTTCTGGATAGGTGGAATCCTTCATTTGGCGATTAGATTTTGCTTAATTAGCCCAGCAAGGTTAAAACGAACGTTGAAAGTTTACAATTTCTCAAAGGGTGATGTTGACGAGATTGAAGAATTATCGTTTGATACCACGAGTGGCGGAGTAAGAGTTAACCTTCCCAGGAGAAGACAGTGTGTGCGTGTCAGAGACGGAGGGAGAGAAATCTCCAGCCCTGGTAAATCGGCTTAAAAGCCAGAAATAGTGAACCGTTGCTATACGGGATCCGAAGAAAGGATTTAAACACATCTACAGTGTTGGAAATCGAGTCAGAGAGGGGAAGGGCTGAGTGGGAGAGGTTTCATCAAAATCCCTGTCAGTCCTACCCCCGTCGAGCTGGGCGAACGGAATAGAATTCTCATCTTGGGCATCCCGGCGAAGTGTATTTGAGCCAAATTATTAATATTTTTAAAGAAAAAGGAAAACAATCTCTGAAACTCTGTCAACTTGGCTGGATCTGAATGTTTGAGTCAGGGTAAATTTTGGGGTCAGTGTGTCGGTGTTGGCTCGCTGGAGAATGAGGATCACCCGGCGCTGTTTGCTGGATGGAGCTCGACACCCGGCGCCTTCTGAAGCCTGACTTTGAAAGTGACCAAAAATGAGCAGGAAAAACCTCTACCAGCGCCTTTTCCTCATGTTCTATCTGGCGGACCTTGCTCTCGGTAAGTCGGAGGGATGAAAATTCCTGTACTATTAAGGCAGAAGGGGTAAAGTGTTTTACCAGCGAAACAGTGGTATCTGCTGAAAGAATGACCGTTTTAACATCAAGATCTTTATAGATATACATTATCAATTTATATGGACAAACTAACTCCCACCTATTTGCTGTTCATCTCATGCCTCATTCATCTGTACGGTGAGAAGGTTCCTTGGATCCCGTATTATCTGCTTGATAGATTCAATTGATCAATAAGGCTTTTCACACATTTTAGACGCAAATTATTATGCAACGGCGTCTTTTTAAAGTCCTCAGATATTTTGTGTTTTAAAAAAACACGCGTTTCATCTGACTCGTCATCAAAATTTGAAATAAAATGGGGTGGCTTTAAAAAGGCGCGATCCCGGTCCATGAAAATTTGGGAAAATGCGAGTTTTTCGTGACGGTGGTTCTTTATAACATGGGACAGTCTTCAACTTTCCACAGATTCCAAGTCTCCTGGGGTTAATAATGTCGCTCAGCCCCGTGACCGTTCTGCTGATTCGCTAACTACACTTGGGGTGCATTCTTTGTATTTGAACTTTACTTTGCTTCTGCTGATCCGGATCGCGCCGAGTGCCAGAGCTGGCTGTTGAGCGAGTTGCCCGGTTCACAAGGGGCCGAATGGCCGGGCTGGCGGTATTCACGAGTTGTAAAATGCTGGTCTCAAATGGAAGGATTTAAGCACTAACATCCAGGCTAGCAGTCCCTGAAGCAATGTTGTGGCAGGGTTTCTTGAGGGGGAAAGGTTGGAGAAGGGTGCACCCATCTACTCTTTCATAAAATTTTCCAAAAGCAAAGAAGTTATTTATCAGAGTCCATACCAGTGGGTACCATCACCAACAGGTCGCTGTACCCAAAGAGCAGATTGTCAACTCTTTATTAAATTGATATTTGTGGGAGCTTGCTGTGCAGTTACTTTGCCTACCTCACAGCAGCAACTAAGTGACAACTGATAGTGTGATAAGTAATTGGAACAGCATGACTTATCATGAAAATGTTGAGGTGATTTATTTCAGTCAATCAAATATATTTTAGCATTAAAAATACCAGCAGTCCCTGCCTCACAGGAAATGGAATAAGTCATCCAGAGGTCATGGAAGATGCCAAATAAATGCAAATCTCCATTTCTTTATGCATTACATCAAGGAAACAGCCTGTCCTTGAATGTGAGTTCTCCGCTACTGAGGAAGATGAGAGGGATTAGTGGCCTGAGTTTTTACAGGTATCAGTAATGTTCCCACCCCACTCTAACGTTGTCTCCACCCACTTCAGTGCTCAGGATGGGGAAATGGGTATCATGGGTTTTGCTGCATTTGTTGGAAGTGATAGCACAGTCATAACTTTTCCTCCTCGAAGCACCTACAAGCCACTCTGAGTCATCATTTGATTTACACTGAGGAGAAGCACCAAACCACTGTTTGGTGTCTAGCAGCCTGGTGAAAACACCAAGTTCACTATCTGAGGCATATTGCAAACTCCAGTTAACATGGTTCCATTGTACTAGTATGTTTATCACAATTATACTGTCAGTATTGGCTCAGTGGGTACCATTCCAATTATGTGAACTCATAAATTACACATACATTACAGTGCAATATTATGGAAGTGCTCTGTTATTATATATCCTGTCATTCAGATGATATTTTACACTGAAGCTTTGTTTTATTAACCCGTACTTCTTTGTGGGATCTTGCTGTTTCTCTCCAGCTTAGAATAAGGGTCAGTAGTTCAAAAGTAGTTTACTAAAGCTTTCTCTGTACTCTCCATAACCTCGAAGGTTTAGAACTCGTTCAGCTAACCTGTGCCCAGTGAGCCTGAATGATGTGTTCAATCAGAACGTGTACCAAATATGTCAGTCTGGGCGTCTGTTAGAGTCGTACATTCATAGAGTTGGACAGTGCAGACACAGGCCATTCAGCCCATCATGCCCATGCCAAACATTTTGCCCATCTACACTAATCCCATTTGCCTACATTAGGTCAGTATCATTCAATGCTTTGCTTGCTTAAGTGCCTGAAAAGTCTTTTAAATGTAGTGATTGTATTTGATTCCATCACATTCTCAGGAAGCATTGTACAAGCGTCAGCCAATCTCTGTGTAATAAAATAGCTTTCCCCTCAAATCCCCTTGAAAACTCCTTCCTCTTTAACTTTTGTCCTCTTGTTTTTGACATTCATATCATGGGAAAATGATTCTGATCATCCGCTCTGCATATAAAATTTAAATACCTCTGTCAGGTCACCCTTCAGCCTCAGTTGCTCCAGGGAAAACGAGCACAGCCTACTCAATCTCTCCTATAACTAAAGTCCTCCAATCCAAGTAATGTCCTGCTGAACTTCCTCTGTACTTTTCCCAGTGCAATTACATCCTTTAGAGTAGTGACTGGAACTGCACACGATACTCCAAGTGCAGTCTCATCAGAGTTTTGTAAAGTTGCAACATAACATCCTAATTTTATTATTCTTCTTTACCTCCTGATCTATCCGTAGCATGTTCAATGAACCCCACTGTTCTGTTCATCACCATTCCTTAGCACTCTAACATTACTATTTACAATATTTGTCCTTCTCCTGTTTGACTTCCCAGAATACATCACCTTGTACTAGTTGGGATAAAACTCCATCTGACAACACTCGGCTCAATTTTCCATCTGATTTATATCCTGCTATCACCTTAGACAACTTTCTTCGTTATCCACATTGTTACAAACTTTGGATCATCTGCAAACTTATTAATCATGCCTCCTGCTCATTAATATTTGTCACAAAGTACAAGTGTCCCTGCAGTACATCACTGGTCACAAATATCCGGTCAGAAAAGTGTCCTTCTACTACTGGCCTCTGCATACTAATCAACAAAACAATTTTGGATCCAGATTGCCTGTTTACTTTGCATTCATATTCCTTAATGTCCTCGACCAGCCTACCATGTGAGACTTTGTTAAATGCCATATTAAAGTCCATTTAACCAATGTTGACCATCCTGCCTTCATTGATCTTCCTCGTTAATCTCTTCAATCAATTCAATGGAATTAGTAAGACAGGATTTCCCTTGCACAAAGCCATTCTAACTCTGATTAGTCATTGCCTTCCCAAATGTACATAAATCCTATGCTTTGGTATACGTCCCTGATGTAAAACTCACTGGCCTGCAGTTACCTGGCTTAATTCTGCTGCCCTTCTTAAATTAAAAAAAACCATCAACTGTCCTCCTGTTTTCTCGTACCTCATCTGTAGCCACCAATGGTGTAAAAATAAGAACATAAGACATTGGAGCAGAATTAGGCTATTTGGCCCATTGAATCTGCTCCACCATTCAAGCATGGCCCAATTATTACCCCTCTCAACTCCATTTGCATGCCTTCGCCCCATAACCTTTCACACCTTTATTATTCAAGAAGCTATCAACGTCCACTTTAAATATAGCCAATGATTTGGCCTGCATAGCCATCTGAAGTGAAGTCTTTCTATTCTTGAGGCTGTACTCCCTCGCTATGGGAAACATCCTCTCCACATCTCTCTGTCTAGGCCCTACAATATTTGACAGATTTCAATGAGATCCCTCTTCATTCTAAACTCCAGCGAGCACAGGCCCAGAGCCTTATACATTAAACAGTCTTCATACGTTAACCGTTTCATTCCTGGGATCATTGTTGTGAACCTCCTCTGGACTGTCGCCAATGCCAAAATCTGTCAGGGCCAGAGTGATCTTCTTCCTCGTTTTCAGTGGCAACATGGGACAGACCTTAGCTGGGCCTAGCCATTTTCTAAGGTTTATTAGTCCATGAGATTTGACTCTTCCTTCTTAATACTGACCTGCTCCAGATTATTCATGAAACTCTCTCCCACCCTAACCCTGCTGAACTCAGTATCAACCATGTCCTTTTCCTTGGTGAGGACAGGTAAGAAGTGCTTACAAACTCATCCATGTAGCCAAGCTCCACATACAGCTGCTCTTTTCCTGGCTATCCTCATGCTCCTGCTGCCCTTGATATTGCGATAGAACCTTAGGTTTTGACCAGGTCATTCCTGTGCGTTTAGCATAGTTCAGGATGTTGTGATTTCTGTTGTGCTGTGTGTCCTCTGCTTTTGATCAATAGCAATGTCTGATTAGCACAGCAAGACTTGAGCTTTCTCTGCACGCATCTTTGGGTTGGGTCGAATACGTGAAATTTTATAGTGCTTGGACTGAGTTTCTCTTGCCTGTGGTCAGGTTTTGAATCTATTCATGAGCAGACATCTCTCTATTCAAAGCCTGCTGCATGTGTCCTATCTCACCAGTCTTACTGATCTGTCCTGTTAATCATTAGGCCGTGTGTTGCTTTTTACATTCTGAGCGTCAAATCCTTCCATGTTTTTGATCCTACCTGTCTTTGCAATCACACACAGCCCCTAACCCTCTGAGACGATCTGTTCCTCCTGTGCTGATCTCTTGTATATCCTCAGTTTAACTCACTGTACTGTCAACTCCCGGGCCTGCAGGGGTTCTTGAATTCCTTTCCCAAACCTCTTCACCTCATTGTTTCTCTTTCATCCTTCTTGAAATAATCTTCTGGTGAGCTACAATAATTTCTTTACATGGCTTGGCATTGACATTCACTTAATAACACTCCTATAAAATGCATGGTACAGTTTACCATGTTGAAGGTGCTATATAATTGCACATAGCTGCTGTTGTTTCAAGAAGAGCACCCTCTCCTGTTCTGGTGAAGCAGTGCCATTTCTGCACCAGGTAGATTTGCTCAACTTGCACCCATTCTGAGTTGATCTGCCCCAGTGGAACCCTCTGAAGCCTCTGACTAACCAAAGATCATAGTGCCATAAACTACTTGTGGGAGAGGGTGCCCTGCTATCTCAGTCAGAATCAGGTACTTGCCAATTGTCTCCAATATAGAACTTCAGATACATTGCCTGTTGAAACAATTCTGATAGTTCTGTGAAATGAAGAATTCCTATTTTAGTGATGTTAGCAGGGAGTATAAGAGCAATTCAGCATTTCAGAAGCAGTAATATTTTTATAATGTCACCAACTAGATATGGGAACAAACAATGAATGAAAATCACATCTTAAACTACAGTAGTGCTTCGCCTTATCTATTCCTTCTGCTTTAAATAACTTTCCTTTTGATAGGCTGTTTTTCTTCTGTGTCTCGAGTGCAGATTACGTTTTGCTCTCCCGAACTCTCAGTAACATGATCTCTTTTTAAGGGAGGAACTTGTGTCACAGGCTGCATCCAAGAGGATTGTCAACTTGTGTGGCCTTTTAACTTTAATTTAAATTTTATTATTTAGAGATACAGCATGGTAGCAGGCCCTTTGGCCCAATGAGCCTGTGCTGCCCAATTAAACCCATGTGACCAACTAACCAAGTAACTTGTGCAGCTTTGGATTGGGGAGAAAACCAGAGCACTCGGGGGAACCCATGTAGTCCTGGGGAGAATACACAAACTCCTTACAGACCATGGCAGAATCGAGCTCAGGTTGTCAGTGCATTAACAGTGTTACACCAACCACTCTGCATCCCTTTTGTTTTAAGGGAAAATACATGAGTGGTATTATTATAGTTTTTGTAGCTGCCTGTGACAGTTGTTAATTGGATCTTGCTCACGATGTGTCTCCTAACAAGGATACTTGGGTTCAGAAATAGGAAAATATGGATTGCTGAGTTCCGGAGAACAGTCCCGTTACTCCCATACTCCTCTCCCTTTTTATCCCGTATTCCTGCAACATGTCCTCTCTCACACATACACACCAGTTCATCTCTGTTTCTTTTATCCCCATTAACCCACATTCCGGGACAATGTAGGGGCCAAACAACCTATAGGTTTGGGATGTGGGCGGAGACCAGAGCTCCTGGAGGAAACCCACACCGAGAGAATATGCACACTCCTTACTGATGGCAACCAAGTCAGGACTGAATCTTGAGGGCAAGATGGTGAGTCCCCCTTTCTCTTCTGCAGGAGTGCAGTGTACAGGACACTTCTGGTATAGGGAATGGTGCTGGACCACAGAAAAGGAAAGTGATTCTTACTGTTCATAAAACAGATTTGTGCTGAAGGGCAAATTTTTAATGCATTAACTCATAGTGCTACAGGATCGGTGAACTTGGTATGTTCCAGTCTCTCCTTGGAAGCGGACCAATTAAATCTTCCTAGGGAGATGCAACTTGGAAATGGGCCTTTCAGCCCATCAGCTCTGCGCTGACTATCAAACACCCATTTAGACTAATCCCAGTCAAACCCATTTTTTTAATGCTGCGTGCTCCATCTTACTCTTCGCCTGCACTAAGGGTAACTCATAGCAGGCAGTTAGACTATGAACTAGCACATCGCTCAGAGTGTGGACGGAAAGCAAAGCACAGCAGAAAGCCCACAGAGTAACAGGGATAACATGCAATCTCCACACCAACATCACCTGAGGTGGAGATCGAACCCCAGCCGCTGGAGTTGTGAGGTAGTTCAAGCGGTTATGCCACTGTGCCAGTCTAAACGTGGACAGCAGTCTGCATCTTCACCTTCTTGGCTACAGAAGTGTCAAATCTCTGCCAGCAGAGAAGGAGACTAATTTGAAGGCAAAGAGTCAGGTTAAACTTGTCGCTTTCCATTTGGGAACTTCTACTGACCAGAAATGCTGTTTGCAGTTTTAATCACTAACTTAGTGAGCAGATGTTCCCACCGGCAACCCCTATCACCTTCTTTGGTCCTGCGCCTGGAGAGAGATTTTTTCTTTAAAGGAGGATTTCAACTGCTGATATTCCTGTCTTTTCCTCTTTGCTTTCAGGCAGTGAAGGATTAGCTTCTATTAAAACATCTCAGTGAACAGTGAATAGATATGGTTTGTCAGGGCATGAAGCCAGTTTAGAACAGAAAGAGTAGCAACAAATCTTTATAATATTTATACCTCAGTGCAGTAAGTGGCTAAAGCTGTGATCTTTCTCTTTGTTGCCAAAATATTTTGTACTTGTAACAGAGGAGGAAATAAAGGACTTTCTCACATTTACTCTTGATGGTGTATATATGGAGCCATATAGCTACTTTGATAATAAATTTACTTAGAAGTTTTGAACTTCATTGCCCGCTTATAGGGGCAGTAGCAGTGGTGGTTCCTGGACCCTTGCCTAAAAGGGAAAACCAGTGGGTACCACAACTCCTTCATGTTTGAATTGAGGGAGTTGTAGAAATTAGTAACTTGGCATTCCAGCATTTGAAACTTTAATTGTAAGACTTTGAGAATGAAGGTGCCTCCCTACCACAGGACTAGGTGAGAACCTGTATTCCTGGTGTGTTATGCCCAATATGTACTCAATCGCCACTTTAATAGATACACTTGTATCCCTGCTCATTAATGCAAATATCTACTCAGCCGATCATGTGGCAGCAACTCAATAAATAAAAGCATGCTTACTTGGCCATGAGGTTCAGTTGTTGTTCAGATCAAAGTGACTTTGGCCGTGGAATGACCAGACAAGGTGGTTTGAGTATCGCAGAAACTGCTTACAGAGAATGGCGCAAAAAAAAAATCCAGTGAGCAGGGGGTTCTGTGGGCAAAAAATGCCTTGTAAATGAGAGAGGTCAGAGGAGAATGGTAGACTAGTTCAAGCCAACAGGAAAGTGACAGTAACTCAAACAACCACACATTACAACAGTGGTGTGCAGAAGAGGATTTCTGAATGCACAGCGTGTCGATCCTTGAAGTCATGCGCTCCAGCAGCAGAAGACCATGAACATGCACTCAGGAGGTACCCAATAAAGTGGCCACAGAGTGTAGTTGGGCACTATGCTTACTTACTGCCTCAGAGCTCCAAGAAACCAGGCTTAATCTTGACCTCTGATGCTGCGTGTATGCAGTCTATCTGTTCTCTCTGTGACCCTGTAAGTCTTCCCTAATGCACCAGTTTGTTCCCACATCCCAAACTTTGTGCTCGTTGGAAGGCTAATTGGCTGCTGTTAATCACCCCCAGTGGGTAATGGGAGACAGAATGGGTTGCAAGGGAATAGGATTAGTGTGAGCCAATAGGTTCTCAACAGGCCGGAAGGTCCTGGGAAGTCATGTGTCATGGGAAGTCTTTAACAATGCGGTTGCAGGCAGAAATCTATGGCAACTCCTCGCTCTTGCACAACTCCACACCAAGCTGATCTCAACAAAGCAAAAGTTGCAAATCACCACTGGTTGTTTGGCGTGATTCATTGCCAGTAAAGGGTGTTTTCATTCAAATAAGTGAGAAAGATGGAGAGCTCTGTCAGCTTGGCAAATTTCATTCCATGTTTTCACCATTTCTTAGAGTCCTTCACATTACCGAACACGTGCAGTAATATGTACGCCATAGCAGCTGCTAATAAAGCACATCAATATTTCACAGAACATGAGCTCATCTCTTACCATGGCGGTCTGGGAATTTTAAAAATGCTGAGTATTAAATATTGCTATTGGCATGATTTGTAAAATAAAAATCCCAACTAGTTCATTGACATCCTTCTGGAGAGGAAATCTGGGACCTTTAGCCAACTATAGAAATACATTTGACTCTTAACTGAACGATAAACTGCACAGGTCTATCAAACAGCAGTAAGGATGTGCCTGTTCTATGTAACACAGCACTGCAGTGAGGGCATGACTCTTTATAACACAGCAGCAACACAGCAAGAAGCCCACCATTCCCCATTCACGCGGTTTGACGGAGGCAATAAATGGCAGGCCTGCTATTTTTGTTTAAGCTCCTCTATTGTTTTCTTATTCCTTCCCTGCAGGTGCATCAGACTCCACATTTTTGACTTGTTTGGAAGCTTATTTCCTTAGATCATTCATCCATTTTTTATGAATAGCTGTGTAAATGTTTATCCTAAATTGATACCTGTGTTTAAAGAGAGATTTGGTTCCTTTGAAGCACTGCTCTCCATTTAGGAACACCAGACAAGTTGCTGGAAGAACTCCCCAGGTCAAGCAGCATCTGTGGTGGGAAATAGCAGAAATTTTGGGTCAACAGTCCTTTATGTAGACTCTCAGTCCAAATCTAGAAGAAGGATCTCAACCTGAAACGTCAATTGTCCATTTCCCTCCACCAATGCTGCCTCTAGCATCTGAGATCCTCCAACATCTTGTTCATTGCTCCAGATTCCAGCAATTACAGTCTCTTGTATCCTCCTCTGAGTCCTTTTAGGAGCTCTGAGAAGAAACTCTGATTTTCCATATATCTTATGCCTGGCATAAGAATTATGGGAAGGTTGAATGCTGTGGTAGTGGAAGAAGCATTTACCCCACCTCTGACATTCAACTTGTTTTCATTCTGAGTGTGTTGTATTCAATCCCAGGCACTAGAGATAGACCCTGAGATTTCTATCAGTGTGCAGCACACACAAATAAACAGCATTTTCATTTTCTTCATTTGGTGGGTTTGAGATCAGAGTCTGCTGTTGAATAGGCAGGGTTTAAACTTCACCACATTGGGTAGTCAATAATCCATTCAGTTTGGGCTTCAATCCGCTTGTCAGAAATAAAATAAGATCCTGCACTAGTCCATTCTCATCACAAGTAAGATTGGTCTAGGCACCATTTTAAATGCAACTACATTGAGTAGAACGATAACCATTAACTTTTAATTCACATAGGCTGTCAGTCCCCATCAGAAGCAGACTTATTGGCCTCTTCGATTGATCCTGAACTCTGGTCCCAAGGACGAAAGATTATGTTTGAACACAATAGAAACACACAGCAAGATGTTTTCAGTCATACATGTCTCAATAAAGCAAACTCCAGAGGTAAAAAAAATAAAAACAGAACTATCCCCACCAGCCTCCCTCCCACCATTTCTAGAGCTTCACTTGCATAGGACAGGTTTAAAGAGAGTTTACAGAGATTAAAAGGCACTGTTTGGATACAGAGTCAGAGCAGTCTCTGCTTACACTGCCCTTTCATGCAGAAAACCTAAATGTAATGTAATTTCTATCAAACACAATTTAATTTCTATCAAACACTATCAACAAGCACATTTTTCCAAATATTTGGAATTAACAGATTCTATCAGTCAAAAGACAAATTATTTAGCAAAACACACTGAAATTTATAGAGGGTTCTATTAAATGTCTTCTAATGATATGATGGTTTCCTTTTTGAAAGCAATTATGGCAACCAATAGGAATGCATTAATGACAGTGAGGCATTAAAGCAATATTTGGAGTAAGAATTGAGGGAGTAAAACTGCCTAATGCATTTGATTGTCTGCAAACAGTGCCATGGGATTTTTAACATAAATGAAAATTTGCTGGGGCCCCAGTATAGCTCCTCATCGGAAGAACTGCACCTTTGACAATGATGCATCTCTTTAATATTACACTGTTCTTAACCTAGATCATCTCTGCTAATTAATTTACTTGAAACCCAATTACAAAACACAATTGAGACTTACTGTGCCTAAAAGAATCTGTAAAAACCCTCCATGACTGCGTACGTTGAGGGCAGGGCATTCACAGTAATGTCAACCGAGTAAAATCATGTTGTTGTGTCATTTCAAGTCAAGTCAAGTCACTTTTTATCGTAATTTTGACCAAAACTGCTGGTACAGTACACAGTAAAAACAAGATGTTTTTTGAGACCATGGTGCTACATGAAACAATACAAAAACTACACTGAACTACATAGAAACAACACCGAAAAAAAAAACTACACTAGACTACAGACCTACCTGGGACTGCATAAAGTGCACAAAACAGTGCAGGCGTTACAATAAATAATAAACAAGACAATAGGCACTGTAGAGGGAAGTAAGTTGGTGTCAGTCCAGGCTCTGGGTATTGAGGTGTCTGATAGTCTGGGGGAAGAAACTGTTACATGAGAGCTGGTCGTGAGAGCCCCGAATGCTTCGGTGCCTTTTTCCAGATGGCAGGAGGGAGAAGAGTTTGTATGAGGGGTGTGTGGGGTCCTTCATAATGCTGTTTGCTTTGCGGATGTAGTGTGTAATGGCGGGAAGAGAGAACCCAATGATCTTCTCAGCTGACCTCACTATCTGCTGCAGGGTCTTGCGATCCGAGATGGTGCAATTTCCAAACCAGGCAGTGATGCAGCTGCTCAGGATGCTCTCAATACAACCCCTGTAGAATGTGATGAGGATGGGGGTGGGGGAGACTTTCCTCAGCCTTCACAGAAAGTAGAGATGCTGCTGGGCTTTCTTTGTTATGGAGCTGGTGTTGAGGGACCAGGTGAGATTCTCTGCCAGGTGAATACCAAGAAATTTGGTGCTCTTAACGATCTCTACCGAGGAGCCGTTGATGTTCAGTGGGGAGTGGTCGCTCTGTGCCCTCCTGAAGTCAACAACCATCTCTTTTGTTTTGTTCACATTCAGAGACAGGTTGTTGGCTCTGCACCAGTCCGTTAGCTGCTGCACCTCCTCTCTGTAAGCTGCCTCGTCGTTCTTGCTGATGAGACCCACCACAGTCGTGTCATCGGCGAACTTGATGATGTGGTTCGAGCTGTGTGTTGCTGCACAGTTGTGGGTCAGCAGAGTGATTGAACAATCCCTTGAATGTCATTGGACAGTTAAAGCGAATCAACTGGTATAGTGAGGCTGACTTCAGTCTTAGCGAGGAGATCATGCTGACCTGTTTTACAGATATTTGAAACCATCAGTACAGGTACAGTGCTGTGCAAAAGTCGAAATATAGCTAGGGTGCCTAAGATTTTTGCACAGTATTTTAGTAATTTTATGTATTGCACTGTACAGCTGCCACACAAATAAAAACAAATTTCATGACACATGTGACTGATGATAAACCTGATTCTGATATGGGTCTCTGTTATGGACGTGAGAGTGGGAAGGGGTCAGGGAGAGGGGAATTGTGGTGGTGAAAACAGGAAGTGAGAGGCAAAGGAGCAGAAGGCACCAGAAAGACATTCTGTAATGATCAATAAACCATTTGATTGAAATCAAATGACCTTGCCTTGTATCTCAGGGCTGGGTGTGTCTGCACGTGTGCCACAACACCCATCCCCTGCTCTGCCCCTAGCATTCCTCCTGTGCCACCTGTCCACACTCCCCCCACAGCACTCCACCCTCGCCATTCCCAACACCCTTTGCTTTCACCAGATTTACGAACTCACTCTCTGCTCCATGTTGATAAATATAGAACTGTGCAAATGTCTTAGGCACCCTAGATATACAGATGAGCCTAAGACATTTCCATATTACCATAGATCCATCTTGACATAGCTTCTGCCTTATTTTACTTTGTTCGTGAATCACTGCCAATAACTTTGGGCATCCTCATCTCACATCTGGCACTCCCCCCCCCCCCACCTCCCCACCAGTCTGTTCTCATATTCCCCTTCTTCCATTGCCAATACAACTGGTAGTGGATTGCAAGATCAGCTAATGATGGAGTAAACTGTTCACTTTACGTTAGTTATGGGCAAACATTGACAAGTATTGGCCTGACCATGGGAAGTAATAAACCAGGTCTTCCTTTGTCTCATCCAAAAATATAACCATGCTCCTTCAATTTTGCACAAATAGATTTTGTGTAGTCCCTGGGGTGAAAATTGAACCTCCAAACTTGTGACTGAGAGAAAACAATGCTGCCAGTGAGTTGTGGCTGATATTATGCAAGGGGTTTAATATTGCCCTTCACATCAAAATACATGGATATCCTACAACACACCAACATAAGGATCAACGTCTCTTTCATCTTCACAGATGTAACTTGCCATATATCTTTGTACATGGCATCCCTTTAAATCTGATCATCCATAGCTCCCATGATTCATGAATGCATTGCATAGCATTTACATTTCAGACACACTGATCAGGAAAGTGCCCCTAGCTGAGTTGGGGTTACCTCAGCTAAGAAAGAAGTGGACCAACCTTTACGGATTGAAAGAGTGCACACAAAACAATACATATTCATTCAGCAGTTCTACCTCACTTATCCTCCACTTTTGCCCCTCCGTCCCAGAAAAACAAGATGAGGTCATTCGTGCCCTCTAGCTGGCTTCAGTGTTTTACAATGCCTTCATTCTCAGCACTGTTCTCCTGCTCTTATCCCATCCCTTTGATTCCTCCTGTTCCAAACATCAATTGATCTTCATTTTGAAAACAGTAAGTGAAAAACAACTGAACCTCTTGACCATGTCTGCATGGTTTTATGCATTGAGTTGCTGATTAATATTTGCAATAACACGTGAGTGTACAGGTGCACCTCATGAAGTGGCCGCTGAGTGTATGCTGCCAATGGGAAGACGTTCAGGAAAAGGAATCACTTAGCTAAGTTTTACAGATTTTACTCCCAAATTTTACTTAATGACTGGTACTTAGATTTGTTCTTTACCACTGACCAAAGGCTAATTTCTGCTTTGATGTGGCATGATGTCCCAGGCAAAGCACTGATGGGCCATCTTTATATATACTGGGGAGCCCCAGATGTCCTCAGACAACATAAATAGAATGGAAGCTCAGCTTGGTGAGTTTCTGCCTTATTTCACTGACTTCAACTTCTCAGGCACAAACTTTTGCCCATAAAGAAAAATCAGAAGGAATGGCAACACAAACAAATCTTTTCTCTGCCGATACTCTGTACTGAATTTTAAATGAATTGTATTCATTTACAAGACACTGAAGATGATTTTATAGATAATTCACAGATTACAAGGAAGCCCCAGCTCTCTGTCCAGCAGCTGTTTTATGGAACTCTGTGACCTTCCAATATCCAGTTTATTTGAACAACGTGACAGTCAGAGTTGGCTCTTACCAGACCCCTATACAAACTTCTGGGTCAGGTGAAGGTGATAATTCATACATATTAAACAGCTCACATCACTCAATATTATTTTCTATGATATTGTCAATATGTGTAATGTAATCTGGCTCATGATATTTTTTTATAATTGAAAAAATACCAAATGAATTTTCCTTCCTGATGCCAATAACTAGAAGTGTATTTGAATTTGTTCTAATTAGTCCATGGCCTCATTAATTAACTGTCATTCTACTGTAGTGCTCTTGTCTGGTGTGATTGCATTGTATTTTAATTTCATTTAACACAAACAAGCTCCTTGATTGAGTTCTGGTTTCAGGATAATGTGCCATTGTTATAAGACTGGTGCACTGCACTCTGGATGTCCCAAGTGACCTGCTGTTCTGGCTTCCTGGATTCCCACTGCGTTAGTTCAAGGTTGATCATATCGGTTCTCACTTTATAGTTCAGCTATGCTTCTGGTTTAAGATGGCGCTGGTGAAGCACAGTGATGACCTGCTGGCAGCAGACTAAATTATTAATTATTTAATGACTCTCACTTTTTCTCAAAAATGATTGCTGCGATCAATAGCCTGTAACTCCTGTCTTGAACTGCCTGTACGACCCGGTATTTTTACGGTGTGAAGTGCAGGATGGTTGCAGCATGGTGTGTACTGTTGAAATCGAGGCGGCTGAGAGTGAGGAGCGAACCAACGTTTGGCAGGAGTGTTGGAGCTGGTTCAAAGTGGCAGAACCGAGCCGAGGCAGAGGTGAGGTTGGGGGGGGGGCAGGGTGCCCAGCCCCAAGGGCATATTGGAGTGGCAAGGCCTGGGTCTGAGAGCAAGGAATTATCTGCTGTTTGGCCAATTTAAGCACGGAGCGAAGTTGAAAAGGTTGGGGTGCCCGAGCTGGAGGTCAGGGTCATGCCGGTAGTCAGTTCACTGTTCCGCAAGATTTACTCGACTCTGTGCTGAACTGAGGCTGTGGTCTGCAACGAATGGACTCCTGGATTGGCTATGACTGGCTTTGTGGTTGTGGTCTCAATTCTTTAAACTTCAGTTCTGAAAGTTATTTGCATACTTTTATTGTTTACACAGCGTGTTTTTTTCTGTACATTGGGTGTTCGGCTGTATTTTTTAATGGATTTTATTGGTTTTCTTTGTTCTGTGGCTGCTGGTAAGGAGATGAATCTCCAGGTTGTATATAGTATATATACCTTGACAACAAATGTGCTTTGAACTTTGAGCTTTTAGCATGATTGTCACTGTTCCTTATACCTTCTCTCAGATCCAATCACCCCTTAAGCACTGCTTCTTCAGGTAATGTTTAGAACATGGCACATCATTGCTAAAACCATCTGGGGCTGCACATAGGGCAAAGTCCACATTTGTCTCAGCTCATCAGGTGTGAATATTTTCACTGTTCTGTTATTACCTCTGTAGACTTAGCTATTCCAATGCTCTGAATACTAGTCTGCTCACTCACTCCACCCTCTATAAACATGGAAACTCCAAGCCTCTGCTGCCCAACTCCTAACCCACACACAAGTTGCCAGTATAGCAGAACTTTGATTTATAACTGTTACTTTAAAAACCCACATCAATTTTCCCTATGTCTAAAAAACGCCTTCCGCCTGCCCTCAAAGTACCCAAGCTTCTCCAGTTCTGGTCTCTTTATCATCCTTGATGTTAATCCTTCTTCCATTGATGTCACTGCCTTCAGATACCCAGGCTCTGACATTCCCTTCCTACACTGCCTTCTTCCTCTTTTTCCTGTTCATAAGACTATTTAAAACTAACTTTTAAACTACTCTTTTGGTTATCTACCCAAAGGCTTTTGTATTAAATTCTATTTTATAAGGTTCTCTGCAATATTTTACTGCATTAAATGTCCTAAGCAAGTAGTAGCTTTAACTAACACATCCGAACTGCTGGAAAAACTCAGACGGTCAGACAACAGCTATGGAAAGGAATAAGTAGTTGCTGTTTCAGGTTGGGATACTTCATCAGGACTGACCCAACCTGACCAGGTCTTGGCCCAAAACATTGACTGTTTATTCCTTTCCATAGATGCTGCCTGATCTGCTGAGTTCCTCCAGAATTCTTGTATGTGTTACTATGGATTTCCAGAATCGGCAGCATCTCTTGTGTTTATGAGCCGCTAATGTTGCTTTCCCCAAGTGCTTTACAACATTTGCATTTTAGCCTTGGGTCCTTCATCACATTTGCCAATGCAAAATCACACTGTTATAAGGTTGAGAATATGGTTTGTCTTCCTGCCGTCACTATTCCTTTCTCAGCGTTCTTGTCAAAATGCCAGAAGTCTTCCTCTACCCTGTTCAAGTGTCTACATTTGATTGAAGTTGAAATGGCGAATGTTGATGGGGATGTTAACCAAGCCTGACCCCATTTTGTGATGACGTCTACACACAGTCAAAGTTCAAAGTAAATTTATTATCAAAGTATAAATATGTCCCCTTATATAAACCAAAGATTCACTTTCTTGCAGGCATACTCAATAAATCCTAAATAGCATCATAACCAAAATATAATCAATGAAAGATCACGCCAACTTGGGCATTCAAACAGTGTGCAAAAGACAGCAAACTGTGCAAATGCAAAATGAAATAATAATAATAATAATATAAGCAATAAACATTGAGAAGTACTGAAACCAAGTGCTGGGTGGTAATCAGGAATAGAAAGATTGGTCTTTAATCCAGCGTTATGGGTAGAATTTATTCAAATTCATGGAAATACCAAAAAAAATGGCAGGAGCAGCACTCTAATCAAAATCTGGACTGTTGTGTCTAATGACAACTGCTCTCCTTACTAATCTGAATGGCATCATGCTTTGTCAATATTATCCCATCCATGGTGCATTGAAAGTATCACTGGGCCATTGACTCTATTCTCCTTAGCTTCTGCGCAATGTTATTATGGCAGAATGAATTAATCAGTGCTCTCAATTTCTCCATAAGGTGACTCTATCCAAATGTAAATTGAAATAAAAGAAAATAATGCTGTAACTTATTAACATTTATATTAATGTATAATGTATTAAATTTTGTGCCAAATCACTTTTCCATTATAAGGTTCCATGTCTGCAAATGATAATGAAAACTGCCTATGTAAACTTGTCATGCTGTAATTGCAGTGACAGGTTTACATAGACAATTTCCATTGTCGATGCCAAGATTTCCAAAATTATAATGAAGGCAAAAGTTTGCTGAAAGTTGGCACGGATAGAAGATATATCCTTGCTGACTACAATTTCAGGACTGAAGTCCTGTACCATATTGGTATCTCCTGAATTTGCAAATATTTTTCATTATTACTCACTGATTGTTAACATTGCTATCTCTGCAGTAGCATGGAGGGGTTTTGTCTGCAACTGTGAACATTGTACATTTCTTCTCACATTTGTGACTGCTTTTGGCATGACTAAGCTCAGTACCTTCCACTCCTCCCCCCAGTTGAACTTGATGTCCTACCTCAGCTTGGCTGCAGTTGACAAGCAAAGAATAATCAAAATATCTTGTTGTCTTGGCTGTGAAGTGTTTCCTCTAGAGTCCCCTAATGAACACTTCTTTCCCTTTCCTCTTTCATAAGCTTTTGATGGAAGAATTTTAATGTGCCTGACGTGCTTCCATCTGTAGCTTGGCAGAACTTCTCCAATTATCCCTTTTCACAGCTCTATTGTGTCTGAGGTGTCAGAAGTCTTCTCTGACTCCCAGTCTCGGCTGAGCCACAATTCTCTCCAGTGGAACAGCGCCCCAGACACACTTCCATAGCCATTACTGCTTGCTTCCTGGTCGCTGTTGTCAGACTAAATAATTCCTTGCTCTCTTTAGCCAGAGGGTGGTGAATGTGTGGAATTCATTGCCGCAGATGGCTGTGGAGGCCAAGTCACTGGGTATGTTGAAGGCAGAGGTTGATAGTTTTTTGATTAATAAGGGTGTCACAGGTTATGGGGAGAAGGCAGGAATATGGAGTTGAAAGAGAAAATAAATCAGCCTTGATCGAATGGCAGGGAAGATTCGATGGCCAAATGTCCTAATTCTGCTCCAATGTCTAACAGTCTTAAAGCCATGCTCTATTGGATCCTAAGCTTATGTCCCTCCATCTTTGAGAAGTGTCATGTCTCTGACTCTTACTGATACCTACTGCTGAGGTTGTCATGCACGTCTTTATCATCTTCATCTGTTACGCCCCTGACTCCTCATACTCTTCTCATTAAAATGATTAAAAATACCCAATCCTTAACAAGTAATAATATCACATACTCTGGCTTCTAGTACTCTCCCAAACCCTCGTATTTCGCCCTATTAACTGAGTTAATTCTGCAAAGGAGTACGGGTTAGTAAGTAGCGCCGGAACTATGGCAACGCTTGCTCAGCACATCCTCAGATGGTGTTGGTCATTGACGCATATAACGCATTCTACTGTTCGACGTCCATGTGACAAACAAAGCAGTCTTTAATTGCATCAGGTTCCCAGGTACCGCGACTCTCTTTGCACCTTTGAGTCAGTCCCTTTCACCCACTAACGATCATAGTGCTGCCAGTTGTCCAGCTCACGTGCTCCATCATTCCCAATATAAATCCCTGCAGGTTACCATCTCCTTTTCTTCCTTGCAGACCCTCCACAAAAAAAAATTATTCTCTTATTCAAGTGCTAATAGGGCCTCCTATTGTTTCCTCTGACATTGGATCAATGTTATTTTTTGTCGCATTAGGGTGATATTCTGGAGGCAGAATAAAAATGCAAGCCTTTATTAACTTTATTCAAATGCATATAGCTATGTCGACTGTTATTTCAGCAATTAAGTGAAAATAATTACAGAGTGAGACAAAAATTAGGAGGCATAGGTTATAAGAATTTAGTGGGATTATGCTAAGTGCCTTGGGAGATAATTATTGTCATTTGTGAATCTCAGTGGAAAAATAAAAATAAATAAAATAGTTCCTGATGGATATTAATGAGAAATTACATCACAAGATCACAATCGCTTTAAATTCTTCCCTTTAAAGAGATCGTAACTCTCACTCCACAGTAGCAAATTACTTTTTAATAATTCCAAGAGAGTTTTTGTATCAAGAAGAATTTTCTATTCTAATGCTTAAGGTTGCCCCTTACTGGTTCTAACATCGGCTCCTTGATTTTTTACGTTTTAAAGTTTAATCTGAAGTGCTATTCAGGGATGATGTTTTCTACAGATTTAGCAACTCGATATATCTCTACTAAAGGTCAAGTTTCACAATGCAGAGTTTTTAGGCTCTAAAACCCAAGCTTCTCAATATATCAGCCTCCTGACATGAATTGGGCTGCAACTCTTATGTGCATTGCATCCAGCTCATGTGTCAATTATAGTGAGTCTACAACATAGAGGCAGGCTGTTTGGCCCAGCTGTTCTCAATTGACATTTATGCACCATGCAAGCCCGTTCCGCCACTTTACACCTCCTTTCATTCCATCAATGTATTCTTTTGTTCCTGTCTCCCTCTTGACTATATCCACTTTTATGAAATATAATCAATTGTGTTTTGCTCAACTGATTCTTACATCCTTCCCAAGGACCTATGCTTATCATCTTGTGGACGTGTTCTGCGTCTTCTCCAATACCTTTGCCTCCTTTCTATAATAGATTTATACAGAAGCTGTATACTTTAAGTGTTAGTACAAATTTTAGAAATGTTTTAATTTATCCCTCCAGTAATAAACACCAATACTAGATTTGATTTATATGGCTTTTTCAACTAACCACCACCTCTGGTAACATGTAAATGTGTATCCCTTAATCTCTGCTCATTTAATTGCCCACATGTCCATATACATTAATATTCATTTGCCGTTAAAAATCCTCATAATTTCATTTGTACAGTGGCAGTGTGGTTGTCTAGTCTAACTGGTTGTCTTCTGGACCATTGATCACAAGGCATGAGTTCAATCCCCCCCCCCCCCATGACAGCTGTAAAATTTAAATTCAAATGCATAATTAAATCTGGAATTCAATAAAAAAACAGTAATAGTAGCCAGGAAGTTACAAGATTGCCGTAATGAACTCTCTGGTCCACTAATCTCCCACAGTGAAGAAACTCTGCCATCCTTACCAATTTTGGCCTTTTTCTGATACAGCATCACTAATGAGGTTGACTCTTAACTGCCTCCTCGGTTCAGTGGAAATTTGGAATCCTTAGTATGTGCCAGAATTGCTAATGATGTCCACATCCAATGCATAATTTAGAAGCTGCCACACTCTCTGTTTACACCACAACCATAGTTCGGTGTTAGCAAATTTTCAGCTGCTTTAGAAGTGGTACCAAGAAAGATTAAGGACAGAACTGGACCACTCTCTCCTGCACAGTGTGGAGATTATGTCTCACATCATCTGGAGACATCGCATTGGTCATTTGAGGAGAGCGGAGTCAATCGTTGGAGAAGAAAGTTAGCTACCACTGCAGAACCACATCCTGCAGTCTTACAGTCAACTCCTACAACCACCACAAAGGAGGCCCCAATACCAGAGATTGTTTCATGGCCACAAGTTTCACCTGCCAAATAGAGGAAAGTTGTCATTCCACAAGAGTAAGAAATCCTCCACAATAATTATATCTTCAGGCCTGAATAGGGCAATTTAAAATTTACTATGCTGGGGATGGCTGTATATAGTTGTTGTATTATATAATATATTGTATGTGTAGTTGAGATGCATGTTATATTGAGTTGCAGTTTATAGCTACACAGGGAGGAGTGTTGTGTATTTAATATTTCAGTAATATTTGAGTAATCTTGTTCATTTAAATACCCAGTACGGGTTATATGTATAAATACATGAATAAATAAGTAAGTCATCATGCTACCACATGATACATGCATGCCTTGCTTAAAGTAAACACTAAGTTAGATGCACGTTCCCGGCCCACCAGGGAGGAGGGACAGAAGCCTGGAAGGCATACACTTAGCAATTCTGGAACAACTTCTTCCTCCCTGCCATCCGATTACTGAATGGACATCGAACCCATGAACTGTACCTCACTACTTTTTAAAATCTCTGTTTTTGCACTATTTATTTAATTTAACTAATTAATATATATTTTTACTGTAATACACAGTTTTTTTCCTATATTATCCTGTGTTGAATTATACTGCTGCTTTTAACAAATTCCACAACATATGCTGGTGATATTAAATCCGATTCTGATTCCCACCTCAGCTGGTGTACGTGGATGAACCTGAACCCCAGACTTTGTTTTTCCGTTAGTTTACCCTCCATTCTATTGCTTGCTTCCTGACTCCACAGATTATAAAATCAACTGCCACAAGAAATCAGGGGGTTGAGCAGCGACTGTGGATGCAAGGGATGTTTGACATTTAGGATCCAGATTCTGCATCAGGACTGAGAGTGTAGAGGGAAGATAGGCAGTGTGAAGGAGCCAGAGGGAAGAGCGGGGAAGAGGCTGGTAAGAGATAGCCGGAACCAGATGAGGGAGGGATTGATGTGCAGGAAGAGCAGGTGGGGAGAGGGAGTTTCTGTGCTGAGACAGTGACTGATACATGATGGGTAAAACCAGGTAAGGGGAGGATGATGGACAGATGGAACCAAGTGGATGAAGGTGGTGAGTAGGTAAGAACAGTTTTTGCTATGGGCAGGGTGAATAGATGGAAGAGACAGCAAAGGGAGTCAGGACCTGGATGGGACTGGGACTGGGAAGAAATGGTGGGGGGGGGGATTACTAGGTAATCTAAAATTGGAAATTTCAGTGACCATAATGGATGTAAGTCACCAAACAGAATATGAGGAGGTGTTCTTCTAGTTTGTGTTTAGCTTCACCATGGCAGTGGATCATCAGGATGGTGTGGGAGTAGGTAGAGGAATGGAGATGACACACAACTGGAAGCTCAAGATGGTCATTATAGATAGGGTGCAGGTGCTTTGAAAAAACCACCTTAAACTCATTGATGTAGAGGAGACCACACTGCAAGCACCAAATGCACTAGGCCCTGGTGGAAGAAGTGCATATGAATCTCAATCTCAACTAGGAGATCTGTTTTAGTTGCTGGATAGTGGTGTGGTAGGAATGAGTATGGCATCTCCTACAGTTGCAGAGGAAAGTGCCAGCAGATGGGGAGCTATAGATGGGAAGGTACGAGTGGACCGAGAATTCATGGAGAGTGAGATTCATACAGAGAGCAGAAAGGGGGAGGAGAGTGGAAGATGTTTCTGGTTGTAGGATCCCTTTGGAGAAGGTGGAAGTGACAAAGAATAGCATGCTGAATGTTGATACCAGGGGTGAGAAGTTTGCACCAGGGGAATTCTATCTCTGTTCTTTCTGGGGAGGGGAGGGTTAGAAAAGATAGAGGACATATATAACCCCACCCCCCCCCCCCCCCATCCTCAGCTGGTTCCATCTGCCACCAACCAACCTCCATCTGCTCATCCTCCACACTGCTATATACGGTCAAGATTTCACTCCAAAATATCAACGATCCATTTTCCTCCAAATATGCTAATTGATCTTCTAAGTCCCTCCAGCAGTTTTCTTTCTGCACCAGGCCCCAGCATCTGGAGTCTCTTGTGCTTCACATGCTCTATATCCTTGCTTGTGAATCCAATTGGCAGCAGTTTGTCTAAATTCTCCAAAAAATCCAAGTATGTTACAACTATTTTTGCAAATATTTCTTTCTTGGTTGTGAAAACTGCATGCAAAATTCAAAGAATCGCTTGCCCAGGTCACTTTCGTTCTCTGATTTATTTACTCATAACATCATTATGTAGTTACACTGTATTTCAGACAATTGTTATTTTGCATTAGGTGAAAACAGTTTGCATTGTCCACAAAAATACCTCAATTACATACCAGCTGCATCATGTTCAGCCTGAAACTTATTGACTTCAAAATTGTTGACAGAATATGAATGTTATTCATTTTATCTTTCTTTGTCTGGTACTCTACACTTGCCTGCATGCCTCATTAATTTGTCCATTTGTATACTTCATCCAGTTCACTCCCACCTCTAAGCTTCCTGTCTCTTCTCATTAGAAAGCACGTGCTGGTTGTTAGCATTCGAAATCTCTGACATTCAAGTTATGCTATACTCTTTCATTTTTTGACCATATCTTTCACGGGTACCAAGGAAATGATAAAGATTCACTCTTATTCTCTTTCCATAGTTGTTACCTGACCTGCTACACACTTACAGCATTTTTTATTTGTTTGTGGCTCATAAGTTCAGCATCTGCTGTCTTTTTTCGTTTTCTGTACTGGGATTTTATTATTTTGCTTACTGGCAGCTTTATCTTCAGGCCATTGAGACAAATGTATGATTAAGGAAAGCAAGGACTTTCTGTGCTTTCTTGCCATGCTGGACTACCAGTCCATTAACTCCACCAACTTTGACTCAGAAGCACTTGTATTTTCCCATTTCAAAATCAGCATTATCATTACGTGCCGTGCCATATGACATGGGTGATCATGATCTTCCACTTGTCAGAGAGATGCCCCTTCAGCTGGCTGAGTCTAGTCTGCATTGGGATTGGCCCTATGGTGGACACATCATTTAAGACCATGGCATGTATATCATGTCGTAGCAGATAGAGAATGGTAAAAAATTTCAGTGAGGACAACCAAATCTGAGTGAGGCTTTCCACAATTTCTCTTGGTTGATAAACATAGGAGGGAGAAAATGGCTAATGACAATGGCCATTGCTGCCTTCTGCATTTACTTGGAATTGTTGAATGGCGAAAATCATGTTCAATATACCTATAGATTGTTGGACCATAAAAGAATTCGGCCTTTCAGCTCATTGAATCTGTAACCATTCGGCCATGGGTGATTTTTCTTCCCAACCCTGTTTTCCTGCCTTCTCCCCATAATCCTGAACACCTTTATCAAAAAGGAACCTTTCAATCTCTGACTTAAAAACACCCAATGGCTTGGCCTCCACAACCACATTGTTGAAGAAATTCCTCGTTTTCTCAGTTTTAAAGGGATATCCTTTATTCTATGGCTGTACCATTGAATTCTAGAATCATCTGCTAATGGAAACACCCTCTGCTTATCAATTCTGTCTGGGCTTTTCAGTATTTGGTAGGTTTCAATGAGTTACCCCTTCATCTTTCTGATCTCCGTTGAGTACAGGCCCAGAGCCATTAAATGCTCCTTCTATGTTAATCTTGATAGATTGACTCTGAGGATGGCTTTGTTGTGACTGGGAGGAGGCAACTGGGGAGATTCCTTGTAATAAATTGCCCTATGAGAGGCAGAAGAGGGATCATTCTCTAATTGCCACAACCTTATCTTTTTGAAGATGGTCAATGATTACAGAATGTCTGATATCCCTTGGTATGATCTCTCCTCCAAAGAGGGTGTAAATTCACACCAAAAGCACTTCCTCACCATATTTAGTATTTTAGCAGGGATTTCGACTCTTCAAGCAGCCTGCCAGGCCAGGTTACGGACACGATTATAGCAGATAATGTGCCATGGGGCAGAATCAAATACAAATGGGTCATAGACAGAGGACTAGGTGAGAAATAGGTGTTGTCGGCTTCTCTGACCTTGATAAACTTGTACCACCAACACAAGAAAATCTGCAGATACTGGAAATCCAATGCAACACACACAAAATGCTGGAGGAACTCAACAGGTCAGGCATCTTATGGTAAAGAGTAAACATTCTTTTCCATAGATGCTGCCTTGTCTTCTGAGTTTCTCCAGCTTTCTGTTTGTCTTAATAAGCTTGGAGGGTTGTCCTTGGATGTTTGACCCTAGATGTGCAATAAAAAAAAAGCACAGCCTGAAGCCATCAGCTTATTGATGATAAACAGTAATGTTTATTGTTGATTGGGCATGTCAAATTGACCTAGTTTAAATTTTTGAAGAGTTGAGTTAAAGCGATTGAGAGGAGAATGCCTACGGATGTTTCATATTATCAGGAGGAATTTGGTAAAATCATACAAGACTGTTGCTGCAGTCAAAGCTCATGGAATTGAAAGCAAATTCTTTTTGTGAATAGGAAATAAACTGGAAACAGAGAAAATAGAGTAGGGATAATGGGCAGGTGCTCAGATTGACAGGATATGACAGGTCCAGATAGAATAGAGCTGGACCATAACTATCCATCACATTTGTAAGTGTCTCAAATGATGTGGTAGAATGCAATATGTCTAAGTTACCCAATGACACAGCGATAGAAAGCCCTACAAGTAGAATGGATCCAATTGCTATGTTGCAAAAGGAGATAAATAGATTAATCATGTGAACAAAATTATGACAAATAGAATCCATATCGGCAACATTGTCACCCACTTCAGGCTGTGGAAATATAAAACAGAATTTAGTAAATGGCAGAAAGGTAGAAGCAGCAGAGATTTAATGTGACCTTGAGGGTCCATGTACATAGAACATTAATTTGTCGTGAATAGGCTTAGTAAATATTAAAATAGGCCGAATCTTTGTTGGCCTTTGTTTACGACAAAGGTCATGATACAGCAGTACACTGTAAATTGATCACACCTGGAGAAGTGGAGTAGTTCTCCCACTGTGCCTCAGGAAAGATACTGACCTTGTGGGAGTGGAGTATAGAATGCCCAGGTTAAAATTACAAGGAAATTATATTCTCTCTCAGAGTGAATTTATTGAAGTTTTCAGGTTACATTAGTGTAAACAGAGAGAGAAATCATGTCTACTCTGGGTAGAATAGGGAACAAACCTTAAAATTTAGAGCAGGTCTTTCCAGAGCTGGGGTTCCCAACTGGGGTTCACAGACCCCTTGTTTAATGTATTGGTCCACGGCATTAAAAAGGCTGGGAATCCCTGTTCTATAGTAAACACTTCCCTCTCAAGATTTGGATTGCTACTCCACAAAGAACTATTGAATCTTAGTCAATTATTAATATTAGATTTGAAATTGTGAGATTTTGTTAAGCAAAGCCATTAAAAATTAAGGGGCTGATGTCACAGATTTGCCATGATCTTACTGAATAGAAAATAAGGATCAGAGGGCTGACTGGTCCACATCTCTCCTTATGTTCCCATTTACCTATGTCCCATGAGCAGCCTTTCTGCTTTTGGAATATATTAAGGGATAGATTTTTGCTAGGGGGAGTACTCCCTACATTTGGCTCACATAATATCATGTCTTCCAGTTCGTCACTTAAGAGGATAGACAGACTTCAGATTAAAATTTAATGCAAAGATTTTTTAAATGTTCTGTCACCATTTCTCTCTTTCCATGGGACAAATTGTCTTGCATATACTGCCTGTGTAATCAATAATAAAGCCTGACTTCTTTTCAGATCATTTTGGATTGATTTACAGTGAAGACTAATGAAAGTGCAGAGCAACAATTTTTTTAAATGGCAGATGCAGAAATGAAGAAGATTGGTTTCCAGCTCCTGAAAGGATATGCTGAAACTGCTCTCCACATCTTATAAATTTTAAAATTAGAAATAAATATAACTGTTGGATATAAGGGAAATCTTGCACAGAAATATAGATAAAAATAAGCTTTTGCTGACCAGCCAGACACTACCCAATTACTTTTTTTAATGTCTTCCTGTACTCTTCTCTTGAGGTAAAATGATTCCATTGGTAATGGTAACACCTTGTACCTCAAACAAGTGGCTGCTGTTCATGTATAAGCCTCGGAGTTTCAGTGTACCGTTCTACAAAGCAGATGGGACTGAATTTCAGAGGCAGAGTACAAAATGCATGCATTATTATTTCAATCTCCCAATGCATTTGAACAGGGCAGATATCAGACCCTGAGGGTTAACAGGTTTTTCCATCTTGTTGTGTCTCTCAATTAATCTTCCTCACCAAGATTATTTAATCGTGTTTTGGAATGAGAAATCAGGTTGACTTGTGCTTTAAAAATATTTTTCCCTGATTCTGAAGCAGTGATGCCATTGCACTTCCTGAGCATGTCGGCAAGGGTCAGTCTCCTCCACAGGAGGTGAGGGTGGCTAATCAAAATTGATGAAGGCAAATTTAATTGAGACAGGGATAAAACAGTGAAGAAGATGTGTATGGATGGAGACAACACGTGGCTGAAAGATGGCTGTGTTCTCTAGCCTTTGGGGACTAAGTACTGCTGGTGAAAATATGCACACGAGTAGTGATTGATGCACCATCAATAACGCTCGGAGACCTGAGGCGAGATATAGGCTTTTATTCGCAGGAAGAGAGCAGTCAGCAGCAAGAGAGCACCATACGACATCCTGGAGACTGAGGGAGGAGCAGTGCCTCCAATCACCTTTATACAGGGGTCTGTGGGAGGAGCTACAGGGACAGTCAGCGGGGGGGGGGGGGGCATGTCCAGACAGGTATATGTAGTTCACCACAGTGATGCCATGTGGCATTAGGGATATCACAATGCTCAAACCAGAGGCAGTCGAACACCACTTCTAATCATAGTTGTTGGCTCCAGTTGTCACTCAACTACACACTGTTCCAGAATATGTGGGTTGGAGGAGATGGAAAAGAAATCCTAGCCAATGCAGCTGCTCCCCATTCTCGCTTTGACCATACTTCTTGTGTGCTTTGCTCCTGTGAAATGTTTTCTTGCCCTTCTTTTGCTTCAGGTTCCTCCTCTTGGTGTTGAAATTTAGCTTACTGAGCCTTTCCTTACTCTCATGCTTCTCCAGAACTTCAGAGCGCTGAACTTCTTCACCCATCAAAGTCTTAATTTACTTTGAAAATGGGGAGAGATTTATAATTTTAAAATTCAAAGTGTATTTATTATTGAAGTATGTAGGAATGTGTGAGGGAACTGGAGCACCTGGAAGAAATCCACACAGGCACAGGGAGAACGTACAAACTCCTTACAGGCAGTGGCAGGAATTGAACCCAGATGGCTGGTACTATGAGGTGTTGCGCTAACCACTAGCCTACTAGTATGCCTCTCACTGCAGGCATTCAGATTAAAATAGAGAAATCTGTAGAATAAATGGGAAAATGACACCAATGAATGACAGGCAATCACTGTGGAAAAGAAGACAAATTGTGCAAATAAACATAACAGTAATAATAAATAATAATACTGAGAACATGAATTGTAGTGTCTTGAAAGATAGCCCATAGGTATGGAATCAATTTAGGGGTGAGGTGAGTGAATTTATCCACACTAGTTCTGGAGCCTGACGGTTGAAGGGTAATAACTGTTGTTGAACGTGGTGGTGTGGGACTTCAGGCTCTCATACCTCCTTCCTGATGTATTGTCAATGAATTAGTAGTAAAAGGAAAAAAGTTGGGGAGGGTGTGACAAGGGTATCACCTCACTACTTAATCACTCACAATGATCGATTGATCATCACATTAAAGAGTATTGCCAATGCACAAAAAGCTGGAGGAACTCAGCAGCTTAGGCAGCATCTATGGAAAAGAATAAACAGAATAAACAGTTTATAAAAGAATAAAATTTTAAAAGAATAAACAGTCGATGTTTTGAGCTGAGACCCTTCTTCAGGACTGAAAGGGAAGGGGGAAGATGCCGGAATAAAATGGTAGGGGGAGGGGAAAGTGGCTAGCTGGAAGGTGATGGGTGAAGCCGGGTGTTTGGAAAAGGTCAAAGACTGGAGAAGAAAGAATCTGATAGGAGAGGAGAGTGGGCCAAAGGTGAAAGGGAAGAAGGAGGTGACCCTGTGTAAGTGATAGGCAGGTGAGAAGAAGTAAACGGTCAGAGTGAGGAAGAGGAAGGGGTTGGGGGGGAGGTGAAATTTGTTTACCGGAAGGAGAAATCGATATTCATGCCATCAGGTTGCAGGGTACCCAGACGGAATTTAAGGTTTTGCTTCTCCAATCTGAGGGTGGCCTCAGGATGCTGCCCTTGTTATCACACTCTTGATGGTTTCCATGCATGGTTCTGTTCTAAATATTACAGAAAGATAATAGAGGCTCTGGGGAAGTCATATAAATGAGTTGGATGATACTGCAATTTTGAAGCTATAACTTCTTAGCAAAGACTAATCTGTACAAGTTTTTAATAGAAAGAACTAACCTGACGAAGCTGTTTAAAATTATGGATGTACTAATTAAGTTAGACATTGAGTACATGTCTCAACTTGAGGGGCAATAACTGTAAAATGGTCACGAATAAATCAAATGAGCAAATTAAAGGACCTTGTTACCTCTATAATGTATGAATGTGAAATTTCTACCACACGGAATAGCTGGTAAAAATGGAATTGATATAGAGGTATTTAAGGTGATAGCAGATAAACACTTAAGGAAAAATTAAATAGATGTACAGTTAGAAAAATTGAAAGAGGTGAGGAAGAGTCCTATGGACAATTTTAACAGCATTTTGTTTTGTGACACCTATTTCTATGGATTCTGTCTGATTTTACTCCATTGTTTTTATTTTTCCAATCCTGTGCTGAGTTCCTAGCCCTTTGGCTGGATGTATTTGTTAAGTAAAATTTTGCCCAATAACTAAGAACCTAAATTAACACAGATAATTAAATAACAACATGTTATTGGCGTGAAAATTAATTGACTGCCTCTGTTGGTGTTGCAGATTTTCTTTTCACTCTGAAGTAACATTGTTCTTCTTGTTTGTTGGTGCTGCAGGATATTTGACGGTGAACATTGAACCAATCTCTCCTGTAGTAGCGGGCGATGCTGTCACTTTAAAATGTAACTTCAAAACAGATGGGAGGCTGCGTGAGATTGTGTGGTACAAGGTAAGCACTGACTGCCTCTGCAACCAGGGCCTCCTATTACTGAAAATCATTAGCAGAAAACAGATGGAAAATAATTTTTAGACTACTTAAATATTTTTGCGGATGTCCAAACCTTTTAATGAAGTGTACTCAATGTTATGATATTGTTGGCTATTACTCTACAATCTCCTTCTGCTCTGCCACCTGCCCCCTCCCCACCTCCCACCCGCTTCATATTGAGTTTTGGAAACTAGTTTCAGTGTGACTGGATCAAACAGTTCTGAAATATGATTGTTGGAACCTCTCTGGTACTCATACATGGACTCATCAACTAGTCCTGTTCTGAACCTCAACAAATATTCTAGTCTCTTTCTTCACTACAGCTGTGTTCTTTCCTCCTGCAGAATAGTATTTTATTCTTTTGATTCAAATTCTTCCACTTCGTGCTGAAATCCAGCTCATTGATATTTTGCCTACTCTTACTCATTCTTCAGAACTTCAGAGCTATGACGCTCTGCACTTCTCTAAGCTTTCCAAAGATTCAGAGTACATTTATTAACAAAGAATGTATCAATTATACAACCTATTTGTTTGCTCACAGGTAGCCACAAGGCAAGAAACCCACCAGAACACAAATTAAAGAAGAAAAGAATAAAACATTAAAAATAAAAGACCAACACCCAATATGCAAGAGAAAGGGGTAAAATGAATCATGCAAACAATTGGAGTGAAAAACAATGATCTGAACCAAAAACTGAGTCCACAAATCTAAGCTTTGATTACAGGCAGTTAAAAAATTCACTCTTAGTTAAAAGGAAAAGAGGCCTCATCATTCTTTAAACCTTTACAGTGATTAATTGATAATTGCATTAAGAACAATACATCTTTCAGATGTTCAACAAAGTCTGATGCAACTTTCGGTGAATAGTCACTGAGCTGCTCCTATAATCTATGGACTGACTTTCAAGGACACTTCAACTCCTGGTCTCAATATTTATTAATTATTTATCTTTGTATTTGCACTGGTTGTTTGTCCACCCTGTTTCATGTGGTCTTTTATTGACTCCATTGTGGTCTTGTATTCACTGTGAATGTCCCCAACAAAATGAATCTCAGAGTTGTGTATGGAGACATATACATACTTTAATAATAAATTTATTTTTGAATTATACATCACAACACAGAAACATGCTTTATATTGCTCCTCTGCATTAACTGTAGCCAAGCAGGCAGGATGAATGTAGTATTTATGACTTGGTTGCACTCAAACCCTGGTTCGCTCACTAAATAGAATGCAGCCAGTGATGGGGGACGCCAGTGTCCAGAGGTACCAATATAGCAAACAAATATTCTTTCTGTGATGAGTTCACTGAATTGCTCCTACAGCCTATGGACTGACTTTCAAAAACTCTTTGAAGTCCTTGGACTTTTGGTCTGGTTGAGAGATTAGATTGGCCACCCATCACTTAACCATCTCACTCAGTAGGGATGAGATCAGTAATTAGCTCATTGCTTGACTTTGGTTGACAGAGACTCGTCAGGTTTCTGAACCATGAGATACTCTATATTAGAAGACACCAAAAATGTTAACTATCATGTCTAAAGATTGTTTTTACAACCCTTTGAGTGTAACCTTTATTGTGGTACAAATTCTTTAGATGCCCAGCTATCTGGTTCAAAGGAGTCAGTCTTGTAAAGGAAGAAGTATAAAACGAGATATATGAAAGGAGGAGAAGACAGACAACAAGTTAAGTAATAAAAGGGACTCTGACGTAAACTATTCAAAACAATACACCCATCTTAAGATAAATAGTGCCTGCATTTAGTGCTCTTTTCAATGCTCAAAAATGCAAAGTAAATTTATTATCAGAGAACACACATGTCACCACATACAATCCTGACAACAAATTGTGCAAATGCAAATATAAATAAATAGTAATAAATAAGGAGAACATGAAATAACAAGAGAAAAAATCCTTAAAGTGAGATCATTGGTTGTGGGAACATCTCAATTGATGAGTGTAGTTATCCTCTTTTATTCAAGAGCCTGATGGTTGAGGTGTAGTCACTTCTCTTGAACCTGGTGTTGCGAGTCCTAAGGTTCTTGTACCTTCTACCTGATGGGAGCAGCGAGAAAAGAGCATGGTGTGGGTGGTGAGGATCTTTCATAATGGATGCTACTTTCATACGATAGTGTTTCAAGTATGTGCTCAGTCATTGGGAGGATTTTGCCAGTGATGTACTGAGCTATATCCACAGCTCAATTTTACGCTCAATGGCACTGGTGTTCCCATACCAGGCCGTAATGCAGCCAGTCAATACACTCTCCACTACACATCTATAGAAGTTTATCAAGGTTTTTGATGACATGCTGAATCTCTGCAGACTCCTAAGGAAGTAGAGGTGCTGCCATTTTTTCTTTGCAATTACATTTATATGGTAGATCCTCTGAGATAGTGTCACCCAGGAATTTAAAGTTACTGCCCCTCTCCACCTCTGACAGGGAATGGGTCGTGGACCTTTGGTTTCCCTCTCCTGATTCTAGAATCAGTTCCTTGGTCTTGCTGACATTGAGTGGGAGGTTGCTGTTACGACACCACTCAGCCAAATGTTTAATCTCCTTTCTGTATGCTGATTCATCATTACCTTTGATCAAAATTTATGATCAAAGTGATGTTGTGTTGGCAAAGGATGATTAGGAGGTGTCTTTGTACATTCCTCAGGTATGAAGCAGACAGTAGTCCAGCTGTATGTGTAAATAGGAAGCCTAATTCCTGCTTCTGATCACTGCAACAATTCTCAACATTGGACTGGATGAACCGATACTTGCATTAAAACATCTAGAAATTTCCACGTGACACAGTGATGTACAAAACCTTTTAAAGGATAGCTCTACATTTCGTATTTCACAGTATAAGGACCTAGTTTTGAAAGCAGAATCAATAGATATTTGGAAATGTGAATTGTTGCCAGTCAATCTCTTTACTGGTAGTCTCCAGAAAGACAAAAGACACCCTCATTCATTTGGTTTGGGTTCTAATCCTGAGATTTCTAGTCTTGTTCTCAGTTCTCATGTCAAGAGCAAACATGAGGAAATCTGCAGATGCTGGAAATTCAAACAACACACACAAAATGCTGGTGGAACACAGCAGGCCAGGCAGCATCTATAAGGAGAAGCACTGTCGATGTTTCGGGCCGAGACCCTTCGTCAGGACTAACTGAAAGGAGAGATAGTAAGAGATTTGAAAGTAGTGGGGGGGAAATGCAAAATGATAGGAGAAGACCGGAGGGGGTGGGATGAAGCTAAGAGCTGGAAAGGTGATTAGCGAAAGTGATACAGAGCTGGAGAAGGGAGAAGATCATGGGACGGGAAACCTCGGGAGAAGGAAGGGTGGTGGGGAAGCACCAGAGGGAGATGGAGAACAGGCAAACAACTAAATATGTCAGGGATGGGGTAAGAAGGGGAGGAGGGGCATTAACGGAAGTTAGAGAAGTCAATGTTCATGCCATCAGGTCATGCCAACGAAGGGTCTCGGCCCAAAATGTCGACAGTGCTTCTCCTTATAGATGCTGCCTGGCCTGCTGTGTTCCACCAGCATTTTGTGTTCTCATGTCCAGACCCCTTTTTCTGATGACCATATTCCCAAACCTCCACTCATCTACCAGCACTCTTCCCCCAACCAATCCTAGTCCCAATGTTTATGATTCTCCTGTCATCTCCCATAAAATACTCTTAGGCTTGCAATCTTTTCTCCCTTTATCACCTATACGTCTACCAACCTGCCTGACTTTGGCCTTTTCTATTGCCGGAGAGAGGCTAAGTGTAAACTCCAGGAAAAGCACCTCATATTCTGACAGGGAAGGCTACAGTCTGTTGGCATAAACATTCAACTGCTTGCTGTCTGTCCCATTTCTCTCACCACCTGATCCACCACTTACTGCTACACCCACTCCATCTGCCCATCACCCACACAGTTATCCAACTGGGTGCCCTTCTGCTACTCTTCCTATCTGTCTACCCTACTTCTCCTTTTAGATTCCTTGCTCCACCTTCCTTTCCTATAATATTCCATCTTTTGCAGCCCTTTGTCACCTCCACCTATCACTTCTCAGGCTTTGTTACTATTTCCATTCTTCCCTCCCTCATCTGCCTATAGTCCATCCTCACCTGAATCCATCTATTGTTCACCAGCTTTAGCTCCAGCTCTTCCCTTCACCTCTTTATACTGACTGTCTCCTTCTATCTTCCAATTCAGGTCAAGTGTTTCGACCTGAAGTATTTTCTGTCCATTTCCTTCCACAGATGCTGCCTAACCCATTTGATTTCCATCAGCACTTGCTAACTCAAACACCCCTCCACCCCTCCCAAAGATAGCCCCTGAGGCCCATTGATTTCACTTCTGAGCCCTGAAATCCAACCCATGAACTTCGGCACTAACTCATGCTGTGTATTACCATTGTGCCAATACAACGCATTGAAACCTGGGGGCTCAGGTACACGTTAATCTCTAGGCCTGTTTATTTTCACCCCGTGCTGTTTCCAATGTTGATTATAACTCATCTCCTAGATTGCCCGTTGCTGGGTATCAAATGCTGTTGAAATACCCGTGTGTTATATTCCAGTTCCCGAGAAAGAATAATCCCAGAGCACTAAATATTATTTTGTTTTCTCATGCCCCACATTATAAAAGTCTTCCAAAAGATCCTATTGCCTTAATGCTTGCCAATTAGGTTATGGTTTGAAAATCACTTGAGGTAGGTTTGAAAGGACTGAAATTTAGGCTTAAAGAGTGAACTGATATCTTATATTTATAGATGTTAAGGAATTCAGTCAACCCTATTGATACATATTATGCATTGTTAAATAAAGAAGCTCTCCTGAGGGAGTCAAATGACCTGCCTAGTGATTTGGATGCTCTTCTCTTTTAGTCATCCCTGAGGTAAAATCAAATCTATTCTTTTATCCCATCTTGCCATATCTTCTTTTTATTTTCTGGCTCTTCCCCTCTCTTGTAGCTAATGCTGGGGTCAGTTAATGTCAGTTAGCTGCTTTTGAAATGAGGAAGCAGTGGCTAAATTTAAAGATGAGATTTTAAGTGCTTGCAGGAGGATGGGAAGTTACATACACCACAGTTTTCAGGTGTTGTTAAAGCAAAATTTCAGTTGAGGCAATAGACGATCAGCTTCAAAGCCTTCGAAGCTATGTGCTGTGGGAATATTTCAGCTGTTGTTAAGATCAGTACTGTAAAAAGGCAGTGAAAAATAGCAGTACTACTTGGAGACCAGAATCAGGTAATTATTGGAAGAATCTTTAATTGGGGTCATGGGGAAGGTAATGTAATTTGTAGGTTGGTTTAATGCGATCAGTTTCATAACCAATTTACCGTCATTACCAGGGATTTCTGTCATCTACTGAACATATGGAGAGCTGCAATATTAACGTAATGTATTTAAACAGTAATTGATGGACAGGTTATCTGCCAATGCAGGGATGAATGGGCTTCTTGAGTTTATTAGTCCAAAAAGGAACAGGACTGAGAATGAGAAGGATAAACTGAAGCATGGTGAAATGATTTATAGAAGACTATTTTTCCTACTCATTCACTGGATGAGGGTAATCTCAGCCAGGGAAACTGTTATTATCCACCCCTTAAGAAGTGTGGTGGTTCTACTGTCCTCGACCAGCCACGTTCCTCCATGCTCTCATGCTGTGCTTATATTATCGTCACGTCTATTCTGTCTGCCGTTTCCGGTACTTCAGCTACATGAGAACTGATCTCAGTTAGGTTGGTCAGGTAGTCCCAGTAATATTGTTACTCTTGCCAGAACTGCCAGGAAACATTAACTGCCTGTCCTAATCATTGCTGCCTCAGATTTGTGCAGTTAATACTGTGCACAAATCCCTACATACGCAAACTACTAGTTTGTGAAATAATGTTGGCTCATGCCTTCAGAGGTCATCTCCATTGTGGGTTCTGCATGCTTTCTCTCCACGGACCTTCAACCTACGCATGAAGAGCAACGGTGTATTACTTTTATGGTTGTGTTCTCAACATGAAGTTTATTGGCATATCTGCCAGTATACATACACATTGAAAAACCTTGCTTGTGCAGCAGCATCACAGACACACAGCATCAGATTTACAACATTCGAAAGAAAATTAAATTATGCAACGTCTTAGAGAGTCTCGGTGGTAGAGCGGTTTGCTCAACGCTTTACAGTACCAGTGACCCAGGTTCAAATCCTCCTGTTGACTATGAGGAGTTTGTACTTTCTCCTCGTGACCCAGTGGGTTTCCTCTGGGCATTCCAGTTTCCTCCCATGGTACAAAGATGTACTGGTTGGTAGGTTAATTGGTCATTGTAAATTATCTTGTGGTTAAGTAGGGTTAAATCGGGGGATTACTGGGTGCTGTGGCTCGCAGCGCCACAAGGGCCTGTTCCATGCTGTATGTCGATAAATAAGAAAATTACAAGAAAGAACATAATTAGAACAAAAAAAGACGAAGTCCATTGTAGTACAAAATAGTCATAGTGTTGATATGCTGAGGGAGCATAGAGTTGTGTGGGTTGGTTCCAGAGCTGGATAGTTGAAGTAGTTGTTTTTGAACCTGGTGGTGTGGGACTTAAGGCTTCTAAACCTTGTGCCATTATCAAATAATCCTGGTAAACACAATTGTTAGCTTTTAAGCAACACACACAAAATGCTGTTGGAACGCAGCAGGCCAGGCAGCATCTATAGGGAGAAGTGCAGTCTTCGTCTCAGGCCGAGACCCTTCGTCAAGACGAAGGCCCGAAAATTCAACTTTACTCCTTCCTATAGATGCTGCCTGGCCTGTTGCGTTCCACCCGCATTTTGTGTGTGTTGCTTGAATTTCTATCATCTGCAGATTTCCTCGTGTTTGTGTTAGGTTTTAAGTGTGGCTTTGTATCACTACACATGATTTCAGTGCGTCCCCCAAGAAAAGGGATTCTCCTCAGCAAAAAGAGATTCAGGCCAACCTGCCGTACGTTGCAGATACTTCCAATATTAATTGTCTTTTCTGACATTCTGGCCCAGCCTTGTCTTGAACTTTAATATAAAACTTTGAAGTGAAAAAAGGCTGAATTGCCAACCCCAGAGCCTGAGAATGTTAGAAGAAAACATATTATTGAATGTTGAAAGGCATAAAATGAGATGCTGAGCACTCAACATGCTTACAATAATCCTGAGCAAGATCTTAAGTTGCTCCTGTGACACAGTAAGGTACAAGCTGGGACAGGAAAGCTCATTCTTATCATAAAAAGATTCTGACATGAAATGGTCTTTCAGTAGCATTGTGAATGAAGCTTCTCTGGAATCAAATGAGAGACAACCAAAGGGAGGAATGACTGAAGAAGCAGTAGGACCCAATAATCTCCTCTGCTCCGATGTCACATCTATTCAGTTTTATTCCAAAATGTTGCAGGATCTGAGAAAAATGTGGTGGGGTCATAGTGCTAAAGAAATCAACTCAGTTAGGAAGTGGTCTGTATTATTAATGAACTTGCAATCTGAAAGTTAGTGACAGATAATAGTAAAGAAGTACCCACGCGTATTGGTGTAGCTTGAACAATAGCAACAAGAAACAGCCTTTTCTAATAAAGCAAAATAATAGATCTTGGAGGCGGTTAGCTTGCAGTGCTGGATTTCACACTGCTCATTCCTGATCTGGTGCTGTGAAACAGTAAATGGACATTATTGTTTGGATTATGGTTTTGTATTGAACATTAAATCAATTCTCCCACATCTACTGTTAAGTAACTGTAACAGGGTGTCACGGGGAGAAGGGGCTAAAACAGTTGTGATGATTCTCTTGAATGAATAATCTGTTGCACTTCAGAGTTTAAATTTACAAAGGAAGAATATTTGGATTTATGCACTGTCATCTCCAGCAACACAGATATGGTTGTCTTTAATCAAGTGAGCAGGTTCAAAGAGACATATGCTCCTACCATGTGCATAATCTTCATCACTTGCAGCAGTGCAGTTGCCAGCCTTGATAGGCAACAAAATTACCCAATCATCTGCAGCTTGGCTAGGTCAAACATTGTCACCATATGTAGCCTTATTTGTAATTTAGCCACGGTAAAAAACCATGTCTTTTGGAGAACGTGACAGACTGGAGTTGGACCTTGAATCTCAAAAATACTCAGCGCTCTCAGGGTGTAAAAGAAGCAAAATGGATGGAATTCTACTTGGATTTATGAAAAGGGTTTTGATGCATATGCACATCAGATACAAGATGCAAGAATATCAGGACTCTCACCACCAGGTGCAACAACAGTTACTACCCTTCAACTATCAGGCACTTGAACAAAACAGTCATTTGATCTCTGGTGTTCCCACAGCCAATTATCTCACTTTAAGGGCTTCTTGTCTTGTTGTTTCATGCTCTTGGTATTTATTTCTATTTGCACTTGCGCAGTTTGTTGTTCGTTGATCCCATGTTCTATAGATTTGTTGAGTATGCCCGCAGGACAAAAAAAAAAGAATTCTCAGGGTTGTATTTAGTGACTTGTATGTATTCTGAAAAATACATTTTACTTTGATCTCTGCTGTCGTAACTACTGATATTTACTGATGCAGTTATATCCAGGATAGATTCACTCATGTTCAAATTTCCGGTGTTCACTGCTCACACAGCATCACCTGTTCCTTGCAGGTATATTTACTTCATGTAATAAGGGGAAGCTGATGTGTAATACATGATCTTGGGATGAGTCTCTGAACAAGGTTGCTACAAGCTGTACTGAATTGATAACATCATGAAATGAATGTCCAACAGGTGTTAGAGCCATAGAAAACAATTCATTGCACCCCCCTAACTCAAAATTACTTTCCATTCTGAAAAATCAATGCTACATCTTTACATATTGGAACCAAGCACAAAAACAGGCCCTTTTGCTCACTGAGTCCATGCCAACCTTCAAGCACCCACTTACAGTAAAACTGTCTTAACTCCATATATATATATATTTTTTTCTTACTGGAGCAAATGCCAGTATCGTTTGGGCAGGGATAATGATAAAAAATGTACCTGGTGTGGGAAGATATGAATTGTCGTTGAAGAAGGTTGTAAGAGATGTAGCTTTGCATTAGTCTACATGCGTGCCTAACATTAGCATGCAGGAAGATCTGAGAATAACACTCAGATTAAAAGGGGGAGGGGAGATGTTTGGATAGGAAAGAAAAGGAAAATTCGAATGAAAAACTTCAAAGCTGCCACAAGGAAGCAATGGTATTAGTCAGTGCCAGGTTTTCAACCTACACCACCTGCCACCTTGTGTCAGAAGGCTGAACTGTGCCCTCCATTCTTATTATCATATTGTTTTGACTGGTTAGAGAATAAATTACTGTCTCTACCAATGCTCTTTTTAAACAGATGTTCTCACTGGCAGGGTGCCGTCACAGCTAGCGTTTATGCCATTATAGTTTGCCCCTACCAGGACTGGCTCTGTGCTCATTTTGGGTATCTATACATAATTTTGTATTTAGAACAATTAGACAGTATTGACGTATTCATTTCCACCCCCTGCAGCTTCACTAAGGAAATGAAGAATTGCTCCTCTTGGTGTAAAATGGCAACTTTTAATCCGTAATTTATTGCATGGTGTCCACACTGGATTCTGCTCCCAGTCATTAAAACGGTACATCATAGAGCAAAGGACTCATCTTCAAAGTATTGCTAGAATTCAAAACAAATTCCTTACAATTTTTAGGAGACATAATCGCAACTGAGCCTGGATCCACGGCTTTAGATTGTGCCTGCAAACCAGTCTGGAAACACCAAATGTGGATGGGTTTACAACATGTCACTTGTGAAGGAGGCAGTTACCTAACTGGTTCTCGTTGAGGGTTAATGGCCAGGATGCTGCTTTGCTTTAGGACTTGGCTCACAGAAGGTGCATCATTAGCTGAAGTTTTTTTGGCTCAAGCTACAAGATGGTGCTGAGCTGTGGTGTCCATCAAGATCATGGCTCACACTTAGTTGTTTTTTTTAAAGTTTGTAGGGATGGTCTTGAGGACAGAGAAGGGAGTTCAGGGTCAAATAAGGGTTTAGGGACAGGGATGTGGAGGAGTTAGAAGTCAGGCCTTTACTCCATGTATGAATCCCAGTAACTTGGACGGGTGAAGAAGGACCTCCTTGGATGCTGAGCTGTCCCAGATTGGTGGATCCCAGGATTGGATTTCTGTGAAGCAGGAGGTATGATGGCTGGTTGGTCAGCAAGCCTGGAGTTCGGGGTCCTGTCAAAGAGTTCAATGCCAAAGATTGATTGGAAGTCCAGAAGTCGAAGCCTGTTGGCCGAAGACTGGAAGACTGTCCTGGAGTTGGAGAACAGTCCGTGTGTGTGGAGGGAAGATGGAAGGGACAAAATGTGTTTGTTTTGCTGATGTTGTTTCAGTGCTAGTTGAGTTTTGTTTTCTTGTCTCCTGTATTGTTCTGCTGAGCATTGAGCAGATGCTATGTTGATACCCCCAGTATGTCCTTAGGCGTGTTGGTGTTACACAAATGGCACTTTCCTCTATACGTTTCCATGTACATGTGATAAATAAATCTGGATCTTGGATAGAGATGCTCTTCGCCATCTTCATGACATCAAATGAGCAATTCTAGAGGGAAGAAATCCAATAATGAAGAGTTTTCAAATGAAACAACCTACTTTTATTTTTAACACTGTGTTGACATGCTTGTAGAAGAAACTAGTAACAATATATAGAAACATAGAAAACCTACAAAACAATACAGACCCTTTGGCCCAGAAAGCTGAGCTGAATATGTCCCTACCCGAGAAATTACCTAGGGTTACCGATAGCCCCCTATTTTTCCGAGTTCCATATACTTGTCCAGGAGTCTCTTAAAAGACGCTATTGTATCCGTCTCCACCACCGTCGCCAGCAGCCTGTTCCACAAACTCAGCACTCTGCATACATTTATGTTTTTATATAACATTCCTTTTCCAGGCCTGTAATCATAGCATTAACTGGTTTATATGAAACACAATTGTACTTTGGTTAAACTGTACATTAATAATTGTAGACTCTTATTGCAGATTACTATCCAATGTTCTTTCATTTAGATATAAGGATAATATGTATGCCTCTGTGGGCTTCTGCTCTAAAGAGAAACAAGAGGTAGAATTTGTAGGGCAGGATGTGAGAAGTAAAGCTGTTGAAAGTGTATTTGGTTTATGTGAAGTTCTGGAGAGACTGCACAAATGCACAGCAACACACACATATTAAAATATTAATGCAGTGTCATCACACTTATTTACAAATGCTGTCCTCTTGGGTTTCTGACACATCAATTCATCAATGTGACCCTGTGGGAATTCACATCTATCCTTGTTTCCTCATCATCAACCCATCTGGCGCTGTCAGCCCAGAAACTCCCATCACACAGTCAGAACTTCTCCCAGGACGTGTTATGATGACTGTTTCATCTATTTTCTGCCTTCTCCTTCAATCCACTTTGAATGACTGTCCGTCAACACCAGCAATTGCCCAGATCTTTCATGTGCTTGTCTATCTAGAACGACTGAAATGAACTCACGGGCAATTTTGATACCTTGAAGGGCTGCCCACATGGGCTATGATTTGCTCACTTGACAGACTCCAGTCTTGCTAGTTTGATCTTTAAGATTCAGTCTCTAAAGGCCAATAGACAAAGCCACAAACAACATTTTTCATGTTACCAATGTCCAAACACTCATTGTAGTTCCTCCATTATTCAGCTTTGTTCTCCTTTGGGTTTTACTGCTCTGTGATGAATTTGAAGCAGCCGTGGTTTGAGGACAGCTCATAATGTGTATATTCGAAGGGTTTTATATTCTCATCCAAGTCAGTTCAACCATTCCAACTATAGTCAATTATATCTTCAAACTGGATCCTTCCGTGACAAAAAAAAATTCTGGAGGAGTTCTGTGAATTGAGCGGTATCTGTAGAGGCAAAGAGACAGTCAGCATTTTGGTATGGGTCTCTGCCTCAGTCCTAAGTATCCCTTTGCTTCCTCAGAATCTGTTCTATATTACCAAAAAATGTAGTAACAGAATTAGTCCATTTGGCCCATCAAATCTGTGCCACCATTCCATCATAGCTGATTTATTTTCCCTCTCAGCCCCATGTTTGACCCATTGAGCTCTTCAGTAGTTTGCATTCAGCTCTATATTCTGGCATTTGCAGACAAGATGAGACAAACTTCCAACACTAAATGTCCATTTCTCTCCATACAAGCTACCTGAGCTGTTGAGTTCCTCCAGCATTTTGTCTGTTGCTCAGTATCGGTCATCTCTTCTGTCTCCTTCAGTGTTAATCTTGCATCCTTTTTTGCTGATACAGGAAAATCAACCTTGGTTCTCTGTAGGCTTTATATTATATACAACATTTACATTGACATTTCCCTAAGGGAAACATGATTTCCTTAAGGGGAAATCTTGCCTGACAGGTCTGTTGGAATTCTTTTGAAGAAATAAAAAGCTGGATAGACAAAGAATTGTTGGATGTTGTGTACTTGAATTTACTGTAGGCCTTTGACAAGGTGCCACACATGAGGCTGCTTAACAAGTTAAGAGCCAATGGTTGTACAGGAAAGATACTAGCATGGATAGAGCATTGATTGGTTAGCAGGAAGGGAGGAGTGGGAATAAAAGGAACCTCTTCTGGTTGGCTGCAGGTGACTAGTGGTGTGTCACAGGGGTCTGTGTTCGGACTGTTTCTTTTTATGTTATATGTCCATGATTTGAATGATGGAATTGATGGCTTTGTGGCCAAATTTTCAGAGAATACGAAGATAGGTGGAGAGGTAGGTGGTGTTGAGGAAGCACAGAGGCTAAAGAAGGACTCTGACATGTTAGGAGAATGGATAAAGAAGTGGCAGATAGAATACAGTGTTGGGAAGTGTATGGTCATGCACTTTGGTAGAAGAAATGGAAATGTAGAGTGTTTTCTAAATGGAGACAAAATTCAAAAATCTGAGGTGCAAAGGGATTTAGGAGTCCTCATGCAGGATTCCCTAAAGGTTAGTTTGTAGATTAAGTCAATAGTGAGGAAGGCAAATGCAATGTTAGCGTTCATTTTGAGAGTACTAGAATATAAAAGCAAGGATGTAATGTTGAGGCTTTATAAGACACTGGTGAGACCTCACTTGGAGTATTGTGAGCAGTTTTGGGCACTTATCTAAAGAAGGATTTGCTGACATTGGAGAGGGTTCAAAGGAAGTTCACAAAAATGATTTATGGACTGAAAGGCTTATCGTATGAGGAGTGATTGATGGCTCTTGGTCTGTACTCACTGGAATTTATAAGAATGGGGGGGGGAATCTCATTGAAACCTGTCAAATGTTGAAAGGCCTAAATAGAGTGGATGTGGAGAAAATGTTTCCTTTGTTGGTGGAGACCAGGACCAGAGGGCACAATCTCAGAAAATAGGGATGTTCGTTTAGAATGGAGATGAAGAGGAATTTTTTTAGCCAGAGAGTGGTGAATCTGTGGAAATTCATTGCCACAGGTGGTTGTGGAAGCAAAGTTATTGGGTACATTTAAGAAAGAGATTAGTAGATTCTTGATTGGTCAGGGAATGTAGGCATATAAGAAGAAGGCAGGAGATTGGGGATGAGAGAGAACTAGATCAGCCATGATAAAATGGTAGAGCAGACTCCATGAGCCAAATGGCCCTAATTCAGCTCCTATATCTTACGCCATTTTAGTAAGGAGGTCTTGATAATAAGTCTGCTATAGCATTCTACTATAGGTTTCTCATAAGAGTATGGCCTACAGCTGAATTTTCAAAGCCTCCATAGTGGGAGTTGGCTCCAAGAATGACTAACAAAGGTTTGTGATTGGTGAATGACATGCCTAGCAAGACCTGGTGGAACCCTAAAATTCCAAGTACAGTTTCCACTGTCTCCTTCTCTAGTTAAGTATGTAAAACAAATACAATGGATACAACCAGGTTATTGTATATAATCTGGCTTTTCACTCTGTGTAATTTAGAGACATCAAAGGCGAGCTTCAGTGCACGAGTAATGTTGTGCATTATCAGGGGCAACCATAACCACGACTTCTCTTACAGATGCTCTGCACCTGCTGCAGTTCCTTTCCGCATGTCCTGGCGCATCTTTCTTGATGCAACAACTTTAATTATATTGCAGGACTCAGCAGAAGTCTAACGTAACACAGCACTGTGCCTGAGAGAGACTAAAGTTCAATGACATTCTCAAGTTTTTTTTTCCTGAACAATAGCCTCAACATTTTTTTTCCCCTTGACTGGTTTGCATCAACCCTCAGGCACAAATAAACCACTTCTTTCTGCATGAACACTCATTTGCTTCCCTGGAGCTTAACGTTATCCTCATGAAATCTCCTGAATATCTCTTTCAGTATTCAGAGATTTTCCCACTCTGTGGTTCCTTCTATTGAAGCATTTTGTCGGTGGACTTCATATAGCATCTTGTTCATGGTGGCTTGGAATAATCTGATGATAGATTTACACCATAAAGTAGCACGTTTATACATATAAATCCCCCAGTGGGCGTTGATTGTTATATGGTGTTGTCTTTCTTTAAACACATTACATGGTGGATTATACATCCAAGCAAGCTTTATTAGTATTCTGTTGTGGCTTCAGTTTGAACAACCACAATTTCTCCCTCATCATCAATTTCAACCATGTAGTGTGCCCTGAAGAGCATCTCAATCTGTTTTGCAGAAGAACTGACGGGCATGTTCTTTTCAATTATGCATGTCAAGGCATCTATAGGAGTTGGATTGAGTTGGAACTACCCTCATGTACCTATTTTAGCAGTTGCAACCCTTCTTCTAGCATTCCCCAGGAATCATTTCTTTTGTGTTTTAATCTGAACTGGAGTCCCTTTGCTCCCAGTGTACATGTCTAAGTCATAGTGACTCACACTACTATCACGATCTTCAACTGCTTCCTTATCTGAATAGATTCAGTTCTATCACATTCTACCCTAGTCACCAGAACAGTATTCCTGTCTCTGTGCAGAGTGTACAGAGTAATAGATGGCAAAAGGTTCGAAGGTTCATGTTATTGTCAAAGCATGCATGTACAATACAACTCTGACACTCGCCTTCTCTAGATAGCAATGTAATACAGAAAAACCATAGGAACTGTTGAAAAGATATCATCAACTCTTCCCCCCCACCCCCGGCATGGAAAATAAAAAGAAACAGAATTTGCAAACCCCCACTCCCTCCCTTGCACAAAAAACTAACAATTCGCCAACATGGAAAACAGCAGTGGGAACATCAAATACCCCAAACCCCCAACCCCCTCCCTCGTAAAAAAAACAGCAATGATAAAATCAAATCCTCATACCCCTCCCTTGTAAAAAACAGCGACAATAACATTAAACCCCTAACCCCCTCCTTCACAAAAAAAGCAAAAAAAAACAAACCTCAATCTCCCTCTTGCAGAAAAAAGCAGCGATGATAACATCAAATCCCCAGCCTCCTTCCTCACAAACAAAACAGTGACAAAGGAATCATAATCCCCCATAGCCTCTGTCACACACCAAAGCTAACAGATCGCCCACACAGAAAAACACTAACAAGAACATCAGACCCCCAAATTCCCAACTCCTTCCTCTCACAAAAAGCAGCAATTGGCAACAAGAAAGAAAACACCGAAAGAAAGAAAAGCCGAAGGAGACAAATATAAAGTACAGTCCAATAATCACATAAATCTCAGAGTATTGAAAACATCCTCCTGTCAGCATTTGAGGAGAGCGGCCGCACAAATTCAGTCCTTCCGTGAAGAGTGACCACCATGCCTGGTCCGAATAGCGCTGACCCAGCTACCAACAATTCAAGGTTTTTTTCAGAACATGGTATGTGTATGATAAAATCATAAATATATCATTTCCTTTTTGCTTTTAACTTTGGTACTGCACATGCTATTCTTATCTTCAAACAGATCCAATAAGTCCACTCTGCTGACATTTTAATCAATAAACTTGGTAGCCTACTTAGTTTGAGGGATACGTTTGATTGAATCAGCCTTGTTTCAGTCCTTTACCAGCATGCTTATTTTAATTTTATAGTTTTCTAGTATAAATCCCAGTTGGAAAATGCAACGTGGGAGGTTGATTAGATTGTTGCAGTTGTTTCTATTGCAGTAATTAACATGACATGTTAGACTCAATCTCTTTGATCAGTGCACTAATAGCCAGAAGAGCCAAAGGCCTACCCAATGTGCTGGAGTCAATGTTCTGTATGATAGTGGCTCTCGTGAGTCCAACTAAATGCTGTTGCCATCCTTCACAAGGCATTTTATGATTCAAAGCAAAGTACATATGGAGGAGGCAAGGAATCTGCTGTGTTTTTAATTGAATTATTGTGCCTCATTACGCAGTATCAGCCGCGTTGATTACTTGGATATTGCTCAGTGCACTGACCTCTCTCTGTGTATCGAATAATGTGCACATTGACAGCTCTCAGTTCTCAAGGGTAGACCTAACTACTTGTTTGCTTTTTCTGGTTTAACATTTAATAGTTTTAATGGTACTTTTCCTTTTCTTGCCTTTTGATTCTGCAATTGCCAGTGCTTTACAATCCTGAAACAGTGCAACTAATTGTCTTAGAGTCGAAGAGAGGCATAGAAACAGGCCCTTCAACCCATTGAGTCCATTCCGACTATCAGCCGCCTATTTAAACTATTACTACATCCCATTTTTATTCTTCTTACATTCAGGTTTAATATCATTGACATATGCCATGAAATTTGTTAACTTAGCAGCAGCAATACAATGCAATACATGATAAATATAGAAAAAATAAATGAAATACGGTAAGTATATATGTATATTAAATAATGAAATTAAATAGTGCAGAAACAGAAATGATAAAAACAGAGTGAGGTAGTTCAATATCCATTTAGGAATTGAACGGCAGAGGGGAAGAAGCTGTTCCTGAATCACCGAGTGTGTGCCTTCAGGCTTCTGTACCTCCTTCCTGACAGTAACAATGAAAAGAGGGCATGTCTCCAATCCCACCATACCCCTCACACTAGGGAAAATTAGCAGTGTCCAATTAATCTATTAACCCACACAAATTTAAATGTGGGAGGAACCAGTGCCCCCCCTACATCTACGTAGAAAATCTGTGAACAGAGGTCAAGGTTGAATCTGGGTCTCTGGTGCTGGGAGAAAGTAAATGTACTAAATGCAGCACTGTGCTGGCGCTAGTTGTAGCACCATTCCTCTCCTATTACAATACAGTCAAGGGGAGGGTTAAAAGCAGGCTGCTAAGTGTAGACAGGAACTGAAAGCTCAAGTGATAATGGTAGTAGAGAGCTGTAGTGAACCCTTATATGCACTCTGTGAACTGTGGCAAAGTCAGTAGTTCTTTAGCAACTAATCAAGGGGTGAGGTTTTCAAGCATGAAAGCGGAATGCACAGTTTAACTGGTCGAGCTAATGTGTACATAACCCTAGGTTCGGCTAGCGGCTTAATCTAGGGGAAGACAGCCTCCAGCCCAGCCAAACTTAAGAAAGCTCATTTGTGTGGACGTTGTGTGATGTGTCCCCTGTTACAAATCAGTACTACGAAATAACAAACAGTATACACAATATGCAATTAAATGATTGAGCTTTATAATTTTTAATTTGACTATAGGGTTAGTAAAGAAAACAAAAAGAAAAGGAAAAGGGCCCATTCTCATGAAACAGTCTAACGTGCACTTTGGAGCTCACTATTTTCCCATCAGTTCATTCTCCATCGATTCCCCCCCACCGGGCGTTGACTCCCAATCCCATTCTAAGTCCACTCTATCCTGCAATCTGTGACTTCCCTATTCTAGCTTCTCCTCTCTCCATCTTCCGCTGAACAGAAGACTGCAAAACCTTTGCTCGTGCACTCGAGAAAGAAAAACACCTCCCCTCATTGGCCAGTGTACATTCCAAAGCCCCCTTTATCTCTATTCATAACCTAAACAGTGCGCTCCAGAGAAACCATTGCATTAGCAGGGAAACCTTTTCCAGGTCGTTACAAGTATAAGGAATCATAGACATGGAGTTGATAGTTCAAGACAAAAACTTTGGATATAAAATATTGCAAATCACTACAGAATGTGCAAAGTTAAATATTATATAAGCATTTCACTTAAATCAGCAAACAAGTGCAAGTGAGAATCTTAATATTGATGAAAAACTCTGAATCATATCACAGCAGCACCATCAGTCTAATTGACCCTTGCCTTATTTTCCCTGCACCACAACACGTGAGCCTCTTTTACATTCTCAACCACTCCTTTGCTGATTCCATGATTATTTGCCCCCACTAAAGGGCAATGTATGGTAGCCTGTTAAAACTTTCCACATGTATTTAGGACGTTGGACAAAACTGGAGCAGCCAGAAGAAAGTCAGTCACAAGGTGAGCATGCAAAATCAAGATCAGAGATGGAACTGGATGAACATCACCTCTATCAGGGTTTGCAGGCCATTGCCTCCTACAAAGTGAAACCTAATATTGTGAATGGCCCTGATGCTTCACTCCCAGATAAATTCAATGCCTTTTATGTGCGTTGGAAGGGAGAACAAAACTGCATCTATGTGAATCCCTACAGCATCCCTGTGATCTCTGCCTCAGAGACCGATGTCAGATCACCTTTCAAAAGGGTGAACTCTTGCAGGCATCAGGCCCTGACGGTGTGGCTGGTGGATCTCTGTAAACCTGCCTACCAACTGGCGGGAGTGTTCAAGGATATCTTCAATCTCTCACTGCTGCAGCTGGAGGTGCCACCTGCTTCAGAAGGGTGACAATGATACCAGTGTCTAAGAAGAGCAGTTGAGGTGCTTCAACATATATTGCCCAGTGGCACTCACATCTACTGTGAAGAAATGCTTTCAGAGAATGGTCATGGCCAGAATCAACTTCTGCCTAAGCAAGGAACTGGATCGGCTGCAATTTGTCTATCACCACAATAGGTCTACAGCTGATGGGATCTCATTGGCTCCTCACATGGACTTGGATCTCCTGGACAATACTAATACTGCTTAGGCTACAGCTCAGCATTGAACACAATCACACCCTCTGTTCTAATCAAGAACCTCCAAAACCTGGTCCTCTGTACCTCCCTCTGCAACTGGATCTTGGTCTTCCTCGTCGGGAGACCACAGCCTGTGCAGATTAGAACTAACATCTCCTTCTTGCTGACAACTAGCTCTAGCACACCTCAAAGGTATGTGCTTAGTTCACGGCTGTACTCTTTCCACGCCCATGACTGTGGCTGGGCACAGCTCAAATGCCACATATAAGTTTGCTGATGAACTCAACTGTTGCTGGCAGAATTTCAGACGGTGACGAGGAGGCACACAGGATCGAGATGGATCTGCTGGTTGAATGATGCTGCAGCAAGAGCCTTGCACTCAGCGTCGGTAAGACTAAGGAATCAATTGTCGATTTCAGGAAAGGTAAACTGAGGGGAAACACACCAGTCCTCATCAAGGGACCAGAAGTGGAAAGGGTGAGCATTTCAAGTTCAGGAACAGCTTCTTCCCCTTTGCCATCAGATTTTTGAATGGACAATGAACCCTTGAACACTTCCTCTGTATTTTCTCCTTTCTTTTTGCACTGCCTTTTGATATATTTTTATACATACTTATTGTCATTTATAGTATTTTATGACTGTGTATTGCATTATACTGCTGCCGCAAAACAACAAATTTCACGGCATGTGCGGTTGATGTTAAACCTGATTCTGATTCCATATATATACAGCAATGGAGGTCAGGATTGGCACCCTGGAGCTGGATTAACCTGGAATTCCTCATTTTGTGAAACTAAATTTCACCCCTCAATCAAAACTGCAGAAAGAGATTGGTCTTTATAATACTACTTATTTGTGGAATCCTGCTGAGAGTAATTGACTGCCACATTTCTAATATTTTCGCTGTTTCTTTATTGCTATAAAGTGCTTTGGGACACTGAAAAAGTGCCATATTAGTGTAAGTCTTCCTTTGCTCATCTACTGATAGTTATTTTAATCAAGAAAAGATAGATGGTAAGTGGACAGATGTCCATTAAACTGAGGTTAAGTATCCAGGTGCATGAGATATCCCACAGCATGAAGACCTCAATATGAACTGTCTGAGGAATTCCTATTTAATCCACCAGGCAGAAGCACCTGCCAGGAAAAATGGGAGGTTGAGCTAACTTCGTTCCTTCATGAAGTATATAGCCTGTCAGGGTCTGATAAATCAAAACCAATCTGCTTCTTGCATGATGGCTGATATTACGGGTCTGTCAAGCTCTATGCTTTAATAGCATGTGCCATAGAATCCAACCTTAAATCTGTTTTCATGCATAATTGCTCAATTCATATTTCAAATAGACTTTTATAAAAGTGCAAAATGGCTAAATCTAATCAATTTTACATTATTGTCCCTGATTAGGGATGGGAAATGTGGGGAACTGGTAATCAGTCAAACCAAGGCATTTGTATTCATAACAGAGTCTGGCACCCAAACCTGGGTTTGCTCAGTGGAAAGGTATTATGAAATCATGTAGTTATTGTGCTGTGAGAATGTATTTATGTGTTGTATTGCTGTACACAGCAGTTCTCAATTATAATCTGTTATTGTTGCTGTCTGACAGCCAAACCCTAGTTTCATAAGCCCTATATACCATGCACAAATCCTTCCAGGAGAGAGATGATGCATTCTTTATCATCCACTTGTGTTTAATTCATTTTTTGCATCCTTCTCCAGAACTTATTCATATTTTTAAATATCACCCATTCTGCACCTGCTCATATATTTCATATTATCATTTACAGGGTGATGCACCATCAATAACTCACACTGAGACGTAGGCGAGATATCGGCTTTTATTGACTGGAAGAAGGAACCAGGAGTGAGTGTCTATCATACAAGGTCCTGGAGACTGAGGCCGATCTTCAGGCCGCAGGTCTCCTTTATACAGGGGCCTGTGGGAGGAGCCACAGGAGCAGTCAGCAGGGGCGTGTCCCGACAGGCACATAGTTCACCACACAGGGCCAGTTAAGTAGCTGAGTTTTACAGTAAAGAGCGTTTGACTTAGCGGAATGTTACAGTGCTCTTTTGGAGTATCCCAGTGAGGATATTAGGTACAATGGAGTATTAGTAGTGGGGCCCAAAGGATGAGAAATTTGCTGGAGTGTTAGTGAAGGTTGTGAAAAACAACTGGATCCTTCTAAAAGGTAGAATCATGGTAAAAAGGTTGGGGTTCAGCACAGAAAGGATGGTGTGTTGTATATAGCAGTGCATTTCAGGAAGGAAGATTGGATGAAGCAGGACGGCACCTTTGAGAATATGCCCTTTCTTTCCCAAACCAGAATTGCTACAGATCCATGCAATCCAAGTCAGAAGGTAGAGCAGTAAGACTGGCAGGTGCTCAGATCACCTCCTTTCAGCTCTGGGACTAAAACTGTTTCCAATGTTTTTATCATCAATAATTACAGCAGAAAAATGAATGGTTTTGTTGGTAGTGTTTCTAACGTTTGGTCGGTAGGTTGTAGGACCATTCCTGCTCTATATACAATCTAGGGTGATGCTCCAGAGCAGTACTATGGGGGCCATCTGACCTGCTTAGTCCAGTGTTTTCTGTTTTTGTTCCAAACTCTATCATCTGCAATTTTTCTCTGCTTTCACTTACTGAGAGAGCTTGCACTTTCGAATAAGGAGTGAGCTATGTGTTCAGATGAATATAAAACATCCCACAGTGGAAGAATGAGCAAATAAGCCATTTATACTACTGCTATTTACACTTTCCCCCTTCAATTGCTGCCACGATGGACTACACACATTTGATCATCTCTAAAGTGATCAATTTGTCTGGAGATGTTGCTGAGCTTTACTGTAACAATAAGGCTAAATTTCTTGGATCAGTCACACAGCTTCCATGGTCATTTGCATTCAGGTACCAGGTTACGTAGATTGCCAGCTTCCTGATGATCTTCTGATGTTATGATTTTTTATGTTATTTAATGGCTTGTGAAAGCACGTAACCTTTCCAAATGACTCTTCATTAAAGATGAATCTCCAATCATGGGCATTGCTGTTAGTTCCTTTTATGCTTGTAATTAGCACAAATAACTCATTAGATGCTATTTGATTTTTACGCTCCATTTAACTACTTTGTTCTTTGACCATTCGGCCTTGTACTTCAAAGGGGGAGGGGGAAAACATCAGAAAAGCATGTCTGAGTTAGAAAGTTATCCACGCTGCATCTATTTTCCAGCAAGAAATTCAGGTACAGATGATTAATTTCATTGGGGTATTTGCACTGCCCTGAGGAGATCCAAAGTACATTCAAAGCCAGCTTTGGGTAATTTTTCGATAATGACTACAATGGACTTACTTCTACTATGTGTACCATAGAGGGGCATGACACTAGTCTTATGGATCCTTCCACAACTGTTCACAGAGGCTTTGAAGTCAACACCAGCCTTGGATTGTATCACAGAAATGCTGCCTCCCCTCCCACCCCAATCCCACCATTCGTCTTTTCTCCCTCTGCCTCACTGGCAGACCTACCTGGTCCAGTTTGAGTGAAGCTTGAGCCCTTGCCTCTGTGGCAGTGTTCTGGCACATCCCTAAATCTGGATCCAAAAGCAGGTTGAAGCCCATTACTCTTTCATGAGTGTGCATTATATTGGGCAGCACAGTACTGCAGCTAGTATACCGCCGCACAGCACCTGTGCTCAGGGTTCAATTGTGGTCTCCAGTGCTGCCTGTATAGAGTTTCCACACTCTCCGTGTGACTGTGTGAGTTTTCTCCCGGAACGCCGGTTTTCTCCCATGGTCCAAAGACATGCAAGTGGGTAGGTTAACTGACGATTGTAAGTTGCCTCTGGAGTGCAGCTGAGTGGCAGAATCTGAGGAGTGTTGATAAGAAGATAGAGAATAAATTACAGACATGATGAGCCAATTGACCGCTTTCTACTTTGTAAGAAAATAAGGAATATTGCCTCTGGAGTGATGAGAAAGGATTGCCATGGATATGGATTTGGGGAGAAGGCAGGAGAATGGGGTTGAGAGGGGGGAAAATCACCCATGATCGAATGATGGCAGACTCAATGGCCAAATTGCCTAATTTTGCTCCGAGATCTTATGGTCTTATAGCATTGTGGGGAATACATTAATGTTGACCAAGGATTGGCTAGCTAAAGGAAAACAGAGGTGGTGAGATACTGTAGATGGGTCATTTGCAGGTTTCTAAGACAGGGTGCCATAGTGATCAATGTTGGCTTCAATTATTTACTCCCCTAATTAACATGTAGGTATATGAACTCTGCAACATTTGCTGATGATAGAAAGGTAGGCGAGCAAGTAAGTTGTGAGAAGATACAGCACCTGCAATGGAATGAGACAGGTTCAGGGAACTGGGTACGATGTATGAAATATGAGGTTATGCACTTTGGAGGGAAGAATAGAAAAATATTGCTTAAATATGCTCAGGCTATAGAATTCTGTGGCACAGTTAGGGAGTTATCTTGATCAGTTACGAGGAGGGATTGAGAAATAGCAAATAGCAAATAGAAATGAGATGATATATTTTTTGACAGACAAACCAGGATAGGACTTATACAGTGAATGGTAGGGCACTGATAAGTGTTGTGGAACAGAGGGACCTGCAAGTACAGTGCACAGTTCACAGTCTTGGGAGCCTTATGGGCCTGTGCACCTGTGTCGTATTGAGAGTCGTTAAGCCCTTGTGCTTTCTGTTTAATCTAGCTGAGTTTATATTGAGCTGCAAGGGATTTCAGTCTACTGTGATTACTTAAAGTGGACTTCCAATGACTGCTGATCATGGGGTCCTTGTGTGTTTCAAGAATGATTCACCTCGTGATGTCGTTCAGTTGAGTCATTGATGTTCTTTTGGAATTCCTGGATTTAACTTATGTTTCTATTTCTACATGAGAGTCTGTCATTTCTCTGCACCCATGTTTAGCCGTATGTCAGTGCACACCGGGCCAGTTCACTGAAAGTAGACAGAGTGGTGAAGAAGACATTCAGCATGGTCGTCTTCATCAGTCAGAATTTAGGAGTAGGGACATTATATTGCAGTTATAATTCACTCAGTGATAATTTTATAAGGTATACTTGCTCGTCAATGCAAATATCAGCAAATCATGAGGCAGCATTTAATTGTATAAAAGCTGCATACATGGTCAAGAGGTTCAGTTGTTATTCAGACTAAACATCAGAATGGAGGAGAAATGTGATCTAAACGGTGTTGACTGTGGAATGATTGTTGGTGCCAGATTTGAGTATCTCTGATCTCGTGGGATTTTCACGCCCACAGTCTCTAGACTTTACAGAGAAAGGTGCGAAAAATGAACAAAAATACATCCTGCGAGCAGCAGTTTCATGGGCAAAAATGGCTTGCTAATGAGAGAGGTCAGAGGAGAATGACCAAACTAGTTCAAGCTGACAGGAAGGCAGCAGTAACTCAAATAACCTCACTTTATAACAAAAGAGCAGAAGAGTGTCTCTGAAGGCACAACACATCAAACCTTAAAGTGGATGGGCTGCAGTAGCATTAGACTATGAACGTATTCTCAGTGTCCACATTATTAGCTGCAGGAGATAACTAATAAAGTGACCACTGAGTGTAAGTCATTGGTGGGGCTGCACTTGGAGTATTGTGTATTGTTTTAGTCATCTTTTTACGGGAAATATATTGTCAAGTTGAAGAGGGTGTAGAAGAGATTTACAAGGATGCTGCCCAGACTGAAGTGTCTGAGTTATAGGGAGAGGCTTAGCTCCACTGGATATCCTCTTTCTCTGGAGCGCTGGGGTATGAGAGGTGACCTCGCAGAAGTTTATAACATTATGAGGGTAATGGATCAAGTGGACAGTCATAGAGGGTAGAGGGCACAGAAACAAGTTAAGAGGGGACAGAATTAAAAGCAGTTTCACCAAGGGAATGAGCTGCCAGAGGAACTGCTGGAAGCAGGTACAACTCCAATATTTAAGTGATATTTGGTTAGGTACATGGAGGGTCATGGGCTGGATGCAGGCAGTCGTGACTAGCAGGAAGGATGCTGCAGCCAGCATTGATCAGTTGTTCCCATGCCACTTTTGACTCAATGACAGAGAAACTAGGTGTTCGAGTACCTTAAAAAGAAACTTACAGAAAATAATTAGGCAGTGAGTGAAATAAGTGGGGAGGTCTTGCTACAATGGTTGCAGGTTATTGGAGAAATCAGGCTAGCTGTGCCCCATTTTGTTTGGTGCCTTTGTTTAACCCTTGCATTGGAGCCATTTCAAAGAACGTGTTGATTCCTGGGATGAAGGGGTTCTCTTATGAGGAAGGGTTTGGCACTTCATTTCTTGTCAAAGAGTCATGGTCATTCAGCATGGAAACAGTAACTTTAGCTGACCAGGCTACCCACCAAGCTAGTTGCATTTGCATGCATTGGGCCCACAGCCCCCTCAACCTTTTCTATACATATGGTCATCCAAATGTTTTTTTTTTCAAATGTTGTTATTTAACCTGCCTCAACTAATTTCTATTGGCTCGCTGCTCTCTGGGTGAAGAAGTTGCCCCTCAGATCCCTGTTATATCTTTCCCCTTCCACCCTAAACCTATGCCCTCTACTTTTTTGTTTCCTTCCAATGGGAAAAAGACTTGTGTGTGTTCACTCTATCTGTACACCCCCCCCCACCCCCATCACCCCCATGATTTTATACAGCTCTGCAAGGTCACGCCTCAACATTCTACATTCCAAGGAATAAACTCCCAGCCTGCTCAGCCTCTCCCTATAATTCAGACCCTTGTGTCCTAACAGCATTTTCTTAAATCTTCTCTGCACTCTTTCCAGTTTAATAATGTCTTTCCTATAACAAGGAGATGAAAACTGTACACAGTATTCCAAGTACAGTCTCACCAACACTTTACACAATTGCAGCATAGCATCCCAGCTCAGTGCCCTGACCGATGAATGCCAGTAGGCCAAAAACTTATTTTGGAGCCAGTTCAGGTAAGTAGTTGATTCCCGGGATGAAGGAGTTGCTTTATGAGGAAAGGTTAGGCACGTTTATTCCTGGTGTGGAAAACTTCCCATACTCAGTCCTGAACTTAACTTTTTCCTGCTTTGTACTTGCATCCTCTTTCTATTGCCTTGTTTTCCATTGAGGGAGTGGCCCAGATTGTCCTTCTTTACATTTTTAACAAATTTATGCCTATTCTTGGCTTTGACTGAGAGAGACAGTTACTGAAAAATCCTGTGGTGTGAACAGGAACTGGATTAATTGAACTAATTAATAACCACTCTGCTCTGTCAAAAGCATAAGGCTGAATTCTTGGGAGTTTTGGCAGATTGATCGGTCCTGTCTTCTGACATCTCATCAGTGCCTGTGGTGTATTGCCTGTGCTTTGCTGGGTAAGTATATGGAATTAAAAGGAAAAGCCTAAGCTCTTCAGATCCTCAGCTCTCTAGCGGGAAGAAAACAAAATCAATGTGCTCAAACAAAGAGCTGTGTGTCTAGCCCAAGGTACTGGAGTCCCTCAGGGCACTCTTTGTAGAAGTGGATTTAGCTACTGTATCCTTGTAAAAACACCTTAATGCAGCTGTATCACCATGTTGACAGGCAGTAAGAAAACTGAACGGCTTTGACAGTGAAGTTGAGCTAAATCCCTCTCTGTGCAATTGCTTCAAACAATTTTTCCTGAGTTTAGCAAAACTCACAGCTGGGACTTGTGACTCCTTAGTTCACGTGGAAGTACCCTCACCCAAATCACAGGATTTGGCTGTGTGTATAATGCTTGAACACAGAATACTGAGATGGTACTATGTCAGGGAAGAAAGAACCTCTTTTCAGAATGAAAAGGTGTAATGTGCCCCTTGAATGTGAGAAGAATTAAAAAATATATTACTGCAGGGTTAGTGTAAATGGTTACTTAGTGACTGGCCTGGACTTAGCAGGCAGAAGGGCCTGTTTCTATGCTGTATAACTCTTGAGTTTAAAACAAGTATGGGCATAGTCTAGCCCATGTTGAAAGCAGGGTTCATTTTGACCCTGCTGATGTGAGGGTTTTGTGGCCAACAAAGCTTTGGATCATATTGTGAGGTATCCCACAGACCCTCAGTAGTGAGTTCTAGTAATGACACAGACAAGAGAAAATCTGCTGATGCTAGAAATCCAAGCAATACACACACACAAAATGCTGGAGGGACTCAGCAGGCCAGGCAGCACCTATGGAAAAGGGTAAACAATCGACGTTTCGGACCGAGACCTTTCGGCAAGTCTGGTGAAAAAAAAAGATGAGGGGTAGAGTTGAAAGGTGGGGGGAGGAGAGGGAGAAACACAAGGTGATAGGTGAAACCGGGAGGGGGACGAGTGAAGTGAAGAGCTGGGAAGTTGATTGGTGCAAGAGATGCAGGCTGGAGAAGGGGGAATCTAATAGGAGAGGACAGAAGGCCATGGAAGAAAGAAAAGGGAGGAGGAACACCAAAGGGAGGTGATGGGCAGGCAAGGAGATAAGGTGAGAGAGAGAAAGGGGGATGGGAAATGGTGGACAGAGGGGTGGCATTACTTGAAGTTCGAGAAACTGGTGTTCATGTCATCAGGTTGGAGGCTACCCAGAAGGAATATAGGGTGTTATTCCTCCAAACTGAGTGTGGCCTCATTGCAATGTAGAGGAGGCCATGGTTTAACGTATGGGAATGGGAAGTGGAGTTAAATTGGGTGGTCACTGGGTGATCCCGCTTTTTCCAGCGGACAGAGTGTAGGTGCTCGGTGAAGCAGTCTCCGAGTCTACATCAGGTGTCACCGATATACAGGAGGCCACACCAGGAGCACCGGACACAGTACGTGATCCCAACGGACTCACAAGTGAAGTTTTGCCTCACCTGGAAGAACTCTTTGGGGCCCTGAATGTTAGTGAGGGAGGAGGTGTAGGGACAGGTGTAGCACTTGTTCCACTTGCAAGTAAGCATGGCACATAGAACATGTTGGGAGAAGCAGTCAACTGAATGTGAATAATAACACATTTCTTCTGCATATACTGTATATGATTTATTCTCAAATTCCACTGGTGATAATATTAAAGCTCCATGAGTGACAGAGGGGATTTAGGGATCAAGTTCCAGATGCCGGCAATGACCAGGCTCGTGCATGGCAGAGAGCAGGGAAGATTGTGCCAGCACTGGGTACAGGTACAGCTGTACCCATTCGGGTGGCACAACTGCATGAATCAAATGCTGCACCCCTGCCTTTCAAACAGGGAAACGAGCTCTGCTTGAGGGCTGGGCTGAGGAGATCCTACGCCTTCAGCTGTTCTGTGGCTGCTTCCTATGTCCCAGCTGCAACCTCTGCCCCTTCCTCTTTCTGATTTTGAAATGTATTTCTTTATTTCCAAAGAATCAGAGATTCACTCTTCTGAATTAAAAGCTGGTGTAACTGATGTTTCAGCCAGGATATATGACAAATTGTACTTGGAGAGAACATTTGCAGCTTGGGAAGAGAATGCAAGAAATCTGTCTGAATGAGGAGTACTCATCTCAATTCATTGTAGAAGCTCTACCCTCACCACTTTCAGCAATGTAAATATTATGTGACCCCACTTCTTCCTCTGGGATTTTGCTCCTAGTGCTGAAGCCTCTGGGATCCCTTTCTTCCAGTTCCCACTCTGAAACCCCACTTCCATCACTCCCCTTTCTCTTTCGATGCTCCAAGAATTTCACTTTTGCTCTTGAGACCTGCTCAGAGAATGGAGACCCAAGTGACTGTTGGCACTGGAATCTGGTGCAGAAGACTAACCTGGTGGAAGAAGGGAAAGGGTCGAGCAGCTCCTCTGGAGGCAAAGAGATGGTCAACGTTTCATGCTGAGACTTTCTCTCCATAGATGCTGTTCCACCCCGAGTTCGTCCAGCAGTTTATCTTATGCTCCTGCTCCCAGAACCTGCTTCTGGGAGCAGGTTCTTCCAGTACCTCACACCCACTGCAGACAACTCTAGGGTTTCTTCCCTTTACCCCTACCACGCTCCTGGAACAACCCTCTTTATTTCCATTCCTTGCACAGCTGCCCTTAGAGCACTGCTTCTTATCCTGCACAATACCCATGCTTCCATTTCAGAGTTACCATATGCCTTCTTTACCACTCTATAAACCAGTGCAGCTACTTCCAGGGAGCTACGGACTTGGATCACAAGGTCCCTCTGCTCATCAATACTGTTAAAGGGTCTTGACATTAAAAGAATACTGTCTCTTGACGTTTGATCTCCAACACCACACACTTACTGGGTTAAACTCCATCTGCCACCTCCTGGCGCATTGGTCATGTGGATAGTCAGAGGCTTTTTCCCAGGGCTGAAATGGTTGCCACAGAGGACACAGGTTTAAGGTGCTGAGAAGTAGGTACAGATGAGATGTCAGGGGTAAGTTTTTTACTCAGAGAGTGGTGAGTGCACGGAATAGGTTGCTGGCAATGGTGGTGAGGTGGATACGATAGAGTTTTCTAAGAAGCTTTTAGATAGGTATATGGAGCTTAGTAAAATAGAGGGCTCTAGGTAAGCCTAGTAATTTCTAAAGTAGGGACATGTTCAGCACAACTTTGTGCACCGAAGGGCCTGTATTGTTCTGTAGTTTTTCTATGTTTTTCTGTATATACATTTTCATTTTGATTTTATAAATGCAGCAGAGGTCCCACTACTGAACACTTCCAGCCAGAATATATCCTATCAGTTATTACTCCCTGTCTTTTATGGGCAAACCAATTCTGAATCCTAACAGACAATGATCCTTATATATACATCATAATCTTCTGGATGAGTCTCCCATGAGGAACCTTGTCAAATGCAATACCAAACTCTACGTAGATAACATTCACAGTCTACCTTCATGAATCACCTTTTATTGATTTATTTATTGATATACAGCGTGGAGTGGGCCCTTCTGGCCCTTCGAGCTGTACTCCCCAGCCACTCCTGATTTAACCCTAGCCAAATCACAGGACAATTTACAATTAACCTGCCATCTGGTACATCTTTGGAAGCCAGAGCACCAGGAGGAAACCGGGGAGAATGTACAAACGCCTTACGGGCAGCGGCACCTTTGTCACCTCCTCAAAAAACTCAATCAAGTTAGTAAAAGTCAACTTTCCCCACACAAAGGCATGCTGCCTGTCCATAGTTAGGACGTTGTTTCCCAATTGCTCATAAATCCTATCTGACAAGTAACATCCATATGACTGACATGTGACTTACTGTTCATAAGTTTCCAGAATTATCCCTGTTTCCTTCTTGAATAATGGAAGAAAATTAACTACTCTCCAATCCTCTGTGATTAGAGAGGACATGAAGATCTTAGTCAAGACCCCTGCAATCTATTGTCTTGCCTCTCTTCATAACCTCAGATATATTTCTTCCATCAGGCTTTGGGAACCTGTAGAATAATAGAGGCATAGAACACTACAGCACAGAAACTTGTCCTTTGGCCCATCTAATCTATGCTGAACTATTAATCTGCCTAGTCCCATTGACCGGCATATGGACCATAGCCCTCTATACTCTTCCTCTGTGCTTTTCTCTTAAAAATTGAAATTGAACCCACATCCACCAACATCAAGAATGTATTGGCAACATTCTTGTAAGTCTTCTCTGCACTTTCAATCTTATTGACATCTTTTCTGTAGGAAGGTGACCAAAACTGCACACAGCACTCCAAGTTAGGCCTCATGATGCCTTATACAACTTCAACATAACATCCCATCTCCTGCACTCAATGCTCTGATTTGTGAAGGCCAATATACCAGAAGCTTTCTTTATGAAACTATTGATCTGTGATGCCACTTTCAAGAAGTTATGAATCTGTATTCCCAGATCCCTCAGTTCTACTCACTCCTCAGTGCCCCACTGCTCACTTACCTTGGTTTGTTCTTCCAAAGTGAACACCTTGCACTTATCTGCATTAAATTTCAGTTGTATTTTTCAGCCCATTTTGCCAGCTGGTCTAGATCCCATTGCAAGCTTTTAAAGACTTCCTTGCTGTCCCACTATACCCCCAATATTGGTGTAATCTGCAAATTTGCTGATCCATTTGGCCATCTTAATGTTCTTTCAGAGACCCACACTACCTCCTTTTTCTTGAAGTGTCCTAGCAAATGAGTATGCTCTACACTGATCTCCCTATCATACGCATCCTTCTCCTTGGTAAATACTATTTCAAAGTGGTCACAAGACTTTACCATTCTTTTCCTCCAAGCACATCATCCCTCCTTTACCCTTGAATGCTCCAATCCTCTCCATAGTTATCCTTTTGCTCTTGATGTGTGTTTAGGATACCTTGGAATTTTCATTAACCCTACTTGCCAAGAACTTTTCATAGCCCCTCCTGGGTTTGCAAATTCTCTTTCTGAGTACACTTCTGGCTTCGTTATAATCCGTAAGGTCTCTGTTTGATCCTGGCTTCCCAAACCATTCTTATGTTTTCCTTTTTCATCTTGACTAAATTCACCATCTATCTTGAACTCCAAAGCTCCCCAGTCTCGCCTTCCTTCTTAGTGGAACATACCTTTGTATATTTCTATGCTATATTGACTGTCCTGGTGTACACACTATTTGTTACAAATGACTATAAATTGCACATTGCACATTTAGACAGAGACGTAATAGAAAGATTTTTATTCCTCATGTATGTGAAGAATGTAAGTAATAAAGTCAATTCAGTTCAATTCAATACTCTGTGGAGTTGGGGTACTATGTTAGCTAAATGGTTACCATGATGGTATTGCAAGTTGGGGCATTTAGATTTCAATTCTGGTACCGTCTGTGATGAACTTGTGCATTCTCCTTGTTACCTCTGGGTGCTCTGATTTCCTCCCACAGTCCAAAGACATACCAGTTGGGAGGTTAATTGATCATTGTAAATGGTCCTGTGATTAGGCTAATGTTAAATAGGTGGATTGCTGGGCTGGAAGGGCCTGTTTTGTGCTGCATCTCTAAATAAATAAAATAATTCTAAATAAACACCTTCTACATGTCAAATATGGACTTGCCCAAAAACAGCTGTTCACAATTAATTCTCCCTAATTCCTGCCTAATGCTCGTGTAATTTGCTCTGCTCCAGTTTAAAACTCTCCCATACTAACTTTTATCTATAGCTATCTTAAAACCTGAGGAGTTGTGATCAGTGTTCTGTGACTGTTCTCCCACTGAAAGGTCAGTCACCTGGCAGGCTCATTACCCAACTGACCAACAATTGCTGGGAGTATTTTTACAACCTCAGTCACAGCCAGATTATTTTATAGTTGGAGTGAGACTGAAAAATAGCACAATTTAACAGCTATTCTGACGAGACTCCTCTCGTAACTTTACTATTTCCTACCCACTTTTAGAAATGCCTTTCTTTTATTCCATAAACCTACTACAGATGTCTTGAGGACTCATACCCATCATTTTTGATGACCCCCATCTCACTACCATCCCATCTGCTGCAGTTATCACCCCATCCCCACCGCTCCCACCTTCTCTGGGCTCCCTTTGCCACCTGTTTCTGCCTCTGGCTCACTGTCATTCCCACTGGCAAGGTAACATCAGTCAGGGCTTGGGGGACTTGGAGATCGTTATCATCCTGTTACCATTAACTGCGGGATCCAGGTAGGACAGGACTGACCTGGCCAGTAAATAGGAATGGCCGGTTACTCCATCTGAATGATGCTGTTGAGTCCATGTGTCTAATCTGCCAATTTAGTTGGTTATTTAAGTTCTATTTGCTATTTTAAGAAAAATTTCATACAGTTCTGCTCAACATTCTTCTCTCAGTTAAGACAGGCAAAAAAAGAAATAATTTATATTTGTGGACACATGTTGCATTGTATTTGCTTTAGCAACTATAGTTGCTCTACTTAAAGGGTAATTCCTTGGCTATGAACATCATTGGATGTGTTGAAGTCATTGTAGTTGCTTTACAAATATAAGCTTCACCTTTGTTCTCATGTCCAGCATCAATTGTCATCCCTTTTCCTTTCTGTCCTTAAGAGCTGGCCTAAATAAATGAAAGATCATACATTTTGGTCAGAATAATTGGCAATTGTATTACTTCGAAAGGTGTGTGTCCATGTGTAGAGTCATAGAAAAATACAGCTCGTGAAAAGGACCTTTGGCCCATCCAATCTATGCTGAACCATTTAAACTGTCTAATCCTCTCAACCTGCACCAGGACCATAGCACCCCAAACCTCTACTCTCCACGTATCCATCCAAACTTCGTTTAAACATTGAAATCAAGTTCGCTCTACCACTTGCGCTGGCAGCTCATCCCACACACTCACAGCCCTCCGAGTTTCCCCCTCATGTTTCCCTTAAATTTTTAACCTTTCACCTTTAACCCATGACCTCAAGTTGTAGTCCCACCCAACCTCAGAGGAAGAAAACTGAGTAAAGGAGCAACTGTCACTGAAAGTAGAGCACAAGTTACCAAGGCCATTGGGTTTATTTCTAGTTGGATAGAATTGGGGAACTGGGAAATTATTTAAAAATTACATTGAATCATTTGGAACATTGCATGTATTTCGAGTCATCGCATGACCATAAGGTGTTGAGATGCTGGAGAGGGTGCAGAGAAAATTTACAAGAGAGTAATAAAGTTGCAGTTCCATAAATAACTGGTTAGCCAACACTTGGAGTATTGTATTCAGTTCTGTTCACCTCATTATAGAAATGAAGAAGCTTTAGAGAGGGTGCACAGGAAGTTTACCAAGAGGCAGCACCAAGTAAAGACACGTCTTATGAGGAAAGATTGACGAAGCTAGGGAATTTCTCTTTAGAGCAAATGAGGATGAGAAGTGATTGAGGTGTCAGTGCCTTTTCCTCAGGGTGGCAATGGCTAAAATGAGAGGACTTACTTTTAAAGTGATTTGGAGGAAAGTATAAGCGGGATGTCAGAGGTAGTTTTTTTTTACACAGAGCTGGCTCTACCACCACCTCCAGCAGTGTCTGGACTGTATTGCCAGAGGTGGTGGTGGTGCCAGATGCATTAGGGATGTTTAAGAGATGCTTAGATTGGCACATGGATAAAAGAAATATGGACAGCTACATAGGAGGGAAGGGTTGGTTTGATCTTGGAGTCAGTTAAAATGTCAACAAGTCATCATGTTCTTTGCTCTATATTCTATGAAAGATATCAGAAATGCAAGGGTGTTCATATCAAGAAAAGATGAGCAGAGCAGTTAACTTTAGAAAAGAAGACTGAGGGATGACCTAATATTGTTGGTAAAATGATGGGACGCTTTGAAGGACTGGATAGTGAGAGGACACGGGGAAAAGCGGAACTAGAAGCCTTCAGCATAAGATGATCACCAAGAAATCCAACAGGGAATCCAGAAGAAACTCTTTCAATCAAAAAGCAGTGGCAACGTGGAGAGGAAAAGTATAGATACTTTTAATGAGCATTTTCATATGTTTTCTAAAATTGTCTTTCGACATGTAAGGAAGGCATTTTGGTACAGCCACATTAATACCAGAACTCAGAGCCTGCCATAATTACCATTCCACAACTACTTCCTTTCGCCTCACACTCCCATTAACTCCTCCTTGAGTCACCAAGAGGAAGTTATAGTCGCCAATCAACCTACTTGAAAAGAAGGAGAAAGAAATAAAGAGTCACTCTGACAAATGGAGGAGAAATGGGAGGAAGCTGAAGTGTTGCACAAACAGCAGCACAGGCTGGTTAGGGCAAATGGCTTGTTTCTGTGCTGTAAATACTCTGGAGATTCCAGTGTGCAGTGTGTTTTATTGTGTGAGTAAGGAGGGAAAAATGTTTTCTTGCAGGTGACTGTGAAGCTGTTGGAAATGTGCTATGCACTATATCCTTTAACAACACGAGCTGACTTGTACCTTGAAGAGCTGATAGCTGCTACTGCTTTGATTAAAGGAAACCTGGCCATAACTGGCAATGCCAGGGTGTCCATTATCTTCCAGGTTTTCTTTGGGTTCTCTCCACCCAAACCCTCTCCCGTCATTGTTTATCTCCTCAGCACCATCTCCTCCACTGTTCCACTGGGATCGAGGACTTGCATGTCGTGGCAACAATGTCATTTCTGGCCTATTGACGGATGAAGAGGGAAGAATTTCATCCAAGCCATCATTTCTCATGAGTGAACCTCAGTGATATCTTCACTGACATTCTACAAATGCAAAAATATCGGTCATCTGTCAAACTCACTCTTCACCCACTAATCTCCTACAGACTACAGCCAATACTCTCATATCTGTTTCTTGCTAGCCAATGAAGGAAAGTCTCTCCCTCCTAATGGCAGCAAACTATTCAACCACAAACCGTTAACCTACCCTCACCTACATCCACTTAGGTGTGATTTCAGCTAGAGTCTAGCTACCGATAGAGAGTCTAGCTGTCTGCTAAGTCTGGCTTACATCATGAGTACAATCTCCTAAAGCTTTCATCGTCATGTCATAATGTGCAATGCCATCTTAGCTCAATACTTAATCCAGGTCAGGATGATTTGCATAACATGTTCCACTGCTTTTTCAAACAATACCAAACTTTGTAATGAATAGCAAGACCTTTTCCCACTTATTTGCAAATGCCTTAAAAAGTGGAGATTGGCATAGGGAAAAAAAATTACGACCGCTCAAGTTCAGGTGGGATAAAATTGGGCATGTGTTTTAATTTTCTACCTGAAGGAAAATCAATTTCCAGTCATTGGGTGATAGAGGCTGGATATTTCATTTGCTTGCGTGAGCTGGAAGGCTTAACAAAGACAGACGATCCACTCCAACACCTTTCTGATCAATATAGCTCAGCTCCACCTGGGACCGAGATATTAAAGTGGGAGCTTCACAGTTCTATTTTGCAAGTAGAAGTTAATTATTTAGGAAATGGCAGAATCTAGTAAGTGTGGAGTCCAGTTCCTTTAGAATTTAATTGCTTTTTTTAATTAGTAATCTTATTTCACTTTTTTCTTTTAGTCTCTTTTGTGTCACAGACTCAATTCCATTCTTGTTCTGTCTCATATCCCGTGTGTCGTGTTCATTCAAATCGCTGCAAATTGCAGTAAGAGCAAAAGCTTACACTATTTTGAGGGTGATTTTCAGTGAGCCCTGCATGAGCAGTTTACTTGCTGGTTCCAACATCTTTTCTTTGATAAACATCATTGAAAATTGTCCTCCATCAATCAGATACCCCACTTGGTGATAACCACCAGTCCTTTTCCAATTCAATGATATCAGCCATATAGGGCTGTGGTTTAGTATATCTTGGTGAATATTTAAAATAGACAATAGGTGCAGAGGTAGACCATTCGGCCCTTCGAGCCTGCACCACCATTTTGAGATCATGGCTGATCATCTACTATCAATACCCGGTTCCTGCCTTGTCCCCAAATCCCTTGATTCCCCTATCCATAAGCTACCTATCTAGCTCCTTCTTGAAAGCATCCAGAGAATTGGCCTCCACTACCTTCCGAGGCAGTGCATTCCAGACCCCCACAACTCTTTGGGAGAAGAAGTTTTTCCTTAACTCTGTCCTAAATGACCTACCCCTTATTCTTAAACCATGCCCTCTGGTACTGGACTCTCCCAGCATCTGGAATATATTTCCTGCCTCTATCTTGTCCAATCCTTTAATAATCTTATATGTTACAATCAGATCCCCTCTAAATCTCCTTAATTCCAGCGTGTACAAGCCCAGTCTCTCTAACCTCTCTGCGTAACACAGTCCAAACATCCCAGGAATTAACCTTGTGAATCTACTCTGCACTTCCTCTACAGCCAGGATGTCCTTCCTTAACCCTGGAGACCAAAACTGTACACAATACTCCAGGTGTGGTCTCACCAGGGCCCTGTACAAATGCAAGAGGATTTCTTTGCTCTTGTATTCAATTCCCTTTGTAATAAAGGCCAACATTCCATTAGCCTTCTTCACTGCCTGCTGCACTTGCTCATTCACCTTCAGTGACTGATGAACAAGGACTCCTCGATCTCTTTGTATTTCTCCCTTAACTAACTTTACACCATTCAGATAATAGTCTGCCTTCCTGTTCTTATTCCCAAAGTGGATAGCCTCACACTAATTCACATTAAACGTCATCTGCCAAGTATCTGCCCACTCACCCAGCCTATCCAAGTCACCCTGAATTCTTCTAACATCCTCATCACATGTCACACTGCCACCCAGCTTAGTATAATCAGCAAACTTGCTGATGTTATTCTCAATACTTCCATCTAAATCGTTGACGTAAATCATAAACAGCTGTGATCCCAATACCGAGCCCTGTCGCACCCCACTAGTTACTACCTGCCATTCTGAGAAACACCCATTCACCGCTACCCTTTGCTTTCTATCTGCCAACCAGTTTTCTCTCCATGTCAATGTCTTCCCCCCAATGCCATGCGCTTTGATTTTACCCACCAATTTCCTATGTGGGACCTTATCAAATGCCTGCTGAAAATCGAGGTACACTACATCCACTGGATCTCCTTTGTCTAACTTCCTGGTTACATTCTCAAAAAACTCCAATAGATTAGTCAAGCATGATTTACTCTTGGTAAATCATGCTGGCTTGGCCCAATCCTATCACTGCTATCTAGATATGCCACTATTTCATTTTTAATCATGGACTCTAGCATCTTCCCCACTACTGATGTTAGGGTGACAGGTCGATAGTTCTCTGTTTTCTTTCTTAAAAAGTGGAATAACATTAGCCATTCTCCAATCCTCAGGAACTGATCCTGAATCTAAGGAACATTGGAAAATGATTACCAATGCATCCGCAATTTCCAGGGGCACCTCCTTTAGTACCCTAGGATGCAGACCATCTGGACCTGGGGATTTGTCAGCCTTCAGTCCCATCACCGTTTCCTTCCTAATGTCAATCTGTTTCATTTCCTCTGTTACCCTATGTCCTTGGCCCAGCCATACATCTGGGAGATTGTTTGTGACTTCCTTTGTGAAGACAGATCTAAAGTACTTATTAAATTCTTCTGCCATTTCTCTGTTTCCCATAACAATTTCACCCAATTCATTCTTCAAGGGCCCAACATTGTTCTTAACTATCTTCTTTCTCTTCACATACCTAAAAAAAACTTTTGCTATCCTCCTTTATATTCCTGGCTAGCTTGCGTTTGTACCTAATTTTTTCTCCCCGTATTGCCTTTTTAGTTAAGTTCTGATGTTCCTTAAAAATTTTCCCAATCATCTGTCCTCCCACTCACCTTAGCTCTGTCATACTTCCTTTTTTTTAATGCTATGCAATCTCTTACTTCCTTTGTCAACCACTGTGGCCCCTTTCCCCCCTTTGAATCCTTCCTTCTCTGGGGGATGAACTGATTTTGCACCTTGTGCATTATTCCCAAGAATACCTGCCATTGCTGTTCCACTGTCTTTTTTGCTAGGATATCCGTACAGTTAACTTTGGCCAGCTCCTCCCTCATGGCTCCATAGTCTCCTTTGTTCAACTGCAACACTGACAGCTCCGAGCTGCCCTTATCCTTCTCAAATTGCAGATAAAAACTTATCATATTATGATCACTACCTTCTAATGGCTCCTTTACTTCAAGATCGCTTATCAAATCCTGTTGATTACGCAACTCTAAATCCAGAATAGACTTGTCCCTGGTCGGCTCTCGTACAAGCTGTTCCAAGAATGCATCTCTTAGGCACTCTACAAACTCCCTATCCTGGGGTCCAGCACCAACCTGATTCTCTACTACTACTACATTTACTACTAGCAGCCTTGGGGTAGAAGCATAGTATTAATGGTAAATGCTGCTGGGAAAGGAAAAAGAGAGAGAGAGAGCTACTGCTTCTACCTCTTCCAACGATTCTGAGTGAGCAACAGAGAGATCTGTATTTACTGACAATTAACTTTATTGTTCAAACTAACAAGTATGCGAATTCATACACTAAATACCTTGTGCGCACACCTGCTAAGTATCCCTGACTCTCCTGGATAGTCAAAGAATAGCAAAGGTATTACCCGGGCGGAGGAATTTACGCTGGCCAGGCGATCCTTGTTCCTCGTGGTCCCGATTCACTCTCCACGTGCTGCACGCAGGGTTCTTCTCGCTTGTATCTGCGATGGTTATTCTTCAAAGTTACCGCCACCAGCACCCACAAAGCTGTATACTTGTATATCCATTTTCTATCAATTCAAATGTCACATTCCCGTGTCATTGGCCGCAGGTCATGTGTCTGGCCTTTAATACCTGGTCATTGGCTCTGGTCCAAGCCAGCATCCATCTATTGTCCTCTTTCCATCAAGGGACAGTTGCTGACTCATGGCTCTTTCATGGCTCTCAGTCAGCAATAAGCTTGAATCACCTCAGGCATTCACAATCCTGCATGTTATAGCCAACTGAAGAACACCTCAACAATCATTCCTTATTTGGAAATGACCTCCAGTCCAGCAGATTATCTGAAGAGTCTTTGTGCCTTCTTTAAAACACTAATCAAGCCCAGCACGTCAAGCTCACAAATGTAGAATAGAGTGTCTTCACAAAATGGCAGCCTCCATCCCCAAAGCAGACGGCAAGAACAAAGACCGCTTCCACTGTCCTTGATTCATTTGAATTCACTGACTTGAAGATTGTCATTCTTTCTGGCCAACAATGCAAATAAATTCTCCCTTGCAACTGGTGTGCAAGTGGAGGCTGACCTAAGAGAGACCGTTTATGTGAAGGCAGATCCCTGGGGCACTAAAGTCATAGAAAAGTACAGAACAGAAACAGTCCCTCTAATCCATCTTATCCATGCCGAGCCATTTAAATTGCCTACTCCCATCGGCCTAAGTCCTCCATACCCCAACCATCTATGTACCCATCCAAACTTCTTTTAAATGTTGGAAAAAAGCTCTCATGCACCACTTGCACTGACAGCTCATTCCACACCCTCACAACCCTCTGAGTGAACGTTTCCCTTCATGTTCCCCTTAAACTTTTCACTTTTCACCCATAATCCATGAGCTCTAGTTGTAGTCCCACCCATTCTCAATGGAAAAAGCCTGCTTGTATTTATATTATTGTATACTTCTATCAAATCTCCATGAGAACTGGATTACCTTCATAAATGATGCTGATCTTTAACATTATGTAGAAAAAAGGGATTTGAAAGGAGAAAAGCAGGTAGGAAACTACTAGTTCTCTAATGTAGAATTGCAATAGGTGAGTCCAAAAGTGTACAGGGAAGTATGTGGAGACTACATTTCTCACACACACAACTGGCCTCCATATATGGCCTTATCTACCTCTAGTTTAGAAATATAGAACATAGAAATATAGAAAACCTACAGCACAATACAGGCCCTTCGGCCCACAAAGTTGTGCCGAACATGCCTCTATCTTAGAAATTACTAGGCTTACCCATAGCGCTCTATTATTCTTAACTCCACGTACCTATCCAAAAGTCTCTTAAATGACCTTATCATATCTGCCTCCACTGCTGTTGCCAGCAGCCCATCTTCACTCCAGGTATGGCTCGTTCATTAAATGGGTGCAGGCCATTAGGCTGGAGATCCCAAGTTTGTGAGATGGTCACTTACATTTTGAGACTGTGATTCAGATGACTTAGGGAACCCTAGTGGCCCAGACCCAGGTTATTCCACTTCTGTGTGGTGGAGCAGTCATGGGGCATTTTACCTCACATAAACCTGAGACCAAGTGAGTTGAGTTTACCTTTTGAGGTGATTAGTTTCCCAGTGAAACTATTCTGACTCAAATTAGGAAGTGGACTCTCTTTTGTAAGGATTAGCCTGGTCTAATTAATGCCTGGAAACAGTTAACAAGAAACCCTCGAAGCAACACTCAGAGTCTCTTGTGGAAGACATGCTTCAACAATAACACTCATTCTTCATTTCCATAAGATCGTGGGCTCGGGTTCCGCTCTGGAGACTTAAACACAAAATTGATGTTGATACTTCAGGGCAATAGTGCCTTCTCAGGTGTGAAACATTCCATGATCAGAGTGCATTGCATCAGGGTGGGGGGGTAATTAACTAGATGGATGGATAGCAGGCAACAAAGCAGATAGTACAGCATAGATGGTAAAATTGTTTGCTTAGAATGCCAGAAGGTAAGATTTGTGTTCCTCAGGAACTGGTGCAGCACCACTATTCATTATTTATACAAATTGAAATTGGAAGCAGTATTAGAAAATTTATGAAAAGCAACAAAATACACAGAGTAGTTAGTGTGAAGAAAGATTGTGAAAAAGATTCAAAGTACATTTGTTATCAAAGAATGTATACAGAATACAACTCTGAGATTTGTCCTCCTGAAGGCAGCCGTGAAACAAAGAAGCTCCATGGAACCCGTTCAAAAGAACATCAAACACACAACACACGAAAGGAAACAATTGCACAAATGGCAAAAAAGCGAGCGAACAACAAATAGAATATTAAACATCAAACCAGGAGTCTAGTGCTACTCTAGTTTAGTTCAGCACCCTGCAACTAGCCAATGCAGGCTGCACTGCATTCTTGGCTAAAGTGTCTGTGGTGATCTACATATACCTGTCTGGACACATCCCCCCCCCCCCCCCCCACTGACTGCTCCTGTGGCTCCTCCCACGGACCCCTGGATAAAGGCGATTGGAGGCACTGCTCCTCCCTCAGTCTCCAGGATGCTGTGAGGTGGGCTCTTGCTGCTGACGCTGCTGACGGTGCTTTCTTCCAGCTAATAAAAGCCTATCTCGACTCACGTCTCCGAGAGTTATTGAAGGTGCATCAGTGTCCCAGTCTGCATTGATTGCACCAATCAAACTACCCAAAAACAACAGAAAAAACGTAACTATAATCCAGGAACACATGCAACATGAACCTCTCACAGTCTCCCAAAATCAGTCCACGACCTCAGCGATCAATCCTGGCAACATGGATGCCAAGACTTCAGCACTTTCCTCTGACAGCAGCTCACAAGTGAGAGGGAGAGGCAGATCGGCCAAATGCAGGCAGATGGTATTGAACATCTGCCTGTCCTCCATTCTCATCTTTGTCAACCTCAACCTTGCTTGACATCTCAATCGGAGAGAAGCAATGGAGTCAATCACTGGCCCGTGCCCTTGACGCCTCAGTTGGAGAGAAGCAATGGAGTCAATCACTGGCCCGTGCCCCTGAAGCCTCAAACGAAGAGAAGTAATGGAGTCAATCATAGGCCCGTGCCCTCAACACCTCAGTTGGAGAGAAGCAATGGAGTCAATCATTGGCCCGTGCCCTTGACGCCTCAGTTGGAGAGAAGCAATGGAGTCAATCACTGGCCCGTGCCCTCAACTCCTCAGTTGGAGAGAAGCAATGGAGTCAATCATTGGCCCGTGCCCTCAACTCCTCAGTTGGAGAGAAGCAATGGAGTCACTCATTGGCCCATGCCCTTGACGCCTCAATCGGAGAGAAGCAATGGAGTCAATCACTGGCCCGTGCCCTCAACGCCTCAGTTGGAGAGAAGCAATGGAGTCAATCACTGGCCCGTGCCCTCAACTCCTCAGTTGGAGAGAAGCAATGGAGTCAATCATTGGCCCATGCCCTTGACGCCTCAATCGGAGAGAAGCAATGGAGTCAATCATTGGCCCGTGCCCTGACGCCTCAATCAGAGAGAAGCAATGGAGTCAATCATGGGCCCGTGCCCTTGACGCCTCAATCGAAGAGAAGCAATGGAGTCAATCATTGGCCCGTGCCCTTGACACCTCAATCGGAGAGAAGCAATGGAGTCAATCATGGGCCCGTGCCCTGACGCCTCAATTGGAGAGAAGCAACGGAGTCAATCATGGGCCCGTGCCCTTGACACCTCAATTGGAGAGAAGCAATGGAGTCAATCACTGGCCCATGCCCCTGACGCCTCAATCGAAGAGAAGCAATGGAGTCAATCATTGGCCCGTGCCCTTGACACCTCAATTGAAGAGAAGCAATGGAGTCAATCATGGGCCCGTGCCCTTGACACCTCAATCGGAGAGAAGCAATGGAGTCAATCATGGGCCCGTGCCCTTGACACCTCAATCGGAGAGAAGCAATGGAGTCAATCATTGGCCCGTGCCCTGACGCCTCAATTGGAGAGAAGCAATGGAGTCAATCATTGGCCCTTGCCCCTGACACCTCAATCGGAGAGAAGCAATGGAGTCAATCATTGGCCCGTGCCCTGACGCCTCAATTGGAGAGAAGCAATGGAGTCAATCATGGGCCCGTGCCCTTGACGCCTCAATCGAAGAGAAGCAATGGAGTCAATCATTGGCCCGTGCCCTTGACACCTCAATCGGAGAGAAGCAATGGAGTCAATCATTGGCCCGTGCCCTGACGCCTCAATTGGAGAGAAGCAATGGAGTCAATCACTGGCCCGTGCCCTGACGCCTCAATTGGAGAGAAGCAATGGAGTCAATCATGGGCCCGTGCCCTTGACACCTCAATCGGAGAGAAGCAATGGAGTCAATCATGGGCTTGCTTCATGGTCTTCAGGCTTCCTGGCCTCCATGCTGCACCCTTCTGACTCTTAACCAATTTTGATTGATGCACCATAGAAAGTATTCTGCCTGCGTACAGAATAACTTGTTATGCCAACTGCTCTGCTAGCGACCACCAACTACTCCAGAGGGTCGTAGACACAGATCGGCACATCAGCCTCCCCTCGGTAAAGCAGCCAGTATAATCAAAGACCCGCTCATGACATTATCTCTTCTGTCCTCTCCCATTGACCAGATTACAAAAGCTTGAAAGCACGTACAGCCAGGCTCAAAGGTTTCTTCTGTCCCTCCATTATCAAACTTTTGAACAGACCTCTTATATGAGAAGATAGATTGTTGGCCTCACAATCGTCTCATTATGATCTTACATTTTATCATTCACCTACACTGCACTTTTCAGTAGCCTTTACACTTTTTTTGCATTGTTATTGTTTTACATTATTTTAGCTCAATGCACTGTGTAATGATTTGATCTGTATGAACAGGATACTAGACAAGCTTTTGGCTGTATCTTGATACACATGACAATTATAAACCAATACCAAACAGTATTGAAAGAGGCCATTTGATATAATGTCTGTGCTGATTGAGAGGTGCATACACAGTCTGATTCTACTGGTCCAGGCTTTGTGCTCCACAATACTTCATAAGACCATAAAACATAGGAGCAGAATTAGGCTATTAGCCTGCTCCACCATTTCATTATGGCTGATCCATTTTTCCTCTCTTGCGTTCTCCCCGTATTCCTTCATGCCATGACCAATCAAGGATCTATCAACCTCTGCCTTAAATATACACAATGACTAGGCCTCCACAGCTGCCCATGGCAATGAAGGCCCACCCAGATGCTTTCAAGATGTAAAGAGAATTTCTGTCTCCATCTTCCTTTTAAGTAGAGCTCTCAGAATTTAGGTGATGTCCCATCACTACAAAATCTGTTAGCACTTTTTTATGCCCTCTAATGATGAACCTGAATCTGCAGACCTTGTAACTGATGTAGTTACTTGGATAAACCCACACCATTGAGGCAAATGTACAAGTGGTTTACTTGGAAAAAAATACACCCAAAAATAGAAATAAAGAGGAACAGTCTACTAAAATAAATGTATGTTAGAGGATTAATTTTCTTCCCTTTAACACTGGGAACTTTGCTCCTTAGCTTTAATCAACGATGAATAGTACACCTTGTGCAAAAGAACACTCATCTGCCACCATAGACTTTAGATATAGCACTGAGACATGTCATCTGCAGAAATTATCTGATGACTCAGCAATAGTTGGGTGTGTAAAGGGAGGACAGGAGGATGAATACAGAGCCCTGATGGAGGACTATGTCAAATGGTGCAAGCTTAATCATCTGCAGATCAACATCAGCAGACAAAGGAGACGGTGATGGACTTTAGGAAGGCTACTCTCTGTATGGTGAGGACCTAGAAGTACCTGGGGGTGGACCTGGATGAGTTGAGTTGGGCACCAACACAGAGGCTGCACAAGAAAGGCCAGAGTTGCCTCTAATTCCTGAAGAGACTGAGGTCCTTAGGAGTATGCAGGCCTCTCCTTCAAAGGCTCTACCATTCTGCTGTTGCCAGTACAATCCTCTATATGGTGGTGTTCTGGGGCAATGACATCAACATATGTAATCCTAACAGGCTCAGTCAACTGATTAGAAAGGCTGGCTCTGTTATAGGAATCAAACTGGGCACACTGGAGGCTGTGATAGAACAAAGGTCCCTACGAAAAATCTTGGCAGTTCTGGACAATGTTTCTCACACTCTGCATGCCACCTTGGCTGAACAGAGGAACACTTTCAGTAATAGACTAAGACAACTGCACAGCTCTAAAGAGCACTATATGATGTCATTCTAACACCCTCGGCCATAAGGCTCTGTAATGAGTCAACCTATAGCCGGGGAAGTGATGATTCCCCTCCTGTTAGACTGCTTGAGGGAAATTATTTTTTATTCTTTCTTACTTCTCTTCTAATATTTGTATATCTGTACACTTGTAATGCCACTGTGGTACTGTAATTTCCTTTGGGATCAATAAAGTATCCATCTATCTCTCTGTCTACCTGTCTAAACTGAGGGAGAGCAAGATAACTTTGAATGTCTTTACCTCGTAGTTTTGCTGATTTACATGATATTTTCAACAATGTTCTGAAATACATCAAAGGTGTTTCATGGGCAATTAGGTAGTTGAGCTGTGGTGACTAATGAGAAGGTAAACCAACTGGTCCTTCAAGCCTGCTCTGCCATTCATCCAGTCAAGTTCGCTGTCATTTAACTATAGTAGTAGGCCTCCCGTTAGTCTCAATAGACCGTGGATTTGTGCCTTGGAAAGTTTCCAGGGTGCAAGACTGGGCAAGGTTTTTTTAATGGAAGACCAGTAGTTGCCCAAGCTGCCAGTCTCCCCTCTCCAATGCCAGCACATCTTTTCTTAAATGAGGAGCCCAAAACTGTTCCCAGTACTCAAGGTGAGGTCTCACCAGTGCCTTATAAAGCCTCAGCATCACTTCCCTGCTCTTGTATTCAAGGCCTCTTGAAATGAATACTAATATTGCTGACAATACTCGTCTATAATTTCCTTTCTGCTGGCTTCCTCCTTCTTAAAGAGTGGAGTGACATTTGCAATCTTTCAATCCTCTGGCACCATGCCAGAGTCCAATGATTTTTGAAAGATCATTACTAATGTCTCCACAATCTCTACCGCTGCCTCTTTCTGAACCCTAGGGTGCAGTTTATCTGGTCCGGGTGATTTACGTATCCTTAGGTCTTTCAGCATCTTGAGCACTTTCTCCCTTGTAATAATAACTGCACTCACTTCTCTTTCCTTACACACTACAACATTAGGCACACTGTTATTGTCTTCCACCGTGAAGACTGATGCAAAATACCCATTTAAGTCGTCAAGTCACTTTTATGGTCATTTCGACCATAACTGCTGGTACAGTACATAGTAAAAATGAGACAACATTTTACAGGACCATGGTGTTACACGACACAGTACAAAAAACTAGACTGAACTGCGTAATAAAAAAAAACAACACAGAGAAAGCTACACTGGACTACAGACTTACACAGGATTGCATAAAGTGCACAAAAACAGTGCAGGCATTACAATAAATAATAAGCAGGACAGTAGGGCAAGGTGTCAGTCCAGGCTTTGGGTATAGAGGAGTCTGATAGCTTGCGGGAAGAAACTGTTACCTAGTCTGGTCCTGAGAGCCCAAATGCTTTGGAGCCTTTTCCCAGACAGCAGGAGGGAGAAAAGATTGTATGAGAGGTGCATGGGGTCCTTCATAATGCTGTTTCATTTGCGGATGCAGCGTGTAGTGTAAATGTCCATGATGGCGGGAAGAGAGACCCCGATGATCTTCTCAGCTGACCTCACTATCCACTGCAGGGTCTTGCGATCCTAGATGGTGCAATTTCCGAACCAGGCAGTGATGCAGCTGCTCAGGATCCTCTCAATACAACCTCTGTAGAATGTGATGAAGATGGGGGTGGGGGAGACTTTCCTCAGCCTTCGCAGAAAGTAGAAATGCTGCTGGGCTTTCTTTGCCATATTTATTTGCCATATCCTTGTCCTTCATTATTTTATCTCCTGCTTCATTTTCTAGCACCTCTATATCCACCCTCATCTCTCTTTTCTTCCATACTTTTAAAAGCTTTTACTATCCACTTTGATGTTGTTTGCTTTGATGTTAAAAGCTTCCCAATCTTCTGTCTTCCCGCAAATTTTTGCTTTGTTGTATGCCCCCTCTGTTGCTTTTACATTAGCTTTGACATCACTTGTCAGACATGGTTGTACTATTTTGCCATTTGAGTATTTCTTTGTTTTTGGAATACATCTATCCTGCACCTTACTTATTTTTCTCACAAACGCACACCATTGCTGCTCTGCTGTCATTCCTGCCAGCATCTCCTTTTAATTTACTTTGGCCAACTCCTCTCACATGTCATTGTAATTTCCTTTACTCCACTGAAATACTGCTACATCAGATTGCTACATTTCTCCCTATCAAATTCCAAGTTTAACTCAATCATATTGTGACCACTGCCTCCTTAGGATTCTTTTACCTTAAGCTCCCTAATCACCTCCAGTTCATCACATAACACCTAATCCATTATAGCTGATCCCCTAGCAGACTCAATGACAATCTGCTCTAAAAAGCCATCTCATAGCAATTCAACAAACTCACCCTCTTGCAATTCTTAACCAACCTGATTTTCCCAATTGATGTGTGAAGTCTCCCATGATTATCATAACATTGCCCTCATGACATGCCTTTTCCATTTCCCAGTGTAATCTGTAGTTCACGTCCCAGCTACTATTGGGAGGCCTGTATATAAATGCCATCAGGCTCCTTTTACCCTTGCAGTTTTTTAACTCAAGGATTCAACATCTTTCAGTCCTCTGTCACATCTTTCTACTGACTTGATGCCGTTCTTTACCAGCAGAGCCATGGCACCCCCTCCGCCTACCTTCCTATCCCTCAGATACAACATGTAACCTTGGACATTCAACTCACAACGACAACCATCCTTCAACCATGATGCAGTTACAGCTACAATATCACACCTGACAATCTGTAATAATGCAACAAGATCATCCACCTTATTTCTTATACTTCATGCATTGAGATGTAACACTTTGAGTATTTGCTACCCTTTTTTAATTCTGCATCCCCAATGCACTGATATCCCGCTGGCTGCAATTTTGTCCTGTCACCTGCCTGCACTTCCCGACAATCTGACTGCATGCTCTCTTTGCTTTTTTTTACCATCTGTCCTGTCCTGAGTCCCCTCTCTCGGGTCCTGCCAAATTAGTTTAAACCCTCCCCCCCACCCCCAAAACAGCTCTAACAAATCTGCCTGTGAGAATATCGGTCACTGTTGGGTTCAGGTGCAACCCGTTGCTTTTGTACAGGTTATACCTCCCCCAGATGAGAGCTCAATGATCCAAGAACCTGAAGCCCTGCCCCCTGCATCAACTTCTCAGCTAGACATTAATGTGCCATACCATCCTGTTTCTACCCTTACTGGCACATGGCCAGGCAGCAGTACAGAAATTATTACCCTGCAGGTCCTTCCTGCTTCTCAGCTTTCTGCCCAGCTCTCTAAATTTTCTTTTCAAGACCTCTTTGCAATATGTTAATAACCTGGATAAAGGATTGATGGCTTTACAGCCTAATCTGTGAATGCAATGATATGTAGAGGATCAGGTAATGTTGAGGAAGCAGAGGGACTTAGACAGATGAGAAGAATGGGCAAAGAAGTAGCAGATGGAATGTAGTATACAGAAGTGTGTGGCCATGTACTTTGGTAGAAGGAATAAAGGTGTAGTTTATTTTCTAAATGAGGAGCGCGTTCAGAAATCAGGGGTACAAAGGGATTTGGGAGTGCTTGCACAGGATTCCCTATAGCAGGGTTCCCCAAACTTTTTTATGCTATGGACTAATATTATTAAGCAAGGGGTCCATGGACACAAGGTTGGGAATCCCTGCAAAAGGTTAACTTGTGGGTTGAGTCATTAGTAAGGAAAGCTAATGCAATATTAGCATTCTTTTCGAAAGGACTGCAAAATAAAAAGAAGGATGTAATGCTGAGGCTTTATAAGGCATTGGTCAGACCTCATTTTGAGTATTGCGAGCAGTTACTGTGAAGGAAGGCTCCTCTACTTCCTTCCTGAAGGCAGCAGTGAGAAGAGAGCATGGCCTGGGTGGCAGTGTGACAAATTGTTGGCCAAAAGATTTATGCGAGTTGTTTCATAATTTCTGTGGCCCTAAATTTCTGATCATATTTCAATACCTTGCATAGTCTCGGGTCAGCTGTGGCAATGCAAAAAGAAATATGTTGCCATTTCTCATTGGAATGCTCAGTGCAGGACAATTGCAAAGTGAAATCAAAAAGAGCAAAAAACATATCAAGACACTTACAATAGAATGACAGACAGTTGATAAATAAATAAGCTCGAAGAGTAAAGATTCTTCAGTTCTGAGAGATTGCATCAATACCAACTAAAGGAGGAGGCAACAGACTATGCCCATCCCAATTCTTTAGGGAATGACATTGTATCTAAGCATTTGAGTGTAGCTGATGCTGTTCCAAGATATAAAGAGAGGAGGAACATGTCAAGAAACCTATAAACAAGTTCGCTTAGTGTCAATGATAGAAAGCACAATGGAACCTTTACTCAAAGGTATAATGGAATCACAGCTGGAAATCAGATGGATATTAAAAGATAGCATGGATTTCACATGGGAAGGTCATGCTTCAACAGTCCCTTTCAACTCTTTGAAGAAGCAACATAGATTTGACAAGGATGATGTAGCTCTTTGAGTTTGAAAAGGTCTTTGATAAGCTACCGCATAGTATACTGAAGGCCAAGGTCAGAACTTGTGGAGTTAGAAGAAGAAGAAGAATAGCCCTTAACTCAGTAGTGGAGTTATCGGGGCACCATCATGATGGTGTATCCGTAGCAAGCTACTCTTGTTTTTACGAGGCCGAGTTGCTAGCTCGACGCTCAACCCGACTTGGATTTGAACTCGGGAACCTTCGATCCGGAGTCTGGCACTGATATTATTGTGCCACCAAGCAGGACTTTGTGGAGTTAGGGTGGGAAAATAATTGACCAAGTGTACAGAAAGATAGCAGTAAAAGAAGGAGCAGATCAAGAGCAAACACGAGGAAATCTGCAGATGCTGGAAATTCAAACAACAACACACACAAAATGCTGGTAGAACGCAGCAGGCTAGGCAGCATCTATAGGGAGAAGCGCTGTCAACACACACAAAATGCTGGTAGAACGCAGCAGGCCAGGCAGCATCTATAGGGAGAAGCGCTGTCGATGGTTCAGGCCGAGTCACTTCATCAGGACTGACTGAAAGGAAAGATAGTAAGAGATTTGAAAGTAGTGGGGTGAGGGGGAAATGCGAAATGATAGGAGAAGACCGGAGGGGGTAGGATGAAGCTAAGAGCTGGAAAGGTGATTGGCGAAAGTGATACAGAGCTGGAGAAGGGAAAGGATCATGGGACAGGAGGCCTCGGGAGAAAGAAAGGGGGGGAGCACCAGAGGGAAATGGAGATGAGGCAAACAACTAAAAATGTCAGGGATGGGGAAAGAAGGGGAGGAGGGGCATTAACGGAAATTAGAGAAATCAATGTTCATGCCATCAGGTTGGAGGCTACCCAGCCAGTATACAAGGAGTTGTTCCTCCAATCTGAGTTTGGATTCATTTTGACAATAAAGGAGGCCATGGATAGACATATCATAATGGGAATGGGACGTGGAATTAAAATGTGTGGCCACTGGGAGATCCTGCTTTTTCTGGCGGACTGAGCATAGGTGTTCAGCGAAATGGTCTCCCAGTCTGCGTTGGGTCTCACCAATATATAAAAGGCCACACCAGGAGCACTGGACACAGTATACCGCACCAGTCGACTCACAGGTGAAGTGTCGCCTCACCTGAAAGGACTGTCTGGGGCCCTGAATAGTGGTGAGGGAGGAAGTGTAAGGGCAGGTGTAGCACTTGTTCTGTTTACAAGGATAAGTGCCAGGAGGGAGATTGGCGGGAAGGGATGGGGGGGGACGAGTGGACAAGGGAGTCGTGTAGGGAGCGATACCTGTGAAAAGCAGAAGGGGGGGAGGGAAAAATGTGTTTGGTAGTGGGATCCCGTTGGAAGTGGCGCAAGTTACAGAGATTTATATGTTAGACCTGGAGGCTGGTGGGGTGGTAGGTAAGGACAAGGGGATCCCTATCCTGAGTAGGGTGGCGGGCGGATGGGGTGAGGGCAGATGTGTGGGAAATGGGAGAGATGTGTTTGAGAGCAGAGTTGATGGTGGACGAAGGGAAGCCCCTTTGTTTAAAAAAGGAAGACATCTCCTTCATCCTGGAAAGAAAAGCCTCATCCAGATCAAGGATGGTTTTAATTGTTTGCTGGGACTGGCAGAAAGTAACAAATGGGGTTCCGAAAGAACTGGTGCATGGCCACTATTATTTGCTATTTATACAAATGGAAATTGGAAAAACAATTAGAAAATTTATGGAAAGTGACAAATTGAGTGGTGTAATTAATACAATGGAAGTCTGTGAAAAAATACACAAACACATTCATAAACAGTCAGAACAGGAAAGCAAATGAGCTGTAGTATAGATAGGTGCAGAGTAGTACATTTTGGTAAGCAATATAAAGAAGCCACATACTGCTTGGATAATGAGATTCTAAATGGAGTAGAGGCACCTGGAGCTGTATATTCACAAATCAATTCATTAGAAGTAGCAAAGCAAATTTATTATGCCATAAAATGGAAACAAAGCACAAAGGTTCTTTTCCAGAAAAATAGAATTGAAAACACGTTAAATGCACATAGAATCTATCATGCAAAGATATGCATAACTTTGAAATCAATGTGATAAGAAACGTAGAGACACTTTAGAGAGAATGCAGAAAGGATTTCAGGGATAAGATACCTGAAAGATTAAACATGCTGAGAAGACTTCTTGCCAATAGAGGTGAGAATCAACCATGCAAGATTATGGTAAGGATAGGGAAGATAGGTCCAAATATAAGGACTATATATTTAAGATAGTGACAAATAAATCCAGTGAAGGATTCAGGAGAAACTTCTTCATCTAGCAGACCATAGAATGGGGAACTTGCTAAGACATGGAGGGTGAAACGTGAATAGAACAAATGTCTTTAATTGAAACAAAACCAGAAAATGTCAGAAATACTCAGCAGGTCAGGCAGCATCAGTGGGAAGAGAAAAACTCACAATTCAGGTCCAGGATCCTTCATCAGAATTGGGAAAGAGAGTGAACAAGTTGATTTTATGAGACTGAGAAGGTTGGGGATGCATGAGTAGAGTAAAGAAGATATCTCTTGTTACTCATCCATCCACCACCTTCATGGTATTTTAAAACTAACTTATTTTCTCTCCTCATGTTTCTGATGAAGAGTCTTTGATCGGAAACGTTAGCTCTGTTTCACTTCAACAGTTGCCTTCTGATCTACTGAGTATACCTGACATTCTTCATTACATTTCAGATTTCAAGCATTTGTTTCTGTTCATCTTCAATTAAGCTTAGATTAAGGTGTGAGGGGAAGGGAACAATAAAAAAATTGTAGGTAGAGAGGGGTGAGAAGAGGTTTGTGTGGAGCACAACCATGGATACAGTTCACATGGGCTGAATGCCTCAGTTCTCCATTGCAATGGTAAGGTCATCTCACTGCAGTGGAGTATTTCGCACACTAACTGTGGCATCTGGCTCTAGGTAATTTGGTAGCTAAGCTTTTAGAGAAATATATTTAAAGATGAGTAGCAGCTCTATACAGCTCCAGATGTCAGCTATCACCAAATGCCCTAGCAACAATTATCAAACGCAGACTTCCATCACATGGCAGGGCAGAACTTCACTGCTAATCAGCCAGTTTGATGAATGATGCATATGTGAACCTCCGTGACACACTTCCAGTGCAACAGCAAGATGCCTTTTACAAGAGTGTGTGTAAACCATAAAAATCTTCTCATTTTAAAAATTAATGAACCCAAAATAAGGCTGATGAGGAAGTCTGAGCAGCATATGAAAACAGAGATTGAAAGCAGAAAGGAGACATTTACTGCTGGGGGAGTTAAAAGGGCAATCTTCTACTTAAATAGTTTCTTTCACAACCTCAGGAGTTCCATCATTTATAATAAATGACGAGTACTCATTGCTGTAATGTAGGGAACATGACATCCAATTTGTGCAGAGCAGGACCACACAAACAACAATGTGAGAGAGTATAGGCAGTCTTATGTAAAGTATATAGATTGAAAGAACCAAATTGGGCAGAACTCTCCTGCTATTTGATCTTTTGCAGTTCTCTGAGAGAGCAGGCAAGACCTTGCATTGGTACCTCTTCTGAAAGGCAGCACCTCTCAAAGTTCTGGATTCCTTTACAATTCTGGAATAGAAACCATACCTCTACCCTCAAGAGAAATATGTAATGCATATCAATAAATGAACATCCTAAGAGGTCCATTCAGTCAGACCTTGTTGTAGATTTGTACAGGACAGAAACAGGCCCAAAGTTTGTGCCAGCTGTCAAGCTCCCATTTACATTTTAATCTCCTCCTATCCAAAGGTTTGAAAGGTGCATTTAATTTCAGAGAAATGTATACAATACACAGCCTGAAGTGCTTTTTCTTCGCAATCATACACGAAAACAGAGGAATTCCCCCAAAGGCTGAATGACAGTTAAATGTTAAAACCCCCAAAGTACCCCACCCAGCTCCCCTCCCTCCCACGTGTAAGCAGCAGCAAAGCAAAATCCCCCTTCCCCCATCAGCAAAAAAAAAGCATCAGTGCCCACCAGCGAGCACTCAAACGTGCAGCAAAGACACAGATTTGCAGTACCCCAAAGATTACTCGCGCACCCAGTATTCGACAGGCTCTCTCTAATAGTTGAGAAAGAGATGTCTCCATTTCACAGTGAGGGGTTTAACAACTCGCTGGTTTATGATGTTAAAAGTCTGTTACGTCACTTTTTCCGAGCTCTGTGCCCAAAGATCTCAGGTCTCTGGGCACACAGCCAAAGATCTTCAGACTCCCATGACACACTGATCTCCTGCCGGACACCAACTTTCGACCCGCCCGTCTCCAGAACTACGAGATATCAGACCACCGAAGGTGGGCTAAGCTTTTAGGCCGCACCTTTGCATGTTGAACAACGGCCAGTCATGAATCTCTGAGAGTGGGCCCCATCCCCGCAAAGAACCAAAGTCAGCATGTAACTCCAGAACAGGGTCTTCAAAAGGACCCTGAAAGGGGAAAATAGAGATATTAAAGGTGGAAGTAGAGCTGTTTCTGAAGATGCAAGCAAAAGAGTTGCCATTTAGCGCCATCAAATCCTATCAATTCCCTGAAGATTCACCTACCATCTACCCACATGCGGGGCAATTTCCAGTGGCCAATTAATCTACCAACCCCGTGTTTCTTTTGGAATAAGGGAGGAAACTAGAGTAGCCAGGGGAGACCAACAGGGCGAACTTGCAAACTCCACAAGGACAGGATTGAATGAAGGTCGCTGTCACAGTGAAGCAGAGGCTCTATTAGTTGCACCACTGTGTTGCTTCTTCCGCAGTGTGACTGACAAATAGTTAGGTACACGGGTGCACAGTTATGATGTCTGGTTTACCTCTCACAAGGCCCGTCTGCTTTGAGGCCAGCCATTGCTTTGAATGACTAACATGATTCCTCAGGGATGCTGTGTTCAAATTTCAGATAGAATGCTTGCTTCATTCTTCCTTTAATAGGGGCCCTGTAAAATAAACTCAGCAACAGCGAGAGAACAAAGAGATGAGAGCCGAGGTGCCCTTATATCAGATATGCTTGCCTGCTGTTACACAACTAATTAACTTTTATGGATCTAACAATGCAATTACTGTGATTCAGGAGCACCTGAGGATCTGTTCATTCTTGGCTTTGACCATCTATCACGTGGAGGCTGACATATCTGGAAAAGTGTGGCATTCAGTGTCCTACAGGGGTGATTTGTCCACTGAAGGGCCTTGTGGAATATGAGCTTCAGGCAGTGGTGTTCTTGACTTTGTCTCAAGCCCAATGAATAAGTTAAACTTATTTGCTGTTTTCAAAGAAGGATTTGTTTCAATCAGGCAAAGCTATTGGCTTCCATCACAGCTTGCTTCTGAGCTGCGCAGGGTGATCCTTAGCCTGTCTTGGGGAAGTGGAGGGTGAAATTCGAACTGGACCATGCCAGGTGCTTTATGCTGCAATCTACAATTTGCATTTGGGATAATCGCCGCCAATGAGACAAATCTGGCTGTCTTGTTTATAATACTGCAGCCTGAGTAACTACAGCAAGGTGAGATAGCATGGCTGAGGGGGAAGACAGAATTGTTCCAGCTTCAGTAGCCAGGGGATTATGTGTTTACCTATGAATGCGTCTATATTTGTCTATTTGAGTGCTTATGTGTCGGCTTGTGCGCGTTTGTATGTGTGCATGGCTGAGCATGTATGTGAGGCTGTGCACATTTCTTTATGTATACATACATATGTGTGCACACGCATTTATGTGTATGCGTGTATGCTTGTGTGTGCTTACGTGTATACATACACTCAGTGTTCAATTTATCAGGTAGCTCATGTACCTAATAAAGTGGCCACAGAGTGTATGCTCATGCTCTTCTGCTGCTGTAACCTATCAACTTCAAGGTTTGACACGTGTTGCATTCAGAGATGCTCTTCTGCACACCACTGATGTAATGTGTGGTTATCTGAGTTACTGTCGCCTTTCTATCAGCTTGAACCAGACTGGCCATTCCCCTCAGACCTCTCTTATTAAAAAGATATTTTTCCCTATAGAACTGCCACTTACTGATTTGTTTTTGATTTTCATACCATTCTCTGTAATCTCTGGAGACGGTTGTGCGTGAAAACCCCAGGAGATCAGTAGTTTCTGAGATACTCAAGCCACCCCATCTGGCACCAACAATCATTTCATGGTCAAAGTCACTTAGATCACATTTCTTCCCTATACAGTTCAAAGAGTATCAGAGTACCTACATGTCACTGCGTACAACCCTGAGATTCTTTTTCTTGCAGCGTACTCAAAAAATATAGAGCAGTAACTGTAAACAGATCAATGAACAACAAACTGCGCAGATGCAAATATAAATAAATGGGAATAAATAATGAGAGCATCAAATAACAAGATAAAAGAGTCCTTAAAGTGAGATCATCTGTTGTGAAAATAGAAATAGAATGAGTGTAGCTGTCCCCTTTTGTTCAAGAGCCTCATGGTTGAGGGGTAGTGGTGTAAGTCCAGAGGCACTTGTATCTTCTACCTAATGGCAGCAGTGAGAAAAGAGCATGGCCTGGGTGGTGAGGATCTTTGATGATGGATGCTACTTTTCTGCAGCGTTTCATGTAGATGTTCTCGATTGTTGGGAGGGCTTTACTGGTGATGTACTGGACTGAATCGACTAACTTTTGTAAGATTTTCCACTCAAAGGCTTTGGTGTTCCCATACAGGCCATAAAGCAGCCAGGCAGCACACTTCTCACCACACATCAAAAGACGTTTGCCGAGGTTTTTGATGACATGCCAAATCTCTGCAGACTCCTGAGGAAGTAGAGGTGATGTCATGCTTTCTTTGCAATTACATTTATATTGCGTCCAGGACAGGTCCTCTGACACCCAGGAATTTAAAGTCACTGACCCTTTCCACCTCTGCTCCTCCAATGTGTACTGGCTCACGGACCTCTGGTTTCCCTCTCTTGAAGCTGACAATCAGTTCCTTGGTCTTGCTGACACTGAGTGAGAGGTTGTTGTTGTGACACCACTCAGCCAAATTTTCAGTCTTCCTCCTGTATGCTGAGACCGTACCTGGACCTTCTGTATCTTACTTGGTCACCAGACTTGAATCTGGCCTCTCAGCAGATTGTGGAAATCATAGTTCATTCAGGGTTTGTGTGTGTGTGTATGTACCCGTCCGTCCATCCGTCCTTGCATGAGTAACTAAGGGAATTCTCAACTCCATCCTACATAGGCCACTCTTGCCATCGGTCCTGGCCGACAAGAAATTGGAAGTTCCATTTCTCAACTCAGCTTCTCAGAAAACCTTCAGTCAAGTATTCACAGAAATATCGGTCACATGTGGAAAGAGGGATATTTTCCACTGGGCTCTAAAGTGGCATTTTCAAGAAAGGAATCAGGTCTGATGTGGTAACCATGAAACGGTTTCCCTGCTATCTCTCACAGGGGAAGTTATCACCAGGGTCTTCCTCAGCTACCTCCTTCAGCTCTTCACTGCTCACTGACACGCAGTCTGGATCCTGTCCGTTTAGAGACATACTTGACTTGATCTTCATTGTGTGACTGCTTCAAGAAAAATGCAGAGAGCAGCACCAGCCATTATACATGGCCTTCTTTAACCTCATTAAATCTGTTTGGGAGAGAATGTTGAACATCCACCTCAAATATGGCTGCCCACAAAAATTCATTTCCATTTAATCATGCTACACAAAAGGCCCTACTCTTTGCCTGGTTACCCTATTGCCTTTAATGTATTTAACATCTTTGGGATTTTCCTCAATTTTACCCACTAACGATATTTCATGTCCTATCTTAATCGTCCCAGTTACTTTATTACAATTCTGTAGACGTTCTATAGCTCTGTAGGTCTTCTCCTTTTACCATTTCTTTATAACTACCACAAGTTACCTTTTTACCGTAATCAACCCTCAATCTTCAAGGGCCCCTTGTACATCTTGGCCAAACCATTCACCATTATGGGAGCATGTTGGCCCTGAACTCCTAGTTTTGTATTTTTGAATGACTCCTATTGGTCGTAACTGCACTTGCAAGCAGCTGATCCCAAACAATTTGTGTGTGTGTGTGATTGCATGCGTATGCTTTATTTTTGTGCCAGAATGTATATCTGCATACCTCTGGGTGTATAATGTGAGTGTATTCCTCTGTGTGAACACTTATGGGTGTCTATATGTGCATGTGTATAGGACAGATTATTTCCATATTAATGTACAAATGTATATTTCTACGGGCATATCTGTGTGAGAGAGAGAGACTGGATGGCAGACAAAGTGAGAGAATGTGATTAATATAGTGCGATGAACAACATAGACACAGAAAATGCAGGTAAGGGAGAAAGAACAAGATGCAAATACATGTCAGGGAGAGGAAAAAAACTGGGTGGGAGACAAAGAAATAGAGAATTCATGCAAGAGATAGAGCACAAGAAAGCATATGAATGGTACTGAGGAAGTGGACGAGGGAGAGAGAATTAAGAGAACACGCATGTGAGCAAGTGTGAGTATCAGAGAGAGAGACACCATGGGTGACTGAGAAGGAATGTTGGTGAGGGACAGAGAGGGGTTGCATGTGAGATCAGGTCAGAATGAGCATGTGTGATGTGCAGAGAATGACGGGAAAAGAGAGACAATGCAAGTTGGAGAGAATGCTGTTGCTGCTGGGTGGGGGCAAATGAGAGAACAGAGAGAGTGTGTGAGAATGTAGAACAACACAGGGATATGCAGATGATTAATAATGAGGCATTTGTGGTTGAGAAAGGATGAGAGAGAGAAATGGTGTGGGCAAAGAGAGCATGCAGTTGTGCATGTAAAAGAACTTGTGTGAATAAGAGAGAGAGAATGCATGTGATTCTGTGAGAATGAAATGTGGGCAAAAGAGAGAGACAGAATGCTGCTGAGGGGAGAGGAGCAAAGCAGAATAACAAGGGTAGAGAGTAAAGGAAAAATGCTGGGTATGTATAGGAAGGAGAAGGCGAATGTAACAAAGGGAATATGTGGGCATTTGGGAGGAGAGAGAATGCTGATGAACTGAGAATGTGAGGGAAGCTGAGAGGAAAACAGAGTGAGATAGTAAGACAGATAATTCAGGTAGTGAGATGGGAAGTTGAGCAGAGAGACAACATGTGAGTGATGGTGTATGAGCAAGGATACGAGAATAGAAGTGTACCTATAATTAAACTTGAAACCTTTCCAATTTCCATTTTTTGTTCCTATCCATATTCCTTTAACAGGCTCAACACTCTGAGCTCAGTCTTTACACCATCCCTGGAGGGCTGCCACCTTTTCATATCAGCAAATAATTGTAGGCTGAGATTTTGAAGCTTCATTCAAAAGAAAAGTTAATTAGTGGAAATAATTTCAGCTTTGCTGATTAACAGCACAGTAGCTCTGAGCTTTTAATGTTCCATTTAATTGTGTAAACTGATGCTGTCAGCCATCAGTCAAGAGATATTCCAAAAAAGCAAAACTACTGTCATAAAGGAAGAAACTGCAGAATTTCACTTTATGGAGTATAAAGTGTCGAAGGGCACCGAGCTTCACTGATACTAATCAGGGACTCTGTGATTTTCTAGTGACAGTAAATTATTTATTCTTTACTGTTACTGATCAGAGATACTTTACTCTAAACTGACCATGAGGGGTAACTCCTCTGTATTCACCACGGTTCATTGTCAATGATCCGGGATAATGTACTACCTATTGACTCTGTTCAAGGGCACTTTGTCGTTCATGGTGCTGACCAGGTATAGTTTTGTGTTTGTAGTTGCTGAGCAAGGTTTGTGTGCTGTTCACTGCTAATGAAAGGGACTGCTCTGCTGTACATTGTTGACATCGTGCTGTTATGTGATAGTCCCCAGAGGCATACTAGGGTTCGCTGTTTCCTGACAGGGTCACTGCTGTCCAGGGTCTGTGATCTGGGGCTCTCTGATGTCCATCAACACTCTGCATCATTCCATAAGACCATAAGATATAGGAACAGAATTAGGATAGTTGGCCCATCAAGTCTCCTCTGCCATTTCATCATGGCTGATCCAATTTTCCTCACAGCCCCAATCTCCAGCCTTCTCCCCATATCCCTTCATGCCCTGACCAATCAAGAATCTATCAACTTCTGCCTTAAATATACATAAAGACTTGGCCTTCCACAGTTGCCTGTGGCAAAGAATTCCACAGATTCAGCACTCTCTGGCTGAAGAAATTTCTCTTCATCTCCATTTTAAATGGACTTCCCTCTATTCTGAGGCTGTGTCCTCTGGTTATAGATTCTCCCACCATAGGAACCATCCTCTCCAAATCCATTTTATTAAGGCCTTTCACCTTTTGATAGGTTTCAATGAGGTCACCCCTCATTCTTATGAATTCCAGTGAATACAGGCCCAGAGTCATCAAATGCTCTTCATATGACAAGCCTTTCAATCTTGGAATCATTTTCGTGAGCCTTCTTTGAACACTCTCCAGTTTCAGCACATCCTTTCTAAGATAAGGGGCCCAAAACTGCTGACAATACTCCAAGTGAGGCCTCGTCAGTGCTTTATAAAGTTTCAACATTACACCATTCATATTCGAGTCAGACTGATTTGTAAACAAGAATGCTTAATCAACAGCATATTTACAATATTACTCAAATATTACTAAGGTATTAAAAACCCAACAATGTTGACTGTTTATCCCCCTCCATAGATGCTGTCTGACCTGCTAACTTCCTCCAGCATTTTTGGATGTGTTCCCCTGGATTCCAGCATCTGTAGAATCTCTTGTGTTTATCACTTACAGTGTGAGGGATTCTCTGAACTCAGATGTGATCAGGGCAATTGTCTGTGCAGTTATGACTGCGGATATTCTGCTGTTATTGAAGATGATCAGGTGTGTAGCAGCATACTAGTAGTTATTGGTTCAATAGGTACATTTAATGTCAGAGAAATGTATACAATATATATCCTGAAATTCTTTTTCTTCGCAAGCATCCACGGAAACAAGGGAGTGCCTCAAAGAATGAATGACAGTTAAACACTAGAACCCCAAAGCCCCCCCCAGTTCTCCCCTCCCAAGCACACACAGCAGCAAAGCACAACCCCCCTACCCCCACCCGGAAAAGAGCATCGGTGCTCTCCACCAAGCATTCAAGCGTGCAGCAAGCATCAATAAAGACCCAGACTTGCAGTACCCCAAAGACAACTTGTTCACTCTGTAATTTGACATACCACAGGCTCTCTCTCTCTCTCTCTCCCTAATAAGGGAAAAGGAGGTATCCCTGTTTCACAGCGAGAGGGGAGGCATGACAAAGAGCTCGCTGATTTATGGTGTTAAAAGTCTGCTACGTTGCTTTTTCTGAGCTCTGTACCCAGAGTGCTCAGGTCTATGGATACACAGTCAGTAGCCAAACCGCTGCTCCCGATGTTCTGTGTTCTCCCGCGACACCTCAGCCAGGGGCACCGGCCTGGAATCAGCCCGTGCCCAGAGCCACGAAAATCTGGCACCCTGAAGGCGCGCTAGTCTTCTAGGCTGCGTCCTTGGGATATCAAAAAGTGGCTGGCTGTGAGGCTCTGAAAGCGGGTCCCAAAGTCAGAGAGTAACTCCAGGTCAGGGTCTTCAAAAGAACCTTGAAAAGGAAAAATCTAGATATCAAAGATAGAAATAGAGCTGCTTCTGAAGATGCAAGCAAAGGAGTCGCCGTTTAGTGCCATCTTGATTTTACTCCACACTCGAGCTTGATAAAGTCACTAAAATAAGTATTAGCAACAAATCACCTATAGTATCAAAGGTACATTTAATATCAGAGAAATGTATACAATATACATCCTGAAATGCTTTTTCTTTGCAACAGTACACGAAAACAGAGGAGTGCCCCAAAGAATGAATGACAGTTAAATGTTAGAACCCCAAAGCACCCCCCCCCCAGCTCTTCTCCCTCCTACGCATAGGTGGCAGCAAGCAAAGACACCCCCTCCCCCCACCAGCAAAAAAAGTGCCTGGGCACCCACCACCGAGCACTCAAGTGTGCAACAAAGCAACAGCAAAGACACAGACTTGCAGTACCCCAAAACTTTTTGTTCACCCAGTATTCGACATACCACAGGTGCGCTCTCTCTCTCAGCAAGAAGGGAGGGTCTTTGGGCACACAGACTTAGATCTTCCGTCTCCCCTGACACACCGATCTTCTGCTCGGACACTGACCTCCAATCCCCCCCCCCCCCCCGTCTCCTGGGCCATGAAATCTCAGTCCTCCAAAGGTGACCAAAGCTCTTAGCATGTCGAATAACAGCCAGTCCCGAGAGCAGGTCCCATTCCCGCAAAGAACCGAAGTCAGCCTGTAACTCCAGGTCAGGGTCTTCAAAAGGACCTTGAAAGGGAAAAACGGAGATATTAAAGATGGAAATAGAGCTGTTTCCAAAGATGCGAGCAAAGGAGTTGCAATTTAGTGCCATCATGACTAAGCTCCTCTCCCTTCAAGAGGAAATAACACACTGGACCATAGTTACACTAAGTTCAAGAGCACTTACAGTGCTATCCTACACCCACACTTAGGAAAGTCTGATCACCTGGCTGAGTGTAGGCAGAGACTGAAGACTGCAGCACCAGTAGTGAGGACCAAGGTATGGACCAGGCAGGCACAGGTATGCTTTCAGGACAGCTTTGAATCGGTGGACTGGACTGTATTCAGAGAGTCATCTTCAAGTCTGGATGAGTATGCCACAGTTGTTACCGACTTCATTAAAACCTGTGTGATGAGTGTGTGCCTGCAAAAACTTGCTGTACATTCCCAAACCAAAAGACCTGGATGAACCAGGAGGTTTGTTGTCTGCTGAGGTCTAGATCTCCGGCAGTTAGGTCTGGTGGCACAGGCCTGTATAAGACAACCACCCTAAGACTTGCAAAGGGCTATTTCAAGAGCCAAAAAACAATTCCAAGGGAGGCTGGAGGCAACATCGGATACACAACAACTCTGGCAGGGTTTGGAGGACATTAGTTTCTGCAAAGCAAAACCTGACATCATGAATAGCTGTGACGCTTCGCTATCAGATGAGCCCGATGCCTTTTATTCTGGCTTTGAAAGGGAGCATAAGACCACAGCAATGAGAACATCCAAAGCAATCAGTGATCTCTGTCTTGGAGGATGACGTCAGGCTGTCTTTCAAGAGGGTGAACCCTCGCAAGGTGGCAGGGCCTGGTGGAGTATCTGGTAAGGCTCTGAAAACCTTTACTAACCAATTGGCAGGAGTGTTCAAAGATATCTTTAATCTCATTATGGTCGGAAGCTCCCACCTGCTTCAAAAGGACATCAATTATACCGGTGCTCAAGTAGAGCTGTGTGAGCTGCCTTAATGACTATCGTAGAGTGGCACTCACATCTACAGTGATGAAATGCTTTGAGAGGTTGGTCATGGCTAGAATTAATACCTGTCTCAGGAAGGACCCAGATCCACTGCAATGTGTCTTTCACCAGCAGACACAATCTCAATGGCTCTCCATGCGGCCTTGGACCACCTGGACAATACAAATACCTATGTCAGGATGCTTTTTCTTGACTAAAGCTCAACATTTAACACCATCATTCCTACAGTCCTGTTGAAAAGCTACAGAACCTAGGCTTCTGTACTTCCCTCTGCAACTGGATCCTAACCAGAAGACCACAATCTGTGTGGATTGGGAATAATTCACTGACAGTCAACACTGATGCACTACAGGGATGAGTGCTTAGCCCACTGCTCTGTTCTCTCTACACCCATGACTGTGTAGCTAGGATTAGCTCAAATGCCATCTATAAATTTGCTGATGATGCAACCACAGTTGGCAGAATTTCAGATGGTGATGAAGGGCGTACAAGAGCGAGGTATACCAGTTAGTTGAGGGGTGTCGCAGCAACGACCTTGTACTCAATGTCAGCAAGACCATGGAGCTGATTGTGGACTTCAGAAATTGTAAGATGAGGGAACTGAAACTAATCCTCATAGACGGATTAGAAATAGAGATTGAGCAATTTCAAGTTCCTGGGTGTCAATATCTCTGAGGAACTAACATGGTTGCCACATATCGATGCAGCTATAGAGAAGGCAAGATAGTGGCTATATCTCATTAGGAGTTTGAGGAAATTTGTTTTGTCAATTAAAACATTCAAAAACTTCTACAAATGTACTGCAGGCAGCATTCTGAGTGGCTGCATCACCGTCTGCTATTGGGGTGTGGGCTACTGTACAAGATCGAAGTAAGTTGCAGAAGCTTGTGAAAATAGTCAGCTCCGTAGTATCCAAGACACTTTCAAGAAGCAGTGCCTTAGGGAGACGATATCCATCATTAAGGATCCCCATCACCAAAGACATGCCCTCTTCCCTTTGCTACCTTTGGGAAAGAGGTACAGTAGCCTGAAGGCACACACTCAGCAATTCAGGAAAAGCTTCTTCCCCTCTGCCATCTGATTTCTAAATTGACATTGAACCCATGTACACGACCTCACTACGTTTTGTTTACTTCTGTTTTTATTTGCACTGGTTATTTAACTTAACTACTTAATAGACATATATACAATGTAATAGGAGTGAATCTGCAGATGCTGGAAGTAAATAAAAACACAAAGTGCTGGCAGAACTCAGCAGGCCAGACAGCATCTATGGGAGGAGGTAGTGACGACGTTTCGGGCTGAAGCCCTTCATCAGGAGGGCCCGAAACGTCGTCACTACCTCTTCCCATAGATGTTGTCTGGCCTGCTGAGTTGTGCCAGCATTTTGTGTTTTTATACATAAAATGTAACTCAGTTTTTTCTCTGTATTTATTTACGTGTTTCATTGTACTGCTACCATAAAGTTAACAAATTTCATGACACATGCCAGTGATATTAAACCTGATTCTGATTCATCGTCCGCTGCTGTGAGCGGTGACACTCTGCTGCCCTGTTGAACTTGTTTTGGACGTGGTGAGCCCTAATTTGGAGTATTGTGTGCAGTTTGGCCATCTACCTACAGGAAGGATGCACATAAGCCTGAAAGAGTACAGAGAAAATTTACAAGGATGTTATTACCAGGTCAGGAGGACCTGAATTATAAGGAAAGATTGAATAGTTTGGGACTTTTTTTTCCTTACAGCATAGAAGATTGAGGAGGGATTTTATAAAGGTATACAAACTTATTAGGGTATAGATAGGGTAAATGCAAGCAGGCTTTTTCCACTGAGGTTCCACTGGGACTACAACTAGAGGTCATGGGTTAAGAGTGAAAGGTGAAAAGTTGAAGGGGAACATGAGGGGAAACTTCTTCATTTAGAGGGTTGTGAGAGTGTGGAACCAGCACAAGTGGTGCATGTGAGTTTGATTTAATTATTAAAGAGAAGTTTGGATAGGTATGTTGATATTGGTATATGGAGAGGTATGGTTGATTGGACTAGGAGGTTTAATTGGGTTGGCAGAGACTAGATGGGCCAAAAGGCCTGTTTCTGTGCTGTACTTTTATACACTTTATGGTTCCACAACTCCTAGTGAAGAGTTTCAAGGGAGAAGGAGGATAGTAAGATGGAAAGTGTGAGCGTGGAGTAAGCGACTAGTGGTGGGAAAAGAATGAAAGAGACCCAGGGTCAATGCTGGAGAGGTCAAGGAAAATTTGTCCAAGTGGGTTTAGGGAAACATCAGAGACAGTGGTTTGGATAATGCTAATCTGAATACAAGAGGTTCTCACATCCGACGTTGGAGGTGAGGGTGAAGGAGTGCTTCTTTCAATTGAAAAAAGGCTGGGATTTATTAATGTATTCCGGGATATATATATATGTGTGTGTGTGTGTGTGTGTGTGTGTGTGTGTGTGTGTGTGTGTGTGTGTGTGTGTGTTTGTGTGTGTGTGTGTGTGTGTGTGTGTGTGTGTTTGTGTGTGTGTGTCTGTGTGTGTGTGTTTGTGTGTGTGTGTGTGTGTGTGTGTGTGGTGTGTGTGTGTGTGTGTGTGTGTGTGTGTGTGTGTGTGTGTGTGTGTGTATATAATAATTCAAATGAATAATGAGGAGATGAGACATCAGAAAATGTCCTTAATCTCAGTTTTAAAGCAAACCACAATATTCTTTCAAATGAGGCACTAAGAGGAATAGGAGGAGTGCAATCACACTGAGGGATTGTACCACAGACCCCCTCCAACAGCCACCAGGGCATTGAGAAACAGATATGTAATCAGCTTAAAGAAATATTGTCATGGGGATTTCAATTTCCCTGATATGAACTGGGACCTTCTTAGTGCAAGGGTTTTAGATGGGGCAGAATTTGTTACGTATCCAGGAAGGTTTCTTAGATCAATATGTGGACAGCCTAACAAAAAGAGGGGCCGTACTGGACATAGAGTTGGATAATGAGCCTGGCCAGGTGACTGAGCTTTCAGTGGGTGAGCAGTTAGGAACAGTGACTGCAATTCCTTAACTTTCAGGATAGCTATAGACTAGGGTAGCTATGGTCCTTGCAGGAGAGTTTTAAATTGGAGTAGAGCAAATTATGAGGGGCATTAAGCAGGAATTAAGTAGAGTTAATTGGGAAGTCCAGACATGTAGAAGTTGTTTAAAAATCAGTTGCACAGAGTTCAGGAAAGGTAGTTCTGTTAGAAGGAAAGGCAAGGCTGGAAAGATAAGAGAACCTTGGATGTCCATGGAGGTGATAAATTATGTTAAGAAGGAAAAGTATGCAAAGCTTCAGAGAACAAGCAACACAGAAAATGCTGGTAGAGCGCAACAGGCCAGGCAGCATCTATAGGAAGAAGCACTGTTGACGTTTCGGGCCAAGACCCTTCATCAGGACTAACTGAAAGGAGAGATAGTAAGAGATTTGAAAGTAGGAAGGGGAGGGGGAAATGTGAAATGATAGGAGAAGACCAGAGGGAGTGGGGTGAAGTTTCAGAGGGTAGATCAAATGAAGCATGTGAGAAGTATAAAAAAGCCAGAAAAGAACAAAAGAAGGGAATTAGGAAAGCCAGGTGGGGCATGAAAAGTCTTGTCAAGCAGGATCAGAGTGAATCCCAAGTTATTCAATGCATACATAAAGAACACAAGGAAATCCCAGGAGAGGATGGGACCACTCAAGGATAAAGGGGGGAACATTTTCTTGGATGTGGAGAATGTGAATAAGGTATTTAATAAGTACTTTGCTTCAGTATTTATTAAGGAAAAGGACATGGATGATCAGGAGATCAGTGGTGAGTATATAAATACATTAGGACATTTAGAGGTCAAGGAGGAGTAAGTATTGGACCTTCTAATAAATATTAAAGTGGATAAGTCACCAGGACCTGATGGGATTAACCTCAGGTTATTGAAGAAGTCAGAGAGGAGATTACTGGGGCCTTAACCAGTATCTTCATGTCATCTCATGCCATCTCTGGGTAAGGTCCCAGAGGACTGGTGCGTGGCAAATGCTGTACCTCTATTTCAGAAAGAACAAGGGAATATCCTGGGAACTATAGACCATTGAGTCTCATGTCAGTTGTAAGAAAATTTTCTTGAGGAAGTTCTTAGGAATAGGATTTATGAGCATTAGGAAACCCATGTCCGGCATGGCTTTGTGAGGGGCAGGTCATGTCTTACCAACTTGATTGAGTTTTTTGACAAGGTGACAAGGAAGATTAATGAGGGTAGGGTAGAGAATGTTGTCTACATGGATTTTAGTAAGTCATTTGACCAAGTCCCCCATGGGAGGCTAGTCAAGAAGATTAAGATGCATAGGATCCACAGCGAATCGACTGTTCAGATTCAAAACTGACTTGCGCAGGGAAGACAGAAGGTAATGGTTGAAAGATGATACCAAGATTGGTGGAGCTGTGGATAGTGTAGAAGACTGACAAAGAATACAGCGTGATATAGATCAGTTGCAGATATGGGCAGAGAACTGACAGATTGAGTTTAACACAGATGAGTGTACATGTTGCATCTTTGTAGGGCAAATGCAAGGAGACAGTGCACAGTAAAGGGCAAGATCTTTAACAGTGTTGCTGAGCAGAGAGATTGGGATCCAAGTTCATAGCTTCTTGAAATGGCTACACAGTTTGATAAGGTGGTTAGGAAGGCTTACGGAATGTTGGCTTTTATTAGTCGAGGCATTGAGTTCAAAAGTCAGGAGGTTATGTTGCAACTTTATAAAACTCTGGTTAGGCCACATCTGGAGTATTGCATTCAATTCTGGTCACCCCACTATAGAAGGGATGTTGAGGCTTTGGAGAGGGTGCAGAAGAGGTTTACCGGGATGCTCCCTGGTTTAGAGGGAATGTGCTATTATGAGAGGCTGGATAAATTTGAGTTGTTTTATCTGGAGCAGAAGAGGGGAGATCTGACTGAGTTTCATAAGATTACAACAGACATAGATAGTATAGACAGGGATTATCCATTTCGCAGGGTTGAGATTCTAATACCAGAGAGCATGTATTGAAGGTGAGGGGAATGTGAGTGTAAGTTTTTTACTCAGAGAGGGGTGGATGTCTGGAATGCGCAGCCTGGTATGCTGGTAGAGGCAAATACATTAGAGGCTTTTAAGAGACGTTTGGATAGACACATGGATGCAAGGAAGATGGAGGAATACGGAGATTGTGTAGGTAGGAGGGATTAGTGTTTGGGTATGTTTGATCTGCTTTTTTGCTGGTTTGCCACAACGTTGTGGGCCGAATGGCCTTTTCTGGTGTTGCACTGTTCTATGTTCAAAGAAAGAGAAATATTAAAACATCTTTGTGACTGAGCAAAGGTATATTCTGTGCCTGTGGATGGTGAGAAGAATATCAGTAGACTTGATAGTCATCAAGGCTTGTTTCTTCCCTTGAACATCTTTAAGTTGACGCGCTTGGGAAAGAGGTGGTAAACAGTTGAGAAGGAAACGTGGGAGAATAAAATATTTTCAATCTTTGAAGACAGTGGAGACCTAAAATTGAAGAGATGTCAGAATCAGTATTGGTCTGTTGAGTTGGTAGGATGTGAGGTGTTGGACGTGGGTTGTGGCAATCCACTGCCTCTCATAACATACTGTGGGACTACAGTGTTTCGATATTCACCCTGAATCTGTTCTGGTTTTACTTTTAACCATTTGATGCACTCTATTGACAAGACTTATTTTTTCACTGGTAGTTTGGAACATTTCAACTGAGAAACAAATGGCATCTCAGAATTTAAGGAAAGCAGGTTGTTAATAACAAGACCGGCCATCAAGGTGTTATCAGCTGCTGCCTTTATTCATTTTGAATTCCCAAGGGCTTTGGCTCCATTCCCAAGAGCTGGCCTGTAATTACAAACTATTTGGGTCAGTCACCAGCAATAGATTACCAGCGTGGCGTGGTGGAGAGCTTGTGTCACCGAGAGACAAGACAGCAAAGTAAAAATGGATTGTTTTCCTATGTAATTGAAACTTTTCTTCTGGTTACAATTTCCATGTTAATGCAGTCAGAATGCTTCAGTAAGTAAATGACACTTCATGTCCCTGACTTCTCTCTGCCAGCATTTCTTGATTATTTTGGAGAAAATAAAATGCATTCAGCCTTTGACTATCTGCAGTCTTAATTATCAAAGCCAGGATGGCTGCAAACGTTTTGTATATACCCTGCAGACTTTGAATCTAAGACGCCTGTCCTTCCACTCTTATAAGAACCAATCTCATTATTTCATGTACAGAACACATTTGTATGAGCTCTTTATCTAACTCACTTTGGGCACTCCATTTCACTTTATCCTGCTCTCCCTCTTCTCTGAAGGCATCAAACAGAGAACGCCAGCCATTCTCCCGTATCGAAGTATTCCCCTCCCCATTATAACTCCGTCTGTTTGTTTTGCTGCTGCGAGTTGATCATCTGATCTGGACTATATTAAAGGAAACTATCTTCTTCCATGTGTCTTCCAGATAACCAGCTGCTTCCCAGTCTCACGTGCCACTAATGATCAAATCACTCTTCAGTAGAGAATGCACTCTGTGGTAGAGTGTATGCCTTGTATATGTGAGGGCCTGGGTTCTTTAATCAAGTTGCTGAATATTTTAGTACAATTATTGAAAGATCCTCTTGGATGTACAGACTGAGCAAGGCAGCAAGATACTGTTGACTTCAATGGCTACGTAATGGCTGCGGAACAAACTCTGCCTTCCCAAAGGGATCTGCTCCTTTTCTCCAGAATATTATTAGTGATCTGTAAAGGAAGAAATGTTGGACATCACTGTCTGTTCTTTCAAAAATAACACTCAGAAAGATGTTGTCCTTCCTGGTTTGTGTGAATGAGCACTGAAAATTTTGAACGGATGGGCCAGCAAGGGGGATTGAAGTGAAATAATCTAGTAGTGGACAGCTGCTAATCTCAGGCATTAGGGTCCTCACCAAAAGTCGTTCAGCAGGTTAGGTTGCAGTACCTTCGTTCTGCATACAGATATCACTGGGGAAGCTTCTTTTTGTTTCTATTGCTGGGATCATTTGGCGTTAAATTTTAAACTCTCAGGTGTTGCTGACTAAAATTAAGTAACCCACCAGAACAATGAGTACACTTCAAGCTTTGTTAGTTTTGCTCTGATCAATTTTAATAGGGGTGGATCCTTTTACTTAAACTGTGAAAGTTGAGGCACGATTTGCAAAATCAATACTAATGAAGCGTTGGTCTGCAGCGGCCAAGGAGCTAAATGGAAACGGTCAATTATAAGGCAGATTTACATGTTGTTTGCATTCTGCACTGTAAACTAATTATGACCCACAATGGTGATTGCTGAAGCATTCAAACAACAGTGTAACCCATAATTAAGAGGTGGGATCCTTTGAAGATTGCCCAGTTACAATTTCTCATGGTAAATTCTGATTTGCAGAGCAGAATATGGAAAGACTTATTTAAGCTGCTTTGCTTCTGCTCTTCCTTCCCTGGCAACGTTGACCCTTGCTGAATACAGTCAGTGCATCTCTGCCCCTGCTTTGTGAATTTGTTCAGTAACTACCTACGACCTTTACTGTGAATTTGTTCAGTAACTATCTATGACCTTTTTAGTCATAATGCTACCAGTTTCAACTGCGTGTCAGTATAAAGTGGGTGACAATAATTATACCATATGACTAAGATCTCTCCCAACGTGCTTTTATTTTCATTAAAATCCAAAGATACTCCTACCTATTTCAGGAAATTACCAAATAACATTCTGGTTGGTAACTTCCCACAATCTACCTGCGTGTGAGATCAAAACCTGTGGCTTGATGGTTCACTTAGTGGTGGAGGGCATGAGATTTGAGTTTGATTCTGTCCTTGCTGAAGAGCAGTAAAAGTTTAATATCCCTGCTTCAATACTGAGCACAGTTGGAGCCCCTGCACTGTCACCTCAGATCATTTACTTCAGCGCAGAGCAGGGATGAAACGGTGATGGCATTTGATTCCAGAATTTGCAAAACTCAAAAGACGATTTTAAGTCCTATCCCATATAGGTGTCTATGGACGCCGTGATGATGAGGAGGTTATACTGTATTCAGCTACACTTCAAGGACCAGCTTACTTTCCTGTCCAGTCTCTGTGGCGAGGTCTAGATGCCAATACCCACTGCCTGTGTATTGGATCCCACCCCCCACCCCCCAAAGAGGAGATACTTCTAGCAAATGGATAAGTTTAAAGCACAGTTTATTTTATTTTTTAATGTACATGTTTAAATTTGATTAAATAGTTCTTAAACACATTTATCATTCTCAGAGTACTTTCGATTTGTAAAATACTTCTGAATTACAAAAGATTTATAAACGACAAAGGATTTCCAAATACCATTCTTACAAATGTAAAGAACCTACCAACGAGTTGCAGATGAATGAGTTATCTATCATAGAGACTAAGGATTTAGGAATAAATTCTAGTTCTTCTTTCTGTCACCCCGCCTTTCTGTCATTCTCCTCATCATTCCTAACAATCCCTAATGCATATATAGTTTTAATAATTTATATATATAATTTACTTACATAATTTATACAGTTTTGCTGCTCGTTGACATTATTTGCATGTGATGTTTCTCAAATACATTTGCTTGGACAAAGTAATTCATACAGATAGTCTAAAAGGTTCTGGAGACAGAGATCCCAGACACCTAAAATCAATATGGTGAGGGCTGACTATCTGAGATTACAAATATCCCAATTAGCTGTGATTTGATGTAGTAAGTGACATAAACCCTTTGTCTTGCATTTGGCTAATGCAGACAAGAACTCACATGGTTACTTCACTTTGCAAACCATATTGCTTTAGCAGTCAGCCCCTACTGTGGGTCAGCAGCCTGTGATCTGCAAACAATGCTGTTTGCAAAGCTGTGCTTTCAACTTCAAACGATTGCTGCTTGCAATTTACATTAATAATTGAAGGCTGGTTCTTGTTTATAACAAGCAGCTGAGCAAGGAATATTTGTTAGAAACTCAACTTTGTCATAAACGACTTTGACCTTTTTGCTAATGTCATGCTGCTGTGGTAGAAAGCTGAGATTGGTAATAAACCTCTGGATCCATCACAGAACCAGGTTTTTTTTCTCTATCTGTATATTTGGCAGTGATTAGTGTTACTGTCTGAACAACAGGGAAGCTCTAGCCTTGTTTCTCATTGTAACCTGCAGATTTATATGAAAGCAAGTTAATTTGGGATTATCTTTCCAAATGGCCAGCAAGACAGAATGTGAAAATCAACAAAGGAGATGTTAGAAATCTAAAACAAAAGCAGTAAATGATATAAATACTCAGGAAGTCAGGCTGCATTTGTAGGAAGAGAAGCATTTGATGTTTCATGTTGAGATCCTTCATCAGAACTGAAAACCTTCCAAAAATAGTGGGGGGCGCTGAAGGATAAGGCTGGGGATACCATGGACATAAGTTGTAAACAAAGTCAGTGAGTGAATAGGATCAGCTAAAGAATGGGAATGTCGACAGAATGTGACCACAAGTAACCTCAGAGAGTTATGGACACACTTCAGCATGTGACAGAAGCCAGCCTCCTTGCTGTGGAGTCAGTAAAGCAGCCAGCATCATCAAAGAATTCTCCCACCTTGGTCATTCTCTCTCCTCCCCTCTCCCGTCAGGCAGAAAATACAAAAGCCTGAAAGCACGTACCACCATGCTCAAGGACGGCGTCTATCCCACTTTTGACTGAACTTCTGGTATGATAAGGTGGACTCTTGTCCTCTATCTGCCTCATTATGATCTTGCCTTTTGTTGTTTACTTGCACTGCACTTTTTTTTGGTAGCTTTCACATTTTGTTCTGCATTGTTGTTGTTTTGTCTTATTCTATCACAATGTACTGCAGTTACAAGATAAGCTTTTCACTGTATATTGTTGTATATGATAATAATAAACCAATACGCACAACACACTGGAGGAACTCAACAGGTCGGGCAGCATCCGAGGAAATGAGCAGCCGATGTTTCGGGCTGGGACCCTTTGTTAGGACTGAAGAGGGAGGGGGGCAGAGGCCCTATAAAGAAGGTGGGGGGAGGGTGGGAAGGAGAAGGCTGGTGGGTGTCAGGTTAAAAACCAGTAAAGGGAAAGATCAAGGGGTGGGGGAGGGGAAGCAGGGAGGGGATAGGCAGGAGAGGTGAAGAAGGAATGTAAGGGGAAAGCACTAAATCTAGTAGAAGAAGGCAGAATCATGAGAGAGGTGATAGGCAGTCAGAACAGGAGGCAGAGTGAAACTGACATGAACATTAAATTCTCCAACTTCTGGTAATTCCCTCCCTCTGCCTTCCCCCATCCCACTTTCACTCTGCCTCCTCTTCCAGCTGCCTATTACCTCTCTTGTGATTCTGCCTTCTTCTACTACACAGTGCTTTCACCGTACATTCCTTCTTCACCTCTCCTGCCTATCCCCTCCCTGCTTCCCCTCCCCCACCCCTTGATCTTTCCTCTGATTGGTTTTTCACCTGGCACCTTCCCACCCTCCCCCACCCCCCCACCTTCTTTATAGGGCCCCTGCCCCCTCCTTCTTCAGTCCTGACGGAGGGTCCCGGCCTGAAACATTGACTGTTCGTTTCCACGGATGCTGCCTGACCTGCTGATTTCCTCCAGCATGTTGTGCGTGTTGCTTTGACCACAGCATCTGCAGTGTACACCGTGTTCAATAAACCAATGCCGATAGAATGTAGGAGCTGCACAGTGCATAGAAGGAAGACCTCCTCAGCAGGTCAGGCTGAACATGCCCTGCACTTTCAGGACGAAAATAAACAAGCTGGGCTAATCTCATTGATGGACAGCGGAATCAGATAGAGAAATCAAGTTAACCAAGGTTATAGAAATCTATATTGAGTTCAGAAGACTGCAATGTGCCTAGATAGAAAATGAGATAATGATCCTCAAGTTTTCATTGGGACTCACTATGATGGTACAGACTAGTGGGTCAGAGTGCAAGTGAAATGGAGCCTTAATGTGGCAGACAATCGGAAGGTCAAGGTTGCCCTGTGGACTGAGTACAGGCATTCTGCAAAACAATAATCTAACCCGAGTTTGGTAAAGGGAGTGGAAGTAAATTGCTGGTTTATTTGGAAAAACTGTTTGGGTACCTCGATGGTGGGATGTCAAGTCAAGTCAAGTCACTTTTTATTGTCATTTTGACCATAACTGCTGGTACAGTACACAGTAAAAACGAGACAACGTTTTTCAGGACCATGGTGCTACATGAAAGAGTACAAAAACTACACTGAACCATGTAAAAACAACACAGAAAAAAAAAACTACACTGAACTACGGACCTACCCAGGACTGCATAAAGGGCACGAAACAGTGCAAGCATTACAATAAATAATAAACAAGACAATAGGCACAGTAGAGGGCAGTAAGTTGATGTCAGTCCAGGCTCTGGATATTGAGGAGTCTGATAGCTTGGGGGAAGAAACTGTTACACAGTCTGGTCGTGAGAGCCTGAATGCTTCGGTTCCTTTTCCCAGATGGCAGGAGGGAGAAGAGTTTGTATGAGGGGTGTGTGGGGTCCTTCATAATGCTGTTTGCTTTGCGGATGCAGCGTGTAGTGTAAATGTCTGTGAGGGCAGGAAGAGAGACCCCGATGATCTTCTCAGCTGACCTCATTATCCACTGCAGAGTCTTGCGATCCAAGACGGTGCAATTTCCAAACCAGTCAGTGATGCAGCTGCTCAGGATGATCTCAATACAATCTCTGTAGAATGTGATGATGAAGTGGGGTGGGAGATGGACTTTACTTAGCCTGTGCAGACAGTAGAGACACTGCTGGGCTTTCTTTGCTATGGAGCTGGTGTTGAGGGACCAGGTGAGATTCTCCGCCACGTGAACACCAAGAAATTTGGTACACATAACGATCTCTACCGAGGAGCCATCAGTGTACAGCGGGGAGTGGTCACTCTGTGCTCTGCCGAAGTCAACAACCATCTCTTTTGTTTTGTTCACATTCAGAGACAGGTTGTTGGCTCTGTGAAGAGGTGTAAGGACAGGTGTTGCATCACCATAGTTGCAAGGAAGTCCCCTGAGAAAGTGGGGTGCCTGGGGGTAAAGGAAGAGTGGACCAGGGGATCTCACAACTACCAGCAATCTCAGTGACACCTTCTCTCATTTTGCCTCCTGTAAGGAATCTGCTCCGGTACCATTTTATTTGCTGTAATGATGAGACTTCCTGTATGGACGCCTCTGAAATGTCATCTTTCCTTCTGAATTATGATTTTGCCTCTACGATTGTTAACATAACCCTTGGACCACATCTTATGTATATATTTTTTCCTTCTCTGCTCTCACCCTGTCTTCTCTGGGACAGAACAAAATAGAGTTTCCCCTGGTCCTTACACTCCACAAACCCCTGTATTCAACACATCATTCTCTACAATTTCTACCATGTTCAAAGAGATTCAGCCACCAGGTAATGTTTATTTATCATGATTTGTATCCTTCTGCTCCCCCTTTCAGCATTTTGCATGGATTGATTGCAATTTCCTTCCACAGCCTTCTTACAACACTTATCTTTGCAACTTTAGGCAGTGCAAAACTTGTTCTGTCACCTCCTCCCTTGCCACCACCCAGAGAACTGAACTGTCTTTCCAAGGGCATTCTGTTGCCCCCTGAACTTCCTTTTTCCCCCTTCATTAATCCCCAGTCCCAATCTGAATATCGGTCTGTAACCTCCTCTGCGGCTAATGTGAGGCTGTAGAGGTCTCGGCTTCTATCTTGGCACACTGCAGCCTTCTAGGCTCAATATTCAACTCTTCAACTACAGGAAACTTGATTTCTTGGTTTGCGTTAGTCATCCACCTGTAATATTAGCTCAGCTTGCTTTTGCTTTTCCCTCTGCTCACCTGCTGAACTTGGCCTGCTGGTCTGCGTTTTGTTCCCCACCCCCCCCACACACACACACATTCATTTACCTAGGTCCTTCCTACAGTTTTCCCTTCTAACTGCATTCATTCATTCATCAAGTAGCCAGTACAACTTATCCCCATGTTCATCCCATTTTTACTCTGTCACAGACATCTGCTCCCAGCTCCTCCTTGGATCTTTACCTGTTTCCTTTGCAGTTCCGATCAGGTGCCTCCAATGTCGATTCTGTTTCTCTTCCCACAAACAAGGTCTGACCTGCTGGCTCTGGCTCTTTCCAGCATTTTCTGCTTTTGTCACAGACATAATGGGCGCTGTCAGTGTTTGGGATGAGCACTGTTTGCTTTGGCTGCAAAGTGGGAAAGGACAGGAGGGTGCTGAGCCATTATTCACTGTACAGAATGTACCGATCACAAGTCACCAGGCACTTTCTCAAATGTGGTGCCTCAGAGACTTGTGCTCAACATGCAGATTGTCACTTATCCATGCCAGCAATTGCAGGTTCATTTAGGCACTCCATCAGTAATTGCCACTACCTTACCAAGAGCCAGGAAGATTTCAGCAGCCACTGACTATCGTGATTGTTGTTCCTACATGTCTGATGCAGAAATCAGTTGACCATGTTGATGTGCGCTTATGAAGGTCGCCAAAGGTTTTCTTCAAGGGTTCTTTGTAAATATTGCAATATTTATATCACTCCTTACTACACTATCAACTTGTTTCAAGTGCTATACACAATGAATTACTTTTGGAACTGTTGTTGAAGCTGCACTTTCCCAAGCACAATACAAATAATTGGAGACACTGTCGGATTGCTCAGGGGGCTGATTGCAATCAACTCCACATGTCTTGACATATGGGCACCTGTCCATAATACATTCTGTACCTCAATCGAAATGGCTTCTAGGCCATGAATATCAAGTAGCAAAAAATACTAAAATGCTTTTGAGTTTTTGAACTCAATTACCCCTGCTCTGTGAATGACTTCTTCTTTCAAACTCAATCATCTATGACCAAAGTCTTTAAGCGAGGTAATGGACTGTAAGATTGTTACTCAGTGGTCGTGGAGATGACCGGCAGAAACTCAGGAAAGCCTTGTCTTCCACTCTTGCTGAATATTAGCACGTGGAATATGTAGGCATGGATTTGCTCATAGTATTATTGAACGTTTTACAACTTGAAAAATGCTCTTCCAAAGGTTTAAGAAGATGGTAATGTTATACAACAGAATGCAAATCATAAATTGTTAAGTATGATGTCTTCAGAACTGTGTATTGTTCTGATCTAAAAATAAAGATTACATCATGCGATGCTCAAAAGAGAGAATTGCTATGAAGAGAAAATAGAAAATTTAACCCAGTCAAATTCCTCCCAGTATCAGCCTCTCCTTATAGGAATTATTATGGTCGCACCACTATTGTATTTTTGTGCCACAAAAAAAAAATGATTACAGGCAATTTCTTAATCCAAAAAGGCTCCCTTTAAGCACCTCAATCGCACATGGCATTTGTGTATCAGGCTGCACAATCCCATAGTGTGATTTTTCTGTTCATGTTTTTCCCTGGTAGTTCAGATTGCTCCTTCCTGACTCATATAATTCTTTCTTAGGCTTGTAAGACCTATCCAGATCAATAGGCCCAAACTATTTTCAAAGACCATTTGACTGGAATACTTCTCAGACCTTTCAGTTGCCAGGAATGTATTATCTGCCCCTCTTGAACCAACTTGCTCTGTTCACCTTGATTGACTTTACCTCAATTTCTGTTGCATTTCAAGTAGATCAAATCTCATCTTTTCTGATTTCTTTCTATAATTCGGACACTCTCAAGCTCTACGCTTCTCTGCCTCACATAGAAATGAAAGGATGAAACAAGTGTTTTGTAATGTATCTTTTAGGATGGAAGGTGTTTTTCTCTGTTTCTTTGTGTGTGTTTGCATTGTGACTCTAACTGACAGCGGAGTCATGTGGTGTCCTTACTTCTCAAACATTATTCCAATTTCACAGATACTAACGGCCAAATGAAGGTCTCAAAGTGTAAGTCATGTTGAGTCTTGTAAATAAAGCTGCCTCTCTGGATATATATCTGCTGTGTCTCAATGCATTCTGAAGACATTACATTTTTCTTTCTTAAATTTGACCAGCTACTGAGATCCCACAATAAGAGTTTGAAATGTGAACTTCCTGTGAATGTCATTGTGCCTGGGGGAACAAAAGCCACAATGCATTGACAATAATGATCCTTCAACATTTCTCAAAGTGCTAACGACTCACCGGTGCAATAAATGTTCTGCAGGTTGTTCGGCAACTGAGGAGAGTGCAGCGTTTGTGCGAAATGGCCCCATGACAGTTCAGAGATCCTGAATTACCCAGAAGGGTAAATGCATAAGTGTCTATTTGCCTTCAGAAAGAAGCAGGAGTGAAAATTTCTGACAACAAAAACGACAGGAGCAGGAGTAGGCTACTTAGCAACTTGAGCCCGCTTTGCCACTTGCCGAGGTTATGGCTGATCTTCTGACTTCACTCTTTTTCCTGCACTATCCCAATATCGTTTCATTCCCTCAATATTGAATGTTCAGCACCGTCTCCCAGCATCTCACTTGCTGCTGCTGGAGAAGATGTCTTTGGGCGGCGGTCTCTCGCCGCTCTCTGTTGCTCAGATTTTGCTTTGTACACTGAGTATTGTAGCAGTAAAACAATTACCAAACTGCGCCTACAAAATGTTGAAGAAACTCAGCAGGCCAGGCGGCATCGATGGAAAAGAGTTTCGTCAATGTTTCAGGCTGAGACCTTCATCGAGGCAGAAGAGAAAAAAGACGAGGAGTCAGTTAGAAGGTGGGGGGGGGGGGAGGCGAGGAAGTAGCACGAGGTGACAGGTGAACTCTCCAGGTGTGATCGCACAGTGTAATTTTAAAACATCATATTATGTAATTTCAAAGTCTTCACTTCTGAAAATAAAGTGTACATCTTCAGTATTTTTTCATTGTAATATTTCCACCATACCACCTTCCTTGTTGACAATCCTGAAGACCAGTCTTCAGATTTCAGGTTCATTGATTTATCACATGTACATCAAAATGTACAGTGAAATGTGTTGTTTGCATTAACAACCAACACAACCCAAGCATATGCTGGGGGCAGCCTGTAAGTTTTGCCATGCATTCCGGCACTAATATAGCATGCTCACCATGTTCAGCTGAAGAACACAAGAAGAAACAACATTAGCAATAAACCAATGGCAGCAAAGCAAGCCCCTTTACTTCCCCTCATCCTCCCAAAAGCGTATACACTCAAACAGGGCTCTAAACTTTAGTCCTTGGTGCAGGCTCACAGACTTGTATGCATCAGGCCTCCAACTTCTGGACACACAGACCCATGTTCTTTGAGATGGTGATGATTAATAGGAATCTTGGCTTGCTGGTGGGAGAATGGACAGCACACAGAAATATTTGAACTGCTTTAAGGAATATACATGCGTTCTTATAGGGATGGGGAGAAAATTGAGATAATGATTTGGAAAAATGGTGAACTGGAGGATGATTAAAGGTCTATAATGGCGTCACCAAGATGTGTTATTCACTATGTCAGGAAGGGCTTTGTATAATGCTGAGTTAAATTAATCCAGAAGATCTTACAGGAGGTGTGATTATATTGGGTTTGCTGACCATGAAGTTCTGAGCTCAAACTAACATCTTAAGTCCCATTCAATATAGATCTCTCCCGGTACCCTGACTAAAGGGAGATTATACTGTAGCCACCTACTTTTCAGAGGCTAGATCAATTCCCTGTCTGTCCTCCATGATGAGTTTAGTTGCCAATACCCCCTATTTGAGGGTAGATACTCCTGCCCCTATCAAGGAAGAGATGCTTCCTGCTAGCAAAGTAATTTAAACAAAGTTAAATTATTTTTTAATGGCACACATTTAAATTTAGATAAAGTTCTTAAAACACATTTAATGTGCACAAGGCATTTCTATCTTATAAAAGGTTTTCAAATTACAAGCAATTTCTAAAACACAAAGAATTTCCAAAGCACAAGTACAATTCTTATAAGCTAAAAGACATTCCAGTGAGTCACCCAACACAGAAATCAGAGGCTGAGGAATGGATTCTAGTCACCAAAGTTTCTGTCATTCTTCTTGTGGTTCCTTGACCATTCCTAACAAGCCTGACTACTGATTACCATTTACACTTTTTTTTTTCGCTACTTGGTGACTTGACACACATGTAATATTTTTCAGATACTTTTGCTGAGAAATTCACACAAAGTGTCTAAAAGTTTCAGATCCCAGGCACCTAAAGTTAATGCTGTGAGGGCTGACTCTCTGAGTACCCAGTCTCCCAACTATGGGTAGATAGACTATTTGATGTACTAAGTGAAAGTATCAGTCTGGTCTGCAAGCTTCCTTGAAATAAATAACTTAGCCAGCGTTGCTTGGTTTAATGCAAGCCTAATTAACTCAACCATTTTGACTTATACTGCCTCTGTGTACTGTGTTCACCAGATTGATTCCTGGGATAGCAGGACTTTCATATGAAGAAAGACTGGATTGACTAGGCTTATATTCACTGGAATTTAGAAGATTGAGGGGGTATCTTATTGAAACCTATAAAATTCTAAAGGGATTGGACAGGCTAGATGCAGGAAGATTGTTTCTGATGTTGGGGAAGTCCAGAATGAGGGGTCACAGTTTAAGGATAAAGGGAAAGATTTTTAGGACCGAGATGAGGAAAAACTTCTTCACACAGAGAGTGGGGAATCTGTGGTATTCTCTGCCACAGGAACCAGTTGAGGCCGGTTCATTGGCTATACTTAAGAGGAAGTTAGATATGGCCCTTGTGGCTAAAGGGATCAGGGGGTATGGAGAGAAAGCAGGTACAGGGTTCTGAGTTGGATGATCAGCCATGATCATACTGAATGGCAGTGCAGACTCAAAGGGCCAAATGGCCTACTCCTGCACCTATTTTCTATGTTTCTATGTTCCTCTTGAGCAATTAGCCTCATACTGTGGGCCAACAGTCTGCACTCTCTAGAGATAGTGCTGTTTGTTTGCAAAACTGTCATTTTAACTTCAGACTGATTATTGCTTGCAATTTACATTCAGAACTTAAGGCAGGTTCTTGTTTATGACAAGAAGCTGAGCAAAGAATAGTGATTGGGAGTTTAACTTACTCAAAACAAAACTCTTTGACCTCTGGAAGAGTCAACTTCTATGATAAGAAGCTGAGCTTTCCAAAATGCAACCCCCCACCCTCCAGGTCCTGGACAGTGAATATATCACAGAGAAATCTGACAGTTGGCTTCAGTACCAAGTTACCATGATGGGAGGGAGGTAGGCACACTTGGCCTTTTTGTCATGTTCTTTTGGAAAATTTGGGGTTGAGAAAGAATAAAGATCAGTTAAGTTGAAGTGGTGGAATTAGTCTTAATGATGGGCTGTATCCACTGACTGCAAATATTTTAACTATCCAAAGTTTCACCTGATTGTTGTTCATTTGTTAAACAACTTGGCTAATTATCATTTTAAGCAGTGTGTTGTCAATTACCATTATTTGTTTAGCCATGTTATTATTGCATAAATTAACCGTGGCTATTAGTGTAGAAGTAATCATAAGCATATCACAGGAACAATTACCTGGTGTTGTAAAACACTAGTTTACAGGTGTACAACAGGCCTTGTCGATCACTCATGATTGAGAGGCTTTTGAATTACAGCTACGAAGGTGTTATAGGCACATACTCATATGGTCATGCATCATATAGCAGCCTCTACAGCCACAGTAATGATTTTGTTTTCCAGCCCAACTAAAAAAGAGTTCAGAAGAATGAGAGGGGACTCTCACTGAAACCTATCAATCATTGAAAGGCCTAGATAGAGTGGATGTGGAGAGGATGTTTCCTATTCTGGTGGAGTCTTGGACCAGAGAGCTCAGCACCAGAATAGGACGTCCTTTAACAACAGAGATGAGGAGGAATTTCTTCAGCCAGAGGTGGTGAATCTGCGGAATTCATTGCCACAGACAGCTGTGGAGCCCAAGTCATTGGTTTGGGGATACTGATAGGTTCTTGATTAGTAATGGCAACAAAGGTCATGGGGAGAAGGCAGAAGAATGGGATTGAAAGGGAAAATAAATCAGCCATGATGAAATGGTGGTGCAGACTTGATGGGCCACATGGCCTAATTCTGCTCCTGGTCTTATGGTTTTATGGCCTAATAGATTCAGGGTAAAGGAAACAATGGCTCTTTTAGGAGCAGAAGCAGTCCCATTCAGCCAGACTTGTCAAATTCCATACATCTGAGCATCAGGAAGTTCTCAGTTTCTATTCTACTGAGCCCTGTGATCTGGTTTTCAAAGGCAACAGCATGCTGGACTGTCTGAATGAGGGATAAAATTAGTCCCTTAGAGAATCAGAGTGGACAGCTATGTGTGGAGCCGAAAGAGATAGGGGAAATTTTGAACAATTTCTTTTCTTTGGTATTCACTAAGATGAAGGATATTGAATTGTGTAAGTTAAGGGAAACAAGTAGGGAAGTTATGGAAACTATGACAATTAAAGAGGAAAAAGTATATTTTTATATTTTAAGGAATATAAAAGTGGATAAACCTCTGGGGCCTGACAGGATATTCCCTAGGACCTTGAGGGAGGTTCATGTAGAAATAGCAGGGGCTCTGACAGAAATATTTCAAATGTCATTAGAAACAGGGTTAGTGCCGGAGTATTGGCGTATTGCTCATGTGGTTCCATTGTTTAAAAATGGTTCTAAGAGTAAACCTAGCAATTATAAGCCTGTCAGTTTGACGTCAGTGGTGTGTAAATTAATGGAAAGTATTCTTACAGATGGTATATATAATTATCTGGATAGACAGGGTCTGATTAGGAACAGTCAACATGGATTTGTGCATGGAAGGTCATGTTTGACAAATCTTATTGAATTTTTTGAAGAGGTTACGAGGAAAGTTGACGAGGGTAAAACAGTGGATGTTGTCTATATGGACTTCAGTAAGGCCTTTGACAAGATTCCGCACGGAAGGTTAGTTAGGAAGGTTCAATCATTAGGTATTAATATTGAAGTAGTAAAATGGATTTAACAATGGCTGGATGGGAGTTGCCAGAGAGTAGTGGTGGATAACTGTTTGTCAGGTTGGAGGCCAGTGGCTAGTGGTATTTCTGTGCTGTAATTGTTATATGGTTATACGGTTCTAACTGGGGTTGTTATTTTGTATGTGGATTATTAGCTGTTGGATAAGGGGTGGGATCAGGTATGACAGTAGCAACTGTTGCTATGGCAGAGTTGTAGGTTGATGGTTAACGGAAGACCTCTTTAGGTTGGTGAGCTTCTACAGTGTATTCGTTAGTAAAGAAGAGGAAAGAAACTTTAGTTGTCTTCCCTCTGTGAAACCAATGACACAGACTCGTATAAAGATGGAAGATGCTGGAATAACTCAGCAGGTCAGGCAGCATCTGTGTTTAATGTCTCAGGCTAAAGGCCCTTCAGAAATGTTAAGAGTGGCTGGATCTAGTCCAGAAAAAGCTGAAGGAGAGCTTCAAAATAACAAACATTTTGATTGATGTAGAGAGGCTGTTTCCATTTGCAAGGGTATTTCAAATCTAGGGGCCGTAAATGTCATCTAGTTACTAATAAATATGGAATTCAAGACCATTCAATTTACACAACAAATAGTTAAAACATGGATTCTCCAGCAGAAGTAATTGTCACAAATAGGAGGAGGAAAGGAACTGAATTAAAAGTTGTACCACTGGAGGGGTGGGAGACAATGCATATAGATCACAAACTTCAGAATAGGCCCGTTATGTTAAGGAGGCCGTTACTGTGCCATTAATTTGATGTAAAACTTACTATTTTTAATGTAATCAAATCAGTTTATAAGAGCAAAATTGGAAAATATTGAGCCAAAGGAGATGGTAAGAGAGGGATAAAATCATTAGTTAGCAATAGGTTTTAGGAGGGTCCATTAGCAAGATGATAATGTGCAGAGGTACAAGAAGGCAATTCCAGTCTAAGTGGTTGATGATGTGGATGTTCATAGTGTATAGTGGCACGCAAATTGTCATCTGGGGAAACGTTGAGCTCTGGGGAGGTTACATGGCTAGAGTTATAAAAACATAGAAGGATTTAAACAGAGCAATCTGTTTTCAATTGGAAATATTGGTTCATCTTAAGACAAAGTAGGTCAATAATGATCAGTATAGTCAGCACTGGCAGTGGAACATGTATTAGTGTTCCAGAAAGTGGAGAAGAAGAGCCTCAGCAAGAGTATTGAAATAGCCTAGTGGTGTTAAAGTAAGCTCCAGAGTTACAGCAGTAAGTGGTTAGTGGTGGATGACGATGTGCTTGTTGAAGTATGATGGGGTCAGTAATTCATTGATAGGTATGATAGTAAGGTTGCAAACTATCTGCTATAACCAAAAAATGCTGAGCACAAAGGGGGTGGAATCTGTGAGGAGAGAACAAGAGTTGTAACAGGGAGCAGACATGATATTTTGGTTCTCTTCATGTTTAAGTGGAGAAAGCTAGAATTCACCAAAAGGTACAAGGGTGAAAAGGTAGAATAATAAGTACATACTTAATAAAGGCATGGGAAGGGAAGTGGGGTAATATAACCATATATGTAGCCTTGTGGATGAAGAAGAAAGATCCAAGGATAACGTACAGGAGGATTTCAATCTCATCAAACCAGACACTGGAAGAGAGGAGCTGAAGGAAAATAGTGCACTTAGATTCAGAGAAGGATGTCCGTCGACGACATGTGTGTAATAGTTATGGTTATAACAGATGGCACTGGACATTTTGAATAGGGTTTTATCTATGTGATCTTTTGGAGATTGTTAGGATTCATTCATAGTTCGAAGACGAACAGTCGGCCTGACAAGGTAGAAATGAGCTCAAGATCCATATGGAGTCCCTGCCTTGTGTGGCTCAGTAGTTCTACAGGAAATAGATTTACAACAAAAGTCACAGAGGGGAATCTGACATTGATATTTAATTGGATGCATAATAATAATTTATTTAGACAAATGCTCCTTTACATTCACAATAATTGAACAGTTTGAAGCAGCTCCATATTAAGCAGCCGAATATTACATTTAAATTATTTGGACAGTGGAGATTAATGAGGCATTAAAATGACTGACTCTGTTAGTTGAACAATTAATATTTTATATTTGTTTATGTGACAGCTCAGGGCGTAAATCTGCTGCATTATTTTATTCCATTTTTTTCCTTGTTGTTTGCAAAGCTACAATATAGCATCCTGGGGTCCTTGAAAGCTGTGCTCTTTTTTCATTTACCACCTCGTACTTTGGAGTATTGGCACTCCATTCCATCGTGGTAGCTTCAGAGTCAAATGTAATCCCATTCTCAACTTTCTAGCATTATGAACAGAAGCAGGAATGGTACTGATATTCCAACCCACTCCTCCTTTGAACAGGGATACTGTGATATCCATAAATCCAAAGGAACTGAGATCAGAAAACCAAACATGGACCGGAATCAGAGCCTTTCATGGTCTCTGTAGTTAAGTGCCAAATTGCATTGTCCGTCATTCACTTAGATGACATGAAGCCTTATGAAGAAATCGATAGCACCATTATTGGTAGCATCATTCAATAGTCAGCACTTTGATCTACAGTAATATATCATTATGATCCAAATTCCAACATAAAGCCTAACACGTACAAGAAGAGAATAAATGGATCAGGAATGGGCTAAACAGCCTCATAAGCCTGGTCTGTCACCCAGCAAAATAGTGTCTCAAACTCAGATGTATTGGAATGAGCAGATATGGTTAGATGAGGTTACTTGACCATCTGAGTAGAGTTCAGCAGTGATTTTTATGGCTGCCTATAGCCTGACCAGATAATGTGGTTTTACCACTACCGGATTCATGTTTGTGCCTTTGGGCAGAGTTCATCTTCAGGAGCTGTCTGCAGTGGTACTTCAGAATAACTTCTACATTTAAATCACTGAAAACATAAAAGAGTACAAAGCTCCCTGACAACATAAGGGTCAATCTTATACTTGAAAACGTTCTTTTATTACCATAGTCAGGACTAGATGAAGAATCAAATATTACGTATTTAATTTTTAAATAATATTTGAGTAAGTGTGTGTGTATGTATATATATAGGTTCATTAAGCATTCTTGTTTGTTTAAGTAATTAATTATGGGTTATGTGTAAAAATATGTTACTTGCATAAGCCATCACACTACTACATGATACGTGCACGCCTTGCTTAAAGGAAACTCGAAGTTAGACCTGCATTTTAGGCTCCCGTGTTTTCCCTTGAATTTGTTCAATGTTTTGAAGTTACAAAACATAACATCAACCTCATCTGAAACTCTTCTATAATTATTCTTTGATTGACTTGCTGTTGCTCATGACCCTTCTCATTCTTTATTTTGATAACTTTCCTCTCTCCCTTTCTACTAATTTTCCTGCCTTGCCACACCCTATCTAAGCCATCCCCCTCTCCTGGTTTTCTATTTCACTTGCACACCCCTCTCTCACTCTTAACCCTCTTATTTATGCCCCTTTTCATATTTACGACTCTTTTCCTCGCTCACCATCAGAGCAAGGATCATTCCTCCACATTCCTTTAGCCCAGTGCATGAATCTCCTTTGCCAAAGGTCTCAGTGAAGGTTGGCGATCAATCTTCTCAATGTAGCAGAACACACTGCGGAAGCTACGAGGTGAAATCCAGAGCATTAGTGGCAGAAATCTAAATTAAAATTCAAAATTGAATTGGTACCACTGGTGGTTGACGCAGAGATTTCCAGAATGATTAGCAAGAGGAATGCCATTTCATTAAGATCCATTATTCAGGAGAGATGAGACACTAACAAACATAGTTTACTCAGGGTGCCATTGGATAGCTTGTCCAGTGAGAGAACTCTGTGACATTTTATTTAAAAGCCGATCGTGGGTTTCCTCATTTTTATCACATTATAGTAAATCGGTGCTGTTATTTCATAAAATCTCCAAACTAGCCTGCTTTAAATGACAGCTAAGTGAATAAAGTTCATCTCTAAGACATCTGAAACCTCCCTCAGAGGAGGAGATGGAGAGGTTGTGTATCTGCACCAGACTTGGAGGCGAGTTGTCCCGGGTTCAAATCTGGCAGGCTCCTTGTACACTTTCCATCTGTGTTGGGCTGAACATCAAGCTAGCAACTTGGCTTCGTAAAATGCAGTCAAAAATACTAAAAAAACTAAAAAATACTGAAGAAATACTAAACAAGGTTGCTGCACAATGCGGCACAAGGCACAGAAAAGAACAACTGCAGATGAATGTAGCCAAGGACTATTGATAAAGATGTTTGCTTCTTCTTTTTCCCTCTACTTCTGTCTCTTGCTCATTCTCCCCCATTATTGTTCAAGCCTTTTCTCTCTTATGTTCATTCCCTCACTGTCTATCTACCATTCCTGCTCTCTCACTATTATTCATGCCCATTCTTTCTCATGATCCAACCACCACCCTTATTCCACCGAGATGTAACACTGAGCACCATAGGAAGTCGTTCCTGCCTGTGGCCATCAAACTTTACAACTCCTCCCTCAGAGTGTCAGACACCCTGAGCCAATAGGCTGGTCCTGGACTTATTTCCACTTGGCATAATTAACTTATTATTATTTAATTATTTATGATTTTATATTGCTATATTTCTACACTATTCTTGGTTGGTGCGACTGTAACGAAACCCAGCTTCCCTTGGGATCGATAAAGTATGTCTGTCTGTCTGTCTCTCTCTCTCTCTCTCTATCTCTCTCTCTCTCTCTGTCATCCATGTTCTTTCTTTCTCTATTGCCCATGTTGTTTCTGTAGTGGTGCTGCCCCATCTCTATCACTTGCCTCACTATTTTGCTTGTTCTCATTCATGCTGCTCTCCCCTGTAGGTCACAAGCCTGCAAACTCTCAGCTCCATTGTGAAGTGCCTCAGTAGTTAATTTGTAATGGCTTGTCAGAAGATGAATGAACTGTTGCATTTTTACCCACTCATCATACCTGGTGGTGTCAGCGCAAATTCCCTGCTGCTGAGGGAGACCGCACAGCTTGATGGAAATGCACAATGAAGCCCTGGTGATGAAGGTAGCACGCGTGCGCGCACACACACACACACACACACACACACACACACACACACACACACACACACACACACACACACACACACACCCAATCTAAAATCAACATTTAAGCCCGTCTTTAGAGCAGAGCAATTATATCACAAGCATTTTTAAAGGCATTTGGCTGGGCAAACAGCCTGTCCCTTTTTAATAAATTAATCCCACTTTAATCATATCCCTTAATCCTTTCTCCCTCCAGAAAAAAATATCTATTTGCATCCCTAACCTATTTATCCTGTCAGCTTCAATCTCCACCCCGCTTCCTAGCCCTAGCAATTTATTCCCCAGCCTTCTAGTTAAAATGTCCTTTCAGTTTCCCATCCCATGTCTATTGATGTTACTAGACCCTGGTGTTCCTCTGTACAAAGCCACTTCTGTAGTGAAAATATCTGAGTGAATTTTGTGAGGTTCTCAGCAAGTTAGGCAGCATCTGTGGTGGGAAATGAACAACTGATGGGTTGGGCCCTGTTCTGGTTTACTTTACCAAAATGCAATTCCTCGCACTTATCTGAATTAAACTCCATCTGCCACTCCTCAATCATTTTGTAATCTTAGATAACCTTCTTCACTGTCCACTGTACCAATTTTAGTGTCAGCCACAAATTACTAACTATGTTACCAACATTCTCGTGCAGATTGCTAATACCAGTGATGAACAACAGTTTTCCCAGCACCGATCCCTGCAGTACACCATCGGTCACAGGCCTGCAAATCTGAGAAACAGTCCACTACCACCACTCTCTGACTCTTACGCTTAATCACCTTCAAAAGCTATTTTCTTGACTCTGATTTCTCTCATAAGCTTAGTCCGTGGTTCCCAACCTTTTTGATGCAATGGACCCCTCGCATTAACCGAGGGCTCCCTGGACCACAGGTTGGGAACCCTAGGTTTTGTGTAATTTAGACAGTGTGAGGATCTCAGCTTCCTCCAGTTGCACAGAGCTCATCTACTCCCCAGCCCTTCACTGCTATTGCTTATCCATGCCTTTGACATCTGGCTTTAATTCCTCTATCTGCCCGCCATCCTTAAGTCTGTGCAGCATTTGACCACCTTGAACCTATCCTTCGCCACGCCCAGCAAAGGTTCAGTACCTCCCTTTTCGCCCAACCGTCCTGATGAAGGGTCTCGGCCTGAAACATCGGCTGCACTCTTTTCCATGGCTGTGGGCTGGCCGGCTGAGATACTCCAGCATTTTGTGTGTGTTGCATCAAATTTAAAATCGTTCATCTTCAAGTCAGCCCATGGATCCATCCCTGCAATCTTGCAGAGTATTTTATTCCCTGCTTCTTATGGAGCTCCTATTTACTCTCACTTCCTACCTTAAATGTCTCTACTCTACTGCCCCTTCTCCATCCATCTTTAGAAAACCTCCCTCTGTAAAAAGCACACTTAGTCAAATATTGTAAACCTAATTGCTTGAATCTATTTTTCTTCCATCCCCTCCCACATTGCACCTTTGAGCATTTTCTACATACAGGGCTCAAGCCAAAGGTGTTGTTATATAAACACAAACTGGTACTGTTATTTTCTCTCAGTAAGGGCTATAATCTCTTTCCCATGATTAGGTGAAGAGGGCTATTCATTGTCATTTCAAATGGAGTTTAATTGTCACCCTAAATAGCAGCAATGTGACTTCTAACATTTCAAAAGAGATGGCAGATCCCTGGAGCAGAAAAATTATTAAAGGAGATTAAAACAGAGAATTTTATCAAGAAATATTGGAAGTCACTGTTGTGGAGACATTCAACATAATTATAGCCTGCCCTTAGTGGATGGAGGGAGTATGAGGTGGAAGAACTAAAGATCTGTCACAATATAAGCATCCTGAATGGGGGTGTAGCTAATTGGAGAAACTATTACAGGAAACAATTTGCGGTAATGGCAACCTATATGGAGGGGGGTGTAGGTGCTGCAGTTCAAAATGAATCTGCAATGTTGTTGTGATACTGTGAATTATAGATTTTTTATATAGCGCTCCCAGCAAAATCTTATATGATATAATGTGAATCTCACAATGAACAGTAAAAGTGGAGCGGCTATGATGAACTCCACACCCAACTTCACCTGATTAGCCAAGCTTCAGACTAACATCCCACCTGTAAGGTAGCACTTCTGTCAGTATTCCTCCAGCTTGATACTACAATTAATTTTCATTCTAGATTTTATAATGGAAGTGGGAACAAGGGGTAGACTATATGGAGAGTTGATCAATTGTGGCAACATAGCTGATCCTCCAACTCGTGTCTGTTTCCCTGCCCCGTTCCACAACTAATTGAAGCAACATCATTTATTATCTTAATGAAGAGATGCAAAATCAGGTGGCCAGATTTGCTGATAATATTAAAATACATGGCAGAGTTAACATTGTAGATGGAAGCATTAATTTACCAAGAAACCTTCACAGACTATATTTGATTATTTATTGAGATGCAATGTGGAACAGGCCCTTCCATTCCTTCAAGCCATGCCGCCCAGCAGCCCCCCGATTTAATCTAAGCCTAATCATGGGACAATTTACAATGACCAATTAACCTACTGATCCGTGTGTTTGGACTGTGGGAGGAAACCAGAGCACCGGGAGGAAACACACACACAGTCATGGAGAGAACGTGCAACCTCCTTACAGTCAGTGGCGGACATTGAACCAGTATCGTCTTTACTCTAAAAGCTAAACACTACATTATCGTGCCACCCACAAGTGAAACAACCACAGCAGATAGAATTCAATGTAGGCAGACTTTGGACCTGACTTGTTTAGCATAGCAGTTCTCCTCAGCTGTTCATCGTTCCGCTGAATTAGGAATTAGGGAAAGATGTCTCAGCTATCCTTCACTTCAACCATAACGTATTGTTAAAATCTGTACCTAAATGAAGCACTTTAGCAGGAAAGCAGAATTCACCACCTTGGACATGCTCTTTTTTCACTGCTGCCATCAGGAAGAATATTCAGAAGCCTCAGGACTCACACCACTAGGCTCAGCAACAGTCACTGCTTCTCACCCGTCAGGCTTTTGACTCAAAGGGGATAACTTCACTCAACTTCACTTGCCCCATCATTGAAATGTTCTCACATCCAGTGGACTCACTTTCAATGGCTCTTCATTTCATGGTCTCAATATTTATTGCTTACTTGTTTATTATTATTATTGATTTCTTTTTGTATTTGTACAGTTCCTCCAGCATTTTACAGGCTGGTTACACACCCAGGTTGTTGTGGTCTTTCATTGATTCTGCTATGTTATTATTCTGTGGATTTATTGAGTATGCCTGCAAGAAAATCAATCTCATAGTTGCATATGGTGACATATATGTGCTTTGATGATAAATTTACTTTGAACCTTGACTTTGAATTTACCAGCACGATAGTTCCTACAGCCTATGTCTTAAGTCTCCTGAACTGACAGCTTCTTTGCCTTAGGGACAACTCTATCTTGCTCGGATGTAGTTTACAACCCAATCGTATTTTTCTCTCAGTCACATTCGGTAGAGAAAGTACAAGTGAGAGAGTTTGAGGAGTCTGATCTGCCCTATTCAGTCATAAAGTTGGCCTACTACACCGATGTGAAACTCCCTGTCCCTTTTCTGCTCACCATCTAGTCAGTCATCGTTGTGGCTATCCCTCGAGGTCGAGGATGATAGTCTTCATTCTGTTGATCTATTTATAAGCTCTCAAGTGGCTTGTGAGTCCGATCTTGGCTTTGAAAGTTCTTCCGCATTCACTGTGGATTGTCACCTTGTCGTGGTGGAGAAGCTTGTGTGATCCTGAGATCCCGGGAGCGATGCTGTCTGGAGCTATGTGTCATGGCGGTAAGGTCGAGGGTGAGGTCCCTGACAAAGAACAATCCAACCAAGACCCCAATGGTGGAACAGTTGGATGAAGTTACTTCAAACCCAATGGCTGTGAAAGCGGATGAAGGCTGCAACAAATCCATCAGCTCCTTTCGTCGTGGTTTCCATGCCATTGGAATCATTTGGTTGATTTGTGAAGTATCATGTGCTTCTTGGAGTCCAACATCAAGTACACGTCAAACAAATACACGCACAAGCATCTTCGCTCTGTTGGCCACATCTTCAAGTCTTTCGGCGATTGGGGGAGGGTGACGGGAGCAGGCCGTGATGGCTGGAAGCTCCTAGTCAAGAACTGGCACGAAAGCGGTGAATACTTGATTCATTCACTCAACTTTTGGACAGAAGCAGTGTTCATGTCTGAGCAGCCCTTCTTAGGATCCACTCTGCTCACCCTGAACTGGGAGGGGACTAGAAAAGGTGCATTTAAAATAGTCCACTTCATCCCATCCTGTCTGGAAAGCCGTGACCAGCGTCATCACCATCATGCCACTTCCAGAGGCATCACCGTCATGCGGTCGAAAAACATCGAGAAGTGAAACTGTGAAATTTGGAACCTGGAATATATGAACTCTGATGGATAACCCAAACTCAGACCGACCAGAGAGGGGAACTGCCTTCGTTGCCCAAGAACTGCAAAAATTCAACTTTGGCATTGTTGCTCTGAGTGAGGCCCGCAGAGCTGGAGAAGGGCAACTAAAGGAAGAGCAAGGTCAATACACCTTTCTGGAAAGGACTTGATCCTGAACAACCGAGGATCCATGGAGCAGGTTTTGCCATCTGAAACAGCCTACTTCAGAAGCTGACAGAGCAACCGCTGGGAATCAATGAATGCCTCATGACTCTACGAATCCAGCTCGTCAAGGACCAACACGCCACCATCATCTATGCTCCAACTCTGAACGCTGAAGATGAAGTAAAGATGAAATTCTACGCCCGACTTGACGATGTCGTTTCCTCTGTTCCCAACAATGACAATATCATTCACTTGGGAGAATTCAATGCCAGAGTCGGGAAAGATCATAGGCTCTGGAATGGAATAGTAAGCAAGGAAGGAGTTGGCAAGGTCAACGCCAATGGAACACTCCTCCTCACCAAATGTGCTGAACACAACCTGGTGATTACAAACACATCTAGTCAGTACTGATATTGCTGTTACAGAGAAAAGTGATAAAAGGAGAGTGAGGATTGGACATCGCATCCAATGGTCCAGCTTCCTTCTGTTCAGGAGACACAAGAGACTGCAGATGCTGGAATCTGGAGCAAAATGCCAGAAGAAATCAGTAGATTAGGCAGCATCTGTGGAGGGAAGCGGATTAAGCTCAGATGATCCAAAATGCTGACTGTCCATTTCCCTCCACAGATGCTACCAGTTTTAAATTCTTGATACCTGCATCAATTTGCCAATTTGTGAGAGACCATAAGTTGCACAATTCTATTCTCTTACAATGGTTTTAAACTTCACACCCTATGAAAGAGTGAATTTCATAATACCCCAGTGGTTCCCAGCTCAATCCCTCAAGGAAAGCATTAGGAACAATGACCAAAGGGTTAAGAGGCTTCAATAGCACTGAAGTAACTTGTACGCAAAGTTTACTAAAATAAAATTTTATTTTAGTTCCGTGGGGGTGGCACTGTAGCATAGTGGTTAGCACAATGCTTTACAGTACAGGTGACCCCCCCCCCCCCATTCAATTCCTGCAGCTGCCTGTAAGGATTTTGTACATTCTCCCCATGACCGTGTGGGTTTCCTCCAGGTGTTCCATTTTCCCCTCACAGCACAGGTTGGTGGGTTAATTGGTCATGGTAAATTGTCCTGTGATTAGGCTTGGATGAAATCGGGGGATTGCTGGACTGTTTGGCTCGAAGGGCAGGAAGGGCCTATCCTGCGCTGTATCTCAGTAAGTAAATCAATCAATAAAAGAACATCCTTGACGTGCTCGCTGCCTGATCCCTGTTGGCAATCCCTGGAAAACCTGAGGACATCACCCGGCTCATTAACAGGAACTGGTGCGACACTTCTTTGAGATAGCCTACATTTCTTATTACAATTCATAATTTAAGTCAGATTAACTAATGCCAAAATTAACAAAAGCATCTTTGTTGGTCCACAGATCAAGAGGGTCTTAAATTACAGTCAATTTGAACAACTTCTAGTCGGATTAGAGAAAATTGCATGGGGGCAAATAAGGATGTTATTCAAAATTTTCTTGGCAACTACAGAGCACCAAACTGCATGCAGCTGGTTGACAACATGCTTCAAGCATTCAAAACCATGAAAAGCAACATGTCACTGAAGATCCATATTCTGCATTGCCATTTAGTTCTTCCTTGAAAATCTCGGCACTGGCAGTGATGAGCATGGTGAATGATTTCACCAGGACGTTGTGGTCATGGAGATACAGTAATCAGGGCAACTGGAATCCATCAATGTTGGCTGAAAGGAGAAGTCTCAGACACTGAAAAGCATGAACAAAGCACTTTTCGCTTGGTTGAACTATTGCAAAGCATCAACTCCATTATGCAATTAAACATTATATTCAACAAAAGTTAATTTCTTGCTTCTCTAAATTTTTATGTGATACAAGTAGTCTGAAATTATATTTGCATTCAGCTTCAGTGGTCTGTCATAAACAAAAAAAATTCTGAGGAAGCAATCCTTGTGAAAAAATGTGTTGTCCAGTGTTATTACAACATGTACAAAAATATGGTGAAAGCCATTTCTGTTTTGCAGTTTATCTAAACAGATCAAGTCACTGATAATTCTACTGAAGTATTAAAAAGAAAATAGAAAGCAGAATATAGCATATCATTTCAGGCAGAATGCTGTGAAAGAAGCTAAATAAGGTCCAAGGACCACAATTAAGTAGACTGGAAATCAAGAGATTCAACAGTTTATCTTCTAACATATGAGATGTTTGATTGGGGCAGGATAGCTATATGCTCACAAACTGTTGTATCTTGGGTTACAGGAGGAGAGAGAATGACCGGAGTGGAAGAGGTTCTTGATTATACTAGCATGATCCCATGCCATTGGTCCAAAGTGAAATCGGTCCGGTCTCCCCTTCAACTAATACACCCTTCTCTCTCTAACTGATACCCTCTTTGTGCTCTCCTCCTCTTCAATGAATACCTCCCTTTGTTCTTTCTCTCACTCCGACTTTCAGTGTCTCAGTAATTTCTGGAAATTATTTGATAGTGAATCTTTTGGCAAAGAAGACGCTCAGTAGAATTAGAATTTCTCAATGGAAAGCACTTTCTTCCTGCCTTCACGTTCCAAATGTAATGGCAGAGTTGCTTAGAAACAGAGATCCTCTCATGTGTCAGCTCTAATATTCTGACTATTCTTTTGCTTTGTCATTTTCACCGGGGAATGTAAAAATGCCTTAGGTGCCTTGTGATGCTGAAAAAAAAGACTTTCTAATTTTCACTCACTCTTTGTTAACTCTGATGTATTATTCCTTGATACCAGGTGACGGATGGAGGAACTATCAAACAGAAAATATTCACATATGATGCCCTGTTCTCTACAAATTACACTCACATTGATGAATACCAGAAGAGGGAAGACTTGGTCTACCAGTCCACCGTGCGGTAAGTCAGTTTCACCGGTTCTCAATAATGATGGCACTGCCTAATTTACACAGAGCAAATCACTGCTGATAGAATAGGTGAGAAACTATCATGTTATTTTCAGGTAAAGGCACCTGTCACAGTGTGATCATTGATGTTTTGGAGGGCCATTCAACAAATAAAAATAGGCTTTCAGATCTCTCTAATAAAATTGGTTCCTCATTCCACCTCCAAACCTAGGGGAACATTGCTCGATTTGTGTGAAAGTTCTTTCTCCTCTTTTTCATAAGGAAGCAGATAGCAGCTGCTGTTATAAAGTGATTCTATGTCAACGTCCATGGAGCCTCACAGAGAACACTTGTCACATCCAGGATTCACATAAGAAGAATTCATTTGGTGGGCATGTACGATCCAGTATTTGCTGGTCTTTATTTCAACAAAGGTTGATTATTCAAGTGAGGAATTAATGCTTCAGCTGATGAGTCTTCAACTGGAAGACTACTTTCATCATCAGAACCCAAAGAAACATTTGTTAACCATGTGAAACAGGATCACCAGAATGATCCTGGATACATAATGAGAACAGGTCTGTTTTTCCGAAAGTTTCAAAGTTAAGAAGCAATTTAATTGGGGTGTTTAAAATGATAAAGGCATTTGCAAAAAAAAATTACAGAGAAATGTTTGTTAGGGAAATCCAGAACACTGTTCAGGAAATTCACAACAAAAGGGAATAGATTTTAAAACAGAATTAGGTCATTTTCAATGTAAAGCATATATTTTTGTTGGATAAAGATATTTGAATGGCAGAATAAATACAATGGGCTGAATGGCTTCTCACTATGACTTGATTTAAGCTTATCTCCTTTGGGTATAAAGCCAGGGTTGCACTTGGCAGCATGTTATTGTAATCAGGAGCTCTCTCAGCACAGGGAACACATTGCACAGAACCTTATCCTGTCACATTGTGGTCAGCTTGTGGCCGGCTTCACCTCTCCATATAGATGTTCACTGGGAATTGTGGCTTTCAGCTCAGTCAGTGAGTAATGCTGTTTTATACTGTGATTCCACTCTCTGTGAGATTCCCTTTAAAATGATTGCTGGGTAGGTTACGGGAACGGGGCTTCTTGACACAGATAAGATGGGGAAAGGAAAGGAAGTACAAGACATGAATTAAATATAGAGTTCTTTCTTTGTGCCGGTTTCCCATCCCCAATTCCAATGTTGCTCACTAAACCAAGCCTTTCATACTCTCCTATCTTGGATGGGTGAAGAGCCCGTTCTGGACTCAAATCATAGCAGGCCATGACCAAATTAGCATATTCATAAATATGCCTCTCTGCCAACCACGTGACTGGAACTTTGGAACAAGTCTTGTAGATGCCGAGTTGCTCTTTTGAATTGCCCGTTTTGATCCAACACGATGCATACCTAATTGCAATTCAGCATAGCTGCCACAGGAAGAAACAACCCACACCATATCAGACGTGAGTGACTGGCCTGGCTATCTGTTGGCACCACCCCCTCACCACCGCTGCTCTTTGCCTCCAAACTTTGTGAAAGATGGAGAGAGTCCAAAACAATCCCCGTCATTATTGATTAAACACTTCTCGCCTCACAGCTTGACAAATTTGATTGTAAGGATTATTTGATATTGGAGTGGTGATGAACTGATTAAATTTTCAGCAAAATCCAATTTTTACTTCGCAGAAAGATGTCTGAAATACTTTTGCTGGCACTTGATCTCCTCTGTGTGATGGATTTTGATAATTTTCCAAAGTGCGCTGTTGAGTTTCATCCTCGTCTGATTATGTTATCTTTCTACAGTAATTTCTGACAGTCTGGACAAAAATATGCACGACGAAGTCCCGATTATGTTAGGGGTCAACAGTGATCAACCGAGAAATGATCAGTTCATCAGAATCTCTTTAAGCAAAGCTACTTTTGAAATCTAATTAGGATATTAACTCAAGAAGTCAAATTTCAACACTAATTAACTCTTGACATTCCTAATAAGATGGAGCTTGTACTGGAATTGCTAACTTCTCGATAGTAGCTGTTAATTGCCATAGGTAATCTTTCTTATTACCAATCTCTTATTTTTTTTCCATGCTCTCGTGTTATTTCTCTGTATTTTTTCTCTTGCTTCAAAAATATCAGCCCCCACAAACTTCATCATTACAAAGAATGTCTGTGTAGAAATACTCTATGCCATATTGTTATATCTTCTTATGAAACCCCTTTTTTACTGGGCATCTCCAAAGTTGTGGCTCGTTAGTCCCTCACTAACCACCACCAAAGTCAGCAGAGAGAAGACCAACTTTCTCAGACTCCGTCCGTTTAGGGTTGATAGGACTTGGGTCCCACTAAAACTGGGAAGCTGGGATGTCTCACCCACCCAAACCCGGATCTGTGTGAATACTATCTAACTACTGCCCCCCATGCAATTACCAATCAGCAAGAAATAACAGATCATTATAGACATCCATTAGTCTCGAGAGACCATGGATTTGCACCTTTGAAAGTTTCCAGGGCGCAGGCCTAGGCAAGGTTGTATGGGAGACCAGCAGTTGCCCACGTTGCAAGTCTCCCCTCTCCATGCCACCAACATTGTCCAAGGGATGGGCAAGGACCAATACCGCTTGGCACCGATGTCGTCGCAGAGCAATATGTGGTTAAGTGCCTTGCTCAAGGACACAACACGCTGCCTTAGCTGAGGCTTGAATTAGCAACCCTCAGATCACCAGAACAATTCCTTAACCGCTTGGCCAAGCGCCAACTAACAGATCATACACTGCATACAATTATAAAGAAAGTATATTTATGAATGTTAACTTAACCAAACTGTTATTAAAGAAGAAAGGGAAAAAAGGAAAAACAATAAGGCCCAAAATAATTAAAGCAGCCATATGTGCACAAGTTGGAGCTCAAATCTTCCAAAAGCTGATGTGTCCAGTGTACTCACAGCACCAACTCCTATTCACCAATCACTGGTACGACTTCTCCTCTTGGACTCCACTGACTTGTGCATTGTCCCCGGATCAAATCCCTCAGCCGGTTCTCTCGAACTTCTCTCTTCATCTCCTGCTGAGAAGGCCTCCACCCAGTGTTCTCTAGAAACTTCTCCCAATTTCACCATCCTGATTAGATGACACGGCATTCCTAAGCATGAGCATCACAACCCCTTATCTTTAAAGGTAACCTAAACATGACCAGCAGAACACACTGCTTCCACAGAAAGCCATTTAATAAAATACCCTACACCATTAGCAGTAAAATCTTAAACAGGGGGTTGCACTCTACCTCAGCAAAAATAGTCATGTCCTCAAGACTTTAAAATTTGCCAACCCAGCATTAATAACCCAGTTTTCAAAGGAATTTTGTGTCATGACCTCCAATCCATTTGTGACATATCTCACTAGGGGGATAGATTCAACACTCTGTTTTCCCATTGCATTAGAGGCTAGCCTATCTGGGGGTTTCATGACTCTTTGAGACCTCCTTATCCCATATTCCGCTTCTTAAGTCTTAGACACTCCTTGAAATCCTTTTGTCTACATGGAGAGGCCTTCCCCTGTCTACTACTCATGCCTTCCTGTCTCTCCACTGATCGTCTTTCTGTTCTCCCACTTCAACACAGAGTCCTCCTACTAGCTGTAGGATCCATCTTAGGCTCTGGGTCAACACGCACCTTCTGACCTGAAGGTGAAAGATGGTTCCAGCTGAGAACTTTGCCAGGCTCATACCTGTCTTCTGGTTTCCACTTCTTCCAGGGTGGACCTGAACACTATGAGATCATCCAGGTACATCATTACCTCAAGCAAGTTCATGTCCCCAACAGTCTTCTCCATGAAACACTGAAAAGTAGTTGGTGCTCCTGGGGCATTCTTTCAAATTGAAAGAATCTAAGGGGACATATGGATGCCGTCTTTTCTTAGTCAGCTTCACTCAGGAAGATCTGATAATATGCACTCCTTAGGTCCAGCACACTGATACATTTCACTCCACTCAAGCAGGTCAGTGCATTCTCGATCCACAGAACAGTATACTGGTCAGGGACTGTATTTTGGTTCTGTGTTTGATGGTCAACATTCATTTGTACCTTCCCATTCTTCTTCATCACTGCCACTGTGGGTGACACATAGCGACTCCGTGACTCAGTGATAATCCCAGCTTCCTTCAGTTTCAGCCAAACATCTTCCACCTCTGCTGGTGCTAGTCGCTGAGATCTTTCTCCAAAATCATCATTTATCAAATGGAGACAGAATTGTCATGCCTTCCCTAGGTGAATGGTTCACTGATCCTTATTGAAGATGTTCACACTTGAAAAACAATTATAGGATGGAAGAAAACTTATGGCACAGAAAGAGGCCATTCAGCTCAAAGTGTCTGTGTCCATTAATAATCCTTCTACTGATACAATCTTTGTCTCTGTGCTAAGCACAGTAAGTTTTATATTCATGACTCACATAAATTTAAATGATTTAATTAAGGCTAAGGGAAAGTTTTCAGAGACATAAGAGATTGCAGATGCTGCAAATGGAGCAACACACAAAGTGTCGGAAGTGCTCAGTGGGTCAGACAGCATCTGCGGAGGGAAATGGTCAGCCGAGCTTTCAAGTTCAAGACCTTCCAGCAGTCCAGATGAAAGATCTCAACCGGAAATGTCTACTGCCCATTTCCCTCCATAGATGTTGCCTGACTGGCTGAGTTCCACCCGCACTTTGTATGTTGCCTTAGTGTTCCAGATTCTGGTTGTGCCTTTGAACTGTTGCCCTGCCTTTGAAAGTGGGAGTCCAACATCTTTCCAAGAAAAAGGAGTATAATATGTTAATATGGTGCCAGTGAACAACTTTGGGCAACATCTTCCAGATTTCCTTGTTGCCGTATAAGCAATTTGTTTTCTGCCCGCCGGGGTGTTGATGTTTCTTGTTGCCATTTGCGCAATTTATTGGGGGGTTTTTTGTGCATGGTGGGGGGTGGGTTGATGTTTTTCGTTTCATGGCTGTTATTATCAAAGGATACTGCACACATACATTGATAATAAATGAACTTTGAAATTTGAAAGCCAAGGCATGTAAAATGCTCTCCATTCAGTTTCCTTTCTTGTTCCAAAGGTGTCTTTTACACCGAATGGCCCAGATTTTGCTTGGCACTGTGAATATTAGTCATGCACATATTCGGCTCATATCTGGATGGCTAATTCTTCTTGGAAGGTGCGTGCCGAGCTTTGCATTGTAACTGCTGGGCCATGCTTGGGCCAGAAGCCCAACTTACACAATAGCCAGAAAATCCTTCAACAGACAGCAAAGTTACACCCCCAGCTGTGCCATCTGTCAAGGCAACCATCTTCCTTCAAAATCATTTAAAACAAACTGGAAGTTATCAAAATGTTTAAAATATTAAATTGCTTAATAATGCTTGAAAAAATGTTTAAATTAAAAATGTGATTGTGAAGATAAAAGATTAAAAAAAACAATTTTAATCTTCACAGCTGTAAAATCTCATTCAAGTGCAGGCACACACAAATTCTACACCAGATCTAAACACATGCAGGATTCATAAGCAGATTCCCCACTATTAGTGTAGGATATTTCTGTAATTCTGCTACTAGATTTGATTTGCTGGCAAAATCATGTCATGTAGGACGCCTGTGTTCAGATATGCATGGACAGAAGTCCTACTTACCAGCTTGTTCTTAAACTAAAGCCTTTTACTACAGTACTTATGATTTCAAGATTTTCCGATACTGAAATAGTATTCCTATTATTCCTTTATCTGAGGAGGCTCATTACTCACTTCTCCTATACCTTGGTTTGGTGTACAAAAAAGAACTGTTTTTCAATTGTATCATCTCCGTTTCATTTGTGGTTCAATATTTTTCCTGATATTTTATTACTTCATTGATACAATTTTACTGTTTATTCCCTTGCTCTACCCCAAAGAGTTCAGTGCCGTATTTTCACGTGGAAATAGAAGGAACCCATTTTGCCAGCTCACAGAGTAATCCCATTATCGTGCCCCTCCACTCCCCATCTACCCCCTGCACCAACCTTGCAGCTGAATTTCCGTGTATTATCTCCACATTACCATCAATTTTTCCACCACCTGCACAAAGGGCAATTTACAGTGGCCAGTTAACTTACAAATAGAGCCTCCATGAGATGAGGATGCAACTGGAGCATCCGGGAGAATCTCATACAATCTCTGGGAAAACATGCAAACTCCCTCAGACAGCCCCTGGTGTCAGGACTGAACCGAAGTCACGGGACCAATTCTACGAGCTGCACCAATGTACTCCTTCAAATCGTTTCTTAGCAGCACTGAAAAATTGGGATCTATCCCAGTTATTTCTGTTGTTTCTACCAAAGTTCAAAGACCACTAGCTGGTAAATGGGACTTTCATATCTGAACATCAGCATTGTACGTTAGATGACAGATTCCCATCAGCAAATCAGCATCAAGACAAACAGTGGACTGTGAACTTACTGGAATTCTCTGCATTTAGATTTTTGTTTCAGGTGCTGTTCTGCCTCTTGAGTTTTAAACACTTCACTCTTTCCTCTCAATATAACTTAAAAATACTGCAGGCAATATTATACTTCTCTGCGAAAAATTTTCCTCATAATAATTGGACCAGAGTGCTCTTTCTGTGTGGAGAAAGTGGTTTAAAGAGGATTAGAGGGGGAAGTATTTTTTTTCCGACAGTGGCTGATATCTTTAACTTCTGCCCGGGGTGGTGGTGGAATCAGATGCTATCACTGCATTGCAATACATAATGATAAAAACTGTGAGTATATATAAAAGTTAACTTAACTAAGTAGCGGAAAATATAACGAAGTAATGTTCATGGGTTCAATGTCCATTCAGAAATCGTAGAGCAGAGGAGAAGAAGCTGTTCCTGAATCATTGAGTGTGTGTCTTCAGGCTCCTGTACCTCCTCCTTGATGGTAGCAATGAGAAGAGGGCATGTCCTTGGTGATGGGGATCCTTTATGATGGATGCCGCCTTTTTGAGGCATCGCTCCTTGAAGATGTTCTGAATACTGGGGAGGCGAGTGCCCATGACGGAGCTGACTGTATTCACAACTTTCTGCAGCTTATTTCGATCCTGTGCAGTGCCCCCCTCGCCCCACCCCCCTCCCCCCATACCAGATGGTGATTTAGTCAGTTAGAATATTCTCTACAGTACATTTGTAGAAATTGGCGAGTGTCGTTGGTGACAGACCAAGTCTCTTCAAACTCCTAATGAAATATAGCCACTGTCATGCCTTCATGATAGCTGAATTGATATATTGGAACCAGGATAGATCCTCAAAGAAGTTGACTTCCAGGAACTTGATATAGCTCACTCATTCCCCTTCTGATCCCTCGATGAGGATTGATGTGTGTGTTCCTTCATCTTATCTTTTTGGAAGTCCACAAGAGAGATACTCAAATAGACGAGGCATGCTGAATTCCCAAGTTTGGGGAAGACTTTGCTTGCTTCTGAAAGAATAATGGACAGAGTTTGGTGATGTCTCAAATGCAGGAGTGAACAGTGCACTGTGAAATGTGGCAGCAACCAGCAGCAGCCTGGAACGATCCTGAAGCTAGGAAACTGAATTAACTGTTAGTGTAAGCTCAGGGGGCAAAGAGGTTTTGACACACACGTGACTGTATTTAAAGTCTTGGAGGACACAGTGTTGTGTATTTATTACTTCAGTACTATTTAAGTAATACTGTAACTATATTGCTTGATTAAGCATACTTTCTTTGTTTACATAATTTATTACGTGTTACATGTAAAAGGACATGTATGCCGTATGTCGTATGGGTGCACCTCACTAAAGAAAAGAAACTGAGTACACACATTGAACTGGCTCACGTGTTTTTCCTTCGATCAGTTTTTGGAGTTACAGAACTTAACAGCAAATATCAGTAAGGACAAAGAATACAGTTTGAGTGTCAAAGGGTCAATAAATGTGCAGACCTTTATACATTTATCTCACCATGTCCATACCAATATTTTAGCATCTAATCTATTTTCCCTGCACGGAAATCCTTCAATGCCTTGCCTATTCAGAGGGTTCTGTAAATGTCTGATAAATGCAGTAATTGTATCTAATTCTGCCACCTCCTCTGGCAATGAGTTCTGGATCTTAGCCACTCACGATAAAAGAAATTCCCCTCCAGTCCCCTGAGCACATTTTCCCTTCACCATAATCCTAAACCCTCTTGTTTTCGATACCCATACCACGGGTGAAAGGTTATTTACAATATCTATATCTGTTACAATTTTATATATCTCTTTCAGCTCACCCCTCAGTTTCCTCCTCTCCAGGGAAAACAAGCCCAGGCTTTCCACACAACTGAAGTAACTTCCTGGTGAACCTTCTCTGAACTCTCTCTCCACAATCACACCCTTCCTATAGTGTGGTGACCAGATCTGCACAGGTTTAGTTCAATTAACACTTTGTAACCTTGGACTGTCTCACATAAAATTTTATTTTCTATTCCCTCCCCACCCCGCTATGAAGACAAACATATCATTGCCTTCTTCACCTTCATATCAATCTCTGTTGCTACTTTCAGGTTGCTGTTGACTTGAATTCCAAGGTGCCTCTGTTTATCGACTTTCCTTGGGGCCCTACCAATAACTGTATATGCAATGCCGCTATCTGACATCCAAAAGTACAACGTCTCACAGTTGATAGCATTAAGTTCCCTTGCCAACACTCTGCCTAATGTTCCGTCTGATCTATATCCTGCTTTAGAATCGATGATCTTCTTCCCTATCCACGACACAAGAGCATTTCTGGAATTACTACAATAGTAATGTGGTTCTTCTGTAAATAGACAAGAACTTCACCCTTGAAGTTGGAAATTACAGAACTGATGAATTTTGCATATTGCAGTTCATTTAATGTCACTTTGAGGAGCTTTTGGAGGGGGAGTGAAAATACTATCAAAAGCAGAGAGGGAGGTTTCCCAATAGGTGCGAAGGGGCACAAGTATCTGTTAAAATTCCATTGACTCAGTTTAGCTCAATTTTCACCAGCAGAGCACAGTCTGCTAGAATCATTTTTGGGGATGGCGCATTGATGCAAGCAGAATGGCTTTCTCATAGCTCCTGTGAGCTGCTTTCAGTTCTGGCCTCCTGTGCTATCTGAGTGGAGCTTCATGCTCTCCTCGTGAAAACCCTGTTTTTCTCCGGATGTTCTGACTTCCTCTCCCAACCCAACAGTGTGAGGGTTGCTGGTTTTACCAGGCTACTGTAAATAGCCTGCAGTGTTTAGATCAACAGTAGAATATGGGGTTGCGGAGGGGAAGAGGGGAGTTAATGGGAATATGACGAGAACAAAATAGGTTAAGGTGGGATTAGTGTAATTAGATGGTCAGTGTGGGAGAAAGGGCTGCCTTCCGTGCTGTATGATTCCAACAAGTTTCTTAGCCCATTGCTTTCTTGTGTGCAACTTTATGTGTCCTTTTACCCTGGTCCTCTGCAGGTAATGGTAGATATTGCAACCATCTGAGCCTCAATGCCTTTATACTGGAGTGACTCAGCAGCCCTAAGTAATTGAGCTCAGATGCATGCTAAAACAGGGAGCTGCTTATTTTCTATTCATGTAGATTGTGAGATTGCCAAGGAGTAAAATTAATTGCAGGATATGGTTCTATGATCTCTAAATTACATTTTTCTCTTGGGTTAGAAATCCTCAATTGTACTCAGGCGGACACAATACCTCAGACAACCTGCAACACAGCACAGATAACATGAGAAAATGAAGAGCTAATTGAGTCACAGAATCATAGAAGAAATCCCCCATCCAGTGCATGGCATTAGGTATAACATCAGTGGGCTGTGCCACATCCCTTGGGCATAATTCCAATCAACTGAGCTCCTTCCAGTTCATTTCATTTGCTAGAAAATGGTTCAATGCCAGATTCGGTGGCATACACCAGTGTAACCCAATTGTAGCTCACATCGCTCAACTGAGTGCAGATAATCCAGTGTGAAATTTAATTCTAGCATCTATAGAGCACTATATAATTGTAATCACTTCTGAGTAAAGGATCCTTTATTTGAAAGTGTTCCGGCGATTTAGTGTTGATTGTATCACTAAATGCGTTTACAAGTCATCTCAATCCGCATTCTATCCAGAATTTTAAAAGTATTGGACTGAGCTGAAAAATTCAAAATGAAATTAGTTATGCATTGATCTTATATAAAGTGATTGGAGCACTCCACAAAGAAAACTGTGAAGTGAGAAATAGAGTTAAAACTTCAGATTGGATGATCTCTCATTAACCTAAAATATTAAAGCTCCTTTTCTCCCTCTACAGATACTTCCTGAGCTACTGATTATTCATAGCATTTTCTATGTTAATTTTTAATTTAAAGCATCTGCATTTTTTTCTTGATTTTCCCCCTATTTGAAACTGCCTTGTGTTAACCAATAGAAACCTTACACAGATTGGTGTAGTTAATCTTTGTTGCATGAGTCTGCAGTTACTGCTGTGTCCATTTTGTCTGATTACATTTCTGTAAAATGCCTTGAGGCAGTTTTTGAGATTAATGACAGTACAAAAAGGTGATTCTACTTTAAAGAAAAGAATTTCTCCTTGATGTAGAAACCAGGATGATCTTGTTAAAAACAAATTAAGGGCTTAGTGATGGGCTTAGACCATAAAAAAATAGAAAGAAAGAAAGGTAGATTAAATGTAGGTTCAAATAATGCTCTGCTTGGACTGTCAAACTCAAAGATTACAGAGAACTACAATACACAAACAGTCCCTTCAGTCCGTTAACACCACACCAATCACCCATCACCCATTTATACTAATCTTATGTTAATCAAATTATTTAACCTCACCACGTTCTCATGAATTCCTCCCAGATTTTCCTTACTTACATTAGCAGTAGAAGGCATTTACATCAGCCAATTAATCTACTGAACCTCACCCTCTTGGGATGTGGAAGGAAACTGGAGCATTTGACGGACACCCACACATTCAGAGGGGTAACATGCAAGTACCACACAGACAGTATCCGGGATCAGTGTTGAATTTGGGTCACTGCATTGTGAGGCTGCAGCTCTACTAGCTTTGCTACTGTGCTGCCATATTCTAATCTGTGTAAAGAATAATGAAGTTTAATCTAAAAACATGAAGAACGTTCATAATCTGAGGCATCGGTAAAGATGCAAGTCATGGAGGAACTAAAATAATAGCTTGAATCCATCAACTAGCTTCATGCTTGTTCAAGATTCAAGGTACATTTGCAGTATGCAACTCTGAGATTTGTGTGGCCATATCTCTCAGCCATATTCATATTTTTAAAATCTTTATAATATGGTTTAAAAAAATTTATTCATTTATGGGATACGGGTGTTGCCAGCTAAGCCAGCATTTATTGCCCACCCCATTGCCCATTTATTGCCTTACAAAATCAACAGTAAAGCTCCATGCATCGATAATGTCAGGGAGATAAATGGGATGGTTGAAGGAGGAATGGATATTCTTAGAGCAAGGCCACCAGAGATAAATAAACATTGTGAGCCTGGAATTTGCTATCCAGTTGAAACACTGTGTTAGTAGTTAAAAAAGGCTACCAATGCAGCCAAGTCTTTTCATATCTAAGAAGAAAAAAAACAAGTTTTGCATTAATATTGGATTTCCCAAGACATCCGATGACATTTCAGAAACAAATAATTGACTTTGAAATGTATTAGTTGTTTCTATGTAGACAAGCTTGGCAGTTATGTGTATTACAGAAATCAAAAATCTCGATAAAAATAGTTCTGATGGAGAAAGTAGTCCCCAGTGAGCTGATGGGACTGTACGTTTCAAAATATCTCCCTGCAGTTTGTGAACAGATAAGAACAAACTTCTTTTTTGTTAAGAGAAACCATTCTTTTTTTTGCATTACTTACAGTACAAAACACAAAAAATATGAGATACAACAGACAGGATGATGTTTTTCCAAATTGTAGCAAGGTTTTGTGTTACTGGACAATATTGCGAGGTCAGCACAGCCTCTTCAGGACCATGGACAGAGTCCAGTTTGATTCTGGCAAGATGCAGATGAGGCAAAGCCCACTTTAACTGCCAGTCTCAGATTCCAGAAGGCATAGTTAAATTCCTGATAACATTATGTGAGATTGGTTTCAGCATTACTTCTATCACAATATCATTTATTGTATTCTCAAATGTTATTCACAGAGGGAAATTCATCCAAATTTCAACATACTTTATCTTCTTGAAATTTCCAATGTGAAAGAAACAATAGGCAAGGGCAAAGAAGCAGGAAATTTAAGTTCTGTTGGAGAGTTGATAGTAATAAATTAATACTTTCGTTATTGCTCTTTCAGAATATGTATGCAGTTCTGCAACACTCATTGAAGTTCAATACAGTTGCATTTCAGATTAAATTATCCACTGATTGATGCCTTCCCCATGTCATCACATCCACCTTTGAAGTTAAATGCTACCCACCACCCCCTTCTATCATGAGATTATGGGCTGCATTTTCCTGTTGTAAAGCTTAATTCACCTTAGTTCAATCATTCTGTAAGATCAGTTGAGACTGAATTAACATCTACAGTAACAAAATGAGTGGATGAATGTACTGTGAACCTCATCATTCATAAAGGAGTGAGTGCCTGTCAGAACCCAGTTAATGGGTCCATAGACCAGAAGACATTGAAGCAAGCTTCGGACTTGAGCCAGCCTCTGGATCACTGCTGAAATGAATTCAGTCAGCTTTGAACAGGTGGCGTGAATAACTATATCTTCATAGGATTGAGATATCAATCAAACTGTCAGTGTCTTTCATGTCAGCAGCAGCCATCAGGAGATCGTACAAGCTGCAGGGAAATTACAATTGGATCAAGTAAGTGAATAATTTTCAACCCAAAATTGCCAGCGGCAGAATCAGGCCTCAATCCTCTTCACCCTCCATGTTTAATAACAAGGCAAACAGACTAATACCCTCCAGTTGCTTTGTTGGATTCGTCCTTTCCAACTGGGAGCGATGAATATCATTCAAGCAACTTTTGAAATGATAGGATAGGATGTTCTGAGCACACTTTTGACTGTCTCTGTCACTCCGTATTTTAGATACTTTGGGTAGTGTGTTCTTCTCATTATTGCAACTTAGATCTTTGTGGTTAAAAATAGTATCTGTACAACTCCTGAGTGGTTTCTGTTGATGTGATTAGGACAGTAAACAGAAAACTTTCCCATTAATTACTTTAGTCACTCTCGGAGCTCTACAGTAATTTTCCTATCATCAAAATTCATCACTTTTGACCTCACATTAATGTAATAACTCTTGAATAATATATGAACAAGCAAGATTTGACAATGATACAATGCACATATATATTTAGCGTATACATTATTTCCTCAATAGTAAAGTAGCAATCTTCTACAATCTGTAAATAAGTATGGTTCTGAGTTAATCTTTCATAAACACAATGTGGCCTGGAAATTGCATTAACATTATTGTGAGTGCAATGTAAGTGACAAAATGAGAGGAGTGGGGCATTTCAACTCATTTGTAGATCATTTGTCATCTCTAGCTATTTGATAAAGCAAATGACTGTTTATGCAGTGACTGAAACTGTGACATTTGACCATACAGAGCAGAATGCAGAGAACAAAAGCAATGAAAGTGAGTGAGGCCTTTGGTTTTAAATGGCTCTGGGAAGAGTAATTTTGCTTCTCTTAAGCTCCATATTCTGCATAAAGGGTAAAAAATTTGCTTTAGTTCCTTGCATTAGACTGGCAGTCATGGTAGTTCCATCTGCGTTGTCTCTAACCTGATGGTACGAACATCAATTTCTTTAACTTCCAGTAACTGCCCCCCCCTTCACCATTCCCTATTCCTGTTTCCTTCTCTCACCTTATCTCCTTACCTGCCCATTGCCTCCCTGTTTCTCCTCCTTCCCTTCCTTCCATAGTCTTCTATCCTTTCCTATCAGATTCCTCCTCCTCCAGGCTTTTATCTTTTTCACCAATCGACTCTTCACTTCATCCCCTCCCCCTCTCCCGGTTTCACCTATCACCCGCCATCTTGTACTTTTTTCTCCCTTCCCCCACCTTCATACTCTGACTTCTCCTCTTGCTTTCCAGTCCTGATGAAGGATCTCAGCCGGAAATGTCGACTGTTTGCTCTTTTCGATAGATGCTGCCTGGCCTGCTGAGTTCCTCCAGTATTTTGTGTGTTTTGCTTTCAATCTCCAGCATCTGAAGATTTTCTCACGTTTGTGACAGTAGTAAATTACTGTTGCTTACTTAACTTCAGTCCTGAATCAAAGGATCTGGATTGGGGAAGAAGAGTGAGGCAGACAGTAATTGCTGTATTTCTTCCTCTGGTAGAGGTGACCAAGAAGGAGGTTCCACAGCAAACTTTAACCAACCTGCTTGGAACAGCCAGTTTGCTTGTTCACCATCTCAGAAAACAAACCACATCCTGGAAGACTCATGTTGTGACGAGCCACAGTTCGTTATTCAGAAAAACTCCTGGAACATGTTCCACCCTCAGTTTTTAAAGTCACTTGGATGCTGGTCAGCGAACTCTCCCGGCTAAATTCAGACAGGCTTCTCGTACAAAATGCTTCAGTCCATCACTTCTACCTCTTGCCTGTTTTCATCCAATTCCCAGGGTCTTGATTTTGTTTCAAATCTGGCCCAATAATAGAGACAAAGTTTCAAATACTATTTTATTCCTTGCTTTGATAATTCCATTCACTTGAAGCAGTTGCCAGAACTTAAATAACTAAGAGATCCATTTAAAAAAGAGCCATCAGTCATTGAAGTAAGTGTATCAATCACACTTCACTGCTTCACTGTTTGAATTATATGGCTCAGTTTCTGCCATTTAAACCCAAAATCTAAGAAGCTGACGATCAAACCCTGCAAATATGTATCGATTTTAGGTGAACAAGGGGAGTAAAGAATCTATATGCATTTATCATTTAAACTCATTGGCCTAGAAATTTGATTTCATGGCAAAATGTGCATTGTGTATTGATGTGTGAGAGATCCAATCCAGTTTAAACTAGACCCACACCCAGGGAAAATTTAATGTGCACACCTTGTGAAATTATTGTGGTCGCTAACCTGAAGCAGCCATGCTCGATTGTGCATCAGCAGGCAAGTCAGAGAAGGAACCTCAGGAGCCCTACACACTAGCTGGCACTGAAGTTATGGCTGTAGTTCTTAAGGATTAAGTATCCAGTGCTTTTATACTGCTGCTGAAACATGTCTTGGAATTTATATACATACCTAGACCTCTAGAATTGAAGAGGTAGAGAGTGGGAGAGAGCTCACACGTGCTTGGAGGCCCAAGAATCTCTTTGGGGCATAACTACCAGGAGGTAGGAGGCTGCCGAACTGATGGTGCCAGCGAGGTTGCACCAGGTACCGCAAACGTAAAAGGTCTCACCTGGAAACGTCGACTGTATTTCCCTTTCCATAGATGCTGCCAGACTTGCTAACTTTCTCGTGCATTCATGTGTGTTGACAAGCTCCCATAGCTATTAAATGCTCTCAATGGTGTGCGCCTCAAAAAGCCTCTGACAACTAAGTCCAGCTCCTGGCCTTCATGTGTGGCTTAGCTACTAAGCCCAGCAGGACTGTTTCCACTGACAGGAGAAGAGGCAAAGGCGGGTTACTGGTGCCTTAGAACTAGTTGCTTTGGGCAGATGGGGCTCTTCAGCCATAGTTGGCTGCTCATCTAGGAGAAGGAAAACTCTGATCTCAAACCTCCGCTGCCTTGTGGCTATATCCACTCATGGGGAAAACTTTGGGATTAAACCCTGAGGGGAAAAATCTGGACCTGGATTCCCTGATACAATCCTACATTGCGTTCACTGATGAATGGCAACTCCTGCGATGCTGCTGGTACCAAACTGTATTGGCCTCTGCCGTCCCTTTGGGTTCAGCAGATGCATGGAGACGGGGAGCTTGCTACATGGGCCGCAGCATGCTCTCCATATCGTAGTGCCCAGGCTTGCATATCTAGACAGTGAGGATGCAATATCCATCGTCAACTTTGACTGATGGAGGCCTCACTCACCTCACCTCTCGATTTCTAGCATCTGCAGAATCTCTTGCATCAAAGTAGCTGAATAAAACAATGAATTCAACAAACCAGCAAATGCTATATCACAATTCCTCACATACCACATCCCCGTCGTAATCAGAATCAGAAACTGTTGGGCATCACTTCTGTTGTACATTCACTGCAGTATGTCTAACTCACAAGTTTGTCATTTTTCCAAAACTCAAGCATAATTAGAGTCATGAAGTCATACAGCACAGTAACAGACTTTATGGTCCACCTAGTCCATGCTGAGCTATTAATTGTCCTAACCCTCCCATCCATGTTATCTACCCAAATTTCTCTTAAGTGTTGAAATCAACACCACACCCACCACTCGAGCTGCAAGCTCATTCCACGTTCTCACCACCCTCTTAGTGAAGAAGTTCCCCCTCATGGTCCTCTTAAAATTTTCAACTTTCACCCTTAACCCATGACCTCTAGTTGTAGTCTCAGTGGAAATCTCAGAGATTTTGTATATCTCTATCAAATTTATCAGCCTTTGGTCTGTATCCTTCTGCCTGTGGATAAGGTACAGTGCTCACCTAGGTACTACCTAAATGATGTGGGGGAACCTGCCACCCACCCAGCAATGCATTCCAGATTCCAAGCACTTTTGAACCTCCGGAGAGCCATCTCATACATGAATTGGGAATTCCAGACCAAACTTGAATCTCTGAAGTATGCTTGACAGCTGCAGAGGGTTTGAATGCTATTACCTCTTATGAAATGAAACTAAACGACATAGGTGACAAAAAAGGCTTCACTCCCAGATAAGGTCAATGCCACCTATGCTCATTTTGACCATCAAAACATGGAGGAACTATCACAAACTCCCACAGCCCCCAATGACCCTGTGATCTTAGTCACTGAGGCCAACATGAGAGCATCTTTCAGGATGATGAACCCATGGGAAGCATCTAGCAAGACAGGTACCTGGCTGAATACTAAAGAACTGCACGGATCTACTGGCTGGCATGTTCACTGCTATCTTCAACCTCTCTCTTCAGCAGTCTGAGGTAACCACCTGCTTCAATCAAGCTTCACTTTTACTGGTGCCTAAAAAGATGTGGTAACCTACCTCACTGGCTATTGTCCAATAGCACTTACATCCACTGTGAAGAAGTCCTTTGAGGGGTTGGTGATGAAGCATATCTACTCCTGTCTAAGAAGCAAATTGGATCACCTCCAGTTTGCATACCAGAGCAACAGGTCCACAGCAGATGCCGTTTAATTGGCTCTTCACTCAACACAGGAATATCTGGACAACAAAGATGCAAATATCAGCAAACTCTTTCTCATTCAATACCATAATTCCCTCAAAACATAGATCCAAGTCCTTGAGAGGCCTCAGTACCTCCTTGTGTAATTGGATATTCGATTTCCTCACTTGAAGACCCCAGTCAGTTCAGATTAGCAACAATGTCTTCTCCATAATGTCCATCAGCACAGATGCACCACAAAGCTACAGTATGTGCTTAGCTCCTGTTCCACCTGCTTTATACTTATGACAGTGGGACTAAGTACAGCTCCAATGCCATACTTAAATTTGTCATTGCCACTGTCATTGGCAAGCCAAACATGGTGACGAATCAGCGTACATATGGGAGATTAAAAATCTGGTTGAGAGTTGTTACAACAACTTGTCACTCAATGTCTGCAAGACTAAGGAGCTGAATATTGACTTCAGGAAAAGGAAACTGAAAGTCCATGAGCCAGTCCTCATCAGAGGCAGAGAAAGTCAGCAACTTTAAATTCTTCAGTGTTATCATTTCGGGGGACTTCTCCTGGTCACAGCATTCCAGTATAATTATGAAGAAAGCATGACAGCACCTCTACTTCCTTAGAAGTTTGCAAAGATTCAGCATGACATCTAAAATCTTGTGGCAAACTTCTACAGATATATAGTGAAGTGTATATTGACTGGTTGCACCAAGGCCTGTGATGGAAACAGCAATGCCCTGAAACTGAAAACTCTACAGTGTTTGTGGATATGGCCCAGTCCATCATGGGTAAAGCCCTCCCCACCACTGAGCACATCTACATGGAGCACTCTCAGAGTTAAGTGACATCCATCGTAAGGATCCCCATTACCCAGGCTATGCACTCTTTTTGTTGTAGCCATCAGGAAGAAAGCACAAGAAGCTCAGGACTCACACCACCAGATTCACGGAACAGATATCACCCCTCAACCATCAGGCTCTTGAAACAGTGGAGTTAATTTCACTCAACTTTCCTTCCTCCATCACTGAATTGTTCTCACTATCTATGGGGCTCATTTTCAAGGACTCTTCATCTATTGTTCTCGATATTCATTGCTTATTTATTTGTACTAATATTTCTTCTTTTCTTCTTTTGCGTTTGCAAAGTTTGTTGTCTTTTGCACCTTGGTTGTTTGTCCATCCTGTTGATGGTAGCCTTTCATTCATTTTATTATGTTTCTTGGATTTACTGTCTATGACTACAAGAAATGAATTTCAGGGTTGTATATGGTAACACGTATGTACCTTGATAATAAATTAAAGTTGAACTTTGAACTTCCGGTGAAAAAAAAATTCACCCACAGCTCTCCCCTAATCTCTTGCCATTTACCCTTTTGTCTTAAATACTTTATTTTATTTAGAGATACAGCATGTTAAAAGGCCCTTCTGGCCCAACAAGATGCACTGCCCAGCAACCTTCCATTTTAACCCTAGCCTAATTACATGATAATTTACAATGACCAATTAGCCTACATAACAGTACAATCGGAGCACCCAGAGGGAACTCGTGCAGTCGCAGTGAGAATGTCCAAACTCCTTACAGAGAGCTGCAGGGTTTGAACCCAGGTCACTGGCTTTGTGATAGTGTTAATGCTAACTGCTACGCTACCATGCTTTGGAGAATGATTTCCTTTTATTTACACTATGTATATCCTTCATAGTTGTGCATACCTTGGTCAGATTACCCAACAGCCTATTCCATTCCAGTGAAATTAAACCTAGCTATCCAAGTCTCATGTGATTCCAGGGAACATCCTGAAGAATCTCCTGTGCACCCTCTGCAGTGCGATCATGTCCTTCCCTAAGTGTGAAGACCAGAACTACATGCAATATTCCAGCTGTGGCCTAACCAATGTTTTTATAAAGTTGTATCATAACTTCGACAGTTTTACTTAGCATGCCTCATCTCATAAAGGCAAGTATCCTGTAAGCTGTCTTCATCACCTTATCCACTTGTCCTGTCACACTCAGGGATCTTTCGAGTTATTAGCTGTGGTCTCCTGCTTCCTCAGTCCACTCCAATTCATTGCTTATGCCTGCCTTATTTTTCCACCCATGTGCATCACCTCCCAATTACCAGAATTAAACGCCATTTGCCAATGTTCTGTCCTTTTTGCCAGCTGATCAATATCATCCCATTTATTGTGAGCAGTTGTGGGCCCCATATCTAAGAAAGGATCTGAAAGCATTGGAGAGGGTCCAGAGCGTCCAGAATGATCTCATAAGCAAAAGGGATAACTCATTGCCACAGATGGCTCTGGAAGCCAAATCATTGGATATACTGTATTATAGGAAAGATTCTTAGGTTCCTGATTCATTAGGGTATTTTAGGGAGAAGGCAGGAAAATGAGGTTGAGAGGGAAAATAAATCAGCCATAATCAAATGTTGGAACAGACTGCTCTAACTCTGCTCTTATGTCTTATGTGCTGATGGTCTTATGGTCTATCCTGCAAGCTATGACTACCTTTCTGATTGTCCACAGCACTGCAGCTCTTTGTGTCTGCTTCAAAGTTATTAAACATTACTCCTGCATTGGTATGCAAATCATTAATGTGCGTAACAGATTCTCATGGTCTCAGCATTGATTCCTGTGTAGTATGCCACTGGTCACAGACTTTTAATCTCAAAAATAGTGTTCCAGCATCTTGCCTTCCTCCTATTACTAATCCAGTTTTTGATCCAATTTGTCAATTTGCTGCAGATCGCATTGGCTATAACCTTCTGGACCAGGCTCCTAAGTGGTACATTGTCAGAGGCCTTATTGAAGTCTATGTAGACTATAAGAATTGCACTGGCCTCATCATTAAATCTTGCTATCTCTTCAGAGAATTCAGTTGAATCTTTCAGACAGGATCTCCCCATAACAAAAACACACTGGCTCTCTTTCATTGTTCCCCACTTCTCCAAGTGCAGTTTTTTAATCTGTTCTGGCTTCACTATGGTTGATAGTCATAGATGGAGCAAAATTCTAGTTCCTCATAAGAGCAAAAGAACACTAAAATAGGAGCAGGAATAGACCAAGTGACCCCCTCAAGCTTGCACTACCATTCAGTAAGATCAAGGGTGGTTTGACTATGGTATCAGCCTTATTTTCTTTCCTGTCTCTCAGTACCCTTGATCCCTTAAAGTCAATTACCTCTTCAAATGATCTCAGTCAAATATACTTAATGACACAGCTACCACAGGATTCCCAAGATTCACAACTCCAAGGATGAAGTAATTTATTATCAAAGTACATATGTCACCATATACTACCCTGAGATTCATTTTATCATGAGTATTCACAGATGAACAAAGAAATAAATAGCATCAAATTAAAAACTTCACACAAAGAATGACAAACAACCGGTGGGCTAAAGAGACAATCTGCAAGTACAAACAAGCAAATAATAGTAACAAATAAATAGTAAACAAATAATACTGAGAACATGTAAACAATGTAAGCATGTAAATACTGAGAATTCTTGAAAGTGAGTCCAAGGATTGTGGAATCAGTTCAGCGTTGAGTTGAGTAAGGTTATCCATGCTGTTTCCAGAGCATAATGGTTGTAGGGTAATAACTGTTTCTGAACCTGGTGGTGTTGGATTTCAGGCTTCTGTATCTCCTTCCCAATGGCAGCAATGAGAAGCGAGCATGGTCTGGATGGTGGGGCCCTTGATGATAGATGCTGCCTTCTTGTGGTAGCCCTCCTTGTAGATGTGCTCAGCAGTGGGGGGGGGGGGCCTTTCTGTGTGATGGTCCGGGCTGTTTCCATCACTTTTTGTAGCCTTGTCCATTCAAATTCTCAACAAGACTCAAGTCCTAAATGTGCATATTCTTCCTTCGACACTGGGATCCTAATTCATGTGAAATAGATAAATGCTTATAAATGGGTGAGAGGAGTGATTAGTGATGAAGCAGATGTTGCAAGATGTAAAAATGGGAGCAGGGCAGGAAGAAAGATAATGGGATGAGAAAGGCAAAAATGGAACCAGCAAAAATGTGGAAGACTGAAAAGGAAGTATAAGGAAATCTGGCACGAAAGTGGCCACGGAATGAGAAAAAATTTACTAGCCCCAGGGTACAATCCACCCACTGACTATGAATCCCCATCCAAGCACTATCTCATGCATCCTTCAGTTAAATTAAAAACCTGGAGGGCAGAAGAAGATAAAGACTATGCACATTTTCGTATGACTGAATCACTTACTAAAACTGGAGACTGTTCCAAATTAATAACCTTTTCACTGTTCTTCTTTTGCCTTTCCTCATTTCCATTCTTTTCTTGTCTAAATATGTTTTCCCTATTCTTCCAGCCCTTAATTGGGGTCTCATTACCCTGGGATTTCCATAGAAGGGGGTTTGTGAAATTAAATTAAACTTAATTAACTCTAACAAACTGCCTCCTTGTAACCACAACTACTGGAAAATCAATCTACCTTCCATTAGGAACACTACTGTCTCCCTGGGAATTCTCTATTGTAATGGAGGTGTAAACTAGAAGGAAGGTACTGACACAAAGAGGCTGCAGACACTGAAATCTGAAGCAACAAATATCTGCTGCAGGAAGTCTGTGGGCTGAGCACCATCCGTGGAGAGGGAAGAATTGCTGTCATTTTGGGTTAAAACCCTGCTTCAGGACTGCAGGTGAAGAGAGAAAATAGTCCCCATGAAGTGGAGAGCGGAGAGGGGCCAGTAGGTGATTGGTGGATTGGGGAGGAATGAACAATGATGTGCAGATTTGAGTCAGGTAGCAGAGAGAGCAGTGTGGAGTTGGGAGACAAAGGCAAGTGGATGGAAGTAAGCAAGAAAAGGGCTGATGGAGCCAGGAAAGGGAAGCGGAGAATAAATATCAAGGTAGGTAGGTGAGTGATAAGCAAGGTGGGAATCTCATCAGTAAGGAAGGTGATAATGGGAAGATTCTTTTTCAAGTTGTCCATCTGATCTTCCACCATGCCAATTTGTTTCTTGGTATATGATGAGATTCTAATTTGTGCAACCATGTTTCACGTGGTACCTCATCAATGCCATCTGGAAATCTGCATTCATCGTTTCAGGAAGAGAGAAATGAAACCAGGACTTTCTTTGTAACTCTGGACCATCTCAGAGGAGTGAACTGTTCTGCTAGAGTAGGGCAAGCCCCTCTAATTGTTTCTTGTGGTCAGTCAATGACAAACAGGATGTTGGGAGGACTTACGGAGATCTGGGGCATGCAAATGGTGAGTGCAGAATTCTGGGATGGATGGAGTAATCATACGGTGCATGTGAAGGCCATGTTGTCATTGAAAATGGATGGGGACATTAATATCAGTAAAGTGCCCACAGACAGGAGTGGAAATTGGAAGTGGATGAATTGAAATTGGGGTCTAAAGCAGCTGAAGAAAAAAAGTAACTCGGTGCACAAGTGGTAGAGGGGAAGAAATGAAAGTATCTGGCCCGAGAAGATTTTAAATGTACAATGAGAAAGTTGGGAGCAATGAGCTGGCTGCAGGAGCATAAGGAGTCAGAGCAGTCAGAAGAAGGTGTAGCTTTTGGATTAGATGCTGAACATTTCAATAAACGTTTGGGGAAATGCAGGAATGTGTAATCAGACAAGGGATGGAGCATTGCTCCAGAATCATTCTGCACTTCTTTCAGAATTTTCATTAATCCGGCTAGATCCCAAAGACCATGGCCAATTTGATCTAACTACTTAAGAGACATTGTCCAGTGTAGCTGCAGCATTGATCATAAACCTAATGAATCAATTCCCCTTTCCTCAAGCAGCATATGGCCCAAGTACACAAACAGTATATGTGGAACTTTATATAAAAGAACATTGGCACATGCAATGAGTTAGGAGCAAAGTAGGACATACATTTGGGCTCACAGCGGCATTGTGCAGCAAACAGACTCAATTAACTAAAAAACAGGATCTATTTAAGAAGAGTGTGAAAAGAGTTTAAGGACAAACTGACAGAAGCTTCTCTTAACATAAACAAGCAAATTTTGCTGGAATAACACAGTAGGTAGAGGACAGTTACATAATCTTCTTCGGAGGGAGTCCATGCCTTACTCCTCTCCTGTTCCATGAGTTCTAATGTGGATGATGAGCTCAACATAGATACTGCCAAAAGTAAATCTGGAGGTTTGGGCAGGAGGTTTAAGAAGGGGCGAAACCCTTATGCCATTTACTGTGGGCTTCTGTGCGTTCCCCATTCAAGAACTCAAGATTCTCAGTGGCATCCGAAATCTTCTTATTCAATTTTAAGCAACAATGGGCCAGAGATTTCCTTGAGTTGGGGGTGATGTCTGCCCTTTCTCCCTGCATTTGCCATGGAGTTGTCACTCAATGAATATCAGGTTCATAGTTGCCTTACCTAAATAGAATCCACACTGTGATTTGGGAAGCAGCTCTTTGGTAATTTGGAGAACGTGGTTGAGGAGCACCCTGATGATAACTTTCCCTCTGTAGTTAGTGGGGAGATCCTCCTGTAATTGCTATAGGACTTGCTTCCTTTCTTAAGGATGGTCACGATCTGGAATCTCTGACATTCTTGGGACTGTCCTCTTCTTCCCAGACACTGCACCGAGGCTGCGAATTTGTGACTGAAGTTCCCTTCTGCCAATTTCAACAGGGCCACCATCTGCTTCAAATGCCTTGTTGTTTTTCAGTTGGCAAATGCGGTTCCATTTCATGCCAAGCGAGTCTGGCCAAGATAGTTACCCGTGAAACAGAATCAAGGGCACTCATGTCAAGGACAGAGTTGAGATCGGGGAATCCTGGGATTGCTCCATCCAGGAGTTATTAGCTGTGTCACCGTCCTTGATATTCTTATTCTTTTCTTTATTTTTAGTAGGCTGGGTCTCTAGGTGCTTGGACGATTGACGGACTTGATAGTGCTGAAAAATGCATGCAATTTGTGTTTACTAGTAAAATGCTTGACCTCCTGCTGTCTTTGTTGGGTCTCAGACTTTGATGCTAAGAGTGCAGATTTTATTTTTACTTTACGGTTGTTGGAGCTTGCATTTGTAGTTAATTAATTCCTAAATCTCCGGATCTTCCTCATCAAACCAACCTTGGTGCTTTTTGATCGAGGGGCCAGGGGACTCTTCATAGGCACTAATCACAGGTGAAGTTATCCAGTCATCCCTTCTCTGGTCTGGGAGTAGTCTGTCTGGGAATCCACTCTCCTCTCCCATCAGATTCCTTCTTCTCCAGCTCTTTGCCTTTTCCACTGATCACCGCCCAGCATCTTTACTTCATTCTCTTTCTCCCACCCACCTGGCTTCACCTATCACTTTCTGGTGGTTCTTACTCTGGAGCTTCAGAAAATTGACTCCAACACCATCACTGACTTCATCAACTCTAGAGAACTTCGATCCACTGCCACCAAGCTCATAGTTCTCACACCCTGCACTGCTTGCTTCTACCTCCTACCCAAATCCACAAACCTGGCTGTCCCTGTAGGCCTACTGTCTCTGCCTGCTCCTGCCCAACTGAATTTTGTGTTCTCATACCTCGACTCCGTTCTATCCCACTTGGTTCAGTCCCTTCTTACCTACATCCATGACACTTCTCATGCTCTAAATCTCCTCACTAGCTTTCAATTCCCTGGCCCTGACCACCTCATTTTCACCATGGATGTCAAGTCCCTATACACTTCTATTCCCAATCAAGAAGGCCTTCAGGCTCTCTGCCGCTTCTCAATAAAAGAACCAACTAGTTCCACCACCACCCTCCTTCACCTGGCAGAACTGGTCCTTACCCTCAACAAATTTTCCTTCGGCTCCTCACACTTTCTCCAGACTTAGGAAGCCATGGGAAGCAAAATTGAATCAAATTTGGCTCTAACTTCATTCTGTCTTTAAATTCACTTGGTCCATTTCTGACACCTCCCTCCTCATTCTTGAACTCTCTGTCTCCATCTCTAGAGACAAATGATCAACCACCAGCTTTTATAAACCTGCCAATTCCCATGGTTATCATCATTATGCCTCTTCCTACCCTCCCTCCTGTAAAAACGCTATTCCCTTTTCACAGTTCCTTCATCTCCACTGCATCTGTTCCCAGGATGCAGCTTTCCTTACTAGAATATCAGAGATGTGCTCCTATGTTAAAGAACAGGGATTCCCTTCCTCCACCGTAGATGTAGCCATCTCCTCCATTTCTGAAACCTCAGCACCCACCCCCCTCTTCCAGCCACTTTAACAGTGATAGACTCTTGTCCTTACTTACCACTTCATATGCCTCTGCATTCAACATATCATCCTTTACAACTTCTGCCAGCTCCAAAGTGATCCTACCACCAAATATATCTTTACATACCCACCCCCCCCCCCCCCGCTTTCCACAGGTATCACTCCCTCTGTAACTCCCTTGTCCATTCGTCCCTCCTCACTGATCTTCCTCCAGGCACTTATCCCTGCAAGCGGCCAAAGTGTTACACCTGGCCATTTGCCTCCTCCCCCACCTCCATTCAGGGCCACAAACAGTCCTTCCAGGTGAGGTAACACTTCTGCTAGGGTTGTCTTTTGTGTCTGATGCTCTTGATATGGTCTCCTCCACATTGGTGAGACCCGTTGTAAATTGGGGGAGGGCTTTCTTGAGCACCTCCGCTCCATCTGCCAAAATAGGAACTTCTTGTAGCCGAACATTTTAGTTCCTGTTCCCATTCCTGATATGGTATATCAGTCCATGGCTTCCTCTTGTGCCAAGTTGAGACCACCCTCAGGGTGAAGGGGTAGCACCTCATATTCCATCTGGGTAGCCTCCAACCTGATGGCATGAATATTCATTTCTCCTTTCAGTAAAAAAATGCCCTTTCCTGTTTTTCTATTCCCTCTCAAGCTTCTTACATCTTCTCACCTGCCACTTGGGTCTCTATCCTACAGTCAACTCTCCTCTCCTATCAGATTCCTTCCTCTCCAACCCTCTTCCTTTCCTGTCTTCACCTATCACCTTCTAGGTATCCTTCTTCCTCTCGCCCCCCACCCCCCACACTTTTTTATTCTGGCATCTTCGCCTTCCTTTCCAGTCCTGAAGAAAGGCCAGGAATGGTGATTTTTAAAAATTCATTTCCATCAATGCTGCCTGAGCTGTTGAGCTCCTTCGGCATTTTGTGTGTGTTACTTTCTAGTTTGTTCTCCTTCCCTTCCCCCCCCCCCACCTTCTTATTCTGGCATCTTCCCCCTCCTTTTTCTGTCCTCACTGAAAACGTCAACTGTTAACTCATTTCCGTAGATGCTGCCTGACCTGCTGAGTTCATCCTGCATTTTGTGTGTGTGTGTTGCTCTGGGAACAGCATTGTCACCATTTGCAGTCTTAAAATTCAGTACGACCCTTCAGTGGTCTGATTTACCAGCAAAGATGAATTTCTGTAGACAGCTCTATATGAGGCCGATGTTCCACAGTCCCCTGCAATTGACAAATTCAAATGATTTCGTGAGGTTGAAGAAGGTCACGTAAAATGCTGATGCTGCTGCCTGCATTTAACTTGAAGCAGTCACACAGTGAAGATGGCACAGTAGCGTGGCAGTTAGCTTAACGCTGTTACAGCGCCAGCCACGTGGGTTCAATTCCACCGCCGTCAGTAAGGAGTTTCTACATTCTGCCCGTCACCACGCGGGGTTCCTGTGGGTGCTCCAGTTTCCTCCCACGCTCCAAAGATGTTCGGGGTTAGTGGGCTAATTGGTCACATGGGTGTGACTGGGGTGGTGCAGGTTTATTGTGCTGCAAGGGCAACAAAAAAAAATGAACAAAATGAACCAGAATAAACCTGGACTGTAAACTGGGGGAAATACATGAAAGGAAAAACATCGGAGACAATATGACCGCTGCTGTGTTCCTTTGTTATGTAAAAACAATCCACGCTGAATGCTGCTTTTCTGCTGAGAACACGTACACAGATGCTGGCGTTAGTAAAGCCACTAATTAAAATTGCATCCATATAATTAGATGCCATTATCACAATAAGCAACGTAGCAGCCTATTACATTAAACAATATTCATTGTAGGTTGCATTTTTACCCACTGCCTCTTCAGCTCTGTGCAATCAGTTTGTTCCAGTTTAACAATAAACTGTTCTGAGTTGGATTACCTCAGTACCCAATAGTGTACTAAGCAGCAGCATTTTAACTCTTCCAATCCCATCCTGATGCCCCACCTGCTTCCCCCTCTGAAAGTTATCCCTCTCAATGGTTGACAAGTCACATTTAACATGGCCTTCTATCCTCTCCTACCAGATTCCCCCTTCTCCAGCCCTATTATCTTTTTCACCAATTAATTTCCCAGCTCTTTACTTCATCCCTCTCCCTCTCCCAGTGTCACCTATCACCTAGCAGATTGTACTTCTTCCTCCCCTCCCCCCACCTTCTTGCTCTGGCATTTTCTCAGTCCCGGTGAAGGGTCTTGGCTCGAAATGTCAACTGTCTACTCTTTTCCATAGATGCTGTCTGGCTTGCTGAGTTCCTCCAGCAGCAATGTGTGTTACTTTAGTATTGCCTATTCTATACTGAACAATTCTTCTCAAAATGATTGATTACGTCAAACGTTATGATCCCACAGAAAGGATCTCCTCATACAGTAGCCAATGAGGAATCTCTCTCATATGGATGCTCCAACGTCATTCAGTCCTATCCCACAATCAGAGAGAAGTAGTCAAATTTTGCATTGAACCCCTGCATAGACTCTACCACAGTGAAGGTCTTCACCCTATGTACATTTCATTCCCTCAGTGAGAGTCCTCTGTTATAGAGAGAATCTAACATAATTGAAAGACATTCTCATAAAAATGTTGCAATCCGACAATGAGAATTCCCTCCTAGAATGCCCAAAGCCCAAATCTACATCCTCATATGCTGCATGTCCAATACTCTCAGCTGGTGACGAGAGGCCGCACAGGAGTGAGAAATGTCAACTGGTGGAGTGGTGCTGCAGCAAGAACTTGGCACTCAACATCAGTAAGATGAAAGTGCTGATTGTGAACTTCAGGAAAGGTAAGACAAAGGAGCACATGACGATCCTTATAGAAGGATCAGAAGTGGAGAGAGTGAGAAGTTTCAAGTTCTTTGATGTCAAGATCTCTGAGGATCTAACCTGGTCCCAATATATTGATGTCATTGTAAAGAAGGCAAGGCAGCAGCTATACTTCATCAGGAGTTTGAAAAGATTTGGCACGTCAGCAAAAACACTCAAAAACTTCTATAGTTGTGGAGAGCGTTCTGACAGGCTGCATCGCTGTGTGGTATGGGGGGGGGGGGTGGGATACTGCACAGGACTGAAAGAAGCTGCACAGGGTTATAAATCTAGTCAGCTCCATCTTGGGTACTACCCTACAAAGTACCCAGGACATATTTAGGGAGCGGTGTCTCAGAAAGGCAGTGTCCATTATTGAGAACCTCCAGCACCCAGGGCATGCCCTTTTCTCACTGTTAACATCAAGTAGAGGGTACAGAAGCCTGAAGACACACACTCAGCGATTCAGGAACAGCTTCTTTCCCTCTGCCATCCGATTCCTAAATGGACATTGAACCCTTGGACACTATCTCATTTTTTTTTAATATACAGTATTTCTTTTTTTTGCATGTATTTTTTAATCTATTCAAGAGATGTATACTGTAATTGATTTACTTCTTTATTTATTATTATATTTTTATTTATTTATTTTTTCTTTTCTAGATTATGCATTGCATTGAACTGCTGCTGCTAAGTTAACAACTTTCATGTCACATGTCGGTGATAATAAACCTGATTCTGATACTGTTTATGATAATAGCGTGACAACTCACTCTTCATATAGACACCAGTCTCAAAGTGACAGAGTCCCTTCTCATACAGACAGTTCCATTCTACAATAACAGTCCTCTCTCACACCAATAGTCCAATACTACATTGAAGGTCCCCAATTGACAGTCTAATACTGCCTTTCATCTCTTGCAAACATTCATCCCTGGGTGACAGAGGGTTCTCTCTCATACGATCAGTCCAATTAGTAGAGCGATCACTGGAGTTGTTCTCCTAAGTGGTTGACTATTGGTGGGTCTTCCAAGTGGCTGTGGAGGCCAATCTGGGATCCACAGTGTGGGCAAGAGCAGGGAGTAGCTGTGGAGAGTGGTTGGGTCCTTTGGCCGTACATTCTGTCCTTTAGCTGCTGCCGCTTTTTCTCTACTGCACAGAGGACAGATTCCCTCCAGGTTTATCTATTGGGTGCAACATCTTCCCAGCTTTTAGATGCACTGTTGAATTTCTTCAGGCTAATTTTGATGTCATCTTTGAAGCATTTCCTTTGCCCACCAGGGTCTTGCTGACCTTTCTTCAACTGGGAGTAACGGATCTCTTTGGGGAGATGTGAGTTAGGCATCTAAATGTCATGACATATCCTTTGGAGTTGGTGTTGCTTTATTGTGGTGGAAATACTGTTCTATTTGATCTCCTCCAGTACATTGCTGTTAGTGCGTCTGTTCTTCCTGCTGATCATCAAAAGTCCAGAACTGAGGCCTCCGTCTCATACAGATAGTCTGATCTCACACTCTCAAACAGAGAACAATACACAAAAAGGCTTGAAGAATTCAATAGGTCAGGCACAAATGTACAGAGAAATGGACAAGTGGAGTGTTGGACTTGAAACATTGACCATTAGTTTCTCCTCACAGATACTGCCTGACCTGCTGAGTTCCTCCAGCATTTTGTGTGTTGCTCCAGATTCCAGCTTCTGTTATCTCATGAGTCCCTCAGAGAACCTGGCCGGTCATATCAGCCCTTTGCACAAGGGATGTGCAAGCTTCCTTACCTACAATTATCCAACCCTACACTGAAGACCAATAAGACCTATAAGAGCAACCGCACCTGCATATCTGTGTGATTTTATTTTAGAGATCATCATTATGAAATTGGCAAGTCTTTCTCACATTGGTAGTCCCATTTCATAGCATGCAGTCACAGAAGAGAATCACTGCACAAATTATGCATGACTCTACCCAGACATTGCCCCTCATCTATCACCTATCAGACAATTCAGTTTCCCAATGATGTGTGTCTAGTGATGTGTCTCAAAGCATGATAAAATATAAGGGCTTCAAACAATGAACCAGACCCTGACAGGAAAGATCTGCTTTGGCAGTGATTTTCCTCTCATATTCTTCAGTAAGAATCCCCTGTCACTCTAACCCTTCTGTTCTCCACTGGTAGCTGAATTTCAAACCAAAATCCAGATCTTATATGTGCTCTGATCACACATTGATAATCCCTTCCTTATTGACAGTCCCAGCTCTCACATAGGAAACTCTGGCCCAAAGAGGTGGTATGATCACAGGTTGAAAAACTCCTTTCGCACAGATAGTCCATTACTGCAGTGAGAGCTTGTCATAGAGATCGGGTGATCAGGCAGGCAGACTGATCACATAGACAGGCCAGCCACACAATGTAGTGTCTTTCTCTCATACAGACAAACCTATAACTGATCTTACAGTGAAGGGTCTCTCTCTACAGGCAATCCAACAGTCTAGGCAGCACATCATTCATGAAGTCCAATTAGACAGTGAAACTTTCCCTGATACCTCACAGACCTCAGCAATGGAATCCTACAGACCACCCCTTACACTACCAAAGAATTGTCTCTTGTCTTTCTTTGCATGTGGTCTTTTATTTGCATACTTGTTTTCCTCATTGTCTGGTATAATTTATCTTCTGTGTGTTGTCTGTATCTATGAAGCTGCAGCCAAGGTTTTCATTGTCCGCTGCTTTATCTGGTGCTCTTGATGTGGCCTCCCCTACATTGGTGAGGCATGGCGTAGATTGGGGGATCATTTCTTTGAGCACTTTCACTCATCCAGGTCAGCTTTCCCAGCAGCCACCCATTTTTCACCAATTTTCCACCGTGGAAATTCCACTTCCCGTTCCCATTCGGACATGTTGGTTCTTGGCTCCTTTTACTGCCACAATGAGGCCATTCTTGGGATGGAGGAGCAACACCTCATATTTGGTCTGGGTACATTCCAACCTAACAGTATGCACATTGATTTCTCTAACTTGAGGTAGTTTTACCTCCCCCCCCCTCTTCTCTCTTCCTCCATTCCCCATTCTGGCTTTCCTCTTATGCCATCTCTTCTCCTAACCTATCCATCACTTCCTTCTGGTGCCCCTCCTCCTTTCCTTTCTCCCTTGGTCAACTCTCCGATCAGATTCCTCCTTCTTCAACCCTTTACCTCTTCCCTCTACCACCTCCTTGCTTCTCATTTCACCCTTCTCCCTTACTCCTCTCCTTCAACTTGTTTCGCCTATCACTTTCCAGCTTGCACTCCTTCAACCACCCCCGATATTCTTATTTTCACTTTCTCCCCCATCTTTCCAGACATGATGAAGAGTCCCTACCCAATACATAGACTGTCCGTTCCCCTCCATTGATGCAGCCTGACCTGCTGAGTTCCTCCAGCATTTTGTGGTTGTTCTTCAAAGTTTTCATTATGTTTGTGCCTCACCATGTGATAATACTCAACTTGATTGAATCTTTCAGGTTCAGAAATAGTTATTACCCCTCAGCTATCAGGATCCTGAACTGGAATTGATAACTTCATTCACCCCACACTGATCTGATTCCACAACATGGACTCACTTTCAAGGACTCTACAACTCATGTTCTCAATATTATTTATTACTTATTTATCTATATTGTTATTTAGATTTTCTTTTAATATTTGCCTAATTTGTTGCTTTTTGCACATTGGTTGTCCGTCCTTGTTTGTGTCTCATTTTTCATTGATTTTGTGTTTCTTTGTATTTACTGGGAATGCCCATATAAAAATGAATCTCAAGGTAGTATATAGTCTCTCTCTCTCTCTCTCTCTCTCTCTCTCTCTCTCTCTCTCTCTCTCTCTCTCTCTCTCTCTCCCTCTCTCTCTCTCTCTCTCTCTCTCTCTGTCTATCTCTCTCTCTCTCTCTCTCTCTCACACACACACATACATACTTTGATAACAAATTTACTTTGAAATTCAAAACATTGATATGAACATTCCAATCTCCCCCAAAAATTGTATTTTCACATTAAGCCCAGCCACTAAAGTCCTAACAAAGTGTAGGGTCATTGTGATGTGGGTAATGTGTCAGTCAACTTACATACAGCAAGGTCCCATAAGTGATAATGATCAGATAGTTTTGGTGAGGAACAGATATTGGCTAGTCCACGTGCTTTTCAAAATACTGCCTGAGATCTGAGGAAGCCGCTGTCTCTGCAGCTCTTCTTTGTTCTTCACTTTCACTTACATGACCTCATCCATAGGCAACAAATCTTGCTCACTATGTCTCTGAACTACCTGACAAATACACAGGCACTGAGCCTAACTAAGTTTTCTTGTCTATGTGCCAGCCACACTTTTGTCTTAGTGCAATTCAATCGATCATAGGTCTATAACTAAGGTATATTTAAAATGATAAATGCATTGGATGATGAGCACACAACCAATTTCATTATTTCCTGGGGCACTCCTCCACAATTTGATTATAATACCTTTTTCTTGTTTGTTTGTGGTAAGTCAGTTGGTCAATTTAGTGAACCAGTCGGCTGCCATTAAGGAACATTCAATCAATTTGGTGTAAGACTATTATCAGACGGAAGTGTTTTGACGGGAGGACTTTCAGGCAGATCAGTGTTTTGAAGGACTGCAGCAATGATTTCAGTATTTGGTGATAAATCCAAATGCAACAGAGCTGAAATTGCTACTCTTCTGTGGATCTATAAGTCCTTTTGACAGCTAAAATACAGAAGCATATCCTTCAGCATCCCCATCAGCTCATAGCCCATTTTAAAAGTTAATAGAAAGAACCCTTGGTTCCTCATGATGTGCTGGAGTATGAAGCCTCATCAATTCTTATGCAAGGACATGGAAAACCGCTTTTGCAAGACATTCACTTGACCCCTTTAATGTTTCTTTATTTAGAGTGAAATGAGTAGATATGTCCTTAGAGTCACCCAGTGGACAACGTTCCCCAGTACTGCACTGGAATGCCTGATTAAACTGTTAGTTCAAGTTCAGGTTTACTTGTGACATAAGCATACATACCAGCAGTATAAATACTTCGGAAATTAGGTTTTTTTGCAGCAGCACAGTACTATAGAAGAACTAACATTGGTTAAGATAAACTTAAATGAACACAAATTATATATGATTTACAAGTGAGTAAACAAATCAAAGATAATGATACTAGTGCAAGATTGAGAGAGAGAGAGAAGAAATATGGTCAGAGATAGTGTTCAGTCTTTTCAGATCAGTTCAGGAACCTGAGGGCAGTGGGGAAGAAGCTATCATTGAGTCTTGGAGTGTGGGCCTTCTGGCTCCTGCAGTTCCTGCCTGATGTCAGCATTGAGAAGTTAGCATGGCCCAGGTAGTGAGGGTCACTGACAATGGATATCACATTCCAAGGTATTGATTTGGTGGTATACTGAACATAACAAAAAGTATGAACTGATTGTATTTATTATTAATAAAGTCAAAACCAAAAATCAGAATCGTTTAATATCACCAGCATATGTCCTGAAATTTGTTAATGTTGTGGCAACAGTACAATGATAACAATATAATATATAAAAAAGGTACATTTCAGTAAGTATCTTTTTGTACAAACGTTTGTATATCAAATAGTTAAGTAGTGTAAAAACAGAAATAAAATGTAGTGAGGTAATATTCATGGGGTTCAATGTCCATTCAGAAATCGGATGGCAAGGGAAGAAGCTGTTCCTGAATTGTCGAATGTGTGTCTTCAGGCTTCTATAGCAAAGAGAACAGGGCATGTCCTGGGTGGAGGGGGTCCTTAATGATGGACACCGACTCTTCGGGGCCCTGCTCCTTGATCAAGTATCATAATATCAAAAGTATTAAAAGAATATTGAATAAAATGCTCTGAAGCAGGATTTAATTCTCAAACTTTTGAGCCAGTTGGAAGAGTGTTACACTAACACATGCATATAACGTGGGTGGTCCTTTCCCAAAGTGAAAGATCCCCTCTTTCAGACAGTGTATTATTAGAGTATGGGGTCCACTATTGTACCAACAGTTCAACTCTAGTGAGTTCCTCTCACACAAGTGATCTAATCCCACTCTCATGGGAATAGTTATTCCCAACCCTTGGACTGACAAAAATACAATAAATGTCCAACCAAAAAATGAGCAGAATAAAAAATGCTTCAAACAGTAAGAGATTACCGGGAATGAGTTCAAGGCTGTAATCTATTCTTTCTATTCTTACAATGGTTATGGATCATTCCGAGGGTCCAGGACCTCCACTGAACCTTTGATTAGAATCCTACTGTGCAGTAACTCACAGCTATCCATTATTTTATATGCAATTATGATGAGGCATTTACAGAGTGGTGCTATCAGTCTCCTGTGGATTACTGTTGAATTTCAGTTTACAGCAACCAGTTAGTGTTTAAAATGCCTTTTAAACCTTGCTAAAATTAGCCCTCATTGAATCCATGGTAAAAAACTAATAATTTCCAGCTGTCTGATATTGTACAGCTTAAGTATTTCTCAGCGTTAACTGCTATATATTAATACTTCACAGAGTAAAGTCTAGCAATTGCCCATCACATCTGGTACTTTTGGCTTCTGTGCGTCTGCAGCACACATAAAATAAAGACAGATAATTCACTTTCATCTTGTCCTCAAAGCCTTGTAAAAGCATCAGAATTAACTTGTATATATAGGCAGCACACAGTAGATAAAGGAAAATGACCAGTTCTCACATGGATTACCTGTGTCTCGGTGTAAATTCTGGTCATTGTACCACCCAATGGGTATCAGGGATGCCATTTACATTTGAAAGTGTGCACTTTGGGAAAAAAGAAGAAACTCATCCTTATTTAATAGGGTGTCCTCATCTTCATCATTCTACTTCAGCTTCTATGTGTATCAGTAGATGAATAATTAACACAATATTTGCCAAATGGCTCCTGCATGTGTTCAACTGCTTCTGCGAGAGGCTTTAACCTTTTCAGAGGATTACAGACTTGTAGGATAACAGCATGAGCTTGCATTGGTGGAATCTAATCGGCTTGGCATGTAAGTGAGGGCAGTTTTGTTATTTTGCCACAGTGCCCATCCCACAAGTTTGCCTTGTTCTTTGTCTCTGTAGATAAGCAAGGGCAGCTCTATCATCATGGATATAAAAAATAAAAAAATTGATGTTACATAGATGGGTTTTGACCAAAGGGAAAAATGGCTGGAGTCGCTTAGCACTTTACTGCAAAGCTGTTTATTATGTGCGTCAAAAACAAACTTACAAAATTAGTGAAATTAAAACTGTCAATATTTACCGAAAGGTATCTACCAAAAAAAGACAGATAGACAGACATACCTTATTGATCCTGAGGTAAACTGGGTTTTGTTACAGTCGCACCAACCAAGGATAGTGTAGAAATATAGCAATATAAAACCATAAATAATTAAGTAATAGTAAGTAAATCATGCCAAGTCCAGGACCAGCCTATTGGCTCAGGGTGTCTGACACTCCGAGGAAGGAGTTGTAAAGTTTGATGGCCACAGGCAGGAATGAATTCCTATGACGCTCAGAGTTACATCTCGGTGGAATGAGTCTCTGGCTGAATGTACTCCTGTGCCTAACCAGTACATCATGGAGTGGATGGGAGTCATTGTTCAAGATGGCATGCAACTTGGACAGCATCCAAGTTGCATGCCACAAACAATAAGCAATAAACAATACATAAACAAAACATAAACAATAGCTCCATACCTATTTGTCCAGTGCGGACTCCAATCTCTCTCTGCCACTGAGAGCAACGATCCCATTTATTAGGTGCCAGGACATGCCATGATTAATCATCCACAAAGTTAACCTACAACTACGCATAAATCAGAATAGGATGTATCCCACAATGTAGTTACAATATAAACAAAAGTATCTACCTTAAATACAGTGTACACACAACATATACACATTTACACATCCCCTTTACTAAAAGGTGAGGAAGGCACAATAAAGCCAACCGTTGGACACGTTATTAGAATGTACTGGAGGAAGACATTGAAGTGAATACACTCAGTGCAATGGTAGCAGAACAGCAAGGCAACACACACAAAATATTGGAGAAACTCAGCAGACCAGGCAGCATCTATGGAAAGGAGTACACAGTCAGGTCCTGATGAAGGGTCTTGGCCCAAAACGTTGACTGTTTGCTTTTTTCCATAGATGCTGCCTGACCGGCAGAGTTGCTCCAGCATTTTGCGTGCATTACTTTGATTTCCATCATCTGTAAATTTTCCCCTTGTTTGAGAAGGACGAGGCAATGTTTGTGTGTGTGTGTTTACCCAGCACACTGTTACATCAGAAAATCAGTGTGGTAAATTTTCCTCACTCCTGGGAAAAAAGACAGGCAATGCTGGGTAGCAGTTTTCTTATCTCGTGTGACTGGTCACTGCACTCATTATGAGAAAATCAAAATACATAGTACTATACTAGGTGCTAGTAGGCCAGCAGAAGCTCTAGGTGTCTGAAGGAGGCAGTGAAAAGAAAACACACACACTTCTGAAGGTAAATATTTGTTTATAAAAATATATACAAAATATTTACATGAGTAAGAGCAATTTAAAATTCCATCATTCCAAAATTCTAAATTTCAGATATCAACTGAAAACCAAATTCCTTTTTAGTTAGAATCATTGAAATTCATTAGAATAATCCTTTTTACTCCAAGTTTTCTAACGAATTAGAGCTAGTGTTACTCCTTATTTAAAGATTTACAGACTAACCTTTCCTTTTTACTTATCCCTCGTTAATTAGGAAACTAATTGAATTCCTATTCTTAAGTATTATGGTTAACTTCATTTTCAGTTCCAGCTCATTATCTCTACAAATTCAAATTAAAAAATAATATATATGCAGCTTAACTCCTTTTACAACAATTCTCCAACATCACAACTTTTAAACAAAGTAAATCTTGTTCAGTAACTTGTCAAAGTCTTTGCAAACATAATCAGTCCTTGTAGAAAATCAAATTCAGATCCTTCAAATGAAAATAAACTTTTACATCCAACTATAGTAAACCCTTTACATCATGAAACGTTTTGTTCCTGCACCGATTCTTCAATCTTGGATGGCTTGCCATTTTGTTTCTTGTTTCATTGGATGAAATAGTTGATCATCCACGGAAAGTCGATTCACACACTTATACAAACAAAAACCTGACCTGTATATAACAGGACTACAATCCGAAAGTTTTTACACACATTCTATTTTCGATTTCCAAGTAACTCAATATCACACTGTCAATTCCAAACACTTCTCTGTTACAATACTACTCAATGTATTTCACAGACAAATTATACACTCGGAACAGTAAAAGTTTTAACCCATCAGATCCCTTGGTATGGTTTAACAGAACTAATTCCCAGTTACACAGTAGAGATCTTTGACACTGATCTCTGCTGATAATGTCTCATTACAGCTGATGCTTGCTATAGCCGTAGCTTCAATATATCTTTTATCCATATTGTCTCTCCTCCAAGGGTTTCACCTTCAGGTTTTCAAGTAAATAGGGTAGAGGTACTCACTACTAATTCAATTTTTAACAGTTTATATCTTCAGTTTCTAATAGTTTGCTCCATTGCTCTCGCTTGTCTGTGCCTGCATCAGCCATGCCTCATTGTCGCACTTTTTCCCCAAGATCTCTCTTTTTTTAAAAAAATTGGTAAACTGCGTCTTCCTCCCTCCATAGATTTCTAACATTATATCTTTGGGCTTAATTAACCTGGGTTACACATTCATATAGTATCCACAATCTGAGGATGTCCCAAAGCATTATACAGTCCAACCAGCTTTCCCCTCATCTGGTTCCACCTGTCACCTGTCAGCTAGTATCCCTTTACCTCTTCCACGTATTACCTCCCAACTTCTTGCTTCAAGCTCTTTCTCCCAAACATTCACCTCCCCCCTCGTTTAGTCTCACTAATTTACCTGCCGGCTTGCACTCCTTCCCCTCCCTCCACCTTCTTATTCTGGCTTCTTCGAGCTTCCTTTCCAGTCCTGATGAAGAGCTTTGCCCCAAAATATTGACTTTTTTATTCCTCTCCATAGATGCTGCCAGACCTGCTGAGTTCCTCCAGCATTTTGTGTTTGTAACTCTGGATTTCCAGCATCTGTGAATGCCTTATGTTTGCGTAGATAACCAATGAATACTTTTTAAGCAAGAACACTAACAATATGGAAGGAATGAGGTGACAACTTACAGACATATAAGCATATACATTAGGAGTAGATTGTTCCACCCTCCACTTGCTCCAGCGTTTCATGACTAGTCATTGTAATGAGCCTAACACATTCCCAAGAATCCCAGTAATTACTCATCCTCTTATGTTTCAAGAATCTATCAATCACTTCAAGATTCAAAGTACGTATGCAGTGTACAGCCCTGAGATTCGTCTTCCCCACAAACAGCCATGGAACTAAGGAAATCGTGGAACCTGTTCAAAGAAGAACATCAAACGTCCTCACACATGCCAAAAGAAATTGCACAAACTGCAACCGAAAAAAAATGAGCAAAATACACAGAATATAAAAAGAGTCCATCGTATTCAGTCCAGGACTCAGGCACCATCCTCCAACAGTATCAGGGAGTGAGAAGCCACTTAAATGCAAGGACTTTCCTTTGGGAGCAGTGAGCAAGAAGGAGAGAAAGAGACCATCACACATAGATACCTTCCTCCCACAGAAGCAAATGAGAGACACGTAGACAGCGCTGAACACCCGCCCACCCTCCGCACTCACCTCGATGATTTCAGTCGTCCTCAACTTTAATTGGTGAGATCAGTCGATCATGATCTTCAGGCTTCTTGGTCTCAAGGCCACGTGCTTTGCTCGAAGCATCATGGAGCCCTGTTGGAGATAGCAAAGCGCTAGATCACTCAATCGGCCTGAAAACACACCACCAGACTGTGGATCACAGGCTCCAGCAAGAGCAGAACCACATTTGAAAGAAAGGACTTAAAAGAAATGAAAGAAGAATGTTCAAAGATTCTGCTTCCACACCCCTTTGAAACATCTAATGATCATCTGAGAGGAAAATATACTTTCTCAATGTTCTTTGAAAGAGGAACCACTTACTTTAAAACAATGAGCCCTGGTTCTAGATTCTCCCTCAAGAGGAAATATCTTCCACAACCATCTTGTCAACATCTTTTGGAAATGTTACAAATTGTGCAAAACAAATTGATATAAACAGCAATGTTATAGTGGCCTAATAATCAGATCACTGAACAAAAAGCAAAGAATCCAATGGATCAGATGACATTTGTAGAGGGAGAATGAATAGCTGACATTTTGTGTCAAATCCCTTAATCTGGACTGTAGGAACAGGTGGGAGGTGGCCACGTTCAAGAATTGACGGGAAGGCTGAGGATGAGGTGAGGTCAGGTTATTGACCGGAGATGCTGAACGTTGACCAGGATACTGGGGACAATTCCATTGTGACACGAAGGTTGCTCGTGCAGTGGATGGTGTAGAAGTCATATAAGGTACAACAGGGCACCGAAGGTCCAGAGGGGTTCAGGTGATGGAGAGTGTGAACATCTCTTGAGCACCTCAAAACTGTGGTCCACGGCAGCAGACCAGGTTATCCGTGAGTTAGGTGATCTGATGAAGGAGGGAAGAGAGGAGCAGCAATCTGGCTGTAGCTCCCGATGAAACGGCGGTAGAAGCCCTAGAAGCGCTGGTGAGTCTGTCTCTGGTGCTGGAACAAGAGGTCAGGAGGAGTTTACTAGATAGAAGAACTGTCATCTCTACCTGGTGATGCCACTTCCTGGACCCAGTAGGCATTTGATGCGTGGGTGATCAGCAGCCGCACTGTAAGTGCACAACTTGTTCCTCTACCACTGCTCACGATCTTGGGGGGGGGGATTAAGGGAGCTCTCCCTAACCGCCTGGCTTCTGGAGGCATTGATGATGAAGGTCCTGCAGCCTGAAATGTTTCCAGGAACTGGGATTCTGATTGACGACCTGGAGGGTTATTCCTTTAGACACTTGTCAGTTCGGAGTGCCAGAGTGATGAGGCTTTTGAGGTTAGTGGGCATCTCCCAAGGTGACAGCTCATCTTTCAAGCTTTTATTTCACGGTGTAATCTAGCTCACACTGAGTGTGATCCTTGACACAGGCCAAGTTTCCAAGCCACTTCCCAGATGGTCAAAATCTCCTGTTACTCAGCAGAGCGTTCCTCATTTTGGTTGTAATGTGGTGGGGGGGGTGGGGGGGGATGGTTATTGTCCCGTTTCGGAGCAGCCCAGATCAGAGCTTTCTCTGTCAAGAGAGAAATGATGAAGGCAATATTGTCTCGGTCTGTGGCATACTTGGAGCTTGAAGTATAAGATGCTCTGGGGCAGGAAGTTGTGCTGTCAGAATGCAGATCCATCAAAGTGTTCGAACGCTGGAATCAGGGTCACGGAGGGAGAGGGGTTGGACTGGGGTTGCTGATTCGAGACAGATAGTGGGTTGAGAGTGACAAGGAAATTATCTATAATGTCTTGCTGCTTCTGAATCGTGCATTCTTGTCGATTGATGACTTCCTTTAGGCAAGTAAACTGCTGGGTCGATCACTGGTTCACTCGTCCTGTCAGGAAAATTAGAGGAGGTCTGAACTAAATACAGAGCAGTGGAGACGATTTAGTGATGAGTGACAACTTTAATATCAAACTGCAAAATAACAGGTCATGAGGGGCCACTGAACAAGAGAGAACAGATACTGAACATGATAAGGCAACAAGGTAACTGAAGGCTAGGAGCGACTGGATGGGGCTGACTGGTTTGCTGAGTGAACAAGGATTGTGGATGAGAACTGGGTTTAAATAGGCTGCAGGTGACTCCTGTTAGCTGGCTGGAGGCTGGGAGAAGCCTGCTTGTGCAGGTCTGACAAATACAGTACATATGGGACATTTAGGAGACTCCAAGATAGAAACATGGATGAAAGAAAAAATAAAGGGTTATGGAATCTGTATGTGAGGATCACTAGCGAGCTCAAGTGAGTGAATCAAGGAGACTTCAGCAATTCAGATAAAATTAAAGATTTATTACAAAAATTAACTAGGGGAACTCACAAGAGCCCAGGCAAACGATACTAAATCTAGACAAACAGAAATTACTGATGATACACAGTCCAGGTTTCGCCCAACAAGGAACCACAATGACCCAGCAAAGAGGATTGGCACGCCCCTCGGAAATACACCCTGGAGCACGTAGGAATTCCGAACATTGTCAATGCCATGCTAATTGAATGATCCCAAATTGAAGAAAAGTTATAAAAACAAAGAGTTTAACAATTCCCATGATCCCAGACAAGACAACTGCAAAACAACGTGAAAAACCAGCGCTTGTGCAACGACAAACAATTAGAAAGAAATGGTAGACAATCCAAGGACAACGTATACCCATCAGGTGGCATTGAGAAAGATCCAGTCCACGCACAAACTGACAAACGAAAACTTTTCTTTAAAAAACGATCCCTGATTGGGACACTGTAGGAGAGAAAGGTTGACACACAAAGGGCCTTTGCTGTCCTGTACTATGTTCTAAGTTCTTTGAAGTTGTGTGATATGATATATTGTTTGCACTTAGAGAGCAGAATGGTTCTCAGTTTAATGTTGCATTGAAACAATGTCACTGCACACTGTAAATTATTGACCGCCCAGATTTTTACGATACGTTTCTGGATGGAAACCATATGGAACCCAGAATCTCTCATCAGAACCAAAAGTGATGTCAACTGCATCATGGGCTAGCACCTGCAATGGTTGGCTTCACAACTGGCATTTCTTGAAACTGTGGCTCCCACATTCTTGCCTGCAGTTATTGTCTAGTCAAGGAGACAGAACAGCAGGAGAGAAAACAGTGGCATCACTGAATAATCTCTCAAAACATTCATTTGAATCTTGCATTCAGATTTCATCTCATTCCCAGCACGATATTGTGAGCACTGAGATAAGCAGCAAGCAGAACAGGTACAACTCTGAAAAAGATATATTTAGTTCATCAAGCCATTGACAGAACCAGGGGATTACTGCCTCCCTGGGTCAGCTCCTTTTTCAAAAGATTTTGGCTCTCACTGTGACAGTGAAGCAAATAAACTAATAGTACAGTAATAAAACTACTGCCATGCTTTAACATCTAAAAGCAACATTTGAAATGTAACAAGCAGCTGAAGCTCTTTGATATATCTAATTTATTTTGTCCTTATTCATCTTTTAAAAAATTATGTGATGTATAATGTATGAAATGAAGGCAACAATATATAAATAATATAGACATTGTTTTTATAATATGAACTCTTTGTTGCATTATAAAAATTTAGAGTGACTTTTGCTGAAATATATTTAAGAAAGATTAATGTGTTGGAGTGAGGTTCCTTTGTCTGTCGCTTTCCAGTAAAAGGGATTAGTGACTGTAAACACGTGGAGAAAGAAATACCAAAAGATCATTAAACCCTTGTTCTGCCAACATTATCAATAGCCATTTATAGGAAATGTTATTTCACTTCTGATGCTATCTTTTAACAGAATAAACTAACTTATTTTATTTCTCAAAATCATTTCTAATCTCAATACTATAAGATGATATTAGTTTGGAATACTAGAAATTGCCATTCAGGGCCATTCTACCTCTAACACTGCAGATGCTGGATTTCATGAAGGGGAATACATGGTCAAAAACTAAATGATTCTATTCATAGTTTTGTCCTTTTTTTAGCTCAGAAATACTTCTTGTAAGACAGGTGACTTCCCTTGCCTACATATGTCAGAATCAGAGTCAGAATTTGGTTTAATATCACTCACATATGTCGTGAAGTTTGCTACTTTATGGCAGCAGTACAATGCAATACATGATAAATATAAATGTAACCCCCTGGGTCGCCTCAGGCTCGCTCAGATCGTTCTCGTCTAGGGGGAGCTGCCTTTGGCCCCGCCAAACTGGGTGATCAGCTTGTGTGGATGCTGTGTGATGTCCCCGCCTTGACAAAAAAAAACAAACAGGACACCATATGCGATTAAATGATTACAATTAATAAAGATTACTATAACTAAGTGATTAATAATGATACAATATATATGAAGGAAACGAAAGTAAAGAAAAGGCGCCAAAACTTATCAAAGTCCAAACCACTTCGTGCACAGTCGTTGAAGCTCAATTACCGAAGTCTTCTGGCCACCATTCGATCCCCTCCAAACTCCTCGACTCGCAGCTCAGGACCACCCGAAGTGATCAACCAAGCACATCTATCCTCATCTCTTCTCCTCGTGGTACCTCCTGGCCTTGGACCCCCGCTTGGGGTCCATTCCTTGCCCAGCTTACAGCATCACATCCTCTCTCTCTCAACCCCTCACCTGACTCACCCAAAATGCCCGCCAACACTAGCTTACAGACTCAGAAGAAAGAACAACATTAATCCCAATTGGTTAACAAAGGAATACAATTCCTGTTGTCAGTAAATTTTAACCCAAACAAGCTTCCAGCACTCTCTCATAACAAAGAAGCATTCCTACTTTTAACAAACCAAAGAAGCCATTTTGATTAACATACGCAGTAGCAAAGAAAAAGAAGAAACCCCCTTTACATAAAGAAAACAATTGAATTACGGTAAGTATGTTTCTATAAAATAGTTAAAATAAGTAGTGGAAAAAAAGCAGAAATATAAAGTAATGAGGTAGTGTCCATATAGAAATCGGATGGCAGTGGGGAAGAAGTTGTTCCTGAATTACTGAGTGTCTGCTTTTAGGCTTCTGTAATTCCTTCCCAACGTACAAAAGCTGATAATTGAATTGGTGTAGGTTGTCCAAACATCCCAAACCAAGGTTTAGTGAATCACAAACAAGAGAAAATCTGCAGATGCTGGAATTCCGAGCAACACACACAAAATGATGGAGGTACTCAGCAGGCCAGGCAGCATCTATGGAAAAAAAGTACAGTCGACGTTTCGAGCCGAAACCCTTCGGCAGGTCTGGATTTAGCAGGTTTAATAAATTACTAGAATGGTGATACATCTTTCCTGAGGTTGAGAGTTTGCAGGAATCGTAATGTGGCAGATGACACTTTGAAAGGCTTCTCTTTCTGTCAAACACGAGACAATGTGAGGTGTTTGGCTTCGTACTCCTTGTCGAGTGATCCAATGAAGCGTGACTTAGTAACTGAGCAATTGATTCTTCCCTGACTGCAGCCTCAAACCTACTGGTCCCTCTACCAGTATCTGCTTATGACTGGCTAGGTCATCCTTCCATGACTGTTGAATGCCCTTGCAGCCGAGAGATCATACATCTGAGATAAAACCTCCATAACTATTAATAGCTGTATTTGTGGATTTCCCTTTGATTTAATCCCATATTTTGCACTCCACTCCACTTGGACATGAACCAGCAGAACTTCAGCTCTTCCATCCCTCTACATTCATATCAATGTTAGCTCTTTGATACAATTTTAATACATTATAAAGTCACAATTTTCACTTACATTCCAGGCAGTCGAGCAATTTCAGTAGCTACAATGCTAACAAAGGGGGTTTCAGTTGAGAAGCCGATTTTAACAGAAGAATTCATTTACAGAATTAACATTTAAGTTGAGAAAAATAAACTGCAAGGTTTTCCTACATCTGTGTTCCATTGTTGAAATGAGTTTACTGCATATTGACACAAAATGCCACAATAAACAGACTGCTTCTTGACACACAGCAGAATTCTAATTGTACTAGTTCTTTGTTTGTTTGGATAGATGAAGTGCTCTTGGAATAGTTTCTAATTCAAAAGCTTTCAGACTATTAGTATTTCCAAAGGCTTTGGCCAGACAGCCTGGGCACTTGGAGCTTATTTAATGTATTGTGAATTCAAAGCATTATGGATAGTCAAAAATATAGATTATAGTAACCATAATGTAATAGTCTACTCTCCTAGAGCCTCCACTTTACTTCTACCCCATTCGCAGTGAGTGGAACCCTGTGTACACACAACCATATTTCAAGATTCAAGTCTATTTATCATGTGTACATCGAAACATACAGTGAAATGCATCAATTGAGTTAACAACCAACACATCCAAGGATTTGCTGGGAGTAGGCTGTAAGTGTTGCCACACATTGTGGCGCCAACGATGCTAGGCGGAACAACACAGAACACAAGGAAGTGACAAAGCCCCCCATTCCTCCCTTACATCCACATACATACACAGCCCTCTAACCCCAAAATAGTCTGTATTCTTCCATCTCCAGCCTCAAACACTCCCGGATTTGGACTCAGTTTCAGGTGTGCGGCCATTAGGCCTTTAGGCATCTCAACTGATTCACAGAGCAGGCAGACCCAACTTGTACCCCAATTTCACATTGTTCAACTACACTCTCCAGGGCTCTGCCATGCATTGTTTATGTCCTGACCTGGTTTAACTTTATAAATCACTTGTCTAGGTTAAATTCCATCTGCCCTTCCCTTGTCCACTTTCCCAATTGATCTCTATTCTGTTGCAAACACAGACAACTTCCTTCACTGTCCACTGTCATCTGTGGATTTATCAATCGTGTCACCTACATTCTTGTCCAAATCACTCATATATATGAAAACAACAAAGGACCCAGCACTGAATGTCAGATCACGAGCCTTTCAATGTTGTGTCTGGATTGATTTTCTGACTGCAAAGCCATTTTCTTGCATGGGTCAGAATGCTGGCACGTGACAGAGAATGACCTCGCAAAGCTGTCATCATTTCACACCATAAGTCACTGGAAGATCCTCCATATTTTCTGGCCAGGAAAGATCTCCAACCATGACCTACTCCTTCAGTGTCATGAAGAGAACATGGCCACAATCATCGTGAGAAAATGGTGGCGGATGATTGGGCATGTGTGGTGAACTACATATACCTGTCTGGACACGCCCCTTGCTGACTGCTCCTGTGGCTCCTCCCACAGACCCCGGTATAAAGGCGATTGAGGCCTGAGCCTGGCCTCTCAGTCTCCAGGATGTAGTATGGTGCTCACTCACTGCTTGTTCCTTCTTCCAGTCAATAAAAGCCGATATCTCGCCTTTATGTCTCAGAGTGAGTTATTGATGGTGCATCAGCATGTAATGAGAAGTGAGGGTTCTTTGGACCCCTGAAGGGCCGAGGAAACATGGAAGACCAAAGGCAACTTGGTGCCGTACTGTAAAGGCAGAAATGGAGATCCTGAACCACACCTGGGGCACAGCAAAGACAGACAGAGATGGAGGACCTTCTTTGCTGTCCAAAATGGCAGGCCAGCCATATAACTGGCATTAACTAGCTAATGCTAGTTTCATTTTCTTTCTCTTTCTATAAATGCCACCAACCTGCTGATTATTCCAGCATTCTCTCAGATTCAGATTCCTAGCATCAGCACTGTTTTCCTTCTTTAATGTTTTCTGTCACACAGGTCCAGCACTGTTTTCCTTCCTCCCTGTTTTTTTAAATCTATCCCCTTCTGCCTACATCATCCTCTGACAGCCTTTCTGTGGTGAACAGACCTCCACTCTCACTCATCACCTTTTGTGTCATTGTCTCCTTTAGCCCACCAAACTGCAAGTAGGTTCATTTCCTTTGTACCCTCCATATCTCCAGCATCTCTACAACTTTCCTAACATTTACCCATTTGGACAGAAGGTCTTTGACTTGAAACTCCAAGACAACACAGTGCTGCTGCTTCACACCGCCAGTGACCCTGGTTCGATCCACACTACCTGCTGTTCGTGTAGATCTTGCACATTTCCCTCCATTCACAGCTTCTTTCCACATCCCAAAGATGTGCTGGTGAAGGCATTAACTCGGTAAGTTACAGCTCATGTATGTGTCTGGCAGAAGATCCACAGTGGAGCTGATGGACATGTGAGAGAGAACAGGCTATCGGGGAACAAGTAGAGGAATGGGACTTCTGGGACTGCTCTGAGAGCCACATAGAATTACAAACAAAGAGAACATCTGCAGATGCTGGAAATCCAAGCAACTCATGCAAAATGCTGGAAGAAATCAGTAGGCCAGGCAGCATCTATTGCAAAAAGGACAGTTGACATTTTGGGCCGAGACGCTTTGGCAGGACTGGAGAGGAAAGATGAGGAGTAGATGTAAAAGGTGGGAGAGAGAGAAAAACACAAGGTAGTAGGTGAAACCGGGAGGGGGAGGGATGAAGTAAAGAGCTGGAAAGTTGATTAGTGAAAGCGATACAGGGCTGGAGAAGGGGGAATCTGATAGGAGAGAATAGAAAGCCTTGGAAGAATGAAAAGGGGAAGAGTAGCATCAGAGGGAGGCAATGGGCAGGCAAGGAGATAAGGTGAGAGAGGAAAAAGGGGATGGGGAATGGTGAAGGTTGAGGCCATTATTGGAAGTTCGAGAAATTTGTGTTCATGCCATCAGCTTGGAGGCAATCCAGACGGAATATAATTTGTTGTTTCTCCAACCTGAGTGTGGCCCCATCACAACAGTAGAAGAGGCCATGGATTGACATATCGGAATGGGAATGGGAAATGGAATTTAAATGGGTGGCTACTGGGAGATCCCGCTTCTTCTGATGGATGGAACGTAGGTGCTCGGCGAAGCAGTCTCCCAATCTGCGTCAGGTCTCATGGGTATACAGGAAGCTACACTGGGAGCAACAAACACAGTATATGACCCCAATAGAGCCACAGGTCGCCTCACCTGGAAGGACTGTTTAGGGCCCTGAATGGTAGTGAGGGAGGTGGTGTAGGGGCAGGTGTAGCACTTACTCCGCTTGCAAGGATAAGTGCCAGGAGGGGGATCGGTGGGTAGGGACGAATAGATAGGGAGATGTGTAGGGAGTGATCCCTGTGGAAAGCAGAAAGTGTGGGGGGGGGAGTGAAGGGTGTACTTGGTGGTGAGATCCTATTTGAGATGGTGGACATTCTGGAGAATTATGTGCTGGACTCGAATTTGAGGGCAGGGTGGAAGTTGGAGGCAAAGGTGATAAAATCGATGAGCTCTGCAAGGGTGCAGAAAACAGCACTAATACAGTCATTGATGTAGCGTAGGAAAAGTGGGGGACAGCCACCAGTGTAGGCTTGGAACATAGACTGTTCCACGTAGCCGACAAAAAAGCAGGCACGGTTGGGACCCATGCAAGTGCCCATGGCTACACCTTTTGTCTGAAGGAAGTGGGAGGAGCCAAAGGAGTAGTTATGAAGAGTGAGGACAAGTTCCAGCAGACGGAGGAGAGTGATGGTGGAGGGGATCTGGCTGGGTTTGGTATCCAGAAAGAAACAGTGAGCCTTGAGGCCTTCTGGTGGGGGATGGATGTGTATAGGGACATAGCCATCCGTAGTAAAAATAAGATGATGGGGGCCAGGGAACCTGAAATCATTGAGAAGATGCAGAGTGTGTGAAGTGTCACGGATGTAGGTAGGAAGGGTCTGAACTCAGGGGGATAAAACATAGTGGAAGTATGCAGGTATGAGTTCAGTGGGGCAGGAACGTGCTGAAACAATGGGTCTAACTGGACAAGTGAGTTTGTGGAACTTGGCTAGGAGGTGCAGGGTGTGGGAGCGATGAGGATGTGGGCAGTGGGGTCTCAGTCCGAAACGTCAACTGTACTTTTTTCCATAGGTGCTGCTTAGCCTGTTGAGTTCCTCCAGCATTTTGTGTGTGTTGCCACATAGAACTGACAGCATCCACTGTCATAAGAATCTATCCTACATCCTGGACTAATCATCTGGCGACCTTTGCTCTATTAACTGCAGGGAGAGCCAAGCTGAACAAAAAATTGGACAGTCTTGACTCAATTACTGCTTGATATTATGAAGCAGTATCATAGGGTACTACAGAATAGGAACCAGCCCTTCAGCCAATCTAGTACACGCTGACATAGTCTTGTTCTAGGTCTGCCTGCACTCGGAACCGAGCTACCTCTGAACCCCTACCATCCGTGTACCTATTCAAACTTCCCTTAAACGTTACAATTGAACCAACATTTTAAGAGTGATTTTTGAGTTTAGGACATACACATTTTGTAATTGACTTTGGCTACCAGTGTTCACATCTGAATACGTGCAGCTCTGAACAATCGGTTCCTAAAAGCTGTGAATCCCAACCAGACAGTGCTGATTAAAATTCATTTGGATGTCTGTGGTATGGATGCATATCAGGACGTGTGAAGGTGTGTAGTTTCAAAGGAAGCATTGTCCGTACATTGTCAATATGTAATTGTCTTTTGCTGTGTGGTACATCAAATATCGACCCCACGTTGGACCAGCTAGACCTTTTGACCAAAAGCATCTCTATATAATGCCTGCTGTACATTGTTTTGTCAAATAAAGAAGCTGTTTTATATCTAATAGTACCTTTCTCCATTAACTTCATTTACGCCACAACACTGCACCGCCCCCCCCCCCCCCAACTTCCACTGGCCTCTTCTTCCACATTCCGCACCTCCCTCTGAATGAAGATGTTTCTCCTCAGATTCCCCTTAAATCTTTCAGCTTTCACCCTAAGCCTATGATCTCTAGTTCTGCTGTCACCCAGCCTCAGGGAGAAAAAAACCTGCATCTGTTCAGACAAGTATGAGGGCTGTTTTAACTTGCCTGAACTGTTTAGTGATGGCAGGTGAATGGAAGTAGTAGAGGAGGGTACAACTGCAATGTTTAAAAAACATTTGGATAGGCATATGGATAGAGTGGTCTTAGAGGAATATAGGCAAATGAAACCAGCTCAGAAAGGCACGTTGGTTGGTTTGGACAAGTGGGGCTGAAGGGCTCATTTGTGCATTATATAACACTCTGACTCTCACTCTGTGACTCTGGGACTTTGTAAAGAGGATTTTCTCCCACAGTGTAGCAGAAGTTTAAATTTCAATAAGGCCTTCAGTAACATACATTTAATAAGCGTCAAAAAGTAATAGCTGGCACTCACATGGAAAAATATATTGAATTAATATTTCTCAGATGCTGCAGGGACTATGATTACTTAATAAATAGACATTTTCTACACATGAGCTTTTAAATTTAAAACAAAGCAATGAAAACAGTGAAATAAATGACGACAATAAAAACACTTCAATGAAATTATATTCACGTGCTCCCCCCCCCCCACCCTTCTCGGAGTTATTGGGAAAACATCCCAAAGGTGCTTATTGCTCCACATGTCCACTTTCATGCTTAGACAGCAACTGCCTATTCAGCCTTGGTAGCAAAGGCAGGGGAAGGGTGAAAGGCTGTGTACGCAATTCCATTCAAATCTGAAGCTGTGGCATGCAGTTTCCTGCAGGGTGATTCTACTGCTGAATGACCAGGAGTAGCAGATATTGGACTTGGAGCTCATTGTCTCAGCTTTATTGGCCTGTATTTGTTTTCCCACTACTTACTTCCAAAGTGGGTTTGTGCGTTTAACACCAGAAGCATTGACCCTTTAGGATAATGCCCATTGTTTTGTGATTACTGCATAGGATTGTACAACAGGATTACTGCAACAAACTATGCCACTGCACAGTTACTGACAGTAACTAAGCACATCTTCATGAACATCACAGTTGGAGTTCAGTGGGATTATGCAAAGTATTAAAGATGAATGGCTTAAGTGCTTTGACGTCCTCCTTAATCTTGGTGAGTATGAGATCCTTTTAAATCTATTGATTGGCAAAAGGCCAGGGTGGAACTGGAATATCCCCTGATTGCTCAACGGAACAAGAGCACAGTGTGCCATCAAGTTGCAAGAACTACGGAAAAACCAGTGGGATTTCACTAGAAGTTACAAGATTGATGTTTACCATGCCGGAACGTCGAGACCCATGAGTCACAGCCTCAAAATAAGGGGTCAGTCAGAGCAGCCACAAGAAGCAATTTAAGTAACACACATACATACACACACGCACGCACGCACACACGCACACACGCACACACGCACACACACACACACACACACACACACACACACACACACACCGCACCCCCGAAGAAACTCAAGGCCAGGTAGCTTCTATGGAAAAGAGTACAGTCAACGATTCGAGCCAAGACCCTAGATTTTCTCTTGATTACGAGAAGAAATTTATTCACTCAGAGAGCAATGTATCTTTAGAAATTCTGCCCATGAATGTTATGTAGGCTCAGTTAGTGAGCGTATTCAAGACAGGCATCTAATATTTTTAGATATTAAGGAAAGAAAGAGGTAATGGGTTACAGTACAAGAGTGATGCAGAGGTTAAGGATCAGCTATGATCTCAATGAATGGTAAAGTAGCAGGAAGAGCTGAATAACCTTCTCCTGCTTCTAGTCTTCATCTTCTAATGTACTAGGTTCAACGACAAATTTATGCTCCGATGATTGGACTCAGCTGAGATGAGCGTTGAACTTGACCTCGGCCGTGCTGAGCTACAGAAGGGTACTGTGATGAAATGCTTTGAGAGGCTCATCATGGTTAAAATTAGCTCCTGCCTAAGCACGGACCTGGGTCTGCTGAAATTTGCCTGCAGCCATAATGGGTGCAATCTCACTGGCTCTCCACTCGGCCTTGGACCACCTGGACAATGGCAATGTCGATGTCAGTCTGCTGTTTATTGACTGCGGTACAGCATTCAGCAGCATCGCCCCCTCAGCACTAATCAATAAGCTTTAAAACCTGGGCTTCTGTACATCCCTCTGCAAGTAGATCCTTCCTCACTGAGAAATTGCAGTCAGTGTGAATTGGAAATAACATCTCCATCTCACTGACAATTAGCAGAGGTGCACCTCAAGGACGCGTGCTTAAACTGCTGCTTTAATCCCTCTGCACCCATGACTAGGCACAGTGCAAGCACCACTGCTGTCACAACGGTTTTCAGCAGAATCAGAGGGCAACAAGGAGGCGTACAGGAGTGAGGTTGATAGTGGGCTTCAGGAGGGGAAGTTGTGGGACTACATGCCTCACCGAGGGGTCAGCAGTGGAAAGGGTGAGGAGTTTCAAGCTCCTGGGTGTCAACGTCTCTGAAGGTCCATCCTGGGCTCAACATACTGACGCAGTTACAAAGAGGGAATGCCAGCGGCATTTAGGTAGAGGACCTCTGTTGGTTAGGGCCAACCATGGATAGTGTGTTTTCATTGTCCCTTTGATATGCAAGCCAGGGCAGCACAATATGGACAGCAGGCAGGCTCCCCCTCTCTACGCAGCTGATGAATCCAAAGGAGCAGCAGAGACCAATCCAGTTCAACACCAGTGGAGTCGCAGGAGCAGCTGGTCTGTATGGGCCTCAACATTGGACTGCCGTAGGGAATCCAGCTCTGGATATTTTCTCGGGGTTACGCACAAAGCCTTCACCATGAGTGGATGGAGCTGTGATGCAGCGGATGATTCAGATCAGAATTTCTTTTCCCTAGATGAGCTGCTAACCATGGCTGACAGGCCCCATCTGCCCAAAGTGACTGATTTGAAGGCGCCTGTAACCCACCTCTGTCCTTCTCCTGTCAGTGGAAACAGAAGCTACAACACACGTGAAGGCCAGGAGCTGAACCTGGTTGTCAGAGGCTATTTGAGATGAGTGCTTTAGCAGCCCTTAATGGATAGTGTGAGCTTATCCCCCACTACCTCCCCCAGCTATGACAACCTTCAGGAACCATCTATGCATAGTGGATTCAGGTTAATTAGGCCCTTAGTTAATTGGGTAATCATTTATTTGGGACTACTTTTAAAGAACAAGTACTAACTGATAAAATAGCCCGGAGTATCTTCATTTTCAAGTATTGTCAGTGGCATGTGTTTGTGTGGCTTTAAACCAAAACACAGTTCTTCGAGCAAACAGTTTTAGATAGCATCGGCAAAGCCGGAGTGGGGTCCCGAAGGCAGCTGGATGTCATTGAACATCCATCCAGCTCCTCCTGCAGCCAAGCTGGTGCCAAAGATATTGCTTCATAACCTCACTACACTGGTGAGGCAGAGAGGGCCGTCTTAACGACTGGGCATCTCAGGATCTCCATACCTTCCACCCAGGCTACTGATGATGATCATCATCACCCATTGTCCTTTGAGACAGACAGACGCCAACCGCCCCCTCAGTGCTATTGGCAGGGCAGTTTCTGGGTTCATGTGCAATAACAATGAATAATCAGTGACATATTTCAAGTCAGAATGGCATGGAAGCGGAGCCTGGAGGTTGAGATATTCCAGTGCGCCACTACCTCCAGGTTCCAGTTAGGGAGAAACTGCTGGAGCACTGCAGTTAAGTAACTGTTGTACTTTTTTGTATACGGTTCACACTGCAGCCACTGTGCACCAGCGATGGTGGGAGTTAATATGCAACGTGGTGGATGAGGTGTGCCATTTAAGAGAACTACTTTGTCCTGAACACTGATAGAGCATCTTTGGTATTGCCGGAGCTGCATTCATGCAAGCATGCAGAGAGTATTCCTCTACTGCCCTGAACTGTGCCTTGTAGATGTAGCGGTTTGGAAAATGACAGCAGGTGAGTCCCTCATGGGATGATACACAGTAGTCATTGTAATTCCGCAGCTAACGCTGCTGGGCTGCAGGACGATGGAGAAATTGCAGGCAGAGGCAGTTGCATGTGTGTGTTCCCTTTAATTATCAACTCCAATGTTTGAGCTTTTAGGGCTGGGAGCACTTACTGTATCCTAACTCCCTCTATGTCTACAAACAGTAGTTTCTGTGCTGCACTCCTGGCATCTTTTTCAGCGTCTTGCAAGCCAAGTAAAATGCATCCATCCATTTAACTACCTTGCAGCCGGTCTGAGCGACACCCATCTTGAGCACAAATGTGTTTGTAAAGTGTGTTTCGATTAGTTCGCGTTGTTTGTTTAGGCTGACTGGTAATGTGTATTTAGATTAATTCCTTAAATACCTTTGGAGAGGTTAGTGTTTTCATTGCATTTCCTTGTACATTAATACTGATGTTTGTTTACAATGCTCTACAGTACAAATATATTAATCCAGTACACTTTTGTTGATCTACAATCTGAATTAAGTAATTGAACTGGGCATCTCCATCCTTGCCCCTACCGCTTCTCTCTGGCATACCTCTGAATCTGTTCTTCTACAACCTGATCCCCCCCAACTCCTGTTCAAATTCATCCCAACTCCTGTGTAATTCTTGCTCTTGCACAGTTCCATCCCCATTGCTGGCTTTGTCCAGTCTTCTGGTTTCTTTGCTTTCCCATTTCAGGCTTCCACCATGTCGTCTTTTCCCAGGATATTTTGTTTTTGATGACTGCCATGGGGTTGGCATTTCTTTCATGTGATTAGAAACAGTGAGGAGGAAATGGTTTTTGGAGGTTCTCTGAAGAATTCCCAATATGACTACAGTATTCTGGTTGAGAACTTAGAAAGATGCAACCTCAGTATAATAATGCAGCTGAGAGGCCAGTCTGAAGATAGCGGTGTCTTCCAATAGAATCTCTAAGAGAAAACAACTCTGTTCTCAATAAAATATTTATCTGTCCTCCAAAGGCCATGTAAGATTCAGAGTCTCTTGGTTTACATCCATGCTGCTGATAATGTCCCGAAGCAAGCAAATAGATTCACTCTTAAATGTCCATTTACTGTTCTTGTCTTATGTCCTGACACCTGCTGAATGTTTCCTGTACTTCCTGTTTTTATTTCACATTTCAACCATCTGCAGTAATTTTCTCTTCTCACAATGCCAAGCAAGACTAGTGCCAGGCTTAGAAAACATCAACAACGTGAAGCTCCTAATTAGTGCCTACATTTAGAATAAATCCTAACAGTGTATGTATTATGCTTACAAAAGCTTAACTTCTTGTGGGCATAGTAAAAAGACATAGACGTAGGTGCAGAATTAGGCTACTCAATCATGGTTGATCCTTTTTGCCCCTCCTCAACCGCATTCCCTGGCCTTCTCCCCATAACCTTTGATACCATGTCCAATCAAGAACCTATTAATCTCTGCCTTAAATATACCCAACAACCTGGCCTCCACAGCTGCCTGTGGTAACATACTCCACAAATTCACCACGCTCTGGCAAAAGAAATTTCTCTGCATCTCTTTTTTAAATAGACACCCCTCTATCCTGAGACTGTGCTCTCTTGTCCTAGCCTCCCCCACCATGGGAAACATCCTTTCCACATCTACTCTGTCTAGGCCTTTCAACATTCGGAAGGTTTCAATGAGATCCCCCTCATCCTTCTAAATTCCAGGTGAGTACAGATCCAGAACCATCAAACATCTCTTTCAATTCTGGAATCATCTATATGAACCGCCACTGGACCCTCTCCACTGCCAGGACACCTTTTCTTAGATGAGGAGCCCAAAACTGTTCACAATACTCGAAGTGCAGCCTCACCAATGCCTTATAAAGCTTTAGCATTGCATCCTTGTTTTCATACTCTAGTCCTCTTGAAATGAATGCTAACATTACATTTGCCTTCCTCACCACTGACTCTACCTGCAAGTTAACCTTTAGGGTGTGCTGCACAAGGATTCCCAAGTCCCTTTGCTTCTCAGATTTTTGGATTTTCTCCTCGTCTAGAAAATAGTCTGTACACTTAATTCTATTACCAATGTGCATGCCACGCATTTTCCAACATTGTATTTAATTTGCCCTTTCTTGCCCGTTCTCCTAAACTGTCTAAGTCTTTCTGCAGCCTACCTGTTTCCTCAACACTGCCTGCTCCTCCACCAATCTTCATATCATCTGCAAACTTGGCAACAAGGCCATCTATTCCAACAGCTAAATCACTGATATACAGTGTAAAAAGAAGAGTTCTCAAAACCAACCCCTGAGGAACACTACTGGTCACTAGCAGCCAACCAGACAGGGATCCTTTTATTCCCACTTGCTGCCTCCTATCAATCAGCCAATGCTCTAACCATGTTAGTAATTTTCCTGTAATACCATGGGCTCTTAACTAGGTAAGCAGCCTCATGTGTGTTATCTTGTGAAAGGCCTTCTGAAAGTCCAAATATACATCCACTGCATCCCTTTTATCTATCCTACTTGTAATCTCCTCAAAGACTCCCAACAGGTTCATCAAGCAAGATTTTCTCTTAAGGGAATAATGCTGACTTTGTACTATCTTGTCCCATGTCACCTAGTAATCCATAACCTCATCCTTAACAATTGACTCCAACATCTTCCCAACCACTGAGATCAGGCTAACTGGTCTATAATTTCCTTTCTGCTGCTTTCCTCCTTTCTCAAAGAGTGAAGAGACGTTTGCAATTTTCCAGTCCTCTGACACCATACCAGAGTCCAATGAATTTTGGAAGTTCATTGCTAATTCCTCCACAATCTCTAATGCTGCCTCTTTCAGAACCCTAGGGTGCAGTTCATCTGGTTGGGGTGACTTACATATCCTTAGGTCTTTCAGCTTTTTGAGCATCTTCTCCCTTGTAATAGCAACTACACCCACTTCTCTCACACCCTTTAACATCCAGCACACTGCTAGTGTCTTCCACAGTTAAGACTGGTGCAAAATATTCATTTAGTTCATCTGCCATCTCCTTGCCCCCCATTATTATTTCTTCTGCCTCATTTTCTAGTGGTCCTATATCCACTCTCATCTCTCTTTTATTTTTTACATACTTGAAAAAGCTCTTACTATCCACTTTGATATTGTTTGCTAGCTTTCTTTCATATTTTGTCTTTTCCTTTCTAACTAATGATTCCTTTAGTTGCTCTCTGTAGGTTTTTAAAAGCTTCCCAATCTTCTAACTTCCTGCTAGTTTTTGCTTTGTTGTATGCCCTTTCTTTGGTTTTTACATTCGGATTGACTTCCCTTAATGTGGCTGGTCAAGGCTGGATTTGACGTCATGACCAATGTGATGTTGAAGTTCTCCACCTGGAGCCACAGTTAGCACCCTATCATGCAGGAGAGGCGATCAGATGAAGCAATAACCAGCTTAATCCATAGTGATTCCAATTTTCTAACAAAACGTAATAGTAACCATACAATTAGGATACTGCGAATAGGTCACGCTGATTTTAGTCTTGATTGTGCATCCTGCTGTTCCACCAAATGGGGTTCGATGCTCAGGGCACTCCTTTTTAATTTACCATTTAGAAATTTTATTTCCGTCGTGATTGGTTTTAAATTTGAAACATGAGATGTACATTTAAAGCAAAAATAGTCAAAGCCTGAATGCTGGAGGCTCAAGAATGGTTCCATCCTGTTGCTTTATTGAATGGGCCTCTTCTACAATAAGACTGACTCGTAACGTCAGAGTCTACCTTGTCATGGCCTTGCACCTTATTGTCCACTTGCACTTCCCCTTCCCTGTAACTGTAACATTGTACTTTACATCTTGATATGGCTTTTCCCTTGCTCTACCTCGATGCACTGATTTGATGGAAATTATCTGTATGGTACAAAGGTACAAACATTGTACCTTGCAATGACAGACCCATTCTATTTAGAAGATCAGATGAGGATGTGTTTGAGCATAAGAAAGCCAAATGCCAAGAGCTGGTAGAGCAGTACTAGAGACAGAAGTGGAGGGCACAATGCTAACCCATAGAGGAAGGATGTCAAGGTTTTACTGGGTGTTCGCTATGCAGAACCTATTCTCTCCTTAGCTTTATGGGAGCTGCAAAGAGAAGAGCCATCTGGATGATCAGAGAGCCTGCTGAACGAGTCTCCAGATGGCTATGGATGATCTATGGACCAAAGCTGCTGAGACACAAGCCAGGGCCTGATCAGCCTTGGCTGGGTCACATGAGTGAGACTGATGTTGGAAGACCGGAAGCACATGATGACTCCAGGTTACATCACTCATGATGTGTCCCACCACATTCTAGGATGTGTCTTAGCAGAGCAAGATCATCCATGTAAATATTAAGTTCCTAGTCATTTTGCTTGAAGATCATAAGATTTCTGTACGGTGGAGTGAAGGGTTGACCTTTGCCAGTCGTAATTAGGTCCTTTGGTGAAAATGAATACTGCCCGCTTTATATGATGATATAAAATTACTGAGGTTCTTTCCATCCAACCGATAATCATCACAAAACTATCATTTTTATTCAGAAAGGTTATTAGGCATTGGAAGTATGACTATATCCCACTGGTGCAGTATGGGGAATTTGTACCTGAGGGACATTATTGGAGATAATCTAATCTTCGATTATATCTTCTATGATTAAAATGGTTGCATATTCCCATCAAATGCTTTCTCTCATTTTGATCATGACAAAATTTCCTCTTTTCTTTAGTCTATGGAATGCGATGTAGGACTTCTGCCTGGACAATTTGCTTCCAGATGTAGCAACTCCCAGGTGTTAAGTTAGCCCTGGTATTGGCCAGACCTGAGTCTGCAGAGCAGGGAGCTCTCATGGGTCACAAGAAGAATGCTGATCCATTGAATCTTATCAAAATAGCAAACAAATAGAATTGCATGATGATGTGATCCGGAATAACTCCAAAACATCTCATTTATCCAACATCTGCATATCATCTTTTTAGATCACACCATGTGGAAACCGAATTATTACACAGATCCACACACAATCTATACATAGGAGAATTCCATAGCCAGCATTCCCAGAGAGAGTGCTACACTCACAGAAACACAGTGATAATTTGTGCTAAAATATCTTAACCAAAGTACTGTATGTCTTTGTGGAGTTGGGGTGGGTGGGGGGGAAAGACAGGTAAAATTCTCCGCTGGGTCAGAAACTTGTCTCTATTTGACTTAGGAGTGAGCTGTGTTTTAATCTGGTGAATCATGATTAATATTTTTCTTCTTTTTTTGTCTAAAACAGTATCCCTGAAGTCCGGATTTTGGATAATGGGCCTTTCGAGTGTCATGTTGGCATCTATGATAGAACAAACCGCAAGAAGTTTCTGGAAGCATATGGCCGTGCCTTTCTCAATGTTATGGGTAAGTTAACAAGCACAGAGGTAACCTTCCATTTTATTTATTTAGAGACATAGCGTTGAAAAGGCCTTTCTTGCCCTTTGAGCTGTGCCGCCCAACAACTCCCGATTTAGCCCTAGCTTAATCATGAGACAACTTATAATGACCAATAGCCAGTACATCTTTGGACTGTGGGAGGAAACAGGAACACACAGAGAAAATGCACACATTCCGCTAGGATGATGTACAAACTCCTTAGAGAGGATGCCGGGTTTGAACTCTGAATTCTGATGCCCGAACTGTAATAACATCATGCCACCCAGTATGCAACTGTGGTGTGGGAATGTAATGCATGGGAAGAGAGTTTGAGAAAGCTCACATCTTGGAAGATTTTCAGTATATACAGATGCACATATCTATGCATGCCTTTTCCCACGGATACCACAGTGTAAGAAAACGCAAGTTATGCAAGCAAGTTTGCAGCCAATCTGCCTAGAAGGCTGGCAGGATTACTAGATTTGTGAAGTTACTAACCTGGTTTCTTTTTTGGCTTGGGTTCTTTGTGAGTGACATTTTTCTATTAACTGAGCAAAAGGTAATTCATCTCTATAATTCAAGGACTGTTTATACGATCACAGTCTCAGAATTCTTATTTCATCCAGCAATGTTGTTATTTATGGAGAATCCATGACCTCCAGATCCTGGTTTTTCATTAATGACAAAATAATAGTTGGTTTATTGAAAAAAATGGATCAGAGTTTGTATTATACAACAGTTTCTACATCTCATTTTCCTCTCTCACTCACTCACTCCTGCTCCTAATAAGCTAGAAAAAACATTCTTTCCTGTTAATCTTTCCCTTGAAACTAGCTTCCAAGATCTTGTTCATTCATTCTCTTGGCCTTTCCTCCTTCTTCACCAGTGAGTTAACTTTTATAACTTCTCTGGGAATTCCTTCATGCTGCAGTCTGCAGTTATTCAAGAAAGAGACTCATCACCACCTTGGTGAGGGTGATTACGAATAGCTAGAAACAAGCGCCCTTGCCACGTTCCTTCTTCAAACTAAAATTAAATCCAGCCGCAGACAAAATTAAAACCATCCCCTCTTGTTTCCCCAAATCCTTAACCCATCCCTTGAATACTCTTCCACCTCTCTGGAGCCAGACTCTTCCATGTTGGCTCCAACTCATTGGCTGAAATTTTCTAAAAGATCCTTACTGAGCATCGACAGGTAGGCAGTTGGTCTGAACCATCCTAATTACTCCCTAACTCACACTGGTAATGAGCATTCACTAGGGACAGTCAAATTCAAACAATACTTCTGATTAAATCACAGAATCATCGAACATTATGGCAAGAAAATGGTACTTGGTCTATTGGACCCGTACATGGTCTCTATTGAGCTATCCATCTAGCCTCTTGTCTCTTTCTTATAGTCCTAGAAATACCTTTCCTCAAGTATTTACCCTTTTCCCTTCTGTAAGTTATTTGCTTGTTTCCATCAGTCTTCCAGGTGATACTTTCCAACTCGAGGAGATAGATTTTATTTTGTAAGTTTTAGTAATTGAGCGCAAAAGACAACTGGCACAGAAGAGGAATTGAGGCTTGGGGCAGATCAACCGGGATCATGTTTAATGGTGGGGCAGGCTTGAGGGGCAGAGTGGCCTATTCCTTGCTGCTATTTCAGTTCAACAAAACAGCACAAAAGAATAATTGTCAACTTCCACCAGCATCGCTTCCAACTCCCACCTTCTGTTCCTTAGCCAATTATGTAACCTCTGTGTCCACTAGTTTCATAGCTCCTGCTGGTGAAAATAATTTATCCATAATTGCAAGCCCTTCATCTGAAGTATTTTTTTGGTACTGTGTCAAAGGAACGCCGCAGTGTTCCTGAAGCCTACCACCACTTAGGAGAGGAAGAAAGCTTTAAGCGGCCCACAGGCTGAGATCTGCTCGACTATTGTGCCAAGCTTCTGCAGCTGCCAACAACAATCACTCCAGGTGCCCAAGGCATAGCAGCATTTATAGTTTTCCTCCTCTTCCTCCTCCCAGTGCCAGGCTGCTTGGTCCAGAAAGATATATCACCAGGACTTAAGTGAAACTGACCCAGAGGCATCTTGCTGAGCCAGGGTGGAACATGCCAAGAAACCCACTGCTGACCTGCTGTGTGTTTCCCTCTCATGCTGGTATTTCCCAAGCCTTCAGGTACTTAACTTGAAAAGAATGAATAGAAAGAGTTACATTTATGTAAAAGGTGGTTATTTTAGTCAAAATATTAAATCTACATTGACGTGGTTCTGGCATTTTGTTCAGCTGCACTCCACTTTCTCTGTAGCTGCTACTCTATATTCTGCTTTCCTTGTATTGTCTCAATGTGTATATGTATGGCATGATCTTACAATGCTATGCAACTAGAAGCTTTAAGGCTGATTTATACTTGTGCGTACGGGCTATGCTGTAGCGGGCATGCGTTGGCATGCACTAGAACGTTAGTTGGCGGTGGGGTTTCTATGCCACTGTGTTGAGTTTCTTTGTGAGAGACATGGGCGAGGAAATGCATTTCAAACACTTTCGCATGTCGGCAGGTAGATTTGACTATTTGGTTCATCTGTTTTGCATCGGTGTACAGACATGGCAACCGGAAAAGCAACCGGAAATGTGTAAGAGGAAATGCGTTGCTACCAAGTGGACCAATCACTGTTGTCGCTGTCTGTGTCGCCACGAGTTACTGTTTTGGGGAGGTGCACGTCACCCTATGGTGTAGGGTACAGTGTAGGTGCAACACACAAGTATAAATCAGCCTTTATATTGTATCTCCGTACACATGACAGCAATAAACCAACTTCTATTCCAAGCAACATATAAACTGTTGGAGGAACTCAGCGAGCCAAGCGTAGGTTAATGGGATTGGTGGAAAGGTACATAATTCACAACCACTGACATTGAGTTGGAGTTCATTTTAAGGGTCTGGTCTGACGTGGTGGTGTATTTACTTGAAGTATTTTTTTACTGCGCTTCGTCTTCAGTGTTTGGTCACTGAATGAGCTATTGTGGTTTTTCTTAAACATAAAACGCCTTATGCTGTTTTATTTTGCAAAGGCCTACACGCTCATCTGTGCAAGGAAAGGAATGGTCAATGTTTTGGGTCAAAATCCTCCATCACGACCAGTGCAGTGCTTTGATTTAAAGTATCGACAATCCCTTTCCTCCCATGGATGCTGCCGGTTCTCCTCAGTTCTTCCGGCAATTTCTTTGTTGCTCCAGATTCCAGCATCTGCATTCTCTTGTGTCTCCAATATCAAATCCACATTCTCTGCTAAAGAGGAAGATCACTGAAAGTCTACATGTAGTGCACAATTTACAGACCGTATCATGATCACCAGGTGTTCTATGTAGGGTATGTTACCAGTAGACACTGATACTGTAAAATGGAAGACTACAGTTTTTTTTAATGTTTAAATTTAACTGGACATGGAACGTAGAAAAATTGCTCCTTAGACCATAAGGAATTCTGCATTCCTGTCAAATCCTAATGCTCTGTGCCTGTTGTATTCTTTGTTAATTGATAATGTTATACAGTTATCCTGAGAGCACCGAGAGTCACAGAGACCCAGCTCACATCTGCACTCACAGGACCTTTTGATATCTGACTAGAGTCTCGAGCAACAGTCTACCTAAGCTGATGGTTTTCAAAGTGGGGGTCAAAGCTCTTGGGTCGGCGACAGGATGTTAAGTGATGTTAAGGATGGCAAAGCTGATACTGCAGGGATCAGCAGTGCAGGGTTCGCGGAATGTAGGTAACAGGTAGAAGAGAGGCCTGGGGAGTTTGGGGGTGGGGGGAGAGCACAGCGAGCTTGAGGACGATCAGCAGTCTAGAAAGCTCTATATTCTTCTCCCGCTCTAAAACAGCTAGCTGTGTGTGATAATCAAACAGAACTGGAATATCATATTCTTGCTACGTTTTCCTGAAGAATATGACCAAAGTAGTTGGATTATGCCGACAATTTGATTTATAGTTACCTAGTTAGTGTTATTGGGCCATGTGAAAAGCTATTTGGGTGAAGTGAGTCACTGGAAAAACATTTGAAAACCAGTGGTGCAGCCATTACAGCAAAGTAACCACCATAAGACCACATCACAGGGGCAGGATTAGGCCCGTCAGCCCATTGCATCCACTCCAACACAGCTGATTTATTAATGCTGTCAACCCCATTCTCCTGCCTTCCCCCTGTAACCTTTGACACTCTGACTAACCAAGATCTGATCAATCTCTGCTTTTAATACATTTAATGACTTGGCCTTCACAGCTGTCCATGGAAATGAATTCCACAGACTGCCCATCTCTGGCTAAAGAAGTGCCTTCTCATTTCTATTCTAAATGGATGTTTCTCTATTCTGAGGCTGTGTCCTCTGGTCCTAGAGTCACCCACTATTGGAAATGTCATCTCCACATCCACTCTGTCTAGACCTTTCAATGTTTGATAATGAGATTCCTCCCCCTCCCCCCAATTTGTCTAAACTCCAGTGAGTACAGGCCCAGAACTATCAAACACTCTTCAAATGTTAACCCTTTCCTTCTTGGAATCACTGTTCTGAGCCTCCGCCGGTCCCTCTCTAATACTGGCACATCTTTTCTTTGATAAGTGGCTCAAAACTGCTCACAGTACTCCATGGGGCCTCATCAATGCCTTATAAAGCCTTAGCACTACTTCCTTATTCTCATATTCTACTCCTCTTGAAAAGAATGCTGACATTGCATTTGCCTTCCACTGTCTCAACCTGCAAGTTAACCTTCAGGGAATCCTGCAACAAGGACTCTCAAGTCTTCTGCATATCTGATTTTTGAATTTCTATCCATTTAGAAAATAATCTAAATGTGCATGACCATACATTATCCTACACTATATACCATCTGCCACTTTTTTGCCTATTCTTCTAATCCATCCAATTCATTTTGCAGATTCCCTGCTTCCTCAACGCTATCTGCCTGTCCAACTATTTTTGTGTCTTCTACAAACTTGGTCACAAGGCTATTAATTCTGACATCCAAATTGCTGACAAATGACACAAAAAGAAGCAGTCCCAGTACTGACCCCTATGGAACGCCATTTCTCACAGGCAGCCAACCAGAATAAGCCCCCTTTATTCCAACTTTTTGCCTCCTGCTTATCAGCCAATCTTCTATCCATGCTAGCTTCTTTCCTGTAATACCAGGAGCTGTTATCTCATTAAGCAGCCTCATGTGCAGCACCTTGTCAAAGGCCTTCTGAAAATCCAAGTACTCAACATCCACTGACTCCCCTTTGTCTATCTTTGTTGTTATTTCCGCAAAGAATTCTAACAAATTTGTCAGTTAAGATTTCCCCTGAAGGAAACCCTGTTGATTTTGGCCTATTTCATCATGACCCTCCAAGTACCCCGAAACCTATCCTTAATAATGGACTCCAACATCTTTGCAACCACTGAAGTCAGACTAACTGATCCCTAATTTCTTTCCTTCTGCCTCCCTCCCTTCTTAAAAAGTGAAGTGACATTTACAGTTTTCCAGTCCTCCAGAACTATTCCAGAATCCAGTGATTTTCGAAATATCATTACTAATGCCTCCACAATCTCTGCGGCTGCCTCTTTCAGAATCCTGGGGTGTAGTCCATCTGGTCTAGGTGATTTATTTATCTTCAAACTTTTCAGCTTCCCACGCATCTTCTCCATAGTAACAGCAGTTTTGCCCCCTGGATACTCACATACAGCTACTGTCTTCCAGAGTGAAGACTGATGCAAAATACTTCAGTCCACCATTCCTTTCTCTCCTATTACTGCCACTCCAGTATTGTTTTCTAGTGACCTAGTATCCACTCTCACTTCTCTTTTACTCTTTCTATATCTGAAAACACTTTTGGTATCTCTTTGATATTTTTGACTAGCTTACCTTCATATTTCATCTTTTTTTTCTCCTTATGTTTTTTTTAGTTTCCTTCTGTTGGTTTTTAAAACCTTCTGAATCCTTTAACTTTCACTATGTTTTGCTATATTATATCACCTTTCTTTTCCTTTTATGCTGTGTTTGACTTCTCTTGTCACCCGTAGTTGCTTCATCTTCCCTTTGGAATACTTGTTCATTTTTGGGATGTATCTATCCTGCACCTTCTGAATTGCCCCCTGAAACTCCAGCCATTGATGTTCTGCTAACATCCCTGTTAGAGACCCCTTCCAGTCAACTTTGGCCAGCTCCTCTCTCATGCCGATTTAAATTCCCTTTACTCCACTGCAATACTGATACATCTGACTTCATCTTCTCCCTCTCAAATCACAGGGTGAATTCTATCATATTATGATCACTGCCTCCCAGGGGTTCCTTTACATTAAATTACCCAGTCAAATCTGATTCATTCCACAGTGCCCAACCAGAATTGCCTTTTCCCCAGTGGGCTCCACCAGAAGCTGCTCCAAGAAAATATCTCATAGGCGTTCTACAAATTCCCTCTCTTGGGATCCAGCACCAACCTAATTTTCCCAATCTACCTGCATATTGAAATTAGCGTGATTAGCGTAACATTGCCATTATGACATGCTTTTAACGTTTTTCCTTGAAGTTTATATGCCACATCCTGGCTACTGTTGTGTAAATGTTAACTGCTGCTGGAATCTTGTCAGCACAGCAGTGCTCACACTTCAGGAGATCAGAGAACTCTGCATGAACGAGGTTTCACATCTGCAGGAGCACTGCTCTAATGGTGCAACAGCTACATAACTGGACAATGAAATGCAATGAAATGCTTACAGTCGAATTTAAATTTAGTCAAAAATCTTTACAATGAAACTGTTGGTCTCAGTAACAATGATCACACACTAGTTGATTGTTGCAAAAATGCATCACTAATGCCCTTACCCTGAATAGCCTATTGGTGATGCCAGACCCTGCAATATGGTTGACTCTGAAACAGCCTGGCAAGCAACTTGGTTTAAGGCAATAAGAAATGGACAACACATGGTGGTCCTGTCAGTGACATCCAGAACCTGGAAAATGAACCAATAAGAAAAGGATATTCCTGGATGGATAACCACCCGCCATAGTAGATGGACTGCATCTGGAGAAGATTACTAATGGATACTACTTGGAATGGGTAGGTGGTTTTATGAGGAAAGTTTGAACTGGGCTAGGCACGTGTCTGCTGGAGTTCAGAAGAGTAAAAAAAGGATTTAAGGTGCCTCCATGGAAGGAGGTTATAAAAATTCCGTCAGAAACGTCAGAGAATCAAGAGTGTAGAGAAAACGAGAAACAGTGGTGATAAAAAAGCAAAGTGCTTGAGAGGCTGCTGCTGCTAAGTTAACAAATTTCATGACACATGCCTGTGATAATAAACCTGATTCTTATCCTGAAGCTGTCAGGACTGAAAGCCACTGAGGTGAACGTACAGGTACAGCAAGCCAATGGGTGGCAAAGGGTCCTGACAAAGGGTCTCGGCCTGAGAAATAAACCATTTATTCCTCTCCATAGACACTGCCTGACCTGCTGAGTTCCTCCAATGTTTTGTGTATGTTGCTCTGGATTTCCAGCATCTGCAGAATCTCTTACTTTTAGGCAAATGGTACATTAGCTTTTATTACAAGAGGATCTAGAGACACAAATATAAATTTACTATAAATTTAGGGCCTTTGTGAGACCTCTGCTGAAGTATTGTTTACAGTTTCATTCTCCTTAACTAAAAAATAAAAAGATAAACAAATGAAAAGAGTAAAAGAATGAGAGAAAGTGCAAATGAAGATTAAACAGACTGCTTCCTGTGATTGTAGGTTTGCAGTGATAAGAGATTGAGTAAACTAGAGTTAGAGAAATGAAAGGCTATCATACTGAAATTTTATAAAATTCTCATAGGAGTTAGCATAGGGTTTGGCAGGATAGGTGCAGGCAGGAAGATTTCCCTGGGTGAAGAGTCTGGAATAGGGGGTCACTGACTTACAATAATGCACGATCCACCTAAGACAAACATGAAGAGAAATTTCTTCATATATATGGTAGTGAATCTTTGAAATAACGTATTGGGGAGGGCTTAGAGTCTCTGTTGTTGAGTTTTTTTTAAAGCGGAGTTCACTACATTTCTGGATATAAAGTGAATTCAGGAATATGGGGATTGGACAGAAAATGTAGTTGAGGTAGAAGACCAGCCATGGTCTGGATGAATGGCAGAACAGGCTTGAAAAGACCAAGTAGACTATACTGCCCCTGTTCCCATGTCCTTACGTTTTATGTGATAATCCCGACGAGTCTTGAGAAGTTGAGAGTGGAGAAGAGTAACATCTAGAACAACAGATCACACATTTAAGAGACAGATTTTTCCCATATACAGAGTTATAAATCTTTTGAAATTTCTTCCCCAAAGAAAATTTTTTGAATGTAAAACAGACGGACAGAATCTTAATAAAGCAAATGTTATGGGGGAGGGTTTGGCAGTCTAGAGTGCAGAGTTGAGACTACATCAGACCAACTATGATCTTGTATAGGTGGTATAGATTCTAATTCATATGTTCATCTGCCTTCCCCATGTACTCTTGCAGGAGAGGGATATGGAGGTCCAGTAGCACAGTTGTGAAAATGGCTGTCTCACAGCAACAAACCGGATTCCATTTTGACCTTGGGTGCTGCCCATGTGAAGCTGGTACATTCTCCCTATGACCATGTGGGTTTCCTCCACATAACAAAGACATGAAGGTTGATAGGTTTATTGGCTTCTGTAGAGTGCCCCTCATGTGCAGGTGAGTGATAGAATCTGAGAAAGTTAATGGGAATGTGGGGAGAATAAAAATTGAATTAATTTAGTGTAAATGGGTGGTTGATCAGCATGAATTCATTGGGCTGAATGGCCTGTTCCTAGGCTGCATTCCTAGACTGTGACTTCCACTAGCAAAGTGACCAGGATCAGCCAACTTTCTTTATGCTGGGAACTCCTGTCAGGTATTCAGTAAGGCAGAGAAAGCACAGCATTCACTCTCTGGCTGAAGTACAAAGGGAATATTCAGGGAGGGAAAGATCAGTAGAGGGCTGGTGAAGTCTTAACAAAGCATCAAATACACTTTTGATATGTTTAGAACCTTTCTTCAAATGAAATATGCTCAATTTCAGCCAGCAAGTGAACATTGAATGGGGTTTGGCATCATTCAAAATACTCTGCATGAACTTATCACTCCTGTTCAGCTGTTTGGACTTCAGAGAGATTGATATGATGATATTAGCCAAGAAAATTTTTCACATTTCACATTCCTCAAGGAGCTAAATTTCCATTCGGATGCTTAGTAAACCTGCACATATCCATCCCAGCCTAGGCTTCAACTCCTCTGTTAAGGTGGCATCATTTACCAGATGTAGGCTAAACTCATGTCAGGTTGAAGACGCCACTTTCACCAACTCATTAGCACCTGGATTATTCATCTATTCCTGCTCCCAGTGCACTGCTCTCCTTGTGTGTGGTAGGAAATACACAATTCAGCAGCAAGCCACACTTCACTCAACTGAAAATGGGTGTCAGGATATCGTGCGCTCACGCGTACAATTGAGTAAGAAAAAAACTGATGATTTTGACAGCACAAATAAAGCAAGGATAACATAGAATTTCATAAATATATATATACCTCAATCTGACTGTAGAACTCCACTAAAGACAAAATGGCTTTCCCCTTGATGTGGTCCAACTGGATTTCAGAATCAGTCGGCAGCACTATCAAAGTAGAAGTTAGCAGGGCCATATTTCAAATTAAGACCCTGAACACTCCCTGCTTGGCATCTGAGGTCCTTTTCTGTAATGTTTCCAGCCGGGAGCAGAGCACTGTGTTCCTGTGTGAGAAGCATTGCAGGAGTAAGAATCAAAGGTGAATCCGTAGAGACCGGAACCAATGGCCTCAAACTGAAGATTGCCTTTACTTCTGCCATGAGAGCGCACACAACCTCATGACACAAGCTGGAAAATCCTGCACGCCTCAGCAATAGAATACAAGGTTCTCCTGAACACTCCAGTCACGTGCTCCCATGAATTGTCCATAGGAATCTGGTGGATAAAGTATCAAGTACAGTCTTGGCTCAGCACCTTAGGAACCTTCATCACTTTCTGGGACCCAAGTCCATGGTAATCACCAACTAAACTTATACCACAATTAGAACATAGTCTTCTGGATGGGCCACAGATGGCAAACAACCATCCCAGTGTATTAATGCAACCAGGTTTATTCATGAACTCCGTCAGTTCTGTGTGACCAGCCTGAGTGCTCAGGCAAGTAAAGAGCACCACCCATCAACTGTTGTAAGCTATCCCTTCTTGTGTATGTGTACTAACCACAGTCCGAGGATCAAGGACATCCAGACCACTGTAAGTGAATGGTGGAGTGGTGCACAGTCACTTCTCTGGCAAGTTTGACATCATTTGCCTTTCCATTTTACCCTGTAGCTTCTGACAAGTGACACAGTGATCTAAAATGCTACCTATGTGTCTCTTACTACCAATAAGCCAAACACCAGTAGCTCTAATGTAAATATACGCATTGATGCTCATGATGATGGTATATGAGCAACATGGAGTCTTGATGCTTGCCAAGCAAAGTCATGGGGATCCTCTCTGACTGCTCAGATCTGTGTGCTTTTTAACAAAACAAGGAGGAACTTTGGATGAAGGCGTCTCATTCCGAACTTTCCCAGGTGCCTGAAAAGTTTGCTCTTTCTTCTTCCGCTCTTCTTCAAGCAAATTACATTTTTTGAGATAACTTCAGTAAAACAACCATTCACAGTAGACACAGAGTGTTGCTCCTCCACAGCTACAGCTGGGTGATCATCAATAATGACATCACTTGCATAATTTTTTAAAAAACTGGACCAAAGCATCAATTTTCTCTTTAGGTTTGTGCACACCAGATTTTCCGTTTGCTTCCTTCTTTTTATTTGATAACATCCTTCACTGCATTTTGTGCAGCTGCTGGATCATTGGAAGCCAGAAACTCAACACAATACACTGTGTTGGCACACCCTCCATTCACTGCTATCTGATCACATAGTTGTTCTACCTATCTTTTGCTTTTTGCTGGCTGCAAGAAATCTTTTTGATTCTGGGACCAGTTCCATTAGACAATGGAGATTTTCCACCGTACCCTAGATTTGGTTTTGCCTAGCAATTGGGTGTTGGCTGGAGAAACTGCATTTAGCTAATTCTTTTCTCTACCCAAGTCCAATCTCTGCCACATCCACTTCAGGAGGGAGGATTTCCTGAGTTCTCTCTATTTCATCTCTCAGTTAAGTCGCTACTTTCAGAAGCTGTTTCCCACTCCTGAATTGCTCGGTCTGAAGAATTTTAATTGGATAGATCTGGTGACTTATTTCCAACAACAATGGAAACCATTTCCTGAGGACCTGTTCTTGTTGTCACGCTGGTTATGTAATTGTTTACATGTACAGATACATCACTGTTTACATCGGTGTCTGCATCCCCTTCTTGTCTGAGCCGTCCGAATCATGGAGGTTTATTCTGTTAAGGAGGTCTCCTTTTCTATGGTGGCATATCCATTGATCATTCCCTTTGGGTGGCTGGTCTTCTGTGCTCCAGTTTCCAGAAAATGAGATTTTGTCCGCCATTCTGTTTTTCTCTCCAACATTTTTATGTTAGGGCTGTAAATGTTAGGGCTGTTATCTTTCCTTTAAGGTTAATATGGCTTGTTCAAGGGCTAAACAATGAAGGCCTCTCATTCTCAAGTTCAAGTTTATGGCCATTCAACTGTCATGTTTATTGTCATGCCGCCAAACAGGAGAACATTCTTCTGGACCAAGGTTCACGACACAGTCTACATAATTCACACTCGTTACACATAAAATAATATTATCACAAATAAATTAACAAATAATAAGGTGTTTATACGATGCAAGTTAAAAAATAAACAGTATAATGCTACTGACATTTCATATATGATGAGATGTGGGTGGTGACAGGGAGTTACGTCGTCTTTTGGCCTGGGGGATGAAGTTGTTTCCCACCTTACAGTTCTTGTCCTATTGCTATGGTGTCTCCAGCCTGATGATAGAAGGTCAAAGAGATTGTTGGGTGAATGGGAAGGATCACTGACAATGCCAAGGGCCCTGCATACACAACACTCTTGATAAATATCTCAGACAGTTGGAAGAGCGACCCCGATGATCCACTCAGCAGTCCTTGCAATCTTTCGTAAGGACTTGCAGTTTGATGCCTTGCAAATCCCATACAAGATGGTGATACAGCTGGTCAGGAAACTCTCAACGGTGCTCTTGTAGAAATTGTTGGGAAGGGGAGCCTCACCAGCCTCAATCTCCTCAGGAAGTGGAGATGCTACTATGCTTTCATGACCAAAGTGGTGGAGTTGATTGATTCGGTGAGGACAGTTTACCCACCAGCATCTGAGGGATGATCATATTGAATGCCGAGCTGAAGGAAAGAAACGGCATCCTGGCATACGAGGTACCATTTTCCAGGTGGGACAGGACAGAATGGAGTGGATTGATTTGATAAGCAAACTGAAAAGTGTCCAATATAGAGGGAAGATGGGATTTAATGCCGTCGGTAACTTGTCGCTTAAAGCACTTCATTATTGTTGAGGTCAGTCCCACTGCACAGTAGTCATTGAGGCAGGGCACTGTTACTCTCTTGGGCGCCACGATGCTGGTGACTGCCTTGAAGCCTAAGGGGACAGTGGACTGTTTTAGGGAGATGTTGAAGATATCTGTTAGTTAACTGAGCTGCACATTCCTAATCACCCAACCAGATATGTTATCAAGCCCCACACCTTTACACGAGATGACTTTGGCTAGGGTCTTCCTCACATCAGCTGCTGCCAGGCAGAGTGCCTGCTTCTCCCAAGGGAAGGGGGCCTTTCCTTGCCAGCACTTCGTTCTGTGCATCAAACTGAGCATAAAAGACATTGAGCCTTTCAGGAAGAGAAGAGATGTTTGCCTTAAAGTTGTGCAGGACATTCCCTAAACACATATCACCAAGAAGGACCCATTCTAGGTCCCGCTTCTGTGTGAAGGATGCATCACCAAGAGCACTGAGAACCTTCCCGACTTTATGTACCATGAGGATATCTCTCCCAAGCGGAAGTAGGATTTGGGCTCCATCATCTAGAGATGGGATTTGTTCAGCAGGACTCGTGAGTTGGGTCAGATAGTGAGCGGTCTCAGGAGTCGCTATTTCTTCGTGACTGTCTGGAATGTTATTAAACTCAATTAGTGTTGGAAGCACAAGAGCAAAGCCTCTATACAATACTTCAATCTGATAACCTGTCGCTCTTCTACCTCACCTTCCATTACACCAGCACAGGTCTTCAAAATGGAGGATGAAGAACAGCCATCGATGCCAAGCAGATCATTGATCTCTGACCGGCGAAGGGTCTTATGCTTGAGCGTAGTGTACATTTTGAAAGCATTCTCTCATTGCCCTCTAGAATACACTTTAACTAAGCATATCTCAGAACAGGAGTTTGTGGCAAGACTGCTTTTGCAGACATCTGCATATGGAGTTCACAGGTGGCAACGTTTCTTCCTTTTCCTCCCCGCCACGCTCTGAAGTGCGACCTGAAAGCTTGAGTGCCCATGGAGGAGGACCAGGACCAGGACACAGGGCTGTTGTCATTGCACACACCACACTTTAGTATGGTCTTACAGTTAAGTGCGAGATGTGTTGATGAGGAACAGCATCCGAATCAAATCCCTAGCTCCTTCAGGTAAGCCTTTTATTCCTCAGTGGATTTTAACCTAAAGCCACTGCACTTTCACAACGGTTGAGGTTTACTATGGATGGGGTAATGTCTTGCTCTGTCACCTTTAAGTAAGGCTTCGCTCTAAGCTGCAGATTGTGTGCTCTAAAGGAGACTTCTCATTCCAAGATGAGCTGTGGCTGGAAAGAGTGGGGTTATTTCTTAATTTAGCTTAATGGCTGATGAGGTACCTGAAGAAAGGGAAGGATGTGTGACTCCATACTCTTTATACGTCGAACACTGAAAATCTATTTCTCTAGCAAATGCAACCCTCAGGCTTGCCCAGCTTGTGTTTGTCTAGGGGAAAACAGCCTTTGGCCCCGCCAAACTGAGAAATCACATTTGTGTCAATGCTGTGTAATGTACCACCCACAACGCAAAATATCAGACAGTACACCATATGCAATTAAATGATTGAACTTTATGAATCTTAATCTGAATATAGGGTAGGTAATGAAAATTTAAAAAGGGCCCAATTCAAGGAAAAGTCAAAAGTTCACGTTGGAGCTCTCTCAGTCATCATTCTTTCACCATCAGTCTCCTCCGAGTGTCGCCAACCTTCAAACCTTCAGATCCCAGTCCACTCTGTTCGGTGGTTGACCAGCTCTCTCCACATGTGTCTTCCCTCTTCATCTCTCCTCGACAAAAGACCGCAAAAAAAAAATCCTCCCAGATTCACAAAACAGAGCAACAATCTCTGATTGGCTAACATGCATACCACAATTCTGTTATCTCCAACCATAACCCAAACATCGCTGCTACAGAGAAACCATTACCTCAGCAGTGAATATCACAAAGAAGCCATTACACTCTCCCCCCTCCACCAAATTTACTCATGTCCTCATGACATTGAGATAATTCGCCAACCCTTCCTGCAAAACACAAAGTCCAATCCAGGTGTAAAAGGCAGTGACATAGCTCCCCAATGCAGTAGAGATCACGCCCTGTTCCCCAGGTGCTACATAGGCCAACCTATCTGGTGGTCTCCTAATTCTCTGAGATCTCCATACTTCCTCACCTAACTCTTCAGGCTCAGACGCTACTGGGGATACTTCAGGTCTACTTGGCGAGTCCTCCCCTGATTTATCTCTCATGCCCCCCTGCAACTCAGAGCCCTCTGCCAATGTCCAGGCCCTGCTTCCTCTCCTTCAGAGTCTTGCTGTAACCCAGGCTGCCCACAGATAGCCCCCCCCCCACCTCACCTGACTCAGTTAACGAATGGCAGCATGTACCATACATCCAGATCATCATCCCCCAATCAATCCCTCTCATGGGCAGGGCCTGGTCCAACCTCTCCTGCTGTGGGCCCTGCAGTCACCCCACGTTCTTGCAGAGTCCTCTTACTAGGCGTAGGCTCCAAGTCAGGCTCTGGGTCTACCTGCACCTCTTGTCCCAGGGGCAACAGGTGGTTCTGATGGGAGAATCTTTACAGGCTAATTCCCCTCCTCTGGTTTCACCTGGGGTAAACGTAGGTTTGGTATCTGACTCTCCATCACATAGGGTGTGGCCACCCAGTGGTCAGCCAACTTGTGCTTCCCAGGAGGCCCCAAATTGCTCATGAGGACTCGGCCTACCGGCAGGAGTTGGGAGAACCTCAATTTTTAATCATACCTCCTCTTGTTTCCTTGATTCTGCTTGGCAGCCGCGACCAAGGCAATTCATAAGCCCTTTTCAGGTCTCTTCTCATAGAACCATAGAACACTACAGCACAGTACAGGCCCTTCAGCCCTCCATGTTGTGCCGACCCATATAATCCTTAATAAAAAAGTACTAAACCCACACTACCCCATAACACCATTTTTCTTTCATCCATGTGCCTGTCCAAGAGGATCTTAAATACCCCTAATGTTTTAGCCTCCACCACCATCCCTGGCAAGTCATTCCAGGCACTCACAACCCTCAGTGTAAAAAACTCTCCCCCTTATGTCTCCCCTAAAGTTCCCTCCCTTAATTTTGTACATATGCCCTCCATTGTTTGCTACTGGTGCCCTGGGGAACAGGTACTGACTATCCACCCTATCTATGCCTCTCATAATCTTGTAATCATATCAGACACATGCTTCAGATAAGGTTTCGTTAGTAAGTCAACCTCATCAGTCCCAAGACAAAGGTCAACGGGCAACCTCGCCTCGCACCCAAACATCAGATAATATGGCGAGTACCCAGAAGCTTCATTTCATGTACAGTTGTAACAGTGAACCAGATGCCCAATATATTGACTCCACCTGCTCTTCTTGCTGATCTCCAGGATCTTGAGCATGTCTAGCAAGGTCCGATTAAACCTCTCAGGCTGGGGATGACCTGCAGGTGATAGGGCATGGTCCTCAACTTCTCGACTCCAAGCATGCCCAATAACTCATAGATGAGTCAGCTCTTGAAGTCCCGTCCCTGGTCACTACATACCTGGGAAGGCCATAATAAACACAATACTTCTCTCAATACACTTTTGACACCATAGTCGCCCTCTGGTCCTTGGTAGGAAAAGCCCGAGCATATCTGGTGTAGTAGTCCGTGATGACTAAGAAAGACATTCGCCATGTTGATGCCATTGGAAATCCATACACACCAGGTCCAGGGGCCCTGGGCTCTGCAAATGGGACAAAAGAGCTGCCCAAATAGGCAGTGTCTTCCGCCATATGCAGCGAATGCATGACTTGCAGTATTCTTCAACCTCCGATTTCATTCGGGGCCAGTAAAACCAGTCTCTGAGCAATCTTTTCCACCCCCAAATGTCCAGAATCATCATGAACTGACTTCAATGCAATCCTCTGATACTTCTCGGGCAGAACCAGCTGGCAACGCCGAGGTCGCTCCGGGGGTGACGTGACCCACTATAAGATCTGGTTCTTCAACAACAATGAGTAATGGGGACACCAACGCATGTGTCATCTTCTCCTCCTGAGCCATGTCTCCCTTTTTGACTGCTGACCAAATAGTGCCAATGCCCGGATCATCTCGCTGAGCAGCTGCCACTTCCCCAGAACTCCATTCCGGCAGCTGACTTGTCTCCAGAGCAGTCAGGTTACAGTAAACTTGGGGAATGGTGTCATCAGATTCGCTCGATCCTGCCCCTCCTTTCTCTCTGTCTTCACAGTGATGGCAAACTGACACATGGTCTTCACCCCAAGGGCAGGAACATTCTCCCACTCCTCGTCCATGTCCAGTCCCTCATGCACCCGTCGGGACAAAGCATCCACATCAATGTTCCGGCTCCCCGGCCAGTACTTCAGGCTGAAATCATAGACAATGCTGCCAACCACCTGTGGGATCCAGTTTTGCCGTGGTCAGGATATAAATTAGGGGGTTGTTATCCATCCTCACCTCAAACTTGGCCCTATAGAGGTAGTCACTCAGCTTATCTACCACCGCCCATTTCAACACCAAGAATTCCAACTTGTGCGTGGGATAGTTTCTCTCAGAGGGTGACACCCCCTAAATCCTCCCAGCTGGCATCTGTGTGCAGTACATATGGCAATTGGGGATCCACAAAAGCCAGCACCAGAGCCTGGGTCAGCAGCTCCTTCATGACTGAAAAGCCTTCTCACATTTTACATCCCACCTCTGTCTAAAGGGCTCCGACGGGTTAAGATATTCTCCGCCCTCCTGTCCTTTCTCCCTCTTCTCCTGCCGCATGTTTTGAAAACCCCGATGAGCTCCAGTGGGCTCCCTGTCATACCAAAAGCGCTCTCTAAGGCATCTAGATACTCAGCAAGGGTAGCAGAAGGTTGGTTAGCTTTCACAGCTCTCAGTCAACCCCTTCAAACTTTCAACCAATCTCTGTCACTTTCGTCATCAGAGCACTGCCACTCATCTAACGACTGAGAGGCCTGCTCCACCCACATCTCAAGCTCCTCTTCCCCCTCGGGGGTGGGTGTTATTCCAGAGAATATTCTTAGCTTCCAGCAGGGACCCTCTGACTGCACTGGGCCACAAAATTCGCCAGAGAGGTAAGGGCTGATGCCAACTCAGAACCCTCACTCTTCACTGGGGGACAGGGACTAATTAAACGTTCCAAATCTGACCACTTTTCCCCTCACACCTCGAACCCTGTCTCTGAAATCTCCGCCCCCAACTACGGGCAACTCAGATTGTGACCCAGCCTGCTGGGCTCCCTTCTCCTCCAACCTGACAGTATGGACAGTCCATGGCCCAACCTCACCTGGGTCACAGATAGATGCTGGCAATCCCACCACCATTACATAAGCGCTAGTCTGAACTAAAACAAGGTCTGAGCCCGCCATTTTGTCAAACTTTCGCATTGTGATTTTAACCTTGCCAACAGCTTTAACCATACTCAAAAATCAAATTAACAGTTCATCCGGGGTGTGAATGTTCACACGACTCAACACGCACACATAAATTACCAGCAACCCCACGGAGGCACACCACTGCTCCAGCCCAGCAGCATCCATACCAGCACAGATTTAAACAGGGCAATCACACAGCATTCAATGGAATCAATCCTGGACAAGCCCCCACAATTGTAACCCTCAGGCTTGCCCAGCTCGTGTACATCTAGGGGAAAACAGCCTTCCAGATTCACAAGATGGAGCAGCAATCTCTGATTGGCTAACATGAATACCACATGTTATCTCCAGCCTTCTGTTATCTTCAGCCGTTACTGAAACATTGCTGCTACAGAGAAACTATTACCTCAGCAGTGAACATTACAAAGACGCCATTACATTAGCAGTGAATCCTTACAGTACGTTACACAAAGAATATGGAAGCTTTTGGATAATATGACTAATGCCGCAGGCACTATCAAAATAAGCTCAATCATCTTTCTTTGATGAAAGCAGCTCCATTAACTGATCCCCAAGTTCTCTTAACTTACAGTTATTCTTATTAGCAATCTTTGGAAAACTGTCTGCCTTCTTAAAAAGCGTGCTTTCTATTATCACCGGCAAACAGCAACATTCGTTGAGTCTGTCCCAGTCCATTCTTAAAGGTGCAGCTGGGCTGTTTATATTTCTAAAGCACCAAACTTAGACTGAGGATTCCTCACTAAGCCAAGTTGACAGCAAGTCCGATTCCTCACCAGAAGTAAGATCCAGGTCTCTGATTGTATTAATAAAATTTGACGTCCACGCTCTAGAACTTTCTGGACTGTCATCAAAGTGTAATAGGCTGATGCTCACAAGTTCATTGCATGCCAGCTACTTTGATCCAAAATGACTGAAGTCCCTGGATGGCCTCCGGTAGACTGCTTGTGTACTGAGACGCTTTAAATCTTGGCCGTCCATGTGAATCATTACTGTCATATCTTGGCATTATCTCTTCTGTTTTCGCATTTGGTGATTTCTCATTTGGTGCTGGACAGGTGGGTAGGATTTGTGAGAACGTATGTGAAGGATTAAGTATTTCTGAGCTTTGCTGCATGCTGCTTACAGGGAGGTGACCACTGGCTGTAGTGTGCTGATAGCTATCTTTTTCCAAAGTAAGAGAGGTAAATTGAAAGGAATGTTGTGATTTTTGATCCTGTGTTGTGTTACAGACAGTCTCAGACTGCTGGCTAACATATTTAGCTTGGTCCCTGACATGATCACTCACACACTCCTATGTGCCCTGTATTATTGATGGGTGGCTTTTCTCTACTGTAAAGTTCCTTGTCCTCTTGCTCTGCTGCTGCCTACAGTACCTCGGCCCGGGCAATAGCAGCTGCAGCCTCTTCTTCAAGATACGGGGCTTCCAAATTAGCCTGTGGCCAAGCTTTGTCTGTTTTAATGGCAATCTCCCTCTCTGCAATTGTAGCACGTGCCCATGCAGCCTCTGCTGTTGCTCCGGCTTGAGCTGATGCAGCACCGACTGATGATCTGCACCATCACAATGAATTGCAATGAGGACTGTTTTTGGATACTCCGTCTAATGAGCTTTGACTTTCTGGTGGTGTGTGTCTTGCATACCTCTAATCCGTAATGCTTGTTATTCACTTCTTTGACGCTGGTTGGCCAGCTGTGCCCATGTCTTTTTACTGTACTGCCCTCCTGTGTGTGGAGTGGGAAGAACACGAAGTGTACACAAAGTAGGAAGTAAACCAAACTCCACTTATCTGAACATGGGAGTCAGGATACAGGGTTCTTCATTTGGGCAGCACTCACATGTACAATTGAGTAAGATTTTAGAAATGATGACTTTGCTGGTGTAAGCGAAGGAAAAACAACATAAGGTTGCATATATCTACTTCAGTATGACCAAAAAAACTCTACTAAAGACAGAATGGCTGCTATCCCCTGATGTGGTCCAACTGAACTTCAGCATTAATGTCAACAGCACTAATAAAATTAAAGTCAGCAGTGTTATCAAAATAAAATTTGGCAGGGCTTTATTTCAAAATAAATGCCTGAACACCTGGAGATTTCCATTTATATTTCAACTTTATGAACCTTGGGACACCCTAAAGTATTTAAAGCCAATGAAGTAGTTTTTGATACAAAGTTTAAGACTGAAGTTATGCAGAACAAGCTCACAGATACCAGGTGTTCAGCTTTGGTAATGTTCCTTGAGAGATAATCGTTGACCAGGACACCTGGAATAACTCCCCTTATCTTCGATATTGTGGCAAGCTATCTTTTTCTTTGAACTGAAACTGCAGATGGGGATTTGGCTTAACATTGGAAGTTGTCACCACCCTTAGTGCAGCATTTCTTCAATGCTAGTGGTGTTCAACACTCTTCAGTGGGGCTTGCTTCAAAGGATTTAAAGTCATTGTGTTGACTAACCCTTTTCCCTACCATATTCAGGCCAGTCATTGGGAACCCACTTACGTTAATCCCTATATTCGTATCATGCTCCTGATGTTTCTATCAACTCCTTCTAGGTTTGAACCCTCACCCCTACACTAGGGGCAATTAATGGTGGCAAACTGACCTAGCAACTTACATGTCTTCTTGATGTGGGGCAACTGGAGTAACCATGGGAAATCAATACGGTGATAAGGGACAGTGTGCAAATTCCACAGCTTCAGCACTGTAGGTCAGGATTGAACCCAAATTGGCAGAGCTGTGGGGCAGCAACTCTACCAGGTGCACCCCTGTGCCACGTATTAACACACAGTGTTCTGACCTTGAGGAGATACTGCAGCTATCTGAATCACAGCTCATGCATCCTTGTCATCTCCCTCAGCCCTGTTATTCAAGTCTGCTTTGCTCTTATGGATGATGCTTGCCATTGTCAATTTCTTGGTTCAGTTCATTTTCTTCTCTGCTCTGCCCAACCTTGGCTGTTTTTTTTTGCCCAAGGGCCTAGTTCCTTTATCAAATTATCTGCCTTTGAGAGTGAAGGAAGACAGGAGGGAATACAGGGAAAAACACGGGCTAATGATTCTCACAGCTCCACAGAACTTACGAGAGCAGAATCAGGCATTATGGGAAGTAGTTTATCCATCAAATGGGCAATCAATTAAAAAAAACTTTTAATTGTGTAGCGTTGCTGATGACCTCAATCACTGAGTAACCTGTTCATTGTGCCAGAGTGCCTCCCAGCAGAGGCAGCCTGCATCACTGATCAGTCTGATTTTTGTGTAATGCAGAGCACGCATCAATCAAACAGCCGTCCTCTTTGTATTTTACTTTGCAATTTGAGTCAAACACACTGTGGGGCAATTGCAGGTTTGCCTGAGCTGAGCTGAACACAAAAGTAAATACGGATGATGAGGTTATTTGATTTATATCTCTTGTCCCTCCAAAGAAATGGCCAATTCCACTGCTCTCCTGAGTGGATTTTGAGTTTCTGCTTTATTTCCTTAACCTTGCGGAATTGACAACTTCATGAACAAGAACATCTTTCCATCAGTCCTGAAGGTGTATTTTAACTGGAATGAATTTGTGTCTAGTCCACCCTATTCTTTTGCAAAGCAAAATACTCTCGGTCACCACTTTACTACACACCTCCTGTATGTATGGTTCTGTAAGTTTGTGGTCATCTGCTCGAACCCATCCATTTCAAGGTCTGATGTACTGTGCATTCAGAGATGCTCTCCTGCACGCCACTGTTGCAATAGGTGGTTATCTGAGTTACTGTTGCCTTCCTGTCAGCTTGAACTTGTCTGGCCATTCTCCTCTGATATCTCTCATTACCAAGCCATTTTTGCTCAGAGTACTGATGCTCCTTGGATGTTTTTTTTTGCACCATTCTCTGTTAACCCCAGAAATTGTTGTGAATGAAAATCCCAGGAGTTCAGCAGTTTCTGAGATACTCAAACCACCCCATCTGGCACCAACAATCATTCCTTAGTCGGAGTCACTTAGATCACATTTCTTCCTCATACTGAAATTTGATCTGAAAAATAGCTGAACCTCTTGATCATGTCTGCATACGTTTATGCATTGAGTTGCCATCACATGATTGGCTGATTTGACATTTGCATTAATGAGCAGGTGTATAGGTGTACTTAATAAAGTGGCTACTGACTGTATGGCTTGATGCCACAGGTTCAATCTACAATCACTGTGTTACTCTTTTTTAACCACTTATGTCCTAAATAAATCTATGCCAAACTGATCAAGTTCAAGCATACATACACAGGGTATAAATACCTTGAAATTAGCTGATAGCAACAGCACAATACATTACAAACATGACAACCATAAATTACATACCCTTAAATTATACTTAACTTAAACGACACAATAAATATAATAAATACAATAAATACTAGAGTCTAGCACAATTTCAAGGAAATATAGCCCAAGGTAGAATTAAAAAAATTCAGGTTGGTTCAAGAATGTAATGGCAGTGGGAGCAAAGCTGCTGTTGAACCTTTGCAGTGTAGTATGCAGACTCCTGAACTTCCTACCTGAGAGCAGAATAAGAAAAGAATATTCAAGTGTAATATACAAGGATGTATATTGAACACTTGATCCAGTCCTTATAACAGCTGCTATGCTGATTCATCCAGCAAGCATGCACTGCATTGTCATATGTCCCAGCTGTTCACTCTGACATGAAACAAAGGCTCTCACGTCTCTGCTCATGTAAAAGAACCCAATGTACTCATCGAAAAGGAGCCCCATGACAAGTGCTACACCTGCCCCTACACTTACAACAGTTTAGGGCCCCAATCAGTCCTCTGAGGTGAGGTAACACCCTATATACTGTATCTGGTGCAACCTCCTCAACACTAGTGAGACCCAACATAGATTGAGGGACTGCTTTGTCGAGGAACTTGCGTCTATCCACCACAAGAGGCAGTATGTCCCAATGGCCACCCAATTGAATTTGACTTCCTATTCCCATTCTGACACAGCAGTCCACATCCTCTTCTACTGCCAGGATGAGGTCAAATTTGGGTTGGAGGAGCAATACTTCCAATTTGATGACATGAATATCAATTTCTTTTACTTCCAATAACTACTCCTTCCTTCCCCTTCTCTCATTTTCATTTCCTATTCTGGGTACCCTCCCACCCCTCCTCTTCTGCACAGCTCCCTCTGGCTCCCCTCCTCCTTGCATTTCTTCCATGGTCCACTGCTCTCTCTGAAAAGGTTCCTTCTACTTCAGCCTTTTACCTCTTCCTTCAATCCCTTCCCAGCATCTTACCCTTCCACCTAACTTCCTCCTCATCTGGTCTCATATACCATCTGCCAGTTGTACTCTTTCCCCTCCCCCCACATTATTCTCACTTCTGCCTCTTCTTTTCCTGCCTTGATGAAGGGTCTCGGGCCAAAACATTGACTGTTTATTCCCCTTTGTAAATGCTTCCTGACTTGCTGAGTTCCTCCAGCGTTGTGTGCATGTTACTCTTGACTCCTAGTTTGTAGAATCTCTCTTGTGCAGTGGATTCTCCTGGTGTCCTGTTTCTCTTTCTCACTCAGTAGAGACTTGCACTATGTGAAAGGGCCCACTTGGAAAATATGAAATGTATAATTACTTTTAATTTGATGTCAGCATTTGCTGAACTTCACAGTCAACTCCTTTAACTTCATTTGAAACTGAGCTGAATTTCATCTTTGCAATCAATTATTTGCAGGGATCACATACTTTCCATCTCAGCCACATCGCCCATCTTCAATTCAGTTTACTCCCATCCTAATGACTGTTAATTTTATTCTATGCTTTAATTATATTTATGCTTCAAAAGTTCCATTCCTTTCCTCCCTAGACAACTAACCCCTCAAGTAATTCCACTAAAACAGATTACTTGGTCACAATCTCACTAAGGTTATAAACATTCCTGTGCAATTATTTTTCCCCAAATTTCCCCACACTATGAGAGCACCAAGATTTTGCAAAGGGTTTGGGTATATTTTAATATATATACACTTCTTCCTTGAAGTTACAGTTTTTATTATTATATAATGCATTGTACTGCTGCCAGATAACAATAAATTTCATGACATATGCCAGAGATATTAATCCTGATTCTGAATTTGAATATTTGAAGTATAGGTAGGAAAAGACTGACTGGAACAAAGAAAAGTTAATTCAGCATTGCTGTTGCCACCCTGGGCCTTGCTGCTATGGAATAACAGTGATTACATGGTTCTACTAATGGTGAATGTTGGTTGTTACGCACTAGCCGGCAAAGTCTTTTCATCCCAGTGTAACACTGGTGACGTGGTTAACTGACTTCCTTCATTGTCCAGAGCAATATTCAAAATGTTTGGGGAAGTCAGCACGTCAGGCAGCATCTATGGAAGGGAATATACAGTGGAGGTTTCAGGCTGAGACCTTTCATCAGGACTGGAAAGGAAGGGGGAAGAAGCCAGAATAAGAAGGTGGAGGGAGGGAAGGAGTACAAGCTGGAAGGTGATAGATAAAGCTAAGTTTATTCTTTATTCCCCTCCATTGTTGCTGCTTAACCTGCTGGGTTCCCCCAGCATTTTGAGTGTTGTTCTGGATTCCAGCATCTCCACAATCTCTTCTGTTTATCCTTTCATTGTTCATCTGTTTCTCACCCTCTTCCTTCCTAGGGAAATTTTCTAAACAATATGTTAGAACTGACTAGTTAACATCTCTGGGGTCCCAAGTTCAAATTTACTGCTGGTTGTCTACAGTGTTCTCAAGATTTCATAGTTTATGAGGGAATGACAGTGCTTTACTTGCAACAATACCTTACTGCTGCGGATGTATGGTTGCACAGATTGATTAATTATTCACAAAGTAGATATGCTATGTCTTCCAGATTACCTTTCCTGTTGAGTTATCCCAAGCATCGATCAAACTGTAAAACAGAAAGAAGCAGGATGTTGCTGGGTGATTTTAATGCTGAATACATATTTGGCACAGAATTCTTCCTGAAAACTTGCTTATTTTGCTGCAGCTATTCACAAAGCACATTTGCAATGATTATTGTAGATTAGTTCTGACAAATGTCAGTCTCTTCCAGCTGAACATAAAGTTAGCATCAACTTTCCATGTCATTTGTTGGATGGATCTATGCCATTAACTTGAATGTCAAGTTCATTGCTATGGAAAATTCAGCAAGGACAGTCAAGAAATGCAGCTTTTACCATTGAGGGGCTGATCCTCAAAGACTTATGCAACAGGATAAGAAAAGATGCTTAGCCTATAAAAGCTGAAGCTTTTCTTTTAACCAACAGTAATCTAGCCACATGGATTTCAGTTCATTAATCCAGTTCCTACCGCTATCACTAATCCAGGATAAATTACTCATTAACGTTCACTGATCACCCAAGATCAGTATTCATAAAACAATATTCATAATGTTCTTTCACTTATGCATTCCTATGGTTCAGCTTTGACTCAATATTTTACTCGCCCCATCTGATTTACCCATTCTGTTCCCTGGAGAGCATTGTCTTCTCCACTACCATATCCTTCTCTTCACAATCCTCAAAACCCTCTTTAGTTTCTGAGCCTTTGTGCTTGGTGCCTGGCCACATGCAGCATCCTCCTCTGGCTCAGTTCAACCAATATATATTGGCTCCAGTTTTTTTTATGTTTTACTGGTCTTTACAGTCACAATGCAGTTGCCCTTAAGTCAAGTCAAGTTTATTGTCATTTAACTATATAGCGTATATAACCATATAATGTATATAAAAATGAAACAATGTTTCTCCAAACCAGGGTGTAAAGCACGGTGGTACACATAACACACAGTAACTTACGAAGGTAAGGATAAAATCTACAGATGAATCACACATAAATAACAAATATTTATGCATTCATACTAAATATTGTAGGTACGGAACAGATTAACCAGTGACACTTCAAATACGATGCAGCCGGAAGTTCAGAAGCCTAATGGCCAGGGGGAAGAAACTGTTTCTCATCCTGACCGTTCTTGTCTTTATGCATCGGACTCTCCTGCCTGACGGTAGAAAGTCAAAGAGGCTGCTGGATGAATGGGTGGGACCCTTCATAATGCTAAGGGTCCGCGTACGCAGCGCTCCTGATCGATGGTAGGGAGACCCCTGCGATCCTCTTAGGGGCTCTCACAGTCCTTTGTAGGGACTTCTGGTACGATGCTCAGCTGCTCCCATACCAGATGCAACTTGGCAGGACGCTCTCAATGGTACTCCTGTAGGACACAGTTAAGAGGTCACCTTTGAATGTAATGAGCTACAATATCAGGCCTGTTGCTGATGTAAGTAGGTAATAACCAGTAGTTTAATGCTGAATGCACAGCAGTTATATGAACCTTACGTGATTGTATGCATCACAGTGATTGGCTGTAATTATGTACAGCCATTCACGTGTTCATTTTCAGGGATTAGCCAATTTAATTCCCAATAATTGCAACACATTCCAACCAGGTATATATTGCCTCCAATTTTAAGATGTTTTAACTGCTCTGACTGAGCTTTCTCCACATCTGCTGCTGCGAACAAAGTTGTTTAATCTCATATTTAATGAGAGGCTTCTGAAGATTTGACATTGTTTTCACCAACACTGTGCACAGCATAAAGCAGGTTACACTTGCATCATTTGCCCACAAGTTTATTAACGCCAATATGATTGTTTTGTACAGATTATACAGTAATGGATCTTAAACCCCAGCATGCCATTGCATCTGAGAAACAGTGGCCTAGAAATTCAGCTGTACGGTGCTGCTTTTTCAGCAGAATGCATCTGAAATTCAGTTCTTTTTTTGTAATTCAAATTTTTATTATTATTTATTCTTATTTTACAAAGCAGCACAGCATATCATAGAGCAGATACAGTACAGCATATTTACACAGCCATCCCATGACAGGAAAACAAATAAGACTTAGAAACAGAAAAAAGTTCTAATTTAAGTTTAAATTAACATACAACCAAAATTGATCCCACGTGTATTGCACTTTTCCCTCACTGTTAATTCTTCCCAACATGCGTTCATATGATGAATTCAGTTCTTATCCGAAGTGCAATACATTGACATCATTTCCATGTGGAACAATTTCACTTCAGACCCTTGCACCTCTGACAAATTTCTGCACTGATTTTCTGTGCTCTGCTTCATGTTAGTGGATTTGTTTTAAAAAAACTTATTTTCCTGGAAGAACCCATCACTTTCCATTCCAAGGATAGCCAAACTCTTAACTAATAATTCCAGCTTGGAGCCAACTCAGGTGCAATCCTGCTTCTTGCCTCTTTTATTGGGGCTATGTCTGTGATTACTGATCTCACTGCTCCAAACCAAGCTCAGTCCAGCCTGACCCTCTAATCAACTTGGCAAAATGGCCCCTAGACACCCAACCATTCACTGATAGGGCTATTTATCATACTGTCTCACCCACAAATATTTGATCCCCGGTCACAAACACAAATTACCTCTTTGGTTGCTCTGGTGATAATTTGTTGATGGAGATCGCACAGCCCGAGAGATTCTGTTAACACAAGATGCTGGAGATCCAAAGCAACACGGACAAAATGCTGGAGCAACTCAGCGGGTCAGGCAGCATTCATGGAAATGAATAAAAAATTGACATTTTGGGCCGAGCCCCTTCTTCAGGACTGAGAAGGAAGATGCCAGCAAAGGTGATAGATGAAGCCAGTTGGGTGGGAAAGGTAAAGACTGGAAAGGAAGGAATCTGACAGGAGAGAACAGTGGACCATGTTGAAATGGGTAAAAAGAAGGGCATCGGGGGAGGTGATAGACAGGTGAGTAGAGATCAGATCAGAGTGAGGAATAGAAGAGGGAAGGGGTAAGGAAAATTAGGTTTATTGAAAGGGGAAATCAATGTTCATGCCATCAGGTTGGATGCTATCCAGATGGAATATGAAGTGCTGCTTCTCCACCCTGAGAGTGGCCTCATCTTGGTACAATGCTCTTCTTTTCCTTTCCTGTCGTTGAAACGTTCTCTTCAATAACAATGCTGGACTCAGATTCCTTATTCCAGGCTGCAAATTACCTGGAGCTCTGGAATTCCTTCCTGAAGTGGAAGCACAGCAGTACAGGTAGTAGATCTGCTGCCTCATATCTCCACTGATCTGGCTTCAGCACAGACCTCCAGCGTTGGCTGCGTGGACTCTGCACTTTTCACCCCATGACTGCGCGTGTTTCCCAGATGCTTTGATTTTCTCCTGTATCATGAAGATGAGATGGTCGCAGGGTTAATTGGAACACTGCAAATTGCCCTTAGGTGAGTGGCAGAACCAGGTGAAGGGTGGTGTGTGGAATTGGTGGGGAGAAAAAAATACAACGTCATTGGTAAAATGGAGACAGGACACTCCGCGGGTATCATAACCTGAAGCAAAGAAAACACATTGTCAGAGGAACTCATCAGGTCAGGCAGCAAAGGGATGTTTGATATTTTAGGTCAAGACCTTTCAGTAGGACTAAGAGTGTAAGGGAAGATAGCTAGTTAAAAGAGAGAGAAGGGTGAGGCAGGAGCTGGCATATAATGGGTGTTTGTAGATTAAGTGGGCCAAAGTGCAAGTTTCTATGCCTCAACATGACTAAAGTCTGTGCAGTTCCTTCAAAACCCACATTTTTAACTAAGCTTTTTGTTCACTTGCCTTGTTATCTCCAATTGACTCGGTGTCAAATTTGTTTAATAGGACTCCTGTGGAGTACCTTGGGATGTTTTGCAATGTAAACCTGTTATATAAATACAAGTTGTTGTTGTTGAACAACCTCCTAACCACAAGGTTTGTTTATGAGGAAACTTCAGTGACATTAGTAATTTTTTGTTGTACTATAGCGTGTTGGCATTTACTTGAAATAGAAAATTATCTGAAGTGCAGAGTTTTTCAAGCTGTTATTACTTGCAAATCAATGTAATTAGTCATTATCACCTTTGTGATTGTTAAGATAACTGGAATTTCACAACAGGTGGCTGAATGCATGCTGAGCGATGGAAAATTTGCTGGGACTAAAAGTTGACGCACAATACTAAGGGATTAGAAAAAGGGGGCTGAAATTCATTTTGGGGGTCATCAGAATCAGAATCATGCTCAACATCATTGACGTATGTTGGTAATTTTTGTGTTATGCAGCAATAGTGCTGTACAATACATATTTAAAAATAACTATAAATGTGGTGGCACAGTAGTGTAGTGGTTAGCACAACGCTTTACAGTACCAGTGACCCAGGTTCAATTCCCGCTACTGCCTGTAAAGAGTTTTTGTACGTTCTCCTCATGTCCACATGGATTTCCTCTGGGTGCTCCGGTTTCCTCCCACAGTCCAAAGACATACCGGTTGGTAAGTTAATTAGTCATTGTAAATTGTCCTGTGATTAGACCAGGGTTAGATTGAGGGATTGCTGGTCAATGTGTCTCAAATAGCCGGAAGGGTTTATTCCATGCTGTTTCTTAATTAACTAATTAATGAATTAATTAATTACAATTGTTAAAAACACAAACACACACACACACAGTGATTGATAACTTTGTGGCCTAAGGTAGAAGGAGATGAGTTATTAACTTCAAACTTTCTGCATAATCACTCAAAGAGTTGAACTGCATGTGCATGTAATGAGAGCTGTATAACTCATCTCCTTCTACCTTAGACCACAAACTTATCAATCATCCCTGCTGTGGACACTTTCTGGAGGTCCAAGATCCATATGCTCCATGACCGCTGGACTAAGTATGTAAATGTAGGAGGGGACTATGTTGAAAATAAATGTGCCAGGTTTTCTAAAATTGACTCCTACCTTAGGCCACAAACATATCAATCACCCCTTGTACTTACATTAAGTTAAATAAGCAGAGAGAAAAGAGAGCAAATAATAGAGGTGGTGTAGATGGGTTCATTGTCCTTTTAGAAGTCTGACGGCAAAGGGGAAGCAACTGTTACTGAAATGTTGAGTGTTTATCTTCAGCCTCCTGTACCTTCTCCTTAATGGTAGCAATGAAAAAAGGGCTTGTCCTTCATGATCTTTAAGGCATAACTTTTAAGGAATCAACTTTTGGAGGTGTCCTCAGTGCTGAGAAGGCTAGTGGTCATGATGGAGCTGGCTGAGATGGCAACATTCTGCTGCTTTTTCTGATCCTGTGCAGTGCCCCCTCCCTACCCATACCAGACGGTAATACTCTAACCCGTTAGAATGTTCTCCACAAAAAAATCTGTAAGGATTTGTTAAAGACTTTGGTGACAATAAAACATTTCAAACTTCTAATAAAATATAGCTGTTGTCATGCCTTCTTTGCAATTGATTCAATATGTTGGGCCCAGGATAGATCTTCAGCGATGTTGATACACAGGAATTTGAAATCCTTCACTTTTTCCACTGCTGATCTCTCGATGGGAACTGGTGTGTGTACCTTCAAGCTCCCCTTTCTGAAGTCCACAATCAATTCTGTGTCTTTTGGACACTGGGTGCAAGGTTGTTGTTGTGACACCACTCACCAGCTGAACTATCTCGCTCCTCAATGCCTCCTCATCACCACCTGAAATTCTGCCCACAACAGTTGTGTCATTGGCAAATTTATAGATGGCATTTGAGCTGTGCATAACCACGCAGTTGCAGGTGTAGAGAAGAGTAGAGCAGTGGGCTGAGCACACATCCTTGATGTGAACCAGGGTTATCTATCTATTTATCTATTTATTTGTTTATTTGTTTGTTTGTTTGTTCATTCATTCATTTCATGATACAGTGCAGAATAGGCCCCTTTGGCCCTTCTAGCTGCTTTGCTAGCCCAAATTCATTAGGTACATTTAATGTCAGAGAAATGTATACAATATACATCCTGAAATTCTTTTTCTTCGCAAACATCCACGAAAACAGAGGAATGCCCCAGAGAATGAATGACAGTTAAATGTTAGAACCCCAAAGCCCCCTCCTAACTCCCCCTCCCACATGTAAGCAGCAGCAAAGCAATGACCCCTTCCCCCACCAGCAAAAAAGCATCGGTTTCCCCCACCGAGCACTCAAGCGTGCAGGAAAACATTAATAAAGACACCGACTTGCAGTGCCCCGAAGACTACTCATTCACCCAGTAATTCAACATACCACAGGCTTTCTCTCTTCCTATTTAGGGAAAAGAGGTATCCCCGTTTCACGGCGAGAGGGGAGACATAACAGAACCACTTGCTGGTTTATGGTGCTAAAAGTCAGTTGCGTTGCTCTTTCCAAGTTCCGTGATCAAAGAACTCTAGTCTCTGGGCACACAGCCAGCAGCCAGCCCACTGCTTCCGATCTTCCATGTACTCCCTCGAATCAGCCCGTCTCCAGAGCCATGGAAGTCCAGCACCTTGAGGGCACACTGGTCTCCCAGACCGCGTCCTTGGCATATCGAAAAGTGGCCGGTAGTGAGGCTCTGAGAGCGGGTCCCATTTCCGCAAAGAATTGAAATCAGTGTGTAACTTCAGGTCAGGGTCTTCAAAAGAACCTTGAAAGGGAGAAAAAAGAAATATTGGACAATTTCCAATTAAGCTACTAATTGACTGGTCTTTGGACCGTGGGAGCAAACCAGAGCATCCAGAGAGACCCCACGCATTCCACAAGGAGGACGTACATGCTCTTTACAGAGGGCACTGGGGTTGAACTCCAAACTCTAATGCCTCGAGCTGGAGTAGCATCATGCTAACTCCTATCTACTGTAGCATCGATCGTTAGTGAAGAGAAGATGTTATTTCCAATCCACACTGACAGTGGTCTCCCAACGAGGAAGCCAAGAATCAAGTTACAGAGGGAGGTACAGAGGCCCACGTTTTGTAGTTTGTTCATTAGTACTGAGGGTACGATGGTATTGAACACTGAGCTCTAATCAATAAGCAGCCTGATGTAGATATTGATACCGTATACCCAGATGGTCTAAGGCCAAGTGGTGAGCCAATGAGACCATATCCGCTATAAACCTATCGTGGTGACCGGCAACCTGCACTGGGTGTCAGTCCTTGCTTAGGTAGGAATTGATTCTGGCTATGGTCAAACTCTCAAAGCAGTTCATCACTGTAGACGCGAGTGCAACTGGGTGATAGTGGTTGAGGCAGCTCACCCTGATCTTTTAGTTTTGTTTTTAGTGATGCAGTGTGGAACAGGCTCTTCCGGCTCAATGAGCCATGCAGCTCAGCAGCCCACCTATTTAACAGTAGTCTAATCTCAGAACAATTTGCAATGACCAATTAGCCTACTAACCAGTATGTCTTTGGACTGCTGTAGTATGCAAAGGAAACCCATGCAGTCAAGGGGAGAATGTACAGACTCCTTACAGACGGTACCGGAATTAAACTCCGAACTCCAGTACCCCGAGTTGCAATAGCATTGTGCTAACGGCTATGCCACAGTGGCGCCCTTTTGGGCCTCAGTATGATTGTTGCCTTTTTGAAGCAGGTAGGAAACTCCAGCTGCAACAGGGAGAGTTTGAAGATGTCCTTGAACAAATGATGAGGTTTGAAAATGGCTCAGTTATACACCCAGCATAAAAATGAAGCAACACACAAAATGTTGAAGGAACTCTGCAGGGCAGGCAATAGTTAAGGAGATAAATAGACCAGTTGACATTCCTCCTGATGAAGGGTCTCGATCTGAAACATTGAGTGAACATTTCCCTTCATAGATGCTGCTTGACCTACTGAGTTCCTCCAGCAGGTTGAGTGTTGCTCCAGATTTTCAGCATCTGCAGTCTTTCTTGGGTCAACATAAGACAGTTGGGTTCTCCAGTGCTGTACAGTTGGGATGTCATAGTCCCATTAATACAGCATTAGGGAGCTGATAGGGCTTTCAGATAATGAGTTGAACCAAAGTCCTATCTGCTTATCTATGTATGATAGGCTCCATGACACACTTTGCTGGTTGTTGAATGAAAATACTGCCAACATTTTAATTACAAAGAAGAGGAGAGACTGAAAAGGAAGTATTACTAGAATAACAAAATAGAGATTTCAGTCGAACTTATGAAGTTGGTGAAGGGTGACACCAGCTTAGAAATTTGAAGACACACTCAAATAACCTTAGCTTTGTTGTCTTCATGTTCCCTTCTTTCTTCTTCTTCTTTCTTTGTTGGATCCAGAGAGGTGCATTTGAAAATATTCTCTCTGGCTGCAGCCATGTCAGAAAGAGAAAGTTTGATATTTTCAGATGTTTAGTAAGCTCCTTTGCCAATAGCACAGATATTTGGTGAGAGGAGATCAGTGAATGACATTTGCTTTCTCCGTGCCTCTCTGTATTCTTATTTTAATAATCTGGAAGAGGGCTTCAGGCATCCTTCCATCCATACTGTCCTCTTTTCTTCAGCAATTCCTAACATCTGACAGAGGTTTGCCTCCACTGTTCTTTTGTTGATTCTGAGGAGACTGATGTGGGAACCACACGATCTTCCACAACTGGATGTGGAAAAGTGGGTTAGTAAGTTTGCAGATGGCATGAAGGTTAGTGGTATTGTGCATAGTGTAGAAGGTTGCCATGGGTTAAAATGGGACACTGATATAATGCAGAGCTGGGCTGAGAAGTGGCAGATGGAGTTCAATTTGGTAATGTGTGAAATTATACACTTTGGAAGGTCAAATTTAAAAGCAGGATACAGAGTTAATGGCACACTGCTGTGTGGAGGAACAGAGGGATCTTGGGGCCTACATCAGTAGATCCATTAAAGTTGCTACACATGTTGTTAGCATAGTGTGTTGGCCTTCATTTGTAAGGGGATTGAGTTCAAGAGCCATGAGGCAATGTTGCTGTTCTATAAAACCTTGGTTAGACAACACTTGGAATGTTGTGTTCAGTTCTGGTTGTCACTTTATAAGACATAAGACATAATACATAGGCGTAGAGTTAGGCTATTTGGTCCATTGAGTCTGCTCCACCATTCAATCATTGCTGATCCTTTTTTCCCCTCCTCAGCCCCACTCCTCGGCATTCTCCCCATAGCCTTTGATGCCATGTCCAATCAAGAACCTATCAAGTTCTGTCAGAAATACACCCAATGACCTGGCCTCCACAGCTGCCTGTGGTAATAAATTCCACAAATTCACCACCCTAAAGCAATGTTTCCACATCTCTGTTTTAAACGGACGTCCCTCTATCCTGAGGCTGTGCCCTCTTGTCCTAGCCTCCCCACCATAAGAAACATTCTTTCCACATCTACTCTGTCTAAGCCCTTTCAACATTCAAAAGGGTTCAATGAGATCCCCCCCGCTCATCCTTCTAAATTTCAGTGAGTACAGGTCCAGAGCCATCAGACGTCCCTTTCATTCCTGGAATCATCCTTGTGAACCTCCTCTGGACCCTCTCCAATGCCAGCACATCTCTTCCTAGATAAGGAGCCTAGAAATGTTCACAACGTTCAAGGTGAGCCCTCACTAGTGCCTGATAAATCCTCAGCATCACATTCCTGCTCTTATATTATAGACCTTTTGAAATGAATGCTAACATTGCATATGCCTTTCTCACCACCAACTCTACCTGAAAGTTAACCTTTAGGGTGTTCTGCACAAGGACTCCCTTTTACCCTCCAGATTTTTGGATTTTCTCCCCACTTAGAAAATAGTCTGCTACCAAAGTGCAATTTGCAATTTTCCAGTCCTCTGGCACTATGCCAGAATCCAAAGACTTTAGAAAGATCTTTATTAATGCCCTCCACAATCTCTACTGCTACCTCTTTGAGAACCTTAGAGTGCATATCATCTGGTCCGGGTGACTTATATACCCTTATGTTTTTCAGCTTTTTGAGCACCTTCTCCCTTGTAATTGTAACTGCACTCACTTCTCTTCCCTCACACCCTTCAACATGTGGCACACTGTTAGTGACTTCTACAGTGAAGACTGATGTAAAGTACTCGTTTAGTTCATCTGCCATCTCCTCGTCCACCGTTACTCTTTCTCCAGCCTCATTTCTTAGCAGTCCTATATTCACTCTCATCTGTTGTTTTTTTTTACATATTTGAAAAAGCTTATACTATCTTTAATATTATTTGCTAGCTTGCTTTCATATTTCGTCTTTTCCCTCCTAATGATTCTTTTAGTTGCTCTCTGTAGGTTTTTAAAAGCTTCTCGATCCTCTGTCTTACCATTAACTTTTGTGTTGTTGTATGCCCTCTCTTTTGCTTTTACATTAGTGTTGACTTCCCTTGTCAGCCACAGTTGTACTATTTTGCCATTTGAGCATTTCTTTCTTTTTGGAATACATCTATCCTGCACATTCTTCCATTTTTCCCAAAAACTCACACAATTGCTGCTCTTCTGTCATCCCTGCCAGCATCTCCTTCCAATTTACTTTGGCCAACTTCTGGCTCATACCCCTGTAATTTCCTTTACTCCACTGAAATCCTGCTATGTCAGACTTTACCTTCCCCCTAGCAAATTTCAAGTTGAACTCAATCATATTGTGATCACTGCTTCCTAAGGCTTCTTTTACCTTAGGCTTCCCAATCACCTCCAGTTCATTACATAATATCCAATCCAGTATAGCTGATCCCCTAGCAGGCTCAACGACAAACTTGTCTAAAAAGCCATCCACAAACCCACTACCTTGAGATCCATTACCAACTTGATTTTCCCAATTGAGCTGCATATTGAAATATCCCATGGTGATCATAACATTGCCTGTTTGATACGCTTTTTCTGTTTCCCATAGTAATGTGTGTTCCCCAAATAGGAAGGATGTGGAAGCTTTAGAGAAGGTCCAGAAAAGATTTACCAGAGTGCTGCCTGGATTATGCAGCATTATTTATGAAGAAAATGTGAGCGATTAAGTCTTTTTTCTTTGGAGCAAAAGGGAATGAGAGGTAACTTGACAGAAGTGTATAAAATGATAAAGCATTGATAGAGTGGAAAGCCAGCACCTTTCTCCCATTGGAGAAATGGCTGATAGAGAGGGCCTAATTTTAAGGTGGTTGGAGGAATTTTAAGGTGTTGTTTGAGGTAGGTTTTGTTATACAGGCTGTGGTGCATGCATGGAAAGCACCATCCGGGATTGTGTTAGATACAGATACACTAAGGATATATCAGAATCGCTTTGGTAGACACATACATGATCGAGAGATGGAGGGCTGTGTAGTAGGGAATGGTTAGGTGATCTTAGAGTAGGTTCAAAGTTCAGCACAACATTGAGGGACAAAGGACCTGTACTGTGTTGTAATGCTTTATGTTTTATAACCTGGGCAGGAGGTGTCTGATGAACAGGTGGGTGTGCTTGTATAAGGTGCGCTGCCCCTTCCACTACTCTCTGTGCTCCTAATGTGTGGCTTCAGGTTACTCAACGCTGTCTTAGTTGGTGCCCCTCCACCTTAAGCAGTCATGGGGCCAAAGATTCCAAAGTGTGAGTGGGGAAATTACATTTCTTCAAGGAGGCTTTGGGCATATCCTTGATTATTTTCTTCAGTCTCCCTGCCAATCTCTTCATCCTCCTGTTTGAATGAGATGGTTCATGAAACTACCTCTTTCACTTCTTTTATGTCTTCTTTATGTTTCAAACATGGTTCTGCTACTGTCGGACCTGTGAACTCCATTTTGGTGGTGTGTTTTGGGGCCACTTGAGCGATCTGTATTATTGCTGTCTCCAAGAGTATGGCATGACGCTTCAAATGAAGTGTGCAGCCTTGGGGGGGGGGCAAACCCATGATCGACCCCATTTCTCATCAATTAAAGCAGCAAGGAAGATTGAGGCGAGCACTGTCTACCAGCCTCTCACACTCGCTGCCAGAGGAAGGTGGCTGCATATGATGCTCTCTGCGTCGCTGTCACTCACTTCTCCTGAAGGAAGGTCCCTGTGTTCGAATGGTCCCTCTTTTGCTCGATGGTGCTGGAGTTCTGGGTCTTGAGTGGGGTTTGTGAATTGATCTCTATAGTTCACAATATGATGCATTTCTGGTTTCTTGTCACGACTTTCTTAGTTGCTATTTTAGGCAGTTTTGATTGTGGCTAGATTGAACTGAACTAAGCTAAACTGAATATGCCTGGATCCTTTCAATGTTGTTATTTATAATTTGCATTTTCACTCTTTTTTTGTTGCCATTTGCACAATTTTTTTTACACGTGGTTTTGATGTTTTTCTTTGGATGGGTTCCCTGGTGTTCATTGTTTCATGGCTGTCTGTAGGGAAGATGAGTCCCAGGATTGTACACTGCACACATACTTTGATAATAAATGTACTTTGAATCTACCTTGCACCAGATGTTATTATATGTCAGCACCATTGTCTAAAGCAGTACAGACAACTCATCTGCTGTGTAAGCCACAGATTGACAGAAACAACACCGACGATGAAGAGCAAAGCAGCAAAACACCATATGGGGCAACCAGACAGAACTCCAAGTCTCTCTCTTTAAAGCACCTACTGTAGCAAGAGAAATATATTCCTTGGCATCAGGATGTGAGATGGGTGGACACTGCCTAGTCTTTGAAGTGCAGGCTGGATGTCAAAAATGATCCCCGGGAATAATTTTTGACAACTAAGCTCAGTCTCTTTTGGCTGCAATAATGGGATAAATCTTTCAGTGAAAACTTCAGCCCAGAGTGTGAGAGAGCAACTGGCACCAAGTCACTTGTTATGAAGATAAACCGTGTGCGGTTTCCAATTCAGTGATTGATAGGTCCCTAATACTGCTAAACATTTAAGTAAATGTTAAAAGCTTTGTCTATAGATGTTTGCTCTTACAGAATATGCCTACATTTGACTTTTAATGCAGGGAGTAATATGCTTCACTGGGAATTTCCAGGACTACTGAAATCTTGTTATAATTTCTGTTTGAGTAGACTTTTCTTTTAAAATGATCCCACCAGGGAGATTCTTCATCTGAAAGAAACTTACTTGGTCAGACTCAGGTTGCCTAGCGATTAAATGTTACTGTTATGGGGTACATTAAACAAGGGCTAATGCTCATCAGTCAGCTTGCTAAAAAAAAAAGCATATGGGCAGTAAAGCATTAAGTAAATTATTAAGATGGTTGACAACCAGATTTCTCTATGCACTTCTCACTGTTCACAATTGGGACATCAATGCAGTGCTGAGCAATGGGATGGCAACTAGTTCTTGGAGGACCTCTGTCAATGAGAGCCAAAGATCGGTAGTAGTAAAGGCTGCCAGACATGTAAGGACAAATCTTGGGGAAGGGGAAGAGAGAATTTCAACACTGACACAGTCTAATATTCTGACTAAATCCCATACTTCAAGTGGCTCCACGTGATTGCCACATCCAGGCCAACAATCTGGCAGACATTGCAGCACCTTTCAGTGTGATACGTGTGACAAAGAAGTGCTGAAATTATCAAGGTCGCACGCATTGTTGCTTCCGCCTGTATGCCAAGCAGTGAAAAATGAGTCTGGCAGAGGCTGTGATTCAGACATCAATATCACACCAGGGATCCTTGAATTTTCATCCCTTTATCAGACTGATGTGGAGGGCAGTGGGGGGTGGGGGGTGCTTTGTCTTTTTGTGAATGCTAAACTAAAGTGGTAGGTAACACGTTAAAGTACTGTTTATACCAAATAGGTCGCTGGAGTCTGTATTTGTTTCTGTGATGTTAACCGACTAAAATCCTCCACTGATTTCCCTATTCCTTCGCTGACCATCAAAAGAAGTGACATGTTTCACTGGGAATTTCGGAGACTGACCGGAGAATTCAGTGAACTTGAAGGCTGATGATGTTGGCTGCCAGATGTCACTTGATGGCATCACTAAGGTGTGCTGCAACTGACACCATCGACATCAACTGATATGGGGCTTAGGTGATTCGCAGATGGAAGCGCTCAGGACAATTCCCTGATGCAGACACAAGACACTGCAAGTGCTTTATTTGCTCTAGTTTCCTGATGGACTCTATAGATGACAGCAGGCATAACCCAACCCAGTGTCATAACTGCAGAGCATTTGCCCCTGTGCACTGGTGACTTGATTTTAATCCTGACCTACTCTGCTGTCTGTGTCCCTGTGATTGTGCGGATTTCCTCTGGATGCTCAGTATTCTCTCCCATTCCAAAGACGTTGCAGGCTGCTCAGTTATTTGTGAATTGCCCCAAATTTATTTAATTGACATAAAGTGTAGAATAGGCCCCTCCGGTTTTTCAAACCGCGCTGCCCAGAAATCCCCGGATTTAATCCTAGCCAAATCACAGGACACGTTACAATGACCAACTAACCTACCAACTGTCTTTGGACTGTGGGCGGAAACTGGAGTACCCGGAGGAAACCCACGCGGTCACGGGAAGAACATACAAACTCCTTACAGGCAGTAGTGGGAATTGAACCCGGGTTGCTGGAACTGTAAGGCATTATGCTAACCACTATGCTACCATGCTGCCCTAAAGAATGGGCAAAGGAAGTCAACAAGCTAGGTAGGAGTGTGTACGGGAGTGGTAGAATTTCGGGGGGGGGCGTGTTGATGGGAGTATGGGGAGAATAAATGGGTTGGGCAGGAATAATATAAGCATGGGTGCTTGTTTGCCTGCACGGACTCAGTGGGGTGAAAAACCTCTTTCCATTCTGTATCTCTGTATGAACTTTGAGGTGTAGAGTGCAAGAACATGTTTGAGCCAGTTACCATTGTTAATAGTGGGTATCTTTACTTTACAGAATTTGAAGTTTCATTTCTTTTACATGGGAGCTGTGGGAATGCTAATGGGGAACTCAGCTGAGTTTAGTAGTTAATTTCCCGCTGAGTTTTGTGAGTCAGGGATTGTTTTCAATAAAGTCAAGTGAGCGTTTCCTCCTTGTTTATCAGCCAAAATAGCAAAAGATGACCTTCTCAAGATACTTCAACCAAATCATATTCGAGGAAGCAGAAGAATGATTTCCTTCCTATGATGAAAATTAATCTCTCATTTTGTATGATGCTTCCACATTATTGACATCCCTGAATTATCCAACAGTTCAAAGTTCACAGTATTCCACCAAAAGGGTGACCTGCCTTATCACTGCTAACTGCCCTTCCACTGTGGGCCCAGGATACATGATGCCCTGTGAGCCTTTGAGGTCTGTACATGGTCTGTGTGGTTCTGAGAATTTGCCTGGCTAAGTCCCTGCTCTGACCACTCCTTTCCGCCACTGCCCACCAAAAGTAGTCAAACAAAGTGAAGAAGCGGTGGCGCTGAAAATTGGAAATTGCATGATTTACACCTCAAACTTGAAAGAGTGATTTTAGAGATCGTGAATAAGTTAGCCTGCCTAATGAGTGGTGGGCAAGAATGCGGCTTGTAATGTGGTAAACTGTGTGATGATCCACTTTGGTAGCGTAATAGAAAACTGGAATATTGATTAAATGCGAAGAGCCTAGTGTTGCCGTTCAAAGGTACACAGGTTTGCTTGTACACACGTCCCTTTAGGCCAATGAGCACGTGCAGCAAGCAATTAAGAGAGTGAACCACAAGAAGACTTGAGTACAAGAATAAGGACATCTTAATATAATTGCTTTGTACCTGGAGTGTGATGTTTAGTTTTGTTCTCCTTACATGAGAAAGGGCATATCGTTGTTGAGGGAGTGCAGTAAAGATTCACTAGACTGGTTCCAGGGATGACAGGTTTGCTGCAAGAAGAGAGATTGAGTCAATAGGGACAGTATTCTACAGAGTTTAGAAGACTCTTGAATAAAAAGGGATAACTTGCCCCATCATTGAGATGCTCCCACAACCAATGATCTCACTTTAAGGACTCTATCTCATTATGTTATGTTCTCATTATTATTTATTACTATTAATTTATACTTGCATTTGCACAATTTGTTGTCTTCTGAACTCTGGTTGACCTTTCATTGATTCTATTACAGTTACTATTCTACAGGTCTGCTGAGTATGTCCACAGGAAATTGAATCTCAGGATTATATTTAGAATATATGACGTATGGAGACATATATGTACTTTGATAATAAAATTTACTTTGAACTTTGAACCTCACTGAAACATAAACAATCCTTAAATGCCTTGACAGGCTAGAAACAGGGAAGATATTTTCCCTGCCTAAAAAGTCTTGAGCCAGGGAGTCACATCCTCAGTACAGGGAGTAGGCCATTTAGGACTGAAGTGAAGAGAAAATTCTTGACTCAGAGGGTGTTAAGCCTTTGGAATCGTCTACCTCTAAGGCTAATTCATTGAGTTCTATCAAAACTGTGATTGCTGGATTTCAGGACATTTAAGGGAATCGGGAATATGGGATATGCTGGAAAATGACAAACCAATATCTTGTTGAATAGCTGAGCATGCTCATGGGGGGCTGTTCTTGCTTCTATTTCTTCTCTCCATGTAAGGGAGTGCTATGGGGAGGCAGAATTATCTAAACTCCAGTAAAGCAAGAGAAAGGACTACATAAAAAAGGAAGTATCTGTCCTGTCATATCTCAGCACAGATCAGAACCATCTATTATTTCCCTCGGAGTACTGCAAAGTGTAGGCTCAGGCAGCATGTCTAAGAAAAGAAACTCCCTCTCTCTTAAAACATGCTTTTGCAAGCCATTATGCAAGCTTTGTATCCAAATGAGTAAACATGACAATATCAGCAAAGCATGACATGATGAGGCCGGGATGCCCAGATGGCTCCTGTGCTGCAAGGTTCTGTGATTCGTCACCAGCAGTTGTTAGTCCCTTGGCGTAGCGCTTATACACACAGTTACCCTGCCAAGCATGCATTGTTGTAGCATGTGTAAGGGCAGAGCCAGACTATGGTGTAACCCTGGGATGACTCAGTATTTAAAAAAAAAACAGACTGGACTAAATCAACATCAAATCTGTTGGCATCTGAAACGACAATATCGGTAGGTGTCTTCAGCGGATCAGTGAAACAGAAATCAGGCAATGTCTTTGGAAGAACCCATTGAGAGTAAAGAGACAAAATGAAGACAGGTGAGACATAACCACAGGCAGGGATTGCAAGGTTAGTAATCAAAGTGTGTCAACCCTAAACCCTAAACAATTATAGATTAAAGAAACCTGTGTTAAATTTGCATTTACTCATTGCTGAATTGCAGAGCAGTGGCTCCACTTCTTAAGGAGATTGAGGCAAGCAAGACCCCCCCCCCCACCCAATCTTAACTGAGTTTTACAGGAGCATTATTAAGAGCATCTTGACAAGTTGCATCTCCATCTGGTATGGGAGCAGCAGAGCATCGGACTGTAAGTCCCTACATAGGACTGTGAGAACAGCTGAGATAATCATTGTGGACTCTCTATCATCCATCAGGGACATTTATCAGCAGCACCTCTTATGCAGGACCCTCAGTATTTTCAAGGACCCCACCCATCCACCCAACATCTTTTTCGACATTCTACCATCAGGCAGGAGACTCCAATGGATAAAGACAAGAACAGTCGGGATGGGGAGCAGTTTCTTCCCTCCGGCCATTAGAGTTCAGAACTCCCTGCTGCATTGCCTTCAAAGTGACAACTGCACCGTACAACATTTAATTTATGCACTTTACTTTGTTTATCTGTGCGTAATTCATTTGTGGATTTAATTTTTACTTCCCTAAGTCATTTTGTGTTATATATGTGTTATGTGCTTTGAGCACTGGTCCGGAAAACTGTTGTCTTGTTTGGTGATATATATGTATATCGTTAAATGACAATAAACTTGACGACTTGAGATCATGACCACTACCATAAGATATGAAGGCATAGTTAGGACATTTGGTCCATCGAGACAGCTCTGTCATTCATTCCTGGTTGATGTTTTTTCAGCTCCATTCTCTCGCCTTCTCCCCATAACCCTTAAACAACCCTTACCAATCAAGACTCTGTCAATCTCTGTATTAAGTACACCGAATGATTTTGCCGTCATAGCCCACTGCGGCAATGAGTTCCAAAGATCCACCACACTCTGGCTGAAGAAATTGCCCCGCACTCACTTTTAAAGGGATGCCCCTTTCTTCTGAGGCTGTGTTCTCAGATCCAAGACTTTCCTCAGAAACAGAATGGTCATCAGGTTTATTATTACATAAGAACACAAGAAACAGGAGCAGGAGTCGGCCATCTGGCCCATTAAGCCTGCTTCACCATTCAATATGATCATGGCTGATCTGGCCATGGACTCATCTCCACCTACCTGCCTTTCCCTCTTCAACCCTTAATTCCCCTACTATGCAAAAATCTATCCAACCTTGCTTTAAATATATTTACTGATGTAGCCTCCACTGCTTCATTGGGCAGAGAATTCCACAAATACTGTGCTAAATGACATGGATTTGTCATTTTGCAGCAGTACAGTGCGAAGACATAAAATTACTGTAAATTATAAAATGAATAGGTAGTGCAGAAGAAAGGAATAATGAGGGATTGATCATGGACACTCAGAAATCTAGTGGCAAAGGGGAAGAAACAATTATTGAGTGTGGGTCTTCAGGGTCCTCTACCTCCTCCCTGATTATGGTCATGAGAAGAGGGTATGTCTCAGATGGTAAGAGTCATTAATGTACTAATGGAAACATCCTCTCCAACTATTTTACAAGATGGAGGGTGAGAAAAGATAGGGAAGAGTGGGATTGTATCTTGAGGTGAAGACTGGACCCCACTGAGTTTCTTCCTTCTCGAGGGTTAAAGTAGAAATCTGAAGTCAGCAGAGGTGGGGTTCTTCTGCCTTTTTCAGCAGTGAATAGGGAGTTTTAGGAAGGGATCAGTCAAAAGGTTTATCGGGAATCCCTCCAGCGTACTTCCATGGGCCCAGTAGACACAGCATCTAGGTAATTTGCTGAGGTCTCGTGTATGTTGTGAATTCAAGTATTTACAATGTATTTTGTCACTGACTCCAGATAGGCTGATTATCCAAATCAAGTTGCCTCTCTATTCACTCCAGAACATGGCAGGGCAATTACTGATCAACTTTTTATTTTGAGCTGATCCACGCCTCAGTTGTTGCCCCTTATGGTATGCTGATAACCCAGGATCAGATGTTGGCTTCACGCTCCCAACATGCAAATATAAAATCAAATTACTTCACACCAACACTAATTACATTATTAATTAGAGTTTTGGGTTAATTTTACTCCAAAAGAAGGCAGTGAATCACCTTTTCCTCAGGGAGTCACATTCTTTCTTGTTGCCTGTCAAATCAAGCCTTAACACTAAATTTAAACTGCCTTCACATAAAACTTCAACTAGATGTAACAGTAATGTGTAAACACTTCTTTAACTGTACCAGCACCCTATTCCCCACGACAAATTTTAAAACTATTGCAGGTTCAATACAGCAACAAGCTCCAGAACGAATGGGCTTCAAGGAGTGTAGTCTCATTAAAAGGTCAGTGATTGCAGCTTTTGCCCCAGATCGATTCACAGAACAATCTTACAACTAGTAAGAGGAGGGAATTTTCAATCTAGCCATCGAAGATGAATTGAACCCTTCTCCCCTGAGTAAAATGCGAGTGCTCTAATTGAATCAGCTCTTTAATGTTTCTGTGGAGACTATTCCTTTAGTGTTCAGTGGCTAATGAATATTTCTGGAGCTGCAGAGCAGTCTATCTCCATTTTATGTTCGGAATTATACAAGTTGATGGAATAGTGTTTTGCAGAGTTAGTTTTTAAACAGTGAAGTTATTGCACCAATTCCTTCAAGTGGAAAAGATCCATTACCCATAGCACAGCAAACATGACTGAGATACTAAATTCTGTTCCAAATGAACGAGCTGAATTAGTGCAGGTCGTTTCTGTGCAGTGCCATGAATTATCTGCTTATTGTATTTAGGTCCTATATATAAGCCAATATAGTTCCAACAACAGAGAAATGTGGACAATGAGAAAAGAATCTACAGTCATTTAGTGCTTTTCGCACCCTTGGAACGTCTCACAGAATTCCACAGTTGTTCTGCAACAAAATGAATGTTACTCTACAAAATCTCTCAGTGGAAATGCATAGTATCACAATTAATCTGCAATTAATCTGCTCTGTTGGTGGTTGGTTCAAAGGTTAAACTTGGCCAAGAGATCCTCACATTGTGCAGTGTGATCTTTACTTTCAGTGTGAAAGGACTGTGAAAACTCAGGCTTACATGAATTAGGGCATCTTTGACAAAACAGCACCCCCTTGGTACAACATTTAACTGTGACTAGATTAAATCCCTGCCTCAGAAATTGGAGTACCACAGAGGTAAACAAAGACAGATAGTTTTGTGAAAAGTATTATTGTACTGAAAATGGCCCTTTCACCCACCAAATTCATGCCAAATAATAAATAATAAAGTATGTCAATCTGTCTGTCTGTCTATCAATATACACTATTTCCATTTGCCTGCACTAAACTATATTCTTCTACATATTACCTTTTAAAGTTTCTGTCCAAATGCCTCTTAAACATAGAAACATAGAAAACTTACAGCACAATACAAGCCTTTCGGCCCACAAAGTTGTGCTGAACATGTCCCTACCTTAGAAATTACTAGGCTTACCCATAGCCCTCTATTTTACTAGGCTCCAAGTACCTATCCAAAAGTCTCTTAAAAGACCCTATCGTACCCGCTTCCACCACCGTTGCTGGCAGCCCATTCCACACACTCACCACTCTCTGAGTAAAAAACTTACCCCTGACATCTCCTCTGTACCTACTCCCCAGCACCTTAAATGTGTGTCCTGTTGTGGCAACCATTTCAGCCCTGGGAAAAACCTCTGACCATACACACGATCAATGCCTCTCATCATCTTATAAACCTCTATCAGGTCACCTCTCATCCTCCATCGCTCCAAGGAGAGGTAAATATAGTAAATGTAACAGATTCCACCACTTCCTCTGGCAGTGTATTTCAGATATCAACAACTTACTCCTGAGATCCCCAATAAGTCTCCTTTCTCTCAGCTTAAAAGTATGCCATCTTGTTTTTGATGCTTGTCAAATACATAAACATTAAGTTCTGGGAAACAGCCATAATACTTCAGTGGAAGGCTCCCTGTGCTAAAGAAGGGGTGGGGAAAATATCCATAGTGCATCTGGATCAAATATCAGTCAGTCTTCGAGAATGATACACTGAAGCCTCAATTGTGTGTATTTTATATCCGTGAATGGAATTAAGTTACTGAAGGAATTGTTTCCAAAAATTGCCGAGAAGACAAAGATAGATGGGAAAGTAATTTGTAAGGAAGATATATGGAAGCTACAGAGGGATATTATAGTGAGTGGGCAAAGATCTGGCAATTGCAATATAATGTTATGATGCAGTTATACAAGATGCTAGCAAGGTATCACATAGAAAATTATACATGGTTTTGATTACCCTGTCATAGGGACGATGACAATAAGCTGAAAAGGGTGAACAGAAGATTTATGAGAACAAACAAGGGAAAATCTGCAGATGCTGGAAATCCAAGCAACATACTCAAAATGCAAGAGGAACTCAGCAGGCATGGCAGCATCTATGGAAAAGAGTAAACAATCGCCATTTTGGGCACAGACCCTTCATCGGGACTGGAGAAAAAAGATGAGAAGTCAGAGTAAGAAGGTGGAAGGGGGGAGAAGAAGTACAAGGTGGTAGGTGATAGATGAAACCAGGAGAAGGGGAAGTGTAATGTAAAGAGCTGGGAAGCCAATTGTTGAAAGAGATAAAGGGCTGGAGAAGGGGGAATCTGATGGGAGAGGACAGAAGGAATAGAAAAAAGGAAAAAGGAAGAAGCACTTGAAGGAGGTGATGGGCGGGTTTGGAGATACGGTGAGAGAGGGAAATGGGAATATGGACTACTGAAGAGGGGGGCGGAATTACCAGACGTTCGAGAATTTGATGTTCATGCCACTGGGTTGGAGGCTACCAGGATGGAATACGTGTTGGTCCTCCACCCTGAGCATGGCCTCATTGTGGCAGTAGAGGAGGCCATGGACTGACATGCCAGAATGGGAATGGGAAGTAGAATTAAAATGGGTGGCCACCGGGAGATCCCACTTTTTCTGGCAGAGGGGTCATAGGTGATCGGTGAAGTGTTCTCCCAATCTACGCCGGATCTCACCGATTTACAGGAGGCCACACCAGGAGCACTGGACTCAGTATATGACCCCAACAGACTCACAGGTGAAGTGTCTCCTCACCTGGAAGGACTGTTTAGGGCCCTGAATAGTAGTGAGGCGACTAGCACATGAATAGCAGGTGTGGCACTTGTTCCACTTGCAAGGATAAGTGCCTGGAGGGAGATCAGTGAGATGAATCAACAAGGAAGTTGCATAGGGAGCAATCCTTGCAAGAAGTGGAAAGTGGGGGTGAGGGAAAGATGTGTTTGGTGGTTGAATCCCGTTGGAGATGGCAGAAGTTAGAGAGAATTATTTGTTGGGTGCGGAGGCAGGTGGGGTGGTGGATGAGGACAAGAGGAACACTATCCCTGGTGGGGTGGTAGGTGAATGGGGTGAGGGCAGACATGTGCAAAATGGAAGAGATGCGGGTGAGGGCAGTGTTAATGCTGAAGGAAAGGAAGAAGCCCCTTTTTTAGAAGAAGGAGGACATCTCATTAGTTTTGGAGTGAAAAGCCTCATCCTGAGAGTAGATTCAGAGGAGATGGAGGAACTGAGAGAAGGGGATGGCATTTTTATAAATAAAAAAATTATGAGAATATTGTCAAGACTTGAAGAAGGGAGAGGTTGAGTAAGCTAAGACTTTATTCTTCAGAGCGTGGGCGACAGATTGGTGACATTCTGGAGGTGTATAAAATCATGAGGGCATAGATAAAGGTAAATACACATAGTCTTTATCCAAGGGAAAGGCAATCAACCAATTGTGTTGGTATTGAGTTCACTGTCCACAAAGCCATGAACTCGAAAGAAAACTTTAAGCCCTATGCGATATTGGTTATCTATGAGTACCCTCACTAAAGGGACGTTATACTGCATCCACCTACTTTTCAAGGACTAACTTACATCTTTGTCTAGTCTCTGTGGCAAGGTTTTTAACTGCCAATACTTATTGCTTAAGTGGTGGGTCCCCCCTCCCTACCAATGAAGAGATACCGAACAAGGTATTTTAAATACAGTTTGATTTATTTTTAATGATACATGTTTAAGTTTAGACAAATAATTAACACACATTTGACACTCACAGAGTACTTCTGATTTATAATAGGTTTTCAAATTCCAAAAGATTTATAAACTACAACGGGTTTCCACATACATATATAATTCTGAATAACTAAACACATACCATTTGAGTCACAGATGAACGAGTCATCCATCATAGAAACCAAATGTTAAGAAAAGGATTCTTGCTCTTTTTTCTGTTAGCTCATCTTCCTGTCATTCTCCTTGTCATTTTTAACTATTTCTAATGCTTTACAATATTTATATTGCATTGCTGCTTGTTGACATTATTAAAATGTGACGTTTCTCAGATGTGTTTGCTCTGACAAATTAATTCACACAGATAGTCTAAAAACTACTGGAGATAGAGATCTCAGACGCCTAAAATTAATGTTGTGAGGGATGACTCCCTGAGTACACAAATATACTATCTGTTGATTGTTGATATTTGTGACCATGTTCGATGTGCTAAGTGACACAACCTCATTGCCTTGTGTTTAGCTGGTGCAGTCAAGAAGTTTCATAGTTACTTCACTTTCCAAACCGTATCACTTGAGCAGTCATCGCCTGTGGTCTGCAAACAATGCCTTTTTCAAAGCTGTGCTTTTAACTTCAAACCGATTGCTGCTTGCAATTTACATTTAGAACTGAAGACTGATTCTTGTTTACAACAAAAAGATGAGCAAAGAATATTTGTCCAGGGTTTAACTTAGCCGCAAACAATACTGACCCTTTTGCAAAGGTCGTGCTGCTATGCTAGAAAGCTGAGGTTAGTAAGAAGCCTCTTGGGACCTGGAAAGTGAATATCCATCACAGGTTTAGGGTGATAGGGGAAGGAATTGAAGAGGATGAGAGGCATGATCGTGTGGATAGTCAGAGGTTTTTCCCAGGGCTGAAATGGTTGCCACAAGAGGACACAGGTTTAAGGTGCTGGTGAGTAGGTACAGAGGAGATGTCAGGAGTAAGTTTTTTACTCAGAGAGCGGTGAGTGCGTGGAATGGGCTGCCGGCAACGATGGTGGAGGCGGGTACAATGAGGTCTTTTAAGAGACTTTTGGATAGGTACATGGAGCTTAGAAAAATAGAAGGCTATAGGTAAGCCTAGTAATTTCTAAGGTAGGGACATGTTCAGCACAACTTTGTGGGCCGAAGGGCCTGTATTGTGCTGTAGGTTTTCTATGTTTCTAGGACTTGAAGAACAACTGCTTAATACAAAGGGTGGTACATATATAGAGTTAGCTACCACATAAAGCAGTTGACGCAGGTACAATGACAGCATTTAAAAGATATTTGGACAGGTATATGAACAGGAAATATTTAAAGCAGGGGTTCCCAACCATTTTTATGCCATGGATCAATACCATTAATAAAGTGGTTTGTGGACCCAGAGTTGGGAACACCTGGTTTAGAGGAACGTGGGCAAAACTCAAGTAATTGAGACTAGCATAGCTAGACATCTTGGTTGGTATGGATAAGTTGGGCTGACAGGACCACTTCCATGCTGTCTTACTGTAACACAACAAGGGAAAAAATGCAATTTCCATTTGACAAGATATGTATTGTCTCAATCGTGAAAGCCAGAGCCCACTGAGGCACAGGATTCAAAAAGCTCCAATACTCAGGTCAGCAAGCACGTAAGAAAAGTAGCAGGTTATCATCATCAATTGTTGGGGAAATGAACACAAAAGTGGGGAGGTTGTGGTTCAGTTTTATAAGACCATAAGATATAGGAGCCATTTGGCCCATTGAGTCTGCTCCACATCTCTGCCCAGTCTCCTGCCTTCTCCACGTATCCCTTCATGCCCTGACCAATCAAGAATCTATCAACCTCTGCTTTAAACTTACATAAAGACTTGGCCTCTATAGCTCTCAGTGGCAAAGAATTCTACAGATCCACGACACTCTGTCTAAGGAAGCTCCTTCTCATCTCTATTCTAAAAGAACACCTTTCTAGGTGAAAGGCTGTGTCCTCTGGTCTTAGACTCTCCCAGCATAGGATATGTTTTCTCCACATCCGCTCTATCAAGGCCTTTCACCATTCCCTAGGTTTCAGTGAGGTCACTCCTCATTCTTCTGAATTCTAGTGAATACAGGCCCAGAGCCAGCAACCACTCTTCATATGACGAGCCGTCCAATCCTGGAATCATTTTCCTGAACCTCCTTTAAATCCTCTCCAGTTTCAGCACATCCATTCTAAGTTAACGAGCCCAAATGGCTCACAATACTCCAAGTGAGGCTCATCAGTGCCTTATTAAGTTTCAATATACATCTTTGCTTTAATATTCTAGTCCTCTTGAAGTAATGCTAACAACTGCATTTGCCTTCCTCACCACAGACTCAACCTACAAAATAACCTTTAGGGAATCCTGCACAAGGACTCCCAAGTCCCTTTGCACCTCAGTATTTTTTTTGTATTTTCTCTCCATTTAGAAAATAGTCTACCCTTTCATTTCTTCTACCAAAGTGCATGACCATATACTTCCTGACACTGTATTCCATCTGCCACTTATTTGTCCTTTTCTCCTCATCTGTGTATGTCCTCTGTAGTCTCTCTACTCTCTACCTCATCTACCTGCTCCTCCTCCTATTTTCAAATCGTCTGCAAACTTTGCAACAAAGCCATCAATTCTGTCAATCAAATCAAAGAAATCAGTCCCAATAGGATTCCTGTGGAACATTGGTAGACACCAGCAGTTAGTCAAAAAGGGCTCCTTTTATTCCCACTCTTTGCCTCCCACTCATCGGCCAGCTTTATACATGCTAGAATCTTTCCTGCAATAATATGGGCTCATAGATTGTTTAGCAGCCTCATGTCTGGAACCTTAACAAAGGCCTTCTGAAAATCCAAGTACACAATATCAACCAATTCTCCTTTGTAGATCCTGCTTGTTACTTCTTCAAAGAATTCCAGGCAAGATTTTCCCTTGAGGAAACTGTGCTGAGTGCAGCCTGTTTTATTATGTGCCTCCAAGTACCCTGAGACCTCATCCTCACTAATCGACTCCAGCGTTGTCCCAACTACTGAGGTCAGACTAACTGCCATTAAGTTTCCTTTCTTCTGCCATTCTCTCTTCTTGAAGAGTGGAGTGACATTAGCAATGTTACATTCTTCTGGAACCATTCTAGAATCTAGTTTTTCTTAAAAGATCATTACTAATACCTCCACGACCTCTTCAGACACCTCTTTCAGAACTCTGAGGTATACACCATCTGGGCCAGGTAACTAATCTACCTTCAGACCTTGCAGGTTCCCAAGAATCATCTCTTGAGTGATGGCAACTTCACGCACCACCTGCTCCAAACACCTGGAACGTCCACCATACTGCTGTTGTCTTCCACAATGAAGACAGATGCAAAATACTTATTCAGTTCATCCGCCATTTTGTTGTTCCCCCATTAATACCTATCCAGTATCGTTTTCCAGTGGTTCAATATCTATTCTCACCACTCTTTTACACTTTATGTATGTGAAGAAACTTTTGGTATCCTCTTTAATATTATTGGCTAGCTTACTTTTGTATTCCAAAGTTTTTTGATCTTTTTATTTGCCTTCTGTTGGTTTTTAAAATCTTCCTAATCCTCCAACTTCCCACTAATTTTTGCTCTATTATATACCCTCTCTTTGGCATTTATGTTGGTTTTGACTTCTCTTGTTAGCCACGGTTGTGTCAACTTTCCTTTAGAATACTCCTTCCTCTTTGGGATCTATATACCCTGTGCCTTCCGAATTGCTTCCAGAAATTCCTGTCATTGATTTTCCGCTGATATTTCTGCCAGTGTTCTTTTACAATCAATTCTGGCCAACTCCCCTGTCATGGCTCTGTCATTCCCTTTACTCCACAATGAAACTTACACATCTGACTTTAAATCAAGTCAAGTCACTTTTATTGTCATTTCCATCATAACTGCTATGTACAGTACATAGTAAAAATGAGACAACATTTTTCAGAACCATGGTGTTACATGACAGAGTACAAAACCTAGACTGAACTACGTAAAAAACAACACAGAAAAAAACTACACTAGACTACAGACCTACCCAGGACTGCATAAAATGCACAAAACAGTGCAGGCATTACAATAAATAATAAACAGGACAGGTGTCGGTCCAGGCTCTGGGTATTGAGGAGTCTGATAGCTTGGGGGAAGAAACTGTTACATAGTCTGGTCGTGAGAGCCCGAATGCTTCGGTGCTTTTTCCCAGACGGCAGGACGGAGAAGAGTTTGTATGAGGGGTGCGTGGGGTCCTTCATAATGCTGTTTCCTTTGCGGATGCAGTGTGTAGTGTAAATGTCCGTGATGGCGGGAAGAGAGACCCTGATGATCTTCTCAGCTGACCTCATTATCCGCTGCAGGGTCTTGCGATCCGAGATGGTGCAATTTCCAAACCAGGCAGTGATGCAGCTGCTCAGAATGCTCTCAATACAACCCCTGTAGAATGAGATGAGGATGGGGGGTGGGAGATGGACTTTCCTCAGCCTTCGCAGAATGTAGAGACGCTGCTGGGCTTTCTTTGCTATGGAGCTGGTGTTGAGGGACCAGGTGAGATTCTCCGCCAGGTGAACACCAAGAAATTTGGTGCTCTTAACGATCTCTACAGAGGAGAAGTCGATGTTCAGTGGGGAGTGGTCGCTCCATGTCCTCCTGAAGTCAACAACCATCTCTTTTGTTTTGTTCATATTTAGAGACAGGTTGTTGGCTCTGCACCAGTCTGTTAGCCGCTGCACCTCCTCTCTGTAAGCTGCCTTGTCATTCTTGCTGATGAGACCCACCACGGTCGTGTCATCAGCGAACTTGATGATGTGGTTCGAGCTGTGTGATGCAGGACAGTCGTGGGTCAGCAGAGTGAACAACAGTGGGCTGAGCACACAGCGCTGGGGGGCCCCCGTGCTCAGTGTGATGGTGTTGGAGATGCTGCTCCCGAACTGGACTGACTGAGGTCTCCCAGTCAGGAAGTCTAGGATCCAGTTGCAGAGGGAGGTGTTTAAGCCCAGTAGGCTCAGCTTTCCATTCAGTTTCTGAGGGATGATTGTGTTGAATGCTGAACTGAAGTCTATGAACAGCATCCGTGCGTATGTGTCTTTTTTGTCCAGGTGGACAGGTGGGTTAGGGCCAGGTGGAGGGTGATGCCAATGGCATCATCTGTTGAGCGGTTGGGATGGTACACAAACTACAGGGGGTCCAGTGAGGGGGGCAGCAGGGTCTTGATATGCCTCTCAAGACGAGCCTCTCAACACACTTCATGATGATGGATGTGAGTGCTACGAGATGGTAGTCATTTAGGCAGGACACTGAAGACTTCTTTGGCACGGGGTTCTTCTCACATCGGCCACGGTGAGACACAGCACCTGGTCATTTGTAGGAGGGGTGGACTTCCTCGCCACCACGTCATTTTCTGCCTCAAAACGGGTGTGGAAGTTATTTAACACATCTGAGAGGGAGGCATCACCCACACAGTCAGGTGATATTGTCCTGTAATTGGTGATGTCCTGGATGCCCTTCCACATGTGCCGCGTGTCTCCGCTGTCCTGGAAGTGGCTGTGGATTCGCTGGGCATGTGCATGCTTTAGCTTCTTCTCAAATTTCAGAGTGAATTTGATCATATTATGATCTCTTTCCCCTTAAGGGTTCTTTTATCTTACATTTTCTAATCAATTCTGGTTCATTGCACAACACTCAATCCAGAATAGCTGATTCTCTCGTGGGTACAACCACAAGCAGCTCTAAAAAGCCATCTCGAAAGCATTCTAGAAACTCCCCCTCCTGGAATCCAGCACTAACCTGATTTACCTGCATATTGAAGTCCCCCATGACTATTGTAACATTACCCTTTTGACATTCAACTTGTAGGCCACATCCTTGCTACTGTCTGGGGGTTTGTATTCAACTCCCATTAGGGTCTTTTTACACTTGCAGTTCCTTAGCTCTATCCACAATGATTCAACACCTTGCAACCCTATGTTTCTAATGATTTGCACAGGGCAACACCAGCCCCTTTGCCCGCTTGCCTATCCTTTCGATACAATGTGTGTCCTTGGACAGTATAAGGAGTTTGAGTGAAGCAGCTTGAGTGAAATATTAAAAGTCTTAAGGGGACTTTACCAGATCACCTTTTTTTCTCTCTCACAGGCCTGTGAGACTTTGGAATCTCTTTCTCAGAAGTTGGTGGAGGCAGAAACAATATTTCTAAGGCAAAAGTAGACAGATACCTGATAAGTAGGGGATTGAAATAAGTTTACCATGAGTAGCTAGAAATGCATAGTTGAGGTTATTTATTTATTTATTTATTTAGCGATACAGTGAGGAATCAACTCCTCTGGCCCTTTGAGCCTTGCCACCCGACAACCCCTGATTTAACCGTAATCACAGGACAATTTACAATAAACGATTTACCTTCTAACCCGCAGGTCTTTGGACTGTGAGAGGAAACCAGAGCACCCAGAGAAAATCCATGCATTCTGCAGGGACTGCGTGCAAACTCCTTGCAGAGGGTGCGGGGATTGAACTCTGAACTCTGACGCCCAAAAGCTGTAATAGCATCGCGCTAACCACTACGCTACCATGGTGCCTAATAACCAGAGTTTAGTGAATGGCAGAGCAGGTTTCCTACTTTATATGTATGTCCGTGAATAAGGAACAGGCAAGGCTCCGCTGTGTTCCTCAGAAACACCTTGCAGGGTTCACACGTGAGAAGTTTCTTCAGCAGAATTCAGTGCGGAGAGAAGGGAATTAATACCGAAGAAAGTGTTGAGATCTGCACAGCTATTATTGCAAAGAATAAACTGCAATGGTGGCTCATTAGTCACCCGGTTTGAAGTCCCAGTCAAGGATCCAGGGTTTCATTTGGCTTCTGTGGTTGAATGCAAGTATGGTCTGCCATTGTTAGTCACGTATAATCCATCAACAGATCCATGTGAAATGTGATCTGTTCATGCATTAAATCAGAGAGGAAAAAAATACCCAAAATGCTGGATGAACTCAGCAGGTCAGGCAGTATCTACGGCAGCATCCAAATTAACGAATTTCGCAACACATCCCTGTGATAGTAAACCTGATACTGATTCTGAATCTGGAACTGAATAACCAGTCAACATTTCCATCTTCTCCCTTCCTTTCCATTCCTAAAGATGGGTCTCAGCCAGAAACGTCAACTGTTCATTCATTTCCATAGAAGCGGCCTGACCTGCTGAGTCCCTCCAGCATTTTGTGTGTGGTGTGTGTGCGTGTGTGTGCGTGTGTGTGTGTGTGTGTGTGTGTGTGTGTGTGTGTGTGTGTGTGTGGCTCTAGATTTCTAGCTTCTGACGAATCTCATGAGTTTAGAAAAGAATCCTAATTAAAATGAGGATACGTGAGATGGCTCCAATTTTCCTAAAAAGTAAATTTGATTTTATTAAAAATTATAAATACAAATGATCATTTACGCAAATGAAGAGGATATAAATTTGCTCACTGAATAATTACAAAGTAGTGAGACAAGAGCATTGTGCCTTACTGTTGGATACTGAACGATATCTTATTACGAAAGTGACAGTAAGGTCACATAGGCAAGGCTACAATCTAAAGAGAGGTATCTCTCCGTTCAGACTCTTGATGCCATTTAATCCCTAAGTGATGCTGTCATTTCAACACTAAGTGTGCAGTGCTGAAAACATCCACGTAATCATAGGACCCGCTTATCTCTGTTAAACCAGCACTTTCTCTCCCAGCGTATTTGTCATTTTCCAGTAACCAGCCTTTTGTCAAAATCAACTCTCTCTGACCAGCCCTTGCCCAAATCCCCAAGGCTACTGCAAGAAGACCATTAAATGATGTGCATATTTTACCTTCTAATTTTAGACATGTTCCATGTTGCAGTATTTTAACAGATTATTAAAATGAGATGTCTGAGGATCAAAAAAAGCATGCATATTTGAAGTTGACTGATCTTCCAATATATTCTGAGTTGTTCAAATAAGGGATTATGGTACACTAAACGTTTGTGTGTGAAAGGTTAATTAACTGGGATTCAAACTTGCACATTCTCCTCACCTCTTTGGTACGTTGAGAAATAGACGGTTGCAATGCTGAGCCATCGCACTGCTTTGTTTCATAAGGGAGTAATTTTATTGCTAATATAGTTCTCAAGCTGGATAATGTACCGTTCACTTTCAGCTTTGATTGAGAGAATATTACCTCTAAAAGGTTCAGTTGCTAAATGCACTGCTCTTTATAAAACTGATCATGTTTCAGGCTACATTTCCAAACTTAATTGTGTTTTAAGAAATAAGGCAATCGGGGGAAAAGAGAAAAGAAGACCAATTATGTGTAAAAGACAAACAGAGAAATGAACCAAAGAAAAGACAATGTGGCCAATGCAAGCAAGGATAGATGGGATGGGCAACTGACTTGACCTAAGTATTGGGGAGTCATTTCAACTTGGGACAACAGTGTGAAAATAGTCAAAATTGAAATGATTATCCACATTATCCCAAACCATATACTCCACTTCAAAGTCTAAAAGTTCAAAGTAAGTTTTATTATCAAAGTACATACAGTATATGTCACCACATACAACTCTGAGATTCACTTTTCTGTGGGCATACTCAGCAAATCGATAGAATAGTAACTACAACAGAATCAACAAAAGATCAGCCGGAGTGCAAAAGACAACAAACTGTGCAAATGCAAATATAAATAAATAGCAATAAATAATGAGAACATGAATTAATGAGATAAGGAGTCCCTAAAGTGAGATCATTGGTTGAGGGAGCATTTCAATGGATGGGCAAGAGAGTGGAGTTATCCCCTTTTGTTCAAGAGCATGATGGTCGATGGGTAGTAACTGTTCTTGAACCTGATGGTGTGAGTCCTGAGGTACCTCTAACTTCTACCTGATTTAAGAGCCTCAGTACCTGTAGCCTGCCACCTTGAACCCAAATAATTGCCTATGGAAAAGAGTCCCTACTACAGCTTCATGTTAGATCAGTAATACAGACATAGAACTTGGAGCTTTTCTGGACTGTATGGTTCAATACCCATACTCGGTAACCATTCATAATGAGAATGCCAAGCACTAATAATCTTGGACAATATTTCCTGTAGAGCCTGAAATTAAATATGAAAATTTGCAAATTTTCTTTACCACAAACAAGTTAATATTGCATTCATAGGCTCAGTCAGGCCCAAAGTAACAGATAATAATGACTAGGATTTTGCATAAAAATGATTACATTTGGGAAATGTACTGTTGCATTGAAACAAAGCTTGGTGGTGTTATGTATGCTATCAATCAAAGAATAGATATTAAGGAAATGGATTGTGCTGTAAACTGTAATGGGAGCTGAAATAACGTAAAGATCTACTAACAACTAACTACAAGGACTCTTACAGCACAGAAGCCATTTTACTTCACTCTAAGAGATCTTAACTTTTTACTGTGCAGAACAGGCCCTTCCAGCCCAAGCATCACCCGGCAACCCACCGATTTAATGTCAGATCAATTTACATTGACCAATTAACTTTGGAATCTGGGAAGAAAGCAGATCACCCAGTGGTCGGGGCACCAAGCTTTTTGGTGATTGCTCATCATCCAGCGTGTCTTGAAACCTGGTGGAGCCCTCTCCAGGTTTTTCATTACGAGGTCGAGTTGCTAGCTCGACACTCAACCCAGACATGGACAGAGAGTGTGTAAGGGAGCCGGCCGGATTCGAACACTGAAACCCGAAGTCCAGCGCTGATGCCACTACGCCACCAGCCGTTCACAGGGAGAACATACAGTTACCAGATCCAAAACAACTCATTAAGTAACAAAAGCATTTTTTAAACTTTCTTCTGGTAGTATAATAATTAGGTCTATGCCCTATTTACTGATGTCTTTGTGAACAGAAAATGTTTCTTCCTAGTAATATATAATCTATCAAAAGTCTGCTTTATAATGGAAGGAGAGAATGAAGCAGAGGTTGAGAGGTGACTAAAGGCATAGTTGGAGAGGTATATTTTGAAGACAGTTCACTCATATGTTCAATGATTTAATGGTTCAATTGTATACAGGGAAATGTATACAATATACATCCTGAAATGCTTTTTCGTCGCATCTATCCACGAAAACAGAGGAGCGCCCCAAAGGATGAACGACAGTTAAACGTAAGAACCCCAAAGTCCCCCCCAGCTCCCCTCCCTCCTGCGCGTAAGCGGCAGCAAGCAACAATCGGCACCCGCCACCGAGCACTCAAGTGTGCAGCAAAGCAACAGTAAAGACACAGACTTGCAGTACTCCAAAGCCCACATTGTTCACCCGGCATTCGACATAGCACAGGCTCTCTTTCTCCCTAATAAGAGAGAAAGAGGTGTCTTCATTTTCAAACAACTCGCCGGTTTATGATGTTAAAAGTCCATTACATCACTTTTTCCGAGCTCTGTGCCCAAAGATCTCAAGTCTCTGGCCACACAGCCGTAGATATTCTGACTCCCCCGATGACACACGGGTCTCATGCCGTGACACCGACCTTCAATCTGCCCTTCTCCAGAGCCCCGATATCCTAGGCCTCCAAAGCCGAGCTGGACTCTTAGGCCGAGCCCTTGGTGTGCCGAACAGCAGCCAGTTATGAAACCCTGAGAGCGGATCCCATTCACACAAACAACCGTAGTCAGCGTGCAACTCCAGGTCAGAGTCTTCAAAAGAACCCTGAAAGGTAAAAATAGGGATATTAAAGATGGAAATAGAGCTGTTTCCCAAGATGCAAGCAAAGGAATCGCGGATTAGCACCATCATCCACCTCCGCCTTTAATATTAGAGAATATGTATAGTGTGCCATGTGGAACTCTTACTCTCCGCAGACATCTCTGAAACAGAAAAAGAAACAATGAATGACAGATGATGTTAGAACCACACAGCCCCCCTCTTCCCTCACACGTACAAGCTGCAGCAAAAGTATAAACCCTCCCCCTACTTGCCCCAGCAAAGGCATCACACTCCATCCCCCCACCACCCACCATGCAAGCAATAGCAAAGCCTTCCAGAGACTATGATCTAGAGTCCATCAAAAGCTACTGTCCATCTCAATGAGAGAGATAGTGAGCGAGAGACAGATAGCTCTCCTTCAACAAGAAGATGGGAGACCAACAGCTTGCAGTTTTGTTGTTACAGGATGCTGCATTACTTGTCCGAGTCCCCCAACTTGAGAACCAGACTCTCACGCACCAACTAAAGAGGGAGGGAGAGAGAGAGAGATTGCTCGAGTGCTGGGGCCTTCTTTTGACAGCTGCTCACACTGCCTGCTGTCTCAATGTTCCAATATCCCGTGACGCTTCAGTCAGTGACGTCAGCGAGGAATGAGGTCATCCACGGGACCGCACCCTGAAGACGCAAGTCTCCCAGGCTTCACCTGTAGGTATCCAAATGCCAGGCCCCTCATGAACCCACCACCCGTGAAGAACCGTAGTTTGAGCTGCAGCCGTAGATCACAGACTCCGATAGGACCTCAACCATCTTGAAAATAAAAAACAAGTCATGAGGAGAGAAGAATAAGCTGTAGAGTGAGTGAACGGGAAGAAGTCGCCTGGGTCAGTAAAAACCTCTGGTGCCATCTTTAGCTCCTCCAAGTTAAACTTCGGAAGCTAGTAAGAGAATGCACAGAATGATGAGTGAAAGGCATTTAAGCAAAGATAGTGTGGGGCAGGATGACAATAAATTCCTACAGTAAGGGACTCAAGGGGATTACAAGCTATAGCTGAAGAAGGCTATGGGGGGGGGGGGGTCACTAACCAAAAAGTTTATGGTAAGGGAACTTAAGAGGGGTGATTGATATGTTCGTGGCCTATGGTAGGAGGAGTCAATTTTAGAAAACCTAGCACATTTATTTTTCAACGTGGTCCCCTCCTACATTTACACACTTAGTCCAGCAGTCGTGGAGCATACGGATTTTGGACATTCAGAAAGTGTCCACAGCAGGGATAATTGATAAATTTGTGGCCTAAGGTAGAAGAAGATGAGTAATACAGCTCTCGTTATATACACGTGCAGTTCAACTCTTTGAGTAAGTAATGCAGAAAGTTTGAAGTTAATAACTCATCTCCTTCTACCTTAGGCCACAAACTTATCAATCATCCCTGCTGTGGACACTTTCTGGAGGTCCAAGATCCGTATGCTCCACGAACGCTGGACTAAGTGTGTAAATGTAGGAGGGGACCATGTTGAAAAATAAATGTGCTAGGTTTTCTAAAATTGACTCAAATATAGACAATAGAGCTCTTTAAGAGCTCTACCTAACTTTTTCTTGAAAGCATCCAGAGAATTGGCCTCCACTGCCTTCTGAGCTAGAGCATTCCATAGATCCAAAACTCTCTGGGTGAAAAAGTTTTTCCTGAACTCCGTTCTAAATGGCCTACCCCTTATTCTTAAATGGTGGCCTCTGGTTCTGGACTCCCCCAACATCAGGAACATGTTTCCTGCCTCTAGCATGTCCAATCCCTTAATTAATAGTAACGGAGGAATTTAAGGTGGGGGGGGTTATATGGAAGGCAGGGTTTGAGGGTCGGCACAACATTATGGGCTGAAGGGCCTGTAATGTGCTGTACTATTCTATGTTCTATAACCTTATATGTTTCAATCAGATCCCCTCTCATCCATCTAAATTCCAGTGTATACAAGCCCAGTCGCTCCAACCTTTAAGCATATGACAGTCCTGCTATCCTGGGAATTAACCTCGTGACCCGACGCTGTTGCATTCCCTCAATAGCAAGAATGTCCTCCCTCAAATTTAGAGACCAAAACTGAACACAATACTCCAGGTGTGGTCTCCTCCTACCCTAGGCCATGAACTCCTCAATCACTCCTCATATCGTTTTCAGCAAAGTCAGTAAAAGGATGCAAACATTTACAGGACTGGCTTTAGAGTTAAAAACAGAAAATTCTGGAAATACCTCTACTATCCATGTACCTATCTCTTAGAAGGTAAAATCAAGCTCACATGGACCACTTCTGCGGGCAGCTCATTCCACACTCCCACGACCCTCTGAGTGAAGAAGTTTCCCTTCATGTTCCCCTTAAACTTCTCACCTTTCACTCTTAACCCATAAGCTCTGGTTGTGGTCCCACCCAACCTCAGTGGAAAAAGCCTGCTTGCATTTACCCTATCTATACCCCTTATAATTTTGCATACCTCTATCAAATCTCCCCTCAATCTTCCACTTTCAAAAGAGTACAGTCCTAACCTTTTCAATCTTTCCTTATAACTCAGGTCCTCCAGACCTGGCAACATCCTTGTAAATTTTCTCTGTACTCTTTCAACTTTAGGAGTTGGTATAAGATGACACTAGAAATAGTCTTCACAGGAAACAACAAACCCAAAACTCTTAACAAACACCCTAAATTAACTTGCAATGTTTTGCCCACTCCACACTTTATGTTCAGAATTACATAAAAATACTGAAATTCTCCAAATAGGCTGTTACATTAAGATAATACTTAGAGAAATTGTGCATGGAGGTATTGGGAAAGGAGTTAGAAAGATAGATATTTCTTTTTTACTCAGTGCCTCGTGTTGGGGATGTTTTGCCTCCACTCAAATTATGTGGGTTCTGAAGTGGCCGAGAGCCCTTTGTAGGATCTGGTTACACTGTCACAGGTCAGGCTGATGTTCGGATGGGGAGCGTGCATGGATTGTTCCTTTTTGCTGATTGCCCTTGGCATCTGCATGCTTGGTGCCTTCCCTGGTACCCCTTCTGCATTTTAAAGCTGAAGTAGTCAGGCATTCCGGTGAGCTGATGAGGCTGTAGCATTTTTGTCAAGAAGTCTTTGAGACAGTTAGGCAGTGGTGCACAAGCAACCCAGATTCAATTTTGACCTCTGGTCCTGTCTACGTGGAGTTTACACATTCTTCCTGTGACCATTTGGGTTAACTTCAGGTTGTCTGGTTTCTTCCCGCATCTCAACGTTCTGTAGGTCAATTGTAGGTAGAATCCGGGGAGAGCAGGTGAGGATGTGGGAACATTTAAAATGGGATCGGTGTGCACGGGTGCTTGGTGATTAGGACAGACCCAATGGGCTGAAGGACCTGTTTCTGCGCCTTGTGGCTCTATGATTCTGTTAAGTTCTGGAAGCATTTTCTCTGCTCTCATGTAAATCTTCTGGCCAAATAGAAAATGGAGCTGACTTCTCCTCTGGCATCAGGCATAAGGACAATGTGGTCTGCTCAGTGGGTTGGTTGAGTGTCTTCAGAACCTGAATACTGGGAATACAGGGAGGAACACTACAAGCAACATGTACAAAATGCTGGAGGAACTCAGCAGACTGGGTAGCATCTATGGAAAAGAATACAGTCGACACTTTGGATGTTCTGATGAAGGGTCTTGGCCCGAAACATCGACTGTTCTCTTTTCCAAAGATGCTGCCTGGCCTGCTCAGTTCCTCCAGCATTTTGTGTATGTTTTTTTGGATTTCTAGCATCTGCAGATTTTCTCTTGTTTGTGTAAGAACACTACAATATTGATTTGACAATCCAACCAATGGATTTACTGAGAGAGCACCAACATTACTTCGCAAGTAAAGGTGCCAAATGTAGATTGTCTGTCTCCAAGGTGTATAGGAAGATGGTGATTGTTGCTGTTAATAGATCATGAAACCGTTTCTGGGACTATGTTGAGATCTTCTAACACTTCTCTCGCCAGTCACTAAAGTCTGTGCTAACACACAGAAGACGGTGGTGAATTTCATCATTGAAGAAGCTTCGATGAGCGATAACTCCTGAAGTAAGGAAAGTGCCATGGACTTTGATTGTCAGGCAGCAGTGTTATGTACCAGGAGCAAGTTTGAAGTGGACTTTATTTCCCAGATGTTTAATGTAAGGCCAATACTCTGATACACTTCAGTAAAGGAGTTAATGATGGCTTGCAGCATGGCCTCGAAACATGCATTTATGTGAATTCTGAATCTATGAATGGGATTGAGATAATCATGTTTCCAGACAAAGGTTGAACAGTTTCCTATTTTTTCCTTAGATTAGCATTGCTCCAAGTTGGAGGCAGTATGAAGTACTGTGATGAGGAAGATTCACAGCTTTGTTTGACCTGCTTGTGCTGGGAATGGGCCGACACTGGATCCATTGGTTTGGATCACAGTTTACATGTCACTGTCTGGTAGATATCATTGCAAATTTTTGAGGATAGCCAGATTTGTAAAGAATTCACCATAATCTTTCTTATTTGAAGAGGTTGATGAAAATGGCGATGGTACTACTCTTTACATTTTTCTCAAATTAATCACTGTGCCAAATGATGAAAGCTGTCCATGCTTCAGTTCTGGTAACAACTGAAGGAGAACCTTACAATGACTTTCCCTGTGGAAACAGCAGGGAGGCCTCTCTGTAGTTACTGTTGTTTGGTCTCGTCTTTCATTTTGAAATTGGTCACAGGTATACTTCTGAGATCACATGGCATGTTTTCCTGTTCCCAGACTGAGGAGACGAGGTCATGAATCTGTCATGTTTGAACACTTCAATAGGGACTTTGTCTGCTGCTGAAGCCTTGATGTTCTCCAACCGTCAGACAGACTTTTCAGACACACGCTAGGTTGGACTGATATTATAGCTGTGTATGCTGTGTAAAGGACCCAAAGACACCGTTGACCAGGACAGAATCTCAGTTTGAACTACTCCTCCCAGCACATGTTGCTAGCTGCTCTGGCCCTGATCAGTTTAATTGCAAAAGGGTTAGACCACAAGTCATTGATGTTTGAAAAAGGGCTGGAGTTTAAAAATAGCGAGATTTTATTGAAATTATGCAATGAGTTAGCAAGGCTTCAAATGGAATACTGCAGACAGTTTTGTTCCCCTTACCTAAAGGAAATGATGTAGTAACATTGCAGGCAGCCCAAAAGAGATTCGCCAGGCTGATTCTTGAGATGAGAGTGCTGTCCTGTCAAGAAACACAGAATAGCTTGGGTCTGACTAAACTCAGAGTGGAGCTTATCGTTACATACCCAAGTACATGTATGCACGGGTGTAATGAAAATCTTACTTCCAGCAGCATCACAGGCACAAAGCATCGTATAAACAGGATTTACATGAAAAGCTTAAAGTAACTGCATAAATTACGCATAGTTATGCAAGAAAGAACGCAAAATAGAACAAAGAAAATGTCCATTGTAGTTCAAAGTGGCCATAGCGTGGCTGTACAGAGGGAATGATTTGGGTTGCACAGGTTGGTTCAAGAACTGAACGGTTGAAGAGAAGGAGCTAATCTTGAACCTGCTGATGTAGGACTTCAGCTTCCTGTACCTCCTGCCTGATAGCAGCAGATGGTAGAACAACTATAATCATATTGAATGCTAGTGCAGGTTTGAAGGGACTGGTGATCCATGCCTGCTCTGACTTTTTTGTGTCCATGTGTTCACTCAATGGACTGAATCCTTGGTTTCCTGGGCCATAGGTGTTCGCATTAGCACTGAATCAGCCACATGTGTTCTGGTCAGTGAGTTGCTGGTCCTCCAAGACTCCTACCACTGCTCTTTAGTCCACAAGATTTTATGGGCTTTGGCCTTCAGATGTTTTGAATTGGTTGGATCAGAGTAAAGTTCAGAGTAAATTTATTATTGAAGTACATATAGGTCTCCATATACAACCCTTAGATTCATTTTCTGGTGGGCATTCACAGTAAATACAAGAAATGCTATAGAATCAAGGAAAGACTGTCCTCAATAGGATGCACAATAACCAATATACAAAAGACAACAAACTATGCAAATACCAAAAGGAAAGAAGAAAGGTAATAATAATATTAATAACAAATAAATAAGCAATGAATATCGAGAACAAGAGATGAAGAGCCCTTAAAAGCAACTCCATAGGTTGCAAAAACAGTGGTGATGGGGCAAGTGAAGTTGAGTCCAAGAGCCTGATGGTTGAGGGGTAATAATTGTTCCTGAATGTGCTGGTGTGGATCCTGAGACTCCTGAAGCACCTTCTGATGAGGTATCTCAGCTGAAACATTGACTGTTTATGGATACTACCTGACTTGATGAGTTCCTTGATGCATTTTGTGTGCATTGCTCAGGATTTCCAGCATCTGCAAGATCTCTTACATCCAACATTAGGTACAGTTCTTCATGCTGTATCTACAGGTTGGCTTTCAGTGATTTCTGCACTAGGTCACCCAAATCCCTTTTATATAGCAACATTTCCAATCTATCATCATTTTAGAAATAATCTTCTGTTTTGTAAGCCAAAGAGGATGACCTCACTTTTCCCACATCTGCCATGTTCCTGCCCACTCCTTATCTTCTCTAAATCCTCTTGATGCTCTCAGTTAAGCCCCAAATTGCAGTTTTTGGTAGAGAACTTTGCCTTTCAATGTGGTTTCAGTACAAAAATAATCTGTTAAATTAAATATTCCTTCAAGTTGTAAAGCAAGTGCTGAAATCATGGAAGCAAATCGCGCACACAGCCTGTAACCCATGTTGTCTATTCCTGTCTCTTACCCAGCCAATCTACTAACATCTGAAGGTTAAGGTCCAGAAAATCTTGTGGACTGAAGAACAAATGGTGGATGGAAAGAAAACAGGCCTAGTCAGGTTAATCTATCTTCATCCAGCATTCTAGCTGTGGTAAATATATGTTGTTTTAAGTAAGAACACCAGAATTGTGCACAAAACAGCAGGTAGCATTTCACCAAATTCCCATGTGCTGCCTGAAGCTTTGTGCATAATTCCCGTCTCCTTACTTAAAACAGGATATACACTCAAGTGGCCACTTTATTAGGTACATCTGTATACCGGCTCATTAATGCAAATATCTAATCAGCCAATCAAGTGGCAGCAACTCAATGCATAAAAGCATGCAGACACAGTCAAGAGGTTTAGTTGGTCAGTTGTTGTTCAGACCAAACATCAGAATGGAGAAGAAATGTGATCAAGTGACTTTGACTGTTGGAATGATTGGTGATGCGAGACAGGGTGGCTTGAGTATTTCAGAAACTGCTGATCTCCTGGAATTTTCATGCACAACAGTCTCTAGAGTTTACAGGGAATGGTGTGAAAAGCAAAAATTGTCCAGTGAGCAGCAGTTCCATGGGCAGAATCATCTTGTTTCCAGTCAGTGTTTCAAGCCGAGACACTTCATTCGGACTCATGATGAGAACTTCATAAGTCCTGAATGGCCTCGGCATGAAACATCGCCTCCTGAACCGAATGGCCTTGGCCCGAAATGTCAAATGTTTACTCGTTTCCATAGGTGCTGCCTGGTCTGCTCAGTTCCTCCAGCATTTTGTGTGCGCTGCTCGGTTTTCCAGCATCTGCAGATTTTCACTTGTTTGTAACGTTTTGTTTCCATCTTCAAAGGTTCATCAGGTCTGGTGCAGTGAGGACAAGAACTGTAGGATCAAGAATTACAGTGTCAGAATAAGGGATAGGTCATTGAGGACTGAGATGAGAAGAATTTTTTTTTTACTCAGGAGTGGTGACTTTCTGATTTTTTTCCATTAACGATTGTGGAAGCTTATTCACTGAGTTCACCCAAATCTGATTTATGAAGTGAGTCAAAGGATATGGAGATAAAGTAGGAAGTTAGTGACAGTAGGAAAATCAGGAATAATACTGAGGACTGTCAGGACAAGCTTGAATAGCTGCATGACTCAGTCCTGCTCCTAATTTCTATATTCTTATGTTTAACATGGTCCTTGCTTCAACCAGGACCACAATAGTTAATTGTCCAAAGATCCCTTTCACTCCATCAACCATTTAATAAGTGGCATATTTTCTGAGAAAGGTAATTGAAAGCATTAACTGTTTCCTGCAAGGGAATTGAAGTGACAGCTAAAAATTAAATCATGTTTTCAGGCACTCTTCGATTTATTGGATTAGAAATTATGTGAATCTGTACTTCATGACTCGAGCTTCAGTGCTGACCAGTGGAGATAAATATAAATTGGTGCAGGAAGAGTCTTGAGGTAGGTTACTGAGGAATATAAACTTAATCAGGCAGTACTATATCTGGCTTTGGACTTGACTACAGCTTATATCCTGCATCATGATTGTCATAAAGTAAGCAATAATAGCAGCTACTTTATAAAGAATAACAATTGGGAATCACTCACCTCAGCTCTGAACTGATTACATAACCTACTGACACACTTTCAAGGACTCTGCAATTCATGTTCTTAGTTTTATTTATTTATTTTTGCACAATTTGTTTTTCTTGTTGTTTGTCCATCTTTTCTCTATGTATAGTTTTGCACAATTTCTATTGTACTTTTATTTTCCTGTAAATGCCTGCAAAAAGAGCAATTTCACAAGTCTTCGATCTCCACTTTTGCCCTCACTTCCAGTAACTGGGTTTAAAGCCATGCTGGGCTGGTTAGGCACAGGAGTACATTCAGCCAGAGACTCATTCCACCGAGATGCAACACTGAGCGTCATAGGAAGTAATTCCCGCCTGTGGCCATCAAACTTTACAACTCCTCCCTCGGAGTGTCAGACAGCCTGAGCCAATAGGCTGGTCCTGGACTTATTTCCACTTGGCATAATTTACTTCTTCTTCTTATCATTATTATTACTTAATTATTTATGGTTTAATATTGCTATATCTCTAAACTATTCTTGGTTGGTGCGATTGTAACGAAACCCAATTTCCCTTGGGATCAATAAAGTATGTCTGTCTGGCTGAAAGATCTCTTTGAGAGAATGGAGCAAATGCAGTTCATCTGTGTAGCCCTGACATAGGACATCATTCTACTGGACTACTCTTATGCAGGTTAGCATTAAATAGGTCTGACTAGGTCTGCATTACTGACCAGAGCAGGTGAAGATAAATTGGTGCAGGAGGAGTGTTGAGGCAGGTCACCGAGGAACCAGACAGTACTAGATCTGACTTTGGACTTGGAACATGGGAATGTTGTGTTACTGCCTAGAGCTAGTATCCCACATCCCACATCCCACATCCCACAAAATAAGCAAGCTTAGTGTGTGACAGAAGGTACCAGCAGGGATAGACTGGTGTGAGAAAGATTCTTCAAAACCACTGCCAACTGCCATTCAGCAGCAAATCAGCAGAAGCAAAAAGTAACACAAAACCAACATTTATCTGGGCCTGACGAAGGGTCTCGGCCTGAAACGTCGACAGCGCTTCTCCCTATAGATGCTGCCTGGCCTGCTGCATTCCACCAGCATTTTGTATGCATTGCTTTATCCGTGCCTTCTCTGATGGGCCCCCAGGGATCCTTTCCTATATAGCACATCTCTGTGTAGATCTTTAGTGCGCTGCGAATTGCAAAATGGCGTTTGCTGAATGCTGAAGAACCTACAACATCAGAACTTCTTCAAAGGCCACATCAGCTAGTATAGCTGATTATACTGATGACGCAGGTCTCTACCAGAATTCACCCACAGCAATCTCTAGTCAGAGATTTGTAGTGCAAGATACGTGCAACACAAATATGAATCTAGTAAAGTTTTGCAGCAGCAGATAAGCTTCATGTACCTAGTCCTTGTAAAACAAACATTCTAAAACTCATCCATATTTTCTCCATATTTTAATATTTAATTCTTTCTTAGGATGTTGAAGGCACCAGTAGGGAGTTTTTGTTGGCCCTTTGCACCGAGAGCACCAAGAGTAAATCATATCCTGTAGAACTAGTATCAAATGTGGGGCAACCCTTCCCTGGAAGATCGTAGTAGATTAACGACAGTCTCACAGCCCTCATATTCGCTCTATGAACTCTCTAACCAGAATACCAGAATATTGTAAGAGGAAAGGAAACATGGGAAACATTGTTTCTCCCACATGTTTAGAGCTTCCATTACTCCCCATACCATAAATCCCTGCCCAGCTGTGCATAGCAAGATCTCTGTAAGAGATTCAGCTTGCTCATAAAAAGAGGTGCATCAACTAGGAGAACTGTTTAATCCTTTCAAAATAGGTCTCAGGTTCTGTAACGCCACTCTAAACCACTGTGTGTTGTGCATATTTTGTGAAATAGTCACAAAATCAAATCCATTGTCTTTAGACAGATACTAAAAATAATCATGCTATCTATGATAGTTATAGGGCCATTTATTTAAATTTGCCCGTGGGATTGTGTCCGATTTTCTCCTCCAGGCTAAGCCAAATTTTTGCTTATAATAATATAATTTTTTTTTCAATAAGAAATCTGAAGGCAAGGCTTAAGGATATAACTAACTGATGAAGCATGCCAATTAAATTTAATTTACAAGGTTAATTGGAAAATAGCTTTCCCCTCAGAGCTGAAAACAGAATGCACCTCATTATGAAATTTAACAAATGAATTGGTATTGTCAGGAATGCGAGTTGAGAACAAGTTACTGAGCCAGACAGAACAAGTTTAACATCAAAAGAGACATGCTGATTAACCCAGGACATCTCAGTTGACAGTCTACCGTCTCAGGGTAGTAAGCGTGTACATTTATTCAGCTCTTTTGAAGATCTCCTTTTAAGTCATTCTTAAAGGTTAATTATTTTGCAAAAAGGATATTTTAAGACAAAGGAAAGAAAATTTGGAGGTGGAATACGATACACATTGCTCTTTGAAATACTGTATATTTGCACTTTGATTTTTTTCACTGAATGTGATATATGACTCTCTTTCAAAAATTTGGGTTGGAAGTGTGTCTAAATGACCAAACATTTCTTCAATTGTCATGAAATTATCATCAACTTCATATGGCTTTAGATCTGAGGGTGTCTTGATTGCCACAGAACATCTTTTTGTATAAACCAGCAATAGATAGGCTGTCTTATTATACAATAGTCCATTCTGTAAACCATCCTTTTGATTGGGTTGAGTTGTTCCCCAATCTTGGCAATCCATTCGCAAACGTTCTGTCACCATATGAGGAGATATCGTCAGTGCACTGTTGTTCATTTGTGGTCTCCCCCGAATGCCTGGCCTTTTTATGCTTGTCAATCAGCCGATTATCATCATTACAGAAACTCAATTGTGACATAGATAGGGAGGTCTCATGCTGATTGGTTGCGTGGCAAACTCTGTAAATTGTGGTCTGAAATTTTGCCCGCATTGGCTTATAAGAAGGACGGTCTTCCTGTCTGTGTACAGAATTATTTGCGGAAAACCACGCTTCTAGGAAGTCTCTTGCATCCCACGTGTTTGCTTGTGCAATGATTTCACTGATGCCCCCTGAATTTGTACCCCTCTCGATCTTCGTGGCTAAAAAGTCGGGAGACTATCCTTTTGCCATTCTGAGGCAATCAGCTAATTGGTATATTTCAAACTACACACACAAAATGCTGGAGGGACTCAGCAGGCGAGACAGCATCTGTGGAAAAGAATAAACAACCAACATTTCGGGCTGAGACCCTCCATCAGCACTGGAGGAAAAAGATGAGAAGTCAGAGTAAGAAGGTGGGGGAGGCGAGGAAGAAGTGTAAGATAGAAACCAGGAAAGGGGGAATGGTGAAGTAAAAATCTGAGAAGTTGATTGGCGGGAGAGATAAAGGACTGGAAAAGGGGGAATCTGATAGGAGAGGGTAGAAGACTATGGAAGAAAGGGAAGAGGGAGGAGCACCAGGGAGAGGTGAAAGGCAAGTAAGGAGATAAGCTGAGAGAGAGAAATGGCAAAGAAAAAGTGAGGGGGGAGGGGTCACTCATTGGAAGTTCAATAACTCCACCGTCATCAATGCAGGTTCCAAAGACGTCGGAATTTGAACATTTTCTCAAACTTCAGCTAATTGGATTTCCTGATAAAGGGCTTGGCCCACAACGTTGACTGTTTACTCTTTTCCATAGATGCTGCCTGGCCTGCCGAGATCCACCAGCATTTTGTGTGTATTGCTTGGATTTCCTGCATCTGCAGATTTCTCTGTGTTATATTTTAACCTTGGTCTTGGCAGTTTTTGCAACATAGGCTTTTCCAGAAGTGTGTATGTGTGTGCGTCATTGAGTGAATGTAGATGTGTAGGCTATAAGGTGAGTGAGAGATCTCTCCTTTATCTTCCTATAACCATTAAATACTCTATGCTGAGTCAGTGATATCCATGAGCACTTTGGCTGCCGGTCATAGTGATACAGAGTCATATAGCAAGGAAGCAATCCCTTTGCTCCATTGAGTCTGCACCTGTCATCAAGTACCTGTGTACACTTACCCCACATTAATCCTATTTTTATTCTCTTCTCAACTGGCTCTATCACATCTGAAATCCTGTCTGCCCCCTACCCTGGACCCCCATCAATTTGCTTATCGCAACAGCAGGTCAACAGAGGATGCCATCTCCACGGCACTTCACTCTGCCCAGCCCCAACTCTTATGTCAGAATGCTGTTCATTGACTTTAGTTCGGCATTCAATATTGTGACCCCCCTCCAAGCTGATCGCCAAAGTTCGCCAGCTTGGTGTCAGCTCATCCCTCTGCAATTGGACCTTGGACTTTCTGACTAACAGACCCCAATCTGTTAAGTTAGACAACCTCTCCTCCTCCACTCTCACCCTGAGCACCAGTGTGCCTCAAGGCTGTGTGCTGAGCCCTCTTCTGTACTCCCTTTTCACCTGTACATGATTCTAACTCCATAATGAAGTTTGCAGATGATACCATGGTGGTTGGCCTGATCAGAGGGGATGATGAGATGGCCTACAGGGACAAGGTCCAGCACCTGGCCGCGTGGTGTGCTGACAACAATCTGGCCCTTAACATTCAGAAGACCAAGGAGATCATTGTGGACTTCAGGCATGCTAGAAGCCACACTCACATCCCCATCTACATCAATGGAGCTGTAGTGGAGCGTGTATCAAGCTTCAAGTTCCTTAGTGTCCACATTTCCGAGGATCTCACCTGGTCCCTGAACTCCTCCATCCTGATCAAAAAGGCGCAACAGCATTATTTCTGCGGAGCATCAAGAAAGCTCACCTCTGTCCCAGGATACTGACGGACTTTTACCGCTGTACTTTTGAGAGCATACTCACCAGCTGCATCTCAGTGTGGTATGGCAATTGTCCCATATCGAACTGCAAAGCACTCCAGCATGTAGTGAAAACTGCCCAGCAGATTATTGGCACCCAGTTGCCCACCATTGAGAACATCTACCATAAACACAGCCAGGGCAGAGTGAAAAGCATTCACTGTTGGGTGCTCAGTTATTGGAACTGCAAGGCAAACCTCTATTATTTATGCCACTCTGAACAAAGTTTCAATATACCCTATTCCCTTGCCCTGTATCAGCTGGAGGCAATGTAAGTCATCATTGTTCAATTAGCTGACCTAAAGAGAACTCCAGCTGCCTGTAAGCACACCTACAATGCACTTATGTCTTTACTGCCTGCCTGTAGTCAATTTCTTAAAGCATAGAAATGGGAAAATAATCTTTTATCTTTAAAGAATGCAGAGATAGTTGAACACCAACTTTTAAATGTACGATTCCATTATTTGCTCTCCTTCCCCAAAGGACTTGTACAGACTTGTTTTCTGTTAAATGAGATTTTTAAAGCTTTGTGGTTGTTTTTAATTAAAACACACTTCATCTGACATTGTTCAAGAACCGGCTTTGAATTCTCAAAGCCAATGCTGGGATAAGAATGAATGTTCTCTGGATTCTTAGCCTAGATCATTCCTGATCACACAACATGTTTGGCTCAGTAAGGTAGCAGATGTTTCCATTGGCAATATTTCCATTACAGCCAGGGGTTTCTCTGACAAATCCTTCATCATGGCAATTAAGCACAACTTCTTCTATTAATCTATTAGGCAAAATTTTTGATTAGGGAGCTTAGGGTAACAGATCCCTTAGGAGACAGTGAAGATAACATGATATAATTCACCCTCTAATTTGAGAGGGAGAAGCTAAAGTCAAACATATCAGGTATTACAGTGGAGTAAATGGAACTACATGGGAGAGGAGCTAACCAAAATTGATTGGAAGGGGACACTAGTAGGAATGATGGCAGAATGGCTGGAGTTTCTAGGAAAAATTCAGAATGGGTAGGATAGATGCACTCCAAAGAGGAAGCATTCTAAAAGCAGGTCAGCACAACTGTGGCTGACAAGGGAAGTCAAAACCAACATAAAAGCAAAAGAGAGGGCATATAATAGAGCAAAAATTATTGGGAAGCTTTTAAAGACCAACAGAAGGCAACTAAAAAAAGCCAGAGAGAATAAAAAAAATGAAATATAATGGTAAGCTAGCTAGTAATATAAAAGAGGATACCAAAGTTTTTTCAGAGATATAAGGAGCAAAAGAGGAGCAAGAGTAGATATTGGACTGCTGGAGAGGTAGTAATGGGGGACATGGAAATGGCAGACAAACAGAATAAGTATTTTGAATTAGTTTTTACTGTGAAAGACATTAGCAGTATGCCAGATGTTCTAGAGTGTGAGGGAGAAGAAGAGAATGCAGTTGCTATTACTAGGAAGAAGCTGCTTGGGAAGATGAAAGGTTTGACGATAGATAAGTCACCTGGACCTGAGGGTTTTGAAAGAGGTAATTGAGGTGATTGTGGTGGTATTAGTAATGATCTTTCAAGAATCATTATATTCTGGCATGGTTTCGGAGGACTGGAAAACTGCAACTGTCGCTCCATTCTTTAAGAAAGGAGGGAGGCAGAAGAAGTGAAATTGTAGTCCAGTTAACCTGACTTCAGCAATTGGGAAGGTATTGGAGTCAATTGTTAAGGATGTGGTTTCGGGGTATTTGGAGGCACATGATAAAATAGGCCGTGGCCAGCATAGTTTCCTCAAGGAAAAATCTTGCCAGAAAAATCTGTTGAAAAAATTACATGCAGGATAGACAAAGGAGTATTGGTTGATATTGTGTTCTTGGATTTTCAGATGTGCCACTCTAGAGTTGATGACTAGTGGTGTTCTGCAGGGTTAGTATTGGGACTGCTTCTTTTTAAATTGTATATCACCGATTTGGATGATGGAATTGATGGACTTGTGGCCAAGTTTGCAGATGATATGAAGACAAGTGGAGGGGCAGGTAATGTTGAAAAAGCAGAGAGGCTGCTGAAGGACTTGTATGGATTAGAAGAATGGAGAATGAAGTGGCAGATGGAGCACAGTGTTGGTAAGTGTACGGTTATGCACCTTGGTAGAAGAAATAAAAGAATAAACTATTTTCTAAGCAGGGAGAATATTCAAAAATCTGAGGTGCAAAAGGACTTACGAGTCCTTGGGTAGGATTCCCTAAAGGTTAACCTGCAGCTTGAGCGGTGTGTCAGGAAGGCAAATGCAATGTTAGCATTCTTTTCAAGAGGACTAGAGTATAAAACAAGGATGTAATGCTAAGGCTTTATAAGGCACTGGTGAGGCCTCACTTGGAGGATTGTGAGCAGTTTTGGGCCCTGTACCTAAGAAAGGATGTGCTGACATTGGAGAGGTAGATTCATTAAAATAATTCTGGGTTTGAAAGACTTGTACGAAGAGTGTTTGATGATTCTGGGCCTGTACTCACTGGAATTTAGAAGAATGTGGGGGGAAATCTCATTGAAACCTATTGAATGTTGAAAGGCCTAGATAAAGTGGATATGGACAGGATATTTCCCACAGTGGGGGAGACTAGGACCAGAGGGCAAAACTTCAGAACAGAGGAATGTCCAATTAGAACAGAGGTGAGGAGGAATTTCTTTAGCCAAAGAGTGGTGATTCTATTGAATTCATTGCCACAGGTTGCTGTAAAGGCTAGGTCATTGATTATATTTAAAGCAGGGATTGATGGATTCTTGGTTAGTCAGGGCATGGTAGATTAAAGGGAGTTGGGGTTGAGAGAGAAAAGGATTAGCCATGATCAAATGGCGGAGCAGACTCGGGCCGATTGGTCGAATTCTATTCCAATGTCTCAATGTATTATGGTCTTATAATCTCAATTAAATTGAGTTAATAATATGGGGCACTAATTGTCTATTGATCTTACAGTTTCCTCATCAAGATTAGGTATAAGGGCCATCCAACTGTTCTTCATTCAGGAAGTATTTCACCCAGCTTTATCAAAGAGGGAAATGCTGGCTAAAATGTTGGTATCCAGCGCATGAATCTCGGACAGACCCAGCCTGCCCGGGCCAGCCACAGTACCTTCGTTAAATCTGTCAGTGCTCCTTGAACTTGTTTTCATTGCCTCCTATTGCATCATGCATTAAACCAACATCATCTGCTTGGTCTAAATTAGGACAAAATCTACTATGTATAAATCTACAATCATTATAAATGTCTACCCTTTCTTGTTGGGAACAACAAAATGAGATTTTTAAAAATCTCCAGTGTTTCTATATTTATGGGACATCCTTCCCATTAATTCCCTAGGTAATGCCCCTCTTATATCCACTTAAACACACTCTTCCTGGTCATGAACCTCTTGGTAGCATTGGAATTAAAATCTGGCTTCTTAAGTTTTTAAATCATTATTCCTTCTTCTAGGATCTTTATCTTTTTGAGCTAATAAAAGGCCACGAACCTCTCTGAATTTTAAAAGAATATATTGGTTTTCCATTCCACAGCAAAGAATACAACTGGCTATGTGGTGTAAAACTGAGGATCATTCACACAAGAGTTACCAGCATGAATTCATAAAGGAACCATAATCCAGATTGACTCATTTGAACAAATGGCATCCCAGCTCTATGCCGGGTTGTTCTGTGGTATTAGAACGATAGAAACAAAGAAAACCTACAGCACAATACAGGCCCTTCGGCACACAAAGCTGTGCTGAATATATCCTTACCTGAGAAATTACCTAGGTTTACCCATGGCCCCCGGGTAGATGGAACTCGTCAGCCTGGGAAGGCAGTCCATCTAAGAGACAGAAAACTCTGATTTCAAACCTCCGCTGCCTTGCGGCCATACCCACTCATGGGAAAGGCTTCGGGAGTAAACCCTGAGGACAAATCCGGAGCTGGAGTCCCTAAGGCAGTCTGACATTGTCTTCAACCTCGTTCTGGCAACTCCTGCCACAACACCAGTCCCAAGCTGTATCGGCCTTTGCCCTTCCCTTGGACAACATCGGTGTCGTGGAGAGGGGAAACTTGCTGCTTGGGCAACTGCCGGTCTTCCATACAACCTTGACCAGGCCTGCGCCCTGGAGAAGATTTTCTAGGCACAGATCCATGGTCTCGCGAGACTAACGGATGCCATACATGATAGTTTGGGTAAAACACAGGTCAACTGAAAGCATGGTTCCAAGAGGACCATGCTTAGGCCAGGTAACAGAGTCTGCACTGACTTTGTGTCTATTGTGTGAAAGTTTTATAAGATTCACATTATTTGAGATACCAAATTCGGTGATGATTAGCAATGACACAGAGAAGCAATGTCTACCCAAGATGAGCAATTGAATAGGTACAATGAATTGAACAAGTACTTATACACTGTTCTGGCCTGTTTACTACCCTGGAGTCCCTCAAGCTGTAGTTCCATTGAAGGAAGATGATGGAAGAGCAGATAGAAAGGACTGGTGGTTCTAAATGTCTCCTCTCTATAACCAAGGAAATATGTTGCTTTGCAATCCAAGAAATCTCAAACATTCCTGAGATGTCTTCCCTACTTTAACAAAGCCGAAGATCAGAATACCCTATTAACTGCAAACAGGAAATGGTGTGAGGAGTATGGCCTCCTGTAGATAACTGGCCATCAAACCAAACACACGAGTTCACATCAAATTAAAGGGTACATTTATACAGAATCCACAGGTTATTGAAACACAGTATGTGGTACCACGGCCCCTCCAGTAGTTTGCATTCTCGCTGCTAATGAGAGAAGTTAATGTGAAGCTACGGTCTCATCATCCTAATGATTCTATAAAATCCTTTGCAGCTTCTTGTGCTTGTCATCCAAAGCTCCCTGTAGGCTACAGTGTGAGCTTTGATGTGTAATGCACACGGTCTCCTGCTGGTCTTACTGTGGCTACTGTAGCATGTGCTATGCCAGCTGTACCTGTAGACCTCAGGATGAAGACATTTCCTTTGATTGTCAGCCATATCACTTCAACTGCTTTGAATGCCAGACCACTTGGAAGCAGACCTAATATTAATTCTCAGAGAGAAATTGGCCAAACACTTGAGGTGAAAGCATTGCGAAGTTATAACGAAAGGGCAATGGGTGTGCGACTAATTGGATCTCTCTCTCTGTAAAATGTCAGCATATGCCCTGTAGGCTGAATGACCTCATTCTTTGCTACATGATCATATGTCTGGAAAGGGTTTACAGTTGATGAGCTGATGTTTGGTATCTCTGAAGGCTTCTCAGTAATGTCCACTTACACTATGGATTTGTCTCTAATAGCGTTTCTTGCACTGAGGTCTTGTTTTTGCATAGTCTTTTCTCTCTCACTTTTCACTGCCTTGTATAATTTATGTATAATACTGTACTTGCATACATGATAATTAACTTGGCTTGACTTGACTTGACTTTTACTGCAAGAGCTCTACCAACCTGCCTAAAATTTCTGTAAGGAGCAGATTTTCCCTGCTTCTCATTCTGCTCCCCAGGGAGGCCCTAGATTTCTCAACCAGCCATCTGTGTAAACAGTCCTTGAAGCAGCTGGGAGGTCAGTAATATTTAAAGGTCCCACTGCAGAAACTCAGACAGCGAGACTGTGCATCAGGAGTTCTAAAGACAGGCGCAATATGGGCTACCTTCTGTAAGACCATATGCATGGCTAATCAGGTCACACCATTCCTGTTCTCAAAAGTGTGATACATTCTCAGCAAATGAAGGTCTTCACTGAGAAAACTACATATCAGAATTTACTTCTCCTTCACAATTTCTCTCTGGGAATTTTAAAAGTAGATATATTGTAGTCCTTTCATGCAACATAGAAGAAGGTAGACACTTCTCCAGGAAGTTCTAGGGGCCCGAAATCCAAGTGTTGTCTTAAGCTCTTCTTTCAGAATTTTGATTAATACCACAGTGCTTCTTTAACCAAGGGTAACAATAATGCAGAACCAGGATATGGAAGTTTATTTGTGCAATAACTAAAGATTGAACTTTAGGATATTGTATCATACCAGTTGATTAAAAATCAGAAAGTCATAATAAAAAAAACTGCAAATATTGGAAGACTGAAATTAATGCATAAAATACTGTCGAGTCTCAGTGGGTAATGAAAGAGAAACAGAGTTAACATTTCAGGTTGGAGACCTTTATTAATGAGCTAGCAAGATACATTTACAAATTATGCATGCTGTATCTATTTCCTCCCAATACAAAGCCCCTTCCCAGTTTCAAGTTAGTGCCTTTTTCGTTTCTTTCCCAATAAACTTGTACTCATGTAAATCATCAAAATGAACTTCTCAAAAGATTAGTGTCTGTACACCTTACAGTCTTGTAACACATTAATCTGAGGTCTCACACATTCATATCAGCCGATATACATTACATCCAGCCCACCTTAGGCAGGCTCAGTTTTATTTATCGGCAGCTCTAACAGCTCTGAAGAAGCTCAATGCTATTGAGGGGGAAGCAGCCCACTTGAGCGACACCTTCTCTAGCATCCTGAACATCCATTCATTGCCTTCATCACCAATTCACTCTGGATGCTGTGTGTGTGCCTTTCAAAAAAAAATGCACTGACCTTATTCACCTAGGTCAGTGCAACTGTACCTCCCGGACATGCATGTTCCCTCACCAAGAAGCATAAAAGCTGTAGATAGATGGGGAAGCTACCACCTGAAATTCCTTCCAAGTCAGGTGCGCCCTGCTGGGTTGGAATTATATTGGCTGTTCCTTCATGGTCATAGGTCTCAAAGGTGGAATCCGGCTCAACAATGTTGTGTGATCCCCTTCACCCAAAGGACTTCAGTGTTTCCAGAATGTAGCTTACCAGCACATTCTTAGGGACAATTAGAGATGAATAAGAAATACCTTCATGCAAAAAAATCATGAAGAATATCAGAAATCTTTGGTCAGTTACAATAAATGTTGCTCTCTGGCACTGCTAATGCTTTCAGAGGCAACATTATACTATAAGGACGTTTTGGATTTAAACTACTAGCAAAATGAAGAGATATCGTTGGGGTCATAAAATGGTTATAGCCCAGAAGGAGGCTATTTATCTCATTATGCCCTTGCCTGCTCTCTGCCAGAACAACTCTCTAATTCCATCCATCTGCCCTTTCTCTATAAACTTGCAATTTTTCTCCAGCATATTTCAATTATCCATCCTCAATTAGCAGAGTGAAATTAGGATTGGCTAAACTTTCAGTGCTAGCAATAAGGTACAGTACAATGATGAAATGTTTGTCTCTTTGGAGATGAATTTGATTAACAAACTAGAACATTAATGTTAATAAACAGGGTATTAGCAGCAAACTCATACATTAATTTTCTCATGAAAAAACATTTTACAACTGACCGATGAAAGTGCACATCACTTCAGTTTGCCATCTTGCACCTGGTCAAGCTGAGCAGCTTCTGCATTCTTTGCTTCCATAAACTTACCCAGGCAGAACAGAAACATTGAAGATGTGACTTTGTAATAAGTTCTACTTCCACGATTTTTGAAAAGCCGAACAAATCTCTGTACACTCTTTCTTCTTTGAAACAGATTGAATCAGAACCATTGACCATCTACACCACAGGCAACTCACTAATGAACAAAGACCCTTGACACATGTCATGAAACAGCTTCAAGCCTGAGTGAACATGCATTTGTTTCTTTGCTTCTCATCCATTTTAAATGGTATTGGGGTTGATGCCTTTCAAAGTTTCCAAGTGAACACTCATGATGCACAGAATTTGTAGAAGTAATTAATAATATCTATTAAATTGGAAATCCCTTCACAATTTGTATATGAAGTGTCGATTAAAGAAAACTACTTTGTCCAATTGTCAGGAGAAAAGAAGATCTTCAAAGAACAGTTTTTCACATTGCATAATGGCGAAAATTCACTTCAATCATCTAAACCAGTGTGGATTTTACCAGAGGATCAAATTTAGTAACTTGTTGAGAGATTATCCAAAACCTTGGTAGTAATGACTGTAGACGAAGAATTGGCTCTTTTATGAGCTTGGATTTTGTGACACTGTCCTTCAGTTTGTCTGGAAAATAGGAAATAAATTTTCCATAGCCACTGGAGAGCACAAGTTTCCAGTTCAAGTGTAGCTAGGTGGCAGTTTAGTTTTGGGTTGTCATGGTGATAAGCTCCAACTTCCAATAACTTTTTCTCCCTCTATTTATAACAGTTCTGGCCATTTTTGCTGCAAGTTATTTTTCTGATGTTAGACCTGTTTCTTTTCCCCTCTCCATTTGAACACTGACCTGCAATTTGCAATACATTGTACTTCATCCTTACGGCAACTCAAGAATCAGAGATATCCCCTTTCTCTTACCAATTCCTCAGGCTCCAACTCTTGCTATTTCCTGCCCAGCTTCTTTGCAATTAAAACTAACTTACTTTCTCTCCTCACTTCTGATCAAACACCTTTGAGCCATAACATTAACTCTGTTTCTCTTTCTACAGAAGTTGCCTTTTCTTTTGAGTGTTTGCAATATTTTCTGTTTTTATTCCGGCATTCAGCATCCAGCTTCATACACACTATCACAGTACTCCATGGTTATCTTAATGACAACTGGAGCCACTGATTAATGTCATGAATGACAACAAATTAATACAACATCAGAAAATCTGTTTGATTACAAGATCACAAGAGGACTATGTTTGTATCAGTGTCCTAACAAATTATTGTTGCACTGTGGGGCATTCATTAGTACACGGAGTCTAACCTAGACGGAGAATATTAATGAAGGTCAAGGTGGCAAGCTGTAATTAAGTGAGGTACACATTGCCCTCTTTTTATCTTTTATTTCTCCTGTACAATTACAAGAAACTGTAATCTGATAGTTTAGTTATTCCAATCTTTTTAACAAAGGAGTTTGCTTACATTGTGTGCAGTTCTGGTCAATTGCGTGCATTTCTGGTCACCTAATTATAGGAAGGATATCAGTAAGATTGAAAGAGTGCAGAGAAGATTTACTAGGATGTTGCCGGATGTTCAGGAGTTGAGTTACAGGGAAAGATTGAAAAGGTTAGGACTTTATTCCTTGGAGCGTAGAAGAATTAGGGGAGATTTGATAGAGGTTTACAAAGTTGAGGGGTATTGACAGAGTAAATGCATGTAGGCTTTTTCCACTAAGATTAGGAGAGATAAATAAGAGAGCATGGCTTTAGGGTGAAAGAGGAAAGGTTTAGGGGGAACATTAGGGAGAACTTCTTCACTCAGAGATTGGTGGGAGTGTGGAATGAGCTGCCATCTCACTCTTAAGTTTTAAGAATAAATTGGATAGATACATGGATGGGAGAGGTCTGAACGGTTATGGACTAGGTGCAGGCCAATGGGACTAGTGGAATAAAGTTTCAGCACAGACTAGAAGGGCCAAATGGACTGTTTACTGTGCTATAGTGTTCAATGGTTCTATGGTTCTAAAGACTAAAATTCGGGTTAACCTCTTGGGAGGATGTTTCCATATTCCACTTCCCTGCACTCTCTGTTGAGTGTGACAGGGGTGTAGGCTCCCCTTCCTATTACTCAGCCAAGTAAAGCTGGACATGCATGAACTGTGAAGGGCAATGAAGACCCAATGTCCACTCTGGTCATGGGCTGTATGGAAAGGAATAAACAGTGGACGTTTTGGACTGAGAGTTGTATATGTTGCCATGGATTCTGAGTGTGTTGGCTTGGGTTTTGTGTATTGCCTTGGATTTTCAGCATCTGCAGATATTCTCATGTTTGGGAATCTGCCGTAGGAAATGATTGCATCGAGCATTTGTGGGAGGAAAGGATTTGGAAAGGGAGGTCCTGATGTGGGTTTTAAACTGAAACATCAACGATTCCTTTCGTCACACATATGCTGCATGACCCGTTGAGTTCCTCCAGCAGATTGTTACCTAGAGATTGTCGAATTCCTCAGTCAAATTCATTTTGTAGTATGTATCAAGGAAAAATTCTTCGGGCAGATTTGGTTCATCGATCTCTGCCTCAAGTTGAGTGCAAACAAACCAACCTCACCTCACATACAAGTTTCCAGCTTTCTGCTTCTGGTGGTGCCTGGTGGCAAGTGCAAGATATGTGAAGGTCGTCCCAAGATGAAATGAGGTTCTAGAAAAAAATTGATGTTAACCATTTAAATACAAAATGTGGTTAATGAGATGAGAAAAGAAGAACACTGCAGTGCCTTCAGAGGAAATGGTGGAAAATTAATGGGGAACATAAATAGTCTGAATGAAATATAGGATATCTTTCTGGCTGAATTGTCAGTTTGTTAAGGAGATTTATTGGGTAAAGGCAAGCTTTCCTTGAAATAATTCATCAGATCTTCAACGCTCTTCTGAAACCACGAGAATACAAACAACAGAATCTGGAAAGACTCAACAGATCAACACACATGTGCTGCTTGTTTTAATGGAAGGTCATTAATCTGATATAGACATTCTGTTTCTTTCGCTACAAATTTGCCTGTCCTTCTGAAAGTTTCCAGCATTTTTGTTGCTGGATTTCCAGTATCTGCAGTGTTTTGCTTTTTAGAGGCAGGATCCCATCTGAAGTATTACATCCTAGTTACACGGCACTTGCTCGGTACTAAAGTGCCAACACAGAATTGGGCCTGCATCCAGGAGACGAGGTTGGCCACAAGAGTGTTCAACTCACCAGCAGCAAACAGTCAAGTTTATGTGCATAAGAGTTCAAAGTTAGTGACCACTAATGACGTGACCCTGGGTAAAAAAAAATTTCGTCGCACAAGAGGCCATTCAGCACATCCATTCTGTGCTGTCTCTCCAATAGTTATGCAGCTGACACTTGGATGGACCTCTTATAAGTTAAAGATGAAATTTTGATCTCCTGATCTGCCTGTCTTCTTTATTTGTCTGTAATCTATCTATCTATCCCCCAATTTAACCCTAGCTTAATCACAGGGCAATTTAAAATGACCAATTAATCTACCAACCAGTACATCTTTTGGACTGCAGAAAGAAACTGCGGCATCCTGAGGAAACCCACACAGTCATGGGGAGAACGTACAAACTCCTTACAGAGAGTGGCGGGAATTGAACCCAGGTCGGCTTCACTGTAAAGCGTTGTGCTAACCACTGTACTAGCATGCTGCTTTTTCTGTAGCTGCTACACTACATTCTGCATTTTGTTTGCTTTTTATTGTACTGATGTGTAGTATAAAGTGATCTGCCTGGATGGCATGCAAACAACTTTATCTTGGTACAGGTAACAATAATAAAGCAAAGCAACACAGCACAAAACGCTGGGTGGAGCTCAGCAGGGCAGGTAGCATCTATAGAAAATTGTAAGCAGTCAATGTTTTGGGCTGAGACCCTTCAGGACTGAGCAAGTGTTCTGGCCCAAAACGTGGACTATTTCCTCTTTTCCTCAGATGCTGCCTGGCCTGCTGAGTTCCTCCAGCATTTTGTGTATGTTGCCTTGGATCTCCAGCATCTGCAGATTTTCTTGTGTTTGTAGTAATATAACAATACCAAGCAGGTCCCATTCTCCCCTATCCTTTCTCTGGAGTCATGAAATTTCTTTTCTCTTCACTACAGGTCTAATTTTAACTTCTTTTTTTAAAAGCAAGGAAGAAATTAACATCTTTACAATTGCAGAGCTGGGGCAGAAGATATCAGAACAAGTAAGATTCACCATAGTAAAAAGGAGTGGAATTCCTCTGAACAATGAAGGCATTTTTGTCTGATTATGAGTGACAACAGACTACACTTGCTTGCCTTTGCAACCCTTTGCTGAAATGTACTGGGTTCTGCTGTAATGCTATAAAACATGTATTGAAATTTCACATGTTTTTATTCTGCAGCACCCCCTTCATCAATCTCTGTCATCGCAGCAGATACACCAGCCCCTTTCAGTCGGTACGAGGCCCAGAATTTCACATTGGTTTGCATCGTGTCTGGAGGAAAGCCAGCCCCCACGGTATGTTACAGCATGAGAGAGGGGCAAAGTGATTTTTTTTCCCCCTCAGCTCCTTCTCTCTTTGAGTTTGGTCCTCGCTATTTTGTGAAGCCAAGGTAATGGCAATGTATCTGTGCTGTAGTGAGGGATACCCAGGCCAGGGCAGCTTCTAACAAGCTGCCTCACCAGTAAGTGGTTCTTGGCCTGCTCTTTCTTTCTAAAGAGACAGACAAACTCTAACTCAGATTGATGGGAAACACTCAGAAACTCAGCAGGTCAAGTAGTACCCATGAAGAGCAGAACAGATTTCACATTTCAGGTTGATGACCTTTCATTGGAACTAGCGACTGTAAGAATAGAGTTACATTTCACTGCTTCGGAATGTTTATCTTTGTGCTCTGTTGTACCTTGTTAAGCCTTTGAAGTATTCCTACTCTCCAATAGATAACTTGCCAGAAGGGTGGCTTAATGCTTTAACGGTTGGTTATGTTTGCTGAATGAAGTGCTTCCATCAAACCAAACATAAAAACTGTTCCAATTTCCTATCCAGTCCCTTCTTCCAAAGAGCACGCAAGATCTGACTGACAGAAAATCCCTATCTCGCCTGATCAATACTCCTAGTGTTCAATATTTTCCTATTTATAGTGCATCAGAAGAAAAGAAACATGTTGCTGTCTAATAATGTTTAATTGACTTGGAATGCTCACTTGATTCATTATGGTCCTTTGCAATGTTCCACTAACACCTACTATGCTGGAGGTGTCAACCTATTCCACAAATCAAACCTCTGTGCATGCTTCCTTTTAACCCTCATTGTGAATTTCACTCCACTCTCCCATTTTAACAGTTTGGTAGAAATTCATGATGTTAAAGTTGGGCAAGCGGACTCGTCCCATCTCCGGTTGTGCCAGATCATGCCCATTTACATTTTCTTCCTCACTGAGAAGAATTGGAGAAATGTGGCGAGAGAGTGGATCAACAAAATGCATTGATTTGTGAGGCTGGATAGTCATTGTCTGTTGATAAGAGATGTTGTGACCTACCCTGGTCCGTGAAGGTTTTGATATCTGATTATGTTCCTGCTAGGTGTACTTCAAGCGAGATGGTGAGCTGGTCGAAGTTCTCCATGTGTCCCAGACGTCACCTGAGACAAATGAGAAAAAGGGTCGTATGCCTCAGAGTCTAATCAGTCGGGATATGGATGACACTAAGCTACAGAAGTCATTGTCCTTGCTGGATTTTGAAAGCAGGGGAAGACTTTTCACTGAGAGGCCCTCCTCAAGCGTCACTGACAGCGTTGTTTCAGCAACAACCGAAGCAGAAAGTATTCCAGAGACGGTCATCAGCCGAGAGTTCCCGAGATGGATTTTTCCCAGCAATCCGGCATATCTGTTCCGACATACACAGATACCCGTCAGTGATGGGACAGTTGAAGTGCGCGCCATGATCACCTGGACTTTGAACCCTGACCTGGACAATAATGCTCTGTTCAGCTGTGAGGTGAAGCATCCAGCTCTGACGATGCCAATGCAATCTGAGGTGATACTGGGTAAGTCAAAGAAATTCTTATTTCAGCTTCTAACACAGGTTAGAGGACAATGTTATTGAACAGTTTTTACTATATTTCAGCCAACTGTCTAGAGGAGCATTCCTCCTTGGCAGATTGACTAAGAAGCCTGGGAAGAATTTATAGAGACATAGAAATCTATAGCACATTTACAAGCCTTTCAGCCCACAATGTTGTGCCGACCATGTAATCTACTCCAGAAACTGCCTAGAATTTCTCTTCTAAGCTCCAGGTACCTATCTAAGAGTCCCTTAAAAGACCCTATTGTATCCACCTCTATCTTCACTGGCAGTGCATTCCAGAGACCCACCACACTCTGTGTGAAAAACTTATCTCTGACATCCCCTTTGTACCTACTTCCAAGCATCTCAAAACCATGCCCCCTCGTGTTAGCCATTTCAGCCCCGGGAAGAAGCCTTTGGCTATCCACATTATCAATGCCTCTGGTTACGTAGCATAATTTATGATCTTGAGATGATAGCTTTGCAACTGATGACATATTTTTGAAGAACTGTCAATGCTTTGACTCACTGGTTCTGAAATGGAGTGAATAATCTGCCTCTCAGAAGCATTAAACGTTGGTTGGAGAAACATAAGGCCCCAGATCTTCAAATTGTACTTGAGGATCTTTGAAGCTGACCTGGGGGAGACAGATGATTTAATGCCTTATCCAAATAATGGCATCTTTGACAATATGGCACAGTCTCAGCAGATTATGTGGTCAACCCCTTTAGACAGGAAATAAAAACCCTTAGCCTTTTATCTCAAACATAGCCCTGTTCCTCTGTCCAAGCATTAATCGTGGGACCTCTGTACTGGTTGGAATTAAGTCATCCCAGTTTTGGGCAGAGTGCACAGTTTGCCTCAATATCAACAGGAGGTTTTGTTATGCCAATTAGCAATAACTTAAGATGTTCTGACAATAATCAAAATCAGAGGTCAAACTCTTCTCCCTATGCGCCTTGCATGTTTCCAGCTTGTGTAATATCAGTGAAGACTTGATTATTTGGAGAGGATTATGATCATGGAGATAAGCTCAATTACCTTGGAGGCAAGCTACTAGTGTTCTAGGCTTCCCAAAGTGAATTGGGAATATCTGTTCTGATAGTGATGGTAGCAGAAAGTGTGATTAAAGTTTGCAAGCCCTAGAACTGACTATTTCTGTGTTAATAAGGCTACCATGCACAGTAGGAGGTTCTGTACATAAGATCTACCATCTGAAAGCATTCTTTATTTGAAACATAGGCTGCTCAATTTCTGTCATCAAAATAGCAGGTATTGAAGCTTTAGCATCTGGGTTGGATGCTTTGGGGCTGCCCAGCCCCAAGAGATACTGGGGCCGAAATTGGACTTGGGTAACACTAAAGGAGCAATCTGCCTTCCACAGAATGGAAAATGTTGAAAGTAGAGTGTAATCGATTCTGCTGATTTATTGATGCTCATTTCATGATCTGTTTCACATCAAATGTCTTTAAGAAATAGGGCAGGACAATGAAGAAAATAATTATTCCTATGATGGATCGAAATAGGATGGGAAATAAAATTGCTTCCGAAATAATGGGCTAGCTGGTGTCACAGGTTGTATAAGATCACCAGTTCAAAGTCACATGAGATAGTGAGCAGTAGTTCACAAACCATGCCATTCAGGGATGTGCTAACATTATTTTTCTGTGACTGTTTGTGCCATCATAACTGTATGTGCTGTGTGTGACTGCATGGACTGTGTCTTGCACTTTGACCCCATAGGAACTCTGTTTCATTTAGCCATATACATGTCTATGCTTAAATGACAATTAAACGAACTTGAACTTAATTTTGAATAACCACAGTTCCCACAAATCTGCCTGCTGACTCCCAGTCTGACCACTAGGCTAAGATGCTGACAGATCACTTGGACATTTTCCGTGGGAGAAATAGAGATTGAGGTGAGAATTTGCTTCTGGCATTGTCAGACAATTTCAAGTAGATTTTATCCCAGAATCTCACACACCATCAAGCACTCCTTCCATATATCTGGTTGTGAAGACAATGGCTCATTTGGATAGTGTAAGTAGATGGGTCTCTACCAAATTTGGTGTAAAGCTCTGCTTCCCTCTGCTAGCCTGGGCAAGATGCAGCACCTGCTTACCACCCCCCCCCCCCCCGTTCAAGGTCATGGGAACAGGTGGTGGATGGTCGTATAAGCAGCTGGTGCATATCACAAATCCTGGTTATGTGACACTGAAATGAGGCAGACAATCTTTGACAAGTATTGTGAATGGCCAGGGTCATCCATCTTGTAAAGATGCTGTCCAGAAGAAGGTGATGGCAAACCACTTCAGTAGAAACATTTGCCGAGAACAATCATGGTCATGGAGAGATCATGATCGTCCATGTTGTATGATACAGCTCATAATGAGTGAAATAGATGAAATCTATTTCCAGGTGTAGATAGTTCGAGGAAAAGAGGACACAGAATTCAGAGAGCACAAAATCAATTTGTACCTTCAAAAAGGTGCTGGATAGACATTTGAGTGACAATAATTTCCCAGGGAAATGGGGAGAATGCACTGACTAGATTTTTCTGCTATGTGCCTGTATCAGCACAATAGGCCAAATAGCTTTCTGTTGATACAAAACTATTCTATGATTGTATAATATTTAGCTGGTTATGATATATGAGAAGCAGTAAATCTGATCCACTTATGCCTGCCCTTGACAGATTTCTGTGCCTTGGTTTATTCAATCATTTGCGGCTCTAGCCCGTTCTCATCCACCATCTGCAAGGCTCAATCATATTACCACATGCATAGTATTCTCTACCTCGCTGATATGAAGTGAGCTCCAACGGCAGATCCAAGCTTGTCAGGTATCATCTGTAGATTATTGGTCAATGAAGGACATACAGTAAAACCCCTTGTCATATGTGTAGAAGTTGCAAGTGCAGAAATATTCATCCTGTTAACAGCCATTCTGGAGCCAGTGTGCAGGGCGTAAGGACGGGAATACTGGCAGCGGGTTATCAGTCTAGTTGACTGCTTTCCCCAGATGGTGTCAAGCTTCTCGAAAACAATGGCTGCTGCAACTATTCAAGTCAGTTACATTCCGTTACATTCCATATTTGTACAGGGAAGGCAATGAACGATATTGGGGAAATAAAGAAGTCACTACAACCTGTGGAATGTCATCTGCACTCTGGTTGAATGCTCTAGTTGGGCAGTCTTTCATTGATCCTGTTACAGCTACTAATCTATTTACTTGCTGAGTATGCCCACAGCAAAATAAATCTCAGGGACATTTGGTGCCATGTATGTACTTTGATAATAAAATTTATTTTGAACTTCTGTGAATGCCCAAACTCTGGCCTATTCTTTGAACCAAGCTTATTATATGGTTGATCCCACAAGTTTTTGATCAATGTCGAATCTCCTGGCAGAGATCATGGCATTCTCCTAATTCCATTTCCAGAAAGGATTCATTGGAAAGCAAATGGAAAAGCTAGCTGTGGCTGATGCAGTATCTCCCAAGCCTAGGGGTGCCAAAGCTCCAACTATTGTCTCAATTCACGGTAACGTAGCGGTTAGTGCAACGCTATTGCAGCTCAGGGCACCGGAGTTCAGAGTTTGATTTCCGCCACTGTCCAAAAGAAGTTTGCATGTCCTCCTCATGGAATGCATGGGCTTGCTCCAGGTCTTCCAGTTCCTTCCCACAGTCCAAAGACACGCTGGTTAGTAGGCTAATTGGTCATGGTAAATTGTCCCGTGATTAGGCTATGGTTAAATCGGGAAGGGCCCATTCCACATTGTATCTCCGTAAATAAATACAGATAAACAAACAGGAGACTATTGTAGATGATGTCTGAGGAAATTCCCAATGTGAATGTGTTGGAAAGATCAACAAAGAGTGAAACTTCTTTGCTATTCAAAGAAGTAAAATGAATGATAGTCGCTGAAAAAAAATCAAAATGTTGATGAGTGCAGCCTGCATACAGTTAAATCCCATTCTTCCAACATACCCTTCCATGCTGACCTGCACTGACACCCTGTCCTCTAGAAGGAATTTAAAATTGTTACCCTTATTGTCAAATCTCATCAAGGTTTCACTCATCCTGAAATTCATTTTTGCATTCTCTCTCCAACATTTCTCTCCTTCCCATTGGTTTCCTTTACACCAAACTCCGTACAAATGTCATTTATTTTCTTATGGAGCAGAGCTTTAAGCTGCCTTGATGTGTTACCTCTTTAAAAAATCTTCTCAGAACTCATGTCTTATCAGGTTTTCAATCACTTTGCCTAATCCTCTCAGAGTTTTGGGCACACAGTCCTTATCTCCTCTGTCAAGGGTGGCAGGACATTTTCCCACATAAAAGGTACCGTATAACTGCATGTTATTCTTGTTGAAGCAGCATGATTTAATCAGAAGAGAAACAGCCTCAGGAATGTTGGTGCCAGCAGCCACAATAACAGTCTTACTGACAGCACATTCATCCAGTCTGAACATACTTACAACAGAATAATTTGGATTTTTTTTTAAACCAGAAATAAGATTGTGGGTATGCTGTACGTATAAAGTAGGACAAAGATGATGGAATGCTTTATAGTATGCTAAAGGACACATAATTCAGACTATGTTTGCATTATCTGAGGATTGTCATTTGATTTCTGAAAAATTTTACAAATCCAAATCATCTGAAATTTAACTCTTTGAAGGAGGTAAAAGAATGACCTAATGTGGAGAATGCAGTCAACAAACTAAATGGTTAAATATTTTCCAGGAGAACTTCACTTCCTGCTCCAGACAGAATGGCGATAGATATGGTTCCCTCTTTTCCCTTTCTCGCAGGGTAACTCTCCAAAGTGTTGCCGCATCCTAGTGCTGTCCCTGCCTCTGAAAATCAAAAGAAGGAGAAAGCAACAAATGCTGGAAATCTAAAATAAAAACAGAAGATGCCGGAAGTACTCAGTGGGTCAGTTAGCGCTTGTGGAAGGGGAAACGTAGTTAATGTGTCGGATCAAACACCCTTTGTTGAAACTGAGAAACAGAGGAAACAAGTTAATGTTGAAGAGAGGCTGAAAGATAGGATAGGAAACAGAGTGGGGGGGGGGGGGAGAGATTAGTGGTTGCCGTGGCGACCTCAGCCAAGGCCTCAGTTTCAGCAACTGCATTCCTTTCCTATTGAATTCTGAGCCTAGTACGGCTTAGATTTTGAACCACCCCTCTGTTTCTTTGGCTAGGAATTTTCACTGCAGACAAGTATGAGCTGTTGCACTCTGCGAGGACTTACAAAGTGGCCAGTAGGACACCAAGAAATGTGGTAGGAGAGAGGGATCTGGAAGTACAGATCCATAATTCTGTGAATGTGGTGTCATAGGTAGATACAGTTGTAAAGAGAGCTTTTGGTACATTGGCCTTCATAAATTGGAGCATTGAGAACAGGAAATGGGATGTTGCTGACATCTAATTTGGAGTATTGTGTGCAGTTCTGGTGACCTACGTACAGAAAAGATATCAATAAGATTGAAAGAGTACCGGAAAAATTTACAAGGGTATTGCTGGACAAGGACCTCAGTTATAGGGAAAGGTTAGATAGTTTGGGACTGTATTCCTTGGAGTGTAGGAGAATGAGAGGCAGTTTATGAGGGTTATAAATGGAAGCAGGCTTTTTCCCACTGAGGTTAGGTGAGACTAGAACTAGAGGTCATGCATTAAGGTGAAATGTTTAAGGGAACGTGAGGGGGGACATCTTTATGTAGAGAGTGGTAAGAGTGTGGAACAGGTTGGCCGCAGAAGTTATGGATGCGGCTTTGATTTCAACATTTAACAGAGGTTTGGATAAGTAAACGGATGGGAGGGGAAATGGGGGACTATGTTCCAGGTACGGGTCGATGGGACTGGGAGAATAATAGTTCAACTTGGATTACATGGGGCAAAGGGCCTGTTTCTGTGCTGTAGGTCCATCTCCAGAATTGCTGATCAACCTGATCGGTCTTTCAGGTCTAGTTTTCTTATCGTCTCTGGACTTATTCATTATAAACTGTCAACACAACAATTAGAGTGTCAATTTCTCAGTTCCCTCTATTCACACTAACTTGCTCCCTTCTAAACTTACATCACTGTTTATTAAAGACCACATAGCTCCATTAGCAGCTTATTACCATGGCATCTCTGGCCTCTATCAATCAGAGGTCTTTCGTGAACATCCAAAACGTCTCCCACCCAATCTTAACTAACTCTCTTACCTTTCTTGCCTGACTCAACATGAAACATTAGCTCTGTTACTCTCCTCATAAATGCTGCCTGTCCTGCTGAGTATTTCCATCAATTTCTGTCTTTATTTCTGTGTCCGTCTCTTGTCTGTCAAGTGCCTGGATGGTTATTTCCATGGCCGTGACCAGTGTGCGTTATTCTTCCTTAAACTCTGTCACCTTTGGGATGGTTGATCATGGATTCTTTCTCCAGTGCCTCACCTTATATCTAACTTACTAAGTTACTTTCTAAGTTACATCCCTTGCTAAGTTACATATAGATTTTCGTGGCAGTAATAGTTGTATCTCCCATGCCTATTCCTTTCCTGAACATCTGATATTCTCTTTATCATATTTATGCTATGCTTCCGCATATCCATTAATCACTGTTGAAATCCAGTTCTATCTTCCCTCCATTTTGTTCGGCCCCGTTATCACCTCTGCATTGTGGAGCTACTTGTCAGTCAGGAGTCTGAGATGAGCTATTATCGCCTACAACTATTGATGAGAGGGAAGTTATTGTTGTCCATGCCTGCCATAAAATCTGCGTGCCAGTCACAGATTTCATCTCTGCTCCAGCCATTGTCTTAGCCAAGACACAAGAGACTGCAGATGCTCGAATCTGATGCAAAAATCTGCCGGAGGAACTCGGTGGGTCAAGAAAGGAATTGTTGATACTTCATGTCAAAACAGTCCATCAGGACTCATCTATAAAAAACCCTGTCCTGATGCAATGTTTTCAACCCGAATCTTTGACAATTACCCTTCCTCCCACCGCTGCTGCTCAACATGCTGAGTTCTTCCAGCAAATTGTTTAGTCAGACTGTTTACAGCCTTAGTGTTCTGTACAATCCTGAGCTGAACAGCAAACATGGATCCTCTCTGACTCAACAACTGTATGCGAACATCACTGAATTCTGCACCTGCAGCCCATTCTCATTCCAGCTGCCACTGCTGTCTTGGTCATCTTCTTGTTTAACTTTCACAAAGGGAATGGTCTCACATGGGCTAATGATCTGGAGCGATGCAGACTGGAACATTAGTTCATGGAAAAGGTGTAAGAGATAGTAAGCATGTAACCACAAGATCATTATTGCCCTGTCAGGAATTAATTTTGCTATTTTCATCTGGTCTCGCTGAAATATGATTCAAGGCCCATTGTAGACTTCCTCTGAAGCCGTCTGCCAAAGCACTCAGTTGTTTCAAATAGTCTCTCTGTGCATCGAGCCCCATTTAACCATGACTTAATTTGATTCCTGATTTGTGATGTCAGCCATTTAACATAGTTTCAGTCCCCACTGAACAATGCATTCTTTCATCCCTTTCCAAATCCTACAAAAAAGTAGTGGATACAGCCCAGTCCATCACGGTAAAGCCCTCCCAACCATTGAGCATATCTACATGAAACACTGTCACAGGAAAATGGCGTCCATCATCGGGGATCCCCACCACCCAGGTCATGTTCTCTTTTAGCTGCTGCCATCAGGATAAAGGTACAAGAGTCTCAGGGCTCACATCATCTGGTCAGGAACAGTTATTACTCCTCAACCATCAGGCTCTTGAACCAAAGATAACCTTACTCCACTTCACTTGCCCTATCATTGAAATGTTCCCACAACCAATGCTCTCACCTTTAGGGACTCTTCATCTCATGTTCTTGATATTTATTGCTTATTTATTTTTTATTATTATTATTAGTTCCTCCTTTTGTATTTGCACAGTTTGTTGTCTTTTGTACTCTGGTTGAATGCAGTCTTTCATTGATTCTGTTATGGTTATCATTCTATAGATTTTTTGAGGATGCCCTCAAGAAATTGACCGTCAGGGTTGTATGTAGTGACTTACATATATTTTGATAATAACATTTACTTTGAACTTTTATTTCTGTAATCTTCGCCAGTCTGGCAATTACCACCCCTCCTTAACACTCCATGCTTAGTTCTACAGATGTGCCGAATCTTTCATAGGTCATTGACCATGTACATTTGGGTGGACCAAGTTCTAACTGCTAGTAACTTTGAAAGTCACCCAGCACTAAATGATTCTGAGGCTTCTGTTCTATGAAAACTTCATGCCTATACCCAGCATTGCTCAGCCAGCTTGTGGTATCAAAGGCCGGTCTTATGGATCTTAACAAAAGCTGAACTTCCCTTGTTTTTAAATTAGAAAGAGTGAGTAAATGCGGCTCAGTCAGGTCAGGACATTATTCTTGACCCCAGGTCCTGGGAGAGAGTGAGAAATCAGATGAGCCCATCAACCTGACATCTAACCCAATATGGCATAGTCTGGGCAATTTGCATTTGATCAGAATCTTGTGAAGAAATGTGTTGGGGCCTTATTATATCCTGAGGACGTCCTAAAATATTTTAATACTAGTGGATAAATTTGGAAGTGGTCACAGCTGCAGTAATTTGGATCCCTCATAAAGTCCAAATAGCAGCAGATGGGCAACCAGATCATCTCCCTCTGACGGTTAAGGAGAAAACATTTGCTTTCATATCAGGAAAGCTCCTTTCATTTCTTTGACGTCCATCATTATTTCACCTAATTCCAAATGAATATGCAGATGAAGTCTCATCCTAGCAACTCATCCAAAGACACCAAGTCATCTAACCAGGCAGCATTCCAGCTAAATGCCAACCTGGAGCACAGACTTCAATCCACAGCCTGCATTTTATTCACAATCTTCTTAAAAGCCAAATTGCCATCTGCAAACCAAATGGATAATAATAATAATCTTCTTTTGAGAGTTATTTTTGGGAAATGGTTAAAATTCATATTTCTCATCCATTCTCTGAGTTGATGATGTGGTCTTCAAGCTCTGCAGGCCATGTGATAAAATTACTTCCACATTGTTGAACTTCCAGAAGATGGTCCAACATTGATGGACATCTGCCACATATGTCTGAGTTGAGATGGTGTATGGAAGTCAAAGTGGTGCTGTGCTTGCTATTGGAGAAGCTGCTGAAGAAGTCTTGTTTTGAGCAATGCGGACAAACATGGCTCGGCTAAATTGCAGTGCTTCTTATAGAATGCAGACTTCTCAAGCTGATCATGATTATGGTTTGAACACTGTAATATAAATAATCTGCTCCCTTTCTGCCTCAGGATCACTGTCACCCATGTGTATACACAATGGAGTAATTACCAAAACAATATAAATGAGGGGCTATTTCAGCTGTCATAGCAATAATGAAACTCTTTTCTTAATTCCATGGAGACTACTTTTTTGATAGGATACATTGCCCTTAGCAATGAATCTCAGCCTCCATTAGAATCTCTAAAACTCCTCAAAGAAATCATCCATAAATTCTCTGGGCTGTTTTGCTGTGATTAGAAAGAGAGATCGAGGGGGAGAGAAAGAAAAATAGAGAGAGAGGGATAGAAGTAGAGACAGAGAAATAAGGGAAAAAGCAAGTAAGAAAAGCAACAGTTCAAAAAGAAGTCTTATACTGAAATGGTAAGATGGAATAGGATGGAACAAGGCTCCTGTGAAGCATAAAAGATGAAGAGAAAACAATTTAAGCAAATGGACATTTTCTCTAATGTTAAATCTATAAAAGTCTACCTAAGAATGTTAAAGTCCTAGCCATCCCCTGCTGTCTATCTAGTGCCAATGAATTATGAAAGCTGGCTATTAATTAGGTCCATTAACCTTTACACTTACAAGTGTTCACTCGGCAATAGCTTCTACAGGAATTAACCTTGCTTGGTTGGTAGCCCTTTTAACTGACTCCAAGACTCACAGCCGACTCGAGATCTTGTGAGCATATAATCTAAAATAATATCCCTGTGTAGTATTGAGGGAACACTGCATTATTGGAAATCCCATCCTTTCTGTTGCATCATGTATTTGGTTCAGAGTTCTAATAGTATCCAAAGGTGCATGGCCAAGTGGACAAAGCATCGGTCTAGTTTCTGAAGGTCGCTAGTTTGAGCCTCAGCTGAGGCAACATGTTGTGTCCTTGCGCAAGGCACTTAACCACACATTGCTCTGTGATGACACTGGTGCCAAGTTGTATGGATCCTTATGCCCTTCCCTTGGACAACATCAGTGGTGTGGAGAGGGGAGACTTGCATGGGCAACTTCCATAAAACCTTGCCCAGGCCTCAGTCATCATCAAAAATTGATAGACAGCTGAAGAGAAGAGTATCCTAAGGAGAACAGCACAGTGTCTCTGTTACTATCTACAATAGAAGAATATCATGGCACAGTATGGTAGCATAGTGGTTAGAACAAAGCTTTAGAGTACAAGTGACCTGGGTTCAATTCCCACCGCTGCCTGTAAGGAGTTTGTATGTTCTCCCCGTGACCATATGGGTTTCCTTCAAGTGCTCTGGTTTCCTCCCACAGTCCAAAGACGTACCAGTAGGTAGGTTGATTGTTCATATTCAGCCAATCATATGGCAACAATATGATATGGCAACAGCTCAATACATAAAAGCATGCAGACATGATCAAGAAGTTTAGTTCTTGTTCAGACCAAACTTCAGAATGCGGAAAAAATGTGACCTGAGTGAATTTGACTGTGGAATGATTGTTGGTGCCCAACAAGGTGGTTTGAGTATCTCAGAAGCTGCCACTCTCCTGAGATTTTCATGCACAACAGTTTCTAGAATTTACAAAGAATGGTGCAGAAAACAGTAAAACATCCCCCGAGCAGCAGTTCTGTAAGTGAAAACACCTTATTAATGAGAGAGGTCAGAGGAGAATCGCCAGACAGGTTCAAGCTGACAGGAAGTAACTCAGATAACTACATGTTGCAACAGTGGGAAGCATCTCTAAAGGCACAACATGTTGAACCTTCAAGTAGATGAACGATGGCAGCAGATACACTCATTGGCCACTTTATTAGGTACAGGAGTTCTCCAGGCTAATGGCCAATAAAGGACAGGCCATTTAGGGTCAAACTGAGAAGAATACTTTGCGCTCTGAAACTGGAGAAGCTCTGGAATTTTCTGCCCCAGAGGGCACTCAGTCATTGAGTTCACTCGAAGAAGAGTGGCATGGTAGCATTGTTGGGGCAGCACGGTAGCATTGTTGGGGCAGCACGGTAGCATAGTGGTGAGCACAATGGTTAGCAGTACCAGCGTCTCAAGTTCAATTCCTGCCACTGACCACGTGGATTTCCTCTGTATGTTCCAGTTTCCTCCCACAGTCCAAAGACGTACCAGTTGGTTGGGTTAATTGGTCATTGTAAGTTATCCTGTGATTACGCTAGGATTAAACTGTGGAGTTGCTGGGCTATTCTACACTGTACCTCGATAAAATAAATAACAGATTTTTGAATACTCAGTAAGATGAAAGAGCTGATTGTGGATTTCAGGAAGGGTAAGATGAAGGAACACATACTAATCCTCATAGAGGGATTATAAGTGGAGAGAGTGAGTAGTTTCAAGTTCCTGGGTGTTAAGATCTCTAAGGATCTAACCTGGTCCCAACATATCGATGCAGTTATAAAGAAGGCAAGACAGTGGTTATACTTCATTAGGAGTTTGAGGAGATTTGGTATGTCAACAAATACACTCAAGAACTTCTATAGATGTACCATGGAGAGCAGTCTGACTGGCTGCATCACTGTCTGGTATGGGGGAAGGGGGGCTGGACAGATCCCTGAAAGAAGCTGCAGAGGGTTGTAAATCTGGTCAGCTCCATCTTGGGTACCAGCTTCCAAAGTACCCAGGACATCCTTAGGGAGCAGTGTCTCAGAAAGGCAGCATCCATTATTAAGGACCTCCAGCACCCAGGGCGTGCCCTTTTCTCACTGTTTCCATCAGGTAGGAGGTACAGAAGCCTAAAGGCACACACTCAGCAATTCAGGAACAGCTTCTTCCTTTCTGCCATCCGATTCCTAAATGGATATTGAACCCTTGGACACTACTTCACATTTTTAATATATTTTATTTCTGATTTTTGCATGATTTATTATCTATTTTATATATATACTGTAATTGATTTACTTAACTATTTAAAAACGCAAACACAGGGAAATCTGCAGATGCTGGAAATTCAAGCAACACACACAAAATTTCAGTAAAGAGATGCAGAGCAGGCAGAAGACCAGAGCGGGGTGTCCATTTTCAATAAAGAGATTTGTGTGTGTTGCTATTTTTTGTTCTTCTTCTTCTATATTATGTATTGCATTGAACTGCTGCTGCTAAGTGAACAAATTTCACGGCACATGCCGGTGATAATAAACCTGATTCTGATTCTGAATCTGAATGTTGTGCTATAGGGATTGATTTGAAGTTGAAGAGCAAGCCTGATTTGGATGAATGGGGGAACAAACCTGAACGGCCAACTCCACCTTCCATTTCTTATGGTGTTATGCCTCTCCGAGTCAACACCAACAATCTTTGGTTCGCTGAGTTGATAATATGTTTTTTTCAGTAGCCCCACTCTCAGTCATTCACTCACGTCATGGTACTAGGGTCTCCAATAAGAAGTCTAGCACTTAATGTGCTCCGAGCAAATGGACACTTTTATATCCTGGGTTTTTTCGAGTTTTCAGACTGAAAGACGAAGTATGCAGTGACTTCTTTAAATATGCAAATCAAATTCATTGATATCATCAGCCTCATCTACAATTACAACATGTGCCAGAATTTCCTGTTTAATCTTGAAAGCTTTCAAGTCCTGAATTCCAGATTCTAACAGAAGAGCCCTTAGAATTCAAAGCAACTAACCCCGTAAGGACATTGAAGCTCCCTTCCCCCTCCTACTGATACCTATCAGTCCACATCTTTTGCAAAGGTTGACACCAGGCTGGTCAGTTTTCCCTTGTTACTCAGTACTGGGATCAGATTTAGTCAGTCCAGTTCTCCGGATTTTGGAACAATTTCCATAATTCTGCATTTACCTGCAACTTGGAAAATAAAACCAGGTCTGTGTTCCACAGACTGGGATTCAAGCCTAGCAGACAGCTAAGCTCTTGACTCCTTGGAGCATACTGTCAGACCTCCCTTATATTTATTCCAATCATGCTGCCGTGTAAATTCAGCACTGTCTTAGTACCTACTGTACACTCTGCTTGTCAACAGAAATTTACATGTTCTGATATCATTCTTTTCTGAATGCTTCCACTTTAATTTTTTTTATATAAAGCTAATGATTTAATTGCCAATGCATTTAAACTATAGAGGATTTTGGACCTGCATAATTATTGGCTGCCTAAATAAGAGTCTACAAATGATCTAGGTATGTAATTAGCATTCTGCAAGGCAGAGGTACATTCACTAAAGTAGTAGTGGTACTCTGTTAGTGTGTCCTGGCTGGCGTATGTCTTATGATTCTGATTTAATACTTCTTGTCTATGAACCATGAAACCTTTCAGAGTCATATTCCTGGATTATAGTAAGTAAACAATTCATTGTGAAAGTATGGCATCAAATGAGGCAGGAAGCACAGAGGAGAGAATAATTTTTCATCCCATGTCTTTTCCTCATTTCATGATCACATCTTGGTCTGCCACTTCTATCCTTATCCCTACATCTTTTGCATCCTTTGTTATCTTATTTCTGTCACACTCCTTCCTGGACTGCCTATTTTTGTTTCTCGTGTAACTATCTCTCTCTCCATCTCCCTCACTATTCTTTATTTCTTCACATCCATGCATACTTTCCAGTCCGACTCACAACATGCTAGTTCTCTCAAGGTGTGTCTTTCAGTTCCTGGGAAGCATTGTGTTCTGTCTCACTCGATGCCATTATATCCATGTTTAATGTGCCATTTTCACTAATTATCTTTCTGTGTGATTCTTTGTTTATTTGCCTCTCTTTGCATCCCACTTTGTCCATCTTTCTATCGATTTTCTTCCTGATGCACCATCAATAACTCTGAGACGTGGGTTAAGGTAGGCTTTTATTGGCTGGAAGAAAGCACAAGCAGCAAGTGACCACAAACGACATCCTGGAGACTGAGGAAGGGTCTGTGTCTCCAATCGCCTTTATACCGGGGTCTGTGGGAGGAGCCACAGGAGCAGTCAGCAGGGGGGAGCATGTCCAGACAGGTATATGTAGTTCACCACACTTCGTTTTCCCTGTTTCTCCTTTGCTCTTCTCCATCTCTCACTGTAATAGTTTTTATTCACCTTTTGAGAGCTAGGTGTCGCCAACAACGCCGATATTACCCATTGTAAATAGCCCTTGAGAAAAGGGTGGTAAACCACCAATGTTGGACAGCTGCAGCCCTTCTGGTGAAGGAAGCTCCATGATGTTGTTGTGTAGGGACTTCTAGGATTTCAACCTAGCAGTGAAGATCAACAATATATTCCCAAGTCATGATGATATATGACTAGTCAGGAAAATAGATGTGGGGGTGTTCATTGTACTTGGTGTGCTTGTCCATCACAGTGATATAATTCACTGAATTGAGAGTATATATTTAGCACTCTTTTCCATCTACCTATTAATCTATTTAGCTCTCAGCCTTTCTCTCTTTCTCTTTGTGATTTTCCAATTTGTTTCTTGTGTTTTTGTCTTTGCGTTCCTCCCACTTACTGTCTCCATCTCTATTTCTCTTTATTTGTCATCCTAGCCATTCTCTTTCTCTCTCCCTTTCTCTCTTTCTTCTTTCTGTTTCCCTCTCTCACTCATTTTAATGACTTTTTTTAGTATGCTGTCATATACCTCTTAAGGATTCGCAGCCTTTGGTTTCTGTCCTATTATATATGTGTACAAAGGTTCTTTACACCTGTCAGACTGTTGAGATGATTCCAAGTAACCTGAGAGAAGAAACTAAGAAAATCAAAGTGAATAACACCATAATGACCTGCTACGTTGAGTCACGGAACTAGATGAGATAGCAAGCTCTGCATCAGACCCCATGACCTATGTAGTTATCACTATTTAAAGCTCAAAGTTCTAAGTAAAATTTATTATCAGAGTACTTACACGTCACCACATACAACCCTGAGATTTTTTTTCTGCGGACATACTTAGTAAGTCTGTAGAACAGTGACTGTAAACAGGATCAATGGACAACAAACTGTGCAGATGCAGATATAAACAAATGGCAAAAAATAATGAACATGAAGCAACAAGATCAAAGAGAACTTAACTGAGTGTAGTTATCCTCTTTTCTTCAAGAGCTTGGTGGTTGAGGGGATAGTAACTGTTCTTGAACCTTGGGGTTCGAGTCTTGAGGCACTGGAACTTTCACCCAGCAGCAAGAAAAGAGCATGGCCTGGGTGGTGAGGATCTTTCATAAGGATGCTGCTTTCCTAAGCACCATTTCATGCAGATGTGCTGAATGGCTGGGATTCATGATGTACTGGACAGAATCTGCTACCTTTCATAGGATTTTCTGCTCAAAGGCATTAGTGTTCCCATACCAGGCCATAATGCAGCCAGTCAGCACACTTTCCACCACATGTCTATAGAGGTTTGCCAAGGTTTTTGATGACATGGCGAATCTCTGCAGACTCCTGAGGAAGTAGAGACGCTGCCATGCTTTCTTTGCAATTATATTTATATGATGGGTCCAGTACAGGCCCTCTGAGATAGTGATAGCCAGGAATTTAAGGTTACAAGCCCCAGCCAGCACTGATCTTCCAATGATTACTGGCTCATGGACCTCTGCTTTCCCTCACCTGAAGTCTACAATCAGTCCCTTGGTGTTATCGACATTGAGTGAGACGTTGTTGTTATTACACCGCTCAGCAAGATTTTCAATCTCCCTCCTGTATGCTGATTCATCACCACCTTTGATACGGCCCACAACAAACTGGTAAATGGTGTTGGAGCTGTACTTATCATTCCTTCAGAATTCAGTGTTAAACCCACAACCTTAAACGTACCATACAGGCATCTGCTCCTGTCAGCATTGCTGTAAGCGGGTAAGTAAGCGTAAATAATCCAAGTAAGCTCGATCACTCATATTTTCCCCTGCAGTGCTCCCCAGGAATTATGAACACTACTTGCATTTAACACTTCTGAAACTTATCCTGGTAAAGCAGCAGGATAAATTAATTATCAGCCATGTTACATTTTGCATGTTTAAGCAGCCCATATCAGAGCTTTCTGGTGAGTGAGCGGATCAATGGATTTCCTGGTGTGAAAGTGGCTGAGTTATTATACATAGAAATTGGAGCTAATAATAGAAAGGGGACATGGAATGCAACCAGTAGGTGTCAGGATTTACTCTCCAAAACAGTTTGCAAACATCTCTGTATTCATTTGCTCCTGATTTTTTTCCCATGTCAACTGGTCCCAACAGGCACTAAAAAGAATTTTATTTGACCATCTCCCCCTCCTCTCAGAGTCTGCACCCATGTAGATCCTTTGAAGATGGGACAGCAATAAGCTGGAGACGAATGCATCCTCAGATTCAGAATAGAAAATAGCAAAGGCACTGACTGTGAAATTGGGATGAGTAGCATTGTTGTTTGATGTCATGATGTCAACATCACATGATATTCATGAGATCGCATTTTTAATTGCCTGAAATGCCCAGAAAATTGGATAACATCTTCGCGTGTTGAAGCTGCAAGTGATGGTGGCAATCTGGACTCAATTTGACTCAAGCCCAAAAGAACTTGGCTGTGATGATCTATCTATTGCATGGTGTTGGCCACAAGAGGAAACATACTCTGAGTAGACCCTGTGCCACTCCACCCACCCTTGTTGTATTTGTCGTTTCGTTGGGTTTTCAGACAAAGTCACTGGAGGCCACTCACTGAAGCTAAGACAACCCTACCTGATACTGGAATCAATGTATTTCTTATCCTGGCATAGTTGGGTGTCTGTTGGCTGTTCTGCAGGGTCTCCAACATGACAGGAAGGAGATTAGGGCCTCTAAGCAAGATGAGGCAGAGAGAGAAGGGCACTGAACAGAAGCCCTTCAGCTCCAAGAATATTTAAGAAATACAGGTTTGAAATGCACCTATCAGGACTGGTATCTACAGAGGCTAGGATCCTGTACTGAGATCTTCCACCATGCAAATCCAGACCCTTACATCTGAGGAAGTAAAAAGCCCTAGTTTTCTTCACCGCTGTTTCTATAGGAGTTCCAAGCATGTGACTTTGCAGAGATAATGAGCTGTCCGATGATGTAGGGCTGCCTTCAAGGAATCCTACGCAGAACCTTACTTCAACCAGTAATATAAAGGATTTTACACTCACGATATTCAGTCTTAAGCTATATTTTAAAGATTGTGATGGTTAATACAATGTATCCAGACAACCTATGCCATCCCCCCATTCTGAGGCACTTGGCCGCACCACCATCTTTATGCCGCAATGCCAGTTCAGTCCGTGGCCGTAGAGGAGTCCAGGGCTGTGCCTGAAAGTCCTAATACATTGTTCCCTGCAGTGTGTTGAAGGTTGGTGAGGAGTGTGCATGGCTTCGGTCAGTTCCCGATAGCCCTTGGCGTGTGCTGACCTCACCTGATGCACCACGTGAAGATGCATGCAGTTAAACAGTGGACTTAGCTCTAGACAGTTGAGACAACTTTGAAAATGAGGAAGGGCCACGAGTTTTATGTGTGTATCAGGCAAACTGGCATGGTTTAGTCCCACTCTACCATTGCCTTGCTCTCCTGCAGTGCCTTTGGCAAAGAAAGCACTTTTACACTTGGATGCGTTTTGCTGAGGTCCCTGCTAAAGGTACAGATTGTTTTCTGCTCCAAGAGTGTAGATTTCTGAGATACCAGGGCAAATGTGCTAAATTTAAATGATAATATTATATTAAAAAACTAAAACATTAAGGGGGGGGCAGGTGATGAGTTGCATCTACAGTATGTGGGAGTTGTATGAAACCACTGGAAGCCACGCCGACTACATATGCCAAAAAATATTTGCATCAATTCTAGCATGATGAGACAGTTTGAAATTTAAGTACTGATACAGAAGGGAAAGGTAAATTTATTTAGATAGTTAGTATCAGGAGGGAATCACACTTCCTATATTAAACAGTATAGAATCGTCCAGTCAAAAGGAACAAACAGATGTGATGACAAGTGAAGAATTGTATGGAGATCCACTGCAGTAGGCTCCTCCCTTGCACTTACAAGACTCTCAGACCATAAGACATAGGAGCCAAATCAGGTCATTTGGCCCATTGAGTCTACTCTGCCATTCCATCATGGCTGACTTATTATCCCTCTCACCCTCCTGACTTCTCCCTGTAACCTTTGATGCCCTGACTAATCAAGAACCTACCTGGAATGAATTCCACAGACTCACCACCTCCTGGCTAAAGAATTTCCTCCTCATCTCTGTTCTATATAGACACCCCTCTATTTTGAGGCTCTGCCCTCTGGTCCTAGACTCCCCCACTATAAAAAACATCCTCTCCATATCCGCTCTATGTAGGCCTTTGAAGTTCTGATAGATTTCAATAAGATATCCCCTTATTCTTCAAAACCCAGTGAATATAGGCCCAGCACCATCAAACACTCCTTGTACATTAACATTCATTCTCAGAATCATTCTCGTGAACCTCCATTGGACCCTCTCCAATACCAGTACATCTTTTCTTAGATAAGGGGCTCCAAACTGCTCACAATACTCCAAGTGCAATCTGACCAATACCTTGAAAAGCCTCAGTATCACAAGATTCGAGCTTCCTTAATGTCATTTCCTATACACAAGTGTAAAGGAGAAAGAAATAATTAGTACTCCCAACTCAATGCAGCACAAAAAAACATAAAAGGTAAGGAACACAATAATAAGAAAAAACACAATAAATATTTGAAAGCTTATAGTGCACATTAGGTGACTGACAGGAAATAATAAAATACTGGTGAAGTTCATGGTGGAGGTGTTGATCAGCATTACTGTTTGGGGAACCGTAACTATTTTTGAGTCTGGTAGTTCTGGCATGGATGCTACGTAGCCTCTTTTCTGATGGGAATGGAACACTCCACAAGCACGATGGGTGGGATCCTTTATGATGTTACTGGCCCTTTTCCAGCATCCTTCCGTATATATGTCCTTGATGGTGGGTAGACTGGTGCCAGTGATGCACTGGCCAGTTTTGACTACCCATTGTAAAGTGTCCCCGTCTGTCGCTGTGCAGTTTCCATACCGAGTAGTGATATAGGTTGTCAGGATGATTTCATCTGTGCAGCTATAGAACAAAGAGAGTGTAGATGGGCAGAGTCCAGCTCTCTTCACCCTCTGCAAAATGTAGAGGCATTGGTGAACTTTCCTGACTGTGAAGGATGTGTTCTGTCACCATGAGACGTTGTGTGAGATGAGCTCTCACAGGAGTTTGGAATTGCCTATAGTTTCCACTGCTGCGCCGCCAATGTAAAGGGGAAGGGGGTGAGTTCTGAAGTAGATAACCATCTCCCTTGTCTTGTTGACATAAATGAAGAGTTTATTTGCCTGGCACCAGGCCGCAAGCTCTTCCACTTCCTTCCTATAGGCCGTCTCATCGGTGTTGGTGACGAGCCCACCACCGTTGTGTCATCGGCAAACTTGACAATGTGGTTGCTCATGTGTTTGGCCATTCATTCACATGTGAGCAGACTGTACAGCTATGCGCTCAGCACACAGCACTGAGGGGTACCCGTGTTGAGGATGATGGGGAGGGAGGAGCAGTTGTATATCCTGATTGTCTGCATTAGGAAGTCCAAACACCCTGTTGCACAGTACTATCTTTAAGCTGAGACGGAGTTTGTTCACCAAGGTCTATGGGACAATAGTGTTGAACACCAAACTGAAATCCAGAAGCAGCATTCCGACATAAGGGTCCTTGTTTCTAAGTATGACAGAGCCAGGTGTATAACAGATACTATGGCATCTGTCATAGAGTGGTCCTGTCAATAAGCATATTAGTGACTGTCCAATGTTGGAGGAATGGAATTTTTGATATGTCCATTATCAGCCATTCAAAACACTTCATGATGATTGGTGTCAATGCCACTGGGTGCTGGTCACTTACCTCTTTGGTAAAGGAATAATGGTGACTGATCTGAAGCATGTGGTGACAGCAGGCTGGATGAATGAAATGTTGAAGATGACCATGAAAACGTCAGTGAGCTGTGGAGCAAACTCCCTGCAGCACTCGGCCCAGGATGCTGGCTGCCTTATGGGGGTTGACTTTCTGCAGAGTCCTTCCATTACATGCTTGCTTTCATACTCTTGTCCTCTCAAAACAAATGCTAACATTGCATTTGCCTCCCCTTGCTCTGATTCAACCTGTAAGCTAACCTTTAGGGAATCCTGCACGAGGACTCTCAAGTCTTCTCGCACCTCCGATTTTTGATTTTTTTTTTCTCCATTTAGAAAATAGTCTACACCTTCTACAACTTTATTCCTTCTATCTAAGTGCCTGACCATACAAATCCCTACACAATATTACATCTGCCATTTCTTTATCCATTCTCATAATCTGTCAAATTACTTCTGCAGACTCCCTGCTTCCTCAAAACCGTAGGGTGAATTCTATCATATTATGATCGCTGAATGCCACAGGTTCCTTTACCTTAAGGGCCCTACTCAAACCTTGTTCATTACACAAAACCCAATCCACTAGCTGAACATTCATAGACATTCTGCAAATTCATAGACATGCTGCAAATTCCCTCTCTTGAGATTCGGCACAAATCTGATATTCCAGATCTTCCTGCATATTGGAATCCCCTATGACTATTATAACATTGCCCTTTTTACATGCCTTTTCTATCTCCCGTTGTAATTTGTACCCCATATCCTGGCCACTGTTTGAAACCTGTATATAACTCCCATCAGGGACTTTTTACCTTTGAAGTTTCTTAACTCTGCCCATGAGAATTCTACACCTTCTGATCGTATATCACCACTTCCTAAGATTTAATTTCAATTTTTACCACCAGAGCCACCCCTCCCCCTCTGCCTCCCTACTTGTCCTTTTGATACAACATGTATTCTTGGATGTTAAGCTTCCATTTTCCTATAGTCATGACTCAGTAATGCCCACCAATCTCTTACTACACTACAAGATCATTGACATTCTGTATGTTGTGTGCATTCAAATATAATATCTTCAGTCCTGTTTTCATCACCCTTTTTGACTTTGCCCCCATGTGACACTTCAACTCATCCCACTGACTGCGATCATGCCCTATCGTCTGCCTGACCTTCCTCACAGTCTCACTACACACCGTGTCTGCTTGTAAACCAACAGCCCCATCCGCTGCCCTATCGCTCCAGTTCACATCCCCTGCCAAATTAGTTTAAACCTTCCCCAACACCTCTCGCAAACCTGACTGCAGGGATATTGGTGCTTTATGTACAGATCATACCTTCCTCAAATGAGATCCCATTGATCCAGAAACCTGAACCCTGCCCTCTGCACTAATTTTTCAGTCATGCATTCAGCTGCCAAAAAATTCTATTCTTGTCCTCACTGGTGCATGGCACAGACAGCAATCCAGAGATTACTAACTCGAAGTCCTGCTTTTCAGTTTTCTACATAGCTCCCTGTATTCTCTCTTCAGGACCTTATCCTTTTTCCTACCATAGAACCATAGAACACTACAGCACAGTACAGGCCCTTCAGCCCTCCATGTTGTGCCGACCCATATAATCCTTAAAAAAAAGTACTAAACCCACACTACCCCATAACCCTCATTTTTCTTTCATCCATGTGCCTGTCCAAGAGGCTCTTAAATACCCCTAATGTTTTAGCCTCCACCACTATCCCTGGCAAGTCATTCCAGGCACTCACAACCCTCTGTGTAAAAAACTTACCCCTGATGTCTCCCCTAAAGTTCCCTCCCTTAATTTTGTACATATGCCCTCCAGTGTTTGCTACTGGTGCCCTGGGAAACAGGTACTGACTATCCACCCTATCTATGTCTCTCATAATCTTGTAGACCTCTATCAAGTCCCCTCTCATTCTTCTACGATCCAAAGAGAAAAGTTCCAGCTCTGCTAACCTTGCTTCATATTGACTCGTTCTCCAAACTAGGCAACATCCTGGTAAATCTCCTCTGAACCCTCTCCATAGCTTCCACATCCTTCCTATAATGAGGTGACCAGAACTGGACACAATGTTAATGTACCTATGTCATTGGTACCATTATGTATCATGACTTCCAGATGTTCACCTTTCGAGCCGTGGACTCGATCAGAGACATCCCTGCCCCTGGTGCCTGGGATTCAACATACCACCCAGGTCTCTCTTTCACATCCACATAGTCCCCTGTCTGCTCCTCCAACTATAGAATCCTCTATCACTATTGCACTCCACTTCTCCCCCATCTCTTCTGGTCACCACGGCTTCCGTCTGATCCGTCGTCTCCTCCAACAGTATTCAAAGCAGCATTCTTAGTATTGATGGGTACTGTCACAGGGGTACTCTGCAGAGACTCCTTTGCCCTCTCTGTGTCAGTACTCTGCACTGGCTGCCAATTCCCTTTCATTTTCCTGACAGTCAACCAGTTACCTGCCTCCTGCAACTTAGGGGTGACGACCTCCCTGTAGCTCCTACCTATCATCCCCTCATTTTCCCATATCAGAATCAGAATCAGACTTTAATCGCCAAGTACCTGTGCACATACAAGGAATTAACTTCCGACAGATGTTGTCTCTCTGTTCATAACAGATGATAAATATAAATGAAAATATAGATTATACATACAAGTAGTGCAACCCAAGTAATAGTTAGCCGACAGTTAACCGGCAGTTAACTGTTCAGCAAAGTGACCGCAGTAGGGAAAAAACTTCTCCAGTGCCTATTAGTCTTAGTCTGGAGGGACCTGAAGCGCCTACCAGACGGAAGCAGTTCAAACAGTCCGTGCGCAGGATGGGAGGAGTCCTTTATGATGTTCCCCGCCCTCTTCTTTAACCTGGAAGAGTACAGGTCCACAGTAGAGGGCAGGGAGGCTCCAATGATGCGCTCGGCAGTCCTCACTGTGCGCTGTAGTCTGGTTCTATCCTGCTTGGTGGCGGCTCCAAACCACACAGTGATGGAGGTGCACAGGACAGACTCAATGACTGCAGTGTAGAACTGCAGCAGCAATTCCTGAGGCAGACCATATTTCCTCAAGAGCCGCAGGAAGTACATCCGCTGCTGGGCCTTCTTCAGGATGGAGCTGATGTTCTGCTCCCACTTCAGATCCTGAGAGGTGGTGGTTCCCAGGAACCTGAAGTTCTCCACGGTGGACACAGGGCTGCCGAGGACTGTGAGGGGGGACATAACGGGGGGATGTCTCCTGAAATCCAGACGAAGGTCATCCAGCTTCAGCTCCAGATCCTTTAAGTGGTCTCTAAGGAGCTGCAGCCTGATACACTTCATGTAGATATAGTTATTCAGGAGACCAGAGGTCTCTTAGAAATTCCATGTCTCACACAAACAATGTACCACTAACCCTGGATACATTCTCAGTGCACTAGCTATGTACTTATAGATGAAGAAAGAGAAAATCAAAACTTATTAGAAACTCACTTAGAGCCTCTGCCTCTTCTCGCTGAAGTCTCCCACTCTAACTCTGGCCTACTCACCCATCTTTTTATTGGCCTTTGCCAAGTTACTAATAGCCCCAAGCAACCTCCCGCTCCAATGACAAGTCCTGCCAGATTGTGCACACTCTTTAAAACTGGTGCATAAACTTCACAAGGAACTGCCTCCAACTTTCTGTGGTCTCCTGCTCCGATCGGCTGGAGACTATGCAAGAGGTCTGAGGTTCTTGCAGATGTGGATAAGAGCAGAGGATGAAGAATGGATAAGAAAATGTACATGAAGATCAGTCCTGAAGACTCAGTGCTTGGGTTGAAAATCTATTCCCAGTGTTGAAATGTCTAATACCAGAAGACATGCATTTAGTTGAGAGGGAGTAAGTCCAAAAGAGAAGTGAGGGGCAAGTATTTTACACAGAGACCGGAATGCACTGCCTAGGGTGGTGGTAGAAGCTGATAAATTAGGGAACTTAAGGGGTGTTTAGATGAGTACATGAATGTGAGTGAATTGAAAGGATTAGTCTAGTTGACCATTTGATTACTAATTTAATTGGTCCAGCAAAACATTGTAGGGTGAATGGCCTCTCCCTGTGCTGTACTGTTCTGGGTTCAATAAGCAGGGAGAGGAATTTTCATTAGAAAGAGAAAACTCCGTTTGCCATAATCCATGAGGGAAGCAATGGCACAGAGAGGGCAAAAGAGTCTCTGCTTTTTTAAAGTCATTACTCTCCAGATGTGGATAGCACTGGCAAGACCAGCATTCACGGCCCATCGAATTTCTACAGCCCTTCTCATGAAGGCACTCCCCAATGTTGTTAGAGAGGGAGCCTCAGGATCCAAAAGCAGAAGCACATAAGTGTTTTAAACTCGATCGCTACCAGAACTATGTGGCTCAAAGAGTGATAAAGATTCCTATTCATGGGGCACTTGGGAAGGAGGAGGCTGTTCTATTCACCTCCTTAAATTAAGACTGGGAATAGTGTCCAAGCAAAGCAAAGAACTAGATAAGTCGTTAAACTCAAGGACAGTGAAGGCAGGATTACCGGCAGATTATGGTGGTGGCATCTGTTGGTCTTGAGAGACCATGGATCTGTGCCTGGAGTTTCCAGGGTGCAGTCCTGGGCTGGGTTGTATGGGAGACTCGCAGTTGCCCAAGCTGCAGGCCTTCCCCTCTCCACACCACCGATGTTGTCCAAGGGAAGGGCACTGGGACCCATGACGTCGCAGAGCAATGTGTTGTTCAGTGCCTTGCTCAAAGACACAAACACGCTGCCTCAGCTGAGGCTCAAACCAGTGACCTTCAGGTTACTAGTCTGATGCCTTGCCCAATAGGCCATGCAGCAACACAGGCAGATTATAGTGAGGGAAAAATTGGAAAGTTTAAGATAACTAAATCCAGCAGGAAGTGGTAATGCATGGGTAACACTAGGGTAATTACCGCCAGTCAGGCAGAAATCAAGCATAGGCCAACTACTGGCACATATATAAATACATAAATGTGTTTCAGCTACTAAGTCAACGTTGTTAAATACTGCAGAAGCCATTATTTTTTAGAAGAGATAGGCTAAGTGGAAGATGGAGCAAGATAGTTAAAGAATAGGATAGAAGCTACAGCTGAGGAAACATGTCAGTTCGGTCAATCCCAAAGTAGATACAGTTTGGGAGGAGCTGGGAAATGGTATGTGGAAAATAAATGAAAGTTGAAATTGTATATGGCAATGCAGGAAACTGCAAGTTAAGAAGTTGGGGGTGTAGGTAACAAGTCAAGTCAAGTTCACTATCATTGCTGAAGAAAATTGAAAAGGGGACTTTTATCTACATACATTTGTGTCCAATATCAGTGTCAATCATCATTATAAAGTGATTGATTGCATACCTGATATTCTAAGGGAAAGTTATAATTTAAAATAAAAACAGGAAGTGCCGGTAAAGCTTCGCAAGTCAGACAGTAAAGTGAAACAGTTAATGTTTCAGATCTGGGATCCTTCATCAGAATTGGAAAAAGACTAACAAGTTAGTTTGTTTAGAAGAACAGATGGAGAATGGCCATGGCTGGATCAAAAGAACTTCTCAGTTATGATAAAATCCTACGGCAGTTAAATGATGGTTTTCTTCGTCTCTTTTTCATTTCATATGAAGGTTTCCAGAACTGAAATTACTGTATCTCCACAGATACTGCTTGACTTGACAAGTTTATCCAGTATTTTTTACTTTTATTTCAGATTTCCAGTGTCTGCAGTTTATTTTTATTTTAAATTTATCTAAATTAGAGGCTTGCTCCAGAACCTAATCCCCTAATGTGGGATAAAGTATAACAAGAGCATTGAGTACTTGCTGAGCCTGTGGAGGACTGTGACCTGCCTTCTTAGATGCATATGGTATATCTGTTGCAAAGAGCAGTTTGAAGTGAGGCAGAGAGTCATTAATTCTTTGTCAATCATTGCCACACAAAAAAAACTCCTTCGTCTGGGATTCTGCTGTATGCTAATTGCTATGTTTGTTTGCTTGATAATGAATGTGCCTCAAATTATTTGTGAAGCACTCTAGGATGTCTCAAGGATACAACATACGTCTAGGAGATTTTTCTTTATGTTTTGGAAGTTATTATGCCCACAGAGCAAGTGGATGAGAAGCAATATTCATTGCATGCAGAAAATAATTCATTGTGTGCAGTGCCTAAGGACATTTTGATAAGATGTTAAACCAACATATAAATGCAAGGATTTTTCTTTTCAGAAATTTGCCAACGTATTGTAGAATTCTGTCATTAGTCAGTAACAATAAAGAACTAAATTCAATAGAAGGCAGATTTTTCAGCAGGCAGACTCAAAGGAGAATGGTCATCTTGAACAGCAAAGTGTTCAACTGTTCAATGTTTTGGAATCAGAATCAGGATTAATATCACTGGCATATAGTAGGTCATGAAAATTGATGTTTTGTGGCAGCAGTACATTGAAATACATAATAATTAAAAACAAGCAACCATAAATTACTATGCACCGTGCATTATGCACCATGCATCATAGTTCTGGAGGAACGTTGTTTCATTTTTACTGTGTACTGTACCAGCAGTTATGGTTGAAATGACAATAAAAAGCGACTTGACTTGACTTGACTTGAAATGTTATATATATAGTACATATATATGAATTTTCCCTCATTCTCAGGTCCTGCAAGCTTGAGGGTTCAGCACAGTATCCTTGCTGTTCCTAGTAGTGTGTTCTTCTGGACTGATAGCTCAGATGTTGTTCCCAGGATTTGTTGGAGCCACTCTCCGGGTCCAGGTGTCACAGCTCCAGGTCCTCCTTTCACCACTGTGATTACTCTGACTTTCCACATCCTTTCTATCTGCTCTTCCAAGCCCTGGTGTTTATCCAGCTTCTCGTACTCATCCTTCCTGATGTTACTGTCATTCGGGATTGCCACATCTATTACTATTGCTTTCTTCTGTTCCTTGCCCAATATGACTATCACAAACAAGAGAAAATCTGCAGATGCTGGAAATCCAAGTAACACACACAAAATGCTAGATGTACTCAGCAGGCCAGACAGTATCTATGGAAAAGAGTACTGTCGATATTTTGGGCTGAAAACCTTCGCAGGACTGGAGGAAAAAAAAGATGAGGAGTCTGAGTAAAAGGGTGGGGGGGAGGAGGGAGAATCACAAGACGGTAAATGAAACCGGGGTGGGGGGAGAAATGTGAAATAAAGAGCTGGGAAGTTGACTGGTGAAAGAGATACAGGGCTGGAGAAGGAGGAATCTGATGGAGAGGACAGAAGGCCATGGAAGAAAGAAAAGGGGGAGGTGCACCGGGGGAGGCAATGGGCAGGCAAGGAGATAAAGTGAGAGAGAGAAATGAGGAATGGGGAATAGAGAAGGGGGGAGTGACATTACCGGAAGTCCGAGAAATCGATGTTGATGCCATCAGGCTGGAGACTACCCTGATGGAATATAAGGTGTTGCTCGTGCAACCTGAACGTGGCCTCATCGCGACAGTAGAGGAGGTCATGGATGGACATGTTGGAACGGGAATGGGAAGTGGAACTAAAATGTGCAGCCGCTGGGAGATAGCTCTTTTTCTGGCAGACAGAGCGTAGGTGCTCGACAAAGCAGTCTCCCAATCTATGATGGGTCTCATTGATACACAAGAGGCCACACTGTGAGCACCGGATATAATAGATGACCCCAACAGACTCACAGGTGAAGATGTCGCCTCGCCTGGAAGGACTGTTTGGGGCCCTGAATAGTAGTGAGAGAAGAGGTGTAGGGGTTGGTATAGCAGTTGTTCTGCTTGCAAGGCTAAGTGCCCGGAGGGAGATCAGTGGGGAGGGATAAATAGACAAGGGAGTCTCCTGGGGAGTGATATCTGTGGAAAGCAGAAAGTCGGGGGGTGGGAGGGAAAGATGTGCCTGGTGGTGGGATTCTGTTGGAGAAGCGGAAGTTGTGGAGAATTATGGGCTGACCACAGAGGCTGGTGGGGTGGTAGGTAAGGACAAGAGGAACCGTATCCCTAATGGGGTGAGGGCAGATGTGTGTGAAATGGAAGAGATGCATTTGAGGGCAGCGTTGATGCTGGAGGAAGGGACATCTCCTTCATTCTGGAGTGAAAGATGCGGTGGTGACAGAGGAATTGAGGGGGGGGGGGAACGGCATTTTACAATGAACAGGGTAGGAACTGGTCTGGTCCTGGCAGCTGTAAGAGTCCGTGGGTTTGTAATAGACATCAGTGGAAAAACTGTCTCCAGAGGCAGAGACAGAGAGATTGAGAAAGGGGAGGGAGGTGTCAGAAATGGACCAATTAAATTAGAGGGCAGGGTGGACGTTGGAGGCAATGTTGATGAAGTTGACTAGCTTGTGGCATGGGTGCAGGAAGCAGCACCAATGTCAGTCGTCGCTGTAGCAGGGGAAAAGTGGGGAGTAACACCAGTGTAGGCTTGGAACATGTAGTCGACAAAAAGGCAGACATACCTGGACCCATGCAAGTACCCATGGCTACACCTTTTGTTTGAAGGAAGTGGTAGGAGCCAAAGGAGAAATTATTGAGAGTGAGGATGTTCTGCTAGATGGAGGAGAGTGGTGGTGGAGGGGAACTGATTGGGTCTGGTGTCCAGAAAGAAATGGAGAGCATTGAGGCCTTCCTGAAGGGGGATGGAGGTGTATAGGGATTGGACATCTATGAACTTGAAATCATTGAAAACATCAAGGGCGTGTTAAGTTTCATGAATGTAGGTAGGAAGGGACCGAATCAGGGGGGGATAAAACCAAGTTGAGGTATGCAGATATGAGTTCAGTGGGGCAGGAACAAATAGAAACAATGGAGCTACCTGGACAGGCAGGTCTGTGGATCTTGGGTAGGAGGTAGAGGCGGGAGGTACAGGGTGAGGGGATTATGAGGTTGGTGACAGTGAATGGGAGATGGCCGGAGCTAATAAGGTCAGAGATGGTGTGGGAGACAATGGCCTGGTGCTCCTTAGTGGGATCCTGTTCAAAGGGTAAGTAAGGGGAGATGTCCGACAGTTGTACCATAACTATATTAGCCGATATTACTATGTCTGGTTGGTTGGCCAGTACCTGCTTATCAGTCTGTATTTGGAAGTCCCACAGGATCTTAGCTCTGTCATTCTCCATTACCTTCTCAGGTGTTTCCCATTTGGACCTGGGAGAGTCCAATCCATATTCAATGTAGATGTTCCTGTATGAAATTCCTGAGGTTCAGTGTACGCTGTCCCTGCCTGCATCTTGCACCCTGCTACAACGTGCTGGATTGTTTCAGTGGATCCCTTGCACAGTCTGCATCTTGGGTGTGATGGACCACGGCTTCAATTGCTGTTGAGCTCATTGCCTGTTCTAATGTAGCCATGAGCAGTGCCTCGGTGCTGACCCTCACTCCTACCATTTCCATTCATTAGTTGGTCTTTCTTATGTCAGCCGCCTCTGACATCTGGCAATGCTACATCCTGTCCAGTGGCTTGTCCTGCTATGGTTTCTGGTCCTCTGGTTCTGCTTCACCTACTTCCATGTCCATGTCCCCTGCCTGCTTTCTGAGGTATTCTCCTAGCAGTCATCTTGGGGGCCATCTTCCTGACATACTCATGGTTGTTTCACATTTCTTCCAGGACTGCGGCCTTGACACTTCCAAGTCCCCTTCCTCCTTTATTCCGGTGAGTGTACAGTCGCTCGATGTTGGACTTTGGGTGGAATCCTTCGTGCGTTGTTAGTAGTTTCCGGGTCTTGACGTCAGCGGCTTCCAGTTCGCTCCTTGGCCAGCACACTATTGCGGCTAGGTTTCTGATGACCGGTAGCAAATGTATTGATGGCTCTGATCTTGTTCTTCCCATTCAGTTGGCTTTTTAGGACCTGTCCCACTCTTTAGTGGTACTTGGATATTGTGGCCTTTCTTGTTTCCTCATTGTGGGTTCCATGTGCCTGCAGGATACCCAGCTAGTTGCAGCTGTCCTGTACATCTAATACGTGGCCTTCAGGTAACTTGACTCCTTCAGTCTTGAGGAGTGTGCCATCTGGCTGCACTTCTCCAGCCCGAATGACATCCCGGTGTCTCTGCTGTACGCCCTTCTCAGGTGAATTAGTGAGTCAAAGTCTCTTTCATTTCTGGCATACAGCTTGATGTCGTCCATGTACAGGAGGTGTCTGATGCTCACTCCACTCCTGAACCTGCACCCATGTCCACTCCTTGAGATGATCTGGCTGAGGGGGTTGAACCCTATGCAGACCAGCTGTAATATTGACACCAAGGAACTAGAAACCGCTCAAGATTTCTACTGCTGATTCCTCAATGAGGATGGTTGTGTGTTGCCTTGACTTCCCCATCCTGAAGCCCACAGTCAATTTCTTGGCCTTACTGATCGCAAGGTTGTTGCTGCAACACCACTCAACCAGCTGATCTGTCTTGCTACTGTCTGCCTCCTCATCACCATTTGAAACGCTGCCAATAAGAGTTCTGTCATCAGCAGATTTAAAGATAGCATTTGAGCTGTGCCTTGCCCCACAGTTATGGACGGAGAGAGAGTAGAGCTGTGGGCTAAGTACAGAGACCTAGAGTTTGGGAGTTTGTTGATTAGAGCAAATTGTGTTGAACGCTGAACTGTAAACAATAAGCAGCAGCCTGATGTAAACACAGAGTGCTCAATAGAGTGACATCATTGATTACATTTTCCCTTTGAAAATGCCCAATTTTTTCTCCTCCTCTACGGAGATGTCAGGTAACCTCTGAAACTTCATCATATTGTTTGTATGCGTGCAAAACATAAGCCTCACTGGTCTCTTCAGCCATAAGGAATCTAATTCAATCTGATCAACTTTCTAGCAGGAAACAAGAAACAATCTGCCAGAGGAACTCAGTTGTTTAAGCAGCATCTGTACGAGGAAAGAAATTGTCTGTGTTTTGGGTTAAAACCCTGCATTACGTTTTGACTCAAAATGGTGGCAATTTTTCTCCCCTCACTGGTGCAACTCAGCAAATTGTTCTTTGTTCTAGATTTCTTTGTCTCCAGTCTCATTATGTTTTCTGGCAGGAAATCTGCTCTCCTGTACAAGCCTATGGACTAACTTTCAAGGACTTAAGTTCTCAGTATTATTTATTTCATTTATTTATGTATGTCTGTATTTATTTATTTGCCCAGTTTTGCAGTCTTCTGCAGTTTGTTTGTCAATCTTCGTGTGTAGTTTTTCTTTAATTCTATTATATTTCTCTGTTCCGTGAATGTCTGTATGAAAATGAATCTCAAGATAGTATTACAGTGACATATACGTACCTTGATGACGTTTACCTAGAACTTTAAACTTTGAAGCCAGGGTGCAGTAATCCTTATTGGTAGAGATTAGGACACGTAAATATAATTTCAAAATCTCTGTTCTCAATTGCACTTTTCAACAGATTAAGCATCAGTTTAACACAATGGTAGTACAAGAGGAAGCAATATGAGGCATCAGTTAAAATTTCCACAGGTACAACAGTACATCACGACATTATATCTCCTTTTGGAACAGTTGCCACGTACAAAGCTTCCGGTGACCATACACTGATGTGTCAGTTTCCTCAGCAGATTGACTGTTGCAATTGTTTGGTTGTGTTTTGCTCCCCACACCCCTCCACTCTGTGGTGAAACCTGCCTCCTCTGTATGTATGTGTTTCTCCCATCTTTCTTTCTGTATCACTGCTCTGTTGTACGTTATTCCATGCAGAGCATGTTCCCTTACCTTGGATGGATGCTGGAGAGTGTGTGTGTCACAACCAGGGGTTGTTTTTTAAATATAGATTTTTTTCCAGTTAGTATGTGAAATGTATTTACTTGGTGTAACCTCATGGGTATTCAGTGCTCCTTGGATTGCTTAGCTTTTATGTCTAATTGTTTCTCTTTGGACTAGTTTTGGACTTGCACTTTGTTTTGTAGAGGCCAGTTCAGTTGTGTCATTTAAGGTAAAATTGGATAGGTATATGGACAGGAAAGGAGTGGAGGGTTATGGGCTGAGTGCGGGTAGGTGGGACTAGGTGAGATTAAGGGTTCGGCACAGACTAGGAGGGCCGAGATGGCCTGTTTCCGTGCTGTGATTGTTATACGGTTATGGTTATATGGTTTGCAGTGTTTCGTTCGGGATCACAGGGATTATTAAGCTCTTCGTATTTATCACTTCTATTCAATTTGAGATCATTTAATTAGCATGGTAATTTCAATGCCTTGCATTATAGTTGTTGTCTTTGGGGATTATTGGTTCGTCTGGACACTGGAGCTGCCTGATTGTCTTGAATTCCTACATGCTCTACGGTTTATTTCACGGGGGCTTAGGATTTTCACTGACGGAGTTCTTCTGTGTACCGTGACTCATTCCAGCTCTTCAAAACTCTGTATAGTTTGCGAGAGTTCTTGTTAGTTTCACTGGTTAATTTCTGTAATAAGTCTTTTGTTTTGTTTGAATTGCCGAAGTCTCGGGGATTCCTGCACTTGAGTCCACTAGTGACAGCAAGTGTCTTGGTTGTGTGACTGTTGGCATAATGTGCAGAAGTCAGACTAAGGTATCCTCTCACCTGTTTGTGACATTCCTTTTAGTATCAGTATCTTGTATCGAGGGTGATGATGAATCAGCACATAGGAGGGAGACTGAAACCTTGACTGAGCCGTGTAATAATCTAATAATAACACCAACTTCTCACTCAATGTCAATAAGACCAAAGAACTAATCGTAGACTTCAGGAGAGGGAAACCAGAGGTCCATGAGCCAGTAATCATTGGAGGATCAGAGGTGGAGAGGGTCAGTGAGTTTAAATTCCTGGGTGTCATTATCTCAGAGGACATGTCCTGGACCCATCATAATAAATATTATTGTGAAGAAAGCACGACAGCACCTGTGCTTCCTTTGGAGTCTGCAGAGATTTGGCATAACACTAAAAACATTCACAAACTTCTATAGTTGTATAATGGAGAGTGTGTTGACTGGCTGCATTACAGCCTGGTATGGGAACACCAGTGCCTTTGAACGGAAAATCCTACAAAAGGTAATGGATTCGGCCCAGTACATCACAGGAAACACCCTCTCAACCACTGAGCACATCTACATGAAATGTTGCCATAGAAAAGTAGCACCGATCATCAGATATCCTCACCACCCAGGCTATGCTCTTCTCTCACTGTTGCCATCAAGTACAAGGTACAACAGCTTCAGGACTCACACCATCAGGTTCAATAACAGTTACTACCCCTCAACTATCAGACTCTTGAACAAAAGAGAATAATTGCACTCATCTACTAAGATGTTCCCAAAGCCGATGATCTCACCTTAAGGACTCTTTATCTTGTTATTTCATGCTCGTTATTTATTGCTAATTATTCATATTTGCATTTACACAGTTTGTTATCCATTGATCCTGTTTGCAGTTACTATTCTATAGATTTGTTGTGTATGTCCGCAGGGAAAATAATCTCAGGGTTGGATGTGGTGACCTGTCTGTACTCTGATAATAAGTTTTGCTTTGTACTTTGTGTCGAATTTACACGTGAAGTGTCAGTGTCAGATGCAGCAGGGTAACAGACAGTCCAAACCATCAGGTCTACACCAATCATCAACCACCCATTTTCACCATTCCAACATCAATCCTTTCTTCATTCACTCACACTCTCATCAGCTCCCAGGCTGGACCACTCAGCCACATATTCGGGGCAACTTACAGCAGCCCATTAACCCACACGCTTTGGGATGTGGGAGGAGATTCAAACTCCTGACAGACAACAGCTGAACCTGGGTTCAGGTTGAACCTGGGTCTCTGGCACTATGGGAGAGTGGTTCTGTTAGCTCTGCCACTGTGCCACACACCTTCGCAGGACTTTCCGGTTTAAGATGGTGCTGGTGAATCTCAGCAACTTCTGGCTGCTGGCTGACAAGAAAAAGGAAAACAACTATATATTTTCTTATCCGCATTTATTCTGGCAAACGATCATTGCAAGTAATAGTCTGCGACTTCCCTTTGGACTTGGAGACAATTCGATGTGGTCGAATCGAGGCAAGCTGAGATGGTGAATCCCTCACCAAGAGCGAGCAAGACACGAGGTTCAATTGACTTAAGCACTGGGCCGAGTCGAGGAGGTGAGGTCCAGGGGCCAGTGCATATCAAGACCACTGAACCAGGTACTTAGGCGGTGATTTAGGTGCCATGCCAAATCAGAAAGGGCGGATACAGGTCGAATCGAGTTGGCGGAATCCGGGCCCCAGGGTGTATCGAGGTGACTGTTTGGGCATTGATTTAGTTGTTGGGTCAGATTGAAAAGGTCAGCGTGTTGGGGTTCAGCTCACTGCTCCATGATGTTTACTCGACTCTGCACCGAACTATGGGTTTTGGACTCTCCTTGCAGTCATCAGTTCAGAATGTTATTTACTGTTTGCATGATTTGTTCTTTTTGTCTCTGCACAGTGGCAGTTTAACGGTCTATTTTTATTGGTTCTTTTGGGTTTCTTTGTTTCGTGGCTGCCTGTAAGGAGACAAATGTCAAGGTTGTATAATGTATACATACTTCGAAAATAAATGTACTTTGAACTGTGAACTTTTGTCAGTGATCTCAGGAAGATGCCCAAACATGTGTCTCTAACAAAGACAGCTGAAGTTTAGAATCAAGATAGAAATGAGCTACAAGAAGCAGTTCTACACACAAAGTGCTGGGGGAATTTGGCAGGCATGTTTTGGGCCTGCTGAGATCCTCCAGATCTGCAGATTTTCTCTAGTTTGTGGCAAAAAACAGCAAGTTATGTTTCCCAGAACCAGTAGCAGGCCAGTGTGTGTGTGTGTGTGTGTGTGTGTGTGCGCGGGCCCTTAACTCCTGGTGGAGTTGTTGGGGCACCGTCACGACAAGCAGTTTGTACCGATCTTTTTAGTGATTGCTCATCGTACGGGCATGTCTTGGGCATCTGAAACCTGGCGGAGCCCATCCCCCTCCAGGTTTTTTTTACGAGGTGTAGTTGCTAGCACCCAGGCACGGATGGAGAGCCGGCCGGATTCGAACTCGGAACCTCTCACCCCGAAGTCCAGTGCTGATGCCACTACACCACCAGCTCTCTTGCTCCTGCTAACTCATGATATTCTGGAAATTGCGGCATAGAAACAACTATTTACATAGCTCATCTGTCCATGAGACTGCTTATGCCCCATTCCAATCTCACCCAGTCCTCTTCACATCACCCCATTGTGAGGGCCTTTTAACCCTCATAACTCTCTTTAGCTGCACTTACCTGAAGCAACTCTGTGTAAACGTGTCATTGAGCATAATTGACCAACAGAGATGAAGAATAAGTGGAGAGTTCCCAAGCTCCATTGACATCGCTAGAGCCAGATTCAGGCGACATCTGTCAGAAATTTTTAATCATGATGTATGGTGAAGCAATAATCTGCAGTTTTTGTTTCTCAGAGCCAACAGACCTGCAGCTCCACTGGGCCAAGGGTCAGAGCCGCGCAGCCCCAGAGTCATTTGCCGTCCATCTGCCCTTCACCTGCTGGAAAACTGGCACTTATCCGTAATTTGTCCAGACTGTGGGATATTCGCTAAGCTGGGGTTCCAAGCTGTTTCCCTGTCTTCAGCCCTGGGTTAGGAGATGAGACTTTCCCACTTTCTGTGCAGCAAATGAGTGACCTCTATTAAAGTAGATTATTTAACAGAATGAAGTTCAGTCATTGCTTCATCTTGGTGCCAGTTACCTAACTTTAATCTGGCAGTGATACAGAGTATTATTATTGAAATCAGGAGGATATTAAATAGAGATTTACCAGATGTGGGCACATGTCCCATTTTTCTGTGCTGCGGCATGTTGGGATTTTGATGACATTGACATTCAAATATTACTAGAAACTGCAGCCCTCAACAAAAAGTTGCTGATTAACTCTGACAGGGAAAGATAGAGTCATAAAGAGATACAGCACAGAAACAGGACTTCTAATTCAACACTATCAATCACAGTTTTAGTCCTACATTAGTTCAATTTTTTTGCTCTTCCCACTTTCTCATCCGCTTCCCAGATTCCATCATTCACTTGCACACTAAGGGGCAATTCACAGCAGCCAGCTAACCTTCCAGCCTACGTCTCTAGGATGTGGAGGTAGCCCGGAGCACCTGGCAGAAACCCGGATGGTCACAGAGAAAGCCCGCACCCTCCATTGTTGATTAGTAAGGGTGTCAAAGGTAACGGGGAGAAGGCAGGAGAATCAAGTTGAGGGAGGGGGAAGATCAGCCACAATCAAATGGCGCTGCAGACCTGGTGGCCAAATGACCTCATTCTGTTCCTGTGTTAAACACTGATTGCAAACAGTGATTCTTGCTTTAAATTTGCTCCCTTTAAGGACCACCTGAATAGGTACTCGCTGGGTTCCAATAAACATACACGGTAAATCAATCAAACGTAACTTGTTCGCCCCACTTTTATCGGTCTGTACACTTTGCAATGGACTTCGTCACCGATAAAGGACTCTCTGAGTACAGAGGATTTACACTGATAATGACGACAGTGTGACAGAAATTCACCGTCACCCATATGACTGCACTACCGGACTGAGCCTGTGAAGCTGATGATAGATGGCACGGAGTCTGAGGTGAGACCGGAACACAAGGACAAAAGGTGGCCTCTGCAAAAATTCACTTTGAATAAGCAGGCAGGCCGAGAAACTGTTGGAGTGGAAAGCGGTACAAGATAGCGGCTTGGTCAGTCTGGTGTCACTGGTTATAGGTGGAGCAGACCGAGATGATTTTCGGATTAACGGCACCATTGAAATATAGAATGGGGTCAGAAATCCTTGAACTTGGAGCTGTACATAAATACCCTGGCCATTCTGGTATTAGAGAAAGGGCCAGATACCTGGGCCATCCAACTAACTTGCCCCACCATAGACAAGCAGAACTTCAAAACCTGTTGGTGCTGCCCTCTAGTGTTCAATCAGTGGAATGACTAGCTGGATTGTCTGTGTCTATTTGTCTGTGGACTGCTAAGATCTGCTTGTTCTTGCCAATAACACCCATACACCAACAATTTAAAGCACATGTCACTCAGAGATTTGGGTTATATATTTTCTTGTGTGACTGTATGTTTACTTGCTGCCTAGTATGTGCCTTGTGCTGCGAATGCCTGTTGGTAAAATGTTTTGAAACCATGGCCCCAGAGGAACATTGTTTCATTTGGCAGTATTCATGGGTATTCATGTATGGTCAAATGATAATTAAACTTGAACATGAGCTTGAAAACCAAGCAATCCATCATTTTTGGAGATTGTAACAAGCATGAAACGAAGGCTCAAGAGATATGATGGGAAAGAAGATGCAAGATTGTGGACTTAAGAATTCTGGAGGACCTCATGGATTACATCTTGTTTTATAATTTTGTGTGCTGGTTGTCTGATGACAACATCAAGCATGAGTGGCGAAGCATACCAGGTCGGCTGCAAAAAGAAAGCAACCTAACTGCTGGAGGAACTGAGAGAGCCAAACAGCATCTGCGGAAGCAAAGTGATGGTCAGTATTTCAGGTCAAAACCCCGCAACAGAACTCAGAGCAGAGAGGGATATAAGCCAGTGTGTAGAAGTGAGACAGAGGCTGGTAAACCAGATGACGGGTGGATGATGGCCACATGGAACCAGGAGGGAGAGTGGATAGGAAAGGTGAACCGAGGTTGAGGCATGCAAGACTCCCTGTCTCCTCTCCTAACAACATTCTACAGGAGCGTCATCGAGAGTGTCCTGTCTGGCTGCATCATTGTGTGGTGTGGAAGCCACCATAACCTACAGAGGATAGTAAAAACTGACAAGAGGATTACTGAGGTCTCCACTTCCCCTATTTGTGGCATTTACTGGAAGCGTTGTATACAAAGTATTGTTGAGGACCTCTACCACCGATCCCACAGTCTCCATGACCCATTACCATCAGGAAGGAGGTACAGGAGCTTCAGGACTTGGACTGCCAGACTGGGTAACAGCTTCTTCCCTCAGGCTGTGAGACTAATGAATACCCTGCCGCCACTGAAGACACCAAGCTGTTTACTATTTACCTGTGCTGCACACTAAATGCACTTTGAATTATATTTTATTAGCTGATTTCTGGTGCTATCTTGTTCATGTACCATGTGTGAAACATGTTTTGTGGGTGCATAACGATCAGGAGGAATGTTGTTTCATTTGGTTGTATATATGTACAGTCAGATGACAATAAACTTGAATTTGAACAGATCATTAAGGAAGACCGGCAATGAGAGAAGCACATTTTGAATTGTCAGCATGCCATCAATGGTGATAAAAAAAACTACTTAAAAATTAGTGATGAATAATGAAGACATTAATATGAGCGTATACATGGCAATAGACTGTTTGATTCTGGGAATGGTTACGTTGACCTTGAAGTTTAGGAAGGTGCCATTGGCAATGAACACATTAAAGTTAAGAACGCATTCTGATTAGACTTAGATGCAGTAAAATTGGAACAAGAGAGCTTTGAGCATATTCTACCATGCAATACTATCAAGCCTGATTATCTACTATATTTCCATGCTTTATTCCCACTCTTTTCCCACACTGTAGTGTCAGGGAATTACGTGACATAGAAACAAGGTCTTTGACCCTCCAAGTCTGTACCAACCATTACATTAATACTACACAAATGCCACTTATTCTCCCCACATTCAGTTCAATTCTAACATCCCACCAGCATTTGTAGTCAACAATTAGCCTACCAGTAGGGCCTTATGATATGTGAAGAAACCAAAATACCCGGAGGAAACGTGATCGCAGTGTAAATACTGAACCCCCACACAGACTGTGCAGACGGAATCAGAGTGTTTGGAGCTATGAAGCAACAGCTGCTCTCGCCGTGTCACCGCTGTCCCTTGATGCCTTCTGCATCTACAAGTTTATCTACCTTCCTTGCACATGCATGCCATTCCAACTGCCTTTCCTCTCCCCATACCAAACCATTTGTCCTCAGCCTTTTTCACTACCACAGTGAGATCAAGCACAAGCTTGAGGATCAGCAAACAAGAGAAAATCTGCAGATGCTGGAAATCCAAGCAACACACACAAAATGCCGGAGGAACTCAGCAGGTTGCTACTAGGGTCGGAGGGCAGCAGAGATCGCAGAGTTGGAGCAGTGAGAGAGGGTTTCACTGGACTCCTGTCGAAGGCATCCCTGAAGAAGAGACTTCGCAGTATAGTCCAATCACAAACCAGAAAAGATCTGCAGATGCACAAAATCCAAGCAACACATACCAAAATGCTGGAGGAATTCAACAGGCTAGCTAGTATCTATGGAGCAGAGTATAATCAACATTTTGGGCCAAAACCCTTCAGCAGAACTGGAGAAAAGAAGTCGGAGCAGAGTAGAGATCACAGATGTGGAGCAGTGAGAGAGCGTTTCACTGCATTTCATTTTGCACTGAACTTTGAACTTTCCACTTTAACCTGGCCTGTATAGCCCTCAGTGGTAATTAGTTCTAGGTTGATCATCTTGACTGAATAAATATCTCCTAAATGATTTACACATACTGCAAGGCCATCACATGTTGTTCTCAACCTCTCAGCAAAGGGAAAGGTCCTGCTCAGCTTTGGACTGTTCAGCCCTGTCAGAATTTTACATTAATTAGTTCTTGAATTCCTCTAACTTTGCATGAATAAAGACTTAGTTGATGTAATATCTCTTCATGTGGCAATCTCACTATCTCAGGGATCAGGGTTGTTGTATTACTTGTATTGCAAGCATATCCATTTTAGGCAAGACCAAAGCAGTAAACAATGGTCTAGTGGACTCATCAAAGCCCTGCATAACTACAGCAAGACATCCTTGTTCCAATTCTCAACTCTGCTTGCTTTGTAAGCTACCAGAGAAGTTGCCTTGTTAACCACCACCTGCACTTTCAAAGTTCAAATTTCAAAGTAAATTTATTATCAAAGTACGAATACAGTATGTTACGACTTACTACCCTGAGATTCATTTTTTAGTGGACGTTCACAGTTAAATACAAAGAAACATGACAAACTGCACGCAAGGACAGACAAGCAGCCAAAGTGCAAAAGTCAACAAATTGTGCAACAACAAAAACAGAAAAAAACAACCAAAATAATAAATAAGTAAGCAATAAATGTCAAGAATATGAGTTGTAGAGTCCTGAAATGTGAGTCCAGAGGATGTGGAATCAGTTCAGTGTTGGGGTGAGTGAAGTTATCCCCTCTGGTTCAAGAGCCTGATGGTTGAGGGGAAATAACTTTTCCTGAACTTGTCTCTTTCAATGACATTTTGTACAGATACTTTTAGGAAATATCAGTTAACAGATTTGATAAACTCACTGAAATTCCTTGAGGAACCGACTGGGAGAATAAATAAGGAAAAAAACCAATAGGTGTGGTGTACTTGGATCTTCAGTCAGTCTTTAAAATCTCAGATAAAAGGTTAGTGTGTAAAATTAAAGTGTATCGTGTTATAGTGGTAAGGACTGAACATTGGAATCTCAGGTTAGTGTATGGTGTATCAGGTAGATGGAACTCGTCAGCCTGGGAAGACAGTCCACCTACGAGAGGGAAGACTCTGATTTCAAACCTCTGCTGCCTTGTGGCCATACCCAGTCATGGGAAAGGCTTTGGGAGTAAACCCTGAGGACAAATCCGGAGCTGGAGTCCCTAAGGCAGTCCGACGTTGTCTTCAGCTTCGCTCTGGCAACTTCTGTGACAACACTGGTGCCAAGCTGTATCGGCCCTTGCCCTTCCCTTGGACAACATCGGTGTCGTGGAGAGGGGAGACTTGCTGCATGGGCAACTGCCAGTCTTCCATACAACCTTGCCCAGGCTGGCGCCCTGGAGAGGGCACAGATCCATGGTCTTGCGAGACTAACGGATGCCATACTTTGATAATAAAATTTACTTTGAACTTTGGTTGGCAGACTAGAAGCAGCCAGCAGGAGTAGATGGCTCTTTTACAGGATGGCAGTCTGTGACTACCAGAGTGATTAATGTTTCAGCTCCAGCTACTCATAACAGATCCCACGACTTGGATGAGGGGAGTTGCGAATTGTGAGGAAAATGCAAAGAGGCTAAAAAAGCGATAGAGACAGATTGAGCGAGTGAGCAAAAAATTAGCAGATGTATTATAATGCAGATAAATGTCATGTTTTCCACTTTAGTCAGGAAAAGAGTGAAAGGCAGCATATTACTTAACAGGTGTTAGATTGGGAGGAGTTGGCACTGGGCACAGAGCTTTGAAATTAAAATGGAAGGAAGCAACAGTGGTTTGCATGGGTGAGTTGGGCCAAATGGCCTGATTCCATACTGTACAATTCTTTGATACTCAGAGATGTAAGGAATGAGCAGTGCTCCATGATGGACAAAAGGCAAGGCAAGGGTTGGAGTTGTTCATTATGAGAACTGACCAGCTCTGTGCACGTTCAGTCGTTGAAAAAGCTGAGAATGGATTGGATTAACATTGGTTCTGTTGCAAGGAGGAGGGATTGCTGTTTGATTGTTTTATGATTTGCTTTTTAGCTGCTTCAGCCCAACTTTGTGGGCCAAAGGGCCTATTTCTGTGCTGTACTGCTCGATGCTCTGTGTAACTTACTTCACATGAGATCCAGGTGATGTTTAAAGAAAATTCAGGAAGAACATGAAGGTGTGCTTCAGGAACAATACACTCAAACGTGTGTCAAACCAAAGTATTACAAACTCAGACCTAAACCATATGCATTGAACACTCAGCAAGAAGCAGAGCTAAAAGAATCAAGCAACATTGGGTACTGGTGTAAGTGTTGGAGTGATCCAGCTTTTTTTACTGATATTCTATATGGGTTTGTTGACTTGTGTGTGCGGAGACTGGGCATCAGGCCTCGGCGTTGCGGGGGGGGGGGGGGGGCGTCAGAAACCTTATTACATGATTGTGTGTGACTGTTGGTAATGTGCCTTTGAACCTTGACCCCATGGTAACGCTGTCTCGATTGGTTGTATACATGTATGGTTTAATGACAATTAAAACACCTACTGGAGTTTATACTTGTTTACCAAGTTACTGGTTGATATGTTATCAGCACCAATAAAATTCCAGACCAGTATGGATTAGATGCTGCAATGGGTTCAGCATTTCCTTTGTGTAATCAAAATAACATTCTCATTTTAATTGCTACGGTGAATAAAAATATTCAGAAAGTAGGACAAGTACTCAGAACGATTCATTGATATTTATTAGTAAACTTTATAAAAAAACAAATGTGTCTTTGGGGAGAAGAAAATTATTTAATTTGTGTTTATGAGTGGCTGAGTTCTGGTCATCAGTTGGAGAGAAATTTACCCACCGTTATCAGAAGCAGAGTATAAAAAGCAACAGATATTTCTTGGTAGGATCCAGTATCATGTCAAATTTATGTATGGCCTTGGGCCACAGAGTCATTCTGTACTCCACCAGATGCAGAAATGGTAACTCACAGGAGACTGAATGGAATTGGGTCTCTGGTGTGAGAAGAACAACCTAAATCTGAACATGGAGAAGACCAAGGAAATCATTGTGGACTTCAGAAGGGTGCCGATGACTCCCCCCCACCCTCCCCCCACTTGTGAAGACATGGCTCCTCTGTAGAGAATTTAATGCACCAAGTTCCTGGGAGTTCATGTCATGGATGACCTCAATATCTCCTCCCTGAAGAAGAAGGTACAACAGCACCTCCACTTCCTAAGGAGATTGAGGCAAGTGAAGCTTCCTGCCCCATTTTAGCCACATTTTACAGGAGCACCATTGAGAGTGATCTAACAAGTTGTATCTTCATCTGGTATGGGAGCAGCCAAGCATCGTACCAGAAGACCCTACAATGGACTGTGAGAATGACTGAAAGGATCATAGGGATCTTTCTGCCATCCACTGGGAACATTTATCAAGTGAGTTATGCACACAGGGCCCTTAGGATTCCAGCCACCCATCCAGCATCCTCTTTGACTTTCTACCATCAAGCAAGAGACCCCAATGCATAAAAAACAGTGGCCAGGATGGGAAACATTTTCTTACCTCAGGCCATTAGGCTCCTGAAATCCCTGCAACATCACATTTGAAGTGTCACTGGTTAATCTGCTCTGTCCCTTCCAATATTTAAATTATGCACTTCAGTTTGTTTACTTATATGCAATTCAGGGGTCGGCAACCTTGCTGCCTCTGTGGGCCGGATCGGATATCAATGAGTGGACGGTGGGCCAGATAAATGCCATAAAAAACTTGAAATATGGGAATTATTCATTTAAATACATCTAGTTATGTTTTGCCTCAAATTAATGAATAGCACATGCTAGAAAATCATTTATGCTTAAGGTTGCCTACCCCAGGTGTAATTCACCTGTAGATTTTATCCTTACTTTCATAAGTTAGTATGTGCTATGTGTGTTACTGTGCTTTACACCCTGGTTCAGAAAAACATTGTCTCATTTGATGGTATAGATGTATATCGTGAAATGACAATAAACTTGACTTGATTCTGTCGCAGTGGAAAGGGAAAACAGTTCAAGCAGCTTTAGCATAATGGTACAAGACAGATAGAGAAGAGATGTATCCTTTTTGTGTCCTGAGATCTCCCAGAAGATCAGAAATGAGTGATTCAGATATCAGTAAAATAGTAAAGGTATACATTTCCAAGAATTATCTTTCTGATGATTCATGAGAAACTCAGGAAAGTCCATATAGACAGTTGCTAACAGAGCATAATACGTAGGAGAACAGCAAGGATGATTTTGAGAATGAAGGTGTTCCTGAAATGATTTTGACAATAGTTCATACTTCTAATGAGGTAAGCCAACTTTGATCAGCCAAAGATGGATGATACTCCAACAATAACAGCTCAACGAAAGTTCAGCGAAATTCCTACTTCAAAGTTCAGAAGAATGGAAGAGCATGTTAAATTTGTAAATACATTTGATCAGCTTATATTTTACTTCCAAGTGGAAATAGGGCAAGAGATCTAATAAAATATTGGTTATAAATAACACTTCAGCCTGTCAGGCCTTTTAAGGATTGTGTCATGTGACCACCTGCTTATTGAAGTACAATAATGTGCTTGTAAAGAATCCTTGAATACACATCTTGTTGGAGCTCAGTTGTATTTTACATATTTGATTTTCTTAGCTAAGCAATGCAACTAACTTTGATAAAAGACTCAATGAGTACCTCTAACTTTTGAGCCATTATCACAGCCCATGAGGCACAAGAAAGATCTGCTCTCTAATCCTGGAGGATTATGACCTCCCCTTCAGTCAATCACTGATGTCACATTGGTGGGGACTATGACAGATGACTGCAAGAAATTATGTTGTCATTTTGACTCAAAAATTTCACACTGTATATGTTGACAGTATATAAATTCAGACAATGAATAGAACATAAAATTTATAGCAAGGAAAACAAAGTTATTTTACTCAAAAAGCATCTGTTTAAAGAGGAAAGAGGACTTACAGTGTCTGCTCCAGAAAAAAATGCCAAGTGGAGTACAAGTACATATGAATCATGTGCATCAAGCCAGTCACAATGGCAGACCTTGATTGACAGAGGAATTACCCAATCAATCCTACTCTGACTGGTTCCAATTTTATCACTAAGTACTCTTCTTTACAAGTTATTGATCTTCTTTATCACAGGGATGACCAGGGATAAATCAAACAACCCTCTTGTTCTTCTTGATTCTGAGGAAACACATTGTCTCTGGTTTATGCTTCTCCAGGCTAAAGGGCTTTGGTATGAAACCCAGAGCAACAGTTAGTTCAACAGAAGGCAGTGCTGCAGAATATACAGAGGTGTTTGATTTTTGTGTGCAAGCGTTTATGTGGAGGTATAGTGATGTGCCACATTTATTCTGGCATCTTCCCCCTTCCTCCTCTATCCAGAAGAAGGGTCTCACCCAAAATGTCTCCGTTTATTTTTTTTCCATAAATGCTGCCTGACCTGCTGAGTTCCTCTAGCATTGTGTGTGTGTGAGTGTGTGTGTTACAGGAAGGATGTTCTTTTCACCAGTGAAAATGCAGATCACGGAACATTTCCAAACCAGATATAGCTCCACAGAGAAGCAATAAGAAATGCTTCATCCGCATACCCACTCTTGACCCACTGCAGTCCTTCATTGTGTTACTGAGGTGTTTTGCCAGATCATGGGTAATTCTGAGGATAGGTTCTTGTCAGTACCAAAATAATTTCACCCATTTCACAAGACTTTAGTGTACTGTCATATTTTTTCAATGCTCTTTATGTTTGAAAGTTAACAAGTATATTAAACAAATATTTAACAGACTCAAGGAGAAGGCATTCAGATCTAAACACCACAGAGCATCAATGATTTTATAGCTCCCATGACAGTTCAATGGTGATGCCTCCGATCAGAAGCAGTGAGTTTGAAAGTGAAAGCTACCGATTAGTCTTCCCGACCCCCAGTGTTATGAATCTGATATTTCAGTGGCAGTTTAGTGCTACAGCATTTGTCTCAGAAAAGACCTTAACATGAGTTCATGTACCTCTCTAATCTTGCCCTTCCATGATCAAACACACCCACTGTACGTGGTGGCAAGTGGGTGCGTATGAATACAACATTTTAATCTTAGACACACTTTATATAAATCTGCTCTATTCTTTCTGTTTGGTTTGGATTTGAAGCCATATTCTAGAACTGAGAGGAATGAATTATCTATTCTAATTGAGAAAGGCAATCTTAATCCATCTGCCCAGGAAAAGCAATGATAATTGCACAAAAATGTCTTTAATGTTCTCATATCAGTTTAACATTAGAAATTTTCTAAGCCATTAAAAAGGAAGTCACTGGGATCCAGTTACTGCTGATTAATATAAGTGGAAAGGTAATTGGGATTTAAAAGGGGAATATGACAGCATATGCTTCTAAATCTACCAGCTAGATATATAAATGTTGAAAATTTATGAAACATCTTGGGAGATGTGCATAGATGAAGAGCACTATTAAGAAGGAACATATCAATGAATGGAAAAGAAAATGTGGGACTGGAAGGTGAGGTCTGCAATGAGGAAGCAGGGAAGTAAAGTAACGTTGAGAAAAAATATCTGCATAAAGGAAGGCTCAGAAGGAAAAGGTATTTAAGAACTTTGACCGTAAAAGTACTTAGGTTTACAAAGTTGGCTGGGGGATATTACAACATGTGAAGTACTTTGCGACTAAAGGAGAAAACAATTAGCTTCTGAGTGACGAGGTTTGATTTGTACAAAATAAAGTTAGTCTTATTTCCCAAATAAATAAATATCATCAAATATTTCAACATAAATGTTGGCAGATTTTCAAGCACCTTGATCACCATGTCATTGGGCGTGGGAGCTTTACCTGCCAGGGATTTTTATCCGTTTCCTATTCAGGGACGTCATTTGCATCTGGAGCAAACTTTGCATGATGTGAGTAAAGGACCACAGCGCAAAGGACAGATGCTGCCGAGTACACACTAGGAAGTCATTACTCTGCTACTTCCGTAACACATGGTATAACTAATCGTGCATGTGTTCTTGATCTTGCCCACTTCATGATGTGTGTCACATACCAGCTGCGGCGTTGCTATGGCCTATCAAAATTGCTCTAAGTTCATGTGTACTTTTTTACCTTATTTCTCAACCTTGTTCTGCACAATAGCTGTGGAGCAGGTTAAGCAGCTATGGATGATTCACACTGGAGGCCTGCAGAGGGCCGGGTCTCCCATGGTTGAAACACCACGGCTCAGTGTGGACACAGCATGGAGAGCCTCCTTACAGAGGCAGGAATGGGTCCAACTCCAGGGCGGTCGTTTTCTCTACCTCTGAAGACACAGACCCCATTTGTTTTGTGCAAGACCTTGCTTCCTGAGGTCCATGCTCCATTGTTGTAATTTGATACGTGAGTACAGGCCTCCAGATTAACCCAATCCTTCCCACATATCATCTGCTTTTAACCAAGGAGCCATTTTATTACATTTAAAATAAGTAGCAACTGTAAAGTAATGGATATCATCATTAACCACCCAATGGGTGAAGCAACACTATCAACCTCACTGGTTCACACAATGACCTTCAGTATGCCTGCAATGTATAATACCCTGTAAGATCTATTGGATACCTTATTACATTCAACAAACATGAGGAAACCAATTGTCAGGAAATATAGAGGACTGGCACAAAAGCAGAGCAGCAGAGATGGGTTAGTAGTGAAAGATGATTTTTACAATAAACTGTAAAATGATAAGCCACGAGGGTCCATGAAACAAGAGAGAACAGGTACGAAAACGGGTACTTTCATTCAGAGATGAAAGGGTTACCGTATGAGGAACATCTGGCGGCTCTTGGGCTGTACACACTGGAGTTCAGGAGAATGAGGGGGGTCTCATAGAAACATTCTGAATGTTAAAAGGCCTGAACAGATTAGATATGGCAAAGTTATTTCCCATGGTAAGGGATTCTAGGACAAGAAGGCACAACTTCAGGATTGAAGGACGTCCATTTAGAATGGAGATGCAGAGAAATTACTTTAGTCAGAGGGTGGAAAATCTGTGGAATTTGTTACCACAAGCAGCTGTGGAGGCCAACTCATTGGGTACACTTAAGGCAGAGATAGACAGGTTCTTGATTAGCATCAAAGGGTGTGGGGGTGAAAGCAGGGGAGTGGGGATGACTGGAAGAATTGGATCAGCCCTTGATTGAATGGCGGAGCAGACTTGATGGGCCGAATGGCCTGCTTCTGCTCCTATGTCTTTGGTATAAACACCACAGGCAACTAGGCAACTGAAGCCTAAGAGCAACTGGTTGAGGCTGCTGGTTTGCTGAGTGAACAAGGTCCTCTGGACCATGCCCTTTCCAATTGACCAAGGACTGCACACCCTGCTATGATGGTGTGCTATCATCAATCAGCGAACCATGTGCGCTGAACCACCTTCCACCATCCTAGGTTCTGGAGGGGCGGTCTCAGATTGGTTGAGTGGTCCGTAGACAATGGGCTAAGGCAGCACACGTAGAAGGTAGGTATGATGCTGAGGGATGGTGGCAACTGGAGCTGGTAAGTGATTGGATTGATGCGATGGCTAATCTTGAAGGAGCCATCGAACGAGTGTGAAAGCTTCCGGGAGGCAGTGCGCAGGGGCTGATCTGCGATGGGCAGCCATACATGATCCCCAGACCAGAGTAGTCTGGCTGGGTGCCACCACAGGCAGTTGGCCTGCCAGCAGTAGGTGCAGTTGACAAGGAGGACAGCCCTCCATGCCCTCTTGCAATCATTCCAACAGTGGCGAATCAGGGCTCTGGTGGACAGGACCTTCACTATTAGCTCCTCCATGGGGAATAAAGGGGTTGATAGTCATGACATACCCATGGCAGAGGAGGTGTGTAGATTGTGGAACAGCTTGGCCCAGAGCGGATACTTCTTCCATGTGGAATGATGGAGGCAGTGAAGCTTTGTAGAAACTTCTTCACTTGTTCTTTCTGACTGACAGTTCATCTGCAGATGATAGCCAGGGGACAAACTCACTGAGGTAGTACAGAAGAAGGAACAGAAGACTCACCAGAAGAGCGAGGCCCCAGTCCGACACTATGTCCTGTCGGAAGCCGTGGAGGTGAGCTACATGTTGGAGAACCAGATCTGCCATTTCATTGGCTGATGGAAGTTTGGGAGGGCAATAAAGTAAACCGACTTGGAGAACCAGTCCACCACTGTCTTGAGCACCTCGGCCCATCAGATGGTAGAAAACCCATGAGGAAATCCACAATTATGAAGGACCACGGAATTCAAGAGACTGATTGGGGCCACTGGTTGGAGGAATTGGACTGGGCACATTGAGGGCAGGGAGTAATGACCTGATGTATATCTGCAGTCCTGGTTAACCAACTGAATCATGCCTAGGTGGCCAGAGAGGGAGGAGGATTGGGCCCACTGGAGTGCCTCAGAGCACATGGCTGCCCTGTGGTTGTTAGGGGCATCAGCCCGAGCAGTCTCACAGTCTCGTGTTGTAGGGCCTGGGGGATCTGGTTCTCAAGGTCCCAAACAATCATGGCGAGGATCTGGGAGGATGGAATGATAGACTGAGGGAAGATCTCCATTTCAGCTGGGTCGAACTGTCATGACAGGGCATCTGCCTCAGCGTTCTTGGAGCTGGAGACGTTGAATTTCTCAGAGCAAAGAGCCGAGCGAGCCTGACGTGGGTTGAGTTGGCGGGTCTATTGTATGGATATAAGGCTCTGGTGGTCAGCCCAGATCCAAAGTGGCTCGACGTTTCCCATTAGCCAATGTCTCCATTCCTCCAAGGCCCTCTTGATGGCAAGTAACTTCTACTCCATAACTGCACTATGTAGAGTTGAAATTGCACAGGAAGGAGGCACACAGGAAGTGTGTGTCTTACCATCTGATCCTCGCAAGGAGAGGATGGCCCCTGCGCCCATATCAGTAATGTCTATCTCTACTCCAAAGATCCAGAGGGGTTCAAAAGGCAGAGAATAGGAGGGTTTGGTGGAGCTCTTCAAAAGCATGGTTCGCAGTAGCATACCAGGTTAGCCACAAAGGAGATGACTTGGTAAGACAGATGAGAGGGGCAACAATTAGCCTGTTGTTTTGGATGAGATGATGGTAGAAGTTGGAGAAGCCTACGAAGCGCTGTGGCTGTTCAACTCAAAGTGAAATTATACTGTTGTAAGCATAGTAGTGTGCAGTGAATTTATAAATTCGTGAAAATATTGATTGCATTTTCAGTGCTTGTGAACAATAAACAAATACGTTCTGTTTATTTTTATCTGTTCCAGAGTGCCAGGAAATGTAAAGGAAGCTTGACTCAAAAACAGAGTAGTAGAGATGGTTTAGAAGTGAGTGATAACTTTAATAATAAACTGCAAAATGACAAGCCATGGGGGGGGGGGGGCACAAAATGAGGCAGAACAGATGCTAAACATCACAGGCAACAAGGCAACCGAAGGCTAGGAGCAACTGATTCAGGCTGGCTGGGTTGCTGAGTGAACGAAGGTTGTTAATGAGAGCTGGGTTCAAATATACTGCAGGTGATGAGTTGGAAGTGAATGCAGATGACTCCTGTTAGCTGGGTGGAGATTAAGAGGTGTTTGGCTGTGCAGATCTGACACCATTGTTCCTTATTTTTGTTTAATTATTTGCTTTTTTTTTGAGTTTTAGGCTCTTTCATTTGGTGGGTCTGGATTCTGAGAAATGGGCGCAGAAATGACACTGAAGTATAACATGCTTCTATCTTTTCATCCAGGCAGCATCAAACAACCCTCAGACAATTATATTTAATACAGAGGCAATGCTAGGTTCTTTTTACCTTCCTCAACCTCAGAAGATATTTACAGCAGTGTAATGGAACCACTTTTCACAACCTTGTACGTAAGCTCAGTAAATGTTAAGTTTCTCATGTTTTATGGATGAATCATTAATCAACGGCATTGTTTGCTGTCTCAGGTGGGCACAAACAATTGCCACTGAAATGGCCAATATTCATAAGACCACAAGACCATAAGATTTAGGAACAGAAGTAAGTCATTTGGCCCATGGAGCCTGCTCCGCCATGCAATCATGGGCTGATCCACTTCATCCATTCATCCCCACTCTTCTGCTTTCACCCCATACCCTTTGATGCCCTGGCTAATCAAGAACCTATTTATCTCTGCCTTAAGTACACCCAATGACTTGGCCTCCACAGCCGCTTGTGGCAACAAATTTCACGGATTTACCACTCTCTGACTAAGGTAACTTCTGTGCATCTCAGTTCTAAACGGTCATCCTTCAATCCTGAAGTCATGCTTTCTTGTCCTAGAATCCCCTACCATGGAAAATGACTTTGCCATATCTAAGTTGTTCAGGCCTTTTAACATTTGGAATGTTTCTTTGAAATCCCCGCTCATTCTCCTGAACTCCAGGGAATACAGCCCGTGAGCTGCCAGACATTCCTCATATGATAACCCTCGCATTCCTGGAATCATTCTCATGAATCTTCTCTGAACGCTCTCCAATGTCAGCTTATCCTTTCTAAAATAAGGAGCCCAAAACTGCTCACAATACTCCGTGTGGTCTCACGAGTGCCTTATAGAGCCTCAACATCACATCCCAGCTCTTATATTCTATACCTCTAGAGATGAATTCCAACATTGCATTCGCCTTCTTCACCACCGATCCAACCTGCAGGTTAACCCTTAGGGTATCTTGCACAAGGACTCCGAAGTCTCTTTGCATCTCTGCATTTTGAATTCTCTCCCCATCTAAATAAAATCTGAAATCTAAATAAAAATCTGCCCATTTATTTCTTCCACCAAAGTACATGACCATATACTTTCCAACATTGTATTTCATTTGCCAGTTCTTTGCCCTTTCCCGTAAACTATCTAAGTCTCTCTGCAGACTCTCTGTTTCCAAAACACTACCCACTCCTCCAGCTATCTTTGTATCATAGACAAATTTAGCCACAAATCCCTTAAGTCCAAATCAATGACATACATTTTAAAAAGTAACGGTCCCAACACTGACCCCTGTGGAACTCCACTGGTGACTGGCAGCCAGCCAGAATAGGATCCCTTTATTCCCACTCTCTGTTTTCTGCCAACCAGCCAATGCTCCACCCATGCTTGTAATTTCCCTGTAATTCCATGGGCTCTTATCTTGCTAAGCAGCATTATGTGCATCACCTTGTCAAAGGCCTTCTGAAAATCCAAGTATACCACACCTACTGCATCTCCTTTGTCTACCCTGCTTGTAATTTCCTTAAAGAATTGCAGTGGGTTTGTCAGGCAGGATCTTCCTTTCAGGAAACCATGCTGGCTTTGGCCTGTCTTGTCATGTGCCTCCAGGTACGCTGTAATCTCATCCCTAACAATTGATTCCAACAACTTCCCAACCACTGCTGTCAGGCTAACAGGTCTATAGTTTCCTTTCTGCTGCCTCCCACCCATCTTAAATAGCGGAGTAACACTTGTAATTTTCCATTCATCCGGTACAATGCCAGAATCTATTGAGTCTTGAAAGATCTTCGTGAATGCCTCCGCAGTCTCTCCAGCTATTTCCGTCAGAACCTGAGGGTGCATTCCATCAGGTCCAGGAGATTTATCCACCCTCAGACCATTGAGCTTCCTGAGCACCTTCTCAGTCGTAATTTTCACTGCACAAACCTCACTTCCCTGACATTCCTGAATGTTCGGTGTACTGCAGACGTCTTCCACTGTGAAGACTGATGCAAAATACGCATTCAGTTCCACTGCCATCTCTGCATCTCTCATTACAACATCTCCAGCATCATTTAGTATTGGTTCTGTATCTATCCTCAATTCTCTTTTATCCTTTATATACTTAAAAAGCTTTTAGTATCTTCTTTGATACTAGTCACCAGCTTCCTCTCATAACTCATGTTTTCCTTCCGAATGACCTTAGTCTCCTTCTGCACGTTTTTAAAAGCTTCCCAATCCTCTATCTTCCTACTAGCTCTGACTTCCTTGTATGCCCTTTCTTTTGCTTTTACTTTGGCTCTGACTTCACTTGTCAGCCTCAGTAGTGTCCTTCTTCCCTTTGAAAATTTCTTCCTATTTGGAATATATCTGTCTTGTACTTCCCTCATGTCAGGAACTCCAGACATTGCTGCTCTGCTGTCCTTCCTGCAAATGTTCCTTTACAGACAACTTCAGCCAATTCTCCTCGCATGCCATTGTAATTCCCTTTATTTCACTGAAATACCAACATGTTAGATTTTATTTTTTCCCTCTCAAATTTCAAAGTGAACTCAATCATATTGTGATCACTGTCGCCTAAGGGCTCTTTAACCTATTATCACTGCCGGATCATTGCAAAACAGCCAATCCAGCACAGCCGATCCCCTAGTGGGCTCAACAGCAAGCTGTTCTAAAAAGCCAACCCTTAGACATTCTACAAATTCTCTCTCTCGAGGTCCAGTATTGACCTGGCTTTCCCAGTCCACTTTCATGTTAAAATCCCCAACGATTATCATGACATGCCTTTCTGATATGCCTTTTCTATCTGCTGCTGTAATTTGTAATCCACATCCTGACTGCTTTTGGAGGCCTGTGTACAACTGCCATTAGGGTCCTTTTACCCTTGCCATTTGGGTCCTTTTATCCTTGCCATTTCTTAACATTACCCATAGAGACTCTACACCTTCTAATCCTATGTCATCTCTTTCCAATGATTAATTATTATTTCTTATACACAGAGCCACCCCACCCCGTCTGCCAACTAACCTCTCTTTCTGGTACATCGTATATTCTTGGACATTCCATAAGTATCATAAAAGATGCCTGCTAATTAGGAAACTGCTATGTACATGAGCATGGCCAAGTGGTTAAGGCGTTGGTCTAGTGATCTGAAGGTCACTAGTTCGAGCTTCAGCTAAGGCAGCGTGTTGTGTCCTTGAGTAAGGCACTTAACTACACATTGCTCTGTGACGACACCGGTCCAAGCTGTACCGGCCCTTGCCCTTCCCTTGGACAACATCGGTGGCATGGAGAGAGGAGACTTGCAGCATGGGCAACTGCCAGTCTGCCATAGAACCCTGCCCAGGCTTGCACCCTGGAAACTTTCCAAGGCACCAATCCATGATCTCTCGAGACTAACGGATGCCTATTTGTTTACATGAGCCTGCAATTAGACATATCTCATATTACAATAATTAATACACTTCAAAGATATTTCATTGACTATAACCATGGTGTTAGGAAAAGGGTGACTGATTCCTGAGATTATGAAAAGCGTTTTGTGCTGTAAATAAAAGTCAATCTTGGTGAAGAGTTGATTATCTAAGCTGGACTTGAATACAGGCTTCAGTAGTTAAGTTCCAGCAAATACTTAATTAAATATCTAAGTTATTGGTTGACGCGTAACAATTTACAAAGAGTGAAATATATTCACCATAAACAGTCTACACAATACTGAGATATCTTCAGATGGATAGCACTAACAAAAGGGAATATTTAAATTTTATTGTTTAGAAAGGGTATTGTTTGATAAGGGGCAACAAATAAAGACTCAAAACCTGAGTTTGCAGAACTTCCAAACTGGCACAGCTCACTTGATCCACGGCATCGTGGCAATGAGCACCACAGTATTTCAGCTCAGGGAGTTCCAGAGGTCGAGTTCTCTGAGGAATCTGTGGGTCCTCCTTGTGGAACACGTGGGTTTTCTCCAAGTGCTCCGATCTCCTCCTACAGTCCAAAGACATACCTGGTTGGTTAAATGATCACTGTAAACTGTCCTGTTATTAGGTTAGGGTTAATTGGGTTTGTCAGGGTTTGTGAAGTGTGGCTCAAAAGGCCAGAAAGGCCTTCTCCGCACTGTATCAATAAATAAGATATTAAATAAACCCTGAGAGACAGTTGGAATCATCTTAACAACAGATGGAATACATTTAGTCAAGTGTCTCGGTCACCTCTGATGCTGGACTGAATTTACTCCTTGTGATTAGGAAACTCGTGGACTCTGGGTAAGCTGATGGGAATATGGGATTAATAAAACATAGAAACATAGAAAACCTACAGCACCATTACAGGCCCTTCGGCCCACACATGCTGTGCTGGAAATGTACTTACTTCAGAAATTACCTTGGGTTACCTATAGCCCAAAACATGTAAATGGGTGCTGATGATAAGCACTGACTTGGAGCTTCTTTCCATATGTGACTTTATGAGTCTGGGACAAGAACTGCAAGCTGGACTACAAAATAGACTAATGATGTCAAAGAGACATATAACTGAATCAGTGCAGAGGCACCTCCTTACAGTGCCTGAATATGTTTTAAAAGTCCTAGAAATACTTCATGGAATACTATAATCAAACTCCTGAACCAATAGTGCTTGGAACTGACACGGTGCAAAATGGATTATATCTCAGTCCTTCATGCTAACGTCCTTCATCTTGATGAGCGCAGCAAAAACAGAAGAAAGAGAGGAAAAAAAAGCCTCTCCTCACGTCCTGGCTGGGTGCATCAGTAAATCTCCATCCATCAGGATGACAAAAACCTGTTGACGCAAATCCACACAACACATGCCCGGAGTAAATTCCGGCCGTCCCATTTTTCTCTGCTAACCAAAGAGACATTTCTGAACCAAAATTAGATCGTGATGAATTGACTTAATATGACCCAATTTAAAGCAATCAGGAATGCCTTTCCAATCTCCCACGGATCCCGTAGGCGGTTATCAGTGACACACAGCAGGTAGGGAAATATCAAATTCCGCAACTAAAGTTAAATAGCTTACCTTCCCAGAGATCTTAGCAGAAAACGGCCATTCCTCGCACGCAGGAGAGTTCAGGATCTTTGCTAAACACTACAGGGTGGTTTCTTGAAAAATCAGGTAACTATTGTCTGTAGATTGAAATGCCGCTGTTTAAAAAGGTAAACTTTGTTTTAATAAGAAAGTATTTCAGTTATTTCTTTCAATTATTTCCAAATGTTTGTATTGTTCACAGTTGGTGTTTGATCTGTGAACTGCAGAGAAGTGTGAAAGAGTAACAAGATAACAAAACATGTCAGTAGTTCTGTTAACCTACTCTACCAAATATGTTGCCAAAGAGCTGCAATGGATTTAGACATACATTCAATAGCCACTTCATTAGATTCACCTGTACACCAACCACCTGCTCATCAATGCAAATATCCAATCAACAAATCGTATGGCAGCAACTCAATGCTAAAAGCATGCAAATGTGTCAAGAGGTTCAGTTGTTCAGGTCAAACATCAGAATGGGGAAGAAATATGATCTAAGTTACTTTGACAGCAGAATGATTGTTGGTGGCAGACCAGGTGGTTTGAGTATATCAGAAACTGCTGATCCGGGATTTTCACACATGACAGTCTCTAGAGTTTACAGAGAATGGTGCGAGAAACAAAAAACAACCAGTGAATGACAGTGGTGTGGGTGAAAATACCTTGTTAATGAGAGAGGTCAGAGATGAATGGCTGGACTGGTTCAAGCTGACAGGAAGGTGACAGTAACTCAAATAACCATAACGCGTTACAACAAAGGTGTGCAGAAAAGCGTTTCTAAATGCATGACATGTCGAACCTTGAAGTAGATGGGATACAGAAGCAGAAGGCCACTTTATTAGGTAATAAGTGGTTTCACTTTCCTAAACGCCTGTTGACTCTGCTCATTCATGTCATTATTTTGTTCATTTTGAGCCTTTATTATACACTCCAGCAATTTTAATACCTCTGAACACAGGCTAACAGGTCGGTCGTTATTGGGTACCTTCCCGTCTGCAGGAATCATTCCAGAATCCACAGGTCCTCCTCGGCATATGAAGGCCAAACTTATTTAGAATCTATATTTGCAGACAAGGATCTAGGAGACTATTGAGGTGGATTTGCGGGTTGCAGGGATCTCCAGTCATCTGGGAGCTCAGTTCACAGCTACACTTCTAACTCGCAAACTGTCCAGGTTACAAGTAGCTCACAGGAGCAGAACCCTGCCGTAACATGGGGAGAAACCTGCTGTGAGTTTTGCAAGACGTTAACCAACGGACCCATTAAATCTATTCGCAACTCTTTCAGAACTCAGGGATGCTGAACGTCAGTTACTTGGGATTCATTGGCTCATTGGTTCATTACTTCTTCTAGTATTTCTTTACTAATGTTATCATGCTTTTATTTCCTCATTTGCACTGGTCCATTGGTCTGCCAGCGTTTCTGGAAAGGCTTTTGTATATTCTTCTGTGAAGACAGGCATAAAGCATTTGTTTAATTGTTCTACAATCTTATTCTCCATTACAAATTCTCCCATCTCTGTCTCTGAGTCACTAAAGTGTCACAGATTGGTGTTGAAAGCTGCTTGAGAAAAAGGCAGAACCCAGACTCTGGTGGGTGGGAAAACGTTTGTGAAGGCTTCGACAATTGATAACTGACAATTGACAGATGTGTGGTACTTCATACATGTACGATAAAATAATTAGTAAAGATCAAGATTCAGGATGGTTTAATATTACTTCCTGTATACAAGGGTTAGGAGAATGAAATAATTGTTACTCTGGATCCAACGCAGCACAACAAAAACCCATGAAGGATGAAGAACACAATAATAAAAAACACAATAAATATTAATACATAAGATAGCTTGTATGAATAGATCAATTGTATATTCATAAAGTGACGCTGGGCTGTACATAAGGAGACTGATGGAAAATTTTAAAGTAGTAGTGGAGTAGATGGACAGAGATGTTGATTGGCCTTACTGCTTGGAGAAAGTAACTGTTTTTGAGTCTGATGGTCCTAGTGTGGATACTACATAGCCTCCTCCCTGATGGGAGTGAGACACACAGTCAATGAGCAGGAATCATTCGTGTTGTTTCTGGCCATTTTCTGGTACCTTTCTGGTATATACATCCTTGATTGTGAGCAGGCTGGTGCAGTTATGACTACCCATTGTAGAGACTTTCCTGCCACTACAGTGTAGTTTCTGTCCCAAGATGTGATGCAGCTAGTTAAGTTCTGATTGCTTGAGTGTTTAGCTGAGCAATCATCTGGTTACTGAGATTATTTAATTAAAATAATTAAATAACTGGGTCAAATTGGGTGCCATCAAAGGTAAACTCCAAAGAACCTGCAATTGTTTTTAGTAGGACTGACAAAAGGTCTCAAGCTCACCGTTGTATCTTGCAGTGGCACTGACCTTCTTAGCCACAATTCCCTGTGCTCCTGATGGGACTGCTTTAATCAAAGGTAGTTCCACAAGGAGCTGAGGATAAGGAAATGGTGAAAGAGACTACTCCTCTTCAGATCAGGATTTTGTAATATTGAAATTACCCTTACCTTGCTGAGGAAATAACAGCATCCTGTATTAATTTTTTCCCTCTCGGAAATGATTACAATGACTAAGCCTGTATGGACCTCCCCACATGCATGCGCACACACACCTTCGTGCTTTCCATTGTTTACTTTTTTGTTTTGCTATTTTTTACACCCATGATCAACTTTTTCTCACCTGGGAATGACTCACAGTTCAAATTGCAAGTTCTTCCTCATGCAGCGTTTCCCAATAAAATTACAGAAAGGAGGAAACGCCTATAAACTAGAGATGACCCAGTACTTGTTCCAATAACTGCAACGTGGATTAGGTACAGAGTCACACAGCAAAGAAACGAGCCACTCTGAGTGTCTCCTAAATGCAGTAATTGTATATGGATCCATCGCTACTTTTGGCATTGTGTGGAGGTTTTTACTGCTCTCAGTGCAGAAACCTCAGATCCACTTTGAAAATCCTTCCTCTCATCTTAAACCCCTGCACTCTTGTTCTTAATACCACAAACATTTGAAAAAAGATTTTGACTCTATCTCTGCCTTTCATAATTTTACATCCCTCAATCTTCTCTCTTCTCTCTTCAGAAAGCAAACCTAGCCTAGCCATTCCTCCTTAAATCAGCCCTCCAATCCAGGCAACATCCTGGTTAATCTCCTCAGATCTCTCTCCAGCGCAATCACATCCTTCCAAAAATGTGGCGTAGTCCATTAATTCAAGGACGAAGGTCAGAAATGCTCTGTGTTTATGGTGAATTCCTAATATAGACTAATGCACAAGACAAGAAGAACTCAAAAAAACTGTGTGCTTCCTCAAGGATTCTTCACAAAATATCTCCGAAACCTTTTGCAATTTATTGTTTCATCCCAGAGAGCAGTTTGTTGCATGATAGTTATAAAGCAATAATCATAATGCACAGCCAGTTTTAGATCTGTACAAGATGGACCTTCCAATGGAGAGGAAACAGAAATACATGTCGGGAGCTAGTTGTATTTGTGAACAAAATCTGGGAAATGCCATCTAGTCAGTTCAGTCTCAATTTATCTACAAAGTGATGGAAGCTGTTATTGACAGTGTTGCTAAGTGGTATTTAGTCACCAGTAAACTACTCACTGATAATCAATTTACATTTGGCCTGGGTCAGATAGATCAATATCCACATGGCTGATAATAACTACAAATGCTGCTGCCTTATTTTTGCATCTGCCACTACTCCATTTGATGTCCACTGCCATTTTGTTGTAGTTGGGGCAGGTCTAAATTTGATCTGAGCTGCAGGAGTGCACAGCAGTCGAACACCCAGAGGGAAGCGATGGGGCAGAGTCAGTGTCAAAAGTAACCTGACAGCTCGGTAAAAGGAGCTGAATCCAGTCTCATTGAATCAAGTCAAGTCAGGTCAAGTCACTTTTTATTGTCATTTCGACCATAACTGCTGGTACTCAGTAAAAACGAGACTTTTTCAGGACCTTGGTGCTACATGAAACAATGCAAAAACTACACTGAACTACGTAAAAACAACACAGAAAAAAACTACACTAGACTATAGACCTACCCAGGACAGCATAAAGTGCACAAAACAGTGCAGGCATTACAATAAATAATAAACAAGACAATAGGCACAGTAGAGGTCAGTAATTTGGTGTCAGTCCAGACTCTGGGTATTGAGGAGTCTGATGGCTTGGGGGAAGAAACTGTTAACATAGTCTGGTCGTGAGAGCCTGAATGCTTCGGTGCCTTTTCCCAGATGGCAGGAGGGAGAAGAGTTTGTATGAGGGGTGCATGGGGTCCTTCATAATGTTGTTTGCTTTGCGGATGCAGCATATAGTGTAAATGGCTGTATTGGCGGGAAGAGAGACCCCGATGATCTTCTCAGCTGACCTCACTATCCACTGCAGGGTCTTGCAATCCGAGATGGTGCAATTTCCAAACCAGATGCAGCTGCTCAGGATGCTCTCAACACCACCCCTGTAGAATGTGATGAGGATGGAGGGGGGGTGGGAGATGGACTTTCCTCAGCCTTTGCAAAAAGTAGAGATGCTGCTAGGCTTTCTTTGCTATGGAGTTGGTGTTGAGGGACCAGGTGAGATCCTCCGCCAGGTGAACACCAAGAAATTTGGTGCTCTTAATAATCTCTACCAAGGAGCTGTCGATGTTCAGTGGAGAGTGGTCACTCCGTGCCCTCCTGAAGTCAACAACCATCTCTTTTGTTTCGTTCACACTAAGAGACAGGTTGTTGGCTCCACACCAGTCCATTAGCCGCTGCACCTCCTCTCTGTAGGTGAGTGGAAGACAAATCCAGAGTTGTGAATGTCTCATCAAATGATATTTCACTGCCTGTCACCTTATGGTAACCTTTTAAAATAAATGATTTACCTGTGATAAAATAACTGTCTGAGGAATACCACATGAAACTGCTCTTCATACGTCCATTAATATTTTCACAGCTGATGTATGGTTTCAAATTGTGAGTGATGTTAGGAAAGTCGATGGCTTATTCTAATCATCCTCTTGAGTGCTGGAGTGGCTGTATTTTAACAAGGACAATAGAGCTGGACTGAAGCACTGAAATGTAACAATTTGTTTGTGACTCAACATCCAGAATGCTAACAAGGCAACTGAGTGATTGTATGCGATGCTGAGAAAGTTGCATCGGCTTAATGCTTCAATTAGTGTCAAAGATGAACTTCAACTGGTTAATGAAGGGTAAAACAGTCACTGAATGTTTACATTTCACAGTACATGCCATTTACCAACCTTTCAATCACTCTTCGGCCTTTAAACTGCACGGACAAAGGATAAAGCTCTACTGAAAACCATCTTTTCCACATCTAGGTAGCATAGCGATACAACTGCTACCTCACAGCTCTTATGGCTCAGGATCAATCCTAACCTCTATTACTATCTCTATGGACCCCTCAATTAATGGTCGAGGTCTACAGAACCCTTGGTTAATGGTAAGGTTCCATGGTGTAAAAAGGGTTAGGACCACCTGAAGTAGTATTTGTTTATTCTCTCTGACTGCATGGGCGCTGCTGTTTCAAAGATTCAAAGTACATTTATTATCAAAGTGTGTATGCAGTGTACAACCCTGAGATTTACCTTCCCACAGACAGCCATGAAACAAAAAGAACCATGGAACCCGTTCAAAGGAAAGCACCGACCGCCCCCCCCCCCCCAACACCCTGCACAAAAATAAACAAGTTGCAAAAAATGGCAAAAAAAGGTGAAAAACACTGAACAAGAAACACCAACCCACAAAGTCAGCAAAAGGGGCCAGGCATATTCAGTTCAGGTCAGTCCAGTCCAATCCAGCCACAAGAGGGCTCTTTTTCAATATGCCACCTTAAATTGGCACGTGGCCAAGTGGTTAAGGCATTGGTCTAGTGATCTGAAGGTTGCTAGTTTGAGCCTCAGCTAAGGCGGTGTGTTGTGTCCTTGAGCAATGCACTTAACCACACATTGCTCTGCGACGCCAAGCTGTATCGACCCTTGCCCTTCCCTTGGACAACATCGGTGGTGTGGAGGGGGGATGCTTGCAGCATAGGCAACTGCCGGTCTCCCATACAGGCTTGCACCCTGGAAACTTTCCAAGGTGCAAATCCATGGTCTCTCGAGACTAACGAATGCGTAGTATATAGGTGAGTGGAAGTTGATGGGTGTTATGATTTGTTACTCCAAAACATAAAACTAACTGGAAGAAAAGCAAGGGAGTCTGGAATATGAATCTAACCTCATTTGTACTTTAAGCAAGACACACACTTATCACCTGGTAGCATCATGGCATATGCAGTTCACGTATTTTTACATATAACCTGTAATTATTTTTTGAACAAATAAACAATGCTTACAGAGGCAATGTATTTACAATATTACTAAAATATTTCTGAAATATTGAATATACAACACTCCTCCCCCTGCTTAGCTCCAAAATCCAATTTAATAGAGAAGGCATTCAAACTATAGATTCAGCATGCTATATAATACAACTACTTATACAAAGACATCTGCAGCATAGTCCCATTCGGGCCTAAAAATGTAATCACTGCTGAGGCTTTCTTACTCTTGTGGGATAACAGCTTTCTTAACAAGCTTGGATCACTCTGCTTGTGGCTGTGAAGCAATCCCAGGTTCTGGGGCATCCCCTGGGTGGCTGTCGGAGTTCACACTGGGACTGCAGGACGTGGCCCTGACAGCTCTGAACACCTGGACGTTTTGGCATCATGAACAGTGGAAGCTTCACTGGATGATGTGGAGCATAACGTGTGAGCACAGTGTCTGATGTCACCATTTCCTTGACCCTTTGGAAAGCCACCTCGCACTTTTTTGTCCATTTCCATTTCTTCCTGATCTGTAATAATGAGTTCAAGGTGTGAAGCACAGAGGCTATTTTTGGCAGGAACCTGTTATAGTAGTTGACAAGTCCTAAAAACAGCCGCATCTGTGACATGTCTTTTGGCCTTGGGGCAATCCAGCACTGCCTGAATTTTCCCAGCACACTTGTGTAATCTTTGTGCACCAATGGTGCGACCACAGTAAGTGGTGTTTGGTTTACAGAGTTCACACTTGTTGTCCCATGCTCTGAGCCTATAATCTTCTAATCTTTTTAACACTATTTTGGGATTTTGGAATGTTTTTTGTCATTCCTAATGGTAACAATGACATCATCCAAGTAACAACGAGTGCCTGGACAGCCTTGCAGCACCTGATCCATAGCTTTCTGCCAGAGTACAGGGGCAGATACTGCTCCAAAAATAAGGCTATAATTGCAATAAAGCTTGTTGTTTTTTTGGTGAGAATCACTTTGGACAGCTCTTCCATCTCACTCTGCAGATAGTCCTCAGTTAAGTCCACTTTACTGAAATGGTTCTCTCCAGAAAGGTTTGCAAAGATATCCTCTATCCTGGACAGAGAGTATTGATCTACTTGCAGTTCCAAGTTAATGGTGACTTAAAAGTCACCACAGATCCTGACAGACCCATTTTTCTTGGCTACCAGGATCACTGGCATTGCCCCTGGGCCCAACTCAAACTTGAAAAGAATTCCTTCAGGCTCCATGCATTCGAGCTCACTGGATTCTTCAACATGAATGGTATAAAGAACAAGACAAGCTTTACAAAACTTGGGTGTGGCATTTTCGTTTAGCACTATTTTACCCTTGATATGTTTGAAGTTTCCAATGCCATCCTTGAACACTGCTCTGGCATCATCCAGTACCTTTCTTAATTCACTTTAGGTTTACTCTGTTACAGGGGATGGGATGGGGCATGTAAATGGTGGATTACTCTCCAATCAAGTTGCAGTTGTCTCAGCCAATCACAGCCCCACAATGCTGACCCTACTGTTTTTACCACATATAATCCCAATGTGGCATTTTGGTTGTTGTATTTCAGTGTTACAAGTGTTTAGTTTTTGGCATCTTACCAGAAAGCATTCAGTAATACTCCATACTGAAGCACAACTTACATTTAAAAGAGCAGTTGAAAAGTCTGTATCAATGGAAACAGCAGACAGAGATGCAAGTAAGTTGCAGTCAGGAATAATAGTGAGCATGAACAGAATTGCAACATCTAACCAGAAACCTGCCTGGCCAAACGAATTGGACTACCATTGTGGCAAGGGCTCATATGCGCCAGACCAGTGCAGACTTAAAGGGGAAATTTGCAGAAAATGCAAATACAAAGAGCATGTTGGGCAGGAAAGAGAAAAAGATAAAAAGTGAAGTTGCAGATTCAAAAAGAGCACTAATCTTCAAGCTGTTGATGAATAATCTGGTAATGCCGCTGATCTGAGTAGCCTTTAAGTTTACAATGTGAAAACTATCAACAGGCAAGCAATATGGCTTATGCCAGAAGTGCACAACAAATTAATTAAAATGGAATTGGACGCTGGCTCAGCTGTTTCAGCTATTCCCTGTTTTTTCCAAGATACTGAAACAAAGTCTGCAGATATCCAACAAAAAACATATTCAAGAGAAAAGGGATCAAAGAGACTTCGCAAACTCAGCAAAATGCTGTTCAATTTGCACAATTTATCTGTTGTGTAATCAAACATGTCACCCTTTCTGATGTACCCAGCCATTTCTGCCCTTTTTTTTTGTTTAAAATTATTATTACCCAGTGCTCGCTGTTTATGACCCGTGAGTTTGTCCATTTTCTGCCATTTTTTTAAAACTTGGCCATCTTTCATTCCCTTCTGAAGAGACAAGTGCTCTGCTGCTTTTTTAACTCAATTGTTTCTCTTCACACTTAATTTTAACCCAAACATCTCACTACACTTCAACAGGTAGGTAATCATCTCAGGTTGATTTTTAAAATATCCCATCACCACTCTTAGGTGCTGCAACTCCAATATATAAAACTATTTTGAAGAGAGACCAGAATGGAGTGTAAATTAGTTTTCACTTTAAGCAAGACACATGCTTATCACGTGGTAATGTGACGATATATGCAATTCATATAATTTTACATATACCTCGTAATGAATTATTTAAATAAAGAATGCTTACTCAAATATTACTGAAATATTAAATACATAACAATGGAAACGTGGAGAGTGTCAATCTGAAAATCTACAATATCTTTGGCAGAAGGAAAGGTTCAACCCAGAGGCTTGGTTTTTGTCAATGATAGATGTTCTGAAGTGAGATCTCAGGTCTTACACTACCTGATGACTTGCTATACCTCATCGGGTAAGTCCCAAGTGAAGGAGGATCACCGATTTCAACCTTCCACGTTCTATACAGATATTTCTAGAGTGGTTGGAGCTGTAGGTATGGATTCTTACTTTAGCCATGTTCAGCACAACCTGATCCGTGGTTTCCAGAGAAGAATGTCCTCTCACTGTTGCCACACAAAACCTTTTTCAGTTTTCATTAGTAGTAATAGGAAGAAAATGGCACAGGAAAAGGCTCACAGAGGGAAGATTATGTTTTGGACGAGGCCGGTGCCGGAGGGGATTGAGAGCTCTATAAATCTGAGAGAGATTGCAGAAATCATGGGTTCCGCAGTTCAAGACCTTCAAGGGGCTTAAGAAAAAGGATAAGCAAACCAAGCCCTTTTGCAAGTATACTGCTGGCAGCAAGTGATTGAAGGATCTGCCTCAGAGCTCAGAGATGACAAAGGTTCAACCAAGGAGGAGAGAAAGTAAAGGAAAAGATAATAAAAATCTAAAGATTGTTAGAGAACAGAGCGCTGTTCCACTGGGAGTTGATGAGCAGAGGACCTCGACTTTTTAAGGGAAAATTGGATAAATATTTGAAGGAGATGAAATATTGTCAGCCTACACAAAACATCAGGTCAGCGGGATTAGTTTTGAATTACACCAACGCAGAGCTGGTCCAGACATGATTGCTTCCTTCTACTTGGAAGCTGTGATGGTTTAAAGGAGAAAATGTATTTGTATTGTTTCTTTCACAAGATGTCCCACTGCATTTTACAGCCTTTTGAAATGTGGTTATCCTTACAAATTGGGAAAGTGCAGCAGTCAGCTTGGACACAGCAGGGTCCAACAAAAGAAATGATTCGAGTTAACACATGGTCTTTGTTTTAATATTCACTTTGATGTAGAAGATGGCTATCTTGCCGGTCCAGTCCATATTGGCTTGCTTTGCTATCTCAAGTGTTTTGATGATCACTGAGGAATGACTGAGACCTTGAGCACTCTCCTGTGCTTCTTCAAAGGAAATTTGACAGGATAGCTGAGGCCATGGCTTAATGCCCCATTCCAATAGTACAACATTCCCTTGGTACTGCATTGGAGAGCCATACTTTTATCAAGGTTAGGTTCTCAGAAGAGACTTTGAACTACTGGAACAAGAGTACAACTATTGATCTGAATTCTGTCTGTAGCTTTTTGATTGCTGAACAGCAGCATAGAGAACCTTGGCCCTTAATAACTATACATAGCCTCCCTCCCCTAGTGAAACCAGAAAATAGTAGGAGCATCACTTAATCTTAACTTAAGGTTAGCATCGTACAAGCAGGCAGCTTGTGAATGGGAGCTCAGAAACACTTGGGGCAACAGGACTGCTGAAGGGGAAGCAATGTGTAGCAGCAAGTCTTGTTAACGCAGTCATTCTGGCACATCTGATACTATAAGGTCAAATTGCCCTGAATACTTTTCGTAATATATATTTTTTATTAATCAGAGTGTTGCAACTAGGGATGGGCATAAGTCAAGCTAAGTCAAGTCACTTTTTATTGTTGTTTTGACCATAACTGCTGGTACAGTACACTGTAAAAATGGGACAATGTTTATCAGGACCCTGGTGTTACATGACGCAGTACAAAAACTAGACTGAACTATGTAAAAAAACAACACAGAGAAAAACTAGACTACAGACCTACCCAGGACTGCATAAAGTGCACAAAACAGTGCAGGCATTACAGTAAATAATAAACAAGACTATAGGGCAGTAAGGTGTCAGTCCAGGCTCTGGGTATTGAGGAGTCTGATAGCTTGGGGGAAGAAACTGTTACATAGTCTGGTTGTGAGAGCCCGAATGCTTTTGTGCTTTTTCCCAGATGGCAGGAGAGAGAAGAGATTTATGAGGGGTGCCAGGGGTCCTTCGTAACATTGTTTGCTTTGTGGATGCAGTGTGTAGTGTAAATGTCTGTGAGGGCAGGAAGAGAGACCCCGATGATCTTCTCAGCTGACCTCACTATCCAGTGCAGGGTCTTGCGATCCGAGATGGTGCAATTTCCGAACCAGGCTGTAATGCAGCTGCTCAGGATGCTCTCAATACATCCCCTGTAGAATGTGATGTGGATGGGGAGTGGGAGATGGACTTTCCTCAGCCTTCGCAGAAATTAGAGAAGCTGCTGGGCTTTCTTTGCTATGGAGCTGGTGTTGAGGGACCAGGTGAGATCCTCTGCCAGGTGAACACCAAGAAATTTGGTGCTCTTAACAATCTCTACCGAGGAGCTGTCGATGTTCAGAGGAGAGTGGTCACTCCATGCCCTCCTGAAGTCAACAACCATCTCTTTTGTTTTGTTCACATTCAAAGACAGGCCGTTGGCTCTGCACCAGTCCGTTAGCCACTGCACCTCTTCTCTTCTCTTCATTCTTGCTGATGAGACCCACCAAGGTCATGTCATCGGCAAACTTGATGGTGTTGGAGATGCTGCTCCTGTCTTGTGAGTCTTGTTAGCAATAGCCAGAGCCTAAGAAAGAATAGAAAAAGAAGTGTCTAAAGCACTTGGACCCTACAGATGTGCCACAATCATCACTCTAATCTATGGTTGACTGTGATCCACGTTAAGCTTTCACCTTGATGGTCTCATTTGTCCAGCTGATTCTGAGCCACCATCCACAAGTTTCCAGCTTGTTGGATTTGGCTTTGGTCTCACTCTGTCCTTCGCTCACCAGCAAATGGAAGTTAATGAGAAGATGGTGATGAGCCCCTGTTTAGAACTACTGCAGTTCTTCAGATGAATATGCTTACACAGAACTGTTCGGCAGGAAGTTCCTGATTTAGTCTCAGCAACAATATGGAGGAACAATATTTCCAAAACAGGAACAAATTGGAGGAGAACCTGTACCCACTCTACTTAGCCTTGTAGGTTGGGAGCTATTGCCAGCATAGTCAAGGCAAGTAACTGCAGTATGGCATAACAATGCTGGAGGCTGGTTAATTCTCACCGCAGATGTGATGCAAGCTAAAAAGAAGCTGTGCAAGAGCAAAGGAGGGAATGTTTGAATGGAAGTCACGCTGTTTCAGCGATGTTTGAGTTATCCCTTCACACTGTAACAGCTGTGCTTCTGGGCAGGAAGCCAGTATTGAGTATGAAATACATTCTTTGATAAAAAAAGAAAGCAGAGATCTCGCCTTATCAAAGTAGTTTATTTCACAGAGCATTAAGGGTTCCATGCAAATGATGATCATCTCTGTTTGACTGTCTGCTTGTGTATGAATCAACAGTTACATTAGTGATGGAAGTAGATTGTGCTTGGTGCATTGAAGGTGCTTTTGACAGGGCATCATTTTAAGATAGAGCTACAGAACACCACAACATAGAAACAGGCCTTTAGGCCCAACTAGTTCCTTGCCATACTATTATTCTGTCTATGCCCATCGTCCTGCCATTCACGTACCTATCAAAATTTCACTTAAATTTTGAAATTGAACCCACATCTACCACTTTCGCTGGCACCTCATTCCACACTCATGCCACACCCTGCGTAAAGAAGGTCCCCTCATCCTCCCCTTAAACATTTCACCTTTTAACTTTAACCCATGACTGCTCTTATCCAACTTCAGTGGAAAAAGCCTGGTTGCATTTGCCCTATCTCTACCTCTTATAATTTTATGTATACCTCTATCAAATCTCCCCTTATTCTCCTACGCTCTAGGGAATAAACCTATTGAATCCCAACCTAATCAATCTCTCCCTATGACTTGGGTCCTCAAGTCCTGGCAACATCCTTGGAAATTTTCCTTGCACTCTTTTAACCTTATTGATGGCTTTCCTGTCGGCAGGTGTCCAGAACTGCACACAATACTTCAAATTAGGCATCACCAGTGTCTTATACAACTTCAATGAAACACCCCAATTCTTGTATTCAATCCTTCATTTTGTGAAGGCTGATGTCCCTTTAAAGGGGATTTGAGGTCACAAACTACAGTCTACCTCCATCACCAATGTGTTGATTCACACACAATTGATAACTCAAGCAATGAATTTCATCATTTGTTAAGGCCTTTAATGCCTTAGAAAATAGAATACTTTGATAGGTCAAGATCATTATTTTTCATCAAAGAATGCTCTCCATGCTCAACACTGGCTTCTCTGCCAATACACAGTGTTCTTGATACCTAGAATAAGCTGCTTGCTAAATGTGATAGAGGTTCTAGGGTGTTTCCTGGAGTCAGGGTATAGCAAATATTAACTTCACCAGCAACCAATCTTCAGATTTGAATGTAGATTGCAGATTGAACTAAAAATGCAGCTCAGAACAATTAGACCTCAGATGCCTGCATGTGCACGAACGTCGCCTAGAGTCGGTGTAGATTAACATTCATTTTGGGGGTTTTGGAGTGTTTAATGAGAAGAAGCAAGTGTTTGAAAACTATATGTGATTCAAAGGAAGCATTGTAGATACATTGTAACTATAGAATTGTCCTGCTGTTACCTTTGATCTATAACGTATAGAAATGCTATGTAATGTTGGGTCAACTGGGCCTCTTCTTCCAGGAGTGTCTTGAATTATGATGCCTGCTGCTCATTTTTGTTGAATAAACACTTTTATATCCACTACCTTCAAAGTCTCTCAGGTGACTTATTTTCATGTCACAACAGAAGAATTAGTAACAAACACTATGTTTAAGAGATATTTAAAAAGACACTTAAATAGGGAAGACACTGAAGGATAACACCCTAATAGGATTCGTCTAGGTGGAAGGAAAAGTCAGCATAGATGTGTTGGGTTGAAGACTCATTTCCATGCTGTACAAGTCCATAACTCCATGAGAGCTGTGTTTGGTGAGGCGTAGATTGTGAATAGATTCAATGAACTCCAATGAGCTGCAACAGATTGGGACTGACCAATTTGTACACACATCAGAATGCTGTCAGAAGCTGTTCACATCTGGATGTTAACAAAGCAAGTTAATTTCTTAAGGATGGCGAGGAGGTGACAATAGGAAACAGAGGTAAGTATGATACATAGATAAAAGAAAGAAAATCAAAATCTACAAATGTGCAAAACTTGGGATAAATACTGTTAATGCCAAATTTTCAAGAAATGATTCAGCAGTGGCAAAAGTCAAAGGAAGTTTGTGGTTCAAGTGCAATCTTTCCATCACAGTCAAGGTAATTGAGAATGGAAATATATAGAGATAGTTGACATAGATGAGTGAGGAAGAATATTGACAGGAAGCTAAAAGAAGTATTGGCATGGGCATTGCTATCAAACACATACACACATTAACCTTAGGTGATTATGAAAAACATCCAAAATTATTTCAGCAGGCTTCAATTCAGATGAAAATCCAGATATTGCACACTCTAACACTTCCCTTCAAAATTCCTTGATAGAACTGAGTGAAGAATGGAGATTAGGCACGCTTCTGCCATTATTATGTTTATATTTTCAGACCATTTGTCCCGATATATAAAGCCAACTGCTGATGTGTAAGTGTTAATGTTGTATTTCTCCACTTTTAATTTTAGAAAAATGTTAATGTGAATGCACAACTTTGCATGCAGATTTTAAATGTTATCTATCTACTGTGGATGCAACTGAGCTAGAGGGGAGAAAAAACTGAAGGCAAATTTATTGATGAAATGAAAATGATATGCAGGCAAATCTGTCTGTTGGATCGCAGTATCGCTGAAAGTGTTCTGTTTTATTTTCCTTTGCTGCATGTTCCTGACTGGTTTTGTTTTTTTTTGTAACATTTCATTTTGCTTTTAACTACAACTTAAAGAAACATGAAAACTGTGGGCAAAAACCAATACTAAAATCTGCTAGAATGCCAATTTAAAAAGGCCTTCATGTAGCCCAACACAGCCTTAGTGATGCGAGGCTGTTAGTCATCAGGGCTTAGAGGCCTGTTGTTCAAAGTTTAATCCCCCTTAATCTTCAGGAGGTGGAAAAATACACCAGCATTTGTCGACTTTTGTCAGTCAGTCATTTCAGTTTTAAATACTTGTATTTGCCTAGCAGTTACCCATTAACTGAACTACTATAAGAGGATAAGGAAGAGTATCAACTCATTTATGCATAAATAGATATGTATTGGTTGCTTCCGCTGAATGAGAAGGTACCCAGGTAGAAAGGCAAAAAGACAATGTAACTGGTCTGATATCCAGATCTCCAAGCCTTATGCACTGAGGACCAAAGATTCTACATAAATAATCAGGGAATTGGAATGGTGAAATATACTCAGTGACCACTTTAATGGAAGTACCCAGTCAGCCAATTATGTGGCAGCAATTCAATGCATGAAAACATATATGGTGAAGAGGTTCAGTTGTTGTTCAGACCAAATATCAGAACAGGGTGACTTTGACTGTTGGTGCCAGACTGGGTGGTTTGAGTATCTCAGAAAGTGCCGGTCTTCTGGAATTTTCATGCATGGCAGTCTCCAGAGTTTACAGAAAATGGTTTGAGAAACAAAAATCATTCAATGAGTAGACATTCTTTGGGCAAAAACCCTTTGCTATTGAGAGAGATCAAATGAACGTGGCTAGACAGATTCAAGCTGACAGGAAGGTACAGTAACTTAAATAACCATACACTACCACAGTGATGTGCAGGACACATCTCTGAATACTTACAGTTTAAGCCAGCAACTACTCACTGGTGGAAAACAAAACAAACGATACAAATAAATACTTCATCAATAACAATTTTTCTCATCAAATTTATGGTAAGTGATCACAAACAATAGAGAGGCGAGCGAAGGCAAGGCTGAGTCGCGGGTAGGAGTGTGAGGCGAGACAGGGTTGGGGTGAGCGGAGTGTAGCAAAGTCAGAGCGGAGAAGAGGCAGATTCGAGGCCCATCCACCTAACCCAAGAGTGAGGTTCGATCGATCACTGCCGATTTGGATGGTTCGGCTATGGGCCAAAATGTGGCAGTGAGATCCAGGCCCAGAACATATCAGTGCAACAGAGCCCAGGTCCTAATGCCAGGAATGACCCATTGTCTGGACAATTTAAATCCCCGTCAGATAGATTGAAAAGGCTGAGTGTCAAGTCAAGAGGTGAGGGTTGGGCTGGTTCTGTTCACTGCTCCTCAAAGGTTACTCAGCTCTGCACTAAACTGAGGCTGAGGATGTGGCCTGCTCTGGCTGTTCCAGGCTTTGTGTCTGTGGATTCACTTCTATTCTGAATGCTATTTGCTTACTTCTATTGTTTGCACAATTTGTGTTTTTTTCTCTCTGCGCATTGGGTGTTTGAGGTCCTGTTTTATGGGTTCTTTGCCTTGTGGCTGCCTGTAAGGAGACAAATCTCAAGGTTGTATAATATATAAATACTTTGATAATAAATGTACTCTGAACATTGAACTTTAAACTTTGAATGCTCAACATGTCCAGCCTGAAGTGGATGTGTTACCGCAGCAGAAGACCATGAACGTACACTCAGTGGCCACTTTATTAGGTACAGGAGGTACCTAGCGAAGTGGCTGCTGAGTGTAAGTCTCAATTGTCATTAATCCATATCTGGTTTGGCCTATTTGTTGCTGCAGATCCATTGATGTGACAGATTCCTGATTAGTTAATTTAATAAGGGATACACAGTAAATACTGATCTTACCTACATCCAAGAAATGAATAAAGTAAATCACTGTTGGTTCCAATAGGTAGGGTTAATGAACATTGACTTTAGAAAATGGTGCACTCAATCACCACATGCACTGGGTTGAACAAAGACACTGGAGAGAATTACTGGTAGATAGCAAGCAGTCTCTTTATTTGACAGAATGAGACACAACAGGCATCTTAATTGAGACCCATAAGACTGTAAGACATAGGAACAGAATTAGGCCATTCAGTCCATTGAGTCCGCTCTACCATATCATCATGGCTGCTCCTGGATCCCATTCAACCCCATACACCCACCCTGACCAATCAGGAAGCTATCAACTTCCACTTTAAATATACCCACGGAATTGGCCTCAACCACGGTCTGTGGTACAGCATTCCACAGATTACCATTCTTTGGCTAAAAAAATTCCTCCTTACTTCTGTTTTAAAAGGTCACCCCCTCAATTTTGAGGCTGTGCCTTCTAGTTCTGGATACCCCCACCAGAGAAAACATCCTCTCCACATTCACCTTATCTAGTCCTTTGTCAGGGTCCGGTCCGGTCTGGAATCCGCATTCTGGGTCTCAATCCGGTCCGAGGGCCCCAGACTCCAGGTCCTACAGTTGTCCCTCCCATCACCCGTGCTCCAGTTAGGACCCTCCTGGCTCAAGTGGGCACACCTGTAACTCATTGAGCTGCAGGTGTTTATAAGGGGCCTTGGGACTGGGACCAGGCGGGTGGTTGTTTTGTTCTGTTTCCTGTTTCTCCGCCGGCTCTGAACTTGTCTCTGCATTCTGTTACCCTGCCCGGGCTCAGATCCACTCCTCATCATGCTTCTCTGCCCTGTACCAGTACCGCCAGGTTGGTCCGGTCTCCCACCTTTCTTCCCATGCACTGGTCCCGCTTCTCCGCTCGTTTGTTTTGTTCACGCGGTCGCGCTGCCTGCCGGCCGTTCCCGAGTTTCCCGCTATCATGGCTGTTGTGTTGGTCACCCTGGACCTGTACCAGTTCCTACCCCTTGGGCAGATCCAGCTGACCTGCCGTGGCCTGGCAGGGGTTCTGCCCCCTCCTCCTCTTCCGCCCGGACCCTGGGATAGTGCCCCGCACCTGCCTAGGGGTCCGTGTCGTGCCCAGGCCTCCGGTGATTCTGCCTGGGAGGCGGTCCTTCCCGGGATATATGCGGCCCACCCAGGGAGGGCTCTTTGCCAGCTTATCTAGTGACCTAGACCTGCCTGCCTGCCTGAACCCCGGGGGCCTGTCTGCCTGCCTGCCTGAACTCTGGGAGCCCCGTTCCGCTCTGCCTGCCTGACACTCTATCTACCTGAACCCCAGCTCTACCCTTAAATGCCATGGCATCCCCATCCTGTCCTCCCCCTAGTACTTCAGTGTCTGCGTCCTGCGTTTGGGTCCATCTGGCCGCGTTCCTGACATCCTTTCAACATTCGGTAGGTTTCAATGAGATCCCCACACGTTCTCTAAATTCCAAGTGCAGCCTGTCTAGTGTCTTATAAAGGCTCAACATTATCTCCTTGCTTTTATATTCTATTCCCCTTGAAATAAACACCAACATTGCATTTGCCTTCTTTACCACAGACTCAACCTGTAAATTAACCTTCTGGGAGTCTTGCACAAGGACTCTGAAGGCCCTCTGCACCTTTCAGAGCAAGAGGTCTTCCTAACCCAAAGAGACAGACAGACAGACAGACACAGACATATTTTATTGATCCCAAGGGAAACTGGGTTTTGTTACAGCTGCACCAATCAAGAATAGTGTAGAAATATAGCAACATAAAACCATAAATAATTAAATAATAATAAGTTAATCATGCCAAGTGGAAGTAAGTCCAGGACCAGCCTATTGGCTCAGGTGCCTGACACTCCGAGGGAGGAGTTGTAAAGTTTGATGGCCACAGGCAGGAATGACTTCCTGTGACGCTCAGTGTTACATCTCAGTGGAATGAGTCTCTGGCTGAATGTACTCCTGTGCCTGACCAGTACATCATGCAGTGGATGGGAGTCATTGTCCAAGATGGCATGCAACTTGGACAGCATCCTCTTTTCAGACGCCACCATCAGAGAGTCCAGTTCCACCCCCACAACATCACTGGCCTTATGAATGAGTTTGTTGATTCTGTCGGTGTCTGCTACCCTCAGCCTGCTGCCCCAGCACACAACAGCAAACATGATAGCACTGGCCACCACAGCTTCGTAGAACATTCTCAGTATTGTCCGGCAGATGTTAAAGGACCTCAGTCTCCTCAGGAAATAGCTTCATGGCATTTTATGTGCTAAAGGTCAAAGGACAATTCCATATTTACGGTGCATATGCAATATTTTCTTTGACCTACACACAAACTTCACACCTCCAGCTTTTCATCCACACCACAGACATCTAAATAAATTTTAATCAGCATTGTCTAGTCTTCCAATTAACTGTGGTTTTCAGATTTTAGGAACCCATTGTTCAGAGCTGCATCTTAGATTTAATCCATGGTTCATATTCGCACCTGAAGACTGGTGGCTGAAGTTATTTGCTGTATGTTCTAACCCAAAAAAATGCTCTAACAAATAAAGATAATCACCATTGGTTCCAGTTGGTAGGGTTAATGAACATTGACTTTCGAAAATAACACTCACTTTTACCACCTACGTTGGATTTCTGTGTGCCTCTAATAAATGGATTTGAGGTTCCCAATGCCATTCAACATTTCTTCTTCACCTTGAGGGGTCATGAACCAGAGATTCCAAGTAAATCTTCACATCCTTTATGGAAAAAGACAACATATCACGTAAATAACTATGTTGTCCTTTTCCAGGAAGGATATGAAGGCATCTTTTTCTGCTGATAATTTATTCTGGTAACAACTAGTTGCTTGCATATGGAGCCAACAAATTAGTTCCTCTGAACTGAGGATGCTGGTTCACAAATCCTGCTGGTAGATTTGAAATATTTTGCAGCCTCAACATTGCTAGTATCTCTCCGGTGCTTTGAGGTGTGTGTTACAGGTGAGTCCAAGCCTCAAGACCTTGAATTCAAGTTTTTCAGCTAACATTTCCCTCAGAGAGTCAAAGATTACGCTGGCAAACTAAAGGCAATGATGAATTTCAGCACTGATAGCTGCCTTTGCTGAGGGCCTCTTGAGGTTCAGGAAGTTGTCCACAAAAAGTGCACAGTCTTACTGTCAATAGAGCACTGCATTACAGTGCTGGAAATTGCCTCCATTCCTAGCCCTCACTACTGACTATGTGGAGTTTGCATGTTTTCCCTGAGATGGCATGCATTCTCCTCCGGGTCCATCAGTTTTTTCCCCCCACATCCCAAAGATTGGGTCAGTTAAAATCACTATGTGTGTCTGTCACTGTCATTCTCACTGGCAGTAAATCTGTATGTGTAGCTCCTTTTCACTGTCTTTCTCTCTCTCACTGTTTGCCTCGAGAAAGTGTGTGTGTGTGTGTGTGTGTGTGTGTGTGTGTCTTTTTCATTCTGTCTTTTGTCTCACTATCTCACTCTCAACATTTGTCTCTGTTTCCTTCATCTTTGCCTCATGACATTATTTTCTCTCCTCTCAATTTCTCTCACTGTCTGCCTCTTTTTGTCCTCAGTATCTGTCCCATCCTTCCATGTAGCCAGTCTTTGCTCTGTAAGTACTCCTTTGTAAAACTGACTCTGGGACCTATACACTTTACTGGGCAATGATACTAAGTTTATACTCCTTATCTGATTCAAAATCCACATCTGCTTCTGAGGATCAAGATTTTACACCAAGCCAACCATTTAAATACTAAGGCATATCAGCAAAATCCTGTCCAAAAAGGCAAGTGTTTTATCAATAGGATTTGATGGGGTTTGGAGTTCAAAGCCTTGGAGCCTTGGCAGCTGAAAACAGTGGAGTGAGGAAAGCTGGGAAAGTGCAAATGGCAAAATTGGTAGATCTTAATGGGTTCTTCAATTGGAGGAGACTAGAGAAGGGGAGAGAGATACAGAATAACTTTGAAATCAAGGATAACTGTGTTAAGGTGAAGATTTTGCCATGTCTGAAGTCAATTGGCCAAGTCCAATGACTGGACTTGGTGTGGGTTGCTTGGTGGATAATGTTCTAACCCTTTTCTCACTCTGTCCTAGCCTTTTTTTACAATGGCATCCACTGAATGCAAACTTCACCCTTCAACAAATATATTGAAGTTAGTGCAGGAAACCACAATAATTTATTCTGACATCTTCAACATTTCCTTAGAGACCTATAAATATTCCTTTAAAATTGGCATTGTTAACATTATGAACCACTTTTTTATTGCTTTAACCATCTCGCTAGAGAGGGACCTTTCATCAAGTGAACTCACTTAAACGCTCCTCTTATGTATGAATTATCAAAGACAATTATAAAGATCAAATCAATTAAGCCAACACTGCTAATTGGTACCAATAAAAAGCAACTGAAGGTTGAAGGTTCAAAGTAAAATCCCCAAGTGTGATCCAAGTGTCCAGCTCATACTGAGCCTTGAGAAACAGGAATTATTGTTATACTTAAAAGAATAATAATTACCTAATCCAAAGGTGAAGTGACATTTGATAAATGTAGAGGGTGGAATTAGATCTCCAGACCTATTGTCCCACCAGAGTATTACTGCCTTTGCCAAGTGCTGGTGAAGCAAGAAATAGGAAGATTGTATATCTAAATTCCAGACAAAGGAGCTGATGCAGGAGGGAGGGCTTGAGGTACTTGGATCATGGACCTCTCTTCCAGGACTGGTGGAACCTGTAAAAAAAGTAGGGACTGCACCTAAATGGGTGGGGTATCAGTATCCTTGCAGAGAGGTTCGCTAGTGCTATCGGTGAGGGTTTAGAATGGTGTGGCAGGGGCTTAAAGAAACAGAGCAGCCAGCCAACAGGTGGAGGAATTGAGTTGAAGGTAGAGGCCAAGTCAAGTACGGCTGAGAGAATGGGCAGTCTGGGCCAGGTTTATGAACTTGGTGAGATTAATGTGCTGAGATATATTGATTTGATGCAAAGAATGTTGCAAGTAAGCAGACGAATTTAGGGTCTGGGCTAGTGCTTGTAGTGCTGGACTATAGTGTTGTAGATATTAGAGAAAGTTGGTTGAGAGGAGGAGGGAACTGGCAGCTCAATGTTCCAGGATTCAGGTGTATTAGAGAGGAGGGCAATAGAGATGGGGGTGTTACACTCAAGATCAGAGCGAATATCACAATGGCACTTGGAGAGTACATCCCAAAGGGGAAATCCAGTGAGCAAGTGTGGGTAAGGCTCAGGAGTAAGAAATGTGCAATGCACGCAGGTTCGTACCCCACTCCTGGTACCAAGTGTTGTAGCGTAAATGAAATCACCGGAGAGAGAGAGTTACCGGTAGATACAAAGCAGCTTCTTTATTTGACAAAACCAGGTTCAGTAGGCATCATACGGGCAGAGACGCTTTCGGTGGAATGGTTTGCTAGCCCAATGTGGGCTTGATATTTATTTGCTAAACACAAAGGACAATTCATATTTGCAAGTATTGACAATGCTTTCTTTAGAAGCTTTCATACTTTTTGATTAAATCCATTCCACCGGAGCCAGCAGCCATCGGGCTGGTATTGTTCCAAACTGAATCCACAATATGTTTATTTGGTATTTTACATGCTTAACATGAAGGACAATCCATATTTACAAAGTATAGATAAGGCTGTCTTTGAAACTAGCCCCAGGCACCAGCAGCGTATTCTGGTATTCACAGCTTTTAGGAAATGCATCGTAAAACAGAAGAGTGGTGGCCGAAAGCCATTTGCTAAGTGTGAATGACCTAAACCCAAAATTCACTCAAACAATCACTATGACAGGGTTAAACTATCACCATCATGTGCCATACTCTGCCAGAGCCTCGGCGACCACTTTCTTCCACTGCGATCTGTCAGCAGTCCGACCTCTTGCATCTCTGGCGGTGAGGCTGGTCCACTTCTTGACGTTGTCGTTCCAGGTTGTCCTCTGTCTGCCTCAGGAGTGGCTTCCTTCTACTCTGCCCTCAAGAACAGTGCATTCCAGTGTGTCATCAGTTCTTGAGATGTGTCCAAAATAACAAAGTTTTCTTTGGATAATGGTTACCAGAAATATTGGTTTTGTGCCAATCCTTTCTAGGATGAAATTGTTGGATCTCCTTTCAATGTATGACACCCTGAGGATCCATCTGTATGTCCACATCTCAAATGCTGTCAACTTCTTTTCATCAGCTGCTTTTAGAGTCCATGTTTCACAGCCATACAGGGTTACTGGCCAGACGAGACTCTTAAGGAGGCGTATCTTGGTGTCAGTGCTCACAGATCTATCTTTCCAGATGTTCCAGAGTTTGGTAGTGCTTGTGCGTGCCATTGCTAGCCTTCGCCTACTTCCTGTCTGCATTTGTTTGTGTCATTTAGTTCTGCACCAAGGTGTACAAAGGTGGACACTTGTTCGATCTTAAACACAAAGCGCACTGCAGATGCTGTGGTCAAATCAAGACGTACAAAAAAGTTAGATGAACTCAGCGGGTTGGGCAGCATCAGTTGAAAGAAGCAGTCAACATTTCGGGTTGAGACCCTTCGTCAGGACCCTTGCTCGATCTTATCATTTCCAATGTAGATGTCAGCCTGAATTGCAGTTTCACTTATCACCATAACTTTGGTCTTTTTGCCATTTGTCAGCAATCCAAATTCAGCAGAAACTTTTGCAACATTATTGAGTAGTGCTTGTAGGTCTTTGTCTGTTGTGGCCTGCAGAGCTATGTCATCTCAAGTTACTGATGGTTCTTCCTCCTATTTTAATGCCAATGTTGTCTGAAATTAAACTATAGTCTTCCTAATAGCACCAGGAGGTAGAGGAACAAATACACTACAGGCAGATTATGGACAGCTGTAAAATTGTCAAAGTGGGTGATTTTAATTTCCCCAGTCTGAACTGAGATTCCCTTACTCCCAAAAGCTCATAATAGGCAAACTATGCCAAGAGAATACAGGAGTAGTTAGTCTCAAAACAATAGGTAGAAAGTACAACTAGGAAAGGAACCATAGAAGACAAGGTACTGGGAAATGAACATGGCCAGGTGATTAGTGTCATAATGGGAGAGCATATTGGGAACAGTGATCAGAGCTCCATAGGTTTTCAGATAGCTATGGATAAGAATAAGACTGGATCTCAGGAGAAACTGCTAAATTGCTGAAAGACTAATTACACAAATATTAGGTTGAAACTGCAGAGAGTAGATTGGAATGGCTGTTAATGGGTAAGACCACATCTGTAAAGTGGGAGTTGTTTAAAGGCCAGCTGGTCAGTATTCAGAACCACCACATTCCCAAGGAAGAAGGACAAGTTTGGGAAGGTTTTAGATGTTGAAAAGTTAGCCAAGGAGGAAAAGGAAGCATATGTAAGGTTTAAGAAGGTGAAATAAGACAGTGCCTTTAAGGAATATAATGGACGTTTTCAACCTCTCACTGCAATTCCTGAAGTTCTCACTTGCTTCAAAAAGGCATCTATTATACAGTTCCCAAGAACAATGTGGGCTGCCTTAATGACTCTCGCCCAGTAGCCCTCACATCAACAGTGATGAAATGCTTTGAGAGGTTGGTCATGACTAGACTGAATTCCTGCCTCAGCAAGAACCTGGACCCATTACAATTTGCCTATCGCAACAATAGGTCAACAGCAGATGAAATCCCAATGGTTCTCCACGTGGCTTTAGACCACCTGGACAACACAAACACCTACATCAGGATGCTGTGCATCGACTATAGCTCAGCATTTAATACCATCATTTCCACAATCCTGACTGAGAAGCTGCAGAACCTAGGCCTCTGTACCTCCCTGTGCAATTGGATCCTCGACTTCCTAACTGGAGGACCACAATCTGTGCGGATTGGTGATAACATATCCTCCTCACTGACGATCAACACTGGCGCACCTCATGGGCGTGTGCTTAGCCCACTGCTCTGCTCTCTATATACACATGACTGTGTGGTAGGCATTGCTCAAATGCCATCTATAAATTTGCTGACGATACAACCATTGTTGATAGAATCTCAGGTGGTGACGAGAGGGTGTACAAGAGTGAGATATGACAACTACTGGAATGGTGCCGCAGCAACAACCTGGCACTCAACAACCGGCACTCGTAAGACGAAAGAGCTGATTGTGGACTTCAGGAAGGGTAAGACAAAGGAACACATACCAATCCTCAGAGGGATCAGAAGAGGAGAGATGAGCAACTTCAAGTTCCTGTGTATCAAGATCTCTGACAAACTAACCTGGTCCCTAAGTATCAATGTAGTTATAAAGAAGGCAAGTCAGCAGCTATACTTTATAGGGAATTTGAAGAGATTTGGCACATCAACAGATACACTCAAAAACTTCAATATTGTACCGTGGAGAGCATTCTGACAGGCTGCATCACTGTCTGGTATGGAGGGGCTACTGCACAGGACCAAAAGAAACTGCAGAGGGTTATAAATCTAGTCAGCTCCATCTTGGGTACTAGCCTACAAAGTACCCAGGACATCTTTAGGGAGTGATGTCTCAGAAAGGCAGCGTCCATTATTAAGGACCTCCAGCACCTAGGGCAGGCATGGGCAAACTACGGCCCGGGGGCCATATCCAGCCCGTTAAGCTTTTTAATCCGGCCCGCAGAACTTGATGAAATTATATTAATAAACCTTGTTAACGTTTTTTCCCCGCAATTCTAGCGTTTTCCCAATAGATAACGCACTCTATATACGTTGACCTTTGTTGAGGAGCAGCGTATTACTCCACATTTGCGCTTTACTCTTTGTTCAGCTCGACCTATTTGTGTGAACAGGCGTTCAGCGTCATGAACATCAACAAAGGAAGCCACAGATCCAAGTTAACTGACCAACACCTCAGATCCATCCTGAGAATCGCCACAACAAAACTAAATCCAGACTTTGATGCGCTGGCTAAAAGGGGAGACCAACAACTCTGTTCCCACTGAAATTAAAAATAAGTTTCTTCGTTGTGTTATGTAAAAAATGCATTTGAAAATATTTTTTTCAATAAGCCTTACATGTTACATGTCATTTCTGTTAAGTGATGGACATGAGTAGTGCGCAGGTGCACGTACGTTCTCAAAATAAAAAATGCGCTCCAGATCAAATAACGCGCTCCGCATACTGGCGCGCTGTCACTGTTCTGTCCTTGTGCTGGTCGTTGTTGAGTTTTGGCACAGGGGACAATTGAATAAGAAGGAGCAGGACAAGTAGACCTGCATCTCCTACCGTTTTTGAAATAAAGACAGTCAGGAGGAGAGTGATGATGATAATATCTTGAAGGATAACAGAATTTTCAGTGTTTTAAAATAATAACTGTTACTATTAAAAAAGCTGTATTTTATTCATTTAATTTTCAGTGTCTTAAAAGTCATTTCAATAAATAACTAAATACCATGGGACTTCAAAGACAGATATTTTGTTGTAATGCATTTGTTCATTTTCAATTGAAATTAAAGCACATGTTTTCTGCATATCCCATGATATTTTATTTTCTCTTATCAGGTGTATTACCAAAACACTCCGTCCATCTGCTCCTGGTCCAGCCCCCCTGTCAAATTTTAGAACCCTTTGTGGCCCACAAGTCAAAAAGTTTGCCCACCCCTGACCTAGGGCATGCCCTTTTCTCACTGTTACCAGGAGATGCAGAAGCCTGAAGGCACACACTCAGTGATTCAGGAACAGCTTCTTCCCCTCTGCCATCCAATTCCCAAATGGACATTGAATCTTTGGACACCACTTTTTTTTAAAAAAACATACAATATTTGTGTTTTTGCACTTTTTAAATTAATCGATTCAATATATGTAATTGATCTACTCATTTATTTATTATTTTATTTTATTTTATATTTTCTCTCTGTAAGATTATGTATTGCATCAAACTGCTGCTGCAAGGTTAACAAATTTCACGTCACATGCTGATGATAATAAACCTGATTCTGATTCTGAGAACTTAAACAGGGAATCAAGAGAGCTTAAAGGAGCTACGAAATGCTTTTGGTGTGTTGGACTAAAAAGAATCCTAAAGACACTTTATAGATACATTACAATAAGGCAGTAGCCAGGGAGGGAGCAGGGTCACTCAAGGAGAAGAGAGGGAATTTATGCCTGGAGTCTAGGGAAGTAAGTGAAATGCAAAAGATGTATTTTACATTGGTATTCACCAAGGAGAAGGACATATAGTGAAATCAGGGAGGGGTAGGCTGATATTCTTGGGCATGCTGATATCTAGAAAGAGGTGGTGTTGAGGAATGTCCACAGGGACAGATGGGATCTATCCCAGGTTATTGAGAGAAGCAAAGGTGGAGTTTGCTAGAGCTTAGACAGGTCTTTGTAGCCTGTTTAGCCACAGACAGTGCCCCAGAGCACTGGAGACTAGCTAATGTGGTTCACTTGCAGTATTTAAGCAGGGCAATAGAGACAACTCAGGCTTAAGGGGCATTGAGACACACGCAAAAAGAGGCTAGGAATGGAGAGAAGGAGACCACAAGCAAGCAAATTCTGTTCCTATGTCTTGAGGTTTTATTTAGGGAGGAGGCAGGAGAATGGGGTTGAGAGGGATAATAAATCCACCATGATGGAATCGGGGAGCAGATTCAGTAGCCAAATGGATTAATTCTGCTCTAATGTCTTAAGAACTCATGATCAAAAATGCAGTTCAGATTGGAAACATGATTGGCATAGACATTGTGGGCTGAAGAGCCTGTCCCATTCTATGCTTGTTTCCATGTGGAGTCTGCGGGTCAGTGGCTTTATTCTTAGATGCTGTATTCATTTGCTTTGGATTTTTTTTGATAGGAGATGATGAGTGGGGGAAGGGGATTCACATTTTACATTCGCTCTCCAATACCAAATCTACTTCAGCTCAGAGAGCATAAAAAATGAAGCTTTGCTTCAAATTTGCTCCAGTATCAACTTCTGATTGTTAATTTTGCATTGTGCGAGGAACATTATTTCAGGATGGGATGACTGGCATTAATCCATTTCATATTTACATTTTTTGCATTGAATCGCTGATTGAATTTTGATTTCACTGCTTCTTGCTATCTCACGCTTCGTGGCAATGTATTTGCAGTCCTGTCCATCTCGCCACTGTGGTGTTAGCTGCTCAAACACAATCACATTTTCCGATTGAAAATGTAATTATGAAGTAGACTGATAGCAACTGTCCTAGCTTCCGGACTCTCTCACTGCCTTAAAGAGACATGAGAGAATGTGCTTGGAGACACAGTTGCAGTCAATGCACAAAGTTGAGTAAACCAGCAGACATCCAGCATTATTATACATCCAGATATTCTCCTTGGTCCTGTTCTATCTCAGGGTAATATTTCGTCCCTCATTCATTACAGCTACACAGAGCTGCAGCCTTGCAATGCCAGAGACATGGATTCAATTCTGAACTAAACTGCTGTAACTGAGAGAAATATTGGAGTGCTGCAGATATATCAGAGAGACTTACTGCAAGTGGTGATCGACATATCAGTGTCACAGTGAATACTGAGGGATATATCAAATGGAGAGAGAAAAATGGAAACTATTGGCCTAACATAAGTCAGAGGTAAAAATCTAAAAGCAATTATAGAGGATGTGGTAACAGGATGCTGAGAAAAGAATAATAGGATTGAGCGTAGTCAACAGAAAATTATGAAAGAAATCAATTTTGACTAATCTGTGTGGAGTTTGCACTTTCTCCCTGTGACCACATGTTCTTTGTTTCCCACATCCCAAAGGTGTTAGGTTAATTGTCCACTGTCCAATGTAGATACACACACACACACACACTCTAGTATAGCATATACAACATTACTTCTATATTTATAGTTTGATTAAGCATTCTTGTTTGTTCAAATAATTATTTTACAGGTTACATATAAATACGTGAATTACGTACATCATCAAACATAATGCGTGCATGCCTCACTTAAAGTAAACACAATGTTAGACCCTGTCAGGAACGCGGCCGGATGGACCCAAACGCAGGACGCAGACACTGAAGTACTAGGGGGAGGACAGGATGGGGATGCCATGCAATTTAAGGGTAGAGCTGGGGTTCAGGTAGATAGAGTGTCAGGCAAGCAGAGCAGAGCGGGCTCCCGGAGTTCGGGCAGGCAGACAGGTAGACAGGCTCCCGGGGCCGCATATGTCCCGGGCAGGGCTGCCTCCCAGGTGGAAACACCGGAGGCTTGGGCATGACGCGAACCCCTAGGTGGGTGCGGGGCACAATCCCAGAGTTCCGGCGGAAGAGGAGGACGGGGCAGAAGAGAGCCCTCCCTGGGTGGGCCGCATATGTCCCGGGTAGAGTCACCTCCCAGGCGGAAACATCAGAGGCCTGGGCACGATGCGTAACCCTAGGCGGGTGCGGGGCACTATCCCAGGGTTCGGGTGGAAGAGGAGGATGGGGCAGAACCCCTGCCAGGCAGCAGCAGACCAGCCAGGCCTGCCCATTGGAGGCAAGGGGTAGGAAACAGGCATAGGTCCAGGGTGACCAACACAACTGCCATGATAGCAGGAAAATCAGAAACAGCCAACAGACAGCGCGACCGCGCAAACGAAACAAACAAGTGGAGAAGCAGGACCAGAGAACAGGAAGAAAGGTGGGGGAGCAGACCAAACTGGCAGTACTGGTACAGGGCAGAGAAGCTTGATGAGGAGTAGATCTGAGCCCGGGCAGGATAACAGAGTGCAGAGAAGAGTTTGGAGCCAGCAGAGAAACCAGAAACAAAACAACCACCCACCTGGTCCCAGTCCCAAGGCCCTTTCTAAACACCTGCAGCTCAATAAGTTACAGGTGTGCCTCCTTGAGCCAGGAGGGTCCAAACTAGATCACGGGTGATGGGAGGGACAACTGCAGGACCCGGAGTCCGGAGCCCTCGGACCGGATCGAAACCCGGAATGTGGACTCCGGACCGAACCCTGACAGACCCGCATTCCTGGACTCCTGTGTCTTCTTTTGAATTAGGTTAATGTTCTGAAGTTACAAAACATAACATGCAGGTGAATGGTAGACTGAGTGTGTATGAGGGTGGGGTGGGGGAGAGTTGTGGAAAATAAGGAAACGAATTTTAAAAGTAGTGAATGGACGGTTGAAAGTTTGTGTGGTCTTGGTGGTTTGTAGGGTATGTTTCTGTGTTGTATCTCCCTATGACTTCATGAGCCACAGAAGTTTCTTTCCATATTCTGCATAACTTCCAACCAGGCCAACCTACAAAGTTTTGTTTCTCAAAATATGAAGAGTTGTATTGTTGTGAATAGTGATGGATATGTCATAGGAAGTGATATGAAAAAATGGAGCATATACCGGGGTGTTATAATGAATAGTAAATAGTGAGGAATATGTCAGAAAAAGTTACATGAACAATGAGTGATGTATTCAAGACAGTTGTAATGGATACTGTGAGATATATTAGAGACAGAGTGTGTGATGTTGGATACATTGGAGTTATTGTGAATAACAACAGATACAGTATATCTGAGTAGGATATAATCAACTATAACGAGCATCGGGAGAGACTACAACTGAGGGAAATATTACCATAAATCTTGGGTAATATATCATAGAGTCTTACTACAAGTGGTGATGGAAATAATCCGACAGAGTTTCTGCGAATAGTGAGGGTTATATCAAAGGGAGAGAGAAAATGGATACTGTTGCTCTAACGTAAGTCATGGGTAAAATCCAATTTTAAAGGAAGTGAGAACAGGAAACTGAGAAAACAATGATGGCATTGAGCAGGACCAACAGGAACTTATGAAATGGAAATAAAGTTTGACAAATCTGTCAGAGATTGTTTGAGGTTATAACTAACAGGAAAGGAATAGAATTGAAAAATAGAGGACTGATAAGATGTTCAGAAGGTCTTTGCAGTTAACATATTGGCATAGCTGAAGATGAACTCTCTGACAGATAATGGAGATCAGATAAAAACTGATTTCTTTATGGTTCTCAAGATGTAATGAGCAGTGTGCCAAAGGGATCAGCACTGGGGACTCAACCTTTTACAATTCATATGAATGACTTCGACAAATACACCAAAGGTATCATTGCTTCATTTACTGATGACATAAAGATAGCCAGAAAATTAACTTGTAAAGTGAATATAAAGAGGCTGCAAAAGGATATAGTTTGGTTCAATAAATAGACAGACGTGACAAATGGAACATGATGTGGGAAAATGTGTAAGTGCCATTGTGGTAGTGTTAGATCCATGGGTTATGACTGAATTAAAAAATGGCTGCAGTCACTTAGCACTTTCACGCAAGGGTGTTTATTAAGAGGGGTGTGTGTGTGTGTGTGTGTGTATTTACCAAGTGCTCTCCATCACAGGAAGGAAGTAGAAAAATGAAGCATATTATGTAATTAAAACACGAGCAAGACTGCAGATGCTGGAAATCCAGGGCAACACACAAAAAATGCTGAAGGAACTCAGCAGGTCTGGCACCATCTTTGGAAAAGAATAAACGGTCGATGTTTCGGGCTGAGACCCTTCACCATAGATTTCCTTCTTTCACTATCTAATTTCATTTATGTGTAATTTATACTCTTGGTGTTGTCTAAACCTGGCAATGCTGCTGCAAAGCAAGTTTTCATTGTCTCTGTACCTCTCCATAGTTGGGAATATAACAATCAATTTGACCTGTATTGATTTGAAATTGCAGAGCTTTGGGATGCTGGAAGATCTGAGTGGTAACAAACTCAGGGCATGCCAAATACATGTACATACCACAAACATATAAAGATTGTTGCATTGAATAGTGAAGGATGTATTGAGGATTGTTACAAAGAATAGCAGGGCATACGTGAGGGATCATGGCAGTGAATTGTTAGGAATTTATCAGAAATGATTCCAATGGGTAGTGGGGATGATATCATTTTTGCTGGCAGAAATAAGTTTTATCACTACTATGTTGAGAAGTGTGAGGCAAATCAATGTTATATTGAACAGTACTGGGCTCACAGTGTAGGCTTCATATCAAAGAACGTTAGAGCAGGAGATGTAAGTTATATCTGAGTGGGATAGGGAGGTATATAGATGTGGAGACGATCAGAGTGTTATCACCTAGTCTGTGTGATACATCAGAGTGTTAAAGAGATATGCTTGGGTATACCAATGTTACAGTGAGGTGTGGCTTTTATTGGAATACCACAGTCAGGGCTGTGGAGTCTATCAAAGTGTTGCAGTGAGGCGAAAGGAGTACGGACATCAGACCATGAATGAGAAAGGTTGTCTACCAAGTGTAAGGAGATCAATTAGAGAAGCAGGGTATGCTGCAGTGCATGATTTTAAGGTCTATCATTGTCAGAATGAATGGCTGCAAGGCCTATTACAGGAAAGCCAATGTAGTTTTGTACTGTTTTCTTGTTTTGGACTTTCAATTTGATGTGTCCTCAAGAGAGAAAATATATAACAGACATGGAAAGGAAAAACTAAAAGGGAAAAGGATACTTCTCTTCCATTTTTGGTTGCCAACTCAGACTTCTATATCAGGTCCTGTCCTTCGTGGCCAGAACCGTAAACAAGTTGAAAATAGAATGAAGGTCTGATTGAATCCATCTGCTGCACCTGGTGGCAATGTTTAATCCTAATTGAAGGAAATGAGCTCTGCGAGCAGAGTAATGGGAGATGACACTGGTGGTATCAGCAGCAGGCCAGAGATGGGCCCTGCTTTTAAATCAGCCCTCTACACTGTAATTCCCCTGCACCGTCCTTTCAATCAACAAGCGAAGAAAACATGGAAAGGGTGAGAAAGTCCCAAATGAAGAAACCAACATTGCTTTTGTTTAAATGAATACCCCTGTGAAGCTTTTACTGATACTAAATAAGTTGCAAACATTATCATTGTCATAGTTGCCCTATCATAACAGAGTGCACTGGCTTTTCCCAGGGTTGGGGAAATCAAGAGCTAGAGGGTGTAATCTTCTTGTTTAAGACAGAGCTGGTGAAGCCCCAAGACTACTTATCAGTGGCAAACAAAACAAAGAATACAGCTAAATACTTTACGAATAATACTTACTCTGCTAAAATTTTTTGGTAAACAATCACCTCAAACAATAGAGAGGAGAGCAGAGGCAAGGCAGATTCGAAGCCCCTCTGGCAAAACCAAGAGCAAGCAAAGACACGAGCTTTCATCAAGCTAAGCACCATGTTGACTTGGGGAGGTTGGCTACGGATCAAAATGTGGGAGCAGTGACCAGGCCCAGAGCAAAGCGAAGCGACAGGGCCCAGGTCCTAGAGCGAGGAACAATCCGATGTTTGGACGATTTAGATGCTGGGCTAAGATTGAAAAGGCAGGGGATCGGGACCAGATGCGAGGGTCCAACCAGTTCTGCTCGCTGCTCCCTGATGCTTACTCGGATCTGCGCTGAACTGAGGCTGCGGTCTGCTCCAGGCTTCGTATCTGCGGATTCACTTTTGTTCTGAATGCTATTTGCTGACTTTTATTGTTCGCACAATTTGTGTTTTTATTCTCTCTGCACATTGGATGTTCGGTGAGTGTTTGACATTCATTTTTAATGGGTTCCTCTGGGTTTCTTTATTTTGTGTCTGCCTGTTAGGAAACAAATCTCAAGGTTGTATAATATATACTTCGATAATAAATGCACCTTGAACTTTGAGCTTTGGAGATTTAGGGGGAAACCTTTTTGTTTCCCCACACAGAGGGTGGAACAAGTATGTGGAACAAGCAGACAGAGGAAATGGTCAAGGCTGGATGATACCAATTTTTAAAAGATGGTCAGCCAGGTACATGGATAGGAAAGGTTTCGAAGGACATGATGACCATCAAGTACTTATTTTTACACCAAATCTCCCCACATTCATATCAACTTGGAATAATCTACTATGCACCATTAACCTTTTAATCCACACATTTTTGGGATGAGGGAGGGAACCCATGTGGTGACAGAGAGCACGGGGAATCAGGATTGAACCCAGATCACTGGAACAGTGAGGGAATGGCTCTACAGACTGAGCCAAGGTGCCATCTCCATTGTGATGGATTTCTGGAATTTGGCAGTGTGGAGCATAGGCTTTATGTTCAAGTTCACTTTGAGATTCAAGTTCAAGTTCAGTTTATCGTCATTCAACCATACACATGTATACCACCAAATGAAACAATGTTCCTCCAGACCATGGTGCAGAACACACGACATATAACACATGAGGTAATATTCCTACTAGTAAATTTACAAATAATAAGATGCATTTATGAGACAAGTTAAAAAGTAAATGGCATAATGCTATTGGAGCTACATATGTGATGAGACTTAAGAAGTGACAGAGAGTTCAGTCGCTTTTTGGCTCGGGAGATGAAGCTGTTTCCCATCATAACAGTTTTTGCTCTAATGCTATGGTACCTCCTGCCTGATGATAGGGGGTCAAAGAGATTGTTGGACAGAAGGGAGGGATCATTTACAGTGCTAATGACCCTACATGCACAGTGCTCCTGATCAATAGGTGGAAGATGATCCTATCGGCAGTACTCATAATCCTTTGTAGGGACTTGCAGTCCATTGCCTTGGCATTCCCACAGCAGACAGTGCACTCTCAATGGTGCTCCTGTAAAAATTGAGTGGGGAGAGGTGGAGGCACACTTGCATATTTACATCTCTGCTGGAAGTAAAGATGCTGCTGTGTTTTCTTGACCAGAGAGGCGACATTGAGTGACCAAGTGTCATCATCTGTTATGTGCACTCCCAGAACTAACTCTGTCCATGGAAAAGCCAGATATATATAGTCAGCATGCGCCATCCTAAAGTCCTTTTATATATTGGCGAGACCCGATGCAGACTGGGAGACCGTTTCACTGAACACCTACGCTCTGTCCGCCAGAGGAAGCAGGATCTCCCAGTGGCCACACATTTTAATTCCATGTCCCATTCCCATTCTGATATGTCTATCCATGGCCTCCTGTACTGTCGAGATGAAGCCACACTCAGGTTGGAGGAACACCACCTTATATTCCGTCTGGGTAGCCTCCAACCTGATGGCACAAACGTTGACTTCTCTAACTTCCGTTAATGCCCTCCTCCCCTTCTTACACCACCCCTATTTATTTATTTATCTATTTATCTATCTATCTGTTTATAATTTTTTTCCTTTTTTTCTTTTTTTTCTCTCTTTCCCTCTCACAATAACTCCTTGCCTGTTCTCCATCTTCCTCTGGTGCTCCCTTCCCCCTTTCTTTCTTCCAAAGCCTTCCATCCTATGATACTCCCCTTTCTCTAGCCTTGTATCCCTTTTGCCAATCAACTTCCCAGCTCCTAGCTTCATCCCTCCCCCTCCTGTCTTCTCCTATCATTTCGGATCTCCCCCTCCCCTCCCACTTTAAAATCTCTTACTATCTCTTTTTTCCGATAGTCTTGACGAAGGGTCTCGGCCGGAAAGGTCGGCTGTACTACTCCCTGTAGATGCTACCTGGCCCGCTGCATTCCACCAGCATTTTGTGTATGTTGTCCACAATCATCTCTTCGGTCTTGTCCACGTTGAGACTAAGTTCTTATTCTTCCACCATTCTACCAGCTGCTCCACCTGCTCCCTGTATGCTGACTCATTGTCCTTGTCGATGAGGCCAACCACTGTCGTATCAGTGAACTCGATGAATCGGTTCAAACTGGATCAAGCAGTGCATTCATGCATCTGCAGCATTAGTAGCAGTGGGTTGAGCACGTTATGGAGCTGGAAATTTTTCTGCCAACGCAGACTGACTGTGGCCTTTCGATCAAGAAGTCCAAGCTCCAGTTACAGAATGAGGTGCTGAAACCCAACAAGGACAGTTTATCCAACAACTTCTGAGGGCTGATTGTATTAAATGCCAAACTGAATAGCGTCTTGACATATGAGGCGCCATTTTGCAGGTGAAACGGAATGGATAGGAGGTTGATATAGAACCAAAGTCAGGGTAACAGAGGGGCATTTCAGCATTTGAGGAACTCACAGGGAGAGGAGAGGATAAAAAGAGATTCTAATACATATTAAACTGGAATTTAAAAATTGAGAGTTTTCGGTCAGCAAGGAGAAAATGTTTGTTGAGCATATATGGAGGGAGGAGGGGAACTGTGCATGATCAGCTTAAGTATACATATTCCCATAGACAAGGAGCAAAGTGCCGAAAACCAATCTTGTTTTAGTGCTGTCAAAAGCTGTTGAATTTATAAAATTGTGCCAGTGTTGAAAGTGTTCAGAGCTGCAGGGCTGTGTGTTTACAGAGAGTGCATTTACCTTGATGCCTACCTTGTTATTTTGGTTGATTCTGATGAATATGTAATCCCAGCTCGGGCTTCAAATCCTATAGCAAGCTCCAGAGGATAAAGTTTCTTTAAAAGGTTTTATTTGTTTATTGGTTCCCTGTCAGCTCCAATACAAGTTTCCCTTCTAACAAACTATATTAGCTCTAAGAAGCAAGCTCACTTGACACATTGTCACTGACAGCTTCTACCCTACCCCAAGAGCCCGCCCCCTTTCCAATGATACACTTCCCTTTCTTCTCAAGTCCAGCCAGTCTTCTCTGCTGAAGTTTTTTTAAATAAATCAGAAGGTATCAAATTCTTCAGCCATAAAGTTACACAATTCACTTCACTGCAGGTTACCACAACCTGTAGCATTCCCTGTGCATCGTCAGTCACGGAGAATGACAGCATTAGTGTCCCACCCTCACATAGCCTTCAAGGTGACTTTCCACTCTAACCTGGAGAGAAAGGATGTGCCTGGGTCAGTGTCGGGTGCCCAACCGATCAAGCAGCTGCTTCACAGCACAAGAGAACTGGATTCAGTCAGGAAGTTCTCCCTAGGACTGCATGGACTTTCTCAGCATTGCTCTGGTTGCCTCCCACAGCCCAAAGAATTGTGATCTGTTAGATTAATTGGGCACGATCAATTGATGCTAGAGTGCCCTGAAGAAGCAGAATCTCAGGGGAGTTGATAGGAACGTGGAGACAATAAAATGTGTTAAGGTAAGAATGGGAGGCATGAATTCACCAGGCTAAGGAGCCTGTTTGTATGCTGTATCCCTCTGTGAGTCTATGGCTTTATACTTCTAGTTCCCTAATATACAAATAAACAATGCTACCTCAGAAGGTCAACAACATTTTTAGAAAGTGAAACAGGGCTAGCATTTCATGTCAAAGATTTGGGTTTTCACTTGCTTCTAACCTGATACACTAACTCTGTTTCACTTTACATACGTTCTGTCTTATGTGCTGAGTGCTTCCAGCATTTTCTATTATTTCTAACATCCGGATTTTCCAATTTTTCTCTATTCCTTCCTACCTCTACGGAAGCACCAATTCCTCTGGGATTGCATACGCTCAAATCAAAGGGGGCATCCATTTTCTCTGAGAAACTAGAGAAGGCCTTCGAGTACAGGTTTGTCCACATCAAGAAAATAAGAAACTGGAATTGGAGAGAAATTCCAAAGAAGTTCTGCTTACCCAGCCAGCAATCCTTTGAAAATCAGTGACATGCAAAGGCCAGAATCGGAGATCTGTAGAGATCTCAGAGGACTGTAGTTCTGGAGAAGACAACAAAAATAGAGAAGAGTGAGGCTATGAGGAAAAGTGAGGAATAAGAAAGGAGGGATTGGAATTGAAACCAAACACTTGGTTCAAGAAATGGGTTTTGCAGATCTTTTGAAAGTGTGGAGAGAATCATGGAAAGAGTATGTTTGAGAAGATAAGCTAATATAGCAGATCCAAAGTCGTGGATGGATCTGTGATTAGTGCAAAGATAGAAGGATTGACTAAAATTAAAAGGCAAAATTCTGAGGAATTGAGAGGAGCTATAGGACTGGCTAACATATTGTTCAGCATTGAAATTATGGTATATTCATCCATTACAGACATTATAACAAATATAGTCAGGAATTTGTCTGGGTTGTTTCCAAGGACGAACTCTTTCATCTATAATCTTACTTCCATCATAAGGTCAGCAGCCAGGATACTCAATGTGGTTCAATCCCATCCACAAATCCTCAGAAAGTGGAGAACCCAAGGACCGGCCAACATTCAAGCAAGGGCTAGTAAGTGGCAAGTAAGATTTGCAGCCACAAATGCATATGATAACAATCTAAAACAGGAGAGATTGAGAGTAACATAGCTGAGTGCCACCTCCGTCGATATCCTGGGGGTCAGGGGTCACCACTTAGCAGAAACTTAACTGGACATACCTCAGAAAGCCAGTTGTTGTTAAAACAGGTCAGAGGTTAGATAACCTCCAGATGTGACTCACTTTGAGGTCATTATGCTCAAAGCACAAATCGAAAATATACCCAAACACTCTTGTGTGCATGAAAGCAGTTCCAACAATACTCAACACAACACAAACTCAATCCCACAGTTGATGAAGGCCATCACGCCATACGCCATCTTAACAACACTGTCAACCTGCACAGCAGCTTTGAGCATTCTGTGGACACAGACCCCAAGATCTCGCTGATTCTCCAACTGCCAAGAGTCTTACCGTTAATAATATATTCTGTCTTAAAATTTGACCTACCGAAATGAACCACTTCACACTTAACTGTGTTGAAGCCCATCTGCCAGTTCTGCATCCTATCGATGTCCTGCCTCTGACAACCCTCCAGACTATCCCCCAGCTTTTGTGTCATCAACAAACTTACTAACCTACCCTTCTACTTCCTCATCCAGGTCATTTATAAAAATCACAAAGAGGAGGGGTCCCAGAAAAGATCCCTGTGGAGCTCCACTGATCACTGTCCTCCATGCAGAATACAAACCATAGCTAGGGCGCCTAAGGCTTCTGCACAGTACTATAGTAATTTTATGTATTGCACTGTAGTGCTGCACAAAACAAAAAGAAATTTCATGACACACGAGTGATAATAAACTTGATTCTGATAGAGGTCACTGTTGCAGACTGAGAGTGGGAAAGGGGCAGGGAGAAGGGAATCACAGTTGGGAAAAGAGGAGAGGAAAGGAGAGGGGAGGGCATAGGAAGCCATTCTGTAATGATAAATGCACCGATTATTTGGAATCAAGTGACATTTTCTGGTGTCCTCCCTCGCACCATCCTTCGCGCTTCAGCACTCCTTTTCTGCCATCTGTCCTGCGCCCCTCTCACGCCCAACCTCCTTTGCTCCCGCCAGATTTACAAACTTGCCCTCTGCTCCATGTTAACAAATACAGTGCTGTGCAAAATTCTTAGGCACCCTGGATATATACATTTGTCTAAGACTTTTTGCATAGTACTGTAAATCTCTGAAGTTTCCATTAACCACCAAAAATTATTTTAGCTTAGTAAGAACTGGCAACTCAGATTGGCTGAGTCCCACGAATATAATTTTCCTTTGTAAAAGATGGCCAAAATGAAATGTACTTGACTGCAGCAAACACTGATTTAGGTTCCTACAAATAAGTTACACCTTTACAGACAAGTTAATGTAGACTGTCACAGGCACTGCCATGTGTGGGAGCTGAACCGTGTCAATTTATAATCACAGGTTCCAGCTATGTTTGCTGAACACATCACCTCAGAACACCTCAATGTCAGACCCCACACGGTGCTCTGAAAAATGAGTTCAATATAAATGTATTTATGCTTCTTGCTTTGTGCTGCAGGCGGTTATCTCCATAAGAATCAAAACCAGTTATGCATGTTTGAAAAATGGAAAGAGAACAGATTTAAGATGGGGCAGGGGTAATGTAAAGACCTGATGCAAGAGAAGGCTGTGTGGAGCTGATCTCTTGATGCTTTCCTGCTGACCTTGAACATGAACTCATCCTAAACTCTCCTACCACGATCCTAACTCTCAAGTACCATCATCTGCTTTCTTCGTGCGCACTAGTCCTCATCGATCAGACCGCTCTTGGGGTACTGTGGGAAGCGTGGGTCTCCTTGTCTAAGAAAAGTTTTGCTGGCACTGGAGAGAATCCAGATAAGGTTCATGAGAATGATCCCTGGAATGAAAGGATTAGCTATGAGGAGTACTTGCTGGTTCTGGGTCTGCACTCATTTTAGTTTAGAAGCATGGGGGGGGGGTGCAGGGAGTGATCTCATTGAAACCTATTGAATATTGCAAGGCCTATTCAATATGGACATGGAAAGGATGTTTACTATAGCGGGGGAGTCTAGGACCAGAGGCCACAGCCTCAAAGTAGAAGGATGCCCTATTAGAACGGAAATGAGGAAGAATTTCTTTAGCCAGGTGGTGGTGAATCTGTGGAGTTCATTGCCACAGATGGCTGTGGATGCCAAGTCATTGCATGTATTTGGAGCAGAGATTGATAGGCTCTTGATCAGTCAGGGCATCAAAGGATGCAGAGCGAAAACAGAACAATGGGGTTGAGAGGGAAAATAAATCAGCCATGATAGAATAGCAGGGCAGACTCGATGTGCCCAGTGACCCAATTCTACACCCATGTCTTTTGGTTTAATAGGCTCATAAGCATTTCTACAATATTAAAATGCTCATCTTTCTTTCCAACCCCTTCCATGACCTTCCCCCCTTCAATTCTCATGAGCTCCCTTATTTCAATTGCTTCACCAACAGGACTCTTGGCTTTAGCTGACAAGGCTCTTGAATTAGCTTATTTAGTTCTCCACTGGGAAATTAACTCTTGTCTAAGGCCCAACCACCATCTTTAACATTACCTCATGAAGATCACTCCAGCTGAGTGGTAATCCCGTAGTGGATGTGCTTAAGGAGTTCCGTGTTGTTAAAGGCACTACAAATCAGAAATTAGATTACATCCATTTTAATGCGCTAAATGCATACGTGGTTTCACTTAATAATTGCGGGGGTGGAAGGGGTGGGGGGTCTGCAAAAAATTCCCCTTGCAGTTTCGGTTTCCTTGATGAGCCACCCTAGTAAGTAAGATGGTGGCTCTGCTACAGAGGCTTTGCCCAGTTGCTTTCCTCATCAGACTCCCTATTCAAGCCTTCTGGATTCAGACAGACAGACAGACTTTATCGATCCCGAGGGAAATTGGGTTTTGTTACAGCCGCACCAACCAAGAATAGTGAAGAAGTATATCAATATATAAAACCATAAATAATTAAATAATAGGTTAATCATGCCAAGTGGAAATAAGTCCAGGACCAGCCTATTGGCACAGGGTGTCTTACACTCCGAGGGAGGAATTGTAAAGTTTGATGGCCACAGGCAGGAATGGCTTCCTATGACGCTCAGTGTTGCATCTCAGTGGAATGAGTCTCTGGCTGAATGTACTCCTGTGCCTAACCAGTACGTTATGGAGTGGATGGGAGTCATTGTCCAAGATGGCATGCAACTTGGACAGCATCCACTTTTCAGACACCACCGTCAGAGAGTCCAGTTCCACTCCCACAACATCACTGGCCTTATGAATGAGTTTGTTGATTCTGTTGGTGTCTGCTACCCTCATCCTGCTGCCCCAGCACACTACAATCATAGTGGGTGTCAGTATTTGTGCAATAAGTCAAGGAAGGGTTTGAAAAGTACATTTAATGCCAGAGAATTGTATACAATATACACCCTGAAATTCTTTTTTCTCCGCAAATATCCACTAAAGCAGAGGAGTGCCCCAAAGAATGAATGACAGCTAAATGTTAGAACCTCAAAGACCCCCCAACTCCCCCCTCCCATGCGTAAGCAGCAGCAAAGCAACAATCCCCCCTCCCCAACCAGCAAAAAAAGCATCGGCGTCCCCCACCGAGCACTCAAGCATGCGGCAAAGCATCAATGAAGACACAGCCTTGCAGTACCCCAAAGACTACCCATTCACCCAGCATTCGACATACCACAGGCTCTCTCCCTCCCTAATAAGGGAAAAAGAGGTGTCTCTGTTTCACAGCGAGAGGGGAGACATTACAAACAACTTGCTGATTTACGTTGTTAAAAGTCTGTTGTGTCGCTTTTTCCGAGCTCTGAGCCCAAAGAACTCGGGTCTCTGGACACACAGCCAGAGATTTTCCATCTCCTACGACATACTCATTTCCTGCAGAGGCACCAACCTCGAGTCCATCCACCTCCAGAGCCCCGAAATCCTGAAACTCCGAAGGTGCGCTAATCTTCTAGGCCCCATCCTTGGTGTATCGAATAGCGGTCAGTCGTGAGACCCTGAGAGCGGGTCCCATTCCCGCAAAGAACCGAAGTCAACGTGTAACTCCAGGTCAGGGTCTTCAAAAGAACCCTGAAAGGGGAAAAAAAAGAGATATTAAAGATAGAAAGAGAGCTGTTTCTGAAGATGCAAACAAAGGAGTCGCCATTAGGCGCCATTGCCTCCTAAGCTCCTCCCCTTGTGCGGGAGGGAAGGTGAGCTCTTGCCACCTTCTCAGAATCTATTTCTGGGGATGGTGAAGGCCTCTGAAAACTTCCCGCACTTTGCTCTGCCTGAGGGTGAATGCATCTTGGTCACTGACAGGAAACATGGCATCCATCCTGAGGCAAAGATTGGCTGCATGACAGAATACCCATGCCATTAATGAAAAGGTTATCAAGCCCAAATACAGCTAACAGCACCCTGCATTTATGGGAAGCCAGCAACGTTAGCAAAGACCAACATTCGGGGTACCCCGTGCTCCTCACTGAAGTTCAGAGGGATGAGTTCAGAACTCTTCCAATAGCACGTCTACCTCATTGATTCAGGAGTGAGCACAGACAGGAAGATGTGGCAGAGATCTGTAGTGTGTCACTTAAAAGTGTTCTTAAATATGGAACTTAATGAGGGTCACCAGGTCCATGTTAGAAAAGGAAGTCCAGGCAAGAGAGGGAGTCCTTCTTGCACCGCACCACATATATGCATGAGCAAAAGGTTGGTTTGCAGTGCCGCAGGCTGTCAAGAAGGCAAATGGAATGTTGCCCCTCATTTGCTAGAGGGATTGAATTTAAGAGCAAGGAGGTTATCCTGCAACTGTACAAGGTACTGGTGAGGCCACAGCTGGAGTATTACGTGCCGTTCTGGTCTCCTTACTTGAGAAAGGATATACTGGCTTTGGAGACGGTTCACCAGGTTGATTCCAGAGATGAAGGGGTCAGCTATGATGAGAGATTGAATCACCTGGGACTGTACTCGCTGGAATTCAGAAAATGAGAGATCTTACAGAAACATGTATACCAGTTATTTCCACTGGTAGGTGAGACTAGAACTAGGGGGCATAGCCTCATGATTCGGGGTGTAGATTTAGAACGGAGGTGAGGAGGAACTGATTTTCCCAGAGAGTGATGAATCTGTGGAATTCTCTGCCCAGTGAAGCAGTGGAGGCTACCTCAGTAAATATATTTAAGACAAGGTTGGATAGATTTTGCATAGTCGGGGAATTAAGGGTTATGGGAAACAGCAGGTAGGTGGAGATGAGTCCATGGCCAGATCAGCCATGATTGTATTGAATGGTGGAGCAGGCTCAATGGGCCAGATGGCCTACTCCTGCTCCTGTTTCTTGCATTCTCATATTGTGAGGAAAGCCCTGAAAAAGCAGAGCTTGCAAAGTTATTGTTCGTTTAATAAGAGGTTGTCTGTGGGAGTAGAGTCTTGAACAATGTGCTTGACCCATTCTACCTCATTAGCCATTACTATGACAAACCCATCAATGACAAATGGCTGACAATGGTGTCGTTAAGAATGCCCCATGGAATCTGTATGCAAGCAGTTAAGTGGTGTGAAGAGTGTTTACTGAAAACTGCAGTATACTTTATGGTCTTGGAAAAACCTGTAAGGACATTAGTCAGGTTAGTCACTGCCTCCAATGTTTTCCTCCAGGTAGACACGTGGAACATCTCAACACAATATTTTCCTTCTGGAACGGAAAATAAAAGTGAAAGAGCTAAGTTGCCCACTAGAGTCCAACCCATGCTATTAACAGCAGAGCCGATGGTTGTACTCATTGATAATGTCACCCAGGGCACTCATCATGCCTGGTGCTCGGGGCAGAGTAATCTGTGCTTGGAAGTACATTCTCCAATTTCTGCTCTGCTAGGACATCAGCAGAGTAAGAAACACAAAACTTTTTAAAATGAGCCAAAGTTACATTTTATGCAGAAATTATGCATAAAGAATAAGCATGAATGGATATCATCTCATCCAATTTCTAGGTCAAGTTGTTGTTAAATGAATCATTAGCCAAAGGACAAGGGATTGACAGTCTTAGATTGTTGTTCCTACGTTAACCAGAGTATGTGAATAATATTTTCCTCATGCAACATCCCAATATGCGAATTGAATTCTTGTAGCGGTGTGCTACAAGCAGCGCTAAAATTACGACACGGAGTCGGTAACTGCAGTCGAAGGAAAAAACGTTATTCGAAAACTTCAGCCTCACTTTTAAGCCTCTGTCAACCGGCCCCCCATGGCGAAGAGGCTCCAAAGCTCTGTGCTCGCAAACCCCCGTAGGCTATCTAATTGTGAGTCGGTTCGGATACGCTAGGAAATGAGGCGCTACATAACCCCCCCCAGAACCGGCGATACACCCCCCAATGTCCACAGCCTGGGCCAGAACCTGCTTGGGAGGTCGGCCTCTGCGCCGAGGCGCCGGAAACTCGGCCGGTTGCGCCAGGTCCACATGGGCCGGCTTGAGGCGGTCCACCGTGAAAACCTCCTCCTTCCCCCCAACGTCCAGCACGAACGTGGACCCGTTGTTCCGGAGCACCGTAAACGGCCCCTCGTATGGCCGCTGCAGCGGTGGCCGATGCCCGCCCCTTCGTACAAACACAAACTTACAGTTCCGTAGGTCTTTGGGTACGCAGGTCGGGTGCCGCCCATGCTGTGAAGTGGGAATGGGGGCCAGGTTACCGAGCTTCTCGCGAAGTCTGCCCAGGACTGCAGCGGGTTCTTCCTCTTGCCCCCTCGGGGCTGGTAGGAACTCCCCGGGGACGGCCAGGGGCGCGCCGTATACCAACTCGGCCGACGAGGCGTGCAGGTCGTCCTTGGGCGCTGTGCGGATGCCGAGAAGGACCCAGGGAAGCTCGTCCGCCCAGTTGGCTCCCCGCAGGCGGGCCATGAGGGCCGACTTCAGGTGACGGTGGAAACGCTCCACTAGCCCGTTCGACTGTGGGTGGTAGGCAGTGGTGTGGTGCAGCTGAGTCCCCAAAAGGCTGGCCATAGCTGACCACAGGCTGGAGGTGAACTGGGCGCCTCTGTCGGAGGTAATGTGGGCTGGTACACCAAAGCGGGATATCCAGGTGGCGAGCAGGGCTCGGGCGCAAGATTCGGAGGTGGTGTCGGTGAGCGGGACCGCCTCTGGCCATCTTGTGAACCGGTCCACGATAGTCAGGAGGTAACGCGCTCCGCGCGACACTGGCAGGGGGCCCACGATATCCACATGAATGTGGTCGAAACGCCGGTGGGCGGGATGGAACTGCTGCAGTGGGGCTTTGGTGTGCCGCTGAACCTTGGCCGTCTGGCAGTGCACGCACGTTCTGGCCCATTCACTGACCTGTTTGCGGAGACCGTGCCAAACGAACCTGCTGGAAACCAGCCGGACAGTTGTCCGGATGGAGGGATGCGCCAAGTTATGAATGGAGTCGAAAACACGTCGCCGCCAGGCTTTGGGGACGACCGGACGGGGCTGGCCGGCGGCGACGTCACAGAGTAGGGTCCTCTCACCTGGGCCGCGCCCAGGGAGAACGTCTGAAAGGTCTCGGCGTGTACCAGTCTCTTCCTGGGCAGGTCAACCAGCAGGCTGTGAGCTCGCAAAAAATCCGCACCCAGAAGCGGTTGGGCTACGGCGGCCAGTGTGAAGTCCCACGTGAACTGGCTGGGGCCGAACAGTAGCTGCACCTGACGGGTGCCATAGGTCCTTACTGTGCTGCCATTCACGGCCCTCAGGGGGGGACCCGGTGCCCTGCTGCGGGTGTCGTAACTCGTCGGAGGTAAAACGCTGATCTCAGCCCTAGTATCGACCAAAAACCGGTGTCCCGACCTTCTATCCCACACATACAGGAGGCTATCCCGATGGCCAGCCGCCGTAGCCATCAGCGGCGGCTGGCCCTGGCGTTTCCCGGGAACTTGCAGGGCGGGCGGCAACGGCGGGCTTCTGCGCCCCACCGCTGGTGGTAGAAGCACCAGTGGTCATTGGGCCGGGGGTTAGTGGGCTCTGCGGCCGGGCCTGGACTGGTTTGCTGCCGGGAGCGTGGCTGGGAGATCTGTGCGATGGACGCCCCGCTCACCTTTTTGGCGTTCCACAGCAAGTCCGCCCGGGCTGCCACCTTCCGGGGGTCACTGAAATCCGCGTCGGACAGCAGCAGGCGTATGTCCTCGGGCAGCTGCTCCAGGAATGCCTGCTCAAACATGAGGCCAGAGACAACATCTCATTCATTAAAGCCGATGGAGGTCTGTCGCCCAAGCCATCCAGGTGCAGTAAACGGGTAGCCCGCTCGCGCCGTGAGAGTCCGAAAGTCCTGAGGAGCAGGGCTTTGAATTCCGTGTACTTGCCGTCTGCCGGGGGCGACTGTACGAACTCCGCGACCTGGGCAGCTGTGTCCTGGTCGAGGGAGCCCACCACGTAGTAGTAGCGGGTGTCGTCTGAGGTGATCCGGCGAACGTGGAATTGGGCTTCGGCTTGCTGGAACCATAGGTCCGGGCGCTGTGTCCAGAAACCCGGCAGTTTCAACGAAACCGCATGAACAGAGGCGGCGTCGGTCATTTCTGGTCCAAAAATCGTTTGGACCGTCGGGGTCACCAATTGTAGCGGTGTGCTACAAGCAGCGCTAAAATTACGACACGGAGTCGGTAACTGCAGTCGAAGGAAAAAACTTTATTCGAAAACTTCAGCCTCACTTTTAAGCCTCTGTCAACCGGCCCCCCATGGCGAAGAGGCTCCAAAGCTCTGTGCTCGCAAACCCCCGTAGGCTATCTAATTGTGAGTCGGTTCGGATACGCTAGGAAATGAGGCGCTACATTCTAATCATTCTCCAACCTACTTGCTTGGGAAACAGTAATTGCTGATCCAGACAAAAGAGCAAACTGCACTCCATAAACAATTCATGCAACATGTACCTCAGGCCGAACACAGATGATTACTGCTTGTACGGTATAAATAGGTACTACACTGCAAGTGTGTGTGTGTTGTAGCAGACAAGCAGTGGAACCTGCTGGCTCTCAACAAGCATGGAGCTCTTGTGCCAGGGGAGGTTCTGGGCCATGGTGGAAAGTACTGTGATAATCCTCGGAACATGGTGCAGCGTTCCAGCTGGGCCGAAAACATCAACTAATCACCCTGCTGCCCTCCCCTGGTGTCCCCCTTTACCTGTCCTCATGCCTCACAGTAGCGCACTGCCTGGTGGAGAGTCACTAGCTCTCAGCGGCTCAAGCTGCAACTGGCCCCGGGAAAACAACATTAAGCTTCTCTGAGCCCGAACATGTGCCTTCTCAGTAGGAGCAGCGGAGCACCGGCAGAGTTGCAGTGGTCGCACAGATTTTTAAAGTACAGCACAGGAACTGGCCCTGCAGCCCATAATGTTGTGCCATGCTAATTAAGCTACTAATACTCGGTGTGGCCTCCTGTACATTGGTGAGACCCGACGTAGATTGGGAGACCACTTCGCCGAGCATCTATACTTCATCTGCCAGAATAAGGGGGAATATCCCAGTGGCCATCCATTTTAATTCCACTTCCCATTCCGATATGTCCATGCCCATTACCATTCCGATATGTCCATCAGTGGGCACCTCCACTGTCCTAGGCCACACTTACCTAGATTGGAGGAACAGCACCTTATATTCTGTTTGGATAGCCTCCAACCTGATGGCATGAGCATTGATTTCTCTACCTTCTGGTAATGCCCCCAACTCCCCCCCCCCCGCCTTCTTCACCGTTCCCCATCCCCTTTTCTCTCCCTCACTTTATCTCCTTGCCTGTCCATCACATCCCTCTGGTGCTGCCTCCCAACTTTTTGTTTTTTTCCGTGGTCTTCTGTCTCTTTCACCAATCAACGTTCTAGCCTTTTATTTCACCCTTCCCCTTCCAGGTTTCATCTATCACCTTCTGGTTCTCTTTCCCCCCGCACCCCACCTTTCAAATCTGTTCCTCAGCTTTTTTTTTCTCCAGCCCTGCTGAAGGGCTTTGGCCTGAAACATCAACTGTACTTTTTTGCATCGATGCTGCCTGGTGTGTTGAGTTCCTCCAGCATTTTGTGTGTGTGTTGCTTGGATTTCCGGCATCTGCAGATTCCTTGTTTGTAGTAACACCTAATCCTTTATGTCTGTACATGATCCATGTGCCCCCAGTCTCTGCCCATGCATATACCTATCTAAAAGCCTTTTAAATGCCCCGATCGTGCCTGCCTCCAGCACTAAGCCTGGCAGTGCATCCCTGGCACCAACCTCTCTCAGTGCAGAAAACTTGCCCTACATATTCCCTTTGAATTTTCCCCCTTCTCACCTTCTAAATTAGACGTCCCGACCACACTTGGATCCCGAGCACTGTCGCCCTGCGAGTGGATGTAAATTCTGGGGCAGTCTCGTGGCAGTTGTGGCGATCAGGTGAAAGGCAGACTGCTGAAGTACCCAGCAAGCCCCACTGGAACCAGGGACACGACAACAGCCGTTCAGTCACCACACATCGAGACTTTCTCGCTGAGTGGCGCCTGTTTGCGATGCAGAGGCAGTCGGCTGTCGTGCACACTTTTGGGGTTGGATCAGGAAGTGTATGAGGGGAGTGCCCGCCCTCCCTATTATTGTACTGCAGAGGATGGACTCAGAATTTGCTGGATATTTCCATGCTCCTTGACATTGCACACAGACTGGCTGATGGGACCATCAATGCAACGAGCATTTCAGAGTCACTCCTGCAACCTCCTTTAGACTCTGCGCCCTTGAAGCCCCTGTGGGTCCTTTACAGCAGAACTCTTGATGACTTCACCCTTCAGGGGCCTCTAACTTGTGCTCACATCGTGTCCCTGCTCCTCCTCTCCTCCACTGTGCAGAAGAAAACATGAAGCTGCCAGCCCCACGGTGCCACTCTAAACCACGGGCCTGTTACACTTGCAGCCACAGTGCACCTTCCCTTTGAGAGGAGTGTGCAACGGAATCTAGCTACAGCACGAAAGTGAGCCCTCTGAAGTGGCTTTGGGGTAATGAGCAACCCTGAGATGGTTAACGAGTGCTCAGTGTGGGAATGGTCATTGGTTAATTATGAAAATTGCAGATGGTACCCTTCTTAAGTGAATATCCAATTTATCCTCTCCAATTTTACCTTTTGCAGCCAAACTTTTGAAAATAGCTCTTATATCTCATGAAGGGCTGTGGGGGTGGGAATGTTAGTGGGCGGCTGTTCCTCTCTAAATGTTGTCGCCATCCTGTACACATCGTGCTTTAATAATGCAGCAATCAAAGGACAAGGACTTACCTATTTTAAGGTTTGTCACTCTACATATGTCAACATTCCACCTACAGAGCTGCAGCCAGAATAAACCACATCTGACCAAACACGGTACACACAAGCAGTATGAAATATCTGCTGCAGCTATTTCCTGCTCTTGGGACTGGACACTTACCTGCAAAGATCAAAAATGCCACCAGAACAAGGGCATTTTCCTGGTGACATTGCAGTTTTGTTTTCTTTAAAGACGAATATCCGCGGAGATATTGACACCCAGGAATTTGAAATTACTCACTCTTTCCATTTCTGATCCCTCTATAAGGACTGGTGTACGTTCCCTCGTCTTACCCTTTCTGAAATCCACAATCAGTTTGGTTAGCAATCAAGTTTAACACCAAAGAGATTTGTGACTAGAAAACAAACATGAATTGTTATTGTTTGAGAAGTACTGAAGACAACTCCAAATAATTTGTACGCTCTCCTCATGACCGTATTGGTTTCCTCCGGGTGCTCTGGTTTCCTCCCGGAGTCCAAAGACGCACAGGTTAGTAGGTTAATTGGTCACTGTAAATCGTCCCATGATTAGACTGGGGTTAAATGGGAAACAAAGACTTCTGCTTCTTACTCTGACTTCTCCTCTTTCTTTCCAGTCCTGATGAAGGGTCTCAGCCCAAAATGTTGATCTCTCTCCCATGGCTGCTGCCTGGCCTGCTGAGTTCCTCCAGTATTTTGCGTGTGTTGCTTGAATTTCCAGCATCTGCAGATTTTCTTGTGTTTTTAAATGAGAGACTGCTGTGCACACAGTTTGAAGGGTCGGAAGGGATTATTCACACGGTAGCTCAGTAAGTACAGTAAATAAATAAATCGGGAAAAGATATGATCCAATTCTGGGGATTGAACCTCAAATCTCAGGAATAGCCCCTGTTCAAATGGAGTCAGAGATGAGGACTAGGTCATTAGACACATACTTTTTCACATCCCTACACTATTTTTTTCAAGCACAGGTCCCAGCCTGGAAGATGCTGTCAGAGTTATTTCAATCGCTTGCCCAACCAGAAAATGGCTGAGTGAAGGGAGAAAGGGCATCATCTATTCTCTTTGGAAATGTTGCAGCTCTCCAAATTGGCGGCTGATCCCAGCCATAAATTTGGAAGTGTGAAGAATAAGGAACTCGGGCGCGGTGTCTCTATTCAATGATTGATTGCGGAGCAAGCCTTCAGCGCAATGTAGGTCATTGAAACAAATTGTAAAAATGTCACAATTCTGGAGAACTAACACATCCTTCTTCGGCCTGACTGTGACTATGTGTCCATGGAGTGCTTTGACACATCTTGATTTTACATTAAAGCCACTTCCTAATTTTAAATTCTTCTTGATAGAAGATTTCATGTAAAAATTTGGTAATCCATTGCTTAATGGGCCGAGCAGCATACGGGTATGCCTCAATACCTGCATCCCTTACCCGCTTATATGGCCTTCATGCCTGGATTGGTTAACATTACAAATTGATGATGCTATGTACATAACTGCCCTGAATTGCTCTAATTACCCAGTGCACAGTAAATAGTACATACGTCATGAAATGGGTCACAGCCTCTGACCAGCAGAGTCGCTTACCCAGATTTCTGAGAAGGGCGTATCAGCTTACAGGTTACCTTTAACCATCAAAGTGACAATTTAAGAACAAGTGGAGACTTACAGCCAGTTTTGAATGACAGTTTAGGATTTTACACAACACAGCTGACTGTTCTTCACCTTTAACCTCACATTTCGTTACTTACAAAGTCTGCTGCGTCCCCTGAGTGTGCTGACTATGGGGAGGGTAAATGTAGCTGTGGTACAGGGAGACATCAAAAGGAAAAATGTTTCCCTTTCAATGATGTCAGCAAGATGGGAGGGAAGGTGTTGAGGCGAGGGTCGGGGCAGATGGGAGGTTAGATCAAGCCAGCCACTGCTTCAAAACCCAGTCATGTTTATACTTTCAAATGTTTTAGTCAGCTGTGTTGCATGACAATGGGGTCTCTGTATCTTATAAATAATGCATCCCGGCCTTGGCAGGGAAGGAAAATATAACAAGATCCTATTAATTCACCAGCTTCTGGCATGAGCCGGTCAGGCAAAATGCAAATAAAGAAAGTAAAATGAAAGAGTTCCATTAACTCTTCAACCCTCCACATTGCCAGTACAATGGAGCAGAGAGCTCTACTTTGGTAACCCCTATGAATTATACATAGTCGCTCGGAGATGTACAGCTGCCAACAAGACACCAGCTTAAAAGGTATTTTAAGACAAGAAAGTGGCAGTGCTAGTTCAGGGCTGGCAGATTTCGGAGACATGATAGGAAACACCTTTCATCCTGATCTAAGGTTTCCTCTGCTTGTAACAATTGATATCATTTACATGAATAAATTATTGTTCAAACTGCTTGCCTCATCAGAATGACTGAACATGGCTGTCATCCCTCTGTAAGTGCATGGGGCAGCAGAGCGCGTAGCAGGGACCTGCTCAGGAGAAGGGAGAAGAAGACTGCAGCACCTCTTCCCGAGGGCTCACAGTGTTTTACATTTGGTAAAGAAATATAATCACTGCATAATGTGGGAATCACTAATTTATGCAAAGCAACCTGTCGCATGTAGCAATAGACTGTCTATATGCAAATCCCTGGTCCTTTTTTACCCCCGAAAATTTTCCACCAAATCATACCTTTACCTCAAAAGGCAGACAAAGCCTCAGTTTGCAATGGCCATTGTCCACACCACCTTCCTTAATAGTTTCTATGCCCCACCTTCCTTACCTATCTGCTTCCATCATCTACAGTTCTTTGTTGCCTCAACCAATCACTCCCGGCCTCTGTCACTATCTCCGTGCATCCCTCCCCATCATGACTCCATCTGTTATCAGCCACTCCTCACTTGTGTGATGCGCTGTAAAGGTTCACAGCTGAAGTAACGGTTTCTCTGGAGCAGCTATGTTTGGGTTATGACCGGAGATAAACGGACTGTGGATGCTTGTTAGCCAGTCAGGGTTTTGTTGCCCTGTCTTGTGATTCTGGAAGCTTTTGCCGGTGTGCGGGGAGAGAGAGAGATGAAGAGAGAAGATGTGAATGGAGAAGAGTGTAGACTGCCGGACAGGGTGGACTCGGAGAGGGGTTCTGAAAGTCGTCGAGGCTCAGAGATCGATGATGGAAGAACTACTGAACTGCGTGAGCTCTAACTTTGTGTGCACATGACTGTTTACTAAGATTTGGGCCCTTTTTCTTTTATATTTTGTTTCTTTACTAACCATATCATCAAAGTAAGAGTTATAAAGCTTAATCGTTTAATCACATGTTGTGTTCTGTTAGTTATTCTGGGGTACCAATTTGTAACAGGGGACATATCGCGGAGCATCCACCCAAACGAGATTTTTTAAGTTTGGCCAGGCAGGGGGCTATCACCCCATCTATTAAGCCGCTAGGCGAAGCGAGTGTTACACTTGGACCCACTTATCATTCAGCTGCTCTAGTCCTGCCCCCATCCCCTCAGCTATTTCTGCTGGCTAACTCTCCTCTACCATTTCAGTTCAGATGAAGGGTCTCGATCCAAAATGGCGACTCTTCATTTCTCTCTACGGTTGATGCCTGAACTGCTGAGTTCCTCCAGTTACTCACTTTTTGCTCCAGGTTCCAGCACTTGCAGTTTCTTGTACATGCAGAGTTTACTCCCTCAGTGGCGAGGAAGGGCATTCAAAAATAAGTTATAGCTGAGAATTTGAATATTACTAAACTGGTCATCGGGAAGATTTCAGTGACCTTGTGTTTACCACAGATGTAACAGAGAAAGAGTGATATAGATTTCCAATCACAGATAAAAGGATTTCAGGAGAATTGAGGTAAAAACTCTGTATCATTCTGAGAGTAGTAGATATATGGAACTTGTTACCTGAAAGAGTAATAGAGGCAGAAGCCATTGCCAAATTTAGTGAGGACTACATTGGGCCATTGAAGGGCCATAATAAGTAGGGCAATGGACCTAAACATAAAGTTTGTTTAACCTAAGGTTCACTTTAGGTCTTCATGAACATGATGAGCCATATGACTTCCTTCCTTGCTGTTAATTACTACGCTTATACGTTGCCCACTAGAAAGTTAGTTTGGAAAACCACAGCCATGTTTAACAGTTGAAATGTTAAAATGGGAGTTGGTTATATCGATGGAAAATAAATCTTTTAGGAGGTGTAGACAGAGAGAAAGGGCTGCAGTCATTTCATAGAAGGTTTCATTAGAGAAATGCTCATAATGAGTAGGTTATGTTATGAAGGAGAATAAACCACGCTGAGGTTAAATCTGATCAGATCCAGAGGAGGGAGAAGCAATTTGGTTGAAATGTATGGGATCCTGAGGGGCATTGGCATTGAGGATGTGGAAAAGAAGTTTTCTGTTATGAAAAGACAGTTTAAATGGTTTGACACAGACTAGATAAGCCCAATGGCCTGTTTCTGTACTGTACTTCTCTATGACTCTAGAAGATCTAGGACTATGCTGCTGTTTAAAATAATAGTTTGGCTATTTAAGATTAAGAGGAAATGAAAATTCTTTTTCTTAAAGGGTCATGAGTCTCTTAAGCCGCTCTCAAAAGGTTGTGGAACCAGAGTCTCTGAATAGTTTTAAGATAAAGGTAGATAGATTCTTGATGAATGGTGTGGTGAAAGGCTATATGGGTAGACTGAGCTACAGTGTTGAGGCTACAACCAGGTTAGTTATGGGTTTACGAAATGATGGCACAGGTTCGATGTTTGTCTTTTAATCCTAATTCGCATGTTTGGTTCTGAGGAATGAGAAGCAAATACAGTAGATAAAGATATCCTGACCTACAAAAATAGCAGAGAACCACAATGGAATTACTTGCATCCTTAGAACTCTGTGCGAATTCTCTATTTTTATACTTAGCCCCACTACCCAGGATGTGCATTCCTCTCATTGCTACCATAAGGGAGAAGGTATAGGGGTCTGAAGAAACACACTCACTCTTTTTGGAACAGTTTCTTCCCCTCTGCATTCAGATTACTGAACGGTCCATGAATGTGCGACCTCACTATTTTCACTCTCTTTTTGTGAGCACGCACCCACACCCTCATTTTTGCACTACTTATTTAATATTTTATGTATATTTCTTGTGGCAATTTACAATATGCAGTACTTTATGCATTGCGCTACATTTCAAATTTCATGACATATGTCAGTGATAATAAGTCTGATTCTGATTCTGGTTTTTTAATGTTGGCAAATAACTTGAGTAATAGTGAGCTCACAGGTCCCTGTAGAATTAATCCGAGCCAAGCACAGGCTGTTCAAACTCCTTAAGTTGGCTGAGGAGCTTGAACAGTCTCCGTTTGGCTCAGGTTACTTCAATGTCTTGGCAACACTTCCTGCAAAGTGTAAAAATCTGCATGAAATGATGATCCTGGCCAGGGCCTCCAACATGTATGCCCAACAGAGTTCCTACTAGATGGTCTTAAAATGGTATCTTGCCATGGGGAAATTTCCAAATCACCTGCAAAAAGATCGCCATCTGTCAGTGGAGTAGACTAGTCCCTGTGACATTCAACATTATCGAGGCATCCATCCTCCCAGGTGCTCTGGTGTAGAAACAAAATTTAGGCTGGATCTAATCACAGTCACAATTAGCTCTGCAACAAACTGCTTATTCCCACAACTGTTGGCCTCCAAAAAGTTCTCCTCATGGGTGTCCATTATTTTCACTGCACTAATTGGAGTAAAATATTTGATTATCAGTCTGAAGCCATACATGGTTTCTGTTTGCGTTGACTACTCCAGCTTCAAATTGGTGCGGCAACTGTTTTGCTTGTGACTGAAGAAACTGCAGGGCTGTGGATAAAACAATTCTTTCCCCCCAGCAATTTTATATTTACTCTATCAAATTCAGAAGTGCTTTGTACATTTACCAGAGCTCGTGTTGAACTTAAGACTAATAGAACTCTGGTCTCCAAACATCACTTGATTTAAATTTTGTACAAAGGGCTCCTTGTGTTTCCATAATAATAATCTTACGTTCAGTTTTGATGGAGAGCTGGAAACCCACCTTTTTGTAGCTTTATGATGTGTTCGCAGTAAGTTTATTTATTTAGATAAAGCATGAAATACTTCGAGCCACACTGCCAGCAATCCCCTGATTTAATTCTAGACTAATCACGGGACAATTTACAATGACCAATTAACCTACCAACTGGTACGTCTTTGGATTGAGGGAGGAAACCACAGCAGCAAGAGGAAATCCACATGGTCATGGTGAGAACGTACAAACGCCTTACAGGCAGTGGTGGGAATTGAACCCAGATTGCCTGTACTGTAAAGCATTGTGCTACCATGCCGCCCTTTGTTGACGTTATGGAGAACTACGGATAAGGTGGCCTAGAGTCCCTTTAAAATTAGAAAGCCACTTCTTTACCTCATTCAACACAGTGGTAGAGAGCATCTCAAGTCGTGTGTCTTCAGGAAAGGCAGATCAGGGAAAGATACAGAGATGTTGAAAGGTGACACAGTGATGCAGCGTTAGGGAAACTGCCTCACTGCTCCAGTGACCTGGGCTTAATCCTGACTTCTAGTGGCATCTATGTGGGGTCTGCACGTTTTCCTCATGACCACGTGGATTTTCCATGAATGTTCTGGTTTCATTCCACATCCCAACACCTTGATGGTTAGGAGTCAACTGGCTGCGCCAAATGATCTCCACTGCAAATGGATAGAATAGGACAAAAAATGGAGGGGTGGGAGTGGGGGGAAGAGGTGGGAGTAGTTCATGGGCAGATGAAAGATAGCAGGTTACAGGAAAATGGTTCAATTGTTCCATTTAATATCAGAGAATGTATACAATATACAACCTGAAATTCTTACTCTTCACAGACATCCACGAAACAGAAGAAAACCCCAAAATAGAATCACATTAGAACCCAAAAGCCCCCTCCCCTCCCACACACAAGTAGCAGCAAAGCATCAAGCCTCCCCCTCCCCTCCCCCCACTTGCTCCAGAAGGAAGTATTACCCCCCCCTCACAACCCACCAAGCATAGCAAGCCCCCAAAGACTACGATCTATAGTCCATCAAAAACTACTGTCTATAACCCAGTACTTCAACATGCCACAGGCTCTGTCTCTCAGTAAGGAGGGAGAGAGAGGTATCACTCCTTCTACAGTGATACCACTCTCTCCCTTATTCACGAGAGAGGGAGAGCCTGTGGCATGTCAAAGTGTGGAAATGGGTGACTGTGAGAGCCTGCATACACTCAGGAGTAAGTGGTCTTTTGTGTTGTATGGAATATGGACATTAAGAAGGTAGGAAATTAAGAGATAAATGAGGATCTATGAAGACTGAATTTGTAGCTCTCTCTTTCAGAAGCATTTCCTTGTGATGACTGCATTCACTCAGGTCTTCAGCAATAAGCTGAGACTTCTTACTTAGATAGTATTATTTTTCGCTGGTTCTAATGCATTCTGTGTATATATACTTATTAAATTGTTACCTTCTGTGTCAACGCTGTCTGTAAGAACTGACAGATAATCAATGGATAGTGTTGTCTACTAATTACAAAAAGAGCAGGAATTAAATATCAGTCCATCAACAAGATCACAGGCCGATCTTGAGAATGGTATTGGTATGATGGAGCTTTTCTGATTAACTAGATTTGTTCAGGGTTCTCTGCAGCCTGATGTGTTTGAACATAGCTACTCCATAAAATAGAATTGACAGTAATTGTAAAGTTATTCATTCCCTCTGTGTGCCAGCATCTTCATTTTTTTTAAGTACACATAAGCCTTTCAATTCTGCCTCAATAACACTGTCTAACAACGCGCGCCATAGCCAATGTGCAAATAGGCCAGTAACATGTGAGGAGGAACTTGTCGTGAATTGTGAAGCGCTGAGCTTACTTGATAATTCGGGCCATTAGTTTCTTGGGAAAAATAAGCCACTTTAACCTCCTCTGTGGATTTCAGACATTGTTACATCTGTATGTTAATTGTCCATTAAATTTCCCCAGAAATTTTATCTATTGTTGGATATCACTGCTGTAAATCTCATTGACATATATTGCTGCAATGAAGATTATAGATAAATGCAAGTACTTGTGACAAATAATAGCTTAGCTATTTTATAATGTGGTAATTATAAATGAATACCAATCAACCTAAAGCAGAAATGTGAGGTTTGCATTCCTTCAGGTTATTAATTATTTTATAGATTTTCTCAAAAAGTCAAATTTAAAGATCAAAAGTTTAATCTTGCTTTTCCTTTTTTCTCCTTACTTTTCTTTCCCACTTTCATTTTGCTCTGTTTGTTGTGGCTCTAATTTATATTTCTTCATAATTATTCCTCTATTTAGTGTCAACGGTTAAGGAAAATCATTCTATGCCCTTTTCTTTACCAAGGGTCAGATTCCAATTCTCCACCTCGATCTCTATCATTTCCCACTTACAATTGTACTGGGAGCAAAATGAGAATAAATGAATGTGTACGCCAAGTGGAACATGTGGGCCAACACATCAGATGTCTGACTTCTGCAAAGTCTGGGTTAACTGTGTGCAATTTGCTTGTGTGGGTGACTTTCACAAGGTAATCACAACAGGACTTGCAATGCTCTTGACCTTGGCACATTTATGGGCGTGCCTTCCCACCAGCATGTTAAGATGAAACAACAAAAATTTGGAACCTAATGGTAGTACTGTTCATTGTTCACACAGCTGCTCCTCGGGGTCCACGGATTGATGTGAGTCCAACGCGGGTCCAGGTTGGTGACACGGTTAAGATTAGTGTTGTGGGATTTCAGGTAAATGCTTTTCTTTCATTGCTGAAGAACTTAAGTGTAATCGATTGGCAAGTGAATTGTTCTCAAATGTGGTGAGATATGATAATGACTGCAATATTTCAGGTCACAGATGACCATCTCCCGTGAAGGACATTTGGAGTTTTTGCTACGTAGAAAATGAGTAGATGCCGTTGTAACAGTAGCAGTGCACAGGTTGAACAATTGTGTGTGTCCATTAAAACATCCATTTTCTGCATCATCCATTAGAGGAATTGGAGTCACTGAATGAGCAGCAAATCTACTTGAAAATAAAGATTTTATTATGGGAATAAGAAGGCGCACCTTTCATTAATGGGAAAAGGTTAAACAGAGCAGTCAAATAAAGCATTTGAAAAAGTGAATGATCACTAAATAAACAATACCCTTTGCCTTTGAAAGCCCATGAAACCAGGAGAGAGTGTCGCACAAAGATATTAAACTAATGGTAGGTTGGAGACTCTTCCTGCTCATAAAACAGGCCTTAATAAGTCTCTGCTGTCGCTCCAGTGAGCTATACATCTCAGTACTGCCTTGGAATATATAATTGGCCCTAACTATTCTCCAAAGGAGAAGTCTGGAAAACGGAGACATTGACAGATGTCTGGTCACAGAACAGCAGGGGGAGGAAATAAGCCAAAAGTTTAATATCTTGCTCACAGATTTGTCAAAGATGTAAAGAGAAGATGGGAGAGAGAAAAAAATATTTAATTATATTAAACTAAAGGCAGAAAAGGAGGAAGATTAACTAAACTACACACGGCCTCTGGGTTTGCACCAAGTGAAGTGCTTGTGCAAATTGAAGTACCCTGAGGAGGAAAGACCAGTTGTGTCAAATGACACCAAACCTTCAGAAATTTGAATGCATCAGTGCAACATTACAAAGAGGACAAATGTGTAAAGGTCCAGAGTTCAAAGTACACCATATGTCACCTTGAGATTCATTTTGTTGTGGGCATTTACAGAAAACACAAAGAAGCACAATATAGAATCAATACAGGGAAAAAAAGCACAAATAAACAACAAATATTGAAAAAATTTTCACCTTTTCAAATGTTTTGTCAGTAGAACTGTGATCATTGGCGCTTTGACCTCAAACCTTTGGAATTTCTAAGAATAGACAGACAGACAAACACCTTCGTCTCATGAGATTCATAATACAGAACAGTGGCAAGTTCGTAGAAGAATAGAAGTAGAGAATAGGGTGTGAAACCCAGATTGCAGTTGGAAGGACAAGACCAAGGAAGGTAAAATTTCTACAATCTTGCCAAATAATCAGGAGACAAAGTTACACGTTATAACACACTGATTTCCACAACTATTGTACACACATCATGCACGCCTTCACCTTTGACACAAACGGATTTCAATGGTAGAGTTCATCATGTATTCACACCCATTCAGCATGCACAATGGGGCTCAAATTTCCTGCCCATTTTACTGCTGGATCACTTCCAACTCCGTTTTTGCACCAACAGGGAATACAATAGCAGAACACAGTCTATAAGCCACAAAATCTTCACTTTGGAATGCTCTTTCCTCTGATGGCCCGTAGACTGCACTCATTGTAAAGGTCTACTAAACCTCAATTCAAATCACTGACAATAGGCAGAAGGTATGAACTTCAATGTATGAACACCAAAGGACTCATTTTTAACCTGGAGACTCCTTATAAAAGCATCTTTATTTATTTAACACTTCAATGCCGTCAGTTCATACCAAAGGTCTTTGCATACTTTTGTTATTATTAGACACTTCTTCAGGAAGATGATATCGTTCTACTTCAGTTCTTTCTAAGATGCTCGTACAGACAATATGAGACCTGTAGGCTCTGCTACAGGATGTGGGCAGATGGGTGGATTGTGGGGTGTTGGGCTCCTCCATACATTTAGACTGCTTTTCCACTAAATGGACTCTAGGTTCTCAACACCACACCATTCCATCATTTCTATTTTAAATAGTCATCAGTCAATGTGAAGGATGCATTTTTAAGCTATAAGAATATCCTTAGCAACACACACTAAATGCTGGAGGAACTCAGCAGGTCAGGCAGCATCCATAGACATGAATAAACAGTCAACATTTTGGATCAAGACCCTTCTTCAAGATTGAAAAGGAAGAGGGAAGATGGTGGAATAAGAAGGTGGGGGGGGGGGAAGGAGGATAGCTAGATGGTGATAGGTGAAGCCAGGTGGGTGGGAAAGGTCAAGGGCTGGAGAAGAAGGAATCTGATAGGAGAGGAGAGTGGACCACAGGAGAAGGGGCAGGAGGGAGGACCCAAGGGAAGGTGATGAGCCGGTGAGAAGAGGTAAAAGGTCAGAGTGGGCAATAGAAGAAGCGGGGAGGGGGAGCGAAGCATTTTTTTTTTAGCCAATGGAGAAATCGATGTTCAGTTTGGAGGCTACCCAGATGGAATATAACGTGTTGCTCCTCCACCCTGATAGTGACCTCATTTTGGTACAAGAGGAGGCCATGGACTGGCACGTCATAATGGGAATGGGAATGGGAATTAAAACGTTTGGCCACCGGGAAGTTCTGCTTTTGGCAGATGCAGCAGAAGTGCTCGACGAAGCGGACCGCAATTTACTACTGGTCTCATCTGGATGAGGAGGCCGCATCAAGAACACTGGACACGACAGATGACCCCAGAAAATTTGTAGGTGAAGTGTTGCCTTACCTGGGGGGACTGTGTGTGCCCTTAAATGAAGGTGAACTTATTTCCTTAGTCCTAGTAATCCCCCGCCATGACAGAATTCAGGCGTTTAGTGTGAGGCCTGCAACCTTTGAAGCCAATTGAATATATTTTGAGACTTGCTGCAGAGAATAGTAGCCTGCACTAGGGCAGCAACATTGAAGGGCTTATTTCACTAGTGGATTTTACAGAGAAAATATTGGAGTTTTTTCCCCAACATTTTGAGGTAACTATTGTAGGTAATCTGTTGTCAGAAGCTTACTTCTCACTTCTCCCCAGTAGATATTGATGTTTATACAGAGTTTGGAGCTGTGAAGCAAAAGGAAGGTGTTGGTGATCTTCATCATCAATGTTTGATTTCATTGAGAGGTAATGTGCATGGTATGAGGAGTGGTTCCCTGTTTCCCAGATCTTAAAGTAAACCTTTATTGACAATGGGGAAGGGAGATGGTGGAGTAGGACAATGATGTGCAGAAGATCCAGGCAGGTAGGAGAATGGTTTGGTTCTGTGAATGAGTTGATAATGTTTGCTCGCGTATGTACATATACACAAGTGTCATCTATATACTGCAGCTAGACTGAGGTCGGAATAACTTTCATTTTGGAGTGCAGATGACATAGATTGGATAGTTTCCTGTTTGCCCTGTAGATTAGCTGTCCTCCCGTGAGAAGCTTGCTGAAGGGGAGATGCAGCATTGCTGCATGAAAGTTTGGGAAAACTGTCGATGCAGCTTTGCTCAATACTATTAACAATAGCCGCAATAAGAAAATAGCCACAACAATAGAAAATCAGCAAATGTCATAAATGATGGGTCTCTATGCTACCAAAAAAAAACACTCTTCTATATTTTACCAGCGATTGAATAGGGGCTGCCCAAATCACAGCATGTATTCCATCCATCGTGAGGCACACTGAATATGAAATTTCTCTGCACATTAGCTCCGGGTTATTCACAGGGACCATCATCAACATAATCATAGCCTGTTTTTAACCTCAAAAATGCCTTAGACTTGATCAATCAGGTGTGATGAGAGTCCTTGACGAGAGTGGTTTGGACCCAAATGCTGGAGTATCTGAAGCAAGGATTGAAAACTGGATCGAGAACTGAGCACAAAACAAACACTAGACTTATGTCTGAGGCTTCATTCGGGTGTTCCTTAAATACTCAATTCTTGGCCCCCGAAACATGATCGCCAATTAGCAGAACGTTCCTGAATCTTTGAAGGTGTTGCACCACCCATCCATATTCCAGAGAGTTAGAGCATCTAAACCCCTGAAGTTGGCACAGTTGGGTGTGTGTCGTAACAGGACTCCCTCCATTATGGCAAACTCCTGGCTGCTCAGAGAGACAATAATGATGGTGATAGATGAGAGATGGACCCAAGATGTCCCTTTCAGGAACCCAGCACCATTCCTCAGGTCCAAACCCTTTCCAATCCACAAGGAACTACCAAACAGCTCAAAGAGTTCGTGAATCCAAAATTCTTCTCACAGTGAAGTCCTGTCCACCATCGAGAAACCTGGGTGGCAGCAAGACTGATGGTGCTGGGGCCAAAAGGCTAGGGTTCACAGGTTTTAATATGGAAATATAGAAAGTGGGATTGATCTTGAGGGTCTTGGGGAAGCTGCAAGCTGTACACTACCAGGTTTACTTTCCTGAGAATCTTGTAGGATCCGATGAACTTGGGCACCAATTTCTTAAACTCCACATGAAGTCAACAACCAGACCAGACACCCAGGCTGCAAAACTGGTCTCCATCTTCTCTTATGGCTAGCCTTGATTTCAGCCTTCAGGGTAGAAGCTAATAAAATCTCCCTTGCCCTAGTCCATTTCTCCTTGTAGAGGGCATCTTTCAGTTTGTTTCAGAGTCCGTGGTGGTATAGAGTGGGCAAGGTCAACATTTTCCAGCCACTTTCTTGGGCCAAGGCCCAAAACGTGATAGCGTAGTCGTCCACTGACTGTTTGTCCTTTTGAATCTTCATAAGACGGTCCGAGGCTTGCCTGGCTCCATCAGGGTGATGAAACACCTTCTTCTTAGCGGCTATTAATTCCTCCAAATCTTTAACCCCCCTTCCCAATGAGTAGTGGCCCAGGCCAGGGCTCTGCCAGTCAGATGAGTGATAATGATTGCCACTTTATGGGGTTCGGAAGGGAACAAGGGTGGCTGGAGATAGATCACTAATGTGCATTGGATGAGGAAGCTGTGGCAAGAACCCAGATCACAGTCAGATCTCTCCAGGGTTGGAAGATGTACGGACCCTGCAGAGCAAGCAACTAGCTCTCCTGACCGACTCTGGCCTCCTCATTGCGAAAGTTGACAACCAGCTACCTGGAGATTGTGTATCTCCAGGCTCTGTCTGGAAATCTCGCTTTGGTCAGTCCCAATGGATGAAAGACTCTGATACCCTGCTGGAACCATACTAGCTCAATCATACTGTGATGAGAGCCCTTGACGAGGATGGTTGGTACCTAACTGCTGGCGTATCCAAAGCAAGGATCGAAACACAGTATCAGACTGAATAAAGAACTGAGCTGGATGATATCACCAGTGGGGCTTACGAATGAGCACTGAGACTACGTTCAGGTGCTCATTAAAAACTCAATTTGCGACACCCAAAGCATGATTGCCAATTAGCCGGATGGTCCTGAATCTTTAAAGGGGCTGTGCCAGCTATCTGTACTCTGGAGAGTTGGAGCTTCTGAACCCCCGGAAGCTGGCGTGTCGTCACATCAAGAGGGAATGTGGAACATCCTTCTTAAATTTGACTGTCAAAAAAAATTACATTTTACATTTGTACGTGATGGCATGCCAGCGATGATATTATCCAATGGGTCCAACAGTAGAAACAATACCATTGCAGACTGGTGTCAAACAAGCCTGTGATACTACATTTCTTGTAAGCACAAGAAATGGAGCAGTTTGCATTCTGCACAAGATGATTAGTTATTTGATTTCTTGGTGAGAATGAAGAACTGTTTGCTTTTCCTATACACTTTGAATGGTTTCAATAGACCTTATATGATCACATAAATAGATTGAATTAAAGAGCTTTGATTTAACATTTCATCCGAAGAATCAGCCATGATTGAATGGTGGAGCAGACTTAATGGACCAAATAGCCTAATTCTGCTCCTATGTCTTATGGTCTTATCAAACAATGCTGCACTGTTGTATTAGTCTGCATTATGTGCTGTTTGATCCCTAGACTTTATGATGAGAACTGCCTCTGAGCCACTTGTTTTAACTACATTACAATCCCATTAAAAACGTATGCACTAACATTTTCCCTTCAGCGGAGATCACACCAATAGTTTACAGTAATACCAAGGTTATTGTATTACTTATTTAATTATTCAGGAAAAGTATCAGTTCTCTTTGATAAGTGCATTCAGCTTAAGCTTGAGGAACAACACTCCATCTTCCATCTTGCATGTTACAACCTTCAAAAATGAAATCAATGGTTTCAACTAACTCACTTTTTTAAGTTTGAGAATGGTCAAGTTCTGATGTAGGTTATCCAAGTACTGTAGAATAGTAATGAAGTTTTCCTCCTCTCTGTACAAGCATCATTCCTGCTAGGCATTTCTACCATCCTCCTTTAGGTTGTACATTTTACTCTGAACTGTGACCTGCATTTTACAAATTTTAAAAAGCTCTTTTTTAATTCACTCATTAATCTATTGACCAGGCAGCTCTTCAAGCTTTAGGCAACCTGGACATAGCCTATCACAAGTAATCTTTTTTATCCCATCCATCCCTCCCTTTCCAAACTGGTCTAACTATTTCCAAACTATTCTCATAAGGCATGCTCTCCAATCCAGGCAACATCCTTTTAAATCTCCTTTGCACCCTTTCTATGGGTTCTTTATCTTTCCTGTAGTGAGATGACCAGAAAATGTGGAGGCTTTCTCAGTTTCTTGGTTGTGACGAAGAGTTGGATCTGTGATATTGATCCAGAGATTCTTCGGAAGTCAAGAATGAGGTATATAACTTGGTGGTCTGACCTCTTTATTACGTGTTACAAGAACAAGAAAGGAACAAAGAAAAGAAGACAGAAAAATAAATCGTGGTCATCTCACATTCAGACTGGAGACAACCAACATTCTAGTGATAACAATTACCCTACAAACAGCGAGACTCAAAAGGCATGGCACCTGTTCCAGAAAACTCAGAGCTTCTCAAAAAATACAAAATTGGCTACATTACCAGAACAGTTACTGAACAATTACACATATGTAGGTGGTTATATAAAAATTATAAGCAAGCTTAGGACACTTAAGCTACAGGAAAAACACGAAGAGAATAATACCCTAATTCAACAGAAGTGACCTGAAACGTTCTTGCTGTTTCTCTCTCCATTGTTGCTGTCTGACAGACTGAGCATTTCCTGCATTTTTTTTGTTTGCCTTTCAGATTTCCAGCAGTTTTCTAATTTTTGGTCAGTTCTCTTTTGCTGAGTGCACAGCCATGGTGTATTTAAGAGGTGCGTGAATCAGATAGAAACATAGAAAATGTACAGCACAATACAAGCCCTTCGGCCCACAAAGCTGTACCGAACTTGTCCTTATCTTAGAAATTACCTAGGGTTACCCATAGCCCTCTATTTTTCTAAGTTCCATGTACCCGTCCAGGAGTCTCTTAAAAGATCCTATCATATCTGCCTCCACCACCTTCACCGGCAGCCCATTCCATGCACTCACCACTCTTTGCATAAAAAACTTACCCCTGACATCTCTGTACCTACTTCCAACCACCTTAAAACTGTGCAGGTCGGGCAGCATCCGTTGAAAGGAGCAGTCAACGTTTCAGGTCGAGACCCTTCGTCAGGACTGAAGAAGGAGGGGCAGGGGCCCTATAAAGAAGGTGGGGGGAGGGTGGAAAACCAGTCAGAGGCAAGTTCAAGGGGTGGGGGAGGGGAAGCAAGGAGGGGGATAGGCAGGAGAGGTGAAGAAGGAATCTAAGGGGAAAGCACTATGGGTAGTAGAAGAAAGCAGAGTCATGAGAGGTGACAGGCAGCTGGAAGAGGAGACAGAGTGAAGGTGGGATGGGGGAAGGGAGAGGGAGAGAATTACCAGAAGTTGGAGAATTCGATGTTCATGCCAAGGGGCTGGAGACTACCCAGACGGTATGTGAGATGTTGTTCCTCCAACTGAAGTTTGGCCTCATCATGGCAGTAGAGGAGGCCATGTATGGACATATCCAAATGGGAATGTGAAGGAGGGTTGAAGTGAGTGGCAACTGGGAGATCCTGTCTGTTGTGGCGGATGGAGCAGAGGTGCTCAACGAAGTGGTCCCCCAATCTGCGTCAGGTCTTGCCGATGTAGAGCAGGCCGCACCGGGAGCACCGGATGCAATAGATTACCCCAATAGACTCACAAGTGAAGTGTTGCCTCACCTGGAAGGACTGTTTAGGGCCCTGAATGGTGGTAAGAGAGGAGGTGTAGGGACAGGTGTAGCACTTACGCTTACAGGGATTACATAATGAATACATTATGGTTGGCCTCAGTCCCCTTCGTTTATGAAGGAAAGATGCAATTGCAGCTCCCCTTCCAATTGTTAGGAAATTCCTGATGGAAAAAGTATTTTTGGAGATTTGGGGATGGTATTAGGCTGACTGTATAACTCTTTCCTACATTCAATAGCTAATTTGGAGTGATTAAGGTAAATTGTGCATCGCCCATTCCCTATGATGATTGAATGGATGAATCACTATGGTCGATACACCCACAATGAGCTTCATATGGACTGCTTTCAGGCACAGCCATACGTTCAGGTAGGTTTCTGAGTGTCTTACTGGAGCAGGCTTTGTGCTGCTAATGGAAATGGAACTGTGCCACAGCAAAGAGCAGGATATAAGTTGGCCAGGAAGGAAAGGGTTTGGACATTCTGCACATGAGAACTGGGCTTCGTGATAGGAGCGAGAAAAGAAATTAGGCCGATGGATCAGTTCATATACTGCCAGGTTCAGACAAGATGAAAATATTCTTTCCGTATTTTGTTCAGTTAACATCCTGACACCCAGCAGTATAATTATTGCAGTTCTGCAGATGATTACTCCCTCGGGTAAGAGACAGTGGGAAAGCATTTGCATTCCATGAGGTCAGGAAGTATTTGAGAACCAAAGGTGAAGGGATGGAGGAACTTTGAATATAAATTATATTCCCGCACCACATTGAAACACTTGTCATGCCAGCTTGATTGTGTTATTTTTATCCTGTAGAGGTTATTTTTCTGTGTGGCAATTTTTAAGTTTAAATTTTAAAAAGAGCAGCTGATGGAAGAGTCCATCACAAAGACCTTAGCTCCTGAAGTTATTAGATGTCCCTAGTCTTCACTCTGAATATATAATATAAGTAAAGGAAGCTAATCTACTTCAGGCAGACAGGAACATATGCGGCAGTTCATATGAAAAGATAAGGATTAGTTTCCAAATGAAAATTATTTAAATTTATCTTGGATGCTATATGCATATTTATCTCAGAAGCATACCACACAGTGGATGCCATAATTCCGCCTAGTTGTTAGATTTGTCTTTCACCTGGGGTTTGCAGAAACAGATGACAAACAAGGGCAAAGACCCTGTCATGAACAACAAAACGAAGAAGGGTGATAGACATACACTTGCACATTAGCCCCATCTCTGACATTATAGCAGTGTTCGCAGGAGCTTCTATGCCTTTATGTCTTATGAATTTATAAGCGTATACCTTTAGAAATAGGGATAAAACCCGCTGAGCATATTCTACCAGCCATACCAGGGCAAATGTGTTTTTCAGTGGCCAGGACTGGCCTTTCATCCGCTCACGTAGATTTTTAATTTCATACTTCTAGTCTGGATGGTCTGTTTTAAAGGAATGAACATATCAGGGATGTTGCATCTTGAACTATGTAAGATTTCAACTTGTTCCAAAGGTCAATGGCTGCTCAAAGTGTCACGGAATAAAACAGGAACACGAGAAATGCTGGAAATCAAAAGCAACACAAAAAGAAAATGCTAGAGGAGCTCAGAAGGTCAGGTGGCATCTATGGAAATAAAAAACGGTCGACATTTCAGGCCAAGCCCCTTCGTTAGGACTGGAAAAGAAGGGGGAAGATGCCAGAATAAAAAGGTGGGAGGAGGGGAAGGAGGAGAGCTAGAAGGTGATCAGTGAAACTAGGTGGGGAGGAAAGGTAAAAGGCTGGAGAGGAAGGAATCTGATTGGAGAGGAGAGTGGACCATGGGAGAAAGGGAAATAGAAAGGGCACCTGGGGGAGGTGATAGGCAGGTTAGAAGAGGTAAGAGTAAGTGTGGAGAACAGAAGAAGAAGGGAGGAGGAGGGAACTTTTTTCTTACCAGAAGGAGAAATCAATATTCATGCTATCAGTTTGGAGGCTACCCAGGCAGAAACTAACTGAATGGAAACAAACCTGACTGTCCGTGTAGGCCCATTGTCTCTGTATGCTCCTGCCCCACTGAACTCATGTCCTCATACCTCGACTCCATTCTATTCCCCCTTGGTTCGGTCTCTTTCACCCAACATCCATGACTCTTATCGTGCTCTTGATCTCCTCATTAACTTCCACTTCCCTGCCACTGACCATCTCATTTTCACTATGGATGCCCAGTCCCAGTATCATTCTATCCCCAATCGAGAAGACCTTAAGCTCTCTGCTTCTTTGTCAATAAAAAAACCAACCAGTTCACCTCCACCATCACCCTCCTTCATCTGGCAGAACTGGCCCTTACCCTCAACAATTTTTTACTTCAGCTCCTCCCATTTTCCCCAGATTCAATAGGTACCTTTACCAACCACAAGGGCCCCAGCTGTGCCTGCCTTTTCGTTGGCTACGTAGAACCACATTCCAAGTCAATGTTCCCCAACTCTTCCTCCCCTACATTGATGGCTGCATTGGTGCTGCTTCACACACCCAAGCTGAGCTCGACAACTTCATCAACTTTGCCTCCAGCTTCCCCCATGCCCTTAAATTCACTTGGTCCATCTCTGACACCTGCCTCCCCTTTCCTCATCTCTCTGTATCCATCTCTAGGGACAAATTGTCAATCGACATCTTCTATAAATCAACCAGTTCCCATGGTTACCTTGGCTATACTTTTTCCCACCTCATTTCCTGTAAAAATGATATTTCCTTTTCTCAGTTCCTTTGTCGCCACTGTATCAGTTCCCAGGATGCAGCTTTCCTGTCCAGGACATTAAAGATGTCCTCCTTTTGCAAAGAATGGGGTTTCCCTTCCTCTGCTATTGATGCCTCCCTCACTCTCATTTCCTGAATATCTGCTCTCATCCCATCTTCCCAACGACTTAATGGTAATAGAGTTCCACATCCTGATAGCATGTCCTTACCTACCATCCCATGACCCTCCTTTTTATTCTGGTGTCTTCCACCTTCCTTTCCAGTCCTGAAGAAGGTTCTTGGCCCAAAATGTCAAATATCTATTCATTTCCATAGATGAAGCCTGACCTGCTGAGTTCCTCCAGCATTTTGTATGTTTTGCAATGAATGAAATAGTTTCTTGGTTCCAAGTTCAAAGTAAAATTTATTATCAGCGTACATACATGTCACCACATACAACCCTGAGATTCTTTTTCTGTGGGCATAGTCAGCAAATCTATACAACAGTAACAGTAAGCATCAGGAACTGTTAACTATAAACAAACTGTGCAAATGTTGATATAAGTAAATGGCAATAAATAATGAGCATGAAATAACAATATAACAGAGTCCTTGAATGAGTGTTCAAGAGCTTGATGATTGAGGGGTAGTAACTGTTTTTGAACTTGGTGCTGCGAGTCCTGAGGCACTTGTACCTTCTACCTGATGGCAGCAGTGAGAAAAGAGCATGGCCTGGGTGGTGAGGATCTTTGATGATGGATGCTGCTTTTCTGCAGCAACGTTTCATGTAGATGTGCTCAATGGTTGGGAGGGTTTTACCCATAATGTGCTAGGCCGAATCCACTACCTTTTGTAGGTTTTTCTGCTCAAAGGCATTGGTGTTCCCATACCTGGCCGTAACACAGCCAGTCAGAACACCTTCCACTAGATATCTATTGAAGTTTGCCAAGATTTTTGATGACAGGCCGAACTGCCACAGACTCCTGAGGAAGTAGAGGCACTGTTGTGCTTTCTTCGCAATAACATTTACATGATGGGTCCAGAACAGGTCCTCTGAGATAGTACTGTGCAGGAATTTAAAGGAATTCACAACACAGTCAACACAATCCCAATCAACACCTCAAGGATGCATGCTTATCCCACCCTTCTATTCTCCCTACACTAATGACAGCGTGGCTACGCATAGCTCAAATTCCTTTTATAAATTTGCAGACTGCCCCACTATTGTCGATAAAAATCTCAAATGTCAATAAGGAGATACGCAGGAGTGAGATACGTTGGGTGATTGTGTGGTGTCGCAACAAAAACAACTCAACATCGGCACGACCGAGGAGTTGATTGCTGAGGTCAGGAAGGGAAAGTCTGGAAGATATGTGCCAGTCCTCATGAGGTGTCAGCAGTGGAGAGAATGAGCAGTTTTATGTTTCTAGATGTTAACACCTCCACAGATCTGTCTGGGGTGCAACACATTGATGCAGTCACAAAAAAAAAGGCATTCCAATGGCTCTGCATCATTGGGACTTTGAGGAGATTTGGTATGTTACCAAAGACTCGTACAATTTTCTATAGTTGTGCAATGTAGAGGATTCTGACTGGTTGCATCACAGCCTGGTCTGGAGGCTGCAGAGGGTTATAGGTATTCCAGCACAAACCCTCCCCACAATCTATGATACCTTCAAGAGGCGATGCTTCAAGAAGGTAGCATCCATCACTAAGGACACTCACCAATTGAAGATGCCTTCTTCTCATTACTCATGTCAGGGAGAAAATACGAGAGCCCGAGGACCTGCACTAAATGATTCAAGAGCAGCTTCTTTCCTTCTGATTTCTAAACAGTCCATGAAACCATGAACACTACCTCATTATTCCCTTTTTTAATTGTACTATTTATTCATTTTGTACTAAATTAACTGTATATGTTGCTGTGCACTGTGGCCACAAAATGAAACAAATTTCACGTCATCTGGGACAGTGAAATTCTGAATTCTAATTCAGAATTTTGAAAGCTAATTCTGAATCCGATTCTGATCGCACTTTCATGCAAAGCAGTAACAAGGAGTTTCAGATATGATATTGACCTCATGGAGGAATGGTCAGTGAAGCAGTAAAACATGAGATGTCTCAGGTTTAGCCACAACCATCAACATTTTCAACGTTTTCACTTCTTATTGTTGTTTCAAGTTAATTACAATGTTAAACTAAGACTAGTGTGAAGGGCATCTCAGGCGACTGCTCATCTTTTATGGTCTCTGCCCAAAATGTGGACTACTTATTCCTCTCCTGACATATTGAGTTCCTCCAGCGTTTTATATTTATTGCTCTGGATTTTCAGTACCTGCAGAATCTCTTGTGTTTAAGTAGCCTCTGTTGATGAGTTGGTAAATCCTCCCTGTCTTAAAGACCTCAACCCATTACTGAATCATTACAAGTGAATGGGTATCATAAGCAGCTTTTTCTTCATTAGGTAATGCAAATGTATTATTCTTCATTTCTTGCTTTGCTCAAGTGCTCTGGGTATGTTCTCTTTAGATACTGATTTCTGTTAAGCCTGGGCTCCATTCACCCCTCATTTAATGGTAGGAGTCCATGGCATAAAAAATGTTTTGGAACCCACTCTGACACAAGGACACGGATTGTTTTTGAACCTTGCTAAAAACCATCTGCAAAAGCTTTCAGGGAAAAGAATGCTGTCACTATAGTTCTACCTAGATATGATTCTCGAGTACAATATCATGTTCATGGTGTTAATAATTACACACAAAGAATATCTCAGTCTTTCTACCTATACCTTCACCATCTATTCCATTGCTTAACTTTCGACATACAAATGTAGTTACATATAAATGGAGTGACTTCTGGATATTCGTCCCTAGGACTATCTAAATAAATGGAGGTTGGATTAACAACAAATAGGAATATTTGCAATTTATTATGGTGCATAATGTGCGAAATCCTGCAACAAATTAGGTACAGCAAACTTTCATGAGCTACGGTAGATGATTTCTTTCATTTATTATCTTTCCCACCTTCACTGTGACTTAAAACTAACTTGCTTCTTTACTTTCCCACTTCCAATGAAGGGTCTTAAACTAGAAACGCTGATTATTTCTCTCTCCATAGATGTTTGCTGACCTACTGATTGTTTTCAACAGTTAGTGATGTTGGTCCAGGGGATAAATTTTTACCAGGACATTGTTGGAAAAAAAGTTTTCTTTCCAGAATCAGAATCAGGTTTAATTTCACCAGCGTATTGTTTGTCATGAAATTTGTTAACTTAGCAGCCACAGTGTAATGCAACACATGACAAATACAGAAAATAAATAAATAGATGAATTACATTAAGTATATATGCATATTAAATCACTAAATTTAAAAAATAGTGCAAAAACAGAAATAATAAAAATGTGAGGCAGTATTCGTGGGTTTAATATCCATTTAGGAATTGTATGACAGAGAGAAGGAAGCTGTTCCTGAATCACTGAATGAGTGCCTTTGGGCTTCTGGACCATCTTCCTGACAGTAACAGTGAGAAGAGGGCATGCTCTGGGTGATGGGGGTCCTTAATAATGGACATCACCTTTCTGAGGCACTGCTCCTTGAAGATGTCTTAGATACTGCGGAGGCTAGTACCCATAATGGAGTTGATTAATTTTATAACTCTTTGTACCTTTTTTCAGTCCTGTGCAGTAGCTGCAGTGATGCAGCCTGTCTGATTGTTCTCCACAATACATCTGTAGAAGTTTTCAAGTGTGTTAGGTGACAAACCAAATCTCCTCAAACTCCTAATGAAATATAACTGCTGTCTTCCCTTCTATATAGCTGTATCAGTATGTTGGAACCATGTTAAATCCTCAGAGATATTGGCAATCTAGGAGCTTGGAATTGCTCACTCTCTCCACTTCTAATCCCTCTATGAAGATTGGTTCATGTTCCCTCATCTTACCATTTCTGAAATCCACCATCAGTTCTTTGGTCTTACTAATGTCAAGTACAAGGTTGTTACTGCGACACCAATCTACTAGCTGGTATATTTTGCTCCTGTACGCCCTCTCATCTCCAACTAAGATTCTGCCAACAATGGTTGTATCATCAGCAAAATCCTTCATTTCTTTCTTGGGATCTTTGGCATTATTTCTGGAGATAGCCCAATGTTTTAACATAGATTCAAAAGATAAGAAGTCTAGCAATGAAACGCTTTGTCAGTGCACAAGTGGAAACTTAGCCTCGATTTTTGTGTGCACTTCCCTGGTGCGATACAAACTCAGAATCTTCTCACCCAGGGAAAAATTGCTTCCACTCAGTCATGACAAACTCACAGGCATCATGTATCTTTACAGCAGAGTGATAGAAAGCAGCAATATAAAAGACTTCCCCCTCCTTTGGCCATCATTTTGAGTAACAGAGTGGCTGCAGTGAGTATGTAATGGTGTTCACCTTTTTCAACAACTTATTTGGCAATAATACAATGGCTATATGAAAACCCTTCCCATCCAGACCTCCTGTGAGACTTCCAGCTGCTGCCTGATACAGGCTTCCTCCAGTTATCGACAGAGATTGCCAGCCAACCTCACAAAGCAGTTCCTTCCTCGGTTAGTTACATGTGGACATCAGGCAATCTGAATCCAGCCCATTATAAAACCCAGTGATTTCCACCCCACCTCAAGTCACAAGAAGTAGATTGACTTTGATGCAAAGCAGCAGAGGACTTGAAAAGAAGAAGCCGAAAAATTATTAAAATGGATATTGATTGGTTGAGTCCCAATATCCACGTTGAGGTAAGGCGAGTTAGAAGCAAAAAGGGACACTGGATGTTATGCATTCACAGTGGAGCTAATAGTGGCAGCTCTTAACACAGTGATGATAAACACTTGAAATCTGCATTGCATGCATTTAATTCCCTCTTTAATTTCATGGTTTGGAGACTTGGTCTTTTTGTAGGATCACCCATGCCCAACAGGTCAAGGAAAAGAGTGGTCTACCAATCCTCCAGGTTCGGGGGTAAAGCTCAGGGCTAACACCCCTGACCGATAAAACAAAATTGTAATGGAAACAGCAATGAAGAATCCCTCTGCATCTGAGTGGTCAGTGACAGACAGAGATGGAGGACCTTCATTGCTGCCCTAAGTGTCAGCAGCCATATTGAAAGTTCTCAGGTGAATTCAAATCAGATTTCCTTTCTATAGTTAGAAAAGCAGGGAATAGCGCTGTCTTGGAACAGGAACAGAGCATATCAGCATACACTGAATGGGTGTTGCAAAGGTGAATGAAGTCACTGGAGAAACACTGAAGCTGGTGACGTAGAAATCTTTATTCAGCACAGCCGGAGGCCTCATACTGGACACACTCTTGGAAGAGGCTTTCTGACCCCAATATTATATCACTTTTTTTAAATGTTAAGAAACAAAGATAACAACAGGACAATTTCTATCGTTACAATATACTCATAATGTTTCCTTTGAGTTGCACATAATCTTCAAACACCAAGATCTTCACACCAACACAACCAAAATGTGTGTTAATCACTGCTATCTCCGAGATGCATTCATGCATATGCAGACATCTCAGGTGAATGGGGCGTTTCCCGGTTTGCAATCAACCCCAGCTTGCAGCTCCAGGAACACCATTGTTCTGAGCTGCATTTTAATTCAAGCTGCAGTCCATATTCAGCTCTGAAGACTGGGTGATGTTCAAATTAGTATTTGGTGTATTTCCTCACTCCTGGATACAACATAAGAGGAGAACTGTTGTTAGTAGGAACTAAGGGAAGTGCATAGATTAACTAGAATCTATGCTGTGAAGTGGTGGGGTCTTTGGATGCTGAGGTGAGTACAGGGCTTGTGTGAACTGGAGAAATGAATGATGAAAAGCGAAGCATACAACCCCTGAAAGTTAGAGGTTAATGGGAGAGCAGTGGAGGGCAGCTACACTGACAAATGGAATCCTCCTGTATTTCTTGCACTTTCACATTTCTGGTTACCTCATTATAGGAAGGATGTGGAAGCTATGGAGAGGGTGCAGAGGAGATTTGCCAGGATGTTGCCTGGTTTGAAGAACAAGTCATATGAAGCAAGGTTAGCAGAGCTGGGACTTTTCTCCTTGGAGCGTAGAAGAATGAGAGGGGACTTGATACAAGATTATGAGAGGAATAGATAGGGTGGATAGTCAGTACCTGTTTCCCAGGGCACCAATAGCAAACACCAGAAGGCATATGTACAAAATTAAGGGAGAGAAGTTTAAGGGAGACATCAGGGGTAAGTTTTTTACACAGAGGGTTGTGAATGCCGGGAATGGTGGTGGAGGCTAAAACATTAGGGGTATTTAAGATCCTCTTGGACAGGCACATGGATGAAAGAAAAATGGAGGGTTATGGGGTAGTGTGGGTTTAGTACTTTTTTTTAAGGATTATATGTGTCGGCACAACATGGAGGGTTGAAGGGCCTGTACTGTGCTGTAATGTTCTATGGTTCTATGGTTAAAGGGGAGCATTGTGTAGTGGGAGCAACAAATGGGGTGACCCACAAAAAATGGAGAATTTGGTGAAAAAGAACACTATCCTTTGGAGCATGAGTGATGCACAAGGACATTGTCTGCACATTCCTTGAGCTAGCAGTTGAGTCGTCGTTCTGCTCTCACAGAGTAAGAAGCCATTCCATAAAGAACACTGTGCAGTAATCACAGCAGAGCAGCACAAGGTGGCTACCATGGAAATGAGGAGAAATCAGGGGGAGAGGATGGGGAGGCACAGAGCTCTCCGGTTTGTCAGAGCACATCCCACAAAATGGACCTGAGCTTGTGCCATTTATTTCATGTCACCACAAGACAGGCTCAACAGTGCAGCATTTTGCTTGATGCACATAATGTGGAGATGTTTGTATTATGTGCAGATACAGGTGAAGGATAGAAAGGGAGTATGTTTGGTAAATACTGATGTGAGGGCTGTTTTCAATCACTAAGTGCAAAAATGACTGCTGGACATGGGATCCCATCATTATATTTGTATCTTGCACTATAAGAACATTGAATGCACTGTGGTGAACTACACCTATACATGCTGAAATCAGTTTCTCAACTGTTACTAGTTGACCTGGACATTATTGCTAACATAATCTACACAAGACTATAAGAAAGTTGGAGTCAACCAGCAGGAATCTTAAGCCTGCTCTATCATCCGCTTTGGCTGATCAATGCTGGCCTCAACTGCTCTTTTCTGCAAATACACCATAAACTTCAAGCGTTCAAATATTTGTCCATCCCCACCTCAAGCATATACAGAATCTGGCGTCCACCACAATTAGGGACAAAACTTTCAAAGATTGATAAATCATAGAACATAGAACACTACAGCACAGTAGAGGCCCTTTGATGCATGATGTTTTTCCGACCTTAAAACCTACTGTATTTTCAAGTCATAACCACCGAGAGAAGAAATTTCTATACACCTTAGTTTTAAGTGACTGGCACATTATTTTGTAATCATAATACCTTGTTTGTGAATCTGCTAGTGAAATTATCACAGCATCTACCCTGTCAAGCTTCCTTAGGATCTTATATGTTTGAAGAAGGTCAGCTCTCATTCTTCTAATTTCCTAGGAATACAGACCTAAACTATTGAGCTCCTTTTGATAGGGCAGCTGTCTCATCCCAGGATCTGATCCATTTCAATGGATTAACATATCACTTGACTATACAAATCCCAGCAGGATCACTGTTAGACACAGCATCACAATCACATTCTGGAGCTTTTAGCACCAAATGTCTAAAGGACAGGCTTGTGATACCACGGAATTCCCATTGTCAACTTGTTGGACCTAATTACTACTTAGCTTACACTTAGTGCAGGCTGAGCCATTGAGTAGCCTAATAAAATAGCGGTCAAAATCTTTTAACCTCATTTGTCAGAAGTGACTATTATTTCCAAGGAAGTCCTTTACTGATGATTTCCCAGTTAGGCTGATGTTTAGATGCCAGGTATAGCTTGTGTATTCGAAGCCACACTCATGCCCTCCTCACCTACACAACAGGGTTAGAGAGTGACTCCCAGGCATTTAAAATGAAGATAGAAATTACTCAAAGCAATAACACCCATGCCAAGCTGGACATTTGACCGCAGGTCTTATCCCTTCATTTCATGAGTGTGTAATCAATGGGTAACATTGCCACCACCTGGGTGAGGAGGCGGTGCCATTTTTGTATATGGGCACCAACAGTGTTCACCGCTGGGGGAATCATTAACTGCTTGATGCCTGTCGTTATTCCTACCTTAACAGAATGAAGTATTTCCAGAACCTCTCTTCACATGGACCAGAGTTGGAGGACGCCTGTTGGATGGAAGTACTGAGCAAGATGGTAAAGAGCTGGTGTTGGAGAGAGTACCGGCCGAGCTGAATGGGTCAATGTACCGTTGTACTAGCCAAAACCCCTTGGGGTCAACAGACACACATGCTAGGCTCATCATTTTTGGTAAGTGCAAACTTTCTACCAGCAACAGTGTGATGAGATGATACTATATGGTCTATTCAGACGCTGATGTCAGAAATACTTCCTTTGTTATTGGATTGGCTAAGTATTCAATATAGTAACAAGCCCATTGAATCTCATCTCTGAAACTGAGTTCAGCTGAAGCAATGGAAATGATTATCAGAATTCGTACCTACTGTACATTGCACATTTACCACCTATAACACAAGACAAAATTCTGCATCAGTAACTCTTGCCTGACTATGATTCTGAAGGTATTGGTAGCTCTCTGGCGACCCACTCAAATGCCTTCATGCAACAACACAAATTGGAAAGTCCTTCCAATGGCATCAAGGAGCATTTTCCACATCCATATTCTCTAATCATAGAACACAGAACAGTTCAGCACAGGAACAGGCCCTTCAGCCCACAATGCTCTCCCTGCTCCCTTACTCCAATGCCCTGTTTGGAGCCACTCTGCACAAATTGACCATCTTCAGTGGAATTTACTGTAGTAGTCAGTAAAGTTAAATTTATTTTTCCCTGCCTACCATAGTAGCATCTCAGGTTAGATGGATTAGTCCAACTCACCCCAAGGCTGGGACCTGGAAACTACTGGTTCTTTTGAGCTAACTAGCCCATTTAACGTACCTGCGGAATTATCAGAGGCCCCACCCATCCACTGCTTAAACAGTAAGGATATGCAAATAGAATCAAATCAAGTTTAATTGCCACTCAAACCAGACATGGAGGCAGCCAAATGAGACAGTGTTCCTCTGGGCCCAAGGTGCAGAAACATACACATGCTCTCAAAATAACAAGGAAGGAAAAATCTAATCACTTCTGAAACAATTCTCTGCTTAGTTTCTTGGCCCTTTACCTGCTGCATGACTTCATGAAGAACTTGTATTTTTGTCTTTCAGAAAATCCAAACATTCCGAAAGGCACTGACAATAAAAACGGTGAGCTACATCTCTATTCTAGAGTATATAGGAAGGGTGCAAATGGCTCTGGATCCAGATTTGTGAGATTTGGCTAGCACTTGTCATAGTTGAGAGCAGAAATGAGACAAGACATGTTGGGCAATGAACAGAAGGGATGATGCTTTTCACCCTCTGGTTACAAAGCTGAATGCCATTGACAGAAATAATGTCAATGTTTCATTAGTAAAACAACTCCTATCACTAATATCATGTAGACGATTTTGCTACTCAATTCATTGGATAATTTCAACACAACCTTCCTATCTCAAGCCCATTTTCACCTCCTTTGACGACCATACCTGCAACAACATTATATCAGCTATAAGTTAGGGGGTGTTAGAACATCTTTCCATAGTTAGACCATGCAAATTGACAGGTCTTGACGAAGAACTGCAAAGTCAGCTAATGCCCTTTCAGACAGAATCAGCTCACGGAGGCCACTTATCCTCATGCCCTGAATTTACTGTGTAACTCCATCTTGGGAGGTATGCAAACTGAAAGTCAACAACGTTTCACATTGGAAACAACATCTTCAATTAAGCAACTGGAAATTCCAACAGCATCTGATTAGACAGGCAATGTACCCATGGAAAAGGAGATTTTTAAGATAAGTAACTTTTAACAATCAGTTTCTGTGAGAAATAACAATTAGTGACTCATTCACTGAAGGGTATGTGTTTTTATGATACATTTCCAGAGAGAGAAGTTGTAGTCAACCAATAATATTTTGCTTTGACCATGTTTGGATTGCCCGAAGTTTGTTGTCTTCATGTGTTAGGAGATGTCCATAAGCAATCAAAGGTGCACTGAAGTTTAATGTTACCATCACAAAGGCTGTGTTGGGAGAGGCTAGAGTCTGGGGTCCTACTGTTACTGGACACAGGGCTTCATATGAGCATCCTTTCAAATGCATCACTAATGCAATGATTGGGGAAGAAAAATCAGAGGCATTAATATAAAGAAATATACTGATATTATTTCTGATACTAAATCTAATTTCTGATACTACTGTTGCTAAATGTAGTGTAGATAATAGCATGTTCAAATTGTATTTATTTTGCTTATATTGAATAAGTAATACGATTGGGAAAGAAATAATCTAATAAAGCAAGATGATGAATTCTGATTATAATTTCAGGTGCATCTTTGTGCAACAACAGTGCCAGGCTAACCTTAGCGATGATTCTAGCAGTTACATTGGATTTGACGTGAAAGACTACCAAGGATTTGAGAGGAAAATTATCCATCCTGCAGTTGCGTATGATAAGATATTTTTATTTTAATGTCCTTTTTTTCAAATTCTGAATGTTCCATTTTCTGTAGGGTTTTCTCACTTGAAAGATGTGCCATTGCTTCATGTATTTCTGAATAAAGCTTTGTCTGTTTAAAAGAAGCAGTCATCCTGTCTGTCTTCTGTGGGATGGGTGCTGTGATATGCAGATTTTTGTGTGTTGAACGTAGAGCATCAACATTTTCGAAATGAAGGTTAGCAAAGACCAAGCCATACAAAGAAAAATGTGGTTCACCATTTACCATGCCACCACCAAAAATCAGGAGTAAGGTAAACCATTGCCGATTCATGGAAAGCTCTTGAACGTCCTCTCCAAACCTTGAAGGAAAGCTATCAACTTATCCTCATGACCAGAAATATCCTATTCTCTTAAGTACTTATCAAGATCCCATTAAAACAATGTTGGGGCAATTCTCCAAACCACGTCAATGCAAGAAGAAGTATACAGTAGCCAAGTGAGGTCCTCAGATGAGTAATAGAATGGACAGAGGAGATGTTCATTCCACTCTCTGTGGCACCGAGGCAGTGAAGTGCTTGGCTCTGTGAGTTTTGTGGCACCTTTATATGATGTGTGTGTGTTTTTCTCCTCTTTCTCAGAGCAGTGGTTATGGTCTTTTATTTTTTTAAATTGGGTTCTTCATGTTTCTTTCTATGTGGCTGCCTGTAAGCAAACAAATCTCAAGGTGTATAATTTATACAGTTTTTTGATAATAAATGTACTTTGAATCTTTGAGACTGATATATTAGGGAAGATGCTTAAAATCAGAGAGAAGCTTGAAGTGCAGGAACTTAACAGACACTGAAGAGAACAACACTTCAGAAATCTCAAACCTGTAGTGCAGTGCTTCCCTAAGATGTAATTTCTAGTAAAATAATAAATACAAAAATACAAAAACATTTGAATGTCAGAAAATTGCCAGACAAGTGGCCACTTTAGTGACAGAGTCTACCTCACTAAATTTCATCACATCATTCTTTTTGTGCAGGAATGATGACTGAACATACCTTGTGACTTATTTACTAAGTATCTTGATTTTACTATGCAAAGCATGTGGTAAAATTGCTGGTAGTGCACTCGTTAATGTCTATTATCTGCAAAAGAATTTGTATTCACATGGAGATAAATAACTACCCAGTAAGCTTAAAATTCACATGTTTTTTTTTTCTTTCATTGCATCTCTGAGTTACCAAAGAGCAAACTTGCTCAGTGATTAAGAAAGGTTTTCAAGTATCATGATTGCTTTCTTTAATTTGGCATCAGAAGTATGAACCTGAACTAATTTCACCGCTTTCTAGTCCTGCTGTTCCCATCAGTGTCATGGTGAGTATGACATGCACAAAATGCTGGCAGAACTCAGCAGGACAGACAGCATTTTGTGTGTGTTTCTCTGGACTTCTAGCATCTGCAGGATCTCTTGTGTTTATCAGTTTGACATGTGCCAGGGGTCAAGCCTGAACCTGCACTGTTAAATGCACCACTTGGCAGTTCCTTTTCTCCTTAGGCCAGGGAAAGAGCTCCTATAGTTTAAATTCCTATTGATTTTTTTTACAGTTTATTAGATGTGAAATGACCAAGATACAGCGACTCATGTGAAATGTATCTGGCCACGGTTGATATAAGATTCGTCCAGTGCAATATTTTATACATTGATAGCGTGACAACTGATCAAAGCAGCAGGGTTCAAGACTCTCTTCTTGAAGCAGAAAAGAAACCTGTGATTTCTAATAAACTCCCAAATCTTCAACTTTGACGGCTCCTGTATCCATTCAATCTTCCCAAGGTAAATTAATTTTTAAAAATTGCAAAAGAAAATAAAAGGTAAACACTTTTTTCCAAGTTATTTGAAACAGAGCGCAGGTGATTACTAGTTACTTTGTGGGAGGTCTGGCGGGTTGGCAACTGTGAAGCCTTCACCAGTTTGGTATTAAAAGTTGTGAATTACTCTGGTAAAGAACATACTTTCATTTCCACCTAATATTTGAACTAAAGACCTGGAAGTGGACTAAAAAAAAAGTCAATGTAACTTGCTCTGAGCTAAAGATTTGAATTAATGGGGCATTACAGAACCATGTAGCTGTTTTTTTGCAGGGGATTGGGGTAGATGGTAATGTGGCATGTGACTGCTATTAATTTTAAATATATTAGATTTTGTTTGTAACATTTGAATGGTGAAATTTAAACTGGTTTCCATGGAAGCAGTGTTTTGTGATAATAAACACAAGAGATTCTGCAGCTGATGGAAAATGAGAATAACACACACAAAATGCTGGTGAAACTCAGCCAATCAGTCAGCATCTATGGAGACCCTTTCAGTCCGAGACCTTTCAATGAAGGATCCCCTGTGTAGTGTTTTGAGATTCTTGTTGGATTTGGTAGTTCTGATTATTTTGAACATCCATCCAGTGGTGAGCGCGAGCAAAAGGTAGCACAACACATTTTATTTGAAATTGATCAGCACCAGCCATGGACAAAATGGAAGGTGACTAGAAGATCGAATTCCACATGATAGAAAATGCTGATTATACTCAATTCAAAAATTCATTTAGAGTGAAATGGATAGTTTTCTTTAAAAGGATGTGTTTGCAGGATAGTAGGACTGGTCTAGTTCTAGATTAGGGGTTCCCAACCTTTTTTATGCCATGGACCCCATTAAGCAAGGGGTCCATGGGCCCCAGGTTGAGACCCCTGCTCCAGGTTGTTCTCATTGTATCCTGTAAACTGGTATAAAACTGATTAGTTTTTGTAAAGCTAGAGCATGCATGTTCATTGTTGTGCAGATACTTGGCTCATTTGTCAAATGACCTGTTATATCACCCTTTGGCTGTGACATTCCTGTTAAAAATTTCCTTTTCCGTTCCAGCTTTAGCCCCTGTCCTCCTCAGCAGGAAGCAGCACCTCACCCTTTCACATTTTGGGAATGTGCCGGTGCCTAAGTATAACCTAAGGTAGCGTGGTTACATACTGGCTAGCACAACGCTTTACAGTACCAGTGAGCCAGGTTCAATTCCCACCACTGCCTGTAAGAAGTCTGTACCTTCTCCCTGCAAGCACATGGGCTTCCCTCGGCAGCTCTCGTTTCATCCCACAGTGCAAAGACGTACCAGTTGATAGGTTAATTGGTCATTGTAAATTGTCTCATGATTAGGCTAGGGTTAGACTGAGTGACATGGCTGAAAGGGCCTACTCGGCACTGTATGTCAACGAATGAGTGAATAAATAAGTTACTTGATGATAGGCTGCACCACAGAGTCATACTTGTCTGAGTCTATCACTGGCTCATAATGGGTTGATTGTCTTTAATCTACATCAGCAGCACTCAAACCAAATATAGAACTCCAACTAAAATCAGTTAACCAAGCAAATCAGACTTGGTCTGTAGGTTAAACTGGTTCAATATCACCCCTATGATGGTACTATCCATTAAATCAACAATACTTGAATGATTGCTCTTTTTGTCTGTGTGATAAAATCAATCATTAATCACTTCACATTTTGAAGCTTTTTATTGAGTTTAATACAGTTCAACTATTTGTGCTATTAGAAATATTGTGGACGTCTATCACTGAGGCCTTGCTGATCTTCTTTTTGAATTTTGTACAATTCTGTGTCATCCATAACCATTAGTTTGCAACTCAACATGTAAGACATTGTGCAATTTACGGAGGTATGGTTACTATTTCACAAAGATGAAAGAATAATCTCATGCAGAGTTTTCAAGTCTAGGTATTAATTTTGTTTAATCTATTAATCCCACAATTTAATAAAATATGACTGATGACTTCCCATGCATCGCTATTGCAATTACAGACTAAATTGTGCTTAACTTTCCTCTAGGTTTCTTCTTACCATTTTTTTCAATGTATTCAGCTTTGTGAGAGGTGTTCACACAAGGCAAGTGAACACTTCCCATTTCATGAATCTGCTTTAGGTTGTTCCAAGGTACATGGAATTAACAAAATAGCACTAAAGTGAAATCATATTGTAATGTAAGAAACACAACAGCCACTGTGCCCAAAAACAAACTCTCGGAAACAGAAGTACATCACTGACCAAACAATTTTTTTATGATATTGATTGAGGATAAATCATGTAAACAGTTGACATTTTGGGCAAAAACAAGGGTTTCAGCGCAAAACATCGACTGTTATCTCTTTTCCATAGGTGCTGCCTGGCCTGCTGAGTTCCTGCAGTATTTTGTGTGTTTTACATTGATTGCCAATATTTGCGGACTTTCTCCTGTTTGAGGATAACTCATGATTAAGTACTGGGAACAACTCCAGGTGTTATTGCATGAGGTATTTACAACCACCTGAAAGTGGGTTAAGAACTTTTGATTAAAAGTCAACTCATTCAGCAGTGCTGTGCTTTCCTTTTACAATCCCAAGGTGAAGCCACAATTCTCTGTAGTTCTCCTAGCTTAGTGCGTCATGTGATGATAAAATGGTCTCATATACATTGGAAAAACCGAATGCTAATCTGTTCAACTTATAAGGGTAAGTTTCAACTTGAAGTTAATTGTCAGTTTATATATCCACTCCACTCCCACTCTACCCTCCGTCTTTCCCTGCTGTTCCAGTGAAGTCTAAGCTCAGAGAATGACATCTTCCTTTCCATCTTGGCACATTTCAAACCTTAGGACTCAATATTAAATTCAACAATTTCAAATAACTAGCCTTTCTGTCTGTGTCAGAACTGGTCAGTTCTCCTATGACACTGGTCACTCACCTATGACAGTGGTCGAGACTTTCTTTCTCTCCTGATGTTGATCTGTTCACTATTCATAGCATTCAAAGTTTAAAGTAAATTTATTATCGAAATACATATATGTCACTATATACAACCTGAAGATTTGTTTTCTTACAGGCATACACGGTAATTCCAAGAAAGACGATAAAAGACAGGCAAGCAACCGATGTGCAATAGACAACAAACTGTGTGAATACAAAAGAGAGACAATAATAATAATAAATAAATAAGCAAAAATATTGAGAACATGAGATGAAGAGTCCTTGAAAATGATTCCATTATTTGTGGGAACAGTTCAGTGAAAGAGCAAGTGAAGATATCGCCTGATGGTTGAGGGGAAATAACTGTACCTGAACCTGGTGGTGTGGGTCCTGAGGCTCTTGTACCTTCCTGATGGTGGAAGTGAGGGGAGCACATTCCCTCGGTGTTGGGGTTTCTTGATGATGGATGCTGCTTCCCTGCAACAACACTCCCAAGGTGGACTGAGCCATACCAATTTTTAGACAATAAACAATAGACAATAGACAGTAGGTGCAGGAGTAGGCCATTTGGCTCTTCTAACCAGCACTTCCATTCACTGTGATCATGGCTGATCATTCACAATCAGTACCCCGTTCTTGCCCTCTCCCCATATCCCTTGACCCCACTATCTATAAGAGATCTATCTAACTCTCTCTTGAAAGCATCCAGAGACTTGGCCTCCACTGCCTTCTGGGGCAGAGCATTCCACATATCCACCACTCTCTAGGTGAAAAAGTTTTTCCGCATCTCTGTTCTAAATGGCCTACCCCTTATTCTTAAACTGTGGCCTCTAGTTCTGGACTTACCCATCAGCGGGAACATGGTTCCTGCCTCCAGTGTGTCCAATCCCTTAATAATCTTATATGTTTCAATCAGATCCCCTCTCATCCTTCTAAATTCCAGTGTATACAAGCCCAGTTGCTCCAATCTTTCAACATATGACAGTCCCGCCATTCCGGGAATTAACCTTGTGAACCTACGCTGCACTCCCTCAATAGCAAGAATGTCCTTCCTCAAATTTGGAGACCCAAACTGCACACAATACTCCAGGTGGGGTCTCACCAGGGCCCTGTACAGCTGCAGAAGGACCTCTTTACTCCTATACTTAATTGCTCTTAAAGGCCAGCATGCCATTAGCTTTCTTCACTGCCTGCTGTACCTGCATGCTTGCTTTCATTGACTGATGTACAAGGACACCTAGATCTCGTACTGACGCCTTTTCCTAACTTGACTCCATTTAGATAGTAATCTGCCTTCCTGTTCTTGCCACCAAAGTGGATAACCTCACATTTATCCACATTAAACTGCATCTGCCATACATTTGCCCACTCACCCAACCTGTCCAAGTCAGCCTGCATTCTCATAACATCCTCCTGACATTTCACACTGCCACCCAGCTTTGTGTCATCAGCAAATTTGCTAATGTTACTTTTAATCCCTTCATCTAAATCATTAATATATATTGTAAACAACTGCACCAAACCTTGTGGTACCCCACTGGTCACAGCCTGCCATTCCGAAAGGGACCCGTTAATCACTACTCTTTGTTTCCTGTCAGCCAGCCAATTTTCAATCCATGTTTATTCTCTCTTATTTCAGATTTCCACAAACTATTGTGTTTTGCACCTCATGATTCTGCTTTTGTTTTCTTTTCTATATCCTCCTCTCCATCAAGGCAGACAACAGTGATTAACAAAAAAGTAATCACCCTCTTTGACAGTTGTAACAGCGTTTCTGTCACCTGGACAGACGGTGTCCCCCCATCACAGACTTCCATTATGTTCTTTCTACTCCACCTCATTTCCTGACTTTTCTGGTTCTGATGGAAGATGACTGTCCTGAAACATTATCTCCGGTTTTCTGTCTTCATAGACGGTAACTGAACCAATGAGCATCTCTCGTATTTTTTTTGTTTAAAATAGGTTTCCGTAACTTTCAGCTTTGTGCAAAATAATTAATGCACTTGCTGTGTTGCAGAGCGAGGCCATTTCACCCCTTGGATTCATGACAGCTTCCAGAAGTCCAATTTCTTATCTCCCTTTAGCCCTGCAACTTATTCTCCCTCACATGGAGACGTGGAGCAAAGAAGATCTCATGACACCAACTTACCTTTCTGAATCTCTTGCCATTTATGTAGACTGTGTGATAAACCATGTATACCTGTCTGGACACACCCCTCTGCTGACTGCTCCTGTGGCTCCTCCCACAGACCCCTGGATAAAGGCGATTGTGTCTCTGCTCCTCCCTCAGTCCCGGGCAGTCATCCAGCATGGACGTGGTCCATTTTACTACTAATAAAAGCCTTTCAGTATTTACTCTACTTCCAGTCTTTTGGAGTTAATGATAGTGCATCACACTGAGAGGGGCAAACTACCTGAGCCAATTAGCCGACTCCTCCAAGAGGACCACAACCTTGCCGTAGGGTTTGAGGCTGAGGCGCTTCAATGACAGGGGGAGCTAAGTTGGCCAGAGTCAGGTCTTTATGCTTTGGCACTTGGTAAGATCAAGGGCTAGAGGCCAGACCACTAGTCCCCCAGGTTAACTGGTCAAAAACAATGAAAAATCCTTCCATGTCTACATGTGCTGGTATATGGCTAACGTCAGGCTGAGATGGAAGACCTTCATTGCTGCCCTAAACACCAGTGGTGTAATGAGTAGTAACCAATTAGTCGACTGGTACACCTTTGGGATAAAGGAAGAAATGAGAGCACCAGAAGAAAGCCCATGGGGAGAAACTCCAAAATCCATTAAGTCAGAATCAAATCTGGGTTTCTTCTCTTATGCAAGTCTAGGCAGCATAGTGGCAGAGAGGTTAACGCTGCTGATTACATGCCGCTTGGAATGCCTGCACAGGTTTCTTTCAAACTCTGCTCTCAGATCACAGTAAACTGATAACATAAGGTACTTTAATGTTAGGTGCACTATGAAATTAATAAGTGGCGTGCTATTAATAAGAGTGGTTATTGGATTAAGGACAAGTGTTTCATCAGCAGACCTCAATTAGAGTAGAGGAGAGTGTAAAGTTTAAAAAAAAATTACCAGTATAAATAATGTAATAGATTTCTTTCAGCAGGAAGATTGCAAAAGATCATGAGTATAAAGACTCAGTCAATAGAAGTTGTGGTTCAAGGGAGCTGTATTTTCAGTAGCATCACATCCGTTCAGTTACTCATTGCATTGTATCCATCAGACACTAGATGAGGTTGTGGATGCTGTTTATATAATGTTAAATCTAAAAAAATCAGGTCCAACTCCAAAGAGTGAAACACAGCAATAAACACTTTTCAAATGTAACACGAGTGAATCTGCAGATGCTGGAAATAAATAAAAACACAAAATGCTGGCAGAACTCAGCAGGCCAGATGCTGCGTATGCTGTCTGGCCTGCTGAGTTCTGCCAGCATTTTGTGACTTTTCAAACGTGCTTCAATGACTGAATTTCATGTGAGATGGATGCAAGATGTACCATAGTTAAGTGATGAATAACAATTCCCTTCCCACATGCCCAGCAGTTATCCAGGAAATTGTTCAAGAATCTAATCTTAGCAATTCACCTAGTGAAGGAAAGTGGCACTGTTTGAGGTGGAACTTACCCACTTAAATAAAAATTGACCTCCTTCACAACCACATACCATGAGCAAGCAGGGCAAAGCAGCACTTGTAACTCCCACCACATCCACATATTCAGGTTCGAATTAAGACTGAAATCAAAAAATTCTGTTGGAAAGTCTTTGACCTAAAATATTAACTCAGATTTTTCTCACACACATACTGTTTCCAGTATTTTCTGCTTTTATTTTAGATACGGATGTTCTAGGTAGGATGACGTGGTGGTGTCACCACTCTAGACACCCAGGTTCAATCTTGACCTCTGGTGCTATCTGTGTAGAGTTTGTGCATTCCTTTTGTGGCTGTGTGTTTCTGCCAAATTATTGGTTTTCCTCCTACATCCCAAAATGCAAGTTAATTTGCCACTGGTAGTTGCTATTGATGGTTGCCAAATATGATTAGATGAACTGTTGACCTCATTGTGGTCTAACATCTTACTGTCCACCTGCAATGTTCAGATTTTACAAGGCACTGGTGAAGACTCACTTGGAGTATTGTGAACACTTTTGTGCCTCTTATCTAAAAAAGGATTTGCTGATGTTGGAGAGGGTTTAAAGGAGGTTCACGAAAATTATTCTGGGATTAAAAGGCTTATCATATTAGGAATACTTGGTGGCTCTGGGCCTGTACTCACTGGAATTCAGAAGAATGGGGGGGGGCGCTCATTGAAACCTATCAAATGTTGAAAGTCCCCCATAGGTTGGATGTGGAGAGTAAGACCAGGGGACACAAGGAAGAACTTCACTACCCAGGGGAAATTTCTTTGTCTTGGGCGGTTGTGGAGGCCAAGTCATTGGGTATACTTAAGGGAGAGATTGATACATTCTTGATTAGTCAGGGCATGAAGGGATATGGGGAAAAGGCAGGAGATTGGGGCTGAGAGGAAAAATGGATTAGGCATGATGAAATGGCAGAGCAAACTCAATGGGCCAAGGGCCTATTTCTGTTCCTATTATGTTCTTAGTCAGTTGTTGTTTGACCTAATACTACATCAGTGCAACATCATAATGAATTGATCTGTATCAATGGTGTGCAAGGCAAGTGTTCCACTCTACCTTGTTACTTGTGACAATAATAAGACAATTTAATGATTTATTTATGGGGTATTACATCAAAGAAATTGGTCCTATGCTGATGATGCCCATGATGACCTTTGTGCTTATCTATACCTACCTCAGTGGCTTGCATTAGGATTGTATCCTTCAATGCCTTGTCTCTTTAAATGCCAGGGTAGTAATGGGGACCAGCTCCCACTGCTTGTTAAATGTTCCCAATGGTGTGCACCTCAAATAGCCCCTGACAACCAAGACCAGCTCCTGGCCTTCACGTGTGACTTGGCTACTAAGCCCGGCAGAACTGTTTCTACTGACAGAAGGGGCAAAGGTGGGTTACTGGCACATTAAAACCAGTCACTTTGGGCAGATGGGGCTCATCATCCATGTTTGGCAGCGCATTTAGGAGAAGGAAAACTCTGATCTTAAACCTCCGCGGCCTTGAGGCTATAGCTACTTATGAGGAAGCCCTCAGCGAAAAGTCCTGAGCTGGACTCCCCAAGGTAGTCTTACATGGAGCTCAATGCTGACTGACAACACCGGTGACACTGCTGGTACCAAGCTGTATAGGTGTCTGTTATTCTATTGGGTTCATCAAATGCATGGAGAGGGGAGCTTACCACATGGGCAACAGCTTGCTCTCCATATCATACTGCCCTGGCTTGCGTATCTAAGTAGCTAAGACGCAGCATCCGTGGTCGACCCAGACTGACAGAGGCCTCACCTAAATGTCTCAGTTGTATCTGATTCCATCATTTCCTCTGGCAGCACATTCCAGTTATCAAACAACTTTCCCCACAGATCCCCTGTAATGCTCTTCCATCACACACTAAACATATGTCCTCTTGTTTTTGTAACCCTACCATGGGTGAAAGTGTGTGCGTGATTGGCAGAGCCGAAATGGGGAAAGTAGTGTTAGTGGAGCATTTGGAAAGAAAGGGATTGTGAAAGGGAGAGAAAAAGGAACATAGGTGGTGCGGGTTATCTGGAATCGGAATATCCAGTGTTCTGTTTTCCTAGTTTGTGTTTGACCTCATCCTGGCAGTGGAGTAGACAGGGGTTAGACACATCTTGTGGGAACAAGAAAGGGAGTTGAAAAGTCATACAACCAGGAGCTCATTGTGATACAGCAAAGGTGATATGATAGGCAATCACCTAGTCAATGTTTGTCTTCCCGATGTTGGGGAGATAACATCAGGAACACTGAATGCAAGTTTAACATATGAGCAGGTGAATCTCTGCCTCATCTGGATGGTGTTGAGGAAGGAGACATAAGGACAGGTATTGCAGCTAATATTGGTGATAGGGGAAGGCACCAGGGTAGTTGGGGAAAGGTGAGTGAAACAGGGAGACATGGAGAGAGTGATCCCTGTGAAAATGTAAACTTTTTGTTTGCTCTTTCCCCTGTACACTCTCAGTTCTGGTGCAGGGGCTCAATTCAAAATGGCCACTGTTCCACTGCCTCCACAGATGCTGCCTGACCCGTTGAGTTCCTCCAGCAGTTAGTTTGCTTTTTGCTTTTGATGTACATCTGATTCCATCCTACGGTTGCAAAGTACTCAGTCCAACAAGACCTCAGTTTTAAATTTGCCCTTTTATTTCAAATCCCTTTATGTCTCACCCTACTTATCTGTGGAACTATTGACAGTCCTGAAGTCTCAAACAGCTGCATTCCTCCATTTCTGGCCTCCCTGATTTTGATCAGTGCACTGTTGACATTATCGATTTTCACTTGATCCAACTTGTTTGACCAAGCTTCACGTATGTGCGCATTATCAACTTGTCCAACCTGACTATTGGCCAACACTTAACATCAGCAAAACAAACATCAAGACTTCAAACCCTGGACAAAGCTCATGGTTTATCAAACAGCGGTGAAAACTGCCCTCCCATTCACACTGAGCAAGCTTTTTAAAGCACTGGGCAGCCCACAATAATGCTGTGTACATAAGAACCTCCATATACACAGTATCTAATTGCTCCCTCAGGTCAACATCCTCAGCATCAAAGTCCAAATGCCAAACCGTCTGCTACAACAGGTAGACCATATGGGTCCCATGCCAGATACCAGACTCTTGAAACAGGCACTCTATATCAAGTTCTATCATGGGAGGAGGCTTCGAGCTGAACAGCGAAAAAGATTCAAGGATGTTTCTGTTCAGATGTATTCTGGAGATACAGAATATATCAAACATTAATTTCAATAGATCTGAATATGGGTTGTAGGTTGAAATTAAAATGCAGCTCGGAACAATGGTCTTCCTAGAGTTGCATTTTCTAGTTAATTACATACGAGGTTGCCTGAGATGTCTGCATCTGCATGAACGTAGCTCAGAGAGAGTGGCGATTAACACTCATTTTAGGCGTGTGAAGAACCAAGTATTTGGAAATTATATGTAAGTCAATGGAAGCATTAGGAATGCATTGTAACTATAGAAATTGTCCTGGTGTTAGCTTTGTTCTTTAACATATAAAAATGTGAAGTAACATTAGGTCAGGGGAGCCTCTTCCAAGAGTGTCTCCATTATGAGTCCTGATTTTTGTGACTTCTCTATCACCAGCTTCAATGCTTCTCTGGTGACTTTGCTCACAGTCACAACAGTTTGTATAGCCTCCTTGAAGAAGTGTAATATCACCTGGCCCGCAATTGCCCAAAAATGCAAACCTGGGTTTGCACAGAGGGCTTCAAGTTCCATCCAGCACAAATGGAAGAAGGAGTGCAACAACTCTGAAACTATCCACTCACCTGTCCCTTGTGGCAGAGTCTATAGGTCACACAATGGCCTCATCAGCCATGTCAGAGCCCATAGAACTGGAGTGAATGCAAGTTGCAGTCCATCTCAAAGCACCACCTAAGAAGTAGTAGATTCCTTCAGATCTAGGTGCTATCTCAATGCAGATTGTAGATGAATGTTTTGAAACAATAATAAAGTTAATTACCAAACATGTTAATGCCTCTAGGTTTACAAATCTATTAAAATACATATAGTATTGTGCAAAAGTCTTAGGCACATTTGTATAGATAGGATACCTAAGTCTTTTGCATGGAACTGCAGGAAAGACAGATCTATCAAAGTGAAAAGGAAGAATGTATTCCAACAAATGGTTGTGGAGGTCAAGTCTTTGGATATACAGTATTTAAAGCAGATATTGGAAAGTTTTTGATTAGTAAGGGTGTCAAAGGTTATGAAGAGAAGACAGGAGGGTGGGATTGAGAAGGAAAATAAATCAATTATGATTAAGTGGCAGAACAGACTCAATGGGCAGAATGGCCTAACTCTGCATTATGGCCTTATGGAAAATATTATCCTAACAAGTTCAGATGTCAGCTATGGTTGTATTTTCTCATAATATAATAAGTTATGATATATGTTAGAGAGTTGCTGATGCGTCTGCATATTTTCCAATAATCTGTTTATATTTCAAATTACTGCTGTGGCTGTGTTTTGCCATCCCTGCCCCACTTCCTTCTTCTGACTCTTGCTTTACATAATACAAACAATCGATAATACAGTATTTCCTGTTGTTAAAAGATTTTCTGTTTTTAATCTTTACCCTGCTGGCTGCTACCTTTATAAAGATAGCAATATTAACTGCCGGCACAGTCAATTTATCTCTTCCTCCCCTCCTCCCTCGAATATGCAGGTCGTTTCCTAGCAACAGTTCCGTTAGCACTGGCCCCTTTCCAGCAGAGGATCTCAAATGGATAAGGTCTGCTAGCAGGTTATTTTGTTGTGGGTGGCTTTGCCACTGAACTTAATCCAATCCTTGTCTTAAAACTCGAAATGCAAAAAGATATGGTTAACATGAAGGGCACCATCTTTAAGCACTGGGGCTTGCCTTGCCTACCAGAGTCCACGTAGAACATAGAACATAGAATAGTACAGCACATTACAGGCCTTTCAGCCCACAATGTTGTGCCGACCTTCAAACCCTGCCTCCCATATAAACCCCCACCTTAACTTCCTCCATATGCCTGGCTAGTAGTCCCTTAAACTTTACTAGTGTATCTGCCTCCACCACTGACTCAGGCAGTGCATTCCACGCACCAACCACTCTCTGAGTGAGAACCTTCCTCTAATATCCCCCTTGAACTTCCCTCCCCTTACCTTAAAGCCATGTCCTCTTGTACTGAGCAGTGATGCCCTGGGGAAGTGGCATTGGGTGTCCACTCTGTCTATTCCTCTTAATACCTTGTACACCTCTATCATGTCTCCTCTCATCCTCCTTCTCTCCAAAGAGTAAAGCCCTAGCTCCCTTAATCTCTGATCATAATCCATACTCTCTAAACTGGGCAGCATCCCGGTAAATCTCCTCTGTACCCTTTCCAATGCTTCCACGTCCTTCCTATACTGAGGCAACCAGAACTGGACACTGTACTCCAAGTATGGCCGAACTAGAGTTTTATAGAGCTGCATCATTATATCGCTTCTCTTAAACTCTATCCCTCGACTTATGAAAGCTTACACCCCATAAGCTTTCTTAACTACCCTATCTGGCTGTGAGGCAACTTTCAGGGATCTGAGATCCCTCTCCTCCACAGTACCAAATATCCTGCCATTTACTTTGTACTCTGTAGCTACTTTGTAGCTGAGTTGATGTTACAAAAATTTCATTGTCTTACACTCAGAAAAACAATTGCTTTTTTTTGTATAAGTGTCCATGTAGCGTCTTAGAGTTATACAGCAAGGACACAAGCCCTCTAGCCCAACTCGTCCATGCTAATCAAGATGTCTATCTGATCTAGTCCCACTCACCTGCATTAGGTCAATATCCCTCTAAACCCTGTCTATCCATGTTCCTATTGAAATGTCTTTTAAAGACAGTAATTGTAATCACCTCCATTGCTTCCTCTAGTAGCTCATGCCATATAACCATCACTGTGTGAAAAGTTGTCCTTCAGATCCAGATTAAATTTTCCCCTCTACTATGCTCTCCAAATTCAGATTCCTGTACTCTGGGGAAAAGACTGTGATCATCCATTTATTCCACCCCCCCCCCCCAATTATTTTATAGACCTCTTTAAAGCACTTGACTTCCCATACATGAAGGAAAATGTCCCAACTTAATAAATCTGTCCTTGTAACAAAAGATCTTCAATCCCGGTAATATCCTGATGGCACCCTTATTCATTCCGTCTGCACCTTTTCCTGCTAATAACATCCTTGCTATAGCTGAATGACCAGAACTGCACACAATACTCCAAACATGGTCTCCTCAATGATCTGTACTGATGTAACATGGCGTCCCTACTCCTATACTCAGTGACGAAGGCAAGCATCCCAAATGGCTTCTTGGTCACCCTGTCCACCTTTGTAGTAAGGCATCTTCCAGAGCAATACCACAAAGAATTCAAAGCCTTGCCACATAAGGAGATGTCAGAAAAGGGATGTTATAGGCAACAACTTAAAGCGAGGTGGAAAAGTTTAGAGACTGTATTCTAACAATGTGGGTCAGAGACAGCTGAAAGCATAAACACCAATCATCTAGTAATGGAAATTGGGCTCTATACAAGGGAAGAACTGGATGAATGCAGGGTTAACACAGAATTTTGAGGATATGGAAGGATACAGGAGGACATAGGGAGAAAGCACACAAGGGTCTTGAAGCTTAGGTGGACGAATTGAGGTGTTCAACAAAACAGTCTCCTATCAGAATTTGAATTTGGAAACTATATTATACCTTATCTCCCGCCTAGGTAGCCTCCTTCCTGCCGGCATGAACATCCAACTCACTGACCTCCATTGATACCCCCACCCTTGATGCTGTCTGGCCTGCTGAGTTCTGCCAGCATTTCGTGCTTTTTTAATTTATTTCCAGTGTTATGAATGTGAAGCAACTCTGAGGGGCCGAAGGGTACAAAGTCGCCCCCTCAGGAAATGAGAGAGAGACATGCAGAATCCACAACCAGGTGGAATGTGTCCTGGCCTCAGCAAGACGGAACCATTGATAACAGCCATTGTCTCTTGGAGACGGAATTATGTATTGAGTACTGTACTATTCATCGAAACCCGTCAGGGGACAACCAGAGTGGTCTGGTTGAGGGATTACATCATCCCAACCTGATTGACATCTGAGACCCCATGAGTAAGGATAAAAGAGGGTCTGGGGAACAACCCCTTCAGACGCACCAGGAGAAATGCTAGAAATCTCGTGACAGCGTTTGATAGTGAAAGCCGGTGGGTGCTCATGTGCGTTCTCCCTTGCCTGGGTGGCGGGCTCACCACGGAAGAACAGCTTAGCTAAAGGAGAGGTCACATTTGAACGGCCACGACAAAGAGACACCTGACGGATCGAAATCATAAAGGTTGGAAAAACCCGTAGCGATAACTGTTCCCATTCTATTCCTATTTCTCTCTCTCTCCAACCAAGTGCAACACAACGACAGCCAAAAGACAGCCGCTTGTGGAACTGCAGTGAACTTTATATTTCCATCGGACAATTCATTATCCCCTAGACAACGACAGAGTTTATTTCTTATTGATTATTATTATACCCGCACTTTTAGATTTAGTATTGATGACGTATATTATCTGTATATTTGCATTGATATTATTTTTGTGTATTTTTACTAATAAATACTGTTAAAAATAGTACCATCAACAGACGTCTCCATCTTTGCTGGTAAGTGACCCAGTTACGGGGTTCGTAACACCAGCATCTGCAGATTCACTCCAGTCTCCTATCAGAATTTGATTACCCTAACATGATGGAAACTATATTATGAGCATCAAATGTAATTAACTAAGTTGGGAGAATGATAAGTGAATCTTTGCTTTGCCTCGAAGGACTGTTGAACTCCCTGGATAGAGAGAAGGAAAGACACTTTTCTCTTTATGTGCCTCCTGTAGTTGTATGAGGAAATGCCACGAGAAGGGAAGCAATTAGTGGAGATGGAAAAATCAACCAGGGGATCGTGGAAAGAACAGTCCCATCAGAATGAGAAAGGGGAATAGAATGTCTAATGCTGGAATCCTACTGGAGGTAGTAGAAATTATGGAAATTGATCTCCTGACTGACTCAACTTCCACCTGCGACAGCTCATCCTGCATAATGCCCAGCATGGTGCCCAGCATTTTCACCACGGGATTCTGAAGGGCCATTCCCTTCACTACTTCTGGTTTGTTCTTCCTTCTCCACAACCCACTCTCCTTCCCACAGCGTTTTTGTGTGCAACGTTGGAGATGCAGTATCATTCCATCTCTCCAGGGTTCCAAAGCAATCTAAGTGAAGCAGCAAATCACTTGTATCACGTTCAGTGCTCACAATGTGGTCTCCTTTATACTGGAAGAAATCAAATGCACATTGGGTGACCGCTTTGCAGAACACTTCCATCCAGCTGGAAACATTCTATTGACCTTCCAGTTTCTTGCCATCTTACTCCTCCCTCTTTCCCTCATTTTTGAGTTTTCTTTCCTCTTCTTCCTACATTGGTGCAATGACTCCCAACTCCCCAATGTGTTTCATTTTCCTCTGTTTCCATGTGCCAAGTTTTACATTGTTACCTTGACAACATAATCCCAACTCTTCCATACACATTCCCTTTGTCCTTTCCATCTTCCTCTTTCTTCAATTTAAAACACACTTGTCTTCTCATTTCCCACTTTTAACAGAGGATCATTAAGCCTAAACATTGATTCTGTTTTGGTTCGCACAATCATACCTCTTGAATATTTCCAGCACTAATTCTTTTTGTTTCAGTTGTCCAACTATTCCAGTTACTACAGGACTTACTTTACAGCCAACTAAATGGAAAGGCCAGCCCTCTGGGACAGTGACTTAATTTGTAAGCACTTTGATATGGTGCATACTGTGAAACAATATTAACCGTTGGCATTAATTACAAGAAAAATATTTGGATTCATTTTCCTGAATGATGGCACCTGCTATCTTTGCAGATGCTTCAGTACAAAACAAGTTCAATAAATATTTGAAATCATAACCAGGAAACCAATTAAAAAGAAACAAATATCATTCCTCAGCCTGGTAAAGCCAATCTCCTTAAACCCCAATATACTTTGAATACACACAGACTGCATGCCATCTGCCTCACGGCTATCGCAAGTCATTGCTTTGAGTATTATGCTCTGCAGAACTGCAGATTATACGTTAAAATGTATACCATTCAAACTTGTGATTAGTATTTTGCTGCTTGACTGGATAAAAGCCTCCTTTCTGGACTGAGCGTCAGCTTAGATGATAAATGTTCCATCATACCAGTCACTTCACCCACAACACACAGTCTGGGTGACTGACATCTGCCCTTCACAGCAGCAAACAGAGTGAAAAGCAAATGAACTTGCACTCAGCATCAATCAAACTCTTCCATATCGAAGACATGAGAGGCATGGAGTAAACGTCCCGATGCAGGCCCTGATGTTTGCAACTATAAGATCAGGGTCCAATTCCGCTACTGTCTGCAAGGAGTCAGGACACTCTCCCTGTGACTGCGTAGGTTTCCTCCCAGTGCTCCGGTTTCCTCCCACATTCCAAAGATGTACGGTTAGGGTTAGTGAGTTGCGGACATGCTATGTTGGTGCTGGATGCATAATGGCACTTGCTGATTTGATTTGACGTAGAACAACGCACTTCGCTGTCCATTTCCATGGGAAACATCTTCTCATGATAAGAAGGTGGATGCCGTTCTGAATGCAAGCTGCCGACTTATCACAGGTTGTTCAAAACCAACAGCCCATATATCTTGGCGGGTATCACTCCCCAATATAAGAAGAATGGTAGCCAGCAAGAAAGAACGATTCCATCAGATGAGAGGCACCCTCTACATGGGCACACACCCACACCCAGCCGTCCAAAGGCAAGGAAGAGCTTCATGTACAGTGTTATTCCATTACAATCAACCCCATCTGAAGCCCGCATCACCTTGTGGGAAGACCGGCTCGCCAGTCTCAAACAACCCCCAACGATGGAAATTCCACCGGATGAAAGCCCTCCCCCAGAAGCTAATACAACTGGGCGACCTGGAAGTGCCTTAACAGACTTAGGACTGGTGTAGGTCATTCAAAGGTGTCACTAAGCAAATGGGGATGTACAACCAGCCCGACATCTTGTGAATGTGGAACTGAGCCACAAACTCTGCAACTTCTCCTGCAGTGCCCATCGCTAGAGGAACCCTGTACTGGTGCAGATCTTGCCGAATTCAACAAGGTGCAAAAATGTGTCCAGTTCTGGCTGGGCCATTTACAGACAGTCTGTGGACATGATAAGAAGGTTTCCATGTGATTGTGACAAGAAAGCTAATCCTCCTTAAATCTCTTGACCCAAAATACCAAAGCCTCCAGAGATGCTGCCCAACACACTGAATTCCTGCAGTGTCTTTTTTTGTGCAGCTGGATCCTGGACTTCTTGTCAGATCGCTGGCAGGTGGTAAGAGTGGGCTCCCTCACCTCTGCCCCCTGACCCTCAACACAGGAGCCCCTCAAGGCTGTGTCCTAAGCCCCCTCTTTGACACTCTGTATACCTATGACTGTGTCACCGCCCACAGCTACAATCTGCTAATTACATTTGCTGATGATACTACATTGATTGACTAATTTAAAATAATGATGAGGCAGCCTACAGAGAAGAAGTCATCACCCTGACACAGTGGTGTCAAGAGAACAACCTCTTCCTCAATGTCGCAAAGACAAAGGAGCTGGTTGTGGACTACAGGAGGAATGAAGACAGTTTAACCCCTATTTGACGTTAATGGATCTGGGTTGAGAGGGTGAACAGATTTAAGTACCTCGGCATCCACATCACCGAGGATCTCACGTGGTCTGTACACAGCAGCTGTGTGGTGAAAAAAGTACAGCAGCACCTCTTTCACCTCAGACAGTTGAAGAAGCTTGGGATGAGTCCCCAAATCCTAGGAACTTTCTACAGGGGCACAATTGAGAGCATCCCGACTGGCTGCATCACTGCCTGGTACGGGAACTGTACTTCCCTCAACTGCAGGACTCTGCAGAGAGTGGTGCCGACAGCCCAGTGCATCTGTAGATGTGAACTTCCCACTATTCAGGACATTTACAAGGACAGGTTTGTAAAAAGGGCCTGAAGGATCATTGGAGACCCAAGTCACCACAATCACTAACTGTTCCGGCCACTACCATCCGGGAAACGGTACTGCAGCATAAAAGCCAGGACCAACAGGCTCTGGGACAGCTTCTTCCACCAGGCCATCAGACTGCTTAATTCATGCTGAGACAATTGTATTCCTATGCTATATTGACTGTCCTATTGTATATACAATTTATTACAAATTGCCCATTGCACGTTTAGACGGAGATGTAACGTAAAGATTTTTACTCCTCATGTATGGTGAGGGATGTAAGAAATACAGTGAATTCAATTCAAATTTTTCCTTTCATACTGAATCAAGGTAAATTGTCCAATGCTATTTTAACAGCCAGTTTAGTCTCAGTAAATTTATACATTCATCAACCACACCTTCCACTGCATGCCTAGAAAAGCTGATTAATGACCTTTGGTGATGTTAACGCATTGAGTACAATCAATCAAGTATCCTGCTTCTGGTTTCTGTTAGAAATCTCCACACAACCTCCATCTCACTTGCCACCAGTCCAAGTTTCAATCCCTCTGTCTGTTAATGACAGCACTGACCTGCAGAATTGACAGAAGAAAAACAACAAGAAGACTCCCTTCCAGGGAGTTCTAAATCCCTGTAATGTCATCCTTAGATCTCCTCAAACAAAAGAAGCTTTACATTTAAATAATCATCTAGATCTTTCTTTTAATATTTTGAGCAATCATTGGTGGGGTTGTCATGGTTACCAACTTGCAAGTACATTCTAAGTGAATTTAGATGCAGAGATGGTTGGATTTGTTTTTCAATTGTTTGCCCCTGGAGTGAGCATTGGTTGCCCCCAATTGCACACAATATTATCTCCCACCACTTCTAAGTAAACCTTAATGAGCAAATTTACACACCAAATTAATTTGAGATCCACCTCAAATGTACAGGTGAGTATAAGGCCACTGTCTATCCAGGATCGGGCCCAGTCCCATGGTGACCATTCAGGGCTCCGGCCCAGTTGGTTACTGAGTCCTGCCCAGCAATGTGGCTAAAGAAGTGAAATCTCTCCTACGAATCTGCCATTCCAGGAGGGACATCAGCGTTAGCAATATAACTTCAGGGATGAGCTATACACAGGCACCTTCTTGTGGTTCCCATCCCATTCAGTAGAGAATGTGCCCACACAATCAAGTGACTAGCCTAGAACCTCTGGTAATTTAGGCCCACCCTAAGTACATAACCCAACACTCAGGAACCACTTCCATTAAGCAGTTACCTATCCTGTGCACAGACCAGTGGGAAAAGCTAAACACTGAGCACTGTTAGTCAAGCAACAAAATATCACAGGTGTGGGAGACATAAATGTAATTGCCAAAAAGAACATCAAATAAAGAATTCAGGAGAAACTCCTTTCCCCACAGTTCAAGTATGGAATGTGTTCCTAAAGAGAGCTCTGCAGCAGTTAGATTCTTCCAACGCAATACTGCCCATTTGGTCCAAGTGGTTCTCACAGGTTTTTATATTCCCCGTTAGTCTCTTCCCCGTGCAACCTCATCTATCACCATCTGAATATCCGTTTCTAGCTTCCTGTTAAATGCATCGATGGAGCTGTTATGTTCAGTAACTCCTCAGCTCAGTTACCCATTAACAACATCAATACTCATAGTTTAAATAAAGGCATTCAGGGGAAAGAAACAAAAATGAATTAATCCTAATTTGTGGCTGTGATTTGATTTTTTAGGATGTGTACAGGTTCTGACACATTGTTAAATCCCTAGTCACCATATTCATACAAGTAAGACATAATCAAACGTGGCACGGCAATCTCTTTGGAAACAAAACGAGCTTCTTCGATGCATTGTATAATATCTCACAAGAAGTGGTTGGGAATAAATAAATAATCGAGTAACACGGCCAGTGCGGTTAAACAGGAGCTCCTTGCTATAATGTCAGAAACTTGGATGAACTGGGTTATTAAAACTCCTTGCTCTGACAGGCACCAGTCATGGTTCATATACTGCCTCTCGTGACACATGGAATTATGCAAATCCTCCTCTTGCCTCCTGTCACCGCAGGCTTCTCTCTGCAAAATCTGGAGAGCAGTCATGGCTGTCATGTGTGTGGCCTCCAAGGCCTACGAGAAGAGATCATTAATACCACCCGGTGTTTATTTAATCTGCTCCAGTGCTAACTGCTGGTTAATGTCCATCCTCAATAAGATACAGCAAAAACAAATGTATACAGGGAGGGACTTTACCTCAGCTTTCGCCTCTTGTAAAGTGTAATGGGGTGGGTTGATCAGACCTGAAAGGCCCAAACTAATTTGAATGGCTATAAATACACTAAGAAACTTAAGCCTAATTTATTATCATTAAACAGAAAGCATGTATAAATCACACTAAATGCCACGTGGTAAATTACAAAGATTTCGGGGCTCTTGATTCCCAGCCGCCGCTTGATTGCCACTGTTTTCAGGGGAGCTCCAAATAGCATCTCGTGAAATCACCCTGTGTTGTAATGTGAGTATTATTAAAAGTAAGTTAATACTAATCGGGTAGCTGTTGGTGGCAAGAGGCGGGATCCGGGGCTAGCGGGGTTTTTACTTCCACTCCTTTTACTCCCAGTATGCATTGTGTATAGTTCCTCCACCCATGCCACACGAGGTACCTGGAAGCCTCTGTATGTAGATATCATTTACCTTCCCAGATAAAGACGCTCTTTCGGCCATCAAGTTGTCAAGTGGTCTTTTTGTAAAGCAAAAGTTACCTCATCCTGGGTCTGTCCTGGGTACCTATCTTGGTCTAGGTGGAGTTTCTAGAACTGAACAAGAGGTGCCTCAATAAATAGGGCATCACTCCACAAGTACCGAGAGACACACACAGACACAGATAAATCATTGGTCTTTTGCCCCTAGTACCTGACACTAAGAGCAATTTCAGAGGCATTAGCAAACACTTAATAAACCTGGAGCATAAGCATACAACTGCTATTAACAGACATTTAACAAACCTACAATGCTAAACTTACATCCTGAAAGTTCACAAAGAGCTAAGGTGTCGCCTGGAATTGTTCAGACCTTCATCTAATACTATTACAAAAACTAACACAGCGCTTGTCCGTTTGCCTGTTTATGAGACCAAGAGAAAGGCACAGGTAGCAAAGTGCAAACAAATCAGAAGGGAACCTTCCCCAAATGCTATGTATTCGCACTCACAATTAAAGGGTCATGGCAGCACAACAGGCTGCTGGACTAGCAGCCAGTTTTTGGGACTAATGATCTAGTGACGGAGTGGACAGGGTGGAAATGTCTGATACCAAAGGGGGACGTGACGGGTCAGTTTTTTACCCAGAGAGGGGTGGATGCCTGGAATGCACTGTCTGATATGGTGATAGAGGCAAATACATTGGAGGCTTTTAAGAGACGTTTAGATTGGCACACGAGAGTGAGGAAGATGGAGGGATGTGGACGTTGTTAAAGAGAAAGGGAGTCACTTTTAGTGCCTTTTGATTTACTGTTTAGCTGGTTCAGCACAACATTGTGGGCTGAAGGGCCTGCTCCTGGCCCACGTTCCATGATACAAGTCCAAATCGCACTATGGAAGCTGGAGTGTTTAAAGTTAAAGGAAATAAAGATACCTAGACTTAAACTGTGATCCTGCAGGGTATAAAATATGATTTAGATCAGGAAAAATGTCTTCACCCTGAGGGTGGTGAGCCTTTTGAATTTTCGACTACAGAAGCAGTGGGGGCCATGTTATAAATATACTCACGCAGGAGTCAAACACACCTCTTGGTGCTAAGGGGGTCAAAGGATATGGTGGAAGGCAGTAACAGACTACCGAAGTAGATGCTTAACCATGGTCCAGTTGAATGATGGAGTTCAGATCAACTAATTTGTTCCTCAGCTCGAGAGCTGTAGTGATGACCTTTCTAATGAGACCACATCAGGTGGCCGAACTGTTAGCTTTCGTAACTTCCAGAAATTAACCGAATTCAAAGGAAGACATGGCAATCCAAAATGTGAGCAATGCACACAAAATGCTGGAGGAGCTCAGCATCTGTGGAAAAGAGTACAGTCGATGTTTCCCATCGAGACCCTTCAGCAGGATTGGACCCTGCAGGACCCTCCAGCATTTTGTGTGTGTTGCTTGGATTTCCAGCATCTGCGGGCTTTTCTTTGCTGGTGATCTGAAACGCGGGTTTAACTTGGTGCTTAAACGAGGCGTGCACAATCACTTCGTAACGTGATGTCGTATGCAGTTCACTTATTTCTACATATAACCTGTAAAGAGTTATTGAAACGAACAAGAGTGCTTAATCAAACAACACTGAAAATACTAGAGAGACTCAGGAGGCCAGACAGTATTTATGAAAAATGTGTTTAAGACCAAGATCCTTTATTAGGACTGTTTACCTTTTTCCACAGATGATGCCTGACCTGCCGAGTTCCTCCAGCATTTTGCTTGGGTTGCTTTGGATTTCCAGCATCTGCAGATTTTCACAAGCACAAAAAAATAATCTTTGTAACACTGAAGAAGATTGAGCAGAGCAGTAACGAATCCCTAAACAAAAGCAGGAACTGCTGAAAATATTCTGCAGGTCAGACAGCATCTGTGGAGAGAGATAGAGTTAATGTCTCACATTGATGACTTTTCAGGTCCCACCGAATGTTTCTGTTTTTAGTTTAGATTTCCAGTTTCTGCAGTATCTTGCTTCTGGATAGCAAAAAATGTACAATATCAAGAATGGTTCAAGGACAGAGAGTTGAATGCCTTATTGTTTATCATGTCCTGTCTTAATGGTTCTGCCCCGCCACGATTTAGTCCACTCTCCTCGACACTGAGTTTGAGGCAGTATTGTGCCCCAGCTGCTCCGGGCTTTAGAGTCCTCATGGCAATTTGCCTCTGTGTGATGGACTGAGACTGACACCATGGGCCTAATTTGGTTGCTCCCGGCTTCAGATTTATGGACTCAATTTCGTTTTGAATGCTGATGCTTGCTTTATTGTTTGCATGACTTGATTTGATTTGGGTTTTTTTTTCTCTGCGCATGGGGCGTTGGTCCTTTTTTAAAAATTGGGTTCCTTCAGGTTTCTTCTTGTGTGGCTGCCTGTAGGCAAAATGAATTTCAAGGTTGTATAATTCATACATACTTTGATAATATAATGTACTTTGAACATTGAAGACTATGATGTGTAAACACGCAAGCATTTGTGAAAGGAAGAATGTTCCAGAATATTATAGAATTCTTTTGGATTTCAATCTATATGCCACAAAGAAGGTCAAAGATGGCAGGAGTTTCAATCAGAATTACTATTGTTCAGGATGCTGGTGGGTGAATTATTGCACCGTCCTCCCCTTAACTGCTTAATTGCCAACTCATTTGCTCTCGCCAGTCTTTCATTAGGCAACCTAGTCTGTGTGTTAATAACTTGTCCTTGAGAACCAATAGCTTGCCACATATGAGAGGCTTGCTTCTTATCAGATTTCAAAGGCACGATTGAATTATTAACAAACAAGAGAAAATCTGCAGATGCTGGAAATCGAAGCTGCATTCTGAATGCTGGAGGAACTCAGCAGGTCAGGCAGCATCTATGGAAAAAAAGTGCAGTCGGCGTTTCGGGCCGAGACCCTTGTGATTCGTTGGTTATTCAGGTCATTAACTTCATAGCAGCTGCTTAGCTGGCTACGCACTCCAATTCAAGATACGAATCAGACTCTTTATAATATATTTGCATATTGATTTTAGCTGAAGACAGTTTTTCTTTTAGTTCAAATGCTCTTTCTATTCCACATCACCAAAGAGCAAATGCAAAATTGTGGCTTGTAAAGAGGAAGACAAACTTCTTTCCCACCCTCCTAGCATTGTATATCCCAACAATGACAAAGGGAAAGCCCCCTCCTCAGCTGACTCCTGCCCCAGAACCATGTTTTAATCTGGTACTTATTAACCCTGATAAATCTTGTCTTATTTGGCTTTACTGTCCAGTGAAGAAGAGCTTTGGAAATGAATACATTCAATGTAGAAAGGAAAGACAGGAGAGAGCGATAGAGATAGAGAGATAGATAGAGTAAAATAGAAAATAGACAGAGATAGAGTGATAGATAGAATGAAATAGAAATTGAGATAGAGAAACAGTGAAAGATTGAGATAGAGAGATAGATTGAGATGGATAGATGGAGAGAGAAGAAAGAGTGAGAGAGAAAAAGAAAATAGGACCACAAATGTAAATAGACATTTGGATTGGAGATGAAAATGATAAAAGGTGAAAAGAAAAGTGAGCACAAAATATTAAATAATCCTAATGAATATTTTATCTGATCATTCAAAGTGGAAAGCATGAACAAAATTACCTCTGAACTTTTCAATGAGAAAGGAAGTTCAAGCTTCAATCCTATCAACTTCAACTCCATTGATGCAAACAGGAGTGTGTACACCAACAATCCCCACCCCCCTGTACTGAAGTCTCTTGTTTTACTGACATTGAGGAAAAGGTAGCCATCAACGCACCATGTCACTGGGCTCTCTATCTCCTTCCTATACTCCAAGCCATCATTATTTAAGATTTTGCCCACTGTGGTGGTGCTATCTACAAACCTGTAGATGGATTAGAGCAGAGTCTGGCCACACAGTCGTGAGTGGATATGGAGTACAATAGGAATACACCAATGTGGAGAACAATCCTGGCAGAGATGATGCTGCTTATCTTACTGATTGTGGCCTTTTGGTCAGAAAATCAAGAACCCATTTGCAAAGGGAGGTGTCAAATCTCAGGACGAGCTCATCTATCAAATGGCCTTTGAAAAAATCTCAAGGTAAATTTATTATCTGTATCAAAGTTCAAAATAAGTTTATTATCAAAGTACATATTTGTCACCAGATATAGCTCTAAGATTCGTTTTCTTGCATGCACACCCATTAAATCCAAGAAACACAATAGAATCAATGAAAGACCATACTCAACAAGATGGACAAAGCAAACAATGTGTGAAAGACAACGAACTGTGCAGATTCAAACACTCATCGACACAAAGCAAGTAGAGGAAGGGATAAGCACACACCCCTGCAGTGCACTTGTGCTGGTAGTGAGCGAAAAGGAGGTTTTCTTGCTAATCTGTATTTATTGAATCTACCAGAGAGTAAATCGAGGATTCAGTTGCGCAAGGAGGCATGAAGACACAGGTCTTAGAGCTTAGTGATGAGTTTCGAGGGGTTGGTAATGTTTAATGCCGAACTGTACTCAAAGAGCATCCTAACACATGCATCTTTGTTGTCCAGGTTTTCCAGAGTCGAGTGAAGGACCATTGAGAACATACAAACCCTTACAATCTGCATCAGAATTGAACTCTAAACTCCCATACGCAAACTGTAATCATATCCCACTGACCGCTACACTACTGTGGTGCCCGTTTCATATTTGTACTGGTATTTATTGGGAATTGCAACGATTATCAGTTCTGTTGAGTACCTGGTATTCTTGGATGAATCACAGCATGAAAGGAGATTTCAAATTAGGTTTTATTTAAATAATGTTTTTATGACGATTTGCACAGAATCAACTTACAATAGATTGACTTCTCCCTAAGAGTTCTATAAATGTACGAACTCAAAGAAAAGCTGCATGGAAGATAATGAAAAAAATTAAAGTGCTGGAAATATTCTTTGAAGGTGTTTCTTTGCCGTTCCGTTGCCCATTCTCATAGATCCTGATTATTTTATCAACGGGTTACAGCCAGAGAATCTGTTTAGCCTTTTGTCTGGGTCTCAGATGTGGACAGCCTTGTACTGAATGGGGATGGTTTTGGCAGCATGACTGAATATTTAGTGGGGTGGGGTAACTCAGTATGTTTTAGGTGAAATATCAGGATAGACAAAACTAAAACCATCTGTTACCTCCTAAATGGAAAACCTGACCAACATTTGCCTCCTCATCATTACCATTGAAAGGATATCCCTTAATTCATCTACAGTGTGTACAGTTTTGCTATGTGTCAGTAGACTGCTGCATTTGCTTACATAACAGAATAATCCAGTGGTTGCTTAATTGCCATGTAAGATTCCACTTGTTACGTGATTAAATCTTGCATGAATTTTCATAGTGTCCAGGTCAAAGTTCTTAAAGAATTACAAATCAGGGAAGCGTTTGAACCTCAGGGATTGTTGACCAGTGTAATGTTCAGATACTTGAGCCAGCTTCAGTCTTTGTTCAATACAATATAAGTAGCTTCAGTATTTCAGTTTTTAATGAGAGTTCTGTGACACATTTATTTATTTATTGAGGTATAGCCACGGGACCTAATTATCTGATCTAATCAGAGACTAATCTCGGGACAATTGTTATAATGATCATTTAATCTACTAATCTGCTGGACTGTGGGAGGAAGCCAGAACACTGGAGGAAACCTGGTGTGTGTGTGTGTGTGTGTGTTTGTGTGTGTTTGAGTGGAATCTTGGAATCTTTTATTTTGCCTCCTGTTCTTATTGTTACATTCATTGTTTCAGTATATACTGAGTAAAAGCTAGTTGAGAAGTAAAGAGCTGAGTTGCTGGTGTGACCCAGTGTCCATCTAAGCGTCAAAGGAGCAGTGTAAAGTATTAGCCATTGATTTTTGGTATTTCCTATCTGGACAGAGAGTGGAAGATGCTGGAGCAAATTTGCTTAGTGGAAGTGTGTCCACCTTTTCAGCTGTGCTGTATTAACTCTCGTGTGCTTTCCTTCGGACTCCACTCCTTTTGTTAGTTCATCCCCAGCAGGCTATGTAGCTAGAAGTCCATTAACACTATTTGTAATGAAAATCTGTCCAACTCTCTTTTAAGAGAGTTTGTAACTGCACTAACCATTTCAGGCAGCAGCACATTCTGTGTATCTCTCCCCTCTGAGAACAAGTGACACTTAATTCCATTATTTGACCTTTTCATCCAAATTCTGTTGTCAAGCTCTGTGGTTCATTCTCTCCATGTCCAATTCACAATGACTGTATTCATTTCTATCTTATCAATTCCTTTCGCCAATTTAAATGCTTGTATCCTGTCCTTCTCTAACCCTCTTTGCTGTAATAAGAAAACTTAAGTTCCTCTCAACCTGTCTTTGTGACAGAAATCACAAGAGTGTGGCTTACAACACCAGCTCTGTACTGGATATGTCAGCTTGTTTTACACATTTGAGATTTATTTCAAAATATTAACGTCTCTTAGCTGAAGCACAGATACCCAAAATTGTAGAAGTTATGTAGAATTGTAGAAGTTCCTTTTGCTTCCCAAGGGCACTGACAAAGACTGGAGCACAGTTTCACTCTGCTCCTAGATCACTTTCCTCAGCAGGGCTCGGCACAAGCTGGGCGGCACAGCAGCATAACGGTTGGCACAACGGTTTACAATACCAGAGGCCCGGGTTCAATTCCTGTCACTGACAGTGAGGAATGTTCTCCCCATGACCACATGGGTGATAGGATTGGGCCGAGCCAGCATGGATTTACCAAGGGCAAATCATGCTTGACTAATCTATTGGAGTTTTTTGAGGATATAACCAGGAAGGGTTAGACAAGGGAGATCCAGTGGATGTAGTGTACCTCGATTTTCAGAAGGCATTTGATAAGGTCCCACATAGGAGATTGGTGGGTAAAATCAGAGCTCATGGCATTGGGGGGAAGACATTGACATGGATAGAAAACTGGTTGGCAGATAGAAAGCAAAGGGTAGCGGTGAATGGGTGTTTCTCGGAATGGCAGGTGGTGACTAGTGGGGTGCCACAGGGCTCGATATTGGGACCACAGCTGTTTACGATTTACATCAACGATTTAGATGAAGGCATTGAGAATAACATCAGCAAGTTTGCTGATGATTCTAAGCTGGGTGGCAGTGTGACATGTGATGAGGATGTTAGGAGAATTCAGGGTGATTTGGATAGGCTGGATGAGTCGGCAGATACTGGGCAGATGACGTTTAATGTGAATAAGTGTGAGGTTATCCACTTTGGGAGTAAGAACAGGAAGGCAGATTATTATCTGAACGGTATAGAGTTAGGTAAGGGAGAAATGCAAAGAGATCGAGGAGTCCTTGTTCATTAGTCACTGAAGGTGAATGAGCAAATGCAGCAGGCAGTGAAGAAGGCTAATGGAATGTTGGCCTTTATTACAGAGGGAATTGAGTACAAGAGCAAGGAAATCCTTTTGCATTTGTACAGGGCCCTGGTGAGACCACATCTGGAGTATTGTGTACAGTTTTGGTCTCCAGGGTTAAGGAAGGACATCCTTGCTGTAGAGGAAGTGCAGCGTAGATTCACAAGGTTAATTCCTGGGATGTCCAGACTGTCTTATGCAGAGAGGTTAGAGAGACTGGGCTTGTACACGCTGGAATTAAGGAGATAGAGAGGGGATCTGATTGCAACATATAAGATTATTAAGGGATTGGACAAGATAGAGGCAGGAAATATGTTCCAGATGCTGGGAGAGTCCAGTACCAGAGGGCATGGTTTAAGAATAAGGGGTAGGTCATTTAGGACAGAGTTAAGGAAAAACTTCTTCTCCCAGAGAGTTGTGGGGGTCTGGAATGCACTGCCTCGGAAGGCAGTGGAGGCCAATTCTCTGGATGCTTTCAAGAAGGAGCTAGATAGGTATCTTATGGATAGGGGAAACAAGGGATATGGGGACAAGGCAGGAACCGGGTATTGATAGTAGATGATCAGCCATGATCTCAGAATGGCAGTGCAGGCTCGAAGGGCCGAATGGTCTACTTCTGTACCTATTGTCTATTGTCTATTGTCACATAGGTTTCCTCCATGTGCTCCAGTTTGCCCTGGTTTCCTCCCACAGTCCAAAGACCTACTATTTGGTCATTGCAAATTGTCCTGGGTGCCTCAAAGGGCCTTTACCACGTTCTACCTCAATAAATCAAGAATACCCAAATTACAAAACAAAAGGCCCTTTGGTCCGCCAAGCCTGTGCTAGCACCTATGTAACTTTTAACCAGAGCTTTTGCTTTTTTATCCAATTTCGATAAGCATAGCTCCAGCAGGATTCAGTAGTTCCTTTCCTTCTCAACTCATTTAAATTGAAATTCCTCCTATTAAGTTCTGGTATCTTGTTTAGATACGGTTAAGACAAAGCCAAAGGAGAAATATAATCTTACTCCCAAATTTGATAAGAAACAATGTAAGAACCAGGAAGGAAGTGTTAGCAGCAGAACGCTTATTGATCAGAGCATACCTTACTAGTCCATAATGTGCGGGGACTGAACAAAAAGATGGATAGAATAAATCTTCTGCAAGTGTTCTATGGACCAATATTCACGCTTACCATTTTAGGGTAAGTGATTTGGAGGTGCAGTCCGCTGATCATATTAACTTGGTATGCCAAATACTGTATATTTTCTCGCTGGTCAGCTAGCAGAGAATGTCTTTAATCTTCAGGTGTGAGATGCAGGGAAAAACTAGAAAAATAGCTGGCAAACATCTGAGTTTCATTTGAAATAGACTGTGCATTTTAAAATATTTGCAAATGAATTATTTGATGCTTTCAGGGTCTTAACCTGGCGAAGGGATTTATCAGCAAGTACTACACTGCAGTCAGAATTATGTAAAGCCAAGTAAAGGCTTCAGACGATTTACATTTTATGGTGCATTTTTCATTATATTTTGTTTTAATCTTGGGGAAGATATTAATAAATCCTCAGCCTCCACCATATATCAAACGCTGCAATTGCTTTGATCATGAGAGGGTGACAATTTCAACTTCAAAGGTGATGTGCCTTTAACAGGCCATAGATTTCTCCTGCTCTGAACTCTCTCACAGAACTCTGAGGGTTTCTGTGAGATTTTCCTAGCACTGCTAGACAACATTTAGGAGAAAACTTTCAATTGAAAGCTCAATCATTGGAACTATTTGAACAAAAAAGGCTGGAGAACTCCCTCCCTGTCAGTGAACAGCTTAGATCTCTGTTCCAGATGTCCACTTGAACTATTTAGTGGCACTTGTATATTTCAGAAAGATGTAGATTCATATTTTCTCTTTCAGAATTTGAACATAGAAATCAGGCATGAATGAATCAGGTTTCATTTCACCAGCATATGCCATGAAATGTGTTAACTTTATGGCAGCAATATAATGGAATGCATGATAAATAAATACAGAGAAAAAACTGAGTTACAGAAAGTATATATATGTTTATTAAATAGTTAGGTTGAAATAAGTCGTGCAAAAAAAACCAGAAAGTAAGTAGTGAAGTAGGTTTAGGGGTTCAATGTCCATTTAGGAATTGGATGGCAGAGGGGAAGAAGCTGTCCTTGAATCACTGAATGCGTGCCTTCAGGCTCCTGTACCTCCTTCCCGACAGTTACAATGTCAAGAGGACATGTCCTGGGTGGTGGGGTTCTTTAACGCTGGACACCACTTTCCTGAGGCATCACTCCTTGAGGATGTCCTGGATACTGTGGAGTCTAGTCCCTATGATGGAGGTGACTAATCTTACAAGTTCCTGCAGCTTACTTCGACTGAGAGTTTGGTACATGATCTGCAATGCCATTGCTGGTTTTAGCCCCAATATTCTGCCAGTCATTACCTTTCAGGTGGTTAAAGGTGTAATGCTCTTACCTTTTCTCATGACATAAAAGGAGGTAATTTGACACATCAAGCCTCTGCTGGTTCCAAGGGCAATCCCATAAATCCTATTCTTCAGTTTATTTCCTGTCCAAGATGACCATAACCTCCATGCTAATTGTCCCACCACCCACCTACAATAGGGGTAATTTACAGAGGTCAATTTATTAACCCAGCTCCATTTCTGGGAGGAAATGCTGCACCCAGAGAAAGCCAAGGCTGCCATGGAGAGAACAGGCAAAGCCGGTACAGACAGCATTAGAGGTTGGATCTGAGCCTGTGGAAATTGTTGAAGGCAAGTGTTAAAGATAACGTCAGGAAAGGAGAGCCGAGAGCTCTTGTAGACAAGTGAGATTGCCGGAGACACCACTGTTTACTACAGGTGAGTTAGGCTGGGGTTACTGCGGCAGATGAGTGAGGCCTCTTTCGTGAGACATTTCCAGAAAGGTCTTTTCTAAAACACAGTGTCCCTTTACAATATAGTGGGTGCCAGAGACAGGCGAGATAAGAATAAAGGAAGGATATGAAACATACCCAACAAATAAGCCTTTTGTTGATGCTGCTGTTCCTTTTCGTGCCTTGTTGCATTTGCTCAACACTCAACCCAACACAGACGGAAAAGAGCTGACCAGATTCGAACCTGGGACCATTTGCCTCAAGGTCCAGTACTGATGCCACTACACCACCGACTAGATTTTGTTGCCTTCACTAACTTCAAAACATCATAGACTGTCCACTTGAAGTCTTGATTGACTTTAACACCTCTCTTGTGAATGATGATTGATCTTGCGATAAAAGAATTCAAACCTATTCAATTTACAGTGATCGATATCTGTAACTGATAAGCCAATTCCGCACAAGGATAACAGATTTTCGTTCAGACTTCAGAACAGTGTGGGTGACAGAGGCCCATGTTGTTCTCCTTGAGGCGTAAGCAGGCGTGTGTTCTGGGCTGAGTTATTTTAGTTATTTTATTATCGGCAGCCAGAGACCCAAGATGAGACAACAGACTACTCGATGAGCTATTCCAGGAGCAAGTTCCCAAAGTACCCTGGCCAATAACAAACACCAGGCTGCTATAGTATGTGATTTTAACTTTCCACATATTGACTGGGAGTCCTATACTGTAAAAGGACTAGATGGGATAGAGTCTGTAAAATGCGTTCAGGTAAGTTTCCTTCATCGGTACGTAGAAGTCCCAACAAAAGAGCGTGAGATACTGGACCTACTGTTAGGGAATGAGACAGAGCAGATGGCAGAGTTTTGTGTATGCGAACACTTTGCATCCAATGACTACAATGCCATTAGTTTCAAAGTAAATATGCAAAAAATAGGTCTGGTCCGTGGGCTGAGATGCTAATTTGGAGAAAGGCCAGTTTCGGTGGGATCAGAAATGATCTGTGAAGTGTGGATTAGGACAGAGTGTTTTCTGGCAAAGGTGTACATGGGAAGTGGCAGGCCTTCAAAAATGAAAATTTGAGAGTACAAAGCTTCAATGTGCCTGTCAGAATATAGGGTAAAGATAACATCTGCAGGGAACCTTGGCCTTCAAGACATATTGAGGCCCTGCTTAAGAGAAAAAAAGAGGTGCACAGCCAGTATAGGCAAGTAGGAATAAATGAGGTGCTTATGGAGCGTAAGAAATGCGAGTGAATACTTAAGAAAGACTCTAAACAGAAACCAGAAAATTATAGTCCAGTAAGTCTGATATCATATGTGGGAAGGTTATTGGAAGGCATTCTAATGGACCAGATATATAAGTATTTGGATGGACAAGAACTGATTAAGGATAGTCAGCATGGCTTTGTGCGTGGTAGGTCAAGTCAAACCAATCTTATAGAGTTTTTTTGAGGAAGTTACCAGGAAAGTGGATGAAGACAAGGAGGTGGATGTTGTTTACATGGACTTTAGGAAGGCATTTGGCAAGGTCGAGCATGGAAGGTTGGTCAAAAAGGTTCAGTTGCTCTGCATTCAGGATGAGATAGTAAACTGGATTAGACATTGGCTTTGTGGGAGAAGCCAGAGAGTAATAATACAGGTTTGCCTCTCTGACTGGAAGCTGGTGTCTAATGGTGTACTGCAGGGATCATTGCTAGGTCCTTTGTGGTTTGTCATCTATATAAATGATCCGGATGATAATATGTTTAACTGAATCATCACATTTGCACGATGACACCAAGACTGGGGACTGGCAGTGAGGAAGGCAATCAAGGCTTGCACCAATCTGTACCAGCTGGAAAAATGAGCTGAAAACTGACAGACGAAATTTAATGCAGACAAGTGCAAGGTTTTGCACTTCAGCAGAAACAACCAGGGCAGGTCTTGCACAGTGAATGGTAAGGCACTGAGGATTGTGGTAAAACAAAGGGATCTGGGAATACAGGTACATAATTCGTTGAGAATGGCATCACCAGTAGATAAGGTCATAAAGAAAGCTTTAGGCACATTGGCCCTCATAAATCAATGTACTGGGTACAGAAACTGGGAATGTTATGCTGAAGTTGTGTAAGATGTTGATGAGGCTTAGTTTGGAGACTTGTGTGCAGTTTTCTTTACCTACCTGCAGGAAAGCTGTAAACAAGATTGGAAGGGTGCAGAGAAAATTTACAAGGATGTTGCTGGGTCTGATGTACCAGAGTTATAAGGAAAGATTGAATAGGTTAGAATTGTAATCATCAGAATGTAGAAGATTGAGAGGAGACTTGATAAGAGTTATACAAAATTATGGGGGGTATAGATAGGGTAATTGCAAGCAGACTTTTCCCACTGAGACTGCAACCGGAGGTCATGGCCTTAGGATGGAAGGTGAGAAGTTTAAGGGAAACATGAGGGGAATCTTCTTTACTCAGAGGGCCGAGGGAGTGTGGAACGAGCTGCCAATGCATATGAGCTTGATTTTAGCGTTTAAGAAAAGTTTGGATAGGTACATAGAGAGTAGGTATATGGGGGGGCTATGGTCCAGGTGTAGGTCGATGGGAGGAGACAACTTAGATAGCTTTGGCATGGACTACATGAGCAAAAGGGCCTGTTTCTGTGCTGTACTTCCCTGTGACTCTATCAACCCACAACTAACATCTGAAGTACAGCAAACAGTTCAATATTCACACAGCCATTACTGGGGTCATTCTGCACACAGAATTGCTGGTGTAACATAATGATAGACATTGCCTTCAAAGTGTTTAGGTGGATGCAAGCTGCTCTAAAATAATTAACAGTTCCTAATGCATTTCATAAAAACCTCCTGTTTCTCTGTTCTGTACTTAACACATGTTGTCAGATTCTGGTATTCTATTCTCCCTGCCACTGTCAGTAAGGAGTCTGATGAAGGGTCTCAGCCCGAAACGTTGTCTACTCTTTTCTCACGGATGCTGCCTGACCTGCTGAGTTCTTCCAGCGTCGTGTACGTATTCTTCGATCCACAGCATCTGCAGTTGTATTTTTGGACTCTGTACATTCTTCCCGTGACAGCGTGGGTTTCCTCTGGGTGCTCTGGTTTCCTCCCACATTCCAAGGACGTGTGGATTCGGGTTAGTGATCTGCGGACATGTTATGTTGGCGCCTGAATAATGGCGGCACTTGTGGGCTGCCCCAGCATGTCCTCGGACAGTGCTTGTCATTGGCACAAATGAGACATTTCACTGTATTTTTAGATGTACATGTGACAAATAAAGCTCATCCTTAACTTACAATTTAAATGTAGCATTCTTTAAAAGGTGTGTTCTAATATGATGTCTCTAATCTAGGTTGAAATACGGGTCAGCAGAAATCCTACAGAAATTCCAAATTGTAGTAGGACCTGACAAAAGAGGACATTGTCAGAGTCAGAATGAGGTTTATTATCACCGACATGTTACGTGAAATTTGTTAACTTAGCAGCAGCAGTTCAATGCAATACATAATATAGCAGAGAAAAAAATAAAATAAAGATAATAATAATTAAAGTAAATCAATTACAGTATGTATATATTGAACAGATTTTTAAAAACATGCAAAAACAAAAATACCGTTTATTTAAAAAAGTGACGTAGTGTCCAAGGGTTCAATGTCCATTTAGGAATCAAATGTCAGAGGGGAAGAAGCTGTTCCTGAATGGCTGAGTGTGTGCCTTCAGGCTTCTGTACCTCCTACTTGATGGTAACAATAAGAAAATGACATGTCCTGGGTGCTGGGAGTCCTTAATAATGGATGCTGCTTTTCTGAGACACGGCTCCTTGTAGATGTCCTGGGTACTTTGGAAGCTAGTACCCAAGATGGAGCTGACCAGATTTACAACCCTCTGCAGCTTCTTTCGGTCTTGTGCAGTAGCCCCTCCATACCAGACAATGATGCAGCCTGTCAGAATGCTCTCCACGTTACAACTATAGAAGTTTTTGAGTGTATTTGCTGACATGCTAAATCTCTTCAAACTCCTATTGCCACTCTCTTGCCTTCTTTATAACTACATCGATGTGTTGGGACCAGGTTAGATCCTCAGAGATCTTGACACCCAGGAACTTGAAACTGCTCACTCTCTCCGCTTCTGATGTCTCTCTACTTTGCAATGTTTGGTGAGCATGCTGTGATGTTCCAGGTATGGGAAACAGCAGGGATCAGTTCAATAACTGAACAGGTGGCTTTGGACATTTAAACACTCTGCTGCAAGCTGTACTTCTGCTAATATTTTCTATCATGATCATGTTTTGGCTCCAAATGAAATAGACCATGCCATGTCTATTTCATCTGGAGCCAATTTCTTGTGGGCAATTAATCACAGGACACTGCTCCTCATAGACTTCAGTGCGAGCATAAATAATTGAGTAAAGGTGAGCATGCCACCAGTCACCAATGTAAGTGTAGTTTTACAATTTCCAAGTGTAAGACTGAGGTCTTGGGGAAAGTTATATTGCTTTTTCTGAACTTGCAATTCAACATCATCATTATTTTTTTAAGTACACTGAAACACAGGAAAATCTTAAATGCATCTAAAACGGTGTAATATAAATTTGGGGTCTGAATATGTTGGTTAAGTTCAAAGGTATTTCTTTAGCTGTTTCCTGTGATACAATCAGCTATTTTCATTAAAATGCATGAAAACATAAAAGATGTAATTTAAAAGATCTGGTAAATACATCAATTTTTAGTTTCTCTACTATATTGCAACCAAATTATTAACAGTTAAAACTTACTTGCTCGTTCCAGGTTGCCCATTACCAGATGCACTTACTCCCCTCTCATGATCCAGTTACATCACCCACCAGTGTAACACTTCTCTGGTGTCCATTGGTTGTTAACCAATGCAAAGCGCTTTCATTCAAAAGCCATACCATAAAACAAACGGGATAGTTGGCATTATAAAAATATATTGCCCAAATAGTATTATTTGTGTCAAATTACAAAGAAACTGATTTCTTTGAGTAGGTATTAGATGGTGTTTCTTTTTGTGATCAGCTGCAAAGACTCAAAATGATATGAAGCCTGTTTATATTCAAAGTTAAAGTAAAGTTGGACAGGTATGTGGACAGGAAAGGGTTGAGTGCAGGTCAGTGGAACTAGGTGAGAGTAAGCATTCAGCATGGACTAGAAGGGCTGAGATGGCCTGTTTCCATGCTGTATTGTTATATGGTTATATGGTTAAATTTTATTATCAGAGTACATACATATCACCACATACAACTCTGAGATCCCTTTTCCTGGGGCCATACTCAGCAAATCTACAGAACAGTAACTATAATAGGATCAATGAAAGATCAGGTAGAGCATAGAAGACAACAAACTGTGCAAAAGTAAATGTAAGTAAATAGCAATAAATAATGAGAGCATGAAATAACAAGATAATGAGTCTTTAAAGTGAGATCATTGGTTGTGAGAACATTTCAATAGATGAGTGAAGTTATTCTCTTTTGTTCAAGAGTCTGATGGTTGAGGGGTAGTAATTGTTCTTGAACCAGGAGGTGTGAGTCCAGAGGCTGTTGTACCTTCTACCTGATGGCAGCCTCGAGAAAAGAGCATGGCCTGGGTGGTGAGGATCTTTGAAGATAGATGCTACTTTCCTACAACAGTGTTTCATGTAGATGTGCACAATCATTGGGAGGGTTTTACCCGTGATGTACTGGGTCGAATCCACTACCTTTTGTAGGATTTAACGCTCAAAGGCATAGCTGTTCCCATACCCGGCTGTAATGCAGCCAGTCAATACACTCTCATTTATACATCTATAGAAGTTTTTGGTGTTATGCTGAATCTCTGCAGACTCCAAAAGAAGTAGAGGCACTGCTGTGCTTTCTTTGCAATTACATTTACATGATGGGTCCAGGACAGGTCTTCTGAGATAGTGACACCCAGGAATTTAAAGTTACTGACCCTCTTCACCTCTGATCCTCCAATAAGGACTGGCTCATGGACCTCTGGTTTCCCTCACCTGAAGTCTACAATCAGTTCCTTGGTCTAGCTGACATTGAATGAGAGGTTGCTGTTATTACACCACACAGCCAAATTTTCAGTCTCTTTCTTGTGTGCTGATTCATCACACCATTTGATGCGGCCCACAACAGTCGTGTCATCAGCAAACTTGTACATGGTGTTGGAGCTGTGCTTAGTCAGTCATAGGTGTAAAGCAGGCAGAGTTGAGACTACGATATTGTGTGAGATGTACCATTGAAAGTGTCCTGATGAGTTGCATCATGCTCCAGTACAGTAATTCAAAGGTGAGGGAATGCAGGAGACAGCAGAGTTGTGGACTGCATCCAATACATCACAAAGGCATATCCCACCATTGCCACAAAGACTTGCTCCAATGCAAACTCATGAGCAATAGATGCACGGGAAAGGATTGTGGTGAACTACATACACCTGTCTGGACACGCCCCCCCCCCCCCCACAGACCCCGGTATAAAGGCGATTGAGGCCTGGGCCCTGCCTCTCAGTCTCCAGGATGTAGCATGGTGGTCAACTGCTGCTTGTTCTTTCTTCCAGTCAATAAAAGCCGATATCTCACCTCACATCTCGGAGAGTTATTGATGGTGCATCAAGGATACTAGACATTGATAACAATATTAATAATGTAACATCACTTACTTCACAGTGTCAATTTCCAGTGTGCTCTAACCTGTGAACAGGGCTTCAAGACCACGTGAGCAGCCCGTCAGTCTGCTGCATAATAAGTTTTGCACTGTATAGTCATACATTTATAATGGTAAGTCAATAAACTCGACTTTGACTTTTATTCGCTTTATGATATGCTATGATATTCATGTATGGATTTAGAATATGGAAAGAGGACACATCCCAGACATGATCCTAGAAAACATCCTACACGCTCAGGAAAGCTCACCACAAGCCTCGACTTTCTGAGGAGGCTGAAGAGAGCTGGACTATGCACGTCTGTTACTCAAGTCCTTCCACAGGTGTGTGGTAAAGAACACCCCAGCGTGCTGCATCGCTGGATGGTACGGAAGCCGCACTGCAAGGGACAGGCTCTACAACGGCTCGTCGAAACTGAGCACCAGCCTACCCGTCACCAAGGGCGTATCTGCCGAAAGACGCCAGGAAGGGTCAGTAACATCACGAAGGATCCCGCCCACCCTGCCCACCAGCTGTGAGATGTCCCACCCCCGTCAGGGTGGAGGCTATGCAGTATCACCAGACCCCCAAGATTCAAAAGCAGGTATTTTCCCCAAGCAGTAAGGCTGACCAACACTCCATCCATAAACCCACCCCACCACCACTACTTTATCATTTCCTGTCAGTCACTTCTGCATTTACCATTAATTTACAGACGTACAATCAATCCACGTTTCTAAGCTATCTTATGTATCTACATTTATTGTATTTTTTTATTGTTGTGTTCTTTATCTTAGTACGTTTTTGTGCTGCATCAGATTTGGAGTAACAATAATTTCATTCTGCTTTACACTTGTGAACTGGGAATGTAATTAAACAATCTGGAAAATCGAATCACAGTACCTACTGCGCTCAATACTTGGAACAAAGTACAAGGCAGCTGTGGTTAATAGATAAAAATAACTAAATAGTTCATATGCAGTATATCTGCCACTACTTTCACCCCAGCAGCATACAACGAGCCTTCAAACCATCTTGGATACGTTGGGCACATCTCTATCCTATTTCCATCAGGTAGAATTTAGTAGTAACGAGGCAATAGGTCAGAAAACTTAGAAATATAAATGGAAACATCCAACTCAGAAAGATGAACCCCTTGGAGGAGCAGGAATGCCTCCTTCGAACAAACCTTTCTCGTCTCTTTTAGATCATTCTAGGTTCATCCTGATCGGTACCTTTGCTCGCCCTTCAAGCCACGGTTTCTGGCTGGACCGCCCCTTCCAAACTATCACCCACCAAGCACCTATTGCCCCACCTGCACTTTAGGAAGCAACAGTACCAAGTAATCATCGATGCTGAGGGACTGCCTAAGCAGGAGAGCAAAAAGCCAGCAGGACACAATTGTGGTTGTAAAAAATTAAAATGGGGGTTAGGTAAATCAGTTCCTGACAATTACTGATGAAATCTGAATTTTGCAAGTATCCAATAATACTGAATCAATGTGACATTGTAAAGGATATGTTAATCGTGAATAGTAATTGCAAATATCTTAACGGTTCTACCCTGATACGAACATCATTCCACTATTGATGTGGAAATCTTTATGCCACTATAAACTGTTAACCTACCCTAATGTTTCACCCTGAAAGAACTCTGATAAAAACATTTGATTCTGAGTGCATAGCGTTCCAGGGGTTCCTTGAGGTTGTTATATCTGGGTTGGTAATGGGAATAACTCCCACTACCTATTAAATGTTCCCAATGGCGTATGTCTCAAGTAGCCTCTGACTACCAAGTCCAGGTCCTGGCCTTTACATGTGGCTTAGCTACTAAACCCAACAGAACCATTTCTACTGACAGGAGAAGGGGAAAAAGTGGGTTAAAGCCAGTCGCTTTGGGCAGCTGGGGCTTGTCAGCCATGGCTGGCAGCTCATCTAGGAGAGGGAAAACTCTGATCTCAAACCTCCGCTGCCTTGTGGCCATACCCACTAATGGGAAAGGCTTCGGGAGTCAACCCCGAGGATAAATCCAGGGCAGGAGTCCCTAAGGCAGTCCTCCATTGAGTTTAAAGCTAATTGGCAACTCCTCTGGCGCTGTGGTACCAAACTATATCGGCCTCTGCCGTTCCTTCGGATTCATCAGCCGTATGGAGAGGCGGAGCCTGCTACACGAGTGACAGCTTGCTCTCCATACCCTGCTGCCCTGGCTTGCGTATCGTGTTGACAGCTGGAACGCAACATCCATGGTCAACCCTGACGAATGGAGCCCCTCAGTAATCCAGTTCATGGGAATGCCAAGCACTGCCACCAGGTAAATATATAGCAAGCAAGGCTTACACTTTACCAGGTACAGATCTAATCCAGTCTACAGCATGACCTTTGGCTTTGGTTACCACAGACTATCTCCAGTAGTAGAGCTCCTTTGATAAGGAGCTGTACTTTTGACTTTTGGACAACCACATAAGCACAGGGCACATTCCGGACCACCTATTTCCCATCTGTGTGTTATACTAGCTTGACTTGGAGATATCTGGTGTCTTCTTTGTAAAGGCAGAATTAGCTCTCTGAAATTTCTTAGTTAATTTCATTACAGGAATAACACGACTGTAAGAACAGCAGAAGGCGAGGTTGGTGGTTGAAGGAATAGTGCCACTATTGGACATTACCTTAAGAAATCAAAGGTAATTTATCTCCTGGATTTTAACTGAGGTTGGTTCACAGAAAATGCCATGATAATTCTGAACCTCAGTCAGTCCAGATTGGGAGCAGCATCTCCAACACCATCACACTGAGCACGGGGGCCCCCCAGGGCTGTGTGCTCAGTCCACTGCTGTTCACTCTGCTGACCCACGACTGTCCTGCATCACACAGCTCAAACCACATCATCAAGTTCGCCGATGACACGACCGTGGCGGGTCTCATCAGCAAGAATGATGAGTCAGCTTACAGAGAGGAGGTGCAGTGGCTAACGGACTGGTGCAGAGCCAAAAACCTGTCTCTGAATGTGAACAAAACAAAGAAGATGGTTGTTGACTTCAGGAGGGCACAGAGCGACCACTCCCCACTGAATATCGACGGCTCCTCGGTAGAGATTATTAAGAGCACCGAATTTCTTGGTGTTCACCTGGCGGAGAATCTCACCTGGTCCCTCAACACCAGCTCCATAGCAAAGAAAGCCCAGCAGCATCTCTACTTTCTGTGAAGGCTGAGGAAAGTCCATCTCCCACCCCCCCATCCTCATCACATTCTACAGGGGTTGTATTGAGAGCATCCTGAGCAGCTGCATCACTGCCTGGTTCGGAAATTACACCATCTCGGATCGCAAGACCCTGAAGGCGGATAGTGAGGTCAGCTGAGAAGATCATTGGGGTCTCTCTTCCCGCCATCATGGACATTTACACTACACGCTGCATCCACAAAGGAATCAGCATTATGAAGGACCCCACGCACCCCTCATACAAACTCTTCTCCCTCCTGCCATCTGGGAAAAGGCACCGAAGCATTCAGGCTCTCACAACCAGACTATGTAACAGTTTCTTCCCCCAAGCCATCAGACTCCTCAATACCCAGAGCCTGGACTGACACCTTACTGCCCTATTGTCCTGTTTATTATTTATTGTAATGCCTGCACTGTTTTGTGCATTTTATGCAGCCCTGGGTAGGTCTGTAATCTGGTGTAGTTATTGTGTTTTTTTTTCTCTGTGTTTTTTTTTGTGTAGTTCAGTCTAGTTCTGTACTGTGTCATGTAACACCATGGTCCTGAAAAATGTTGTCTCATTTTTACCAGCAGTTATGGTCGAAATGACAATAAAAGTGATTTGCCTTGACTTGATATGTTATTGCATAGAAATGGGCCATTCAGCAGGCAATGTCCAACTTTATGCTCCACCAGGGACACCTTCAATGGTCATGTAGCCCTACTTACTGTACACTTGGTTGTTGGTCACTGTCTTTCTTTGCAAAACATCTAGTCAGCTATCTTGGAAACCTTAGGAACAACCTAAAGAACAACCATAGAAAATTTGTCAGTCTGTTATGGTGGGCAGAGGCAATCCAAGCTGCAGTTGCCTAGTTACAGAGAATTGCTCTGATAACACTAGAGAGGGTAAACTGAATGCAATTATAAACATTCAAAAGGCAGTATTACTGTTTGAAAAATGATTTGATGGTCGTTTTATGGTGATTTTTATTAAGCTGAAGCTAATTGATGTAACAATTATCTCACATCAGTGTATATCAGATTTCCTCAAACAGAGTGCATTTAAGTGTCTTATCCGTCTATCACCAAGGAATAAAATGGCTGACGCTTCTGGTTCTCATACAGAATGATCGCCAGGACAGAAATAATTTGCAATGGGTCAAGTCAAAGGCATTCTTCAGCCTCTGAATTGGAAACATCGTACACAGTGTAAGATATTTTTTAAGTTAATTGCAGGTGAGCTAAGCTGCAATGAACCTCTAAAGTTGTTAATTTGATTGCATGAAAGTCTAGCTTTTTGTCCATCCTTAATCACCCCTGAGAAGGTAATGGCTCGTCACATTCTTGAACTGCTGGTAAAGGTATCCTAAAAATCTCATTGGGCTTGAGAGTACAAGATTTAGACTCTGCATTGAAGTATCAGTAATATATATATATGTAATATATTTGATGAGTAAGTTCCAATTGGTGATCTCTTCCATTATTTTCCAGATGGTTGAGAGAAGATTGGACAATAATTAATTGGTTTAAAACTGTTGCTTGCTTTTTTAAGCAGGGCATACCTGAGTAATTTTCCACATTGTTGGTTAGTTAACATTGAACATTACAGCACAGGAATAGGCCCATCAACTCACAATGTTGTGCTGATGTAACTACAATAGTAAACAAAAACCAAACTAAACCAAGTCCTTCAGCCAACACCATGTCCATATCCTTCCACTTTCTGCACACTGCACAATCACTTGCCTATCTAACAGTCCCTTCCAACACCTCTATCACATGCCTCCAACTCCACCCCTAGCAGCACTTTCCAGACACCCACCCTTCGCTGTGTAAGCAACCTGTCCCGCACATCTCCTTTGATCTTATACTTTCCTACCTTAAATGCATACCCTCTAGTGCTGTCTTGGAGAGTTAGAGCCTGTTAGTTCCCAAGATGAGGGGCTTGGAGAAGTTACGAGAAAGATTGTAACCTCGGAACATCAAGTTGTTTGTCTCCGCTCTCGTTGCAGGAGCAACTTCTCTCTCCCTTGATGGAGAGAGAACTTGTCTGAGATACCAAAGTGCTGGGTTATGGACTATAGTTTTTGATGGACTCCTGGTCTAGGTCTCTCTGGGGGTCCTTTTGCTATTGCTTGCATGGTGGGGGTGTAGGGGGTCAGTGCTTCTGCTGGTGCAAGTGGGGGAGGAGCTGAAGGATCGAAGCTCCCACTGTTGCTTGTGCAATGGGAGGGGCAGGGGGCTTTGGGATAATTACATTTCTATCTTCCATTCTATGGGGTTTCTTGTTTTGTGGATGTCTGTGAAAAGTAAGAATTTCAGATTGTATATCGTATACATCTCCGAGCCATTTGAACCAAATACATATTTCAACCCTGAGAAAAAGACACTATGTCTACTCTATCTATGCCTCTCATAATCTTATGAAGCTTTTTCAGACATGCCCTCATTTTCTGCTACTCCAGAGAAAACAAGCTTTCCACACAGTACGTGATCTCGAATGCAGGCAGCACCCTGATAAATCACTGCTGTATTATTCCTTAGTTTCCACATCCTCTCTATAATAGGGTGACCAGAATTGATAGCAAAACTCCAGCTGTGGCTCAAATAGAGCTCTATAAAGCTGCAACATAATTTACTGGCTCTTGACCTCAGTCCTTCAACTAATAAACGAAAGTATGCGATATGCCTTCTTTACCACCCTATCAACCTGTATAGTCACTTTCAAGGAGCTATAGACTTGGACTACAAGATCCTTCTACACATCAATGGTGGTTGTCTTCCGTCCGTCTCAAAGATCAATAAGTGATGATGATGATCGTCACAGACCTAGGCAGAAGGTATGGAGATCCTGAGATGCCCAGATGTCAAGATCCCCCTCTTGCCCTCACCGGTGCAATCCAAAGGAAAGCTTATGAAGCAGTACGCTTGGCACCAGCTTGGCTGCAGGAGCTGCCGGAAGGATGTTCAATGAAGTCCAGCCGCCTTAGTGACTTCACTCTGGATTTGCTGTCTTGGTTTACTCCCATAGCCTTTGTCTCTCCTAAGGCTGCCCACAAGGCAGTGGGGCTATTTACCTACAGCTGGGGATTTGGTTCCAGGCAGTGTCACACACTGGTGGGCCTGTGTGCTACATGTGCAGGGGCCGGACCTCCTCTCCATCCTCTGTAGCTCAGCCTGAGTCCGAAAGGTGTTCAGTTTCCGTGTGTCACCAGCGAGGAGGCACTACACGAGGCTTGCTGTTGGATAAGCTATGTACTGGCCAGGAAAGACTTACACACTCAGCTCTCCTTTTTGTAAGACTGCTAGCCAGCAGTGGAAACTGAAAGGAGAGCAACAAGCACCACCCAGTAAACTTCCACACTAGACGCGTCACAACAACCATTTTGACATCAATACTGTTAAGGATAATGGCTGGGTTAAACTCCCTATGCCATTTCTCCCATCACACTAGCAACTGTCAGTCTTCTGCATTATCCACAATGCCAATAATCTTTGTATTTGTCTGAATATTTACTAATCCGCCTATTTTCCTCGAGGTCATTTACACATATCACAAACAGCAGAGGTCCCTGTATGGATCCCTGTAAAACACCACTAATCACAGTCAGAATATGCCCCATCAGCCACTACCCATTGTCTTCGATGGGCAAACCAGTTCTGAATCTCAATGCCAAGTCAGTGCAGATTCCTGGTCTTCATCTTCCGGGTGAGCCTCTTATGAGGAACCTTGTCAAATGTTTGCTAGGACAAACTCCCCAGCTCTACTCTAATCAATATCATTTGTCACTACCTTGAAAACTCTTATCAAGTTAATAAGACATGACTCCCTGTACACAAAACCGTGCTGACTGTCCCTAATTAGGCCAGCTTCTCATAAACCCTATCCCTAAGATTCCTCTCTAGGAACATCCCTACCACTGATTTGAGACATGCCATGCTAAATAGATTCCAGGATCATCTCTGTTTCCCTTCTTGAATAGTGGGACAATATTAGCTACTTAGCTGTACCACAACATCATAGTTCCACGTACTGATCCATGCTCTAAGTCTTTACTCATAATATTCCTAATATTAAAATAGACACACCTCAACCCATGTATCCTATTGTGTCTATCAGCTTGCACCTGTCTGTTCTTCTTTGTCATGACACTTACCTTCCACTTAATCCCTCCATTGTCTGACCTGATGTTCTGATTTCCATCCCACAGCCAAACTAGCTTAAAGTCTGCCAAGTAGAACTAGCCAACCTCCTGGCCAAGATACGGGTTCACTGCAGCTACAGGGCAACTCACCCCACTTGTTTAGGTCACCCTTGCCCCAGTTCTAAAGATGCAGGAACGAGTTGCTCAGCCACCCATTTATCTGCTTTATCTTTCTGATCCTGCGCGTGGTATGAGGAGTAATTCAGATGTTACTAAACTCGGGATCCTGCTTTTTGGTATCTTCCTTAAATCTCCATACTCACTGTGCAGGACCTATTCCCCCTTTCTACCTCTACTACCAAAGTGGACCATATCTCCAACTGCTCGCTTTCCCCCTGGAAAGTATTCTGCAGCTGCTCTGAGACATACTCAGCCCATTACCTAGGAGACAACACACCAAGATAGTGTCTCTTTTATAGCCTGCCGCCTCCCCCCCCAAGAACAGAATCTCCCGTCTGACCCCTAACTAACGAGTCTCCTATCGGTAATGCTCTGCCTGGGCCTGGCTGCTGCTGTAGATAGGTCATCCCATCACCCACCACTGCCCCTCCCGGCAGTATCCAAAGGGACATACTTGTTGCTTAGAGGTTTGACAAGAGTGGATCCTGCACTGGCTACCTACTCCCCTTACTACTCCTGGTGGCTACCCATCTATCCGAAGCCTGTAGCTTGGATATGAACACCTCAGGGAAAGACTCCAGAACACAATAGTCAAGCTGTGACCTAATTCCTTGGGTTTTGTCCTCTGCTTCTTGTTGACATCACTTGGAGTGAGGTGAATTAGCTAGTGGGAGCCCCAGGAGGATGCCGAGATCGAGTGCCTGTTCTAAACTTCCGGCTGGCTGCAATTCCGTCAGCCTTTGGCACTCTCCTTGTTGAGGACGGTGCTGTTCTTGATGTCTCTGCCCCCTGGTTTCTGTATCAATCACAGGTAATGTGGAAGGGCTATACTGGCAGTGAGGTCTGCTAGCTCATCTGCATACTGATTTTGTTGTTTATCATGCATGTTTTGCTGCTTTATCTTTGGCATCTTATTTTCAGATTCGGCACTTCTGCACTATCCACCACAAGCAGGTCTTCCCAGGGGCCAGACGTTCTAGTTCCAGTTCCCATTCCCGTTCCAATGTGTCAGTCCATGGCTTCCTCTTGCGCCAAGATGAGGCCATCCTCAGGGTGAGGGGTAACACTTTATAGTCCGTCTGGTTAGCCTCCAACCTGATGGCACAAATATCAATGTCTCCTTCCAGTAAACAAATCTCACCTCCTCTCCATTCCCCACACTGACTGTTAACCTCTTCTCACTGCCTATGACTATCCCTTGGGTCCTCTCCTCCTCCCCTTTCTCCTACTGTCCACTCTCCTCTCCTATTAGATTCTTTCTTCTCCAGCCCTTGACCTTTCCCATCCTCCTGGCTTCACCTTTCACCTTCCTGCTATTCTCTTTCCCCTCCCCCCAACTTTTTATTCAGGCATCTTCCACTATTCTTTCTTAGTCCAGATAAAGGGTCACAGCCTGAAATGTCAACTGTTTATTCATTTCCATAGATGCTGTCTGACCTGCTGAGTTCCTCCAGCATTTTGCGTGCACTGCGTTATTTATTGATAACCAGCCAGGTTGGTTAATAATGATGCTACCAAGCCAGTTGTTGGTTGGAAGTATGCCACAGTGAAAGTGTTCCTTTAAGGAAACAACAGAGAAAATTACACATTTCTTCAAGGAATTCAAAGTGGCTTTTAAGTATGCTGTCTTATTTTTGAAAGTAAGGCACAAATTCAGAAATGTTTTTGATTTAATCTTTGGTCTATGCTAGACTGGATGATATACAGTGCAGAAGAAAGATTCTAAAGGTAAAACGCTTAAAGCTACAGGTATTCAAAATCCGAAATAATACAAGATAATAGAAAAAGTCAACAGATAATAGATTACATGCGGTGATGGAAACAGTATTATCATTTGAATTTGTCGATATTTTGGAAGAACTAGAAAGTGTTTGAAAACAAGTTACAGAAAAGCTAAGCAGTAAAATGGAATATTTGAGATAAATCAAAGGCAAAGAAAAACTGTATGACAGAGATGGTGTTGGGACCAGCTGAGTGTGGGAGAAAGGCAGAAAGATTAACCCGTGTGACCTTGGAGGAAATTGGAGCACCCTGAGGAAATCTACACAGTCACGGGGAGAAAGTACAAACAGTGGTGGGAAAACGTTATCTCATTTACCTCTTGCACTTCTTTAACAATCTCATGAAACTTATGAGTAGTGTTGATCTTTAGTATGGGAATAAGCTGGACATGGGCACAAATCAAATTGAGGGGCAGTGAATCTGCAGCATGCATCCCATGCTAGTTGTCTCATTCTACCAAAGTAAATAAGGAGCTAACAAGAGAAGGACAAACCGTATCTAATAGTTCTGACAGAGTGTGTTTGCTCAGTGACCTCAGCAGAATGGGTCATGTGCAATTTGGAATTAAAATGCTGTGAAGCTGAAAGCTGATCAGATATTGCTTCACTGAAATGTCACTATGCAAAACAGAGTGGATTTCATAAGATTGAGAAGCCTCCAGGAGAATGGCCAAAGCCAAGGATATGTTTGAGATTAAAAATAAGTACCAGGTAACTCGAAGCTTGGGTTTGTAAAAGCTAAATTTAAAATTTCAGTAGAAAGGAAGTAATTAGAAATTTTCAATAGAAAGAAAGAATGAATTATAAGGGGTAACTAGCCTTGATTTCAACAACGGAGATTTAAGGAAGAGGAAAATGTATCAGTTCAGTACTTAGACAGTTAGAAAGTTAAAAGTTAGACAGAATGAGGAAATTGTTGATCTGTTAATTTTTTGATTAACAAGGGGGGGGGGTTTCCTCCAACAAAATAATTCTTAACAAAATGCAAAGGATTATCTAGTTGTTCCAAAGGTGTACTCTTTTGAATATTGATCATTAGTTAATAGATTGCGTGTATAAGATTATGCATTTTTTATGTAAATAGAATGACCAGGGCATTTGGCATGCTGCGAAAAAACAGTCCCTTTTCGTGGGACACTGGCACCATTATTATTTTTTTTAAACTTTTTTATTAAGTTTTCAAATAATTACAGAAAGAAGAAAAAAGTATACCCTTCCCCCCTCCCCTTAGCCCCTCCCCTAACATCCCTATAGAAAAAAAAGAAAGAAAGAAAGAAAAAGTGCCTGGATATCGGGAGATCCCCACATGCTCCACAGAGTTTGTAATAACTTCAGTATATATATTTATTGCTTTCCCCAAATAACCAATTATTTTATCTTCAGAGCACCTATATATTTAATCCTGTCTTTTGTAAATAAGGGCGCCAAATTTTCAAAGATGTTCCATATTTATCTCTTAAATTATAAGTAATTTTTTCAAGTGGAATACAGCTGGAAATTTCATTCTTCCAACGATCTATACTTAAGTATGCATCCGATTTCCGAGTAACTGCAATAGCCTTTTTGGCTACTGCCAGTGCAATTTTTATGAATTCTTTCTGATTTTTATTCAATTTGGGTTTCGATTTTATCCCTTCAAAATCACCTAATAAAAATAATATTGGATTATGTGGAAGTTGTGTTCCAATAATTTGTTCCAATAAAACTCTTAAATTTGTCCAAAAGGGTTGAATTTTAGAACAAGACCAAGTAGAATGTAAAAAAGTACTGATTTCTTGGTTACATCGGAAACACTGATCAGATACATTTGGATGTAATTTATTTATTTTTTGTGGTGTACTATATAATTGATGTGAAAAATTATATTGCACTAATCTTAACCGGACATTTATTGTATTTGTCATACTATCAAAACATAGTCTTGACCAATTTGTTTCTTCAATTTTAATATTCAAGTCACTTTCCCATTTTTGTCTTGACTTATGGACTCCTTGTTTAATTGCCTGTTTTTGAATCAAGCTATACATACAAGAAATACATTTTTTAGTTTTTCCTTTTTGAATTAAAGTTTCTATTTCATTAGATTTTGGCAATAACATTGTTTGACCTAATTTTTCTCTTAAATAAGCCCTTAATTGGAAGTAACAAAAAGAGTGTTGTTTGATACTTTATATTTATTCTTTAATTGATCAAATGACATTAATATACTTCCTTCAAAACAATCTCCTATATATCCAATCCCTTTTTTGAAACCAATTATATAAAAGTTGATTATCCATTGTAAAAGGAGTAAGTCTATTTTGAATTAAAGATCTCTTTGCTAATAAAGCTTTCTTTGTCTCATTATCAACATTTATCTTATTCCATGTCAATCAAATGTTTTAATATAGGAGATTCTTTCTTTTCCCGTATCCATTTAGATTCCCATTTATATATAAAATCTTCTGGTGTATTTTTTCCTATTTTATCTAGTCCTATTCTAATCCATGCCGGTCTATCTCTCAAAAAAAGATGCAATAAATCTAAGTTGATTTGCTTTATAATAATTCTTAAAATTTGGAAGTTGTAACCCTCCTAGATCAAATTTCCATGTCAATTTTTCCAACAATATTCTTGACATCTTTACCTTTCCAAAGAAACTTCCTCACATATTTATTTAACTCTTGAAAAAACTTCTAGTATTGGTAGTAATTGAAATAAGTATTGTAGTCTAGGGAATATATTCATTTTTACGGTATTTACTCTACCTACTAATGTTATTGGTAATATCATCCATTTATCAAGATCTTCTTGAATTCTTTTCAATAATGGTAAGTAATTTAATTTATATAAGTTCTTTATATCATTATCAACTCTTATACCTAAATATTTTATACCATTTGCCAGCCATCTAAATTGAGTTATTAATCGACATTGACTATAATCTCCTTCAGTAAGAGGTAAAATTTCACTTTTATCCCAATTTATTTTGTAACCTGATATTTTCCCATATTCCTCTAATCTATAGGATAATTTATGCAACGAGTGCAATCGGTTTGTTAAATAAAGCAGAACATCATCAGCAAATAAGTTAATCTTGTATTCTTCCTGATTAACTCTGAAACCCTTAATATCTGGGTCCATTCTAATTAATTCAGCTAATGGTTCTATCGCCAACACAAATAAAGCAGGTGATAATGGACAACCTTGCCTAGTTGACCTTGTTAACTGAAATGGTGTTGAAATTTGACCATTGGTCACTACTTTAGCTTTGGGATTAATATTTAGGGTTTTAATCCATTTTATAAAAGATACCCCTAATCCATATTTTTCCAATACCTTAAATAAAAAATCCTATTCCAATCTATCAAATGCTTTTTCTGCATCTAAAGCAACTGCCACACTCATTTCCTCCCTCTTTTGAGCCAAATGAATTATACTAAATAACCGAGTTACATTATCTGCCAATTGTCTACTTTTAATAATCCTGTTTGATCCATATGTATTAATTTTGGTAAGTATTTAGATAGTCTGTTAAATAAGATCTTTGCTATTATTTTATAATCAGTGTTTAACAAAGAAGTATGATGTTGGCTTTAAAAGATCTCTCTCTTTTTTTGGCAATACTATTAAAATAGCTGTCGAAGAAGATTCTGGAAGTTTATGCGTTCTTTCCGCTTGATGTATTAACTCCATAAAAGGAGGAATTAATAAATCTTTAAACTTTTTATAAAATTCAGGCGGAAAACCATCTTCTCCTGGAGATTTATTACTTTGAAATGATCCTAGAGCTTCTTCAACCTCTTTTAATGTAAAAGGCATATCTAATCCCTTCTGTTCTTCCATATTTAATTTTGGAAGAGTTATTTGTGATAAAAACCTTTCTATCTTGACATTATCATTTTGTGATTCTGATTTATACAATGCAGAATAAAAATTCTTGAAAGTTTCATTAATTTCTAAAGGTTTATAAGTAGTTTTATTTACTCTTGTTCAAATTGCATTTATCGTTTTAGAAGTCTGGTCTGTTTTTAACTGCCATGCAAGGACCTTATGTGATCTTTCACCTAGTTCATAATATCTCTGTTTAGTTCTCATAATTGCTTTTACTGTTCGATATGTCTGAAGTGTATTGTATTGTAACTTCTTATTAATAAGTTGTCTTCGTTTTTCTTCTGTCATATATCTTTGAGATTCATTTTCTAATTTTGTAAACTCTCTTTCCAATTGATCTATTTCTATCATATATTCCTTAATCTTAGAAGTATAACTTATTATCTGACCTCTCAAATATGCCTTCCTTGCTTCCCACAATATAAATTTATCATCAACTGAATGTGAATTTGTATCTAAAAATCTGAATTTGCTTTTTCATAAAATCACAAAAATCTTGATGCTTTAGTAATATTGAATTAAATCTCCATCTATAAATTGATTCCTCTTTATCTATCATTATCATTATCATTATTAAAGGAGAATGATCTGACAATATTCTCACTTTATATTCCATATTTTTCATTCTATCTTGCATATTCATTGATAATAGGAAAAAATCTATCCTTGAATATGTTTTATGTCTTTTTGAATAAAATGAATAATCTCTTTCTTTTAGGTTAATTCTTCTCCATATATCAATCAAATTTAAGTCTTTCATCAATGATAGAGTTAATTTTGCTACTTTTGATTTTGTGACAACCTTTGTTGATCTATCTAAAACTGGATCTAGACAAAAGTTAAAATCTCCACCTATTAATATTTTGTCATGTGTGTTAGCCAAATTCAAAAAGACCTCTTGTATAAATTTTACATCATTTTCATTTGGTGCATAAATATTCATAAGTCAATAGTTCTGAAAAAAATTGACAATGTACAATTACATATCTCCCTGCTGAATCAATTAATATGTTTTGTATTTTAATTGGTAAATGTTTATTAACCAATTAATTAATTCATTAAAATTAATTATTTTTATTAATTAGAAAAAACAGTGGAACAGCAATGGCAGGTATTCTTGGGAATAATGCACATGGTGCAAAATCAGTTCATCCCCCAAAGAAGGAAGGATTCAAAGGGGGGAAAGGGGCCACAGTGGTTGACAAAGGAAGTCAGAGATTGCATAGCATTAAAAAAAAGGAAATATGACAGAGCTAAGGTGAGTGGGAGGACAGATGATTGGGAAGTTTTTAAGGAACAACAGAACTTAACTAAAAAGACAATACGGGGAGAAAAAATGAGGTACGAACGCAAGCTAGCCAGGAATATAAAGGAAGATAGCAAAAGCTTTTTTAGATATGTGAAGAGAAAGAAGATAGTTAAGAACAATGTTGGGCCCTTGAAGAATGAATTGGGTGAAATTGTTATAGGAAATAGAGAAATGGCAGAAGAATTTAATGAGTACTTTAGATCTGTTTTCACTAAGGAAGACACAAGCAATCTCCCAGATGTATGGATGGGCCAAGGACATAGGGTAACAGAGGAAATGAAACAGATTGACATTAGGAAAGAAACGGTGATGAGAAAACTGATGGGACTGAAGGCTGACAAATCCTCAGGTCCAGATGGTCTGCATCCTAGGGTACTAAAGGAGGTGGCCCTGGAAATTGCAGATGCATTGGTAATCATTTTCCAATGTTCCTTAGATTCAGGATCAGTTCCTGAGGATTGGAGAATGGCTAATGTTATCCCACTTGTTAAGAAAGGAGGGAAGGAGAAAACAGAGAACTATCGACCTGTCAGCCTGACATCGGTGGTGGGGAAGATGCTAGAGTCCATTATTAAGGATGAAATAGTGGCATACCTAGATAGCAGTGATAGGATTGGGCCGAGCCAGCATGGATTTACCAAGGGTAAATCATGCTTGACTAATCTGTTGGAGTTTTTCGAGGACGTAACCAGGAAGTTAGATGGGGGAGATCCAGTGGATGTAGTGTACCTCGATTTTCAGAAGGCATTTGATAAGGTCCCACATAGGAGATCGGTGGGTAAAATCAAAGCTCAGGGCATCGGGAGGAAGACATTGACATGGATAGAAAACTGGTTGGCAGATAGAAAGCAAAGGGTAGCGGTGAATGGGTGTTTCTCGGAATGGCAGGTGGTAACTAGTGGAGTGCCACAGGGCTTGGTATTGGGACCACAGCTGTTTACCATTTACGTTAACGATTTGGATGAAGGCATAGAAAATAACATCAGCAAGTTTGCTGATGATACTAAGCTGGGTGGCAGTGTGACATGTGATGAGGATGTTAGGAGAATTCAGGGTGATTTGGATAGGCTGGGTGAGTGGGCAGATACTTGGCAGATGGCGTTTAATGTGAATAACTGTGAGGTTATCCATTTTGTGAGTAAGAACAGGAAGGCAGATTATTATCTGAACGGTGTAGAGTTAGGTAAGGGAGAAATACAAAGAGATCTGTGAGTCCTTATTCATCAGTCACTGAAGGTGAATGAGCAAGTGCAGCAGGCAGTGAAGAAGGCTAATGGAATGTTGGCCTTTATTACAAAGGGAATTGAGTACAAGAGCAAGGAAATCCTCTTGCATTTGTACAGAGCCCTGGTGAGACCACACCTGGAGTATTGTGTACAGTTTTGGTCTCCAGGGTTAAGGAAGGACATCCTGGTTGTAGAGGAAGTGCAGCGTAGATTCATGAGGTTAATTCCTGGGATGTCTGGACTATCTTACGCAGAGAGATTAGAGAGACTGGGCTTGTACACGCTGGAATTAAGGAGATTGAGAGGGGATCTGATTGCAACATATAAGATTATTAAGGGATTGGACAAGATAGAGGCAGGAAATATGTTCCAGATGCTGGGAGAGTCCAGTACCAGAGGGCATGGTTTGAGAATAAGGAGGAGGTCATTTAGGACAGAGTTAAGGAAAAACTTCTTCTCCCAGAGAGTTGTGGGGGTCTGGAATGCACTGCCTCGGAAGGTAGTGGAGGCCAATTCTCTGGATGCTTTCAAGAAGGAGTTAGATAGGTATCTTATGGATAGGGGTATCAAGGGATATGGGGACAAGGCAGGAACCGGGTATTGATTATAGTTGATCAGCCATGATCTCAAAATGGTGGTGCAGACTCGAAGGGCCAAATGGTCTACTTCTGCACCTGTTGTCTATTGTCTATTGTCTATAAAATTGCAACTCCTCTCGCCTTTGAATTAAATGAAGCTGCAATAACATTTCCAACCCAGTCTCTTTTTAATTTCTGATGTTCTATCTCTGTTAAATGTGTTTCTTGTGAAAAAGCTATATCTGTTTTCAATTTTTTAATGTATGTTAAGATTCTTTTTCTTTTCACCGGTCCATTAAGCCCATTAACATTAAAAATTCAGTAAATTAGTCATTATTTTCAATTATGTTACTCCAATCTATAATAATACCTAATCTTTCAACTTTCATGGTATCTTGGGAAATCTTTCTAAATTTCTCCATGTTGCTATGTGTGTCCCCACCAATCATCCAGGCAAAAAGATAGAAGAAAAATAGAGTATAAAGAAAAAAACAAAATACCCCCCTACTAAAGTTGTGGAAAAAAAACACAACATTAGCCCCCTCTGTTGTATGGGTCATGGCAATCGCCATGATTGCACACGTGAATCCCACAGTAATCGATCCAAAGCTCCCCACCCCCCTGCAACATAAAAAAGTATATATATATAAGAAGAAAAAAAATACTATTCTCAATTAATATTTCTGAAATTTTTATTTTCTCCCGTCATCCTTAAATGTCCATCACTTCCATTCACTGTCTCGAAGACATCTTTAATCCATTACACTTGGAAATCTCTATGTGTAATTAGTAAGTAGTTGGAAGTTTTTGTGCGAACTCCTCTGCTTCTCGATAATCAATAAAAAATCGTTTTTTCCCTCCTCCAAAAAAATTATCAGTGTCGCCGGGTGATGCATTTTAAATTTATAACCCTTTTCCAATAAAACTTTTTTCACTGGGTTAAGTTCCTTCTTTCTCTTCAAAAGGTTATAACTTATATCAGGATAGAAAAGAACTGCCTTCCCTGCTATCATCAATGGCCCATTTCTCTTTTTGGCACATTGGGCAGCCACCTTCAGGATCTTTTCTTTATCTTGGTATCTTAAGCATTTTATCAAAATTGATCATAGATTTTGATCAGCTTGAGGTCTTGACCTTAAAGCTCTATGAGCCCTTTCAATTTCAATTAAAGTTTCTCCTTCCAGTTCCAATTTTTCGGGAATCCATTTTTGAAAAAAATTTATTCGATCTTCTCCTTCTATATCTTCTTTAAGTCCAACAATTTTAATATTATTTCATCTAATAAAATTTTCAAGCTTATCAATTTTTTCCAACGCTTGTTTTCTTTCTGATGTCCAGGCAGTAATATCATCTTCCATTTTATTCATTCTTTCAACCATGTCTTCCATTGTAGTTTCCAAATCTATAATTCTCTTTTCCATTTTTTCCTGTCTTTTTGTCATTTTCTCAAACGTAATCTCCATATTTATCATTTTTTATTACTTTTAATGCGTTTAATTTTTCTAATTTACACAGTATTTACATCAAAGTCTTTTCTATATTTCCAGAAAAACTTTTACTTCCATCTTCGTCTGATTTTTCCAGAGAATCTGAATCTACCTCAGATTCACTTTCACTTTCGGTTTCAATCGTAACTGGGATTTGTAGTTCAGGTTGCTCTCGTTTGCGTATGCTCCTTCCTTCAAGTTTGCGCAGTTTTCGTTGGTCTTTTTCTTTAGAAATGGTCGATGTTGTCGCAGTTTCCTGTTCTGTATCGCCGGAGGTATAACGTGCCTGAGCCCATGGTTCTCTGGCAGAAGTGGGCCTTGATTCTGTTCCAACTTGCGTTGTCTTCAGAGTAGTAGTTTTCTTCATCTTCTGTTTGTGAGGCATAACTTGAAACAATCCAGAGTAGTTTATGAGTAACTTTTAGGAAGTATTGACTAACTTTTCTTCACTTAAACATTAATTTACTGATTTTTTACGGGAGAGCTGGGTTCCAGCGTCTCGATCCTACGTCATCACGTGACAACCCCCACTGGCACCATTATTAAGATAGATCACAGATACACCAATGGGATTGAACCAATGAACAAACGGAAAGGATAAACAGCAAGTTCATAAGGTTTTAAACTAGTAAGACATGACTGAGTTAGAGGGAGCGTTCGATGGTGTTGTTGAGGGATTGACAATAATTTGAACAAGCCAAGGTTTAATAGAAAATTAATCACAAGATTAGGCAAAAGGCATGAGGACCAGGAAATGACCACTTTGACAATGATTTGCCTCAATGACTGTCGCCCAACAGCACTTACATCCATTGTGATGAAGTGCTTTGAGAGGTTCATCATGAAGCGTATCAATTCTTGTCTGAGGAGTGATTTGGATCTACTTCAGTTTGCCTACTTTCACAACAGGTCAACTGCAGAAGCTATCTATTTGACTCTTCACTCATCTCTGGACATCTGGACAGTAAAGGTGCAAACATCAAGATGCTCTGATTGACTACAACTCAGCTTTCAGCATTATCATTCTGCAGAAGATATTCTGAAGAAATTTGGCCTGTCCCCTAAAACCCTCACTAAATTTTATAGGTGCTCTGTAGAAAGCATTCTTCTAGGGTGCATCACAACCTGGTATGGAAGTTATCCTGTCCAAGACTGGAAGAAGCTGCAGAAGATTGTGAACATTGCCCAGCACATCACACAAACCAATCTTCCATCCTTGGACTCACTTTACACCACACGCTGTCGGAGCAGTGCTGCCAGGATAATCAAGGATAAGTCCCACCCAGCCAACACACCTTTTGTCCCACTTCCCTCTGGGAGAAGGTTCATGAGCATGAAGACTCATACGGCCAGATTTGGGAACAGCTTCTTTCCAACTGTGATAAGACTGCTGAACAGATCCTGACCCGGATCTGGGCCGCAACTTCCAAATATCTGGACCTGACTTGCACTACTGTACTTTCCCTTTTCTACTTTCTAATTATGATTTATAATTTAAATTTTTATTATATTTACTTCGATTTGTACTTCAGGGAGCGCAAAGCGCAGAAACAAATGTCACTGTGATGATTGTACTCTCTGGTATCAATTGTTTGGTGACAATAAAGTAAAGTTCCAAATTCCATTCCCCAGTCAGTATGGATTGGCAACACCTCCTTCCCAATCACCAACAGCACTGGTGTGGCACAAAGTTGTGTGCCTAGACCCCTGCTCTACACACTTCATACTTGTGACAGTGCAGCTAAGCATAGCTCCAATGCCATATTCAATTTTGCTGATAACACTAGCATTGATGGTCAGATCAAAGGCGGTGATGAATCGGCACAGAGGAGGGAGATTGAAAACACAAAAATACAACTGCAGATGCTGTGGATCAAAGAATACGTACACAACACTGAAAGAACTTAGCAGGTCAGGCAGCATCCATGAGAAAAGAGTAGCCAACATTTTGGGCCGGGACCCTTCATCAGGAGATTGAAAACCTTGATGAATGGTGCCACGACAACCTCTCATTCACCGTCAACAAAACCAAAGGGACGAATACTGAATACAAGAGGAAGAAACCAGAGGTCCATGAGCCATGAACCAGCAATCGGAGGTGGAAAGTGTCGGTAGCTTTAAATTCCTTGATATTATCATAGCAGAGAAATTGTCCTTGTGCCAGCATGGAAGTGCCAACAAAAAGAAGGCACGACAGTGCCTCTACTTTATTAGAGGTTTCCTACAGATTTGGCATGTCATCTAAATCTTTGACAAACTTCTAAAGAGGCACAGTGCAGAGTAACCTGGCTGGTTGCATTATGGCCTGGTGTGAAAACACCAGGGCCCAAGATCAGAAAAGCCTACAGAACGTGGTGGACATAGTTAATCCATTACAAACAAAGTTCCTTCCTGTCCCCATTCCCTTCCCCAATGTTCTGCACATCGGTAAGGTGCACTGCCACAAGAAAGCAGCATCTAACATCAAGGACCCCCACTGTCAGGGTACTTCTTGATGCTGCCATTGGGAAGGAGGTGCAGGTACCTCAGATTCCACACTACCAGGTTCAGGAACATCAGGCACACTCACTTTCAAGGATTCTACAACTCTGGATTATTTATTTGCACAGCTTGATTTCTTTTGTAGAAAAGTTGGTTGTCATTCTTTGTGTGTAATTTTTCATTGACTCTCTTGTATTTCTCTGTTCTACAGTGTATGCCTGCAAGAAAATCAATCATAAGGTAGTATATGGTGACATGTACATATTTTGATAATAAATTGACTTTGACCTTTGGATTTTCCTATGAAGTTTTGGGGAAACTCACGAAATACAGTAATGCTGAATTAAATTTCAAAGATATATGAAATGGAGCAATACCAGGCTACACAACCTTGAGGTCTGCTCTGCTATTGAAAACAATACTTAATCCCACCCATTCCCCCTATACTTTAAAGTTTCTTGGTTGCCAAAGCAACTGTGCAACATTTAAATATATTACTATTAGAGAGCAATGTTGTAACAAAGTTAAGAAGGATCTTAGCATGCAAAGTCCTAGCTGATAAATTGGAGACCATCAAATTTTGGGGAGAACAGAATGGAATTTGAGAATTGGAATTGGTTTGTTATTGAGATACATTGTAAAAAAAAACATATTGGTGACTTGTAAAACTAAATACATTGAGGTATGACAAGGGAAAATCAATAAGCCATGACTGAGTGGCTAGGCATAACTCAAATGCTATCTAAAAAATTTGCTGATGGCACAACCATTGTTGGTAGAATTACAGATGGAGTTGAGAGGGTGTACAGGAGCGAGATATACCAGCTAGTTGAGTGGTGTTGCAGCAACAACTTTGCACTCAACTTCAGTAAGACCAAAGAACTGATTATAGACTTCAGGAAGGGTAGGAAGCAAGATCATGAACCAATCATATAGGGATCAGAAGTGGAAAGAGTGAGCAATTTCAAGTTCCTGGGTGTCAAATTCTCTGAGGATCTAACCTGGTCCCAACATATTGATGCAGCTGGAAAGAAGGCAAGATAGCGGCTATATTTCATGAGGAGTTTGAGGAGATTTGGTTTATCACCTAAAACACTCGAAAACTTCTACAGATGTACCATGGAGAGTATTCTGATTGGCTGCATCACTGTCTGTTATTGGGGGAGAGGTACTGTTCAGGAACGAAAGAAGCTACAGGAAGTTTTAAAATTAGTTAGTTCCATCATGAGTACTAGCCTTTGTAGTCTCCAAGACATCTTCAAGGAGTGGTGTCTCGGAAAGGCAGCGTCCATTATTAAGGAACCCTGTCACATGCCTTCTTCTCATTGTTACCATCAAGAAGAAGGTACAGAAGGCTGAAGGCACACACTCAGTGATTCAGAACGGCTTCTTCCCCTCTGCCATCCGATTTCCAAATCGACATTGAACTCTTGAACACTACCTCACTCTTATTATTTGTTTTTGCACTATTGTTAATTTAACTATTTAATATGCAAATGTTTTATTTGCACATGATATAAAGATTGGTAGAGGGGCGGGTAGTGATGAGGAAACAGGTAGGATGCAGAAGGATTTAGACAGATCAGGAGAATGGGCAATAAAGTGGCAAGTGAAATATTATGTTGGAAAATGCATGGTCATGCACTTTGGTAGTAGAAATAAATGTGTGGATTATTTTCAAAACGGGGAGAGAAACCAAAAATCTGAGATGCAAAGGGACTTGGGAGTTCTTGTGCAGAACACCCTAACAGTTAACTTGCAGGCTGTGTCAGTTGTGAGGAAGGCAAATGCAATGTTAGCATTCATTTCAAGAGGTCTAGAATACAAGAGCAGGGATTTGATGCTGAGGCTTTATAAGGCACTGGTGAGGCCTCACCTTGAGTATTGTGAACAGTTTTGGGCTTCTCATCATAGAAAAAACGTGCTAGCGTTGGAGAGGGTCCAGAGGAGATTCACAAAGATGATTCCAGGACTGAAAGGGTTATCATACGGGGAACGTTTGATGGCTCGGGGTCTGTACTCATTGGAATTTAGAAGGATGAGAGGAAAATCTCATTGAAACTTTCTGAATGTTGGAAGGCCTAGACAGAGTAGATGTGGAAAGGATGTTTCCCATGGTGGGAGTGTCTAGATCAAGAGGGCAGAGCCTCAGGATAGAGGGGCATCCATTCAAAACAGAGATGCAGAGAAATTTCTTTAGCCAGAGGGTGGTGAATTTGCGGAATTTCTTGCCACATGCAGCTGTGGAGGCCAGGTCATTGGGTGTTTTTAAGGCAGAGCTTGATAGGTTCTTGATTGGACATGGCATCAGAGGTTACAGGGAGGTGGCCAGGAAATGGGGTTGAGGAGGAGGAAAAAATAGATCAGCCATGATTGAATAGCGGAGCAGATTGATGGTCCAAATGGCCTAATTCTACTCCTATGTCTTATGGTCTTATATACTTACTGTAATTGATTAACTGATTTTTCCTATATTATCATGTATTGCATTGTACTGCTGCCACTAAGTTAACAAATTTTATGACATATGCCGGCGATAATAAACCTGATTCTGATTTTGATAACTTAGGATATAGTAAACTCTTCACAGTTACAGAGAAAGTGCAGTGCAGATAGACAGTAAGGTGCAAAAGCCATAACAAAGTACATTGTAAGTTAAGACAAAATTAAGCTAAAATTACGACACGGAGATGGTAACTGCAGTCAAAGAAAAAAACTTTATTCGAAATCCCCAGCCTCACTTTTAAGCCTCCCTCAACCTGCCCCCCGTGGCGCAGAGGCTCCAAAGCTCTGTGCTCGCAAATCCCTGCAGGCTATCTCCCTTAGCCGGAACGCTGGCTAATTGTGAGCTGGTTCGGATGTGCCAGGAAATTGGTCGCCACAAATGTATATAGAGTGCGTCATCTATTGGGAAAAAACCAGAATTGTGGGGAAAATACGTTAACAAGGTTTATTAATATAATTTCATCAAGTTCTGCGGGCCGGATTAAAAAGCTTAACGGGCCGTAGTTTGCCCATGCCTGACCTAGATAGAATGTTGTAATAGTTCATCCATAAAGATAGGTGAAGGCCAAAAAGAACATGCAAATTCCCTTTGCATTCTGATGAAGTTCAAAGTAAATTTATTATCAAGGTGCGTACATGTCACCATATGTACCCCTGAGATTTATTTTCTTGTGGAAATTCACAGAGGATACAAAGAAACACAACAGAATCAACAAAAAACTCCACACAAACAAATGTAAACAACCAATATACAAAAGACAAACTATGCAAGAATAAAATAAAACATATAATAATAATAATTAATACATAAATGAGCAATAAATAATACTGATAACATGAGGTGTAGAGTCTTTGTAAGTGAGCCCAATAGGTTGTGGAATCAGTTCAGTTTTGACGTGAGTGAAGTTATCCATACTGCTTTAGGAGCCTGATGATTGAAGAATAGTAACTGTTCGTGAACCTGGTGGTATGGGACCTAAGGCTCCTGTACCTTATTGATGGCAGCAGTGAGAAGAGAACATTGCCTGGATGGTGGGGATCATTGATGCTGGATGCTGCTTTCTTGTAGCAGTGCTCCTTGTAGATATGCTCAATGGTGGGAAGGGCTTTACCCATGATGGACTAGGCAGTATCATTCACTTCTTGTAGGCTTTTCCTTTCATGGGCATTGGTGTTTCCATACCAGGCCATGATATAATCTCTACTACACATCTATAGAAGCTTGTCAGAGTTTTAGATGAATGCTGAAGCTGTGCAAATTCCTAAAAAAAAGTAAAAGGTGCTGCCGTGCTTTCTTTGCAATAGTATTTATGTGCTGGTCCCAGGACAAATCCACCGTAATTATAACACCAAGAAATTTAAAGTTAAAGATCCTCTCCACCTGCAATCTCCAATTTCAAGTTCCTGGGTGTCAAATTCTCTGAGGATCTAACCTGGTCCCAACATATTGATGCAGCTAGAAAGAAGGCAAAACAGCTACTATATCTCTTTAGGAGTTTGAGGAGATTTGGTTTATCACCTAAGACATGGGCCTTGGACCTGCTCATGGAGCTTCAATGTTCCCCTCCTGTGGTCAATAATCAGCTCTTCGATTTTGCTGATATTGAGTGAGAGGTTGTTGTTGTGGATCACTCAGCCAGCTTCTCAATCTCCCTCCTCGATGTCGATTCACCACAATCTTGGTTTGGCCAACAACAGTGGTGCCGCCAGTAAATTTAAAGATGGCATGGGAGCTATACTTAGCCTCACTGTCGTAAGTGTAAAGTGAGTCAGCAGAGGGCTAATCTCACAGCCTTGTGGTGTACCTGATGGAGATTGTGGAGGAAATGACTGGGGTCTGCAAGTGAGGAAACGAGGGTCCAGTTGCAAGAAGGGATTCTGAGCCCTAGGAGCTTAGTGATGATTTTTGAGGGGATGGTAGTGCTGAATGCTGAGCTGTAGTCAATCAAGTGCATTCTAATCTATTTACCTTCACTGTCCAGGGCCGAATGAGGAGCCAATGTAATGGTATCTGCTGTTAAACTGTTGTCAGAGTAGGCAAATTGGAACAGATCTAAGTCACTCCTCAGGCAGGAATTGCAACATTTTATGTCCTACGTCTCAAAGCATTTCATCATGGTGGACGTACGTGCTACTTTACAATAGTTATTGAGGCAGATTACCAAGTCACTGGTATAATTGAAGCCTGCTTGAACCTCAGGCTGTTGTAATGAATAGTTAAAGATATCAGTAGATACTCCAGACAGTTGATTTGCACAGGTCTTCAGTACTCAGCCAGATGCTTTCTGTGGGTCCTCCATCCTGAACAATACTGTCACGACAGCCCTTCAGAATGAAATCACAGGTTGTCGGGGGCTGTGGGAGTTCGTGAAGGTGCCTCCATCTTCTGTCGGTCAAAGTGAGCATAAAATCGTTCATCTGGGAGTGAAGCCTTGTTGTCACACATACCATTTGGTTTTACTTTGTAGGTGGTGATAGCATTTTAGACCTTCCGCAGCTGTCACACATCCTTCTGTGATTCAAGTTTGTTCCGGAAATAGCACCGTGCTGAAGTAGAGGCATTGCCACAGAGTCTGTGTGGTTGGAATATGACAAGTCATTGTTGACTTATACAACTAGGAACCTAAAGCTCTCAAACGTTTTGTCTAGCTGACATTGAGGGATGGGTGCCTGCCCTGACACCATAGCACTGTCTCTTTATCTCCTTCCTGTTCTCTGCCTTGTCATTGTTTAAGATCCAGCCCACTACAGTGAACTTGCAATTTCTCTTGGAGCAGATTCAGACAACACATTTGTGAATTTATAGAAAATTAACTCAACTGCTGAGGACACAGTTTGTGGGATATCAATGTTAAGGAGAATCATAGAAGAGGTGTTGTTACCTATTCTTACTGACTGCAATCTGTTAGTCCAGAAGTTGAGAATAGTTACAAAGGGATGTGCTAAGTCCCTGGTTTAGGAGTTTGGAGAAGAGTTTGTTTGTAAATATGGTATTGAAAGCAAAGCTTAGTGTGGTGAACTACATATACCTGTCTTGACACGCCCATCTGCTGATTGCTCCTGTGGCTCCACCCACAGATCCCTGTATAAAGGCGATTGGAGGCACTGCTCCCCCCCTCAGTCTCCAGGATGTTGTGTGGTGGTTTCTTGCTGCTAATCGTGGTCTCTTGCAGCTAATAAAACCCTATCATTCACCTCCCATCTCCGAGAGTTATTGATGGTGCATCACTTAGTAAATAAGTAGATGTCTGACATAGGTTTCTTTCTTATCCAAATAAGAAAATAAAATGGTAACTCCATTTTATTGACAAGAAAGAATAAAAAACACCATTGATTAAAGTGCTGTGCAATAGACTAATTGATAAATATAGTCTGAAACACTAAATTAAATAAATGCATTACAGTTTAGAAGAATTAAAAGTGACCTCACTGATTCTCACTATGAAGTTAGACAAGGTTGGCAGTTGAAGTATCCTTGAGATAAGGAATGAGGATGGGAGATCCCATCTCAAAATAAGAGGTCATCAAGTCAGGATGGAGATAAGAAGAATTTCTTCATTCAGCAGGTAGTAACATTTGCCTGCCTTTACCCAAGAAGGCCATGGGTATTCTGTCAGAGTAGCTTCAAGAAAGAGAACGTCAGATTTTTAAAGATAATTTTTAAGGTACATGGAGCTTAGAAAAATAGAGGGCAATGGGTAACCCTAGGTAACTTACTTAAAGTAAGTACATGTTCCAGCACAGCATTGTGGGTCAACGAGCCTGTATTGTGCTGTATTGTGTGTGTGTGTTTCTATAATATGGGAATTAAAAAGGTGAGGAGCTGAATAGTACAATAAAAGACCACTGGTCAAAAAGGGCCAGTTGGCTTACTGCTGCCTATATTTCTCATGTCCTTTTGTTTTAATAATTAAGTTCTTCCATACTTCTTTTACTTCATTTTCTTTCACCAGGTATCATAGCCTTTAATGTGTTTTTGTAGCTACGGCATTTATGTTTATGTGGTATCTATGTCATTTATTATGGCTCCCACCTGATGGCATGAACATCAATTTCTCTAGCTTCCAGGAGTTTCTCCCCTTTCCCCTTCTCTCTTTTCCCACTTCCCATTGTTGCTCCTCTGTCTCTCCTTCCCTATTCCTCACCTCCCTCCGGTGTCCCTTCTCTTTCCCTTTCTTCCATTGTTCACCTGTACTCCCCTATCAGATTCCTCCTTCACCCCCCTTCCACCTATCACCTCCCACCTTCTCACTTCATTGCTCCCCCCCCATCCACTTTCTCCCTCAATTGGTTTCACCAATCAGCAGCCAACTTTCATTCCCCTCACCCTCCCAAATTCTTATTCTGGTTTCTGACCCCTTCCTTTACAGACCTGATGAGTGATCTAGGCCCTAAACATCGACTATTTAGTCCTCTCTTTATTTCTTGCCAGACATACTGAATTCCTCCAGCATTTTCTGTGTGTGGTTTTGGATTTCCAGCATCTGCAGCATGTCTTGCGATTATGATTTGCTCTTAATCACTTGCAAGGCACTCCGAGTTGCCTTATGTCCTTGAATTTGGCTGGTTTGTTAACCAAATCTCAAATCTTATTATTTTCAGAAAATAACAGCCAGTGAAGTTTTGAAGATTTGAAATGTTGAGATGATTTACTTCCTAAATAAATTTGGAATCAATGATTGAATTCACTGCAACTGGAAGAATGAAATATAGGTTAGTCAGTCAGTCATATAATATATTAAACTCTCATTTGGCTCCTGCAAAAAAAAATAATTATTTTATTCTTGGCTTTCTATCTTTTTTGTAAAAGAATATCTTTATTTAAGCAGGCAGTTCTAGTGATTATGTTCAAGGAAGCTTATTGCAGTTAATGAGGCTAGCAGCGTGACAGAGCTGGATTAACAGACATGGTAGAAATGGCAAGCTTGCTGAAGCACTCTGAATTAATAATCACAAATCTACTAATGTTAATTCAGCTCCCACATACAGCCCTGTGCAGAAACTCGCAGCTAGCAGAAGAATGCAGAGAGTGTGGTTTTTAATTTATCGTCTTTATTACTAGCTGAATTTAACAAGGCTCCTAATGATGATGAAACTATTTCATTAAAAGAATCACAATGAAAAGCTAAAGAATGCCAAGGGTCAGTCTTAAAGGAATTCTTTATGGTTGGATTGCAAAACTGCCATGTTGATTATTGTCACTGCCACTATGATCATATCAGATACAACAGATCTAATATTCTGGAGGCTCATCGTCAGATTTTGACAAGGTTTGTTTTGTGTTACACAGTTCAATAAAAATGATTGACATGCTCTTTTCTATTAGTGAAGAACTTACAGGGAGAATATTTAATGCATTCATATCAATTTTTCTCTCCATTAATTTAATGTGTGTGTTAACACATTTAAATTGTGCAAACCAGCCATATTACCACAAGAAATAAAGAGGCAGCAAAAACTGGTCCTCCATGGATGGCTAGAGAAATTAAAATGAGTAAGAGCCACATGACATATCTTGGACTATTAACATCAGAGAGAGTGTGGGAAATAAGGATAGGAGAGGACATGTTAGAAAAGACAGATGGGGGAACATAACAGGAAATAGCAGAGGTTTAGTTAACACGTGTTTAAAACAAAGGTAGATCTGATAAGAGGAAAGGAAAAGTTATTTATTATGTAAGAAGGAATGCTAAGAATGCTGCAAACATGTTTTATTATTTCCTCAATCAAAAGCAGAAACAAAGTATAAGAAAATAAAATAGTCAAACAAAATAATTGTAATTAAGAACTTACAACTTAAATCACAAACGAGAGAAAAGTAAGTTGGAAGCCCAAGCAACACATACAAAATACTGGAGGAACACAGAAGGCCAGACAACATCTGTGGTTTTAGACCGAAACATCGATCGTACTTTTTTCCATCGATACTGCCTGGCCTGCTGGGTTCCTGCAGCATTTCTTGTGTGTGGCTTGCAACTTAAAATTGCCCGATGGACCAGGATTTGATGTTATTGGCTAAGATTTGAGATATGCAGTGTAGACCAAGTTGCACATATATATAGCAACACACACAAAATGGAGGAAGAGCTCAGCAGGCAGCATTTATGGCAAGGAGTAAACATATTCAATGCTTTGGGCTGAGACCCTTCATCAGTCGGGTTTAGGCAGCAGGCCCTGGTGGAGTATGTGGTAAGGCACTGAAATTTGTGTCAACCAACTAGCGGGAGTACTGAAAGATATTTTCTACCTCTCACTGCTACAGTTGGAAGATCCCACCTGCTTTAAAGAAGCAACAATTATGCCAGTGCCTAAGAAGAGTAGTGTGAGCTGCCTTAATGACTATTGTTCAGTAGCACTCACATCTACAGTGATGAAATGCTTTGAGAGGTTGGACATGACTAGACTGAACTCCTGCCTTAGCAAGGACCTGGACCCACTGCACTTTGCTTATCGCCACAATAGGTCTATGACAGGTGCAATTTCAATGGCTCTTCGCACAGCCTTAGACCTCCTGGACAACACAAACATCTATGTCAGGATGCTGTTCATGGACTATAGCTCAGCATTTAATACCATCATTCCTACAATCCTGATTGAGAAGTTGCAGAACCTTTGCCTCTGTACCTCCCTTTGCTTGGTTGATCCTCAACTTCCTAACTAAAAGACCTCAATCTGTGAGGATTGGTGATCCACTGAACATCAAGGATTTTGCTTCCTGAATACCGTTAAGTGTACCTTATGAATTTTGGGCTACTGATCATGAAAGTCATGGTGAAATTTCCCTATCAAGCACCATTTTTAATAAACTCATTTATTATTACTATTCATAATTCAAGTCAATTAAAATGTTGCCTACAATGTAAGCTGGAAAGTTTCCTATCTTGTCCAGGCATGCGCGGCTGCTGCATGGCAGGACAGGTTTTAATAATAATTACTGGGTTTAGGACTGTAAGAATGGAATTTGCTATCACCAGGCACAAAAATTTCTATGAAGGCTTTTGATATTTGAGACAGATGCTTCCCAGAATAACTGATGCCAAGATTAAGGAAAGCATTTTTGTTGGTCCACAAATAAACAGGTCATCAATGACAGGCAACTTGAAGAATTTCTAGTGGGACCGGAGAAAATCACATGGAAGGCATTCAAGGAATTTGTTGAATTTTTTCTCTACAGAGCACCAAACTACATGCAGCTGGTTGAAAGCATGCTTCAAGCATATAAAACCATGAAGTGCAACATGTCACTAAAGATACATTTTCTGCATTCCCATTTAGACTTCTTCCCTGCAAATCTTGGTGCTGTTAGTGACGAGCATGGTGAAAGGTTTCACCAGGACATTGCGGTCATGGAGAAGAGATACCAGGGCAATTGGAATCCATCAATGCTGGTGAATTATTGTTGGACACTTAAGCGAGAAGCCTCAGACACTGAGTACAAATGAAAATCATTAACAAAATATTTTTAACTTAGTTGATCTATTGCAAAGCATTAGCACCATTATGCAATTAAACACATTATATTCAATAAAAGTTAATTTGTTGTTTCTCCATATTCCTATGTGATACAAGTATTCTGAAATTATATTTGTGCTCATCTTCAAGCAGTCTATCATAAACAAAAAAAGATACTGAGGAAGCAACACTTTTGAAAAAATTGGTTGTCCAGTGTAACATATCTCCTTGCTGATGTTCAACACTCCACACTCAAGGGTGTGGAGCCCACTGCTCTACTCTCTATACTTATGACTATACGGCTGGGCATAGCTCAAATGCCATCTTTAAATCTGCTGATGATACTACCATCTTTGGCAGAATCTCAGATGAAGATGAGAAAGCGCACAAGAGCAAGGTGTGATAGCTAATTGAGTGCTGTTGCAGTAACAACCTTGCACTCGATGTTAGTAAGTTGAAAGAGCTGACTGTGGGCTTCAAGAAGGGTATGACAAAGGAACATGATCCAATCATCTTAGAGGGATCAGAAGTGGATTGGAATGAGTGAGCAATTTCAAACTCCTGGGTGTCAAGATCTCCGAGGACCTAACCTGGTCCCAACATATGGATGCAGCTATAAGGAAGGTAAGACAGCAGCTGACTAGCCTCCATAGTACCCAAGACACCTTCAAGGAGCAGTGCCTCAGAAAGGCGACAACCATTACTAAGGACCCCCATTTCCCAGGGCATGTCCTCTTCTCATTGTTACCATCAGAAAGGAGGTACAGAAGCCTGAAGGCACACACTCAGCGATTCAGAAACAGCTTCGTCCCTCTGCTATCCAATTCCTAAATGGACATTGAACCCATGAATATTAACTCTCTTTTTTAAATATATATATTATTTCTGTTTTTGCACTATTGTTAATCTATTCAATATACATATATATACTTACAGTAATTGATTTGCATATTAATTTTTTCCTTTCTATATTTATCATGTACTGCATTGAACTGCTGCTGCTGTATTAACAAATTTCACGACACATGCTGGTGATAATAAACCTGATTCTGATTCAGTTTGGGTGATTTTGATTTGCTTTTCAGCTGGTTTGGCACAACATTGTGGGCTGAATGGCCTGTTCCTAAGCTGTCCTCTTCCAGGTTCTACGTTTAGTTTACAAGAAAAGAATGCGGTGATAATCAGCATAAATTTGGTCATGTTTAAGAGTGCTTAGTCGTAATATGGAACACAATTAATATCACTCTCGAAAAGTATTGCTGAAATGAAAGCTAATCACTGTATTTTGTAAAGCAATGCGAAAATTATAAATTTGTACCTCCAACAGTGGATATTGAAGTGTCCTCTTGGACCTTAAACAGCTTTAGCAGAAACGTATTGGTCTAGAAATTCAATCATGTAACCTATGTTCTACAAGTGGAACAGAGCTAAAAAGGAAAATGCACAGTGAACGGCAGTGGGCATTTCCTAATGGATGCAGCACATGATGAGACTCTGAATTGTGTGTTTCCATGCATATAATAGGTTTATGCACAAAGGCAGCTGGACACACAGCAGTGAAAATCTGTTGGCATTCACTACATGTCTGACTTTGCTGTTGTAACACTGGAACATAAATATCTAACTGTCGAACAGCCTGGGGCTCAACCAGAAAGCAGATCTTAACAGAAGAGGGTAGGCTCAGGGACAAAATTTACCAGTGTTGGTTAGAGCATGACAAAAAAACAATGCGTTCTTGGCTGATGCATACAACATTTTGCGGGTGAGGCCTACTTTTCTTCAAGGGGAGCTCTCAACTGCTCTATCTAATCCTCCCCTCACATTGGGTAATGCATCTTTGCTGCCTAAATATCAAATCTGCCGCCAAAATAACCTGGTTCCCATTCCCATATCCATCCTGGTATCGTTATACCATAGCAATCCCACGATTGCAGCTGACCATCAAAGCTTCAAGAACTCCTGTGGGACAGGTAGGTTCATGGTTTGCCTTGGGATCCTTGTTAAATTCCGTTTATTTTTGTGCAACACCACACCAGGTGCACAAGGATTGTAATCCATATGAGTAAGATATCTTGTAGACAAGAGCTCGAGCTTCCAATAATTCTGCTCCCCTCCCCCTTCACTCTTCTTGCATTCCCCATTCTGGTTCTCCTCATACCCCTCCTCTTCACTTCACCTACTTATCACCTCCCTTCTGATACTTTCCTCCTTCCCTTTCTCCCATGGTCTATTCTCCTCTCCTATCAGATTCCCTCTTCCACCTATCACCTCCCAGCTTCTCACTCCATTGCCCCTCTGTCACTTGCCCAATTACCTTCCCTTTATCTGCTCTTGCTATCACTCACCAAGATTATACTCCTTCCTTTCCCTCACCTCCCTACTCTACCTTCTGCCACCTTCCTTTCTAGTCCTGGTGAAGGGTCACGGCCTATAACACTGACTGCCTATTCCCCTGCATTGTGGCTGTCAGACTTGCGGAGGTTCCTTCAGCTTTTTGTGTGCATTGCTCTGGATTTCCAGCATCTGCAGAATCACTTTGTCACAGCAAATTCAGGAGATATGGTATATAGAAAGTACTAATTTCCACAGCAACCACTCTTGTGATCTGAATGTGGATTGCAGATTGAATTTAAAATGCAGCTCAGAACAATGGTCTTCCTGGAGCTGCAGGCAGGGGGCAATTGCAAACCAGGAAACACCCCTTTCACTGAGATATCTGCATATGCATGAATACAGCTCAGAGACAGCAGTTATTGGCACTCATTTGGGTTGTGTTGGTGTGAAGATTTAGGTGTCTGAAAAATTATATGTAGCCCAAAGAAGCATTATGAATGCATTGTAACTATATAATTTGTCCTGTTGTTCTCTTTGCTCTTTAACATATAAAAATATGTTGTAATATTGGGTCAGGGAGCTTCTACCTCTCGTGACTCCAAAGGTTGTCATCTTGTGTGTGCCAAATAAAGACTTATATCTACCAGCTGAGTGGCTTCATTCACAGTCACATCAACTTGTGTTTATAATTAATTACTCATTTGTTGCTCCAGGTTAAACTGACAGATGTATAAGAGCCCTCCACCCAGCACCATTTCAGTGCCCGTTTTCCTGCAAGTTGCAACTTCTTGTCCAATATCACACCCTTGCGCTGAATATTTTACCACATATACAGTGCATATATTAACCAAGAAGGACAGCTCAAGCTGCCAGAGTCCTCATGCTTGGCCAGTCAAATCTGTTCAGAGTCAACATTTTTAGATGCCACTTCCCAAGGTAATGTCCTAACAAAATGGAGTAGAAATTGCCACATATAAATAAGCTATCACTCCGAGTCCTGCCAAAGGGCTTTGGCCCAAAACGTCAACTGTACTCGTTTCCTAGATGCTGCCTGGCCTGCTGAGTTCCTCCAGCATTTTGTGCATGTTGTTTTCACTCTACTTTCATCATTTCCTTCAAGCATATTATCACAAGTGTTTTGTTTCCTTCAGGCACACTTCAGCAGAACTGGCCGGTTTAAAGTTTAGTGTTGTTACTACATCGTGCGTGTCCCTTGCTGTTGGTCAATGGAGTGCCATGTCATGACAATGGCAATCCATTCAGCTCTTAGCCGTCCAAAGTCTGCTAGGAATACCAATTGCATTTGTCTGATAAATAATGTTTATTAACGTTCCTATTTCTTAGCTTACACTTTAATATGGTCTACATAGTATTAATATGTTTAAAAGTATTGTTATTTTGATTTCCAAGCTTTAGCAGAGGTTCTCAACTTTTCATTTTGCCATGGTGCCTTACCAATTACCAAGGGGTCCATAGACCTCAAGTTGGGAACCCCTGCTTTAAAGTATTCTACTTTCTTATTAAAGTTAGTTAAGGATGGTTGAAACAGATTTTTCCTTCTACACAAGCCAAGTCTGACTATTTTAAGAAGCTTATAGGGGGAACAATGAAATGTACTGATATAGAAAATACAATGCATGTTGTGTAAATGGATTTTTAAAAGGCGTTTGATAAAGTGCCATATTGAAACCCTGGTGCAAAAGCACTTAATATTAAAGAGAATACATCAGCAAAGGTTGCAAGCTGGCTAATGGACAGAAAGAGCTGTGGTGAATGATTGTTTCTTGGACTGGGGTATGTGAGGGAGAAGTATCTTTGAAGGCTGTAGTTTTGCTATTGCTTTTCTTTCTGTTTCTAATTCCTGAGGTATAGATCAAACAAGTATCACTATTACCAGATGTTACTGAAATATTGTAAAGTATAGAGCCTTGATCCATCCAATAAGTTAATGGATTCTTCCCCCAGCAGATGTAATAGTATGGTGGTCTAATTAGGTGATAATAGGATTGGCAATCAGAATGATTCTTAGAGTTGTGCCAGCATTCTCTGTTGAAACAATTTTGCCTCATAAATCTCCTTTAAACTTTGCCCCTCTCTCCTTTATCTCCTGTACTCTCCTTTGCCTACTGTATGTCCTCTAGTACTGAGGGTTCCACCCTGGCAAATAGACCTTGACTATCTACTATATCCATACTGCTCATTGATGTATATACTACTCTATTTTATTATATAATTCTATTATGTCATTCGTCAGCCTTCACCATTCCATTGAAAACAAGTTTGTCCTAACTTTCCTTTGGACTAAAACACCCCGGTCCAGGTAACATCCTGGTGAACCATTTATGCGCCTTCTCGCAGGTCTCCCTATCTTTCATTAATGGGGTGAACAGAATTGCACACAATTCTACAAGTGTGGCCTGTCTGCAGCATATCTGCCCAACTTCTATACCCGTTCCCCAACTGCTTGTCGAGAAGGTTCAGTCACTTAGAGCATTGTGAGCAGGTGTTGGCCCCTTATCCAATAAATGATGCGCTGACATTGGAGAGGGTTCAAAAGAGGTTCACAAAAATGGTTCCGGAATCGAATGTTGAAAGGATTTGTTGGAGTGGATGTGGAGAGGATGCTTCCTATGGTGAGGGAGTCTAAGACCACAGGACACAGCCTCAGAATAGAGGACAACCCTTATAGAACGGAGATGAGAAAGAATTCCTTTAGCCAGAGAGGTGAAACCGGAATTCTCTGCCACAGGTGGATGTGGAGCCCAAGTTATTGGGTGTATCTGAAGCAAAGGATGATACACTCTTGATTAGTTGGGGCATGAAGAGATACGGGTACAGGGAGAAGGCAGATTGGAGCTGAAAGGGAAAATGGATCATCCATGATGAAATGGCGGAACAGACTCGACATCCCAAATGGCCCAATTCTGCTCCTCTATCTCATGATCTTATGGTCTGACCCAAAGGCTGTTTCTTCTAGCTGTAGTGTTTCGAGCAAGGGAGTGCAGCCTTGAGATAAGGTGCCTGTCATTTAGGTCCAAGATGCAGAAGAATTTTTTTCAACACAGTCAATAAATGTTTGGCATTTTCAACACTATAGAGGGGTATTACCAGTGTTCAGGCTTTGAGTACGTTCAAGACTGGAATGGATAGATTACGGATCAAAGGATATGAGAGCTGGATCCAAGGCATGGGATCTGCTCTAAAATCACCAACTGAATAAGAAGCCCAGATTCACCCAGTGATTGGCGGGTCAACCCTCAAATCCCCTCTCTCACCACACATGTAGGTTCAAAACAATCCAATCTATGTGAATGCTAATGAAATATTTCACTTTTCTTCAGGCAGACTTAGGACATGGGAGCCATCTCTCCCAACACCTCTTCTGAATTTAATCCACTTTCCCAAGAGTTTGTGTGTTCTGTGTATTTAATCTCCTAAACCGCTGTTAAATTGCTAGCATCGTCTTACTATCAACTAATCCAAGATTTCTCCTAGGCCAACTGTGACAAGGGGCATGTGTGTTCATAAGCCATAAAGGCAGTTTTCAAACTGCAGAAAATTCTGACAGTTATGCAAAGCTGTTCCTCATAATCATTAACTATTTATCCAGAAGGATTTTTGGCATAAGCTATAAATCAGTTTTTGATATGAAAACACCAGCAAGCTGAACTTCCTGGGGGCCAATCATTTTAATTCTGACTCCCATTCCCACTCTGATGTGCTGGCCCATAGCCTCCTCTTTTGCCAAGATGAGGCAAATCTCAGGGTGGAGGAGCACACCTTATGTTCCGTCTGGGTGGCCTCCAACCTGATGGTATGACTATCGATTTGTCCTCCCAGTAAAATAAAATTCCCTCTTTCTCTAATCTTCTGTCCCACACTCTAGCCTCTTACATCTTCTCACCTTATCACCCTCCTTGGATCCCCTCCTCCTTCCCTTTCTCCTATGGTCCACTCTTCTCTCCGATTAGATTCCTTCTTCTCCAGCCCTTGACCTTTCCCACCCACCTGGCTTCACCTGTCTCCTTCTAGCTATCCTTCCATTCCCCCCACCATTTATTCTGGCGTCTTCCCCCTTCCTTCTCAGTCTTGAAGAAGGATCTCGGCCCGAAACGTCAACTATTTATTTATTTCCATAGACGCTGCCTGACCTGTTGAGTTCCTTGCTTTGGATTTCCAGCATCTGCAGACTTTCTCATGTTTTTGATATGAAAATAGTTGATTTTCTAAAGTCCAGTGCTGTTTTATTTTAAATGGAAAGGAACAGAAAGTCAGCCATGCAGACAGAACGGTAAGTTTCTTTGTGGGTTGGCTAGAGAGTAATAAAACAGCCACAGATTCTGGGGCCTGTCTAATATATATTAAATTATGAGGGGCATAAAATGAAGGTAAATCATGAGGAACACTTCCTCTCAAAGGAGGTGGCAATAACTTTAGAGAAAGCATGGAGAAGTTAGAAGAGATTTGAGGGGGTATTTTTTCATCCAGAGTCTGAAGAAGTGGTGTTGGTGGGGGGAGGGAGGCAGATATTCTCACAACATTTATGAAGTATTTAAATGACCGGTTGAAATTCCATGGCATAGAAGGTTACCCACTAAATGTTCGAAAACAGGATTAGTACAAATACATACAAAATCACAGCTGATAGCTAGCGAGGCGTGGGGGAGTTGAAGGACCTCACTGCTGCAAATTACTTTTTTTTTAACTTAACAGTACAGTGCAGAGTAGGCCTTTCCAGCCCTTTGAGCTAGACAGCCCCAGCAACCCTTGACAAAGTTAATTAACCCCTTACCTAATCACAGGACAATTTACAATCACCAACTAACCTACCCAGTACATCTTTGGACAGTGGGAGGGACCAGAGGACCCAGAGGTACCTTTTTCATTCCATGGAGAGGACACACAGAGACTTCTTATAGAATGGCGACAGAACTGAACTCTGAACTCTGTAACACCCCGAGCTGTAATAGCGTTGCACGACTGCTGTGCTACCATGGCGCCCAAGCTAGCACCCAGTCATGGAAATGAACCCTAGAGCGTCAGATTGAAAGGCTGTTAGGCTCCTAACTGGGCCAGCCAAGCTCCCCGATCAGAAGTGCAATTCTGAGGAAGCTGGAAGTCTAAAACAGAACCTGAAAACATTGAGAACTCTCAGCAGACAAACAGCACCTGAGAAAAGAAAAACACATTTTGTGTTTAATCAGAACAAGGAAGAAATAAAGATTTTAAAAAAAGAGATTCAGCAGGAATTTTGGGCAACATACACAAATTACTAGAAAAACTCAGCAAGCCAGGCAGCTTCTATGGAGAGGAATAAACAGGCAGTGTTTCAGTACAAAATCCTCATAGACTTCGTCAGGACTGGAAAGGAAGAAGGCAGAAGCCAGAAGTTGGATTCAACTGATAATCTTCTAGAACGTTGCCTTGGTGCCAAGGTTAGAGTAGGTTCTGCACAGTGAGCCAACAGCAAAACCTCTATACCCCACCTCTAGTTACTCTTAGAATTGCTGCTTCATTATCAAAATCCACCCTTTTAAGAATCATTCATGTGTGGTAGCTTGAAGGGCTAACAATGCAATTGTCTGTGTGATGCACCATCGATAACTCACTCTGAGATGTAAGGCGAGATATCGGCTTTTATTGACTGGAAGAAGGAACAAGCAGTGAGTGACCACCATACTACATCCTGGAGACTGAGAGGCCGGGCTCAGGCCTCAATCGCCTTTATACAGGGGTCTGTGGGAGGAGCCACAGGAGCAGTCAGCAGGGGGCGTGTCCAGACAGGTATATGTAGTTCACCACACTGTGAATGACTCACTCCTCCAGTGGCATCAGTCTGGCTGATAGACAACTCAACTGGCTACTCCCTTCACACGGAGAGCTGTGGGATGCTCAGTGCCTAATAGTCAGCTTTCTGTCCAGATAAAATCAGAGAACAATAGTGGGTAGTTTGGGACAAAGGGATTAAGAAGCCAACACAATTTATCTTTTGGGGTCAGTTGATTTCAGAAAAATGACTGATAAGAAGATGTCTATTTATTAAACAAATGAGGACAGCCTTTTGCTTATTAAATATTGTAACAAGTTGCAGAACTACTGTTTTGATTCAGATATGATTCATTATATGTTGGAAACTGCATTTTATAAATGCCAGGCCACAAGAGACATGACCTTCATAAATACTGTAGCCTTCCCCAGCAACCCCGTCTTCCAGTGTGAACTTCAAACATACAGTGGACCTCAAAGTGATCGATGGCGGAGGTCTCAGCTATTTACAATCAGGTTGAGTGAATGAACAAGATGATGGCACTGGGGGAATAATTGCACACAGTAAATTATTCATTTTTTTGTAGACAGAATGGTAAAAGGAGAATGTTCTTTTTAAATGGTAACATTTTGAGTGCTTAGTGCTCAGAGTGATTTGGATGTCCTTGTGCTGGAGTCACTGAAGGTTAACAAGCAGAAAAGGCAAAGCAATGTGAAAAGAAAGCAAGAGGAGAGCCTTCACTGTTAGAGGTGGAATAACAAAGTAAGGAAATTTAATTTCAATTGTCCAGGGCTTTGAGACCAGCCCTGGAGTACTGTACACAGCACTGGTCTTGCTTTCTCTGGAGCAACATACTTGTTAAGGATGAGATGCAATAAACGTTTACCAGAGCACTTCATAGGATGGAAGGGGCGCCTTCTGAGAAAACATCGACCAACGTTTCCAAAGCACCACTGACTCGTTTCTGAACTCGATCTCACCAGCACTGAACAGTTCTAAAAGAACGTTTTGATGCTTTCGAGAGACCTTGTTCAACAATGGTAGCCACTCATACACACCCACACCCAAAGTTGAAGAAGTGTGCATGATTTCAGGATAAATTCCTGAAGCACTGCAGTCTGAAACTGGCTCTTTCAAAGAGGGACAATTTCGGACCGGTGATAACTCGTCCTCCTGACTGACAATCAACACAGGCGCATCTTAAGGAAGTGAGCTCAGCCCGCTTCTCTACTCTCGCTACATCAGGGCTTCCCAACCTGGAGTCCATGGACCCTCAGTTAATGATAGGAGTCCACAGCATAAAAAAGTTTGGGAACCGCAGCGCAACACTCATGACTTGTAGATAAGCACTATTCCAATGTCACAGATGACTCCGTTGTTGTTGATAGCAGTGAGGAGGCGTACAGGAATGAGGCAGATCAGCTGGCCGAGTGGTGATACAACAGACTTGCATTCAACGTCAGTAGGACCAAGGAACTGATAGTGATTTTCAGGAAGAGGAAGCCAGGAGGGCACACTGAGTAACATAAGCTGATGATCCAATGTAGCCCTGAAGAACTACTGCACCATTGATACAGCTGAATCACAGTTCCAGGAACAAACTGGATTCGGTCCTGACTTTGGATATTGTCCTCATGACCAAATGGGTTCCCCTCATGTGCTCTAGCTTCCAGCCACATCTCAAAGACCTGCTGGGGATTACACCTTAGTCCAGGTAAATGCAAGTGGGGAAAGAATCATCCAGGAAAGTTGTTGGGCAAGTGGCAGGAAATAGTTGCTGGGGCTACAGGGATTAAGGTAAGGAGCTACCTAAAGGATGGGATTGCTCTGCTGGGAAGCAGCACGGACTCAATCAGCTGAATGACTATCTCCTGTGTCATTGTATTTATGTTAAATGATGTCTTTTTTTTAAACTGGGGTCCTAACTATTTTAAAAAGTCCAGGGCAGAAAGGAAGGAAATTATACTTTCTATAATCCCTCTTCCCCTTTTCCTCAATTCCCCACTCTGACATTGTACCTCTTCTCACCTGCTCGTTGCTACCCTCCTCTTTCCCTTTCTCCCCTAGTCAGATTCCTTCGTCTCCAACCCCTGACCTTTCCCACCTGCCTGGCTACACTGATCACCTTCTTGTTAGCTTTCTTCCCCCCACCCCACCTTTTGATTCTGGCGTCTTGCCCCCTCCCTACTCAGTCCTAAAGAAGCATCTCGGCCTAAAACTGTTCATTAACTTCCATAGCAACACACACAAAATGCTGGAGGAACTCAGCAGTCCAGGCAGCATCTATGGAAAGAATTACAGTCAACATCTCCGGCCGAAACCCTTCGGCAGGACAGCAGCATTCCACAGAATTCATTTCCGTCGATGTGGCCTGACCTGCTGATTTTCTCCAGCATTCTGTATGTGTTGCTTTGGATTTCCAGCACCTGCAGACTTCCTCATGTTTAAAATTATACTTACTGTTATCGCCAGTATCTTCTTCCCACCCAATGTTACGTAGAGGAGTTTAAATGGTCATTATCACCTTAAACATCGTAAAGGTGTGCTATATTTTGCCACACATTATATTTTACATCAGTGACTTTATATTAAAATACTTCTCTGGCGATAAGAGAGGCTCTTCATAAATGCAAGATCTTTCTATGTTTTGACCCTTATTTACCATCATTGCAATGCTCCTTTTATAACACACTGCAGCTGTTAAACCTTGCTATATCACCACAATATACATACTCAGCCAAGAATGCTCTCTGGGCAATCGGATTTAAGACAACAAAATTTAGCTCAGCCCTCCCCTACTGCCCTCCATGCCTCTGCAATGCCATTTACCTTACTATTAAGTATGTATAATCCTATTTTGTCTGCAGTTTCATGAATAGGTCTTCATACTATTCTTGCTTGACTGGTATCCAGCTCAGTCACCACTAAACTGCCTGCAGCATCTGCTCTCTACCTTTCCATCAACCTGTCACCTGCAGAACACTTAAAAGAATGAGAAATAAATTTTTAAACATTTTAAAATGATTGAACTACATTATTAAAACCTTACAGCACATTTTAGGGCTATATTTGTTTAAATTTTATTTAGATTGAGCAGACATCTACATCGTACAGACTCAAAAAAAATATATTTTCATAGACTGGTATAACATTCAGGATTCCACTGGCTGGATTACTCTGCTAGGAGTCAGCATGGACTCAGTGGGCTGAATTACTTTCTCCTGTGCCATTGTACGAATGCTAGGTGATGTCTTTATTTAAAATAGGGCCTATCTGTTCTCTCAGGTGGTCATTATAAGATTCAAGGACAGTAAAGAAGGACATTTAACATCCCTTAACATCTGCCAGACAATGCTAAGGGTGTTCTACGAGGCTATGGTGGCCAGTGCTATCATGTTTGCTGGTGTGCTGGGGCAGCAGGCTGAGGGTAGCAGACACCAACAGAATCAACAAACTCATTCGTAAGGCCAGTGATGTTGTGGGGGTGGAACTGGACTCTCTGACTGTGGCGTCTGAAAAGAGGATGCTGTCCAAGTTGCATGCCATCTTGGACAATGACTCCCATCCACTCCATAATGTACTGGTCAGGCACAGGAGTACATTTTGCCAGAGACTCATTCCACCAAGATGTAACACTGAGCATCATGGGAAGTCATTCTTACCTGTGGCCATCAAACTTTACAACTCCTCCCTAGGAGTGTCAGACACCCTGAGCCAATAGGCTGGTCCTGGACTTATTTCCACTTGGAATAATATACTTATTATTATTTAATTATTTAGGGTTTTATATTGCTATATTTCTTCACTATTCTTGGTTGGTGCGGCTGTAACGAAACCCAATTTCCCTCGGGATCAATAAAGCATGTCTGTCTGTCTGTATTATTTTAACTCATTTGTATAATTCTACTTACTGCCCTTCACCTGTTATACCACTCACATTCCTCGCACAGAGAGAAGCCCCTTTTACATTTTGTATGGGTCATGCATCCACCATCTAGATCAGTAACTTCTCGGGTGGACCCTTGTGATTGAGGGCGATTTGTTTTCCCTCTTGTTTTGTGGGTTCTCAGATAATTGTTGAGGCCAAAACAGAAATGCAAATACTTCTGCGGGTAGGGTAGTAAGTGGCCAGTGGGGTCAGAGAGTTCAAAGTCTGTAAGGTGGTTAATCTCTTACCGTTGCCTATGTTGGTCTTCTACGTGTCCCAAATGCACAGACTCAAAGATCTCAATCCTATCCTAAGGGCACAGCTATGGGAAATCACAGACCAGAGAATTCAAGGAGATCGTGAGGGAATTGCATTTTTTCCAAGGAAGCTTGGAGCATTTTGTTGAAACATCTGTCTGTCTGGTAACTCTTCCCGTGACAGAAATTCGAAATGTAGTGCCTGGTTGGGAATCCGGTGTTGGGCGCATGAATCGCGTGGCCTAGTCAGCATCTCAGTGTTTCGAATATTGACCAGAGAAAGGACACCATTACTGTTTTGCTTATTCGTCCCTGCGAGGTATCGTTCCTTGCTGTGCCCATTGTTGAGCTCTTGAAGCACGTGCGAGGTTAAAGACAACTGTTGCCCAGTAAATCGTGAGCTTAACGCCAGATTTAAAGCCTTGATCTTTATGCACCCTTTTCCTCAATCAACCAAAGACTATGCTGGCATCTCGAAAGTGATGGTGAACATCAGCATCTCGGTCTGTCTTCACAGGGAGGTGGCTCCCAAAATAGGGGAAATTGTGTGCATGCTTGGGAACTTCCTGTGGACTCTTGAGAAAGTTGGAAAGGCTTGATGGACCTCCAGGAGAAGACTGGGTTTGGTGTCTCCGTTGTCTTCTTTCACTTTTCTTAGTTACAAACATAGAGAATTCTGAGCAGTAACTAGGGACTGACGCACAGCCTGCTAAATGATCATTATGGAAGTACTGTAGGAAGGAGTGATAACTCCCAGTTGCTGCTCCCATGTAGATGACACTTATAAAAACCGTATATTTCCCGTTAATAGTTTGTGTATTTCCTTGTAAGTCTCTGTTATATTTTAACAGTTAAATGGAAATTATCCTTAAAATACTATGCTAACCTAGAAATTGATTCATAATTGGTAGAACTAAAAACACACAGGTAGTTGTATCATAATGTTATCTGCCTCAGAAATTAATTCTATTGAAGTGAAACATGAATTTCAGACAGAGAGTAAAATACGCTGAACTTATGATGTAACATATTCAGTTGTGCCATATGGAAATGAATTTCTAGGCAATTAAGCTCTGCATTAATGCAAAATATTCAAGTCATTTTTTTTATAATATGCAAACTTGTTCAGTGGAATTGAAAATGCTGAGCTCAGTGTGACGAGTGGCTGACATTCTTTCACATATTTTGTGCTGCCATTCAAAGACGGATTTCTCTCCTATTGTCTGTAAGCTGTGAATTCTGCACGATGTGGCTTCTTCTATCAAGAGAGAATGCAAAGATCAGCAACTTCTGTAGCAAGGAGTGCAACCAGAGCTTCGAGTGTAAACAAGGTTCCCATTCATGATGTTTTGCTGACGCTAGTTATTCTGGAGAACACTCTGGACTTGCCCACGTTGTTGAGACTGCTATATACATCACTGCGTCTGATACTACACTGTAGTTTAGGTCAGCGATAAGCAGGAAAGTCCAAATGTGACTGTGATCCAAGGTGGTCAACAGAAAATGCCAGAATCATACGGGACGTCTAGTAGCAATCCTCAAGGGAAAACCTGAGTCAGCATTTTAGATCAGTTTCGATCAATGACTGTTGACCTGAAACGTTGACTTTTCTCTCCACAGAAGCTGCCTAAGCTCTTGAGTGTTTTCAACATTTCCTGCTTTTGTTTTAGCTTTCCAGCAGAGCTCTAACAAAAGGAGAACTCACAATGAATTAGGAGCAGAAGAAAGATATTTGTCCCCTTAAATCTTTTTCCCTTTGGTCAATTACGTTGTTAGGTTAACAGTACGTGACCACCGAACCTCATCAGATGCCTTCTTCATGTCGACCCGGATGATGGGCCGTAGTATATTGCTCAGCACATTAGACTTTTTACCCCCCAGGTGCCAAGCCCCATGTTCTCAGCACACAAAGCAAGGTAATAACTCAGGCCTGCAGCTCCATAGCAGGCATTGACAACCCTTTTCCTCAAGACATGGGCACTGAGGCCAATAAGTGGAACACCATGCCCATCTGTTAAAGATTAGTGTAAATGAGGGCCTTTCTGGTTTGTACAATGACAGTGCATATCACATTAACCAGCTGTAATACATGCACACTCATTGGGCTCTCAACCTCCAAGATTATTACACTATTTATTGATATGTGGATATCAATGTAGTATGATTTATTCAATGTCTCTTCATGGACAGTCACTGGTATGTTCTATAAAACATTCTTTACAAGCCTGAGTGTAGTAAGTCAATATGATAGTTTAACAGCTCATGGAAAGGAGAACACATCTGACATCAGCACTGTACTATGTATCAGCAGAGGTCTTTGTTGTCATTACCCTGGAATAGAAGTTCAGTTTTTAATCCTTGGCAGAGCCACTATAGAAACCAAAGTAAATTCGATAGATGTTGCTCTTTCTGCTGAATATTTCACTTCCTAAAACCCATTACTTCAATGCATGTTGTTTTTGTCTTTGGGTGCGATTCCGTTGCATGGAGCTTCTGAAGTGACCATTGTTTTCCTGCCTTGTCCAGCATGGATATCCACAGTTTACTGGATCCATCCTCAGCAACAGTAACCAAAGCAGCTAAGGCAACCTTTAGCCTGGTTAGTTTAGCATCATACAATATGGAAAACAGGCCTTTCGGCCCAACTAGTCCATGCTGACTACACTGCCTGCATTTGGCTCACAGACCTCTAAACCTCTCCTTTCCATGTATTCATCTAGATCAGGTGTTCCCAAACCGCCTTAATGCTACTAGTGCATGGCATAAAAGAATGAGGGAACCACTGATTCAGATGGTTTTTAAAGGTAATGTGTCTGCCTCATCCACTATATCTGGCAGCTTATTCCACATATGTACACTTTTCATATGAAGAATCTGCCCTGATCAATGTTCCCTCTAAGGTGTGTGCACTTGCATACACGCACATCATTTTGCTACTAGCGCACAAAGGAATTTAAACTTCACACAAAAGCTTGTCCCTCTCTATGACTTTGGCATGTTAAGTATATTTCACAATCATACATAATCACATTTCATTTTTTGGCTAATTATGCAGATGGTGTTGGCAACATGGGGTTTGCGATGATTTGTCTACAGCTTTTAGAACTGGCTTATCTTTGGCCTTGGCCTCCTCTACTGTCAAGATGAAGCCACACTCAGGTTGGAGGAACAACACCTTATGTTCCGTCCAGGTAGTCTCCAACCTGATGGCATGAACATTGATTTCTCTAACATCTGTTCATGCCCCTCCTCCCCTTCTTAACCCATCCCTTATTTATTTTTTTCCCTTTTTTCTCTCTCTGTCCCTCTCACAATCACTCCTTGCCTGCTTTCCATCTTCCTCTGGTGCTCCCCTCTCCCTTTCTTTCACCCTCAGCCTCCCGTCCCTTGATCCTCTTCCTTCTCCTGCTGTGTATCCCTTTTGCCAATCAACTTTCCAGCTAAGCATAAAATACACTGCAGATGCTGTGGTCAAAGCAACACATACAACACACTGGAGGAACTCATCAGGTTGGATAGCATCCGTGGAAGTGAGCAGTCGACGTTTCGGGCCAAGACCTGACGAAGGGTCTCGGCCCAAAACATTGACTGCTCATTTCCACGGATGCTGCCCGACCTGCTGAGTTCCTCCAGCGTGTTGTACGTGCAACTTTCCAGCTCTTGGCTTCGTACCTCCCCCTCCTGTCTTCTTCTATCATTTCAGATCTCCCCCCTCACCTCCCAGTTTCAAATCTCTTACTATCTTTTCTTTCAGTTAGTCCTGACAAAAGTCAGCTGTACTTCGTCCTATAGGTGCTGCGTGGCCTGCTGCGCTCCTTCAGCTTTGTGTGTGTGTGGCTTATCTATACTGTTTTTACTGAAGAAATTATTGATTCACTATGTCAAATTCCAAGGAAGCAAAGGGCATGAAGTGCAAAAGAACTACTCAGGAACATGCAGCTGCAAGAAATCTTTGTGTACAATACAGAAAATGGTGTTACCTGTGCGTACTGTCATGATGCAAAAATTGCTGGAGAATTTGCAAGTGAAAGAAGTGGAGTGATAATTGGAAACTTGACTTTTTAAAGCATCATTTAGCAAGCAAATCACATATGGATGGTGCGCAAAAGCTCTGGTGAGAGAATCCTTCATTACCCACTACAAGCCAGCAATGTATGGTTTGTGCAGATGAAAACAACCAAACCCAGCCAAGATCTAAGTTCTTATTCACATTTATTTTATTTTTTTTAAACAATGGACAACTAACTGTACTAGGTAGTTTATTATCGTTAGAATTGCTTCAGGTTTACTTCCAGTGCGCACATGTTGTTGTCACTGGGCAAAAAATTACACAGCATAAGATTTTTGTGCACACTGGTCATTACAAATTAGAGGGAACATTGCCCCTGATGTCCCTTTTAAATCTCTCACCACTGACTTGAGCAACCTATCCCTGGGAAAAAGACCTCCTTTCACCCTTTCACTCTTTCACTTGACGCACATGACGACGCTGAGGATGTTCTACGAGGCCGTGGTGGCCAGTGCTATCATGTTTGCTGTTGTGTGCTGGGCCAGCAGGCTGAGGGTAGCAGACACCGACAGAATCAACAAGCTCATTCATAAGGCCAGCGATGTTATGGGGGTGGAACTGGACTTTCTGATGGTGGTGTCTGAAAAGAGGATGCTGTCCAAGTTGCATGCCATCTTGGACAATGACTCCCATCCACTCCACGATGTACTGGTCAGGCACAGGAGTACATTCAGCCAGAGACTCGTTCCACCGAGATGTAACACTGAGAGTCACAGGAAGTCATTCCTGCCTGTGGCCATCAAACTTTACAACTCCTCCCTCGGAGTGTCAGACACCCTGAGCCAATAGGCTGGTCCTGGACTTATTTCCACTGGGCATGATTAACTTATTATTATTCAATGTTTGTAGTGAGATGCTGAAGATGTTCTATCGGTCAGTTGTGGAGAGCGCCCTCTTCTTTGTGGTGGCGTGCTGGGGAGGCAGCATTAAGAAGAGGGACGCCTCATGTCTTAATAAGCTGGTAAGGAAGGCGGGCTCTGTCGTGGGCACAGAACTGGAGAGTATGACATCGGTGGCAGAGCGGAGGGCGCTGAGTAGGCTACAGTCAATCATGGAAAACCCTGAACATCCTCTGCACAGCACCATCCAGAGACAGAGAAGCAGCTTCAGCGGCAGGTTGCTGCAAATGCAATGCTCCTCAGACAGGATGAAGAGATCATTACTCCCCAACGCCATTCGGCTCTACAATTCAACCACCGGGGCAAGACATGTTAAAGTGCCGGGGTTAGGACTGAGCTTAAGTTACCACTCAATGCACTTTAGTAAACTATTTAAGAACTTTTTAAAAGCTATTTATTAATGCTTTTTGGGAGGGTGATTTTAGATGCATATCATTTTTATACTGAGTTAAATACTGTATGTAATTAGTTTTGCTACAATAAGTGTATGGGACACTGGAAAAATGTTGAATTTCCCCTTGGGGATGAATAAAGTATCTATCTATCTATTTATCTATTTAATTATTTAGGGTTTTATATTGCTAAATTTCTTCACTATTCTTGGTTGGAGCGACTGTAACGAAACCCAATTTCCCTCGGGATCAATAAAGTATGTCTGTCTGTCTGTCTGTCTGTCTTATTCCCAACATTGCCCATCAGGAGTTTGTATGGTCTTCCCATGGCCTTGTGGGTTTCTTCCAGGTCCTCCCACAGTCCAAGGACCTAGCAGTTGATAGGTTAATTGGTGATTGTAAATTGATTAGGCTGGGGTTAAATCAGGGGTTGCTGGGGGGCATGGCTCGAAGGGCAGGGAGGACCCTTTTCACATTGTATCTCAATAAATAATTTCCTGTAACATGGTAACCAATATTCTACACACTACTCTGAATGTGGCCTTACCAACATCTTGTATGACTGTAAAACAACTCCCCACTCCTGTATACAATGTCCTGACTGATGAGGGCCAGAGTGCCAAATGTCTTCTTCACCATCGTATCTGCTTTCAACAAACTGCACACCTAGGTCCCTCCAATCCACAGCACCCCCAGGGCCTGTTGTGCCAATAGTTAAGGACCGTTTGCAGATCTGATAGAAATAAGCCTTGCACACTCAATGCTGCACACAATGAACATTAATGCTAAGTTACAAGTGAGACTTATCTCGGAAGCACATCTGAGCCTGTTTAACTGCTGTGCCCCATTCCGGTCCGTCCACAGCATCAGTTGCCACCTAATCTGTGGTGAGCCCAACCTGAGAGACCTCACCACCAGTGTGCTCATTCTTTTATACCCTGAGTCTCTTGCCTCGACACTACTTGGGTCGATCCTTTGTCCAAATCAACCCATCACATGACCATTGTCTTGGGCACTACAGGCTTAGGTCTGCAGAGACAGTACCTTGGTCACCCTTCCCCCCGCACGTCACATATTTGACCCCAGTATTTGTTCTTTGTGCTCTTTGGCGACATTTTAGGATTCTTACTACAGGGCCCCACCATTCACCACATTAGTTCTACCCTGGTTTGGTTAACCCTAGCCTAATTCCTCACATTTATCTGCTTTGAAAGTCATGTGGCAGTCCTCAGCCCACATACCTAGCTGATCCTGTAACTTTCCGTAATCTTCTGCAGCAGCTGCAAAACCACCTGTCTTAGAATCATCTGCAAATTTACTAACCATGTACACTTGCATCCAAATCATTTATGTAAATTAGAAACGATGGTCCCAGCACCAACTCCTGAAGCATACCACTGACACAGATCTGCAGGCTGAGAAAGACGCTTCGCTTCTACCCTGCTGTGATTAACTCTAGGTGTGAGGTGAGCCAGTTATGCATCAAATCTGCTGTTGCTGCCTGGATCCCATGCAATCTAACCTGCCATGAGGGACCTTGTTAAAGGCCTGTTATAACCCATATAGCAATATCCACTGACCTACCATCATTTACCATCTTGGTTACCTCCTCAAAGAACTCCAAGAGATTTAACCAGACACAACTTTCTATGCACAATGCCATGCTTACTGTCCCAAGTCAGACCTTGCCTCTCTCTAAATGATGGTGGATTCTGTCCCTCAGAAACCCCTCCAGCAGTTTACTCACCAATATCAAATTCACTGGCCTGTAATTTCCTGGCTTCATTTTTCCACCCGTTTTAAAGAATGGTACCACATCAGCCACTATCCAGTCCTCCAGAACCTTACCTATGGCAAGAGATGAAGCAAAACTCTCTGCAAGGAACTCTGTAGATTCTTCTTTAGCTACCCATGTGATATAGGAATGCACTAGGTCAGACCCTGGGGATTTATTGCACCAGGACTTAGACAAATTGGAAGAATGGACAAAAAGCTGGCAAATGGAATACAGTTGGGAAATGTGCGATAATGCATTATAGTAAAAGGAACAATAGTGCAGACTATTATCCAAATGGGAGAAGGTTCAAACATCAGAGGCGCAGAGGGACTTGGAAATCATCATACAAGACTCCCAGAAGGTTAATTTACAAGTAGAGTCTGTGATAAAGAAAGCAAATGCAATGTTAGCATTTATTCAAGGGGAATAGAATATCAAAAAAAAGGAAGGCAATGTTGAGGCTTTATAAGACACTAGTCAGGCTGCACTTGGAGTATTGTCAACAGTTTTTGGCCCCATATCTCAGAAAAGGTCTATTATCATTGGAGAGAGTCCCAAGGAGGTGCATGAGGATGATTCTGGGAATGCAGGGGTTAACATATGAGGAGCGTTTGGCAGCTTTGGGCCTGTACTCACTGGAATTTATAAGAATGTATGGGGATCTCATTGAAACTTGACAAATGTTGAAAGGATAGGGTGGATATGGAGAGGTAGTTTCCTATGGTGGGGGTATCCAGAACCAAAGGACACAGCCTCAAAATTGAGAGGAGACCTTTTAAAATGGAGGTAAAGAGGATTTTTTTAGCCAGTGGTGAATCTGTGAAATGCTCTGCCACAGACTATGGTGGAGGTCAGGTCCATGAGTGTACTTAAGGCAGAGGTTAATTGTTTCCTCATCAGTAAGGGCTTCAAAGGATATGGTAAGAAGGTTGATGTATCCAGGATCAGCCATGATGGAATGGCAGAACAGACTCAATGGGCTGAATGGCCTAATTCTACTCCCATGCCTTATGGTCTTAATGCGCTTCAAGATCTCCAAAACCTCCTCCCTGCTAATTTCTATGTGGTCCAATTTAACACCACTCATTTCTCCAATTTTGTAGCTTTCACTATTTTCTCCAGAGTAAAAACTGAAGAGAGATATTTATTAAAAGACACTCATTTCCTTTGCTTCCACATGCAGATGGCCATGCTAGTCTTTAAAGATACTTACTCCCTCTCTCGCCTCCCTTTTATTCTTACTATACCTGAAGAATCTCTTGAGATTATACCTCAGCTTGCCTGTCAGAACCTTCTCATATACCCTCTTTGCCCTAATTTCTTATGCACACTCCGACACCACTTGTAATCATCGAGAGATTCCAAATTTAAAAAGGCCAACAAGTGAACCTACTCTTCCCTTGGCCTTCACAACTCAGCCATTCAATGGGATAGCCAAGAGGAATCATTAGGCAAAGACAGAAACAGTCTATTTATAAAAGTCAGATCAAACAGGATCCTATGCACGCCAAAGGATCAGCAGTACAGAAAGATGCCAAGTTATTTTTTCTTTGAAGTCAAACTAAACAATGGTGAGAAATGCAAATCAGTTTTTTTCCCATCAGATAACTCGAACAAACAAAAAATAGAAGCTCGTCCTATTTCCACTGCCATGTTTGATTAAGAAGCTTTCTCTTTATCAGAGTGGAAGGGCCCTGAATTATGCATCATGATGTTTGACTGCAGATTCCATCATTTGTTCAATAATATATAAGCAATGACATATCTTAAATGATAATCTGTAGGAAGTACAATTAGAGTTTAAAAATTCAACGCAGATTATAGAACCTACAAATTCAGGTGTCTTTTAGAATATATCATAAAAATCGGAAGCAGGGACAGGCCATTTGATCACTCAAGTTTATTCCGCTGTTCAATTAACTTTTTACAGGTGCCACTTGGCCGCACTAACCTCATACCCATCGATATCATCAATCGATGGGGCTGTTCTAGGTGGACTGAAACGCCTGTGAAATCAAGAAAGCACCAACTGTGGAGAAGCTTGTCAACCGTTCAATGTTTTCCTTCCAGTAACAAGCTGTACCCCTAAATCATGCTGGACGAAATCAAGCTCCACTACGGAAACCCCACGCCCCACCAGCCTCATCCGGCTCTCCCCTGTTGTAACACGGACAAAGTCACTGGAGAGGTGCATCTGGTAAATATAGAAGTAGTCTTTTTTTCACCAAAGTGAGACACCTTCTGGAGGAAGAGGCCTCTTTGACCCAATATTACATGATACTTTATATGCTAAAGATCAAGGACAATTCTGTGGTTACAATGTGCCTAAAATGCTTCCTTTGAATTCCATATAATTTTCACACCTCCGTCTTTGCACCCACAATCCAGGCACCCAAAATGAGTGTTAATCAGCATTGTCTAGTTTCCACTTAACTGATGTCCACAGCTCCAGCAAACTATAGTCTAGAGCTGCATTTTAAATTTAATCTACAATCCACACTCAGGTCTAAAGGTTGGTTGCTGAATTTATGCTTGTGGCATGCACTAATTCCAGAATATATCCTAATTTATTTAGTCCAAGTACTAATGGGTGATCAAGGGGGCTCTCTGGAACCAACTAGCAAGATATAGTAGCAAGGCTTCAGGCGCAAATAGTTCTTGGGCATCCCCGGAACATAGTGATGTCCTCTGAGCAACCCCAGGTGGAGTTGTGCCTCCTGTCAAAGCCATCAAGGGTTTGTAACTACACCTAAATGTCTTTGTTATTCAGCTGAGTAATTGATTGGAAATAATTAATTAGATGTTGAGAGTGGCAAATCATTAATTAAAGTAACTTAAAGGAAACAAGTATTCTTTTACAAAAATACAATTAAAATGAATTAATATCACAGTGAAATACTGAGAAACAATTAAATGTATCAAAGAAAATTTCATGGCGTGTAACCCATTTCCAAGTCTGAAGTACCCTATCAGTAGTAATTCTGATTGTATCCCAGTCCCAACTATGAAAGGTTAGAGAAGCATTGTCTGCTTCGAACTGCTGGGGTATCACTAGGACTTGGACTACTCCTCCTTCCTTGATGGCGCTCTGGCATCAAGGATGGCTTACTCCTGCTCTGCTTTTTAGTGCTCTGAAGTGATTGGTGGGAACTGCAGACTCTTCCATAGAGGCAGGTGTTGGTTGAAAACATTGCAGGCAGGTAGGTTGTGAGGTGATGCATTCCTCACATTCATGCAAGCCTTGTGTATGTTCCTGACCAACTAGTGCCACAATACTTAAGACAATACTTAATACTTGTTGGCGCGTGGCCTAGTGGGCAAGGCATCAGACTAGTAACCTGAAGGTCACTGGTTCGAGCCTCAGCTGAGGCAGCGTGTTTGTGTCCTTGAGCAAGGCACTTAACCACACATTGCTCTGCGACGTCACTGGTGCCAAGTGCCCTTCCCTTGGACAACATCGGTGGCGTGGAGAGGGGGAGGCCTGCAGCTTGGGCAACTGTCGGTCTCCCATACAACCCTGCCCAGGCCTGCGCCCTGGAAACTCCAGGCACAGATCCATGGTCTCTCAAGACCAATGGATGCCACCACCACCACCACTTAAGACATGTGCTCCTATGAGGGGGCAGGATGTCATTCCTCAAACCCCAGATACAATGGATCATTCAGGTTACGAATCCCTGATCTGTGGACGCCCCTACATAATAAGCAAACACCCATAACACCAGCAACACACACAAAATACTGGAGGAACTCTGCAGGCCAGTCATCATCTATGGAAAAGAAGAAATGGTCAATGTTGCAGGCTAAGATCTTTCTTCAGGACTGAGAAGGACAGGGGAAGACACAAGAATGAAAAGGTGCTGTGGAAGGAAGAGGCTAGCTGGAAGGTGAAAGGTGAAGGCAGGTGGTTGGGAAAGGTCAAGGGCTGGAAAAGAAGGAATCTGATAGGAGAGGAGGGTGAAGCAAAGAGAAAGGGAAGGAGGAAGGGACTCGGGGAGAAGAGATAGACAGGTGAGCAGAAGTATAAGGTAAGAATGGGAAATAGGGAAAGGAGGGGGGGAACAGGGGTAGGAATTTGTTTGCCAGAAGAATATTAATGCCATCAGGTTGGAGTGTACCCAGATGGAATTTAAGCTGTTATTACCCAGATGGTATCGATAGTGATATTAAATTCAGAAGTTTGTTACATGTTGCATGTTGCCAAAAGTGGTAGAACCAGCTTCCACTCTCTCACTCTCCTTCCCCACTTGTAATTGTTCATTTTAATCAGCTTTATTTGCTTTTGATGCTATTCATTATAACAATGTGGATGCATGGTTACCGTATGAAGTGACTTTAGTATATTTTCCAACTTATGGACAAAATTGACCAAGGAACATCTGTGGAAGCAGAACGCCTTCATTACTCAGGATGGGCTGTCCGTAACCAGAAGCTGCTCGACATCACCATTTCTGTTTTAAACACCAGCCACAGCTCACACAACTCAGCCAATTTACCTCTCTTACTACTCTTAAACAGAATTGATCATGAGTTCAAAAAGCACATTTTAAATTCTATTCAAGGCCTTACTGCATCCCAGAGGCAATCATGCAAATCACCTGGGTAGAAAATTGACATTTCTTGTAAACACTAAACTTATAGTGAATCAAGAGAAGCACAAGGAAGTCTGCTCTGAAATTCAATTGCTCTGAAGCAGCACATCCAAGATGATACCTTGGGCTGGGTCTACATTTCTCTTGTTTAAGCACTGCCTACTGGGAAGGCTTATATGGTTGCTCTATGCTATCCTACAGCAAAAGCAATAAAATTCACAGTAAGTCAATAGAAGCTCCGAACAAATTTCCGATTACCATTCTAGATCTTAGGGCAGCCTCGAGAACCTGCCTGATGAGCAATTTATGCGAAAATCATTTCTGGGAACGTGACTGGGTCAGGGGAAAATACTGTAATCCCACCGAACAGGGACCACTTGACTCACGCTCTGACATACAGTAAAATGAAATGAGGTGACCAAAGCAGACCGATTTTGTGGCATATTGATTTTATCTCCTTAGCCCAGAGGCATGGAGTAGGATCTTTTATTTCTATCATGTTATTAACATGAAACTAAAGAGATAATTGAAAAGATGGAAGTGGAGAAAAGTGTCTGCTTATTGAATTGCAAACTGATATTCACAAACAGCCGCAGCCTTTCATGGAGGGAAGCTGAAAAACAAGGAAACTGAAATGAGGTTTTTCTCTTTTTATTTCATGTATGGTGAGTCATACAGATTGAGAAACAGCCCATCTTATACAAAGCTGTGCAAAAGTCTCAGGCACATATACAGTATATATCTAGGGAGCCTAAGACTTGTGCACAGTACTGTACTTGTTAACATGGATCAGAAAGCGAGCTTATAAATCTGGCAGGAGCAAAGGATGCTGGGAATAGCGAGGATGGAGTGCCACGGGAGGGGTATGGGACAGGTGGCAGAGAAGGAGTGCCAGGGGTAGGGGTGGCGTGGTGACAGACGCACCCAGACCTGAGGCACCGGGCACTGCCATTTGATTCCAAACAATTGGCTTACTGCTCATTACAGAATGTGCCTCTTTGGTGCTTCCTGCTCCCTCCCCTCTCCCTTTCCCTTTTCCCAACCAAGATTCCCCTCTCTCAGGCCCCCATCTGTTACGAACCCCATAACTGGGTCACTTACCAGCAAAGATAGAGAGGTCCGTTGAAGTCTGATGGTACTATTTTTAACAGTATTTATTGGTATAAATACACAAAAATAATATCAATGCAAACATACAGATAAAATACATCATCAATACTAACTCTAAAAGTGTGGGTATAATAATAATCAATAAGAATAAGCTCTATCATTGTCTAGGGGATAATGTATTGTCCGATGGAAATATAAAAGTCACTCATTTCATTCAGGCTGCAGCCTTTGGTTAGAGTCAAGAGAGAGATTTTTAGAAACTTGCCACTTTTCCTTTTTATGATTTCGATCCTTCAAAAGTTCCATTGGTGTGGCCTCTCCTTTAGCTAAAGCTGTTCTTCCGAGCCCGCCAATTCCCATACAAGGGAAAAGGATGCATGTGGGCCCCCTGATGCACCATCAATAACTCACACTGAGACGTAGGCGAGATATCGGCTTTTATATAGTTCACCACACCCCCCACCGGCTGTCGCCATTAAATGCTGTCACGGCATTTCTAGCGTTTCTCCTGGTGCGTCTAAAGGGGTTGTTCCCCAGACCCTCTTTTATCCTGACTCACAGGGTCTCAGATGTCAATCAGGTTGGGATGATGCAATCCCTCCTCCAAGCTCCCCCTCGGTTCATTGCCTGGGGGCTTCGATGCATCCTACAGTACTCAATACACAATTCCGTCTCCAAGAGACAATAGCCGTTATCAATGGTTCCGTCTTGCTGAGGCCAGGACACATTCCAAACCCTTGTGGATTCTGCATGTCTCTCTCTCATTTCCTGGGTCCCAGACCCGAATTAATAGCGATCTTGTGATTCTCACAAAGGAGGGGGCTACTTTGTACCCTTCGGCCCCTCAGAGTTGTGGCACATTCGTAACACATCCCACTCTCATTCCACAGTAGAGACCCATATCAAAATCAGGTTTATCATCACTCGCATACATTGTGAAATTTGTTTTTTGCAGCAGCATAACACACTGTGAAATTACACTACTGTGCAAAAGTCTTAGGCACTCTAGCTATATAAATGTGCCTATGACTTTTGCACAGAACTGTATATGACAATTGTTTGGCTTGAGAATCTCCTTTGAACAGCTGGACACCTGGGCTACCAAGTGCACCACTGTTGATGCATGGAACAGTACAAAGTATATTTTTAAAAGGATTAAAAGATGTACAAGAAAAGTTTATCAGAACAAATTCTCTATTCTTGATAGTTATAAAACGTAGGCAAATTTACCAGGTGCAGTTCGTGAGTGATTAATTGTTCAGTAAGAAATTTGGTTCTGTAATCCGTAATCGAACAAATATGTACGAGAGTATAACGTTTTTTTCCCCTATTTCCACCGGAGCTGCAAGCACAGACACAAAATGCTAAAAATTCTTTACCAAAAGTGTTAAGCTTCCTTGATGGGTCAGTTGGGTAGCCATAGGATTAGCCCCCTGTTGCAACAGAGGTGGAGGATAGGTGGTAATCTCAGCTCCACAGGAATGGGGAGTGAAGATCATTCTGTTTCTCAGTCCTCTCCCTGGAAAGTAAGTGCAGTGACCTTAAACGTGACATTTCTGAGGATTGTCTTTCTCCAGCCCTCGCAATTTAATAATCTCACCTTCCTCTGTCCCTCCTTCTCTGCTGCATTTCCATATTTCCACCCCAGCCAGTCTGACCAGAACCAACACGTTTCCAGCATCAGCTGATCTTCCAAATATCAAAATTCGAAGTAAATTTTTATCAAAATACTTACTGCGTGCGTGTATCACCAGAGATTCATTTTCTTGCAAGCATTCCCAGTAGAACAGAGACATAATACAATCAATGAAAAACTACACACAAACACTAACGAAAAAGATTTGTAAATACAAACAAACAAATACATAAATAAATAGGCAAATAAGTAAATAACTATTCAATGCTGGGAACATGAGACATAGAATCCTTGAAAGTGAGATGGTGGGGTTGATCATCCTTAATGATGGCTGCTGCTTTCATTTGGGAGCACTGCTTATGGATGTGCTCAATGGTGGGAGGGCATTGCCTGAGCATTAACATCTCTAAATTCCATCAAAGACCTGTACAGGACCTCCCACCCTTTCATCTTCCTTGTTATATCACCTGCAGGCATAATGTCAGATCTATACCTGTAACACACAGTTCCACCTCTCCTTTAACTCTGTGACCATTATGGTGTCAGGCTGTGATCAACGTCACATTCCCAGCAGCTGAACTTCTGTGAATCGTAATGGAAAACGTAGCCAAACTTAAATGAGCAACAAGTTACAGAGAGAAGTGAAATAGAGCAGTAAAGGGTGACGTGCAGAATAGAAGAGTGTTTTCAATTTGAATAAGTCAGGAACAGGGAGAGTTCGAGATCTGTGAAGTTCTTTGAGAACCGCTCAAGATATTGATCACAACTTAATTGGAAGTTGTATTCTGGTATTTGATCACAGAATTGATCATCAGGCATTATTTTGAAGAAGCTTTTGTGATAATTGAAGTGTGAAATGCACACAGAAGTCAGACCTTCATGAAATAAAGAGGCAGGGTTGAAGGTGGCTTTTTCCAAGACTCAGGAGGGAGATACCCAGGTTCAATGAATAGTAACCAAGTCAGTGGGCAATGTACTCACTCTGAACATCTCCCATGACATCCAAGCTTCAACAGCAGGCAGAAGAGCAAAATTATCTTAATAATAAAAGATAAGAGGTTGTGGCACATATTGGTACCCATATCATTGGTAGGAAAAGGGAGGAGGTCCTGAAAACAGACTACAGGGAGTTAGGAAAGAAGCTGAGAAGCAGGACCATAACGGTAGTCATCTCGGGATTACTAACTGTGCCATGCAACAATCAGTTTAGGAATAGAGAGAGGTGGTGAATAAATGAGTGGCTGAGAAATTGGAGCAAGGAGCAGGGATTCAAATTTCTGGATCACTAGGCCCCCTTTTGGGGTATGCGTGACCCATACAATAAGGATGGGTTGCACTTGAATCCAAGGGGGACCAATGTCTTGGGAGGAAGGTTTACTAAGACTGTTGGGGAGAGTTTAAACTAGAATTGCTGGGGGGTGGGAACTGAACTGAAGAGACGGAGGAAGAGGCGGTTGGTTCACAAATCAAGAAAGCTTGTAGACAGTGCAAGAGGGAGGATAGGCAGGTGATAGAGAAGGGATGCACTCAGACTGATGGTTTGAGATATGTTTATTTTAATGCACGAAGTATCATGAACAAAGCAGATGAGCTTAGAGCATGGATCAATACTTGGAGCTACGATGCTGTGGCCATTTCAGAGACTTGGATGGTTCATGGGCAGGAATGGCTACATACAGTGCCAGGCTTTAGGTGTTTCGGAAAAAGAGGTGGGAGCGTGGCACTGCCGATCAGAGATAGTGTCACGGTTGTAGAAAAGGAGGAAGTCATGGAGAGATTGTCTACTGAGTCTCTGTGGGTGGCAGTTAGAAACAGAAAGGTGGTCAATAACTCTACTGGGTGTTTTTATACCCACCCAATAGTAACAGGGACACCAGGGAGCAGATAGGGAGACAGATTTTGGAAAGGTGTAATAATAATGGGGAGTTGTGGTGGGAGATTTTAATTTCCCAAATATTAATTGGCATCTCCCTAGAGCAAGGGATTTAGATGGGGTGGAGTTTGTTATGTGTGTTCAGGAAGGTTTCCTGACACAATATGTAGATAAGCCTACAAGAGGAGAGGCTGTACTTGATCTGGTATTGGGAAATGAACCTGGTCAGGTGTCAGGTCTCTCAGTGGGAAAGCATTTTAGAGATTGTGATCACAATTTTATCTCCTTTACCATAACATTGGAGAGGGATAGGAGCAGACAAGTTATGAAAATGCTTAATTGGAGTAAGCGGAAATATGAAGCTATCAGGCAGGAATTTGGAAGCATAAATTGGGAACAGATGTTCTCAGAGAAATGTACAGAAGAAATGTGGCAAATGTTCAGGGGATATTTGCATGGCATTCTGCATAGTTACGTCCCAATGAGACAGGGAAAGGATTGTAGGTTACAGGAATAGTGCTGTACAAAGGCTGTTGAAAATCTAGTCAAGAAGAAAAGCTAACAAAAGGTTCAAAAATCTGAGTAATGATAGAGATCTAGAAAATTATAAGGCTAGCAAGAAGGAGATTAAGAATGACATCAGGAGAGCCAGAAGGGGCCATGAGAAGGCCTTGGCGGACAGGATTAAGGAAAATCCCAAAGCATTCTACAAATATGTGAAGAGCAAGAGGATAAGATGTGAGAGAATAGGACCAACCAAGTGTGACAGTGGAAAAGTGTGTACGGAACTAGAGGAGGTAGCGGAGGTACTTAATGAATACTTTGTTTCAGTATTCACTACAGTAAAGGACCTTGGTGATTGTAGGGATGACTAATAGTGGACTGAAAAGCTTAAGCTATAGACATTAAGAAAGAGGATGTGCTGGAGCTTTTGGAAAATATCAAGTTGGATAAGTCACTGGGACCAGACAAGATGTACCCAGGCTACTGTGGGAGGCGAGGGAAGAGATTGCTGAGATTCTGGCAATGAGATCTGCATCATCAATGAGGACAGGAGAGGTTTTGGAGGATTGGAGGGTTACAGATTATGTTCCCTTCTTCAAGAAAGGGAGTAGAGATAGTCCTGGAAATTATAGACCAGTGAGTCTTACTTCAGTGGTTGGTAAGTTGATGAAGAGGATCCTGAGAGGCAGGATTTATGAACATTAGGAGAGTCATAGTATGATTAGGAATAGTCAGCATGGCTTTGTCAAAGGCAGGCCGCGTCTTACGAGCCTGATTGAATTTTTTGAGGATGTGACTAAGCACAATGATGAAGGAAGAGCAGTAGATGTAGTGTATATAGATTTCAGCAAGGCATTTGATAAGGTACCCCTTATTGAGAAAGTAAGGAGGCATGGGATCCAAAGGGATTTTGCTTTGTGCTCCAGAATTGGCTTGCCCACAGAAGCCAAAGAGTGGTTGTATTATGTAGCAGTTACTCTGTGAGTTTCATGCAAAAAATTAAATTCATTGCACCCTGTTGTTTTCAACTATAAGTTAGTCTACACAATGTGATAGAGGAGATCAACAGGTCAGGCAATCGACAGATGGGAGCAAGCAGTCAATGTTTCAGCCTGAGACCCTTCATCAGGACTAGAGAGGAAGGGGGAGAAGTCAGAATAAGAAGGTGAGGGTGGGAGGACAAAGGGTGGCAGGTGATAGGTGAAATTGATGAGCTCAGCATGGGTGCAGGAAGCAGCACCAATGCAGTCGTCAATGCAGCGTAGGAAAAGTTGGGGAGCAATATCGGTGTAGATTTGGAACATGGACATAGCCGATGAGAAGACAGGTACAGCTGAGACCCATGTGAGTGCCCAAGGTCACACCTTGGGTTTGAAGGAAGTGGGAGGAGCCAAACGAGAAATTGATGAGGATGAGGACTAGTTCAGCCAGACAGAGTAGAGATTTGGTGGAGGGGAACTGGTTGGGTCTATCTCTCCATCAGGAAAGCCTTAAAGCTTTCTGCTTCTTTCTAGACAACAGACCCAACCAGATCCCCTCCACCACCACTCCCCTCCATCTGGCAGAATTGGTCCTCACCCTCGATAATTTCTCCCTCATCTCCTCCCACTTCCTTCAAACCAAAGATGTAGCCATTGGCACTCGCATGGGTCTCAGCAATACATGCCTTTTCATTGGCTACACTCCCCAATTCTTCCTATGCTACGTCAACAATTGCATTGGTGCTGCTTCATCAACTTTGTCTCTAACTTTCACCTTGCCCTCAAATTTACTTGGTCCATTTCTGACTCCTCTCCCCCACTTCATCAATCATTCTGTCTCCATCTCTAAGAGGCATTCTATCTAATGATATCTTTTATAAATCCACTGACTCTTCCAGCTATCTGGATCATAGCTCTTCCCACCCTGTTACTTGTAAAAATGCCATCCACTTCTCATAGTTCCGTCATCTCCCCCGCATATGCTCTCAGGATGCTTTTCATTCCAGAACAACTGAAATGTCCTCCTTCTTCGAAGAAAGGGGCTTCTCTTCCTCCTCAATCAACACTGCCCTCCCCCAACTTTCCGCAGGGATTGCTTCCTATGTGACTCCCTTGTCCGCTCGTCCCGATCCTGGTACTTATCCTTACAAGTGGAATAAATGCAACACCTCCTCCCTCACTACCAAATAGTCCTTCCGGGTGAGGCAACACTTGACCAGTGAGCCTTTTGATGTTTTCTACCGTATCCTATGTGGCCTGTATATCAGTGAGACCTGAGGTAGATTGGGAGATCACTTTGCTGAGCATCCTCATCTGCCACAAAAAGTAGGATCTCCTGGTGGCCACCCATTTCAATGGTACTTCCCATTCCCATTCTGAGATGTCAATCCATGACCTCCTCTACTGCTACGTTGAAGCCACACTTGGATTAGAGGAGCAACACCTTATATTCCATCTGGATAGCCTTCAACCTGATGGCATGAACATCAATTTCTCGAACTTCTGGTAATTCCACGACCCCCCCCCCCCACTTCATCATTCCCCATTCCTGTTTCCCTTTCACATCTATCTCCTTACCCACTCATCACGTCCCTCTGGTGCTCCTCATCCATGGTCTTCTGTCCTCTCCTATCAGATTCCCCCTTCTCCAGCCCTTTATCTCTTTCCACCAATCAACTTTCCAGCTCTTTCCTTCACCCCCTCCCACCTCCTGGTTTCGCCTATCACCTGCCACCTCGTACTTCTTCCTCCTCTTCCCTAACCTTCTTATTCTGACCTCTTCTCCCTTCCTCGCTAGTCTTCATGGAGGATCTCAGCTTGAAACGTTGACTGTTTATTCCCATGAGTGTATTGCTCTCGATTTTCAGCATCTGCAGTACCTATTGTGTCTATAAAATAATCTAATTTTGTATGAATTAATGGATTTCTGATGGATACCCATGGCCAGCCCATCCCAAGTAATAGAAATGGAGAAATTTGGGAAGTCATGGGGAAAACAGACGTGGATCAAGTAATGGTAAAGAAGGAATGGAAACTCAAAGCAAAGTTAATCCTGTAGCTTTCTGACACAGTCATTTCTGCATCGGTAGAAAACAGAATGAATAATGTGACTGTGTTTGAAGTCATTGGAAAGACACCGGTGCTATTGAAGTCTTTATTCAGCACAACAAACAGGCATCATTCTGGAGACACTCTCAGCAGAGGCTCACAAACCCAAAGGTACATCACAATTATACCCTTAAGATCAAAGGCAACAATAGATGATTCAATACAATTTCAACAGTTACAATGACATTGTTTACTTTTATACTTTGGATTGACAAATGGTCCTTTGAGATACTAGTGGATGAACATTGTAATTGATAAGACACCTCTGGAGGTCCAAGTGCCTTTGGGAGAAACTAATTAACACAAGTATTCTAAAACCTTTTGTTGACACAGAACCAGACACCCAAAATTAATGTTGTCAGGTCTGTGTCTGAATATGGTAAGTACACAAAAACTATTGATTCCCTATTCCTGTGACCACGTTTGATACGCTAAGTGACAACATCCATCTGGTCTGCTAGCTTGCACTCAAGTCACAATGGTGCTAATAACTTAGCCATGCAAGCCCATTAACACAATTTCATTATTTTAACGGCAACACGAGTGAATCTGCAGATGCTGGAAATAAATAAAAAACACAAAATGCTGGCAGAACTCAGCAGGCCAGACAGCATCTATGGGAGGAGGTAATAACAATGTTTTGGGCCGAAACCCTTCATCAGGAGTGAAGTAACATGGGATGGTCGAGGGGGGATAAGGAGTGGGGGGAGGGGTAAAGTAGAGAGCTGGGAAGTGATAGGCTGGAGGGAAATGGGCTGGTGGGGGGGGAGGTGGAGAATTATGGGAAATAAAAGAGAAAGACAGGTAGGGCTGGAGGGAGAGATTATAGTGAGAGGGGAAAAAGAGAGAGAAAGAGAACCAGACTAAAATAATAAATAGGGATGGGGTAAGGATGAGGGGCAGGGGTATCAACGGAGGTCAGTGAGTTGAATGTTCATGCCGGCAGGAAGGAGGCTACCTAGGCAGGAGATAAGGTATTGCTCCATCGACTTGCATGCGGCCTCATCTTGACGGTAGAGGAGGCCATGGACAGACATGTCAGAGTGGGAGTGGTCTGTGGAATTGAAGTGTGTGGCCACAGGGAGATCCCGCCACTGCTGGAGGACCGAGCGCCAGTGTTCAGCGAAACGGTCTCCCAGTCTGCGGCGGGTCTCCCCAATGTATAAATGGCCACATCGGAAGCACCGGATACAGTATATCACCCCAGTTGACTCGCAGGTGAAGTGGTGCCTCACCTGAAAGGACTGTCTGGGGCCTAGGATGGTGGTGAGGGAAGAAGTGTGGGGGCAGGTATAGAACTTCTTCCGTTTGCAGGGATGAGTACCGGAGGGAGGTCCTTAGGGAGGAATTGGGGGGGGGCAGGGATGAATGGACAAGGGAGTCATGTAGGGAGCGATCCCTGTGGAAAGTCGAGAGTGGGGGGAAGGGGAAGATGTGGTTGGTGGTGGGATCACGTAGGAGGTGGCGGAAGTTACGGAAGATTATACATTGGATCTGTAGGCCGGTAGGGTGATAGGTGAGGACCAGGGGGACTCTATCCCTGGTGAGCTGGCAGGGGGATGGGGTGAGGGCAGAGGTGTGTGAAATATGGGAGATGCGATGGAAGGCAGAGTTGATAGTGGATGAAGGGAAGCCCCTTTCTTTAAAAAAGGAAGACATCTCCTTTGTCCTAGAGTGAAAGGCCTCATCCTGAGAGCAGATGCAGCGGAGGCAGAGGAATTGAGAGAAAGGGATAGCATTTTTGCAGGAGACAGGGTGGGAGGAGGAATAGTCTAGGTAGCTGTGGGAGTTAGTAGGTTTGTAGTAGACGTCGGTGGATAGGCTGTTTCCAGAGATAGAAACAGAAAGATCTAGAAAGGGGACCTGAACAGATCTAAGCATGGTTCCTAGTTGAATTAATATCTGCTATATTCACATATCTCCAGAATACTCCCTAACATACTCTCCTCTCAGTCCCTGAACAGAAATCTATCTCAGGACTACCAAATGTTAAGGAGGATCCGATTAAGCAGAACAGTGAAAATATTCCTCACTTTGGATCTCTTCCCCAGTTACTAACCTGTGTGTACCTACATCTGCACTAATATCCCTAATTAGCTATCTACAAGACTATGCAGAGATGGCAATAAAATGTTCCAGAAATTTGATCACATCCTCTTCGCCCTTCAATCTGATAGGTAAAGCTGTCAGTAGTTATTCCTTGGGCAGGGTCACAGCAAGCTAACTTTGTTTCAAGTCCACAGGCAATAGTTCGCATTCCATGCCATGACAGAAGATTATTGGAATGATCTTGATAACTAGTCTTTTTGATTGACCTACAGGAGGGCTTGTGGTGGTATCTATTCAGATAGCTGCAAGGACCTTGCCCCAGTGGCACCCTCTCCCATGCTGTCCCCGCGATCACTGGCCCAACTACTGAAAGAGCCCTGCTTATTTGTCTTCCCTCCCCATTCAGTTGGTGTTGCTGCCTTCGGACGCTGAGTGTGAATTCTTCTCTCTTTCGCAGTGTGCCTTGCTATCAGGGTTGTGGAACTTGATGTCTCTGCCCCAACTTCAATCCCCTCCCATCTGTTTTCCCCAATATATTTCTATCCTGATCTGTGCAACTAATCATCTACCTCCAGGAACCAGCCTTCAATACAATGCATAGTTACCATTAAACTTTAACATTATTCATGGTTTGCTGTCTTCTGAATTTGCATTTCCGTTCTCTTTCATCCGAGGGGCCATGTCCATCAGAAATGGTCAGATGTGATGCAACAGGCTGGTGTTCATCACTTAGATTCACTGTAATGACACTTAATGGGTTGACTTGAACCCTAGTTCTGTTTCTGAGGGCAACAAGAAGGTGAGTCGTACAGTTTAATCTAAATCCAGTGGCTGCCTCACCGGGTCTGTATACAACACAGGTGTCATTTGCCTAGAGCACCACCCGGGATTGAAATCTGTCTTCTCAGAGAGCTCCCTTACCGTGACTTAGTCACCTGTCTGCGTGAGGTCTTCCTTCTTTCTCTCTAATCAGTCTCCCTCACCTCGATTCAGGACCATTCACCTCCTCCCTCGCCTCCATTCAGGACGCCAAACAGTCCTTCCACCTGTGAATCTGCTAGGGTCATCTATTGAATCTGGTGCTCTCGATAAGACCCCTCATAAACTGGTGGATCGCTTTGTCGAGCACTTCTGCGCCATCTGCCAAGAGCCGAACTTCCCAGTGGCCAAACATTTCAATTCCCTTTCCCATTTCCATCCCGACAAGTTGGTCCATGGCCTCCCATCTTCTTGTATTCCCCTCTCTGGTCTTTTACCTCTTCTCACCTGCCATTCATTTCCCCTGGGTCCGTTTCTTCGTCCTATTCTCCTGTGCTCCACTCTCCTTTACCTTTCCGAAATGCCTGATTTCACCTATCTCCTTACAGCTGGCCTCTTTCCCCTCCCCTCCCCCCACCTTTTTATTCTAGTGTCTTCCCTCTTCCTTTACAGTCCTGAAGAAGGGTCTCGGCCCGAAATGTCGACTGTTCATTCATTTCTGTATATGCTACCTGACCTGCTGAGTTCCTCCAGCATTTTGTGTGTGTGTTGCTTAGCAATAGGTTGCTGCTGTTTTGTTCTGTCCCACAGTAGGTTACCCTGGTTATGATGGCCCTTCACTCTCCCACACTGTATCATCTTACTAAATTGGCTCCAGTAGTTTCTTCCTGCTAGTTCTCAGATTCTGCTGTCTTATGTTCGTCCGTTGTTCTCGTTGCCCTGTGATTTGCACACTTACTCCCAGTCTCCTCCTTTCTCTTCTCTTTCTGGTGGGAATTTAATTTAACCTCTGCAGGCAGCTGCAATGCTTCTTACAGTCCTTATCTCTGGTGAGCCCCTACCCATGGGACCCTCCTGACACGTTGCCTGTCTCCTATCCCTGCTTGAGGCTGCCGCCTCTCTGCGAGGCATGTTGTCTTCTCTGGGGATCAAAGTTACAAAGGTTCAAAGATTCATTTATTATCACAGTATACAACTCTGAAATTCTTCGTCTGCGGGCAGCCATGAAAACAAGAAAGAAAAGGAAGAAAGGCAGCACGATCATCGACTCCCAAATCCCCCTCCCCGTACAAAAAAAGAACTAAACAGAACAGGCACTTTGATCCCCAAATCCCCCACCCCCACACCAAAAAGAAAAGATCAGACGAAAAACACAGAATATTAAAAACTATAAGACTGGGAAAAGTCTATAGCCCAAGTCCACATCCAAAACACAGAAAAGCTGGGTAAAAATTCTCCGGGCACAGTGGAGGCTTTCCAATAGCAGAGCGAACAAAAAGCAGGCAACTGGCGTTCATCTTCTGCATTTGCCTCGATTATTCAATCTCCCTCCTTGATTTAATCAGCGCACAATGGGAGCTTCAAGCGGTAAAATGATGTTGGACATTGACTTCCACCCTGTTCCACAGCCTGGTTGCCACGAGGTTCGTGGACACTGCCTGTCTCCCTTTGCAGAGTCTGCAGAGCGCTGGAGCGCCCAAACAATCTCCAAACTTCCGCTTTCGCCTTGATGTTTCAATCTTCCTCGTGCTTTAATCAGCAGACAATGAAAGCTCTAATTGGCAAAATGGAGTCGAACGTCAGCTCGTGCCCCTTCCTGCAGCCTGCTCACTGCCTCTGTCTCCCGGAATCCTCTCGGAGGCTGCAAGGCGCTGGAACACCCGATCGATTTCCAAACAGCAAATCACAGGCTCCAACAGTTGCAGAATCACATCCAAGACAAAACACAAATGAAAAAGGCATTAAAGAAGTGAAAGGTATGGTTTCATGATCTATCCAGAAGACTTCGAGCGAAGGAGTGTTATACACAGGCACCATCTTGACCAGAAGGACACACATGTTCACTGTCTTTGTCTTGTCCGTGTTATTTTTCCCTTTCCTGAATTTATGTGAACACCTGCCTTACTCAGTGTGTCTTTCCCAGAGCAATGTCTCTCCTCCTCACTGGCATTCCCGCTAGTTGCCCAGGTACCATTCTGCACTCCCTGGGCCATCCTACCCCACATATTCCTTGGGCGTTTTTCTTTAACCAACACATGTGCAATTCGGTGAACTTTATCATCTCCTTGAGCTCTGAAGTCCCATGAGCAACCCTAAGTGAGGGCAGCTTAGACAAAATGCTCTGCTTCTCCCTGGGGGTGAGGGGCTTGTAAATGTTAGTTAAGCCTGACTCAGTTCATCAAGATTCTCGACCTGACATTGTCTAACCTCAATAGGAGCCATCCCAACAGAGATACCTGGGTATAACCTCCCCCTCAAATATCTCCACACTAAGCAAAATATAAAGGATAGATAAAAATTAAACAGTGCATACTTAAAACTACAGAGTATGTATTCTGCAATCGGCTGCTTATATGCAACTGAACTCAAGGTGCCTATTGTATTTCTTTCCATACAAAGGGCTGTTACCCTGAAGTTTCAAACTTATCCTTAAAACACCCAAGCCCACTCTGAAACAAGTATGCCCCACATATAGTTACACATACCCCTCTGGCATCCCAAATGGTCAGTAATCACTTTTCACAACTGGTGGCCGTGCTTCACCAAGCTGCCCAAAACTGTCTGATAGCCAGTCCTTACACAAACACGCATGTGCAAGCATTACTCTTTCACCCTTCAGTTCAGCTCTCCAACATGTTCGCTGATACTTTGTGATCCCATTGTCGTTGACCTGAACAGATCTAAGCATGGGTGCTACACTTGGAAATACTCACCCCTTAGTCTCCTTAAGAGAGTGGATCACGAATGGATCCTGGATGAGCTTCCAGAATGTGATGGAGAGACACTGAAACTGGTGACATAAAAGTCTTTATTCAGCACAACAAGCAGGCGTCATTCTGGAGACACGCTCGGTCGAGGCTCACAAACCCATAAGTACACCATAATTATACTCTTAAGATCAAAGGCAATTCAATTTCAATAGTTGCAATAACATTGTTCACTCAATACTTTGGATACATTTATTTCCTTTTCTCAGTTCCTTTGTCTGCCGCATCTATTCCCAGGATACAGCTTTCCTTTCCAGATGTTCTCCTTCATGAACAAATGGGGCTTCCCTTCCTCCACCATTAATGCTGCCTCACCCGCATCTCTTCCATTTCCCCAACATCCCCACTCAGTACTTCTTCCCATCACCTTAACAGTGATAGAGTACCTCTCGTCCTTACCTACCACCCCATGAGCCTCTGCATCCAACACATCACTCGCCCCCAACTTCTGCTATTTCCAAAAGGATCCTACCACCAAACACATCTTTACCTCCTGTTTCTTCCTCCATGACTTCCCTGTCTATTCATCCTTCCCCACTAATCTCCCTCCTGGCACTTAATCCTGCAACCAGCCCAGTGCTCCCCCCGCCCAATCACCTCCTTCCTCGACTCCATTTAGGACTCCTGAGGCAACACTTCACCTACGAATCTGCAGGGGCCATCCTTTCTGAACAGCGCTCCCGATACAGATTCCCCTGCATTGGTGAGACCTGTCGTACACTGGGGGACCATTTCGTCGATTCCCATTCCCATTATGACATATTGATCCATCCCCTCTTCTTGTGCCCCGATGAGGCCACCCTCAGGATGGAGGAGCAACACTTTATAGTCTTTCTGGGCACCTCCAAACTAATGGCATGAATATCGATATCTCCTCCACTCTTCTTCTATTCCTCACTCTGGCCTCTTACCTCATCTCACCTGCCTCTCACCTCCTCTGGCTCCCCTCCTCCTTCCCTTTCTCCTATGGTCCACTCTCCTCTCCTATCAGCTTGCTTTCTCTCCAGCCCTTTATCTTTTCTACCCACCTGGCTTCACTGATCACCTTCTCGATATCCTTCTCATACCCCACCTTTTTATTCTGGCGTCATCCTCCTTCTTCTGCGGTCTTGAAGAAAGATCTTGGCTTGAAATGTCAACTGTTTATTCATTTCCATAGATGCTGCCTGACCTGCTGAGTGGCTCCAGTGTGTGTTGTAATTGGTAAGACATCTCTGAAGGTCCAAGCAGCTTTGGGAGAAACTAATTAACACAATTATTCTAAATTTGTGTTCTAAAATACTCTAAAACTTTTTAATGACAGAGAGCCAGACACCCAAATGTAATGTTGTCTGGGCTGTTTTTGAGTACACAAATATGATAATAACACAAAACTATTGATTGCCTATTCCTGTGACCATGTCTGATATGCTGAGTGACAACATCCATCTGGTCTGGTAATTTGCACGCACTCAAGTCACAATGGTGCAAATAACTTAGCCATGCAAGCCCATTAACACAATTCCATTATTTTAACTTTTGGCTCTTGTGTATGCACTTTCTTCGTTTGTAGAACAATCTGTGCTTTTAACTTGAAATTACTGCCTGCAATTTATATAAAAAAAAACTGAAAGCTAATTGCAAGCTTCCTGAACTTATATACATTTACAGAACTAAAGCTTGGTTATTGTTTGAATTAATACCTGCTATATTCACATAGCTCCAGAATACTCCCTAACAAAGAAAGCCCAACATACTCTACAAAAAAAAAACCAAAAGGTAGAGCTGAAGGATGTATAATTTCCCAGAGCAAAATCTGTAATTACCCTATGCTGAATTAACTTTTACCAGTCCATATTGTTCCTGTTCAGTAAAACTATCCCTTTCTCCATTGTATTGAACCTTTATCCTTGGCTTCTTATCCCTATCCCATGTCCCAAACTACTTCTGCATTTTATTCCAGCATTCTTAAAGATAAAAATCATTTTTTAAAATTGTCACACGTCCATCGAGATATATTGTGAAATGTGCCGTTTGAGTCAATAACCAATTGCAGTCTGAGGATGTGCTTCTTTTACCAACATAACTTGCCCACACCTTACCGAGAGTATGTCTTTAGAATGTGAAAGGAAACTGGAGCACCCAGAGAAAGCAGTAGTGGGGATTGAACCCGAGTCACTGGCACTGTAAATCATTACACGAGCCACAACTTATCAGGCTGCCCAGTGTTTTATCTTTTCCTCACCATTCAATCCTCCAAATATAATAGATTTTCCACTCTCCTCCTACAAACTGCCACCATCAGTGCCAAACTCATTAATTAGCTGGGACTAGCCTTCCCTTTCTTCTTTAATCCCTCTATTTTTCCTACTGCTCCATTCAGCCTCAGTACCTCTGTAAAACCCAGACGTTCAACTAATTTCTGTTCATGTTTTCTGTCCCACAACATTGCTTTTTTAAAATTTATTTTATTTATATTGTTTCCTGTTCCCCTCCTGTTAGTACCTGGGCTGTTCCCAATTAAAGATAGAGGTAGAGGTAAATAAAAGAATGTTGTATCAGCGCATGAAGATCGAATAACAATAAGATCTGATTTCCTTGAATTTATTTTCATGATCATTGAAATGACTGAGCAAATTTTTGATTATCCTTCCTAATATTGTCTTCTATGGCTTGATGTCAAACTAATGTCAAATCTTAAGTAAAGCACTTTGGGAAGTTTTAGTATGTTTTAGGTGTAATAGAAATACAACTGTTGTTGTCAAACAATGTTCCCCACACCTACATGCATTGTCCGGCTGTTATGATGCTGAGATACATCTTGGGATGCGCTGGGACACATCATCAGTGATGTAACCTGGGATCACTGGGTGCTTTGTGTCTATCAACATCAGACATGGTCACCCAGGCAACCCAGCCAGGGATGATCAGGCCCTGGCTTGTGCCCCAGCAGCTTTGGTCCACAGGTCATACCTCTTGATCCATGGCCATCTGGAGGCTCATCCAGAAGCCTCTGCGACGGTCCTAGTGGCGCTTTTCTTTGCAGCTCCTGTAATGCCAGGGAGGGAATAGGTTCTGCACAGTGAGCACTATGTCTCAAACTGCAGCCACTTCATCCGATGGCTTGCTGGAGTCTACTGAACCCAGCAGAGTTCTGCTACTCTGTCTGGAGTAGGAGTTTCTGGTGCTTGGAGGTTCTGGGCACTGTGGGATGACTCTGGGCCAGACTCTCCCTGCATCACAGGAGTAAATCTTCTGTGCCATGTTGCTCTCTCCAGAACCTTTCTTTAGCCAGAATCAGCCAATGTAATAGAGAGAGGAAAACTGAAATAATGAGTATGGAATAGAATTTTTCCATGCTTAACTAGGCACTGTAAGGTGGCTTGTCATGTGTATGAACAATCTCAATAAATGTTCATTTTCTTAACGTATTTAATTGGCCAATTAAGGATTAGCAATAACTTTTATTATATTGAAGTATTAGAATGTATTCCACTGAGTAATGGGCTACACAACCTTTCATGAATAGAGGCACTGAGATCTGTGACATTACTGTAGCAGACTTTTTCTGGAGAAGATAACATTGATTATGCTGCTAACTGACAAGCATGTTTATACAGAATAAGTATGGTTCGTGTCTCTTAATTAGAAGAGAAGGAAATTCTTGTAAAGAAAAGGTTGCATTTATATGTAACCTCATCACCACCTCAAGGCAGTCCCAACAGCCTTCACATGGTAATCTTTTGAAGTAATTGTGACTTTCCTACTAAACCAAAGCAGCCACTCATTACAGAGCAGCCTTCCACAAACAACAAATGGGAGGGAAAATTGAACAATTTGCTTCATGTGCAGTCCGCTGCAATTTGAAATGACTACCCGATCATCACTAGAACTCCATGCTCTGCTCCGAAAAGACCTGTCATCTTTGCCATCAAAGTGAACAGAAAAACTGAGCCTTGAATTCGATTTTCACAGGCTTGGCCTGTATCTGCTTGACACGGCCTGGTATGGGACCACCAATGCCTTTGAGCAGAAAACCCTACAGCAGGCAGTGGATTCAGCCCAGTACATCACGGGTCAAAACCTCCCAACCATTGAGCACATCTACCGTAGAAAAGCAGCATCCATCATCAAAGATCCTCACCACCCAGGCCATGCTCTTATCTCACTGCTGTCATCAATAGAAGGTACAAGAGCCTCAAGACTTGCACCACCAGGTTCAAGAAGAGTTACTAGCCCAAACCATCAGGCTCTTGAACAAAAGGGGATAAGATTTCACTCATTTAATCACTTTTTTATCTTGTTATTTATTGCTATTTATTTATATCTGCATTTTCAAAGATTGTTTACAGTGTATAGTTACTGTTCTATTGATTTGCTAAGTATGCTGCGGAAAAGGAATCTCAGGCTACATCCACACTAGACTGGATAATTTTGAAAACTCCAGTTTCGTGTAAAAACGATAGACGTCCACACTATGCATTTTTGAAAATATCTCTATCCACACTGAAATGGAGATTTCAGCGAATCTCCTCCTCCTGTGCATGCGCAGGACTCATCTACCGAAAACAAGTGACATGTTTGGTGTCAAATCTCGCTGTAAAAGTGCACGTTTGTGTAGTTTCAGACTAGAAACACTTAAAACAACGGACAGCTGTTGGCTCTTACGCAGGAGAACTTAAAACTAAAAAAAAACAAATACTGGAGCATACAGCGGCAACCGACAGGGAGTTTACGGACAGATTGACCCGGCTGATGACAAACATTGAAAAACTGACTAACTCTGTTGCATTAATAAAGCCCCTTGTTAAATGTATAAAACATGTCTGCATCAGTGTTATCTTGTAATTCCATACAATGTTCCATTAGGCTGTTACACGTCTATTGTCAGAGAAGTACTTACATAAATAGGTAAACCACCTTCATACAAGCAAGGACAGAAAACAGGGCAAAGTGAGTACAGTACACTTATTTATTTAGTAAGTATGGGTCAAAGTATTTGGTGAGTACATTTCTAACTCTTCTGGCTTCAGCCTCGTTGCTGTCTGTTCTGAAATTGTTAGGTTGCGTTCAAGAAAACAATGAAATAGCGCGCTGCTGTCTGATAGCGTTTTCAGAAGTCTCCGGTTACCCCATCCACACTGATCTGCCCGAGCAGTGTTTTCAAAAATATCCACCTAGGAAAGCGTTTCTGAAAAGCTCCGGTTTTGGGGGACAAAAATGCCGTTTTAGTGTGGACGGAGGGTAAAAACAAAGAGAAAAAGCTTTGGTTACGGATTTATCCGGTGTAGTGTGGATGTAGCCTCAGGGTTGTATATGGTGACACGTATGTACTCTGACAATAAATTTGATATGTAGGGAGGAGGGTTAGGCCACGCAGGCCTTGGAGCATGCTTTGCCTTTCAATAAAATTGTGGTTGAACTGATTTCAGACCCAACGTTCTTCTCCTGCCTGTTCCTCAGAACCTTTAACTGTCCTGTACACCAGAATCAGACTCAGGATTAACATCACCAGCATATGTAGTGAAATTTGTTGTTTTGTAGCAGTAGTACATTGCAATACATAATAATAAAAATCTATGAATTACAGTATATATACATATCAAGTTAAACTAATTAAGTAAGGCAAAAAAGAGGGAAAGAAGTAGTGAGATAGTATTCATGGGTTCAATGTCCATTCAGAAATATGATGGCAGAGGTGAACGAGCTATTCCTAAATCATTGAGTACCTACCTTTAGGCTCCTGTACCTCTTCCCTGTTGGCAGCAATCAGAAGAGGACTAGTCCTAGGTGATGGGAGGTCCTTAATAATGGATGCCGTCATTTTGAGGCCTGGCTCTTTGAAGATGCATCAGCCATTATAGTTTTCAAATGCTCAGAATTCCAAACATTCACAAGCATCTGCAAGAAGAACTTCCACATCTATCTATTAAACAAGTAACCACTTATTCTGAAACTACATCATCTAGACCCAGATTTCAACCATGCGTGAAATTCAGATGTTCATATGAATATTTTGGCATATGAATACTTTGTCAAGGTGCCTTAGAAATCTATACATTTCAATAAGGTCACTTCTCATTCTTCCAGACTTCAACATGGATCCAATCTATTGAGCTTTTCCATGTGAGATGCCCTCTCAGTGAACCTTACCTGAATTGCAAATATAATGTAAATATACATCTTAAAGTGAAAAATGCATCAGTACTCCAGATGCATTCTCACCTACAATCTGCACAGTTATAGCAAAATTTATTTAATTCTACACTCCATCCCCTTGCCATCCGAATTAATTGTTGCACCTGCCCACACACTTACTGTGCTTGATGGATGAGGACAGGAATGTCAACAGTCTAACAGCCTGATTAACTCCACTAATACAGACACGTCCAATCTGAATCTAACTCTCCCATGTGTTCGTTTGTTTTCCTTTTCATCTATTGAAATATGGACCTCACTGGCAAGGCCAGTATTCGTTGCCCATCTCTGATTTCCCTTGAAATGGCGGTGATGGAGCCAAACTCTTGACGTTCTATCCACTTTGAATCAGTGGTCTGGACTGTATTCAGGGATTCATCTTCGAATCTGGATGAGAACGTTGCAGTTGCTACTGGCTTCATTAAAACCTGTGTGGATGAATGTGTGCCTACAAAGACTTACTGTACATTCCCGAATCAAAAGCCGTGGATGAATCAGGAGGTATGTCGTCTGCTGGAGGCTAGATCTGTGGCATTCAAATCTGGTGACCCAGGTCTGCACCAGAAAACCAGGTACGACTTGCGGAGGGCTACTTCAAGGGCAAAGAGATCATTTTGAATAAGGTTGGAGGCAACATCGGATGTACGACATCTCTGGCAAAGTTTGCAAGACATTACTTCCTACAAAGTGAAACCCAATAGCATGAATGGCAGTGATGCTTCACTACCGGATGAACTCAACACCTTCTATGCTCACTCTGAAGGGGAGAATATAACTGTAGCTGTGAAGATCCCCACTACACCTAATGACCCTGTGATCTCTGTCTCAGAGACCGATGTTAGGCTGTCTTTAAAGAGAGTGAACCCTCACAAGGTGGAAGGTCCTGATGGAGTACCTGGTAAGGCTCTGAAAACCTGTGCCAACCAACTGGCAGGAGTATTCAAGGACATTTTCAACCTCTCACTGCTATGGATGGAAGTTCCCACTTGCTTCAAAAAGGCAACAATTATACCAGTGCCTCAGAAGAACAATGTGAGTTGCCTCAATGACTATTGCCCAGCAGCACTCACACCTACAGTGATGAAGTGCTTTGAGAGGTTGGTCATGTCTAGACCGAACTCCTGCCACAGCAAAGACCTGGACCCATTGCAATTTGCCTATAGTCACAATAGGTCAATGGCAGACACAATCTCAATGACTCTTCACACAGCCTTGAACAATACAAACACGTAGGTCAGGATGCTGTTCATCGACTACAGCTCAGCATTTAACATCATCATTCCCACAATCCTGATAGATAAGGAACAGAACTTGGGCCTCTGTACCTCCCTCTGAAATTGGATCCTCGACTGTCTAACCGGAAGAGTACTATGATAAAAGCTCCTCCTCACTGACAATCAACACTGGTGCAGCTCAGGGGTGTGTGCTTAGCCCACTGCTCTACTCTCTCTATACCCATGACTGAGTAGCTAGGCATAACTCAAATACCATCTATAAATTTGCTGATGATACATCCATTGTTGGTAGAATCTCAGATGGAGATGAGAGGGCGTACAGGAACAAAATATGCCAAATCGAGTGGTGTCACAACAACAACCATGTACTTAATGTCAGTAAGACCAAAGAGCTGATTGTGGACTTCAGGAAGGGTAAGACGAAGGAACACATACCAATCCTCATAAGGGATCAGAAGTGGAGAGAGTGAGCAGTTTCAAGTTCCTGACTGTCAAGATCTCTGAGGACCTAATCTGGTCCCAATTTATCAATGCAGCTATAAAGAAACAAGAGAGTGATTATCCTTCATTAGGAGTTTGAAGGGATTTGGTATGTCAACAAAAACACTCAAAAACTTCTATAGATGTACCGAGGAGAGCATTCTGACAGGCTGCATCACTGTCTGGTATTGGGGGGGGGGGGGGGGGGGTACTGCACAGGACCGAGAAAAGCTTCAGAGGGTCGTAAATTTAGTTAGCTCCATCTTGGGTACTAGCCTACAAATCCTACCCCAGGCATCTTCAAGAGCGGTGTCTCAGAAAGGCAGCACCCATTATTAAGGACCTCCAGCACCCAGGGCATGCCCTTTTCTCACTGTTACCATCAGGTAGGAGGTACAGAAGCCTGAAGGCACACACTCAGTGATTCAGGAACAGCTTCTTGCCCTCTGCCATCCGATTCCTAAGTGAACATTGAACCCATGAGCACTACCTCACTTTTTTAAATATATATGATTTCTGTTTTTGCACGATTTTTAACCTATTCAATATATGTATACTATAATCGATTTATTTATTTATTTATTTATTTATTTATTTGTTTGTTTGTTTGTTTGTTTGTTTGTTTGTTTTTCTTCTATATTATGCATTGCATTGAACTGCTGCTGCTAAGTTAACAAATTTCACGTTACCTGCCGGTGATAATAAACCTGATTCTGACCGTGGGAAGGACAGATTGAAACCCGGTGATGATAGGATTCTAAGGTAGTGTGAGTGAAAGGGGAGCTCTAGCTACTCTTGCCTTTGTCTTTCCTGGAGTAAAGGTCAAGGTTTTAGGAGATCCTGTTGGAGTAACCTGGACAACTAGCTGGAGTGAACAGACTGTGGCCAAGTTGTGCTTATGGTAGAAGGAGGGAAAATCTAAAGCATTTTCAAGAAGTTTGTGTTCAATGGGGTAAAATGGAGCACCACTTGCCATTTCAGGTTGGCATTTATAGGAATTTGTGTTACTGTATGTAAACAAAGATGATGAAAAGGCCAGTCAATGGTAAGTAGAGTATAAAGTTATCCATATAGCTTTGTTGGTGGCTTTGCTCCTCTAAAACAACCACCCTGCACAATTGCGAGTTACCCTGCAATTGCCCTTTTGGTCTCTGCCTTCTAATTTTGCAACTTTGATTCAATGAGCTATTTTTCACTGCTTTAAACATGGCAAGAGTCTGAAATCCAATAACTGGACAGCCTATTATTGCAATCCATTAGTTACCTACCCAAAAGTCATAATAAGCACCACGAAGCTTCCTTTGTGGGGTCCAGCCTTACCTACTGCCTGTTACACCACGGGTGTTTAGGGCAGCAATGAAGGTCCTCCATCTCTGGCAGAGTTCAGAACTTCCTTTTTGGTGTCTGGAGCTTCTCAGTCATACAGGTCCTGGGTGGAGACTCGGGAATACCGTCACATTCAGATGTAGAAGGATTCTTCATTGCTGTTTCCATAACAATTTTGTTTTCCCAGTCACGGTTGTCAGCATTGAGCTGAACCCTTGAACCTGGAAGACCACTGGACCACTCTTACTCTGGTTCTACCCTTTGACCTGTTTGGTAGTTAACCTATTTGACCTGTTTGGCCTTGACTCCAGCCAGCATAGATCTCCAGGTCACTGAGGCAAGCAAGCCTCCAAACCACGACCAGGTTCTGATCCTCTTGGAGAAGGCTTTGTATTTACTGTTTTGTAAATCGTCATGGACTTCTGGTGTAGTTTTGTGAATAAGCAAATCCTGAATTCTGAGAGACACATTTCCCCTTTAACACAGAGCTCTCACACACACACACACGGATGGATGAGACACTTAAAGCAATGTTGTCAATTCTGATGTTGTTTTATAACAGTAATTTGCATAACAGATTATTGATATAATGGCTTCATTATGTTGTCAAAGAATGCTCCATAGGAATGGTAAAATACACCAGAATGAATACATTTAGAAGATGAGTTAGCTGCACTAAATGTAACAAAACGAAAACAAAATGTCCTATAACATATTTTAGGCACAGTCACACCTAGCTTAGAAGCTTTTCTGTCATCCGGCAAATGTGGCGGAGTATCAATCGTTTCCTCACCTCAAAGTGAATATGAAGAACAAACAGAATTCTCCGTGAATATCCACACAGAATTCTCACACTGCAGTCTGCTTTCTTGAATGCCACGTTGTTGAAAGCGCATCCCCTTCATTCTAATCATGTTTGTCATTTTGGGTAAATATTAAAAAGCCTTGGCTCCATTTAAAGATCAGAGTGAAGTTTTCTAAGCATTTTGAACAATCGTCCTCCCCCAATAAGCATGTGCACAAATCAAGTGACTTGATTGCACACTGAACTGCAGTTTGTGGAATCTTACTGTAAACAATATCAGACAATACACTGTGAACCTGCAGAACACTGTGGCTGCACTTCAAAATGATCATCTGCTGTGAGCAAGTTATTTGAGGCTTCATAAATACAGGTCATTGAGCACATCTACATGAAACGCTGCCGCAGGAAAGCAACATCCATCACCCATCAGGGACACCCACCACCCAGGACATGCTCTCTTCTTGCTGCAGCCAACAGGAAGAATGTACAAGAGCCTCAGAACTCACACCACCAGGTTAGAAGCAGTTGTTAACCTTCAACCATCAGGCTCTTGTAACTTCACTTGCCCCATCATTGAAATGTACCCACAACCAATGGAGTTACAATCAAGGTCTCTTCATCTCATGTTCTCAATATTTATTGTTTATTTATTTATATTACTGGGTTTTTTTCTTTTTGCGTTCCAGAGTTTGTTGTTTTCTCCCCTCTGGTTGGACACCCTAGTTTTCTGGTCATTCATTGATTCCGTGGAGAGCATTCTGACAGGCTGCAAGGGGGAGGGGGTTACTGCACAGGACTGAAAGAAGCCGCAGAAGGTTGTAAATCTAGTTGGCTGCTTCTTGGGCACTAGCCTACAAAGTACCCAGGACACCTTCAAGGAGCAGCGTCTCAGAAAGGCAGCGTCCATTATTAAGGACCTCCAGCACCCAGGGCATACCCTTTTCTCATTGTTACCATCAGGTAGGAGGTACGGAAGCCTGAAGGCGCACACTCAGCGATTCAGGAACAGCTTCTTCCCCTCTGCCATCCGTTTCCTAAATGGACATTGAACCCGTGAGCACTACCTCACTTTTTTAATATAGTTATTTCTGGTTTTTGCACGATTTTTAATCTATTCAACATACAGATACTGTAATTGATTTACTTATTTATTATTATTATTTTATTGTTTTTCTTCTAGATTATGTATTGCATTGAACTGCTGCTGCTAAGTTAACAAATTTCACAGCACATGCCGGTGATAATAAACCTGATTCGGATCCTATTATAGTTGTTACTGTATAGATTTTTTGAGTCTGACAGAAGAAAATGAATCTCAGAGTTGTATGTCGTGACATATATGTGTGTTGATAATAAAATTTACTTTGGGTTTTGAAGATTCCATCTCATCCATGTTAATGGTAACCTGACAATTGCGTTCCATGGAAGTGGCCTATGGAGTTGTGAAAAGCTCGTGCGTTTAGGGGCAAGGGCGCTGACCCTTCACTTAGACACAGTGGAAATGGAAGTGTTTTACTCTGAATCTAGTATTCTCTCTAGCATCAAAGGGTCAAATGTTAGACATGTTCCATCATTTAGTTTGTCACCCCTCACCCAGATGAAAACATAATATTTTTCAAAAAAAAAATCCCTCATTGCCGGATTTTGTGCTTCACAAAGTGGCATTTGATAACATGGGAAGGAAAAGATGATTCTGTTTGACATTTTGTTGTCTGATTGGCAGCCCTGTAGAAACCTGATGGCTAAAAACGCATCAACACAACAATCCTCCACAAGCATGACAATGGGATAAGACTTCAACAACTAACTCAATTCACATACTATTACAGAAACCACTGTCACACCGAGTAAACATCACAACGGCACTAAACAGATTGAACAAATCTTTATTGATACCGTGCGGAGTCAGCCCTCCGGCCCTTGAAGTCAAGCTGCCCCAGCAGCTCCGCAGCGCTGATTAACCGGAACCTAATCATCGGACAATTTACGGTGATCAATTAGCCTACTCAGTACATGCTTGGACTGTGGAATGAAACCGGAGCACCCAGGGAAAAATCCGTGCATTCCATGGGGAGGACATACAGAGAATCCTTACGGAATGGTGCCGGAGTTGAACTCTGAACTCTGAACTCTGGAACACCACAAGCTGTAATAATGTCATGCTAACTGCAATGCCACTATAGCACTCGTAACAGAGAACCAAGGATCATAAAACCCTGGAGCTCTGGTTTCCTTCCACATTCCAAAGACATACTGTTTAAGAGGTTAATTGGTCATTGTAAGTTGTCATGTGACTAGACTAGGAGCCAAAGACTGGGCATAGCACCTCAAAGGGAGCCAAGACCCCAAGACTCCAAGTACGTATATATATATCACTACTTTTTCGTATTTACGTTCTGTAACATGAGGGAACTTAAGAGGGTGAAGAATAAATTTAAAGGAAAAATGAATATTTAATGAGTTCTAGAAGTCTCCTACTGAGTGATTAGTTATAAATAAATGGTAGACTGAAGAGCACAAGGATTTTTTTCTGTCAAGTTAAACTATTGCAGAGTGAAAGGGAATCACTACAAATTTTGTGACAGACTAGTTTACCTCAGGAGAACATAAAAATGATTCCAAATACTATACAATCATTCAGTTTAATGAAAATTACCCAATAATGTGAACTGACATATCCAGCAGATATGAGATTGTACAATTAAAGGAGATAAACTTGAAGTTTGAGCCATTTGATTATTCAACTTGTCAGGAATATTGTAAGGCACACTATATTATTGATGATGTTTCATTCACCTCCATGCCTTCCCACAGGGTCAGCTTTTATATTCAACTTTCAGATTTATTTCTTCAATATTTCATTGCTTGTTTGTTATTTTCTCTGCTCTTTAACTGCACTCTCACAAATATATTCTTTATGTTTGTCAGGGGGACATATTATATTTGAAGGATTCCCACCCATCAGCTGATCCATCACTAATTGAAACTCAGCTAGTTTTCAGTAAATTAGGAGGGAAGTCTGCAGGGAACGACTGTATAATGTTTAAGCTGTTCTATTAGCAATCCAGACGCCTGATCTAAAGACCCTGATATATGAGTTTAAATCCCACCAAAGCAGCTGGGGAATTTATGAAGTCTGGAATTAAAACTCTGGTATCAGTAATGATGCCCATGAAACTACCAGATTGTTGTAAAAATCCATCTGGTTTGTTATTGTCATTTAAGGAATAAAAATCTGCTACACTTACGCAGGCTGGTCTCTATGTTGCTCCAAGCCATCAGCAATGGCTATCTTTTAATTACCTTTTACAATTGCATAAAATCTACTTTGTTATGCTAAACCACTGGGACAATATTAAAACCTCCTGGAATGATCAGTCTCTCAGGTTCTACGAGTCCATGGTGGCCAGTGCTATCATGTTTGCTGTTGTGTGCTGGGGCAGCAGGCTGAGGGTAGCAGAAACCAACAGAATCAACAAACTCATTCGTAAGGCCAGTGATGTTGTGGGGGTGGAACTGGACTCTCTGACTGTGGCGTCTGAAAAGAGGATGCTGTCCAAGTTGCATGTCATCTTGGACAATGTCTCCCATCCACTCCATAATGTACAGATTAGGCACAGGAGTACATTCAGCCAGAGACTCATTCCACCGAGATGTAACACTGAGCGTCATAGGAAGCCATTCCTACCTGTGGCCATCAAACTTTACAACTCCCCCCTCAGAGTGTCAGACACCTGAGCCAATAGGCTGGTCCTGGACTTATTTCCACTTGGCATGATTAACATTATTATTTAATTATTTATGGCTTTATATTGCTACATTTCTTCACTATTCGTGGTGCGGCTGTAATGAAACCCAATTTCCCTGGGGATCAATAAAGTGTGTCTGTCTGTCTATCATACACATCATTCCCTGAGCAGTTTAATTTGTACTTATTTGAGCAGATCTCTGACAGGAATCACAGGTCTGGTTGGTAAGAGCCAGCACAGAATGTTCCCTTAGTGGACAGAAAGCCCTGCCCACAGTCAGACTTCAATAGCTGTCCAAGTCACACCGCTTGCTTACCAAGTTTCAGCAAGTTTGAACATTTGTGTGCCTCTGACATTTGCAGTTATTTAAACGTTATTAAAAATGAATCATACCACTACACTTCCTAAAATGTTTTTTCAAAAGATGTGTAAAAGTTTACAGCAATAATAAACGTATTAGTACAAATAACTTTAAATGAACTAAATTAACACACAACACTAATAAACACATAAGTACAGATAAATTTAAGCTGACTCAATTAACTGAAATGTAAATAACCTGCTGGGAAATTGCAAAAATTACTCCACCTCATGTAGCCAAATGTTGGAAGATGGGCAGAAAGTTGCCAGATAAACCATCTTTGGAAGTACAAAGGCACTGTACTTGCTTCCTAATAAATACCTGGACCTCCTGATAGTTACCTGACTCTCTGACGATACAGCCAGTGTTGGCCGAAGCTCAGATGGAGATGAGAGGACATACAGGGAGCGAGATATACTAGCTAGTTGAGTGGTGTTGCAGGAACAACCTTGTACTCATTGCCGGTAAGATGAAAGAGCTGATTGTGGAATTCAGGAAGAGTAAGATGAAGGAACACGAACCAATCCTCATCGAGGGATCAAAAGTGGAGAGAGTGAGCAAAATTTTATGTTCCTGGGTGTCGAGATCTCTGAGGATCTAACCTGGTCCCAACATATCAATGCAACAATGAAGAAGACAAGACAGCAGCTATAGTTCATTTGGAGTTTGAAGAGATTTGGTTTGTCCCTAAGACTCTTGAAAACTTCTATAGATGTACCGTGGAGAGAATACTGACGGGCTGCATCACTCTCTGGTATGGGAGGTGGAGGTGGGTGAATACTGCACAACATTGAAAGAAGCTTCAGGAAGTTGTAAAATTATTCAGCTCCATCTCGGGTACTAGCCTCCGTGGTATCCAAGACATCTTCAAGCAGTGGTGCCATCCATTATTAAGGACCCCATCACCCAGAACATGCCCTCTTCTCATTGTTACCATCAGGAAAGAGGTACAGAAGCCTGAAGGCACACACTCAGTGATTCAGGAACAGCTTCTTCCCCTCTGCCATCCGATTCCTAAATGGACATTGAACCCATGAATGCCACCTCACTTTTTAAAATATATTTTATTTCTGTTGTGCACTATTTTTAATGTAACTATTTAATATACACATATATATATATATAGTTACTACAATTGGTTTACTTGTTTTTCTCTTTCTATATTATCATGTATTGCATTGTACTGCTGCCGCTAAGTTAAAAAATTTCACAACACATGCCAGTGATAATAAACCTGATTCTGCTGTCGACCTCCCTAAGTTTCCTGACACCTGATGAGAAAAGTACAAGCAGAGTGTATTGAATGACTGAACAGCTTTCCTCCACTGTGGCTCTGAGACAGTTCTCCATACAGCGTCAAATAGATATTGGATTCTACAACCCTTGGCCTGTGACATCTGTTACAGAATATCGTACCTTATCACTTGTGTACAAGTGGAATGAATTAATCCTCCATCACACGAGGTGAATAACAATGTGATGGAAACTGCAACCTCCCAGTCAGACAGACAATAACATAAAACTGCCTCAACATAATCTCGAAACACCTCTGATGTTTGCAGCCCACTCGGGTTCTTTGCAAATCAGACAAGTGACCTTATAATGCTTTTCTAGCCCTGGTAGTCCTTGAGAACCAACTGGAGTATTTGAGATTGAAGTTGGTAGAAGCATCAAGAACTGGGAAACTGAGATGCAAATCAACCTTAACTATGCACGTGGTAAGGCAGGCTGAAGAGCTAAATAGCTAAATATTAAGGTCATCTGCTCACAGCCACTGTCATGAACTAATACTGAAATTTTCATTGCTTCCCCACTACAACCTAACCAGGGAACTTGTACAGCATTTTTTCCTACAACTTTGGTTGAAGAAGTTGGAACCAACTGTTGAAAGAGTTAGAGTCATAGAGAAGAACACCCAGAAGCAGGCCCTTTGGCCCATCTAGTCCATGCCAAAAGCATTTAAACTGCCTACTCCCAATGACCTATACTGACCTACAAGGACCATAACCCTCCATATCCATATCCAAATTTCTCTTAAATGAACCACTTGCACTGGCAGCTCATTCCACACTCCCATGACCCTCTAAGTGAAGAAGTTTCCCCTCATGTTCCTGTTAACCTTCTCATCTTTTACCATTAAGCCATGACCTCTGGTTGTTACTGGGCAAACCTAACTCAGCTTTGTAGAGCACTACTCAGGGCTAGAGCCTCATTCAGATAATTTCCATAGTTACCTTCCTCTTCTCCTCTGGGGTTTCTCTCCTGTTACATACCCCGTAACTGGATGTCTAACCAGCAGAGAAAGAAGAATCCGTTGGAGTCTGGTGGTACCAAACTAAAGGTGTTTATTAATAAAAATAAGCAAAACCATACCAATAATGCAAATATGCATATAAAACAAGTTAGCAGTAATAAACCTAAAAGTGTAGGAATAATAATAATCAATAATAAACAAGCTCTATCGACGTCTAGGGGTAAATAAGTTGTCATAGAAAAGTATAAAGTTCAGTTCATGAGTGCTGATGTAGTTATGGTTGTTGTATTGCAATCATTGGAGAGAGAGAGAGAGCGAGCGAGAGGTAACAGCTACAGCAGCCAAACCTTCCTTTGCTTTCTTAATCCGTCATATCTTTGTGGTCATTCAGTTATGACCTCTCCGTCCTGCTGCTAGACCGTTCTTCTGTGGTGGACTCGTCACTGGCATGAGTGGACACACACACAAGTGCCCACCGGCCCTGCTTTTACACTGATAGCCTTAATGACTGACCTCCTGGTTTGGTCTTCAAAGCCCCCACCTTTCTTGTGGGTTCCAAACACTCAATCAGTGTCCACTGGCATGTCTGGAGGGTGTCTCTCCAGACCTGTCTTTTATCCCTACTCACAGGGTCTCAGCTATCAATCAATTTTGAATAACTGTGTCCATCAAATCAGGCCACTCCTTCCTCAGTCCACTGAGGAATGTTATTGAGCAAACTATTGTCCTTGCAGCGAAACAGCAAATAATTCAAAAAGGTGTCACAATATCATTAATCAGCAATTTCCCCCTCTCTCTTATGTGTCGCAGATGTTCTTGCCTGTTTTTTGTCTCTCTTTCTCATGGTCAACATAGCAACAGTAATAGTTCGTGTTTCTCAGGAGGGGGATGGTTAACTCTGTACCCCGTTGTCCATCAGGTCTGTTCATCACTCATAACACTCCCATCCTTCTGGGAATTTTCACCAGGGGGATAATTAACTAATAAAGCACATGACTGAATTACAGAGTTTAACAAAATACAGAAGTTGTCTTAACGTCAAGAATAATACAGATACATGTTCAAATTAACATCTAGATAAACAATCAGCAATAACATTATCACTCCCTTTTACATGTTGTATTTTTATATCGAATTCCTGTAACAACAGACTCCAATTTAATAACTGCCTACTTTTTATTTTTCATGTTAGCAAAAAAATACTAAAGGGGCTGTGTTCTTAGCTTAGGTGTATATTACAAAGTGTGAACCAATACATGTGTGATATAATGTAGTACATTACAGAAATTTGTGCAAAAAACAGTCAATCTTTCATGGTGTTTTTTTTTATCTTTCACATGCTTTGTCAAATTACCTCAAAACCAGATCCTGTTGTTCAAAGTGGCATTTGGTCAACCTTTGTCCCCTTTTCCACTTAACTCTCACGTGGTTAGCTTGCTCACCAGTGTGGAATAGGCCATCACAGACTCCTTTCACAGGAGCTATCTTATCACCAATGTTTTCCAAACTAAGCCCATTTGCTGAACTTCCACACAATTCGTTAATTTTAAGCAAGTCATTAACTTTATCTTCAGGATCTTTCATTCTATTTGTTTTCAGTTTAACAGCAGCAGATGATCCCTCTTGGTCAAAACAACATTTCAAGTTCTGCCTCTCCAAATCACGTACTTGAATAACATCAGCAAGTCGTTTATCTTTAAATTTCCAAACAAACTGTAATTGATTCACAGGCACCTTGTTAACAAACCACTGTTCAGTTAATGGTCCCTTCCCTTTGGTCAACAGTTCTGACACCACACTCGACTTTAAATGTTCTTTATTCAATTTAGGAACAATACCTTTTCCTTCTCCTTCAATAATATTCACATCACCAGCTTTCATCTCATCATTAATTTTTAACACACCTTCTAACACAAACAACTGAGAATTCTCACTTTCCACTGGTACCAAGGTTAACCCTTTCTTCATTGAACCAAGTCCATCTGACCTAAAAGAACTGCATTCCTTTTCAACTAAGTCAGATACCTCAGACTTTTCCTGAGATTCAATACTAGGTTCAGTACCCTGTGCATCCACACCCTGAACACCCTGAACACACGCAAACGAGAGATCTACCTCTTCCAGGCTTTCAATACCAGTCCCCTTTCTAATTTCTAGATTCTAAGTTCCCCTGATCCTCCCAGTTACTCTCTGGGCAACTCACATCTGGAGTAAACTCAACCCTGCGGGTTAAAACAACCTCGTCTGCTAACCCAGCAGACTCCCCCAAGGTAGCGGCATCCTTTTCATCTCGGACAGCCCTTACATCATTATCAGGAACACATTTAAATTCTTCAACTGCAAACAGTTCCGTCAAGCCAGACAGATCATCCATGTCCAACCCTGGACCTTCTAACTGCCATATCTGTTTCTCATCTTTACTCCGTACCGCTATAAATTCCCTCCTGACTAAGGGTGGATCTACCTCCTTTCCTTTACTCTCTTTAGATCTACTATCCTTTTCCCTCTCATCCAGTAACCCCTTTTCACACAAGGTCGGCAAAAATGTCGCTGCTAAATTAACACTGGACTCATTTAAACTGGTTCCTTTCTCAGCCGCCTTTCTAGACATGCTGCGAGTGATTACGCATGCGGGATAAATCTTGGAATCTATGGACTGGTGCTCAGCACTCACAGGCTTGCTTGTCAGCTTCACTGCTGAACACACGTCACCACCAGCCAGATCGTTACCAAGTAGGATGTCCACGCCGTCCATCAGTAGTTTCAACCTCACCCCTATTTCGACTGGTCCAGATACCAGGTCACATTTCAGAAACATCCTGTGCAAAGGTACGGCCTCTATCCCTTTTCCGATACCTCTTAACACAGCCTCCCCAGTCTGGGTCTCAGAACCAAAAATCTAATACCTTCCTTAAAATCAATGACTGACCAGCCCCAGTATCTCTCCAGATCAACACTAGAACTGGGGTTTCTCCTTCCTTCACAAACACCGTCCCTTCCGAGATAAACTTCTCACGCCCCTTTTGTGCTCTATCTACCTTTGCCTTCCTCATCGGTCTGCTGACCGACTCAATGCAAACTGTAGGGATTGCTGTTTTCCCTTTTCCTGTCTCCTTCTACGGAACAAAGCACTTAGATGCTATATGACCAGCTTTCCCACAATTATAACAGGTAAAGCTTCCTGCCAGCCTGCTTTTCCTCCTCCTCACCTTTTCCATTAGCTCCTGGCTTATTCTCTGCCATAGTCAGTGGGCTTTCTCTACCATCCCTACTGCCTCTCTGGTAGCTCTTATTTGAGGAAAACTTTGACTTGTGGGTTAAGGCATATTCGTCTGCTAACTTGGCAGTCACAGACTGAGTCTCTGTCTCCTTCTCATCCAAGTACGTCGTCATACTCTCAGGGATACAACTTTTAAATTGCTCCATCAGTATTAACTGTAACAGGTTATCATACTCTTCATCAACCCCTTTTGAGGCGCACCAATGCTCACAATATATTTGAATCTCATGGGCAAACTCTAAATACGTGTGGTTCCACAGCTTTCTCAAGTTCCGGAACTTCTGCCGGTATGCCTCTGGCACCAACTCGTAACTCCTCAGTACAGCCCTTTTTACTTCCTCATAATTCTTAGACTCATCCATAGACAATGTCGAATACACTTACTGAGCCTTCCCCCTAAGTACGCTCTGTACCAGAACAGCCCGCTTTCTCTCAGGCCAGTTCTGATTCACAGCCACTTTCTCAAAATGGAGGAAGAACTTATCAACATCCATCGCCTCCAATGGAGGTACCAACTGGATCTCCCGACCAATCTTGAACCCCTCATTTGGGTCTGCCGCCCTGTCTCTTCCCTGCTGTACCTTTAACTTCTCTATTTCCAGCGCATGCTGCCTCTCTTTCTCCCTTTCCTCCATCTGCCTTTCAGCTTCCTCTTTCCTCCTTTCAGCATCCTCTCTTCATCCTGCAGCTTCTCTCTCTGCTTCCAGTTGCCTCATCTGAAGTTCATGCTGCCTCTTCTTCTCCTTCTCAACCAACCTTAATTTTTCTATCTCTAGCTGAACCTCCCCCTCGGCTGGTTTTCTCTCAGGGAACAGGTCCGATACATCTGGTGTGAACACACCCTTGGATACATCATGCATAGCTATTTCTCTCTGTAGATCCACCTTTCTCATCGACGATTTCACCTCTGGGAGCTCTAATCATTTTGCAACATTCACCAATTCAGCTTTCCTGGCAACCTCTAATGCCCCCGCAGTCGGGTCTTTTAAAAATTTGACAATGTCCATCCTGTTCTGGTTAATCTCACAACCAGATCAGATAAGGGACTTTTATCCCGATTCACCGGCCCCCTAATTTGGTAATCAAATCCCGGACGAGGCCACAATTTGTTACGTACCCCGTAACTGGATGTCTAACCAGCAGAGAAAGAAGAATCCGTTGGAGTCTGGTGGTACCAAACTAAAGGTGTTTATTAATAAAAATAAGCAAAACCATACCAATAATGCCAATATGCATATAAAACAAGTTAGCAGTAATAAACCTAAAAGTGTAGGAATAATAATAATCAATAATAAACAAGCTCTATCAATGTCTAGGGGTAAATAAATTGTCGTAGAAAAGTATAAAGTTCAGTTCAGTTCATGAGTGCTGATGTAGTTATGGTTGTTGTATTGCAATCATTGGAGAGAGAGAGAGAGCGAGCGAGAGGTAACAGCTACAGCAGCCAAACCTTCCTTTGCTTTCTTAATCCGTCATATCTTTGTGGTCATTTAGTTATGACCTCTCCGTCCTTCTGCTAGACCATTCTTCTGTGGTGGACTCATCACTGGCATGAGTGGACAGACACACAAGTCTCCACTGGCCCTGCTTTTACACTGATAGCCTTAATGACCGATCTCCTGGTTCAGTCTTCGAAGCCCCCACCTTTCTTGTGGGTTCCAAACACTCAATCAATGTCCACTGCTGTGTCTGGAGGGTGTCTCTCCAGACCTGTCTTTTATCCCCACTCGCCGGGTCTCAGCTATCAATCAATTTTGAATAACTGTGTCCATCAAATCAGGCCCTCCTTCAGTCCATTGAGGAATGTTATTGAGCAAATTATTGCCCTTGCAGTGAAACAGCAAATAATTAAAAAAGGAGTCACAATACAGTTAATCAGCAATTTCCCCCTCTCTCTTATCTGTCGCAGATGTTCTTGCCTGTTTTTTGTCTCTCTTTCTCATGGTCAACATAGCAACAGTAATAGTTTGTGTTTCTCAGGAGGGGGATGGTTAACTCTGTACCCCATTGTCCATCAGGTCTGTTCATCACTCATAACACTCCCAGCTATAGCTATTCACTGAAAACCCTGACATGCCCGTATCGAATTCCATGGCCTATCTTGCCACATTTACTCTCTGGCCACTACCCACCTTGGCGGCCATCCTGATCTTCAGGATCTTACCACAGAGCTCCAGTCTCAACCAACTACCATTCCCACCCCTCGCAACACAGCTGGGCCCAGTTTTCTGGTTGCTCCCTTGCTCTCAATGCGGAGGACTTAACTTTGCCAAGACACCATATTTACCTCCATGCACTCTGCAACATTCCAAAGAAGGGAGGTGAAGCATCTAAAGTCACCTAAGAAGTCTGCATCAACGTACATAGTTCTACTGAAACACTAAAGAACCCTTCAGCAAGTTTGTACTGTTGCTACTTAAGAGAGTGAAACAGAGAGTGAAACACTTGGCAGAGTGATGGCAGATAATGTTGGAAGTTTCAAAAGTATAAAGTTTATTATTTGCTGTGCACTTGAAACAAGAAGAGATGTTCCTGTGTGTGGACAATTGACATAGTTATGATCCTGGGAGGGAATAGAGTACAGAACACCTGGAACAAGAGGAAGGCATTTTTATTTTTATTATCATATCCGAGACACATGAAACATTTCCCAATTTTCTAGCATCACAGACAATGGATGGTGCGTCTCACAAAGGTATTGTAAATCCTTTGAAAGGATATTTATAGACAATAGACAGTAGGTGCAGGAGTAGGCCATTCGGCCCTTCTAGCCAGCACCGCCATTCACTGTGATCATGGCTGATCATACACAATCAGTACCCCGTTCCTGCCCTCTCCCCATATCCCTTGACCCCGCTATCTATGAGAGCTCTATCTAACTCTCTCTTGAATGCATCCAGAGGCTTGGCCTCCACTGCCTTCTGGGGCAAAGCATTCCACATATCCACCGCTCTCTGGGTGAAAAAGTTTTTCCGCATCTCTGTTCTAAATGGCCTGCCCCTTATTCTTAACACAGTGCCTTGAAAGAGCTTTTAAGTTACAAGTTTGGCATGTGTAATGAATAACTAGAATTAGTGATCACCTGATTAAACTAAACAATGGAAAAGAGATCCAATTTTAAGATACTTTCAGAAAGATTAATAGAGTTCAGGTGGAATTGTTTGACATAGATTATTTAAAATTTGAGGATCCATATTGAGTGGCCTCAACATTAAAACAAAATGAAGCAGCTTTGCCAAAGGTAAGATTCTGTAGTCTCAGTATTGACCAAGCAAAAGTCAGCAGCAATAATGTTCTTTGTCCATTGAGACATTCCATATAATTACAGAAAATAACATCAATGAGAAATCCTGGGGGGAAAAGGCCTGGAATTCAGCGGAATCTGGGACAATTTCCGTGGAAACTGTGCACAGCGAGGGTGACTCCACCCAATGGAATTCATCAAACACACAAGACATAGGGCTGCAGCATGGCATTAATCATTCAATCACTAAAAGTAAGTGGCTCGCCTGTGAGGGTGGTGATTGACATTACTACAGCATAGATCATTCTTTGATCAGTCTCAACACCCAAGAGCAACTGCTTACTACAACTGCAAAGGTAAGCTGAAACATTATTTTGTAAGTTCCCAGAAATGCAGCAAATGTTGTGCGAATTCACTTTGTAATTGAAGGGCGACCTGACAGAGATATAGAAAAATATGAGTGATAGAAAACCATCATCAACCCTATCCGAATGGTGTCAAGTTAGGAAAAGGGGAAGTACAGTGAGAGCTAGGTGTCCTTGTTCATCAGTCACTGAAAATAAGCATACAGGTACAGCAGGCAGTGAAGAAAGCTAATGGCATGTTGGCTTTCATAACAAGGGGAGTTGAGTATAGGAGCAAAGAGGTCCTTCTGCAGTTGTACAGGGCCCTGGTGAGAACACACCTGGAGTATTGTTTTCAGTTTTGGTCTCCAAATTTGAGGAAGGACATTCTTGCTATTGAGGGAGTGCAGCATAGGTTCACGAGGTTAATTCCCAGAATGGCGGGACTGTCATATGTTGAAAGATTGGAGCGACTGGGCTTGTATACACTGGAATTTAGAAGGATGAGAGGGAATCTGATTGAAACATATAAGATTATTAAAGGATTGAACATGCTAGAAGCAGGAATCATGTTCTCGATGTTGGGGGAGTCCAGAACCAGAGGCCACAGTTTAAGAATAAGGGGTAGGCCATTGAGAACGGAGTTCAGGAAAAACTTTTTCACCCAGAGAGTTGTGAATCTGTGGAATGCTCTGCCTCAGAAGGCAGTGGAGGCCAATTCTCTGGATGCTTTCAAGAAAGAGTTAGATAGAGCTCTTAAAGATAGTGAAGGGATATGGGGAGAAGGCAGGAATGGGGTACTGACTGTGGATGATCAGCCATGATCACAGTGAATGGCAGTGCTGGCTCAAAGGGCCAAATGGCCTACTCCTGCACCTATTGCCTAATGTCTATTAACCCAGTCTGTGTGTAGCTTCAGGTCAAGAGACAAGAGGTTGGAGGGGACATGAGAAGGAATTCTTTCACCCAAAGGGTGATTGGAATTTGGAGGGCATTGCCTGAAGTGTTGGTTGAATGGGTCCTTATCTGCTTGGCTGCCAGTGACGAGTGGTGTTCTGCAGGGGTCAGTGTTGAGATTGCTTCTTTCCATTTTACATGTCAATGATGTGGGTGATGGAACTGTTGGCTTTGTGGCCAAGTTTGCAGATGATACGAAGATAGGTGTTGAGAAAGCAGGGAGTCTGTAAAAAGTCTTAGACAGGTTAGGAAAAGTGGCGGAAGAAATATAGCATAGGGAAGTGTATGGTCGTGCATTGTGATGAGGAATAAAAGTGTAGATTATTTTCAAAGCAGGGAGAAAATTTAAAAAAATCCGAGTCCTCGAGTAGGATTTCCTAAGGGTTAACTTGCTGGTCGATTCAATGGTAAGTAAGGCAAGTAAAATGTTGGCATTCGATTTTTCGGGACCAGGATATAAAACCAAAGACGTAATCCTGAGGCTTTATAAGGCATTGGTCAGACCACTTTTGGAAGTATTGTGGGCAGTTTTGTCCCCTTATTGAAAAACAGATGTGTTGTCATTGGAGCTGGTTCTTGAGAATGATTCTGGACATGAAAGGGTTAACATATAAGCTGCATTTGATGGCTCTTGCTGAAGTGTAGAAGATTGAAGGGGATCTCATTGAAACCTATCAGATATTGAAAGGCTGCTGAGAGGATGTTTGCCTGTGGTGGGGCACAGCCTCAGACTGCAAGGACATCCCTTTAGAACAGAAATGATGAGGATTTTCATTAGCCAGACAGTAGTGAAACTGGAATATACAGACACATACAGCTGTAGAAGCCACGTCATTAGGTATATTTAAAGCAGAGGTTAATAAGTTCTTGATTAGTTAGAGTGTCAAAGCTTATGGGGAGAAGGCAGGAGAATGGTGTTTAGAAGGTTAAAGGAATGGTGGAGCAGACTCAACGGGCTGAATGGCCTAATTCTGCTCCTATGTCTGTCTTATAGTCTTAAAAATTTGCACAATACAAGGAGTGTTTTGAACAAAGCAGATGAGCTTAGAGCATGGATCAGTACTTGGAGCAATGATGTGGTAGCCATTACAGAGACTTGGATGGCTCAGGGGCAGGAATGGTTACTTCAAGTGCCAAGTTTTAGATGTTTCAGAAAGGACAGGGATGGAGGCAAAAGAGGTTTGAGCATGGCACTGTTGATCAGAGATAATATCACGGCTACAGAAAAAGATGGACGCCAAATCATTGGATTGTCGACGGAGGGATTGTCTACGGAGTCTCTGTGGGTAGAGGTTAGGAACAGGAAGGGGTCAATAACTTTACTGGGTGTTTTTTATAGGCTGCCTAATAGTAACAGGGATATCAAGGAGCAGATAGGGAAACAGATCCTGGAAAGGTGTAATAATAACAAAGTTGTTGTAATGGGAGATTTTAATTTCCCAAATATCGATTGGTATCTCCCTAGAGCATAGGGTTTAGATGGGGGGGAGCTTGTAGGTGTGTGCAAGAAAGCTTCTTGACACAATATGTAGATAAGTCTACAAGAGGAGAGAAGAAGAAGAATAGCACTTAACTTGGCAGTGGAGTTATCGGGGCACCATCATGACAGTGTTTCTGTAGCAAGCTGTTCCTGTTTATACAAGGCCAAGTTGCTAGCTTAACACTCAACCCGACTTGGATTCGAACTCGGGAACCTTCGCTCTGGAGTCCAGTGCTGATATTTTTGCACCACCAAGTGGGTCAACAAGAGGAGAGCCTGTACTTGATTTGGCATTGGGAAATGAACCTGGCTAGGTGACAGATCTCTCAGTGGGAGAGCATTTTGGAGATGGGGATCATAATTCTATCTCCTTTACAATAGCATTGGAGAGAGATAGGAACAGACAAGTTAGAAAAGTGTTTGATTCTAAGGCTATCAGGCAGGAAATTGGAAGGTTAAATTGGAAACAGATGTTTTCAGGGAAAAGTATGGAAGAAATGTGGCAAATATTCAGAGGATATTTGTGTAGAGTTGTGCACAGGTACTTTCCAATGAGACAGGGAAGTTATGGTAGGGTACAGGAACTGTGGTGTACAAAGGCTGTAATAAATCTAGTCAAAAAGAAAAGAAAAGCTTACAAAAGGTTCAGAGAGCTAGGTAATGTTAGAGATCTAGAAGATTATAAGGCTACTAGGAAGGAGCTTAAGAAGTAAATTAGGAGAGCCAGAAGGGAATATGAGAAGGCCTTGGCAGGCAGGATTAAGGAAACCCCCAGGCATTCTATAAGTATGCGTGGTGAACTACATATATCTGTCTGGATACACCCCCCCAGCTGACTGCTCCTGTGGCCCCTCCCACTGACTGTGGCTCCTCCCACAGACCCCGGTATAAAGGCGATTGAGGCCTGAGCCCAGCCCTCAGTCTCCAGGATGTAGTATGGTGGTCAAGTATTGCTTGTTCTTTCTTCCAGTCAATAAAAGCCGATATCTCACCTTCACGTCTCAGAGAGAGTCATTGATGGTGCATCAATATGTGAAGAGCAAAAAGATAAGATGTGAAAGAATAGGACCTATCAAGTGTGACCATGGTAAAGTGTGTATGGAACCGAAGGAAATAGCAGAGATACTTAATGAATACTTTACTTCAGTATTCACTACAGAAAAGGGTCTTGGTGATTGTAGTGATGACTTGCAGCTGACTGAAAAGTTTGAGCATGTAGATATTAAGAAAGAGGATGTGCTGGAGCTTTTGGAAAGCATCAAGTTGGTTAAGTCACCGGGACCAGATGAGCTGTACCCCAGGCTACTGTGGGAGGCGAGGGAGGAGATTGCAGAACCTCTGACAATGATCCTTGCATCATCAATGGGGACGGGAGAGGTTCTGGAGGATTGGAGGGTTGCGGATGTTGTTCCTTTATTCAAGAAAGGGAGTAGAGATAGCCCAGGAAATTATAGACCAATGAGTCTTACCTCAATAGTTGGTAAGTTGATGAAGAAGATCCTGAGAGGCAGGATTTATGAACATTTGGAGAGATATAATATGATTAGGAATAGTCAGCATGGCTTTGTCAAGGGCAGGTCGTGCCTTACGAGCCTGATTGAATTTTTTGAGGATGTGACTAAACACATTGATGAAGGAAGAGCAGTAGATGTAGTGGTTATGGATTTCAGCAAGGCATCTGATAAGGTACCCATGCAAGGCTTATTGAGAAAGTAAGGAGGCATGGGATCCAAGGGGACATTGCTTTGTGGATCCAGAACTGGCTTGTCCACAGAAGGCAAAGAGTGGTTGTAGATGGGTCATATTCTGCATGGAGGTCAGTCACCAGTAGGGTGCCTCAGGGATCTGTTCTGGGACCCTCACTCTTCATGATTTTTATAAATGACCTAGTTGAGGAAGTGGTGGGATGGGTTAGTAAGTTTGCTGATGACACAAAGGTTGGAGGTTTTGTGGATAGTGTAGAGGGCTTTCAGAGGTTACAGCAGGACATTGATATGATGCAAAACTGGGCTGAGAAGTGGCAGATGGAGTTCATCCCAGATAAGTGTGAAGTAGTTTATTTCAGTGTCAAATATGATGGCAGAATATAGTATTAATGGTAAGACTCTAGGCAGTGTAGAGGATCAGAATGATCTTGGGGTCTGAGTCCATAGGACACTCAAAGCAGCTGCGCAGGTTGACTTTGTGGTTAAGAAGGCATATGGTGTATTGGCCTTATTCAATCGTGGAATTGAATTTAAGAGCCGAGAGTTAATGTTGCAGCTGTATAGGACCCTGGTCAGACCCCACTTGGAGTACTGTGCTCAGTTCTGGTCGCCTCACTGCAGGAAGGATGTGGAAACCATAGAAAGGGTGCAGAGGAGACTTACAAAGATGTTGGTTGGATTGGGGAGCATGCCGTATGAGAATAGGTTGAGTGAACTCGGCCTTTTCTCTTGGAGCGACGGAGGATGAGAGGTGACCTGATAGAGGTGTTTATGATGATGAAAAGAGTTGATTGTGTGGATAGTTGGAGGCTTTTTTCCAGGGCTGAAATGGTTGCCAAAAGAGGACATAGGTTTAAGGTGCTGGGAAGTAGGTACAGATGAGATGTCAGAGGTAAGATTTTTACTCAGAGTAGTGAGTGCATGGAATGGGCTGCCGGCAATGTTGGTGAAGGCAGATACAATAGGGTCTTTTAAGGGACTTTTAGATAGGTACATGGAGCTTAGAAAAATAGAGGGCTATGGGTAAGCCTAGTAACTTCTAAGGTAGGGATATGTTCGGCACAGCATTGTGGGCTGAAGGGGGCCTGCATTGTGCTGTAGGTTTTCTATGTTTCCAACTTTGAGGAAATATCTTAATAAGCTTAATGGCCAAGGCCCATGGGCTAGTTAATGGAATTAATATTGATGGAACTAGACAGTTAACATAGACATGATAGACTACTTTTGTGCTCTGTGTCTATGACATGACTAAAGGGTCATTGGCGCACTATGCTATGGCCTGTAATATATCTATTAGAGTGCACAACAGTTTCTGGGCTATGTATAAAGATGTGATGAGCAAGTTTTCATTCTGTAAAGTGATCTTGAATTATTTCATAAAACAATGCTCTCCAATTAGAATGTAAGTGGCAACATTGTCAACGTTTGGCAGAGATGTACCAAGATGCAGTAAATAAGCCAACTTGAATGAAGTAAGGTTTCAGTCAACTGAAACACTTTGCCCACATAAAATGAATTATGTTCTTTATGTATGAACGTTGCACTCTCAGATTGATCACATTTAATCAGGTTTAGTTCTATTAATTCACTTTTAACAATTTGTTTCAATTTAGCCCTGGCTAATTTCCAGTCTCGGTTAATTCTCTTTTCCAGTTCAACAACAGATGTTGTATTAAATAAATTCAGTTTCACTGTTCAGTTTTTAAGTGAGGCAAATTCATAATTTCTTTCTTTTTTTTTGCCTTAGTGTTACTCGGGCTTTGTTCATCGATCTGCTTATTTCCTAAGGCTATATTCCATGAAGTGTCGATGAAAGAATTTCTATTGAAACCAGCCAAAGGATTCTCAGCAATAACTGCAGGATGGTGGCCGGTGAAAGAAGTTGCCTTTACACTGTCTCGCATCCTCAAAATATCCCAAGCTTTTACAGAGTTGTGGCTGTACTGTTAAAGAGAATGCCAGTATTTAGTTCTACATTGAGCAAAGATATCACAAACAGCAAATGATATTTTCCCTGTCACTATTACAAGTGATATTGCTTGTTTGAAGGAAAAATGTTAGTTTGGACATTATTATTTTTGCATTTTAATATGAAATTGTATCCGTCTACCCGTACAGTCATTTGTTGCAAGTGTTGTGATGTATTGATTTGCTTCTTTCACCTCAATTTCTCAGTTAAAGTATTATTTATGGCAATTGCCTAAGGGAGGAGATTAACTGAAATCATGTTGAAAATGATTCTGATACATGCACTATTGACTCGAGCGTAGGTCAGTAAAGAGCACAAGATCACTAACTGCCTTCATGAGTTGTGCTGGAGGAAATAAGTAGTATGCAAGCTCACACACATTTATAGTTTTTAAACAAAGTTTTCAAAAATACCGGGTAAGTATATACATCGCCAGCAAAGTTAGTCGGTTTCCTTCAGAGCATCATGACATTACTTTACCGTGCAAAATAAATGACATGTCTACACTACCACAGCATACATAACTTATACCCTAGTAAATAAATAACACGTCCTACAGTGAATAACCTTTCTGGTCTCCTACAAGTACAATTTCTCATAATAAATCAGTGAGCCACTCTTACCTGCTCAATTGTAGTAAGTTTTTCTTACTCTTCTTTAAGAACATAACCCTTACAAAGCCATTCGCAGAGAGCAGTCTTTCCCCTGCAGCAAAATTAAAGTCAAATATCTCCCTTTTCTCCCTAACCGCTCCTCCCCCTCCCCAACCAATCGCAGCCCTCCCTGTCCAACCACCTTCTGTAGCTCCGATGACTTGTTCATCTATTTCTATTCCTATTTCTGAAAAAAAAGTTTGTGCATCTTTTGTCTTTACGTTAACTTACGTTTGTAATGTACTGTGGTACTGCAACACATAAAGCTAACTTTCATGGGATTTAAATCCAGAGTAGGTATAACTTGAACAATAAGTCTCAACTTAGACCTAAAGTATTAACTTTTTCTCCTGTCTCTGCAGACTCTGCTTAGATTCTTGGAGAATGTCCAGCATTTACTGATTTTTTTTTTCAGAACCCCAACAACAATTCTGCAAAGTAACACAATGAGCAGCCGCACATAGAAGTCAACTGAAAGCAGGGTTGCAGTGTCAAATGGAATGTAGCCGTCAGTGCAGGAAACGCTCAGCCTGCCGTGCCACATCTGTGGGAAAAGAAACAGATGGAAGGCCAGTGATGGGAGAGAGAGCGAGGAAGGGATGGTAGGAGAAAGGGAATTTCTTTGATTGGGTGAAGCGAGAGCAGCTGAGGTGATAAACTATGAAATCACGTAACAGATTACTGAGAACAGTAAGAGAAAGGGGAAAAGGGAGCAGGAGAGAGACAGGCAGCAGACGGATAGAGAAAATAGAAAGGATGTGTAAAAACTGTGAAATTGACGTTGAAGAAAATGCCCACCAGATTAGGTAGTGTCAATGGAGAGAAAACACACAAAGTATACTGCAGATGTTGTGGTCAAATCAAAATGTACAAACATGCTGGACCTGACGAAGGGTCTCGGCCCGAAACGCTGACTGCTCATTTCAAAGGATGCTGCCTGACCTGCTGAGTTCATCCAGCTTGTTTATATTTGTCAATGGAGAGAGATGGCCAGTTCAGAAACAAAGAATGGGTATAAATCCCCATTCAATTCAATATGAGACCATAAGCAATCGGAGCAGTATTTTTCTATTCGCCCATCAAGTTTGCTCCACCGTTCAATTGTTGTTGATTTTCTTAAACACTCATCTCCCAGCACCTCCCTGTAATTCTTTAGCTCTCTGAGAGTTCTGCACCACACAACATACTCAGACCTTAGAGATACTGGTCCTTCCACCCAACGGGTGTAGACGGACCAGCAACCACCCTCTTATAGTAATTCCATTTTCCACCTCTCTGAGCTAGTCCAACCTTTCCCCTTCCTTGTGGTGCTCTGATCACTAAGGACAAACTCTGCTGTTGTCTTCAAAGCTGCCAACAAGGGTGGTGCTGTTGTAGCTTGGCAAACTGATCCATACCTTGCAGAGGCAAAATGCCAGTCCTCAGACACTCCCTCATACCTCCTGCTGGATCATCAGGCCGATCATGGACCTCACATCCATAGGCAATCTCCCTTCCTTATGCTCTTCCTTCCCATGTACTCCCTGTCTATGCCCTGAAAAAAATCCACAACTGGTGTGTCCAAGGCTAACCCATTATCCCAGTCTGCCCTTAGAACAATGTGTTGTGATGGGGTGGAGATAGGTCTCTACCAAAGGAGGTTCAAGGCCCTTCTTTTCTCTGCTGGCCTGCAGGTCACCCTTGGGCAAGATGTAGCACCTGCTTAGCATTCCCCACCCCCCAAATCAGGGTCATGTGAAGCCATGGGAGCAGGTTATGGATGGTCAGATGAGCAGCGGGTGCACATCACAAGTCCTGGTTATGCACCATTGACGCCAGGCAGACAATCTCTGAAGAGTATTGATAATGGCTGGGGTCACCTGTCTTGTAAAGACGCCGAAAAAAAAGCGCGATCTCATTCCATGTCATCCCGCGGATTTCCATGGCTCGTTACTTCAAAGTTCAAAGTAAATGTTTTACCGAAGTACATATATATCACCACATACAATCCTGAGATTGATTTTCCTGGAGGAATACTCAGCAAATCTATAGGATCTGCAGGATCAATGAAAGTTCATCTGTGTGCAGAAGACAACAGACTGTAACCACAAATGTAAGTAAGCGGCAACAAATACGAAGGAGAGGTAATGAGATAAAGAGTTCTTAAAGTGAGATAATTGGTTGTTGAAACATCTCAATGATGGGAAAGTGAATGTAGTTATTCCCTTTTGATTTGTTTTTTTTTAAATGCTCCTTTTCCTTTTAAGCTGTGTAGCTTTTATAAACTTTCCTTTAAACAATTGGAAAGGACGATGGGGCAGAACTACATGAATCGTTCCTGTAAGTCATTAACTAATGAGACCTCCTCCTTTAACCAGAAGAGGAAGGGCTGAACACGCCGTGTAAGGTTTCAATTGTTTCTTTAAACAGGTGAGGATCACCTTTGGAACAACACGGATGTGAGCAGCTCGGCAAGAGCCCGACAGTTGATAGCTCGCTTGTTTGTGACAGGGTCAGTGCCAGCGAGCATCAATGATTAAGCGGTTTGTCGGGTCTTGGAACATGACAGCTGACAATGGAATTCGCGGGGAAAGCGATCGTGTCGGCTGCTCTCGTGGTCACCCTGACTTTAATTTACAAGTACTATAAAGCAAGATCTGCCAATGCTACTCGAAGGCGAAATGCCGACTGCCAAGGCTCGTCGGAGTCTCCGGAGCAGAGCAACGCAGACGCACGGCCAAGTTCTCAAAGGCTCAGCAGGCGGGAGGGTGGCAGTGACCCCACAAGGCAGGACGGTGAGAGTGAACGGAGCCCCGAGAAAGCCGGCGTGAAGACCGGGTCCCCGAATAACGCGGCCGGCGCCCGTTGCGCAGACAGGAAGAGTCTCCGAATTGCAGGTGAGCGGAACGGTGGGAGTGGGACTGTCGGAAGCAACAGGCAGCCAGGTGAGCCCGGGGCGACGAGGGGTCACCTGGCCGAGTCAAGGGGTAAAGATCTTGCTCCAAACACTGCCACAGTTGCTACCTGCGAAGCGTGTGAGGTCAGAAACTTCCAAGCTAAGGAAAGTAATAAATTAAATTCCACCCAGGGTTCAGGAACAGAGAAGGTGGAGAGCAAAAGCGACGGAACTGTACAAATTGCTGGAGAGGAGGATTATTTGAACGGTATCAGTCCTCAAACATGTGCTGAACAAGGATTGGATGCGTATTGTATCGGGGAGTCTCAACTGGGTCAGAATATTAGTTCCTTTGATGTTGTAAGTGCTGACCGTGACTCTGAAAATATAACCCTGTCTGCAAATGTCACTGAATCCTTCCAAGATCTTATCATTTCACCCACATCTGAGGTGGCTAAAAGCAGTCAGTATCAACCTGTAAACCGTCAGCCAACTGAACTCTTAGAAAATGAGACACCGGAGCGTCTCAACAGCAACAGGCAGTCAGCAAGAAGGGCAGGGGAACATGAAAATAACTCCAGTGCCTGTAAGAAATCCCCTGAAATCAAAATTCAGAGATCTAATACCCCCTGTGTTCAGTCTGTATATCAGGTCAAATATGAAAAGGCCCAAACTGGCAACGGATCAGAAGGTGGCCTAAGTATTTTGCTGCCCTGCATGGAAGTGAATCATAAGATCATTTCAACTTCAGAAATGACAACAGAGGCAAATGAGTATCAGGACAGAAACCACACCTGTTCCATTGCTCAAATTACCACCGATCAAGTTCCCCTTGACAACCTCAACAGCTCATCTTTCCAGAAGGAGATGAGAGACCAGCAGGAAGTTTATTGTTCTCTGAGTTCAATTCAGGATGATATGGATTTGGCTGTCAAACCAAAGGCATTCTGTTCGTTGTTATCTGGCTTGGGTCCAGATGAACATCCAGAAACTGCCAGTATTTCTTCCTGTTCATCTGAGTCTGACATCAATATAAGAGCAATCTCCAGAAAGCACAGTATATCGGCCATTGCTGACACCCCAGCATTTCTAATTGACCTCCAGACAGACACACAGGTTTCTTCAGAAGAAAGCACCTCAGGTCACTTTAACTCTAAAGCACCTTCAGTTGACGACCTTAGCACCAGCTCTCTGGGCTCTCTGGTAGATTCATTATATTTGTCCCAGCCAGACCTCAGCAAGGAAACAGCGGTAGAAATTGTTGCTGGGGCCAATTTTATTCCAATCCCTTTGAGCAACGAGTCAAGTGTTGATGTTATGAAATGGCGTTTGGATCTGGGGAACTGTTATGAGATATTGTGCGTTGCAAAGAAGCATGACCTAAAGGACCTGCAAGATGCCGCTTACCAAGTCATGAGTGACAATTACTTGCAGGTTTTGAAGAACCCGAGTATTTATGGTCAACTCAAAGCAGCTGAAAGAGAACTGATCCTGTCGAGAAGGATGGATGGAAAAAGGTATTTAATGGTGGTCAATGTGGATGTCCAGAATAATATCTGGACTAACAGACGAGTTCAACAAAACACAGATGGTCAAAACATTGCCAGATTACTGAAACCTTTTCAAACCAATCACAAAGTGTATTATTACAAGAATGAGAATGATTCATGGCATCCATTAGTTGACCTGGAAGTTGAATCAATCTCCAAGGATTGTGCATTATGCACCATGTATAATTATCTATTTGTTGTGGCTGGTTGTCAGGGGTCTGGTAAAAGAATCAAACTATCCAACAAAGTATTCTGCTACAATCCAGTCACTAACATTTGGAGTGAGATCAGCCCACTAAACCAGGCCAGGCCCAATTGCAAACTTGTGGCTTTGGATGGGCACCTTTATGCAATTGGTGGCGAGTGTCTTAGTACAATGGAGAAGTATGATCCCAGAACAGACAGATGGACTTTCACTGCACCTCTACCACGAGGAATCTTCGCTGTAACACACAAAGCTACTGTGTGCAATGGTGAGATTTACGTGAGTAGGGGCATCACCTATTATCAACTTCTCAAATACAATCCCAAAGAAAACTCATGGAATGATTGCAGCATGATGAGCAGGAAGGACAAGATGACTGATATAGCAGCTGTCAAAAACTTCATCTACAGGTTTGAGATTAACCAGGATTATGGTATCAGTGTGTTTCGGTATCATATCATCACCAAAACCAGTGATGAATGTGCCACCAAAAAAGTTTGCAAGATGGCACCATTTCAGTGTGCCGTTGTGGATGACACTATCTACTGTATCAATAAGCGGTTCATGATGCAGTTTATAGCTCATGAGATCTCACCTTATTTTAAAGTGGAAGATTGCACAGTCCCTCCTGGAGCAAAAGGAATTCTGTTTCCCTTTGTCCTTACACTGCCAGAAAGAAACACATTACAGACTCGAGTGTAATTGTTGTTGAAAATCCCTATTTCATAAAGGATGGTCTAAAAATTTTTCTTTATGTTGTGACATAAAAACAGAAAATATTGGAAATACTCAGTAGATAAAATAGCGTCTTTGAAAAGAGAAACAAAGTCAATATTTCAGGCTGATTACCTTTCATCAGCTGAAAAATGAAAGAACTGAAGTATTAACTTTCTATCTCTGCAAAGAACCACTGAGAATTTCAATAGTTTTATTCAATTTCAGATTTCCACCATCTGCAGGATTTTGCTTTTTGACATTAGGTTGTTTGGTGTACCCATAGCAAAATGTGTCTAATTTCCTTTCTATCATTTAAAGAGATAGTTGCTCCACTGAAGTCCCTTTCAACTTGAAATTCAGTCTAGGTTGGACTGTCCTATGTTACCTTCCAATAGTTTACCAGTAGGAAATTAAGTGAAAGAGATACGATCTTATCAATCTGTCCTCAGCTGCCCTTGTAGGAAGAAAATTTTCACACAAATATAAATGAAAGGTCAGTAATCATAATGTCAGGCATTATCAATGAGTGGAAAAGTAAGAAAGCAGTGTGGTTAGATCTGTCATGATTTAAACAAAGTCACTGGGGAGAGTCTGAAGCTAGTGGATATAAAATTGTTTATTCAACAAAAATGGGCATCACATTGAGATGTTCTTGGACGAAGAGGCCCACTCGAACCAATATTACATGACATTTTATACGCTATAAATCAAAGGTAACAGCAGCACAATTCTATAGTTACAATATATCTACAATGCCTCCTTTGAATTACGTATAGTTTTCAAACATTCCTTCTTTGGACCCACACTCCAGACACCCAAAATGAATCGGCATTGTTTGGTTTGCAATCAGCTCCTATCTGCAGCTCCCAGAATACTACTGTTCCGAGCTGCATTTTAAATTCAATCTCCAATCCACGTTCAGGTCCGAAGATTGGTTATGGGTGAAATTAATACTTGCTGTACAACCTAGCAAGATCCACCGAAGAAGTGTAGGCCATATGTAGGTAAGCAAGGGTTGATTCTTGGTGGGGTTTCTGGTGGGACCATCCTGTGTAAAATGCCTACCAGTGAACACAGAGCAGGCTTTGGTCATCAACCGGAAACCGCCCCCCTGTTTCTCACTTTTCAGGTGCTGCCTGATCTGCAGAGCATTTTTAGCATTTTATGTTTCAACTGAGTATGATGATGGGAGCAGAGGATATGAATGATACACAAGAGGAAGACTTTTAGCATAAGTTAAAATGAAGATTGACACAGTGGGCTAAATGGCCAGTCCAGTACTATACTGTTCTATGATCCTGTGTAATGCTCCTCTTATTAACTATTCAGACATTCCTTGTTAGAACTTACCCACAGCTGTATGGGCAAGATATCCAAATCAATCCTAGCATGCCCCCAAAGAAGTAGAAGAGGAGAGAGCCAGGATAATTCTTCAAAGTTTTAATCTGTTGGGAGTCATGAAGAGTCATAGGATCATACTGTGCGTGCTCACTTAGCCAAACACGCATCTATACTCATTTCCTGTTTTTTTTAACCATCTCCCCATGAATGACCCTACCAGCCAATTTTACCTGCCACGCCAGTGGCAATTCATAGTAGTCAATTAACCCACCAACTTGCTTGGAAATATGGGAAAAGTCTGGTGGGGCGGTGGGGTGGGGAAGAGTATCTAGAGGGAACTTACTGGGAGACGAGCAATTTTCTCTCACACTGCATCGGAAGTCAGGATCCAACCCAGGTCTCTGGATCTGCAAGGCAGCAGTACTGTGCCACCCACAAGCCAACAAGAGCAAAATGGCTAAATCAGGGGTATTTTGCTGCAGATTAAACAAACAGTTCCTGTTGTTTAAACACAGCATAGATCAAAGGTACTCTCTATAAAACTAGATGAGAGACATCAGAACAAATGACAGCATCTAAAACAGAGAGGTTGATTTGAATCATTTCAAACAAATGCCCTTGAATTTTTATTGTTGATAAACTATTAATTCTTTCAGGACCTCATTATGTGAAAAAATTCTTCCAAGCATTATCAATAACATCAAGGAAGCCAATTGTCATAAGAAGTTTATAACACTGCATATGCCATAAGCAAGATTTTATTGGCTACCATCTGCAAGATATTCATGTTAAAGCTTCACTATCAGACTACCGAGTATACAAACTTCCAGGAACATGTTCCTTGTGCTGAGCGTCCCCTACGGGGTGCAGAGATTGTGAGTATGAGCCAAACCTGCAGTTTTCTTTTATACCAGCGCTGCCAAATCAAGAATTCAGATGCCCTCTCATCACAATTGTGTGGAAGATTGAAAGGATCTTCTCAGTGATATTCTCTGTCTGTCCTCAGATCCCACTTCCTGCCTGTGAGCAGTCATGGCATGAACGTGGAATAGTCAGAGCACGTTGAATAAAATCTCCCACTTTCAGAAGCAGCAGTGGTTGACAGAGCAACTTAAAGTTAAGCCATAGACTCTTCCTTGAGGACTTTTTTTTTGACTGAGGACTGAGATATGGGGATGGAGTCCTATATATGTATGCCATTCACTAAAACTTTAAATCATTGACAGAAGGATGTCATTGTGAAAGAAGACTTGACCTGCCCCTATTTATTACCTTATTGAATAGTGACTTTGAACCCTGTTGAATTTTGCTCTCAACTGTAAACAGAGTCTTAAAAAACTTCTCAATTCATTTCCATTAACTGGAGAGCAGGAGAACACATTAAAAGCATGATATCACCCTATAAATAAAAATAATCATTTTATCCCCTCATTGGTTTTGAACACTGCCATAAAACAGGCACCTCAGGACAAATTCAAAAACTACAACTTCACCAGAATGACATTGTCACAGAGTTTACTGTCTCAGAAACCATCGCATAATCTATGACATTTATCAATGCATCTTCATTCAGACAATTAGCTTCAATCTAGATTGCTAAATTGTGGCTTGCAACGGCTTTTGGGACTAATAAACAATACGATTTGCATTAATACAAAATGTTTTTGGTTTAGCATCCTGAATTGTGGCTCAGGACTAAAATTGGCCAATCTGACAGTGAATGTTTTAGACTATTTCATAATAACCACATGTAATATACAAAGTCAATTACCTCGCATGCAAGACAATCGCTCTCCTTGATAGATGTTTAGTTCCCTCTTGAAAATGACTGATAGTCAATACCTGCCACACCAAAAGATATCACGTCCCCATTCACTACTCTCTCGTAAAGAGTAAACACTCCAAATACAACTTATTCTTAACTTCTCCTGGATTAATCTCATCCATGAGGCACAGTAGCATGGTGGTTAGCACAACACTTTACAGTACAGACGACCTGGGTTCAATTCCTGCTGCTGCCTGTAAGGAGCTTGTATGTTCTCCCCTTGACCACATGGGTTTCCAGGTGCTCTGGATGGTGGGTTAATTGGTCATTGTAAATTGTCCCATGATTAGGCTAGGGTTAAATCGAGGGATTGTTGGGCAGCACAGCTTGAAAGACCAGAAGGGCCTATTCCACCTGGTATGTCAATAAATAAATAGGTGCTCCTCTCCCAATACTTAACCTGTAATAACCTATTAATAGAGATGCTATGAATTATTTAACTGACACCATTCCATCAGGGTACCTTGAAAAGTCTACCACTCCACACCAAGTTCCAAACTGGCCATTTTCTTAAGTACTTAGTCCTGGCATGTTTAAACTGGTTCAGCCCTTTCTCTCCAGCTTGCAATACATGTGACCAGTGTTCACTAAAATGTTTATGCATGCCTTGTTTTGCTGATGTAATGTTAGTTGCTGGCTTTGGTTACTTGCTAGTGTAAAGACAGTGTAACACAGATCTGATGCCCCAGAACTCAGCTTAGACAGGAACCTGCAATAGCCCGAGTATCGCCAATATCTTCTCAATGACTGGTTCTCACTGACAAGAACATGAATGACAGGATGTGATTCTTGTGTAGGTGAGATTTACATTTGAGGTGTATTTTCCAGTGTTCTGTGATGTTGCAATGGATGTTCATTGGCACTGCAGTGGCTTGTTCTGTCTAGCTACAGAAAGGCACAATTAGTGTAAGACTGCACTCTATGCTTCTTGACATTTCCTTTGAAATCTGCAATGTTGAAAGTGTTTTAAAATAATTTTCAATTTTCTGGTGAATGTATTGGTGGTAAAACTCACTGATCTTTGAAATCAAATATACTGCAAGCAAATAAAATATTCTCATGACAAAGCAATGACAGACTCCATAAATTCTTTTCATGATATTCTAGAGGGTTTTCACCTGCCACAGACTCAGCTCTACCTAAAATTTAAAATACTATTACTATAATTTATTCCTTTTTCATTCTTAACTCTGCTTTACCACTAATGCTACCCAGTGTTGTCAAAACTAACACCACCAAAGTCCTTTCTTCTGATGGAAGATTGTCAGCCAGAAGCAGTAACTCTCCATCTCCACAGATGCTGACTGACCTGATGAGTATTTTTAGCATCTTTTGTTTCATCACTGCCAGAGCCCACAGCTGATTACTAAAAATGGGGGCATTCCTCCTCCCCAACCTTCACCCCTCTTTCATCCGCCAACCCTTAATTTTATGCTGTAGTGATTCCTTAATTTAATTAGGCAGAATTCACCGTAAGGGTTAAGTTGGCCGTGTGTGCTACGTGTTACGTTCTGTGTTGTTGCATTTTGGGAGCAGGGTTTTCTCATATATATGCACAATATTGCCATTCGCTGGTGGTTGCAATAAAGTGTACGTTAGAAGTAACAACACTCGTGTCGTCTCATATAGTACACGCAAAAATGCCCAGGCCTGGAAGCTAGATCTCATTGTGCATAATTCAACTGTGAAATAAAATCAAGTACAAAGGAAATTTTTGAGTTCATTACATGCTCTTTTTTAATGCAGCGATGAACCGGGCAGGTAAGTACTGTACCACAGTCTTATCAGCTGCCACTTGCCCAATATATATGCATTGTCCAAGAAAGGTGTGAGCCAGCCAGGGTCTCTCAGTATTTTTGACATCTGCTTGCAAGTAGTACTTAAACAGTGCTATGAGACAGTTTTCTCACTCAGCCTCATCCACCAGCACCCTGTCTCTGAGCTTGTCATACTCCCTGGTCACGATCTTTTCCTATCATCCTACCTTCACAGCCAACACAATCCCAAAGACCCCCTTGCCCCCATCACTCCATTTGCAAGGCACTCGTTATTAGTCGTCTGAACCCTGTGCACCCCATACCAATCAGCACATAATCCACAGTTTCAGAGGCACCTCTGTTTTTTGTATCGCACTTCAAACTTCATCCGCTAGTACAGACAGCCAACACTAGTGTACCATAAAACCTGACAAAAACATCATGCATTCCTAATCCCCATCCTTCAAGAAGACCACATCTTTGTCATGGGGTTTGGAGACTTGCTTGCCTCAGTGACCCGGAGAGCGATGTTGGCTGGAGACAGGGCCTTGTGCTTTGTCTCTTGGTAGGGTCACCCATGTCAAACAGGTCAAAGGGTAGAGGCCAAATTAAGCGTGGTCCACCGGGTCCTACATGTGCGGGGGTTCAGCTCACGGCAAAAAAGCCCTGACTGGTCAAAAAGGATTTGTTACAGAAACAGCAATGAAGAATTCTTCTATACAGACAGAGGTAGAAAGCCTTCATTGCTGCTCTGTGCCAGCCGTGTAATGGACAGTAAGTAATCCCCATCCAGTTAATCCTGCTCGGTATTGCATGTGTACATGGAAATTTGGTTGAGAATCAGATTAGATTTATTGCGATGCATTTTGCATTTGAATAGCTCACAATGCAACGTGAACAGACTCAGATCCGATGGACAGCTCACGGAAACCCCTGGTTGCAGCCCAGCGCTCTTAGATGAGAGCCAAGGAGCAGATTAAGGCCAAATACACTTGCTGCTATCTAGTCCTAATAGGGCTGCAAGAACTTGAAGGAGTGATTTACTACAATGCTTCCAGGAGAAAGAGAATTTAGGAATGGGAGAATGGAGAAGCTGATCTCCTTATGGCAGAAAACGTCAGGAAGTCATTCAGTCGATGTGTTCGAAATTATTTTGATTGAGTAACTAGGGAGCAATTGTTTCTAATGATGGGAGAGTCACCAGAGCGCACAGATCTGGGATCATTTGCAAAAAGATCTGAAATGGAGATTTTAATTGATATGAAGTCCTGTCAGTGTGAAGTGAAATTCGCTTCCTGCAAGTCTGGTAGAATAAGGCTTGCAGGGCCACAGTGAAAGGGCAGATGGTATAATCAAAATGACAAAATGTCTCCAATTGCACAAAGACACAAGGCTGGCCAAGTGCTGCATAACTAATAGCAACCTTCTTCAAATTTATGGTTCCCCTCCCAAAGTATATGTTTTGAGTAAGTGAAATAAATGTACTTTAAGCTGTTTCGCTTGCTTCAACACCTGCTATTACACAGATTGCAGGAATCGGCAGCAACTGAAACTGGATTAGATATAAATGCGGGTTAGTCAAGCTTGCCGAGCAGAGCTCCGAGAGTAGATTAAACATTCTTCAGCACTTGCTTTGCTTCAAGCAAACATAATGTTTAACAATAAATAACTAGCTGCAGTGGAAAGCAATCCTGTGGGAGGCAATCCAGTGTATTGCACTGAACCTGCAATTCAAGATGAAACAACAGGAATAAAAAATGTTTCACAAGCCTCGTTTCGTTTAGTTGCAAAACAACTGAACACAATTTGCATTCAAACTTAGCACATAAAGCATTGTGGTTTCTCCTAAATGAAGTCAAAATATAGATTAGCTTGATTTGATTAAATCGTCGAGTACCCTTGAGGGTTGAATGGCCAAATTCTGTTCCAACAAATCTGTTGAATGTTGGTCCATTGTATAAAGAAGAGAAAGTTCTCACCAGATGTGCCCACTTATTGTTTTAATGCTTTGTAATTTATCAATAAAAAAAACAGAATGTAATAAGCAAGTAAGCAATCTCTTAATGTGTCTCTCAGAAAGAAGAAATTAAACGACTGAGTAGTTTGTGGGGTAAATTTTAACTCCAGGCATGGAACAGATGGGCAGAGGGCATTATCATGCTGGGTAAGCAGATGCCACACTGCAGCTCACAAGATCTGGATTGGCACCCGAAAGGTAACCAACCGTGCATCCAGGCAGGTAGATCATTCAGAGGTTTGGAACAGTTCATGTTCTTCCCATCTGCAGAATAAGTCGAGACAAAACAGATCGTTTGTTGCAAGTAATCAATCCTGGCTCCATATTCCACATAAGTGTCTTCTCAGCTTACTTCATCAGAATATGATTTGTAGTACATCTGTCAAACACAGACTATCTGACAGTTTGAAATACTATAATGAAAATGGCTGTGAAATGTAAGTATCTATGAATTCTTACTGTATGTACAGCAGTGTCATAAATGCAATAGCTCCGAGTTCTACTGTTCTACAAAGTAAGATGGATTTTGAGTTTGTGAGATTGTGTAAAAAGCATAATAGTCTATTTCAGATCAACACCAATTTTTACTGGTTCTGAAGTCCAAACCGTGCCTCAATTCTGACTTTGTGTACATCTTCGATTTCATCATTCAAGTTATGTTCATTCATGTTCTTCTGAAGTGTCTTGTGTGTTTTATTTTTTAAAACATGCTCCAAAAATGCAAGATGTTGGTGTTGATGTTGTTGAAGTAGGACGTAGCCAATAGGAGAGGAAGAGGCTCTGCCAAACCAGGATGAATTGGCTTAACTTTAACCTCTTTTTTTCCAAGTTAATCTCCCAATGCTCACTCCCAAAGCTTTTATACCTTTTGGCACCTGGCAGATCATTGAGCAGAAATAACTGCTGAAGCATCACTCTGAAACTGCACATCTGTAGCAGAATTTTAATAATAATCACCAAATGTCAGCTTGGATTAACAGAAAGAGATAAGGGCACAATTCCCCCTTCATTGCAGAGACGCAGACTGTTGCCGTTGCAAGCAAACAATTCTACATTCAGTGCAACAGGTCTGAGCTGGTGTGAAAGCTCCTCAACAGGATCTGCCTTCATCCGAACCTGGCTGGAACCTGACAGCTCAGTGTTTGATGCTGGATGCCTGGATTTGATCTCATTCTATTCCCAACAATAATATCATTATCAGAACAGAAGACTATTGAAAGAAATTAAATAGCAAAGGAAATGTGAATGGCGAAAGATAAGACAGAAGACGGAATGGGAAGAGCCTGGCAGTCAGGGTAGAGAGAGGCAGCCATTCCTATGTTCTGAAAGACAGAAGGCTGTGTGATTCACAAATTTTCATTCAAGCAAGCCCAAGGGAATTGAAACATTGAGCAGCTCATAAAAAACCAGATTATTAAAGAAAGAAAGAATACACATTAATATCACTGTTTACCACATTCTCAGAATGTCCCAAAGCACTTCACAAACAATTAATTATTTTTGAAGATAAGCCACATTTGCTATGTAGGCAAACTCAGCAGTCAATTTGTATAGAACCAACTTTCATAAATAGAGAGATAAATGTCGAGTTAATCTAGTTCTGGACAACTTTAGTTGAGATAAGGAATGTAGACGATCTTCACTCTAAATGAGATCTTAAATATCCATTTGAGCCATCAGAACAGGCGGGACACCTTTATCCAAGGGATCTTAATATCTCCTATGTGCTTCAGTATCAACTTTCATTCTGTGACACCCTTCCAAAGTTTCATCCTAGATTTTGTGCTCCAGCCTTAAACCAGGTTTGAATTCAGGGTATCTTAACTTGGAGAAAAACTGAAAAATTACTGTTTTGAATACTTTTCAGTAAATTTCATTTCGTTCCCTGTCACCGGGGAATATTGAAACCTGCTGTGACCTTTTAATGATGAAAATTGCAATAAGTTTCATGCCTGCCAATATATTTAAATTACTTTCACAATCTATTGATTTTTAATTACTTTGCTTTGTTTTATAGTGACAAGGCTCAAGGCATTCTGTCAGAAATGCTCAGACTGGGTAGGGATCAGTCCTGTGTTCAGAACAAGCTATTTAGCATATGTATCATCCAAGCACTTAGTCTATCTGACAGGCTGACTTCTTATAATGAAAATGCCACTTGACATGTGGTTGGAAAATCTGAGTAATCTCCTATGAATCCCGAAACCAAGCACTGTCATTCAACTGATAGCTCTGTTCAAACAGAGCGGACTATTTCTTCAGCTTGTGTGAGAGAGTCTGGGGCTTCTGTCATTGTGTCCTAGCTGTCTAGATACGCCAGCCTGGGCAGTACGATATGGAGAGCAAGCTGTTGTCCATGTTGCAAGCTCCCCTCTCCACTCAACTGATGAACCCAAAGGAACGGCAGAGACTGATAACAGTTTGCTACCAGCAGTGTTGCAGGAGTTGCCAGTCAGCATTGAACTCAACGTAGGACTGCCTAGGGACTCCAGCTCCGGATTTCTCCCTCTGGGTTCACTCTCGAGGCCTTCCCCATGAGTAGTTACAGCTTCTTGGCAGCGGAGGTTTGAGATCAGAGTTTTCCTTCTCCTAGATGAGCTGCCAACCGCAGCTGATGAGCCCCATCCGCCTGAAGCAACGGATTTTAACTCGCCTTTGCCCCTTCTCCAGACAGTAGAAAGGGTTCCACCGGGCTTAGTAGCTAAGTCACACATGAAGGCCAGGAGCTGGACTTGGTTGTCAGGGGCTATTTGACGCACACGTCATTGGGAGCATTTAATAGGTAGTGGGAGCTTGTCCCCATTACCATATCCCCCCAGCTATAGCAACCTTAAGGAACCAAATGAGAGAGTAAAGTGAGCTACAATGAGTTAGTGCCACATTTTATACTAATCCCAGTTTGGATTTCCATTGTAGTCCTATAGCTTTATCACTGAAATCTTTGCATTCCTCAGGTTCCACTCTTCAACGACATTTCTCTATCTTCAGCAATCTTACCTTTAGCTGACAAGTTTTGAGTCACATGCCCTAACATCTCCTTATGAGGCTCGGTGTTGCATTTCATTCAATAACAGAACAGGTGGCACGGTAGCACAGTGGTTAGCGCAACGCTTTATGGAAGCATGTTCAATTCCTGCCGCTGTCTGTAAGGAAATCATACGTTCTCCCCATTTCCTCCTGGTGCTCTGGTTTTCTCCCACATTCCAAAGGCATTCTGGTTGGAAGGTTAATTGGTCATTGTAAGTTGTCCTGTGGTTAGGCTAGGATTAAATTGGCAAGGCTCAAAGGCTGGAAGGCCTACTCATCGCTGTTTGTCAATAGATAAATAAACAAATAACATCAAAGTGAAGCACCTTGGGAGAGGCCTGGCATATTAAAAGTACACTATAATTGCAAGTTGTTATTGTTGAAGTCAAGGATCAATGGTTCAAAGGAGATCATATTGAACCTTTCTGAACTGGCCCACATCGGCCTCTCTTATCCAGATCTACTTCCCCACAGTGGTATTTCCAATATTATGAGGTACATGTCATAGTCAGTTATCGGCCTGAACTCTGATGCAGGGAGACTGAGGCTGCCGTAAACGTACACTTCACTGAACAGAAACAGGCCACTCAGCCCAATAAGTGCATACTAGAACATACACCCCACCTAGTTCTGGCCTACTCTTTCAATAAATTGTTTCTTTCTCATATACTCACCTAGCACAATCACACTATTTCACTCTGCTCATCCCCTTGGCACACCATTGAGGCCAAAGACGACTCGTTTCCACAGTGTTCTGTGGGTTCTGAGGTGGTTGATGCAGACTCTGTCAAATGAGTCTATATTGGATAGATGGATGAGTAGAATGGGAGAAAGTGCATGCCTTCTGACACCTTTGCAAGGCTTCCACAGGCTTCCAAATGGAAGTCACAAGGCTTTCAGGGTAAATCAAAATGCTCCTTCTCCATTTTGAGTGTACTCAGGCCATAGACTCCCATGAGTTGACCGGGCAGTTAACTTTACTTCCAAGGAGGTTTTAGGAGCTAAGAACTTTGTTCTCTGTTCTCTTGCTGATTGCTAAGCACAACTGAGCTTGGCAAACAGTCTCTTTGTTTTAGGTCTGGTGTCTGGCTTGCAAACTTAGCAGCTTGTTCAGTTCTGTGTACTGAGGAGCTGCAGTGTTTGTCATGTCGAATCAGGACAGATAGCTGATGTTGGTTCACTTACCCTGCAAGCCGATTTGGAGTGTTTTGTAGAGATAGCATTGATGGTATCTCTGCAGTACTCTGTGGTATCTGCGCAAGAGCTCATCTCTGAAGCATTCAGGATAAATGCTGCCCGGTAGAACATGAGCTTGCTCTTGAATTTGAAGTTTTGATCTTTTCCTTAGAGAACTAGAAGTATGCTGGTGCGGTAGTGGCAGTGAAGCAGCTCACATTTACCAAGGTCCGGGAGCTGGTGTTATGCAGTGAGATCATTGCTGGATGACCTTAGTGTATAGCTCATTCTCTCCATCACTGAGTCAATAATAATTTAGATCAATGCATTCAAATATATGCAGTTGTCAGCTGTGTCTGCTTCCCCCAGTCTCATTACTGAGTTTGGAGAGAGCTGTAGAAGTGACAGAGGTTGAATACTTTCCCAATTCTAATAGAAAGCTTAATGAAATTGAGGAAGATTGAAAACGGGGGTAGGATGATGACAATGTTTCGCATGAGCCCAGTTGATAGTGGGACTAAATGTGTAGTAGTCCTTTGTGAAAATTTGTAAGATGAAAAATGACCAGATGTGGCGGTTAATGGGCCCTATGTTTTTCATGTGGTAAAGACAAGGTCTATTATCCTTTAGATGCATGAAGTCCACATTATGATTTGGAACAGCTTTTATGTCACTGAAGGGAAGAAAATGAAAAGGGCCCTCTTGGTGACGTTCCCTGTAGCAGGCAACATGAGATCTCGCTGCAGCTAACATATTACAATTTATCTCCTATCTTGAAGATGGTACCTCGAAGTCCACCAACATGAACTTCTCTCCCCAGATATGAGAGACGAGAGAAGCTAACTTTACTTTAAATTTACTTCATGAGTTCCTCTCTACCACACTCCAAAATGTTGTGAAGGATACCACTTGGTCCAAGGGTCTTGGTGTTTTTCAATTGACAATTCATATTCAGATTTATTCATTTATTACCTATACATAGAAACAAACAGTGGAAGTTCAAAGTAAATTTATTATCAAATTATGTCATCATATGCTACCCTGGGATTCATTTTCCTGCAGGTGTTCGGAGTCGAACAAAAAATTCCATTAGAATCACTGAAAAACTCCACACAGAGGCTGACAAGCAATCAGTGTGTAAAAGAAGACAAACACTGCAAATACAAATAATAATAACAATTCATTAAGGGACACAGTGCTCAACAGGGACTTCTGGCCAGTTGAGGCACCCCATCCCACAATACTGGACAACCCCGATCTAACTCTAATGGGTCAATTTACAATGATGGACTAACTCACCCAGTACATCTTTGGACTGTGGGAGGAAACAGAAGGACATGCAGAAAACACAACCATGCCACAGGGAGGACATACAGAGACTCCTTACCGAGGATGCTGGGATTGAACTCTGAACTCTGAAACCCAAAGCTGTAATAGTGTCACGCCAACTGATATGCTACCGTGTTATGTTTACATCAAAGAGTAAATAAATAATTCTGAGAACATGAGCTGTAAAGTCCTTGAAAGTGAGTTCACAAGTTGTGTTCGGTGATCAGTTCAGTGTTGTGGTGAGTGAAATTGCCCACACTGGTTCAGGAGCCTGATGGTTGAAGGGTAATAATTTCCTGAACCTAGAGGTGTGGGACCTAAGGCTTCTGTACCTCCTTACCGATGGTAGCAGCGAGAAGAAAGCATGGCCCGGATGGTGGGAATCCCGGATGATGGATCCCGCTTTCTTGCTGGCGTGCTCCTCGTCAACATGCTCAACGGGGGGGAGGGGGGCTTTCCCCGTGATGGACAAGACTGTATCCACCACTTTTTGTAGGAAATTAGTCATTTGCAATAAGCACCAACAAGAATGTGCCTTTTTTAGCTTCTAGAACTGTGGAAAAGCAGCAAAAACATACACACAAATTTATTTTGCGGACGTCTTCAAAGCACCCCTTCCAGTGGGGGTTGTCTTTATCTCTTCATGAGCTTTTCTTGTACTTGGTTCTCATCAGAGTAAGCTCTTGGGCATTTGGGCTACAGGTTGTCTTGACAGCACTTAGGAATTCACTCATGCAATGGTTATCAAGGAGCTGCTGGATTTCCTGCACTCTTTCCAGCTGCCATCTGCACTTTGGGTCATGGACTAAACCTGCAAAGTCTGTTGTTAGGGAGATTATCCACCAAGAAGTATAGAGTGCATGTTTACTAAGCCCCAGTGTATTAGAGGACGATGTGGAGATCAGCTAGTTGAACACTGCCCTTTTGCCTTAAGACATTTGCAGGAAATACCGATAATGCATTAGGCTGGTTAGCTCTTGCTGAAATCCTTTTAAAAGTACTAGAAAAGCACACTAAAACCTAGCAGCAGTATGCTGATATCTGGGGCAAGAAAATCTTAGAAGCAGACTTGTTCATGACTGCTTTGCTGTTTCCTGATGCTTGGTTCGAGTCTGAGTTCAGACTAACTGTACACATCCTCCCCCAGCAAACCACTGCTGCCAGTTCTTTGTAGAATTTGCAGAAGGACATGTTCTGGGTGGATCGATGATAATATCTCCTCCTCACTGACAATCAACACTGACGCAGTACAGGGACGTGTGCTTAGCCCCGCTCTGCTCTTTCTATACCCATGACTGCGCGGCTAGACATAACTCAAATGCGTTCTATAAATTTGCTGACGATACAACCATTGTTGGCAGAACCTCAGGTGAAGACGACAGGGCATACAGGAGAGAGATATACCAACTAGTGGAGTGGTGTCACATCAACAACCTTGCACGCAACGTCAGTAAGAACAAAGAGTTGATTGTGGACTTCAGAAAAGGCAATACGAGGGAACACAAACCAATCCTCCTGGAGGGATCAGAATTGGAGAGAGTGAGCAATTTCAGGTCCCTGGGTGTCAGGATCTAACCTGGTCCCAACATGACGATGCAGTTATAAAGAAGGCAAGACAGCGGTTATATGTTATTTGGCGTTGGCGGAGATTTGGATGTACAGATGTACCACTTAGAGCATTCTGACAAGCTGCATCACCATCTGCTACAGGGGGCGGGCAACTGCAAGAAGCTACAGAAGGTTGAAAAATTAGTCAGCTTCAGCGCAGGTACTAGCCACCAGAATATCCAAGACATCATCAAGGAGCAGTGCCTCAGAAAGGCAGCGTCCTTTATTAAGGAACCCTATCACCCTAAGCATGTCCTCTTCTCATTGTTACAGTCAGGAAGGAGGTTCAGAAGCCTGAAGGCACACACTCAGTGATTCAGCAATAGCTTTTTGCCCTCTGCCATCTGCTTTCAAAATGGACATTGAACCCATGAACATTACCTCACTTTTTTATTATTTCTGTGTTTGTACTATTTTTAATTTAATATATACTTACTGTAATTCATTTATTTATTTTCTCTATTTATCACGTATTGCATTGTACTACAGCCGCTAAATTAACAAATTTCATGACATATGCCAGTGATCTTAAACGTGATTCTGATTCTGAATTCCCTGAATAGATGGTCATGTATCCAGAGATATTTGAATAACTCAGCCTGGTACAAGGAGCAGTTTGAATCTGCTCCTTGTAGCAGGCAGTGACCCCCAATGTATCACCCAGTAATACCCAGTCATTCACCTCGTGATACCCGCCCTTACACCCAGAGTTGTCTGCAACCTTGCTTTAGTCAAAATGTTACATAGGTCCTCCCCAGGTATCAATAACTTATGGACACCCAACATATGCTGGCACCTTCTGCTGAGTGGGGACATGGTTCAAGACAACATCACTGCACCTTGCAGAGAAATTTGAATGGCTGAGTTTAGCTCCACCTTGCCCTAGTTGGCCTATATTTTTATTTAAATATATTGTTGGCGCGTGTTGGTGCCTGCGTGGCCTAGTGGACAAGGCATCAGACTAGTAACCTTCAGGTCACTGGTTCGAGCCTCAGCTGAGGCAGCACGTTTGTGTCCTCGAGCAAGGCACTGAACCACACATTGCTCTGCGACGTCACCGGTGCCAAGCTGCATGAGTCCTAGTGCCCTTCCCTTGGACAACATCGGTGGCGTGGAGAGGGGAAGGCCTGCAGCTTGGGCAACTGCCGGTCTCCCATACAACCCTGCCCAGGCGCAGATCCATGGTCTCTCGAGACTGACGGATGCCGCCGCCATTGCCGATAAGCTGCATTTCCAATTTGCAAACTGGTTGAGCTACGGACAGTTGTCAGAAATGGAACCGTGTCATAACACGGAGAGGACCTGTATTCATAAACAGAAGAGATTCTGCAGATGCTGGAAATCCAGAGCAATACACACAAAACGGTGGAGGAACACAGCAGGTCAGGTAGCATCCGAGGAAAAGAATATACCGATGACATTTCAGGCCGAGATCCTTCACCTGGATTGGAAAGGAAGCGGGGGTGGAAGCCAGAATAAGGAGGCGGGGAGAGGGGAAGCCCGCAAGTGATAGGTGAAATCACGTGGGGGGGACTTGGGTGGTGGGGGAAGGTCGATGAAGTGAGAAGCTGGAATGCAGAATAGGTAATGGGCTGAAGCTAAAGGAATCTTTAAACCTTCTGGTTTAAGATGGTGCTACTGAAGAGAAGCGAAAACTTGCTGGTGATTCCAAAAGCAAGCAATACAACTAAATACTTTATTAATAATGCTTTTCTGTTAAATATTATGGTAAACGATCACCAGAAACAATGAAGAAGCGAGTGACGGTGAGGCTGACTTGAGGGTTGAGGCATGTGAGTGCGATGCAAAGTCAGAACAAGGTCGAGGCACTTTCAAGAAGTGGTTAGAGTGAGGTCAAGACAGGGTCAGGGCGGGCAAAGCAGAGTTCTGGAGCCTGTCCACCTAAACCGAGAGCTAGGGCTGATCGGTCAAAGTACTGGGCTGACTTGGAAAGGTCAGGTATGGGCTGGAATGTGGCGTCAGGGTCCAAGCCCAGAGGGTTTCGATTCAACAGGGTCTGGGTCTTAGAGCGAGAAACAACCTGAGGTTTGGGCAATTTAGACGCTGGGCCAGATGGATGAATGTGAGGATTGGGCCGGTTCTAAACTCTTCTCCGTGACGTTTGCTCTGATCTTTGCTGCACTGGGGCTGAGACCTTGGGCCTGCACCAGCTGCTCCGGGCTTCATGTCTATGGATGCACTTTCCTTCTGAATTCTGTTGCTTGCTTTTATAGTTTGCATGATTCGCGTTTCTTTTTCTCTCTCTCTGTTTGTTTGTTGGTCTTCTTTAAATGGATTCCTTTGGGTTTCTTTGTTTAGTGGCTGCCAGTAAGGAGACAAATCTCAAGGCTGTGTAATGTGTACATACTTTGATAATAAATGCACTTTGAACTTTGAATCTGATTGGAGAGCAGAGTGAATCATGGGTGAAAGAGAATGAGGAGGAGGGGCACCAGAGGGAAGTGGTGGGCTGGTGAGGGAAAATGCAGGGGTAAGAGAGGATGAATGGAAAGAGAGAGAAAGGAGGGAGAAGTAAGAAATTACTGGAAGATAGAGAAATAGATTTCATGCCATCAGGTTGGAGGCTGCCCAGACAGAATACGAGGTGTTGCTCTTCCAACCTCAGAGTGGCCCCGTCATGGCAGTAGAGAAGATCATAGACTGATGTGGAGCATGGGCCTGTATTTAGCATTCATCCTAGGTTCTTTGCATCAGTGATGATTATTTTCTCAACAAGGTCCCAGTGCAGCTTTCATTTACAAGTCGGAGTATCGTAGGTTCAATTCTCACTTTAGAAATTACACATAAATTGTCATTTTGTTGCAGTACCATGCACTAAAATGAGGCCCCTCCTGCTTTCTCTGATTGACGAAAGATTCTGTGGCTCCTCTGTGAAGAGGAGCATTGAGATTCGCCCCTGGTATCTTGGACAACATCACTGAAACAAACTAAGTGCTCATTATCACATTTATTTTTTGTGAAGCCTTGTGTGCAAATTCTCTGCTGTGGTTCCTACACTACAGTGGTGCCAACACCTTAAATATACCTTAAATATACTTCATTTCCTCAAGAAGCTTTGGATTCCTCGTGAATGTGAAAGGAAGAACTTAAGTCTAGTTCCTGCCTTTCCTTAACGATAACCCCAACCAAGGTCCAGCAGAAGGAGACATGAAGGACAGTTTCACAGTTAGTAATCTGGAACAGAGGGTGTTGAAACCCAGAGGACTGCCAACTTTAGTTACAATCGATATCCATGAAGTTCAAAACTAGGAACTGGAAAACAGGATTTAAAATAAAAATATCCATCTCTGACAGTGAAAACAAACAGCTTTGGATTGTGTTTGAATTTATAGGAGACTTATTAATGTGTTATTAAGATTCCTGAGTCATCAATACTGACAAACAGGTGCATAGTTATATTTTTTGTGTCTGAATTAGATGATAATTGCTGCCAATGAGCTCTCTGTTTAGTGTAGTTACTGCCACCTACTGGCACATTAAGAATACTACAAAAACCAAAGACAATGAGGCATTTTACAAATACAGTGGATTCTGATTAATTGGGACAGCTGTTTATTTGGGACAACTCTTAAAGAACAACAACTCTTTAAAAAAAAACTATATCGAGCTGGGATCCTCTTTGTTTATTTGGGACACTGCCGCTTAGTTGGGGCAGGAGACTGTTTCCGACCCATTTTTAACTTGCATGAGCCATTAGACACACCACCGTGCTTCAAGTGAACAGTTATTAAATACCGTCAGTTGCGAATGCTTGTGTTACAAAAGCAGTGATTTTTATCACTAGCAGTTGGCAAGAAATAAGTGTTATTTCAATTCAGAACTGCTTTGTTCACTGCAGTTTCAAGCATTCAGGCTTGGAGATGTCAGAAACAGCCAGGAGTGAAACTGAAGTGATTTCACTACTTCAGCAAGTTAGAAATTATGTAGAATCTGAAGGTTTTGACTATCGTTTTGAATGTTACAATGAAAATGAAGTTTTGGATGATGCAGATGTCAATAGCATAGTTTGAAGGCAGTCTATTATTTGCATTACATGTCTACACTGATTTTATTCATTTACAGTCAAAAGAACACAGATTAAACCTTCCATCAATAACTATTAGGAACTGATACAGTTTTATAGTACTGCAGCAGTATTGGTAGTGTTCTAATTTGTTCTGCATTTCATTGAAATAGATAATTTGTTACTCCATTTGTACTTTTATACTTCTTTAACTACTTCCATGAAACTTCGGCTAATTGGGGCAGCCACTTAATTGGGCCAGAATATACAGGTTCTGATACGTCCCAATTAACCAGAATCCACTGTACACACAGATTGTTCACTGCACTTGGAGCTCCCAGTGTAGCTTCCGGTACATCAGGGTGACCAAGCACAGACTAGTGATCTGTCTGCAGAGGATCCACAGTGGCTATCTCGAACTCCAGACTGCATGCCAGTTCAACTGTCCTTCTGAGTCCCATACTGATCTGTCTAGCCTCAGCCTTCTCCACTGCCAGGGTAAGGCCCAGTGCAGATTGGAGGAACAACGTGGGTGGCCTACATCCTAATGACACTAAATTTGCCAACTTCAGGTAACCCCCTTACCTTTGCATTTCTCTCTTTCTAAACTTCTGATCCACCTCTGTTTCCCTTTCCCACACCTCCCACCGTGCCCTCCCATCCCCACATTTTTTTGTCCATTTCCCCTTCCTGGTTCCATCCAACTAATACCTCACTAATTAAAACTGTTTTTCCGTCTGGTTCATCTTTCACTTCGCGATTCCAATTATCTCCTTCCTTATTGATCAGATTCCAACATTTGTGGCCCTTTTGTCTCCACTTATCACCCTCCGGACTCTGTGTTCACCTTCACCCTTCCCTCCCTCTGCCTGGCTCCGTGTGTGTGTGTGTGTGTGTGTGTGTGTGTGAGAGTGTGTGTGTGTGTGTGTGTGTGTGTGTGTGTGTGTGTGTGTGTGTGTGTGTGTGTGTGTGTGTGTGTGTGAGAGAGAGAGAGAGGGAGACCTCCCCACTTAGCTCAATCTACCCATCATCCTTCACCCTTCTTCAGTCAGCTTATCTGCAGGCCCGTGTCTCACCCCCTCACCCTCTGCTCTTTATATCTCCCTTCTCCCTTCTCAATCCTGATGCTGGGTGTTGAATCCAAAATAGTGACTATTCCTTTCCCCTAGAAGATGCTGCTCAAGCTGCTGGGTCGCTCCGGTAGTTTGTTTTTTTTTCAGTTCTGCAGACAGCCTGTTGGTTTAGACCCATTGTTCAGGGAATTGGTCAGATAAAGTGAGCCCATGAATGGATAATGATGTAAACTGAGTGTGGACTGAAAGGTTGTATAGCTCCTGGACAGTGAAAGTACCTCCTCAAAGAAACTGTGGTGCTCTCAAGAAGAAGTAAACCACATGCTAATTTTCTCAAGCCAGTTGCACACAACCTGACAATTACCAGAAGCTCATGAGATGGAGGCAGCTCAGTGATGGCAACATGATCAGCCACACAGACGAGTCCAACCTTAACTACGCACAGCAGGCATAAGAAACTGCATCAAAAACACAATGGGGACTCACGACAAGGGCAAGGTCTAATAAGAGATGTTGTGATCATTGGAACCTGCCAAAACACTCCATAATAATTAATTTCAATATTCTGCATTTGAAGGAAGGGTCTATTTTACAGATTCCCTGCACATTATCACAAAAAGTAGTAGGATGTGGCATGGTTATTACGAACTTAAGACAAAATAATTTACTGAGAAATAGTTTCCTATGCATTTCATTAAAAATATCCCTTCTGCCCATGTTAAAGTGAGGGAGAGAACATGGGAAATAAAGGCAGAAAAGATGTGACGGTAGAGGATGTCCTCGGTAGAGATCATTAAGAGCACCAAGTTCTTTGGTATTCACCTGATGGAGAATCTCACCTGGTCCCTCAACACCAGCTCCATAGCAAAGAAAGCCCAGCAGCGTCTCTACTTACGGCGAAGGCTGAGGAAAGTCCATTTCCCACCTCCCATCCTCATCACATTCTACAGAGGTTGTATTGAGAGCATCCTGAGCAGCTGCATCACTGCCTGGTTCGGAAATTGTACCATCTTGGATCGCAAGACCATGCAGCGGATAGTGAGGTCAGCTGAGAAGATCATCGGGGTCTCTCTTCCCGCCATTACAGACATTTAAACCACACGCTGCATCCGCAAAGGAAACAGCATTATGAAGGACCCCATGCACCCCTCATACAATCTCTTCTCCCTCTTGCCGTCTGGGATAAAGCACCAAAGCATTCGGGCTCTCACGACCAGACTATGTAACAGTTTCTTCCCCAAAACTATCAGACTCCTCAATACCCGAAGCCTGGACTAACACCTTGCCCTATAGTCCTGTTCATTATTTATTGTAATGCCTGCACTGTTTTTGTGCACTTTATGCAGTCCTGTGTAGGTCTGTAGTCTAGTGTAGCTTTCCCTGTGTTTTTTTTTTACGTAGTTCAGTCTAGTTTTTGTACTGTGTCATGTAACACCATGGTCCTGAAAAACGTTGTCTCATTTTTATTATGTACTGTACCAGCAGTTATGGTCGAAATGACAATAAAAGTGACTTAATCTGACTTGACTTGACTTGAGTGGGGTGAGTCAGTGGTGACGGGCGGGCAGGGTTGAGACAAGAACATTTTGCCTGGTTTCTGATTTGAAGGGATGGGAAACACCTGAACTTGATGCAAGGAGGTGGTGGTCAGCCATTGGAACAGGATGATTGCCGTACAGGCTCTGGAGGCTGAGCTGTGTGTACGAGCAAGGCATTTGTAATGTTTATGTGTAAATGTTAAAACCATCTTTGGCTAACAGCAGACTAGAGGGAACAAGTAAGTTTCTGTTTAGGCCAGGGGTCAGCAACCTTTACCACTGAAAGAGCCACTTGGACCCGTTTCCCACAGAAAAGAAAACACTGGGAGCCGCAAAACCCGTTTGACATTTAAAATGAAATAACACTGCATACAACGTTTTTTTTGCCTTTATGCTATGTATAAACAAACTATAATGTGTTGCATTTATGAAATTGATGAACTCCTGCAGAGAAAACGAAATTACATTTCTGCATGCAACAAAAACATTTTGAACTCCGAAAAAAAGACGTTGGGTTGAAAGTTACTTTTAAGTAAAATATTCAATGTCTATTTGAGTCCTTCTTGTATTTATGAAAAACGCCGAACTTAAATTTTCCGCCAGCAGCAAACCAAAAATAACGTCAGCCAGCTGTCATCCTGAAAAATGAAAGGACTATTTCACTGAACAATGAAATAATATGAATATAAGTAAAATAATAGGCAATTAAAATATTTATCATACTTGGTTAATGGGATTTCTGCTCCTGGACCTCAGCGCACAGCGTCTGCACATCAGGGCTGTATGATGTCACCTTCATCTTTACACAGGATCGCAAGCTGTCATCTGTGAGGTTTTCAATATCACTCCATTTGTGTTTCTGAGCAAGAACGGCCTTCTGACGGGCAACATCTTCAAGGTCTGCTGTCAAGCGTCTAAACTTGGACACCCATATGTCTTTGTTGGCTATGTCGGCCAGTTCCATCTCAAGATCAGGTTGACTCACACCTGCCAATGCAGTCGTATTCAGTAGGGAAGGATCGATGCTTAAGGGAGTGACCGGGAAGGATAATGTGTTTTTTTCCTCTCTGAACTCACAGAAGCGTTTCCCAAACGATGTTTGCATTGCGATGATTGCAGAATGTAAATACTCCGAAATTATCATGTCGTGACCTTGTTTGAACTCTCTCAAATTGGGGAAGTGAGACAAAGTGCCTTTCTGTAAATCTCTGGCAAGCACTGTCAACTTGCGCTCGAATGCCAAAACATCCTCCAACATGTGCAGGGCTGTACGTCCTTTCCCCTGAAGAGCTGTGTTCAGCGTGTTCAGGTGCGCTGTCATGTCTACCATGAAGTGTAGCTTTTCCAGCCACTCTGGCTGTTCCAGCTCAGGAAAGGTGAGCCCTTTGCTGCCCAGGAAAGTTTTCACTTCTTCCAGACACGCGACAAAGCGTTTCAGCACCTTCCGTCTGGACAGCCAGCGATAAAAACACGTTGTAGCGGTGTCAGTAAACTGCAGTCAAAGATAGCTTTATTCGAACTAAACAGCCTTGCTTTTAAGCCTCCCTCAACCCAGCCCCCATGGACGCAGATGCTGCAAAAGACGCGTACTCACAAACCCCCGTAGGCTATCTCCCTTAGCCGGAATGCTGGCTAATTGTGAGCCGTTTCGGATGTGGCAGGAAATGTGTCGCTACACTTAGGTTGTACAAGATCACCATAATTACATTTCAAAAGCTAACAAACTAACATAAAATACATTTTAATTAAATACTGACCAATTATTTCCCAAAGCCACAGGGAGCCGCAGCACAGAGGTGAAAGAGCCACAAATGGCTCGGGAGCCGCAGGTTGCCGACCCCCGGTTTAGGCCCAACAGGCTGAGAACTAATGGGAAGTTGAACTTGACAATGTTGTTATTCACCTTTAGTATTGTGTACATCAGCACAGTGACAGTGAGAGAGATCATGATGTAATAATCAAATACATCTCTGGTCTATCTCAGATAATGGCAACATAAAGCACACAGCTGAAATAACCAATGGTATGTGTGCACGTTGACAAAACAGTGGTAAGCATTGTGGCTCAGAGACCATTTCCCTGTGCGGGGAACTTGCAAATCTTAGGAAATGAACATGCTTTACAGTGTGTGTGCCTGTGTCATTTTCAATATCTTTCAGGAGTTAAAATGCAACTCTATAAAATGGTTTCTGTAACTCATTTCAGGGTAAAAACAATTGTTCGTATGAAATCTCCCGCCCACCCACCATCCCCTCACCTGCTAACGTTTCCCCCTTCCCCTCCCCGTATTTTCTTACTCTGACATCTGGGACCTGCAGAATCTCTTCTGTTTCTATGAATTGCACTTTCAGGCAGGAATATTCTTTTGGATATTATTTTATTTTTAGTGAGGCTAGTGCAAAAGATTGCAGCCGCATGACATTTCAAATCTACTCAGTACACCCCCAGTGATAAGTCTTTAGATCATTTAGCATTACTTTGGATTGCTTTTTGCCTCTTTTGTAACATTGTCAAAAAAAGGTGGTTGCAAGCTCGCAGCTGGATTTGACCATGTTTGATTCAAACTGTCTGACTCTGAATAGATGATCAAGTAATTCTGGTCGTGATTCATGCCTTGCATCTCAAAGCAATTTCCGCACCAGTGACGGGAAGGTGATGTTGGATCTGGAGATGATGTTGTCTAGAAAGTTCGTTGGAAATCCAGAATGAGGTGCAAACCTTGTGATCAGAGCCATTATATTAGACGTTCATAGCACACAACTAACAATAAATCACTGCAAACAGGTCACACAGCAGCAAGAACCAAACTCTAACTGTAACTAGCTCGCTCTAACAGAGGATCTGCCTCATGGACTTCCTAAACGGTTCAAACTGAACAGACAGTTAACCTCTGATAGGAACATCCTTTGAGACAACAAGGACAGTCTTGGTTTACGCTGCCATGACATCCCATGTTCACAGACGAAGAAACTACAGAACTACAGAACCAGTTACACTGGAATTTATTGAAAATCCACTGAACATATACAACCAAGTGAATATAATAATAATACATACTTTATTGATCCCAAGTGGGAATTTATATATAAACATATAAGCCAGCATAAATTTAAACTACAAGAAAAATAACAATTTAAGTAGCAACTTGGACCTTAATCCAACATTGATATCATTCCATGTGGTCTTTTGTTTAGATGGCACAAGTGTTAGTCAATGTTGTTCCCTGTCAAACCATTTTTGGATGTTCTAAGGAGACCTAGGTTATCACATGAAACTGCAGATGCCAGAAATCTGAAATAAAACATGAAGAGCAGGAAACACTCAACAGGTCAGGCAGCATCTGTGGAAAGAGAAACAGGGTTAACACTTCAAGTTGAAAACCATTTGTAATAACAGTGCCAGATTCAAATTTACCTAAGGTAAGACACCTCCTGCCTTTCAACTATTAGTTCCATCCAACAAACCGTACACCCAGCCTTAAATCAGAGAGTCTGATCTCTAAATACCATCAACCCCACCCTCCCAAGTCTATATGGGATTTCAAGGCTGGACACCCAGCCAATTATCTTCACCCATCCATCCATCCTGTTCCCAATCTAACTTGTTTTAACAAGATTGAAGATTGATTCAAGTTTATTTATTACACGTGCATCGAAACATACAGTGTAATGTACTGTTTACATTAATAACCAACACACCCAAGGGCAGCAACATAGCCTGCCCACAATACTCAGCAGAACAGAACAGACCACAAACAGCAAAACAACCCCAGCAAAACAAGTCTTGCTCCACCCTCCCACCCATGTCCTCTAAACCTAACACAGGCCAATTTCTTTGGCCTTTAGCCTCCAGTGAACTCAGATTCAGATACAGGGCCTTTGACTACCCCAGCAGACTCACGGAGATTCGTAGCCCGGGAGATCTGGCCAGCCGACCTCAACTTCTGGACTTCCAATTAAACGCTCAGGCCTTGATCCTTGGCAATGACGCCAGGACCCGCTGATAATCAAACACCAGTCCTCGAACTCCTGACTTGTTGACGACGATGCCTCAGGCGCTAGGCCTCAAGCTCTGGTGACATCGATTCTTGTTCCTCCTGCTCGCACGAAGCTCCATTTCTGGAACCCACCAACTGATACAGAGAGGTCCACCATCCTACCCCTATGCTGCTCTGCCACTCCATCTTTGCCTAATCAACCTCATTTCCCCATTTCTTAAGCCGCTGCTATTTTCCCACTTCAATGTTCTAAGTCCATCCTTGAACAGCGCGCCACAATTTCAACTGTATAAGAGTGCAGCAGCCGCTTTTTCATCCTTGTAGCTTTGACTTTATTTCAGGAATTCAGGACTGAATCAATTTATTAATGTGTACGACACTTGCTTGGCCCTGTATATACCTTGTCAAGGAGCAAAGAGACTGCAGAAGTTAATTAAAAGAGCAATTGAAAAATAAAAGATTGAAAAGTTCTTCTGAATTTATTGTTGCTGTTACTGATCCTTATTTAATCTTAATGCTCTGTCATGATCAAATTCCAAAGGACACCAACAGCCCATTTTAATTTAACTTTAAACACAAGAAAGACTGCAGAGCAACACGCACAAAATGCTGGAGGAACTCAGAGGGTCAGGCAGCACCAATGGAAATGAATAAATAGCCGATGTTGTGGACCGAGACCTTTCATCAGGACTGGAAAGGAAGGGGGAAGATGCCAGAATAAAATGGCGGGGGGGGGAGCGGTAAGAGGGCAGCTGAAAGGTGATAGGTGAAGCTAGGTGGGTGGGACAGGTCGAGAGCTGGAGTGGAAGGAATCTGACAGGGGAGGAGAGTGGAACATGTAAGAAAGAGAAGGAAGAGTGGGCCCAGGGGGAGGTAATGGGCAGATGAGAAGAGGTAAAAGGTCAGAGTGGGGAATGGAGGGGGGGGGGGGGGGAATATGTTTACCGGAAGGCAAACTTTATTTGGTTTTTCTCTTTTCTTAAAGGTGGTGACTCTCTTTGGGGCATGAATCTGCAGGCACCAGACATCTACTAATACGGGATCCACTGCTCACTTATAAAATTGACTATGCTTTTTTGACGCTATTTCACGTTTATAACTGATGAATTTGAACTGTCCTCGGTCTGCTTTAGGGACACACACACAGAGACACAAACTAATCAAGCTCATTCTCCGCCCTTCTGCCCTAGAAAAGGGACATCGTGATCAATGGTAGCATCCAGCAACCGTAGCTCAATATAAAGCCTTCTAACTATAGCTTGGTATAAAGCATTTATTTAAAAGACTATCATGGGATTTCAGGCCTCATTGCCCGTTGCAAAGCATACAGAATATTTCACTAGTGACAGTGTGCAAGAAGCTGTCATAACTCGTAACCATTTACTGTTGAGTCTTTCAAATTCTTTGAAAAACACCAGTAATTCACTGTCAATGTCATGTGGTGAGAACATCTTTCTAAGCCAGCAGAATATTTACTAAGCCTCTTCCAAGATAGGTTTTCTGATTGCTCTTCTATGCTCAGATAGTTTCCAGAGCCTACCATGGGGCAAATTATACCTGTAACCTGGTGCAGTATCCTATAAACTTCACCATTAATATAATACTCAGGTTGCATAGCACTCTAGTAACAAAGCTGATAATGGTAAAGTAAAAGTACTCCCAGTTTGGAGGCAGCACTTCTTCGAATTGATAGCATAGATTCAAATCCCCATTTAATGTATTAAGTGTTTAATCCATGCCAATACTTTGAACGCAGAATGCTGTAGAATAGCCCGTGTGTCTTGCTATGCTTGTGGATTGAACCCCTATTTATTGTGGCACCTTTCCCTCGGTTCTTGAGACTTCACCTAGACTGAAGAATCGCAATCGCTAGGATGGACCCTGGGTGATTTCACGAGTCGGAATTCAGAGCTCCCACAACACAGGCAGGAATCAAGTGGTGGCTGAGAATTGAGAACCCTGAAATCTTCGTGGAAATATTTGTAACTTACCTCATGGTATTTTGTGGAGTTGATTTCTGCTTTCTATTCTATAATAATAAATAAGGCTTAAGTTACTTTGATGAGCTTGTACGCGTATTACCACATCTCCTGGACATTTGAATTGACGTGGGTTTTTTGGGTGGATCAACCCAGCCCATTACACTTTTCAATAGTCAAGTCAAGTCAACTTTTATTGTCATTTTGACCATAACTGCTGGTACAGTGCATAGTAAAAATGAGACAACGTTTTTTCAGGACCATGGTGTTACATGACACAGGACAAAAACTAGACTGAACTACGTAAAAAACAACACAGAGAAAAAAAAAACACACACAGCAACTACACTAGACTACAGACCTACACTGTACTGCATAAAGTGCACAAAAACAGTGCAGGCATTACAATAAATAATAAACAGGACAGTAGAGCAAGGTGTCAGTCCAGGCTTCAGGTATTGAGGAGTCTGATAGCTTGGGGGAAGAAACTGTTACATAGTCTGGTCGTGAGAGCCTGACTGCTTCAGAGCCTTTTCCCAGACGGCAGGAGGGAGAAGAGATTGTATGAGGGGTGCATGGGGTCCTTCATAATGCTGTTTCCTTTGCAGATGCAGGTAGAATATGTTTAAGAAATGTAATATTATAGCTTCACTGGCATCAAATTGGCTCTGATTTTATAATTAACAGGCAACATACCAAACAATGAGGCCAAAAAAAATTGAAGTAAATTATTATAAAAAGAAGAAAGAAAACCTGCTGGTTATTTTAAGCTTGGTGTATTCCTACAGAAGTCAGAAAACTACTCAATTATAAAACACAAAGTGTTGGAAATACTCAACAGGTCAGACAGCACAGAAGGATAGAAATAGTTAACTTTTTACTCTATAGAGTCATACAGCACAAAAAATGCCCTTCAGCCCAACTGGTTTGTGCTAACCAAGACTTATATCTAAGCTAGTTACATTTGCTCACGTTTGGTCCATTTTCCTGTAAATCCTTCCCATCCATGTATCTGCCCAAATACTTTTAAACATTGTTAACGTATCCACCTCAACCTCTTCCTCTGGCAGCTCATTCTATATGCTGACCATTCTATGGGCAAAAAAATAGTTGCCCCTTTAATTCCTATTAAATCTTTCTTCATCTGAACCAGGTATTTAAATCTAATGAAACTCATATTTCATTATGGAGTCTATGCTGGTTCTAGAGACATCCCATTGATCCTAGTCCTTCATTTAACCATAACCATATAACCATATAACAATCACAGCACGGAAACAGGCCATCTTGGCCCTCCTAGTCTGTGCCGAACCCTTAATCTCACCTAGTCCCACCTACCCGCACTCAGCCCATAACCCTCCACTCCTTTCCTGTCCATATACCTATCCAATTTTACCTTAAATGACACAACTGAACTGGCCTCTACTACTTCTACAGGAAGCTCATTCCACACAGCTATCACTCTTTGAGTAAAGAAATACCCCCTCGTGTTTCCCTTAAACTTCTGCCCCCTAACTCTCAAATCATGTCCTCTAGTTTGAATCTCCCCTACTTTCAATGGAAACAGCCTGTTCACGTCAACTCTATCTATCCCTCTCAAAATTCTAAATACTTCGATCAAATCCCCCCTCAACCTTCTACGCTCCAATGAATAGAGACCTAACTTGTTCAACCTTTCTCTGTAACTTAATTGCTGAAACCCAGGTAACATCCTAGTAAATCGTCTCTGCACTCTCTCTAATTTATTGATATCTTTCCTATAATTCGGTGACCAGAACTGCACACAATATTCCAAATTTGGCCTTACCAATGCCTTGTACAACTTTAGCATTACATCCCAACTTCTGTACTCAATGCTTTGATTTATAAAGGCCAGCGTTCCAAAAGCCCTCTTCACCACCCTATCTACATGAGACTCCACTTTCAGGGAACTATGCACAGTTATTCCTCTGTTCCTCTGCATTCCTCAATGCCCTACCATTTACTCTGTATGTTCTATTTGGATTATTCCTGCCAAAATGTAGAACCTCACACTTCTCAGCATTAAACTCCATCTGCCAACGTTCAGCCCATTCTTCTAACCGGCATAAATCTCCCTGCAAGCTTTGAAAATCCACCTCATTATCCACAACACCTCCTACCTTAGTATCATCGGCATACTTACTAATCCAATTTACCACCCCATCATCCAGATCATTTATGTATATTACAAACAACATTGGGCCCAAAACAGATCCCTGAGGCACCCCGCTAGTCACCGGCCTCCACCCCGATAAACAATTATCCACCACTACTCTCTGGCATCTCCCATCTAGCCACTGTTGAATCCATTTTATTACTCCAGCATTAATACCTAACGACTGAACCTTCTTAACCAACCTTCCATGTGGAACTTTGTCAAAGGCTTTGCTGAACTCCATATAGACTACATCCACTGCCTTACCCTCGTCAACATTCCTCGTAACTTCTTCAAAAAATTCAATAAATTCAATTTAATTCTTTTTCTCTCACATATGCCCATCAGTTCCCTCTAGTTGCTCTACTACTTCCTACAATGGAAGTACTGCACCTTATTGTAGCCAATTAACCCACCAACCTTGGCTGACGGAAAGAGTAGGAAGGTACTTGGAGAATGGCCAACAAACACTGGTCTTGACAGCAAGGCCCACATCTGGGAATGAATACGATGTACCAACTTCAATATGAAGTGTTTGAGACCATAGACATGGGATAGAAATGATAAAAGTTATGTTACAGTTATGTAAAGTTCTGTTTGTCATCATTTAGAGTGTTATAGAATCATAGGGCAATGCAGAAGAGAAAGAGGCTGTTTGGCCCATCGAGTCCATACTGAGCATCAATCACCAATTTACACTCATCCCATATTTGTTCCACTTCTTATCCTCATTACATTCTCATCGACTCTTCTCTAAATTATCACTTGGGGTACTTTTCAATCAATTAACCCACCAATCCACAACAGCCCTTGGAATGCTAAAAGTAACATAGGAGAAGCCTATGCAGGAGAACGTGCAAATTCCATACACATAAAAGACGAGTTCAAGTTTGAACCCAGGATTCTGGCGCAGTCAAACAGACCTTTACTAGCTGCATCCCTGTGTCATTTATATGTATGAATCTTGGAGACAGTACAAGTAAGATTCCGCAGAATTTACCAAGACTAGAAATTTTAAATTAGGAGAATATAGAAGACTAATCTTTGAAAATAAGCAATCTAACTGAGGTGTTTAAGACAATTAATTGAGTTGACAGGGCGAGTAAACAGAAACAATTTCTCTCTGCAATGTCCAGAAAAAGAAGAGGCACAATCTCAAAACTGGAATTAGGTTGATTAGAGCAATGACTTGTTCACAGCGTAGTAGGAATCTAGAATGCTCTCCTCCAAACAACTGTCAACACTGGGCTTTAACAAAAAAAAATTCCAAAACTAGCATTTTTAGTTAAACAACAAAATTGAGTTAAAGGAGTTGATGTAGACTTTGTCAATGATCATACATAATGACAGAAATGACTTAATGGCTTCCTCGAATCCCTATTTTCCAGAGACTGTCACAGTTTATGAGCTACTTAAATCAATTTTTGCAAGTACTGTGGAGCATCTTACAGAAGAAAACAGAGATTGATGGCCTTAGGGATGGAATTTAAGAGCTAAAGGAATAACCACCAATTGGAGATTCACAATAGGTCAGAAGGCAAAGATTTTACTGAGTAGCAGGACTGCAGGGTTCATAGTTTCAGAAAGGGTTAGAGTATGGAGGGATTTTAGCACAAAGATGAAAATTTTAGAGTGGACAGCTTTGCAAATGAGAAGCCAGTGTAGGAAACAAGTCTAGGTTGATGAACAAATGGGACTTGATCGGATTTAGTAGAAGCTGAGATGAAGTTTTTAAAGGATAGAAGGTGGAACGCTAACCAAGAACGGAGGATGCTCTCCAAGAGAAGAGTTGAGTTTGGAGGTAGCAAAAGCAAGGATGAGTCTTTCAGTACCAATGACACAAAGACAGAGTATAAGGTGGAAATAGTTTCAGCGATGGGGTCACACAACTCTATGATAGGAACACTGACTAATGAACAAAAAAGGCATGCACATAAGTGCTTTAATCATCTAAATTAATGCTGTGGGAAAACATTAAACAGATTATTGTTGGCATTAAAACTGACCTAAAGACTTAGACTTTCTCCTCATATACTGAATTGTAAGCTGCAACTTCACTTCATCTGTGTTTTCTATACTGTAGTTGGATGTGAAACTACAGCAATAAACATTAAAAATGATTTTAAAAAATGCCCAACTGATCAGTCCGTGTCTACAAAGAAATATTATAACATATTGGATGCGTGACCTTCAGCAGAACTAATGCATTCTAGCCAAGCGTTAACATCTTGGAGTTGCATTCTAATAAAGAACATTCAAGATTCAAGATTGTTTCAATATTTAAAGTCATTTTAAGTACATGACTGTAAAGGAGAATGAAATAATTGTTATTCCAAATCCGGTGCAGCACAAAAACTTGCACAATGAGATAAAACACAGTAATAATTTCAAAATTCAGAGGAAAATTGAATCGGCCATGATGAAATGGCTGATGAGACTCAATGGTCCAAATGGACTAATTCTGCTCCTATATCTTACAGTCTTATGGTCTAAAAACACAATAAATATAAGTACATAATATAGCTTATTTACATGGATTGATCGTCCATAAAGTGATACCAGGCACAGGAGTGTCTGTAGATAAAGGGACAGACAGGAAATGATTATGTAGTGGTGGTTGGGAGCATTGAGGGACGAGTTAGAGAGTAGAGGTGTTGATTAGCTTTACTGCTTAGAGAAAGTAACTGCTTTTGAATCTGGTGGTCCTCACATAGATGCTATGTAGTCTCTGCCCTGATGGGAGTGGGACAAACAGTCCATGAGCAGGGTGGGTGGGATCCTTCACGATGTTAGTGGCCTTTTCCCGGCACCTTTCTGTATATATGCCCTTGATGGTGGGTAGGCTGGTGCAGGTCGTGCACTGAGCAGTTTTAACTACCCTCTATAGAGTCTTCCTGCCCACCACAGTGTAGCGTCTGTACCGTGCAGCAATGCCGCTTGTTACGTTGCTCTCTACTGTGACCAGCTGTCTTCAGTCTCCTCAGAAAGAGAGGAGTTTGGGACGGTTCCCTGAATGTGTTCCGGGGCCATGAGAGCTGGGCACTCCCTGGAGTTTGAAGCTGCTCACAGTTCCCACTGCAGTGCCACCGATGTAAAGATGGGCGGGTGTGGTGCTAGAAAAATTATTTGGATGGTAAAAATTTATGTAATCAGAAGACAAGCTCACCAAGACCACTGCCAGTGTCTTGGTAGTACCATAGGAATTAGAGAGACAGAATCCCGCAGGGCACTAATGCCAGCCTGGCAGGTAAAGAGAGAACCAACATAAGTTAAAATTATACTTCAACATACAAAGCAAAGGTTTGGGTGGGGCTAGGCATGTCAGAAATATCAAATATGTGGAAGATCTAAACCAAAAGACTAAGAAAATGCTCTGAGAATAGAGTCTTCATAAAAAAGCTCCTCTAGTTTTGCTGGTTTGTATCACCTCTCTTTATGCAGGGCGTGCATTAGGCCAGCTGACATGCCACTGCAGGAATAAGTAGAGAGCATATTGTCAGCGGTCACCATCATTTAGACAGGATGATAAATCGAGGCTCTCCGTCAAGAGGACCACACCTTGTTACGGTTTGGAGGCTTGAGTGCCTCATTGACCCAGAGAGCGAGACTATGTTGGCTGGAGTCAGGGCTCTATATTTTGGCTCTTGCTCGGGTCACCCATGTCAAAGGGTAGAGGCCAGAGTGGTTGACCGGTCCTCCAGGTTCGTGGGTTCAACTCAAGGCTAACAATTCTGACTGGTAAAACAGAACTGTTATGGAAACAGCAATAAAGAATCCTTCTACAGCTGAGTGTGACAGTATTCTTGAGTCTCCAGAAACCTGAAACTTGCATGACTGACAGTGGTGAAAACAGAGCTGTTGATACGATGACAGAAGTCATAAAAACCACCAGAGATGGAGGACCTTAACTGTGGCCCTAAATGCCAGTGGCCTAATAGGCAGTAAGTAAAATGAGGCTCCAGGTACATCAACATTAAACACTTGAAAATCCCTTGCTATTTGTTAAACAATAATTACTTACAGCAATAGAACTTCATTCAAAGATTTCCAAGTTAGTCTTAAAAAGTTTTAAACAACTGTCCAACATCAAAAAGCTGTGTCAGTTGCTGCTTTTGATGAAAGGTCATTAATCTGAAATGCTAACTCTCTTTCTCTCCCCCACTGTTACTGCCCAGTCTGTTGAATTGTCTATTTTTATTGTAAGCATGTAAGTGGGGTCATTCATTGCAATCGTGGTCTTTGGCGCCACCCACAGGCAAGACAGAAAGCACATGTTACTTCTCCACTTGGGAAAAAGAAAGATCAGAAGTTCAAGTTCAAGGTTAATTATCATTTAACTGTACACATGAGTACATTTAAAGATGAAATGGCATTCCTTAAGTGGCAAGGTGTAAAACACAAAATCAACAATCATGCACAGCACACAGCACATATAGCAGATATAATTATGGCAGCAGAAAAAAGTAGTTGCAGAAAAAATTATTTAAAAAGCTAATAATATAGCCCAAGGCCCTGATTGTCATGGCCTGTAGATTAATGGTGCACACGTGTTTGCATGGAGCCAGCAAGAATGGATGCATGGATGCAAGAACAGCTCACAGCAGTTCCTCATATCATGCGGTGCAGCCACAGGTGAAAGCAAACCAGCTTGTCTCCTACCGAGTGAATACTGGAGAGCAGTTCCAGCCCCAGCACAGAATCTAGCAGCACTCACTCAGCTAGCTCCAGCGTCTCCTTCCTCCGTGGCTGCCAGAGGCAACCTCGCACCACAACCAAGGCCACAGATCTGTCCCGCCACCGGTCCCCTCAACGAACCAGCGGATCGAACTCGCAGTATTCTACATTACCAATGCACAACAGGGTCCTGCGGTCACAACAAAATGTCCGTCGGATCGCACACTGCCACTGATGCCTTCTTCCCTGGGTGGTAACACAATGCACAACAGTTCCAGCTTCCCTGCTATCCAGCAACTTGCGAGCAGGGTAGACCTGCAGTACTTAGTGTTCTGAATATCCAGCAGTGTCTTGCAGTTGTGAAATAGGTGCAAAGGGCAAGCAATTACCCCTTTGGTTGGACCCAGAGAGGCCGCTGTGACTGAGCAAGCCATCACCTTACCAGAAAGAAACAACAAAGACATGAGAAAGCGAGTCAGTTTTACAGGAAATTTTGATTAGCATTGTTACTTTATAAATATACATGCCTTCAAGGAACAGCATCCCTGGAAAAGCAATTAATATTGTTCATAACACAATTACTAAGAGGAAGGTCATTTACTTCATCTAACAAAATTTTAGCCTCTTACAGCCCAAGAGGCTATTCAGCCCATTGAAATTATTCTGGCTCTCTGACAAACAATTAACCTTATTCCATCATCCCTCATAAACACATGAAATTCCGCAGATACTGGAAATCAGGGAAACACACACAAAATGCTGGAGGAACTCAGCAGCACCAATGGAAAGGAATAAGCAGTCAGCGTCTTGGGTTGGGACCCTTCATCCAGGCCTGGGGACAGAAGAGCAATAAAACCAGAGTACAAAGAATGCAAGAGAGGAAGGGGTACAAGTTGGCTGGTGACATGTGAAAGCAGGTAAGGGGGAAGGTGGGTGGGTGGGAGAGGGGGTTGAAGTAACAAGCTAGCAGGTGATAGATGGAAGTGGTAAAGGGCCAAGAAAGAAGGAATCTAATAGGAGAGGACAGTGCACCATGGAAGAAAGGGAAGGAGGAGGGGGTGAAGGGCAGGGGTGAGAGGGGAGCCAGAATGTGGAATGGAATAAAAAAAAGAGGAAGAGGGAGAAATTACTAGAAGTTAGAGAAATCGATTTTCATGCCATTGGATTGGAGGCTACAGAGACAGAATGTGACATGTTGCTCCTCCAACCTGAGGGTGGACCGATAATGACCATACATGGAGCGACATGTTGGAATGGGAATGAAAAGTCAAATTGAAGTATATAGCCGGAAGGAAATACCGCCCTCTTTGGCAGGTGCTCAGCAAAGTGGTCCCCCAATCTACATTGGGTCTCGCCAACGTAGAGGAGGCTGCACTGGGAGCACCAGATATACTAGAAGATACTGACAGACTTACACATGAAATGTCGCCTCACCTGGAAGGACCGTTTGGGGCCCTGAATGGTGATGAGGGGTGAAGGTGTAGGGGCAGGTGTAGCATTTGTCCTATTTACAATGATAATTTCCAGGAGGCAAACAGTGGGGAAGGAAGTGGACAAGGGAGTCACTAAGGAGCGATCCCTATCGAAAGCAGAGAGCCAGGGTTGGGAGGGAAGAGAATCGTGTTTAGTTGTTGGATTCTGTAGAAGATGACAGGAGTTATGGAGAATAATGTGCTGGATACAGAGGCATGTGAGGTGGTAGGTAAGGACAAGCGGAACTCTATCCCTGTTATGGCAGCGGGAAGATGGGGTGAGGGCAGATGTGTGGGAACTGATTGAGAAAGGGAAACCCCATTCTTTGAAGAAGGAGGACATCTGAGATAGTCTAGAATGGGAAAGCCTAATCCTGGGAATAGATTCAGCACAGACAGAGGAACTGGGAACAAGGAATAACATTTTCCCAAGTGACAGGGTGGGGAGAGATATAGCCAAGAGAGCTGTGAGAGTTAGTAGGTCTTTAAAAGGTAACAGTAGACAGTCTCATATCTGAGATCAAGGAAAAGGAGATGGACAAAGTGAATTTGACAGCAAGGTGGAAGTTGGAGGCAAAGTTGATGTAATTGACAAGCTCAGCGTAGGTGTGTTCGTTGATGTTGCGCAGAAATAATTGGGAAGCGTTTCCATCATAGGCATGGAATATAGATTATTCCACATAGCTGATGAAAAGGAAGGCATAGCTGTGGCCGATGTGGAAGCCTATGACTACACCTTGGGTTTGGAGAAACTGGGAGGAGAGGGGAGAAAAATTGTTGAAGGTGAGAACCAGCCCCACCCTATGGAGAAGGATGGTGCTGGAGGGCAGCTGGTTAGGTCTGTTATCTAAAAAGAAGCAGAGAGCTTCAAAGCCTTTCTGATGGGGGATAGAAGTGTACAGGGACTGGACATCCATAGGGGAAATGAGGTAATTGGGGTAAGGGAATTCGAAATGACTGAAGAGATCAAGAGTGTGTGAAGTATCACGGATGCAGGTGGGAAGGGATTGAACTAGGGGGGACAAAATGGAATCGAGGAATGCAGACGTGAGTTCAGATGGATATGAGCAGGCAGAAACAGCGGACCTGTCCAGACAGTTAGGTTTCTAGATCTTGGGTAGGAGGTAGGAACAAGCTGTGAGGAATAAGGGAACTATGAGGCTGATGGCAGTGGCCATCTCTGTTCCCTTGCACACTTATCCCTTTATGTACTTAGTCTATTTCCTTGTGCATTGTGGATCATTCAAAGAAGCTCTTCCCTCCCCATTCTTTTTCACAAATTATCCTTTGTCGTGACATTTTGTGACTGACCTTGCTGGGAAGTGAAATTGCTTCTTTATGTAAACCATTCATGTTTTTGAATACTTCTATTTAATTACCTCCTAACCACCTTAGCCTTTGTGGAAAGTAATCCCAGTTTTGCCCATCTCTGCGTGTAATTAAAATCCCTCATCCCTGGCCTGATTCTGGTAGTTCTCCAGAAAGGCTTGACAATTCATCTGCTGCCTGCATTTAATTCTTAAATACAGTAGCTTTGAGATTTTGCCTTAATTCACCTATAGGGAAATGCAAAATAAAGCCAATTTAATGCTCATTACATGGGTAAGAGATCTATAATGGAGATCATTTAACATACCTCTATTTTAGGAAGGATATGATTAAGCAATAGAGGATGCACAGAAGATTCACTGGGACGTTTCTGATTGGAGGGCTTGAGAAGAGACTGAATAGGATGGAATAGTTTGACGGAGCATTGGAGACTAAGTTGTGCCCTAACAGAGGCTTAGATAAACCTGAAGGTCATAGGTACAGTGATGACCACAGTGTTTTCGCAGGGTAGGGGAAAAACCAGAGGACATATGTTTAAGGTGAGTGGGCAAAGGTTTAATGGAGACCTGAGGGGCATGTTTTCTTCTAAGAGGGTGATGAGCGTATGGAATAAGCTTTCAGACAAAATGGTGGAGGAGGATGCAATTCAGAATCAGGTTTAATATCACCAGCATTAAGTCGCGAAATTTGTTGTTTTTGATGCAGCTATATTATGCAATACGTAGTAATAGAGAAAAAAACTGTAAGTATGTATATGTTATATATAGATATATAGATATAGATATATAGATATAATTATATATGGATATATATAGATACAATTAAATTGAACAAGTAGTGCAAAAATAGAAATAATATAGTGAGGTGGTGTTCATGGGTTCAACGTCCATTTAGAAATTGGATGGCAGAGGGGAAGAAGCTGTTCCTGAGTTGTTGAGTGTGTGCCTCCTTCCTGACGGGAGCAATGAGAACAAGGCATGACCTGGGTGATGGCGGTCCTTAATGATGGACACCACCTATTTGAGGCATCACTCCTTGAAGATGTCCCGGAAACTTAGGAGGCCCATGGTGGAGATGACTAAGTATACAACTCTCTGCAGCTTCTTTCAATCGTGTGTGGTGGCCTTCCCCCATATCAGATGGTGAAGCTGGCAGTTAGAAATTTGCAAGTGTCTTTGGCAAAACCGTATCTCCTCAAGTTCCTAATGAAAGATAGCTGCTGTCATGCCCTCTTTCTGACATTCATAAATGGTGATGTTTAGAAGATCTGTGAATGGATTTGTGGATTGAAACGGTTTTGAGGGATGTGGGCCAAATTAAGGCAAATGGAATTAGTTCAGGAATACACTTTGGTCAGCATAAACGAGTGGGGCTGAAGGGCCTGTTTCTTTGCTGTGTTTCCCCATGACTTCTAAGTGACGATAGGTTCGGATCACAAAATGAATAATGTTGCACAGTAGTATAGTGTGAGATTTCCTTCAAATAATGGCACAATGTTTGATACCAGAATCATATGCAGGTCTGGGACTGCTTGATAAGATGCTGAAAAGTGAGCTTTTTTTATCTAAGAAATACTAAAACAAGCCTTGGAATGCTTGATGTTGGTGCTGTATTCCCGCAATGGAAAGTATTTCATTTCCCAAAACTAACACACCTGACCCTGATGACCACTAAGAATAACACACTAAAAGGTTTAGTAATTCATTTCAAAATTGCTTCCATTCCATTTAAATTAAAAGGCATCTGAAAGTATTTCCCCTTGGATTGCTGTCAGGAACTTTGTGATATATATAATCCCATGTTCATTAATGTCAGCACTTGCTCACTTTAGCTGCACATATCTTAAAACTGGAGTGACGTAGGGAAGATTAACAAAATAATTGGGTTGAGCATAAAGTAACCACCAGGACACAATGAGTGGAAAGAAGCCAAACTGGAACAGGCTTCTTATTTTTAATGTACATACTCAATTGCTTACAAAATGTATGGTGAGAAAAGAACAATTAGATCTTTCCTCAGACATTCTCAGTGACGTATCTCCAATAGGTTTTCTGCTTAAGTGAAGCAAATCTGCTGTGCAAATAAGGAACTGTTCAATCTTTGTCAGCTCCACACCAGCATGATGTCACTCTGTATTAAGATGAAACAGAATTCCCCTGTTACACCTGCTATAAGATGGCTGAATATGTTGACAAGATGGCTGTCATATTTCACTTTAGGCTCTGGTTACACGTGTAGGCCTGTTTGAGAGGATCTACTGGAAATCATGTGGTAGCCTCTGCATTGTGTTTAATATTTCGGTAATATTTGAGTAATGTTGTAAATATATTGTTTGATAAAACATTCTTTTTTTGCTAAATGTAATTCATTTCAGGTTATATGTAAAAGTATGTGAATGGCAGTCATCTCTTTATCACCATGTCGTAAGTGCAGGTCTCGCTGAAATAAAAATGAAGTAGCCATGTTCTCCCAGCTCCATACGTTTTTTTTCAATTAGTTTTGAATTTTCAAAACATAGCAGTGACAACAAGTAAATTTTAAAATGAAACTGATACGACTACCTACCTGTTGAAGTGCAGCTTTTTTTTTTCAGAAGGAGCAGAAAGAGAGTCAAGTTTAAAAAAAAAGCGGCATAAGGACAAAATTCAGGGGTTCATAAACAGTGAGACTGGGTGATAACAATTATAAATAAAACAAGAAGTAGAAATGGCTGGCTACATCAGAAAGATAGACACGATCAATTGCAAAACAGATAAATGGGTTGTGTATACTGAACGAATTGAGCAGTGTTTTGAAGCAAATGTAATAGTCAATAAAAATCAAGTGCCAGTTTTGCTGAGTATAATGGGGGGGGGGAAGCATACTATTTATTTAGAGGTTTGACTGCTTCAACAAAACCAGCTGAAATGAGCTTTGCTGATATTGTGAAAGTCATCCAGGAACACTAAAAACTGAAAACATTGTTGATTGCAGAATGCTTTAGGTTTCGTAAATGGAATCAATAGGAAGAGCAATCTACTTAATCATACCTGGCTGAACAGAAGAGAGCATCCAAGCATTGTCAGCTCAGTGATTGTCTTCCTGAAGCACTGAAAGATTGTTTAGCTTGTGGAATATTCAAAAATGGCTCCAAACTGAAGCGCAACTCACATTTAAAACAGTAGTTGAAATAGCTGTATCAATAGAAACAGCAGACAGATACAATTGAACTGCAGTCAGGAATGAAAGTGAGTGTGAGCAAAATTGCATCATCCAATCAGAAACCTGCCTGGCCAAACCAAATCGAATGGCTGTTGTGGCAGGGGCTCACACACGCCAAACCAATGCAGGTTTAAAGGTGAAATTTACAAAAGATGCAACAAAGTAGGACACATACAAAGAGCCTGTCGGACGGAAAAAAAATAACTGGACTACAAAGGGAAGAGAAAAAGATAAATAGTCAAGTTGCAGATTCAAAAAGAGCACTAATCTGCATGCTGTAAATCTGATAACGATGAGAGTGACACAGGAATGAGATTTACAATGAGGAAACTGACATGAGACAAGCAACATTGCTTGCACCAGAAGTGAACGGCAAATTAGTTAAAATACAATTGGACACCGGCTCGGCTGTTTCAGTTATTCCACAATATGAGTCTGAACGGCATTATAGATACTGAACTGAAGTCTGGAAATATCCATCTGGAGAAAAGATAACTCCTATGGAAACGACATTTGTAACAATGCAATACAACAACCCTCAAGCCACATTAGGCTTGAATATGTTAAAAACAGGATGGCTAGCATTGTGGGTACATAAGTGGCTGAGGCCACTACTACTTGATTAGAGAATCATCCATCATTTGCATGCCACATCTCCTGAAAGCGAATTAAGAAAAGTACTGGATGATGCCACAGCAGTGTTCGAAGATGGCATTGGAAAAATCAAGCTTATCAAAGATAAAAATAGAGTTAAATGAAAATCCCACACTCATGTTTTACAAAGCCCACCTTGTTCCTTATACCGCCCAAGGCTAAGTAGCCAGTGAGCCACATCGCATGGAGGTTGAAGGAATTTTTTCCAAGGTTGAGTGGAACCCATGGGCAACATCAGTGGTCCTGTTAGCAAAGAAGGATAGGACTGTCAAGATCTATTGTGCTTTTCAGGTGACCGTTAACCCCGTACTGAAAGTAGATCAATACCTCTGCCCAGGATGGAGGGTATCTTTGCAAACCTTTCTGGAGAAAAACCCCTCAGCAAAGTGGACTTAGCTGAGGCCTACCTGCAGATGGAGTGGAAGAAGGGTCCAAGGTCTCTCACAATATTTTTTGAACATCTCATCATAGTTATTGATATTGTTAAGTTAAAACTTCTTTCCTTTTCTCCCCATCCCTTCCAGAAGTAGTGATTATTGCGATCTCACAAACACTGGACATCTGTAAGCACAAATACTGATGACGAGCAGCTGGCTTTCCCTCTTCCACTCTCAGACAGTGTCCAACTGTAATGCCCTTAATGCTGTTGTAATGAGGATCAGCTATCACAACACAGACCAACATAATTAACACTTTATTTAAACCCCAATTAACTACCATTCCTTTGATGATGTTAAGCCTGTGCTCAGTAATTTAATGGGATGCTAGAATGAATTACAAATAATAAAATGTGTAATTTATACTAACAAATCAGTTGAACCATTCCTAATGGTAAACTACTGCTACAGCCATATATTTATAATCAAACTGATGATAATGTTGCATGACAGTGGGCCTACTTATTTATTAATGTTATTATATTACTATTTGTCTTTGTAAATCACATGAAACATGATAGCAGAAATATTTGTAGACTATGTCCTACATAATTCATATTGGATTTATTTTTATGTGCTTGTAACACCCTGGTTAAAATTTTTACTGCTATGCTGTAGGCATTTAATTTTGGCAGTTCTGCTTTCAGCTTGTTTGGGTTTGAGCTGAGATAAGAGGCCTTGTTGTTCACCTTGGGAATGTGGTGTCAGCCAATTGGAGTAGTAGGATTGGGAGAAGGTTCTAGAGAACGCTCAGGGGAGAGGCCTTTGTTGGCAGGAGCTGGGAGAAGACGAGAGTGAAGATGGTGGAGGACGCCATCCCTGCTGCACGAGGTGCTTTGTGCTTCGAGGAACATGGACCAGTACTCCTGTGGGAGAGCCCACTCGTTCAAGATGGATTTCGAGCAACATTTGGAATGTGGTGTGTGCTTTCACACAGACCGAGGGTCCAGCGCAGGAGTTACGGACAAGCTGAAGATTTGAACTCCATTGTGCACATGTATCTGCTTAAGTATAATGGGCCCCTTTTGTTTCTCTCTATCTCTCTTTCCTTTGGTACCTGTTTGCTTCAGTTAACATCCTTAAACATGCTTCTTATTAATTGTACGCAGTGTTTGGGCTGTCATTTCTTGCCGGTGGGTGATTGCCAGAGGCGGTAAATCACACAGCATTCAGGGTTTGGGTGGGTGAGACATCCCAGCCTTACGGATTTGACGGGGCTAAAGTCATATACACCCTAGACATATGAAGCCTGAGAAAGGCGGGGTTCTCACCGCCGAATCCAGTGGCTGTTAGCGAGGGGCTAATGAGCTGCATGTCCAGAGACGCCCAGTAAAAGGAAGTTTCACCCTAATGTGGAGTGTAGATATTTTCAGTTTTTTTTTGATTTGGCTGCCACTGCTGTCTCTGAATCAGGGGACAGCATGTTTAAGCTTTATTTGTGATTGATATTCACAGCCCAGGGCCGTGGAGCCTTTTTGCCAGCCTTAGCTTTCTAAACACAGCAGTCAACTCTTCCAGGGGTCAAAGAGTTGTTTTTTTAAAAAAAAGTTTTATTGAGTTTTCAATGATTACAGAAAGAAAAAAAAATTATCTACCCTTCCCCCCTCCCCTTAACCCCTCCCCCTAACATCCCTACAGAAGAAAAGAAAAAGAAAAAAAAGAAAAAAGAAAGAATGACTGGATATCCAGGAGAATGGAAGATCCCCACATGCTCCACAGAGTTCATAATAACTTCAGTATATATATTTATTTATTTCCCCAAATAACCAATTATTTTATCTTCAGAGCACCTATATATTTAATCCTGTCTTTTGTAAATAAGGGCGCCAAATTTTCAAAAATGTTTTGTATTTATCTCTTAAATTGTAAGTATTTTTTTCAAGTGGAATACAGCTGGAAATTTCATTCTTCCAACGATCTATACTTAAGTATGAATCCGATAAAGGGTTGTTTTTAAGTAAGTTGAACTCCCAACCAATATTTCTTGCTCGGCTTCTTCTGATAAATGAGAACCAGTCTTCAATCTTTAATGTTATAATCAGTCTCACTTAGAAGGACAGCTTTGCAAACTAACAGCATTCTCTATAGAGCACAGGCTGCTCAAGGGATGTACTGTAAGATGTTGAAATTATGTTCATTGGACCTGCATCGAGCCAGACCACACTGGCTAAGTTATTTAGTTCCAGGAAGTTTGCAGATCAGACTGACACTTACACTTAGTGCATGAAATAGCTTATCTAAAAATAGTTGGGAGATTTGTATACTAAGAGAGCCAGCCCTCACAGCATTAATTATGGATGTCTGGGATCTCTGTCATGAGAAGCTTTTAGACAATATGAGTGAATCGTCCAACAAAGCTATTTGAAAGGGTATAACATCTGCATGAACTTCAACAAATAGTGGTAAAAAAACAGTAGAAATATAAGAATGCAATCAAACTTGTTAGGAACGATCAAGAAACATTAAGAAAAGTGACAGAAAGATGGGATGACTGGATTCCATTCCTCTGCCTTTGATATTTTTCAATGGGCTTGATGCACCATCAATAACTCTCGGAAACTTAGGTGAGATATAGGCTTTTATTGGCTGGAAGAAAGAACAAGCAGCAAATGACCACCACACTACATCCTGGAGACTGAGGGCCGGGCTCAGGCTCCAATCACCTTTATACAGGGGTCAGTGGGAGGAGCCACAGGAGCAGTCAGTGGGGGGGGGGGGGGGTGTCCAGACAGGTATATGTAGTTCACCACAGGGCCACTCGTTTGTTTGCAACTCGTTGGAATGTCAGTTTAACAACTAGGAATTGTACCTGCATTTTCGATATCCTTTGTGTTTTGGAAATTGCTTGTAATTTGGAAATCTTTTATAAGATGGAAATCCCCTGTGAGATTAATATGTGTTTTAAGAATCTTTTCTAAATCTAAATGTGTACCACTAAAAATAAATGAACTACGTTTAAGTCTACTTTGCTAGATGGAAGTATCTCCTCCTTTGTAGGGACGGGTGACCCACCACTCAAATATTGGGTATCGGCAGCTAAACTCACCGTGGCAGGTAACATCGGGAAAAGCTCTAGCCTTTGAAGAGTGGTGAGGGTATTCATAGGCATCTATATCAGAAAGGGAGGTGTTCTTCTGCAATGATGGGCACCAATCTGTTCAGGAGCACTCTTGTGAGGATTTTTCCTGCGATGGAGAGCAGAGTTATCCCCCAGTAGTTGGAGCAGTTGGACTTCTCCCCCTTGTTCTTATACAGGGTGATGATGACTGCATCACGGAGGTCCTGTGGTAGTTTGCCTTGTTCCCAGCAGCAGACAAAGAACTCATGGAGTTTGGTGTGTAATGCTGGGCCCCCATGCTTCCAAATATGTGGTGGGATTCCATCAACTCCTGCTGCCTTGCCGCTTTTCAGCTGCTCTATGGCCTTGACAGTCTCTTTTAGGGTTGGGATCTTGTCCAGTTCTGTTTTCTCTGGCTGTTGTGGGATGCGATGAATTGCTGAGTCTTGGACCATGCGGCTCCAAATTGTGAATAACCTATCGTCACCACCTAAGACTCCTTGAGTGTTTTCACCAGTGCTGCCTCCACACCATCCTTAACATCCGTTGGAGTAACTTGGTCACCAACATCGAAGTCCTCGAACAGGCAGAGGTCATGCCGTTGAAGCTGTGCTGGGCAGGGCACGTCTCCAGGAAGGAGGATCATCGCCTGCCCAAGATTGTGCTGTATGGTGAACCCTCCACCGTGCTGAAGAGGTACAAGGACTCTCTGAAGAAATCCCTTGGTGCCTGTTGCATTGACCATCATCAGTGGTCTACTCTAGCCTCTGATCGCGAGGTCTGGTGACACACCATTCACCAATCTGTGTCCTCCTTCGAGAACGCACGTAGGGCTGGCCTTGAGGACAAAAGGAGAAGGAGGAGGAACCGTGACACAGCAGCACCAAACCCAGAACAGATTTTCCTTTGCAGCCGCTGCAGCGGGTCTGCCTGTCCCATATTGGCCTTGTCAGCCACCAGCGAGCCTGCAGCAGACATGGGCAGCCCCCTTCCTAAATCTTCGATCACGAAGCCAAGCCATGATGATATCAGAAAGGGCTTATAATCTTCGTTTGAGTCCAAACGTTGTGGACAGTAAACCCCATACCATCAAACTCTACAGAATGACTCATTTCAGTGCAGACAGGAACTCCCAGTCAGGGAAATCTAAAGGAGTGCTATTAAAGATGCTGGATTTTTCAGAGGCACCATCTTTTATTTTTTATTCCTTTGTCTTTGCATTCTTTGTCCTTCATTCACCTCTTTACATCATTTCTCAATTCTTTATTTAGTTTGCTTACAATTTGTATGTTTGCTTATACTCTAAAATAAACGATAGCTGGACTTAAGACTGCTCGTCATTCCTGATTCCTGGAAGAACCCAAAGGATCAGAAAATAAACAGAGATCCAACAGAACCCTGAGGAAGCAATGATCATAATATCTTAGAAATCCCCCTGCAATTTGAGGAGATGTATCAGTATCATAGTGGAGTAAGGGGAATTATAGAGGCAAGAGAGAGGAGCTGGCCAAACTTGATTGAAAGGGGACACAAGCAGGGATGACGGCAGAATAGCAACAGCTGGAGTTTTTGGAAGCAAATTGGAAGGCATGAGATAGATTTATCCCAAAGGCAGGATGACGCAACTGTGGCTGCCTAGAGAGAAGTGAAAACCAACGTAAAAGCCAAAGAGAGGACATATACAGAGCAAGAATTAGTTAAAGAATTGGGTAGCTTTTAAAAACCAACAAAAGGCAACTAAAAAAGTCAAAAAAAGCAGAAGATGGAATACAAGGTAAGCAAGCCAATAAAATTAAAGAGGATACCAAAAGTTTCTTCTGATATATAAAGTGTAAAAAAGAAGCAAGCGTAGATATCGGACCACTAGATAATGATGCTGAAAAGGTAGTAATGGGGGCAAGGAAATGGCAGGCGAACTGAATAAATATTTTATGTCCATCTTACTGTAGAAGGCACTAGTGGTAAGCCAAATGTTCGAGAGTGTCAGGGGCCAGAAGTGAGTGAAGTTGCCATTACTGGGCAGAAGGTGCTTGGGAAACTAGAAGGTTAGAATGTAGGTAAATGACCCAGAACAGATGGGCTACACCCAAGAATTCTGAAAGAGGTGACTTGAGAAGATTGTAAAGGCATTGTAATGATCTTTCAAGAACCAATACATTTTGGCATGTTACCGGAGGACTGGAAAATTGCAAATGTCGCTCCACTGTTCAAGAAGGGAGAGAGGCAGAAGAAAGGAAATTATTGGCCAGGCAGTCTGATCTTAGTGATTGGGAAGATGTTGGAGTTGATTGTTAAAAATGTGGTTTCAGGGTAGTTGGAGGCATACCATAAAATAGGCCAAAAGCAGCATGGTTTCCTTTAGGGAAAATCTTGCCCGTCAAATCTGTTCGAGTTCTTTGAAGAAATAACAATCAGTGGGTCTTGTATACTACTTGGATTTTCAGAAGGCCTTTGACATGGTGCCACACATGAGGCTGCTTAACAAGTTAGGAGCCCATGGTGTTACAGCATGGAAGAAGCATTGGCATATCAGCAGGAGGCAAAGAGTGGGAATAAAGGAAGCCTTTAGAGTGGAATAAAGGGACACCATCCTCAGTGAGTTACTTCCGCTCCTTTAAAACTCGTCTGCACTTGCTGCTTCCTCAATTAGATGAATGCAGCTTCGCTCAATATCAAATCGACAATGGCTGGCCATTGATGAATTGGCGCCTTTTGAAGGTCCGTAGCTCACATCAGGCTCTTATCATGACCATCTCACGTTTTTTGTAGACGACCTCTAGGACACCCACCATTGATTCTGATCTTCCTACAGTGTTCTTATTCCTTTCGCCGTTCACTCCAACACACATTGCAAATTCAGGGGTAACACTTTGGGCAGTAACTTTTATTTTACTGCATTATGAAGGATGGTTCACACTGTCAGTACGTCAAGGGTTAATGGACAGCAAATGTTCACTTCTTTAAAAAAAAAGAGCTTTGACCAGCAACCAACTGGTGTTTGGGATCGGTTAGCAAATGCAAGTTAAAGGAAGGCAGGGGCAAGTGTGGCAGCCATTGTCGCAGTGGCCATCCTCTAACTGGACAGAGTCAGACTGGTAACTTTGAGGCTTCAGCGAAAAGAGACTTTGGTCAGAGAAACCACAGGAAAGTAAAGTTCAAGGTTTAGTTGTTTTCCATCCCTTCTTTATATCTGCCTCCTACATTGCAATTCATCCTGTTGACTGCAATTTTGCCTTATCATTAGCCGCTCTTTGCTAAGAGTCTCACTACCCATTGTCTCTGTTTGTAAACCAGCTACCTCATTTTCAGAACTATCATCCATTTGCTTTTCCTATAGTACTTCTTGTATTGAAATATACTCAACTCAGAACACCAATTGCTCCATGCTCAATCTTCCGATCCCTCACTTTGTCTGAGGTCTTACCAACATTGGCCTCCGCCACCTTTCCATTAACTGTTCTGGCACTCTGGAATAGAGGGGCATCCTTTTAGAATGGAGATGAGGAGGAACTTCTTTGCACAGAGAATGGGTGAATCTGTGGAATTCTTTCCCACAAGCAACTGTTGAGGCTAAATCTTTATGTACGTTTAAGGCAGAGATTGATCGATTCTTGATTGGTATTGGTATTGGTATGAAGGAATACAGGGAGAAGGCAGGAGATTGGGGTGGAGAGGAAAATTGGATCAGCTCTGATGAAATGGTAGAACGGGCTCGATGGGCCAAATAGCCTAATTCTGTTCCTATATCTTTTAGTCTTATGGTCTAAACAAAACCTGGTTTGGTATTAATGTTTATGTTTTGTTCTTACAGAAATATGTAATCTTCTGAACTGCTGAGGTGTTTTGAAAACACGTTGGGTGTCCACATCAAATTTGTACTGAATTCTGATAAGAAACAGCACTCTAACCTCAACAATTTCGATGTTCACAAAATGACAATGAAAGGGATTACAAAATCCATCATGGATGAAGATTGACTCATTCTTTATGTTAGCAAAGAAAATTTCTATAATTAAGTTCACAGACCCTTAAGAATGAATGGCATTATGGTGACATTTCTTAAGTAGAGTGAATGGTACTATGTTAGAGGACCAAGAAGGACAGAAGGAGCACAGAATACAATTGTTGGGAGTATCAGGGAGCTGGGCATGGTGAGTCTTTGATAGGAGTCTGGGAGCTTGGAGGATTATGGGTTAGAGATGTCAGGGAGTGATCAAGAAGGCAGAATTAATGAACAGGCAATGGTATTGGTTGACAGGAGCTGCATGGAGGAAGGAAAATGGGAAACGGAAAAGCAAGTGGCAAATTGAGGATTGTAGTAGCTTACTGTCTGATGATGAAGGCAGTAGTCAGGATTTAAATAAAGGATGGAAGGAAGAGTTTAATATATTGCTGAGTCTTGACTATGGAGCTGTTTCTGATATCAATACGATTAGATTGACTAATGATTTGATAAAAGTGCTCGGATATCTTGTGAGCACAAGACCTTTAAGAGATGGGGCATGCTTAGTCTTTTCTAAAGATAGAAAGCAACAGAGAAAGCTGTGGGAGGAAGGAAAGTAATGCCAATAAATTATATTGAATGGCAGTGGCTTTGGGGAGTAATCGCAGGAGTGCCTCTAGATGTAGCAATGGACCAAGTTAAAAGTAACTTAGTCAGGGGAAAAATTGCAGACACTAAATGTTTAAAATAGTTTTTGTTGTTGATTAAATTTGAAGGAAAAGAAGCTGCTGGATAGAGAAGTTAGGCTATATGAGGTATGTGGTTAGATTCTATGCGCCACCCCTCAGATGTTTTCAGTGCGAGAAATTTGGTCATGCAGTACTTGTATGTAGGGGTAAATAGTGGTGTGGTAGATTTGGTGGAGAACATGATTATGGAAGACATTAGGGAAAAATGTAGCAATTGTGGAGGGGAACATAGCTTTGATTATGCAGGGTGTCCTGTATTTAAGACAGCAAGCCCAGCATGTTTGGTTAGAAAAGTTCATCTCGTTTGCAGAAGCTCTTCAGAAAGTACAGAAGATAGTGTCAATGGCAGGGGTGCAGTGTGCTCTGGCACCTCTGTAAAAAAAAGTCAAAATAAGCAAGTGGGGAATTTAACAGCGGCCGCATATTAAATAGAGGGAATTTTACAGAAGCGAGGGTTGTGGAAAAGAGGTAGTGGCTAGTGGGGAAAATACCAGTAATAACATTAGGGTAGGATATTTGATCATTTTTGGTGAAATCCTGGAGCTGTGACTGTTTTTTATTTAGGTATTCTTCCTCGCTCGACCCGTTGTTTTCCCAGCATACCACGCTGTAGCCTCCCGCCATTTCACAGATCCTCAGACTCTCTCCAGCTGAGGGACGACTGTACACAAGTGTGAGCATTTTTCTGCTCTTTCTGATGGGTACCATCGGATTCCAGGTAGGAGTTATATTAAGCAAGGAATGAACATCAAAATCTAAGGTTAAAAGTCGAAAATAATGAAAGGAAAATTCACTGCTTTGCTTATCTTCGGCCTAATTTTGATGGAATATTCTAAGCAAACATCCAAAATCCTCTTCTACACCTGGATAAAGAGAATTTAGGTTTTTTTTACAAGCAAAATGGGGAAAAAAAAACATTTCTAGGCTATAAGCTAGTTTTACGTCATTTCAGCTATCATTAATAGTGAATCAACCCCTTGGCCTAGCTCCACCAACTATAGTTGATTGGAAAGAGCCTCTTTTTCTCTTAGTGTTGATAGGAAAAAGAGTAATTTAGTGAGGCAATAAATGAGACGAAATGCATTTCCAAACCTCCCAAATGGTTGCTCTCTTCCCCGTTAACGTTTGTCACTTCCAAAATATGATATTTTTATTCATATAGATACAATAATAATGTAAGTAAAGATTCAAGCTTCTTTAACTTTTTATATATTTAAAGACTAAATGGGATATGTTTTGGTCTACCCATGTAATACCCGACATGTGAGGATGTTGAGAGTATCAACACTCACAGATACACTTCCTGTCCAACCATTTCTGCGAGAGGAACGGTATGACACAGAGTTGCCAACCTACCGCTTTTGATGCTAATATTCAGCAATATTCATGGCTTTAGCAATAGTTCATTGGAAGTTCTTTTTTCATTCTTGATTACTTTGTTCCAATTTGGGTGGCTAAAAGTGTAAAAAGCTTATTTGCTTTATTTCTGACGAAGGGTCTCGGCCCGAAATGTCGACTCTGCTTCTTCCTATGGATGCTGTCTGGCCTGTTGCATTCCACCAGCATTTTGTATGTGTTGCTTGAATTTCCAGCATCTGCAGATTCCCTCATGTTTGCTTTATTTCTGTTACTTTCATACCTGCTTGGGAACACTGCTAAGTGCTGCGGGCCCTGCTGTCCGCTCTGACTCAGTTGTGTTAGTAAGGCTACATCTGTACTCACTAATAGAAAAGTAAAATTTTCTCACTAACAAACCTAAGGCTTCTAAGCAAACAATGTTAACTTCTTTCTTTGGTAAACAAGCTGCAGAGTGTAACAAGAACAACGAACAAGAGACTGATAGCAGTAAAATTGACAAAAGCTAAGTTTCATCTGCTTCTAATTCAAATTTTCTAACCGGGTCCAAGTGCAGTTCTGAAAGTAATGGTCCTTCAAAGTCAGGCTTGTATCCCTGATCAGATGTTTCGACTGAAGAAATGTGGAAGAAAAAGAAGGAAACTTATCCCTGGTTAGATTTCAAGGATGATAAACTTGGGTGTAAAGTCTGTGCAACTACAAACAAAAACAATCCAACACTTTTCACTTCTAAGGGATTGAGGCTGTCAAATGAATGTCATGTCACCGGAGGACTGGAACCAGGTATCCTATTATGGAGCCGATCCAAGTACACGCTTGAAGTCTCTCAAAAAAAAATTGTTGATCACCAACTATAAAAAGCTGCTGCTCTAAGTGTTAAAAATATAGCTAGTGAAGGTGCCGTCTTTTTCTTTACTTGCTTGATAATCATGTTTTATGATAATTAGTGTGTGCAACTGTGCAATACTTTGCCATATTATTAAATTAAGTATTATATGTTTTATTGTACCAGTTATACACTGAAATGTAGTGATAGGCTATAATCTTGTTAATGTCTTAGCTATCACTATATTTCTGTGGAGCTCTGGAATTCATATATTTCTTTCATCTTGGTTTAGTGCCTGACATTATAAGAAGCCCTAAGTTCATGGTCTAAGGTGGAAGGAGTCAATTTTAGAAAACCTAGCAATTATCTGAAACAGATATACCACAATAGTTATTAACTTCAAACTTTCTGCATAATCACTCAAAGAGTTGAACTGCACGTGCATGTAACGAGGGCTGTATAGCCTTCTACCTTAGGCCATAAACTTATCAATCACCCCTCAAAAAATATTCTTAACACTTTATTTTTCCTTCTAATTATTGATATATTGCTTAGCTTTGTTAATCAGTTATTTGCTAATTTAATTCCTTATTGTACATAATGACATATTGACAATATTTTTGATCATCTTCAATAATAATTAATTAAAATGAATCACCCCCTCATACAGCTCTGGCACCTAAGAAGTTGGCACTGCACCCCTGGTCAATGGGACCTATTAATATCCAGAATGCAGATAAATTACTGTTTATTTTTTAAAGTGCATGATTTTATAACAAAGAATTCATTGATTGCTGATAAACTAAAATTTGTTACTTTCATGACAAGCGGTAGATGTGGTAAATTGTACAGCACAAGCTAAAAGTAAGACAGAAAAGAATTAAAATTATTTTAATAGTTGCAGAAAAAAACATCTGGAGAGAAAAGACTTAACTCTAGAAATTAATAATGGTGTTTTACAAGGGGCAAAATAATACAGATTTCAAGAGGCTTTGCTAATGTTAGTTTTTTAATTTGTTCTCATTTTTTAACAATGGAATGCTAGAAGCTTGTTATGGTCTGATAAAGGATGTTAATATTTTCTTTTTTCCCCCATTTGTTTAAATCCTACAATTGATTTTTATGTTCACAGTACTCTGTGAGGTTGTAGTGACATAAATGAGCAAGGGATGGTAGAGGAATACTACCATTACACTAAGAAAAGGAATGCCTACCACATTTTGGAAAATTAGATTACTTGGCTGTCTTCCTCCTACCTGCACACAGTCAGGAGCGGAAGAGCAAAGGACAACAGAGATGTGGTCACAGGAGGCAAAAGAGCGGCTACCGGCTGTGTTCAAGGAGTCACCTTTGGATCTGAGTGCATACACCGCGGTTGGAATGGACTTTATTAAGACAGTTGTAGACGAGTGTGCCCCCACAAAATCAATCAGAATCCCTGGATGAACCATGAGATCTGTAATCTGCTGACGTTCTCAGCCCTGATGAGCAGGAAAGTTACAAGAGGTCCGAGCATGATCTTCAGAAAGCCCTCTCACCATGCTTCGGTAACTCCGGACTAAAGTTGAATCCATGAAGGACACTCGACAGTTGTGGCAGGGTTTGAATACTATCACCTCTATAGTTAAATCAAGTGACATAGGTGACAGCAGTATTGAATTGAATTGACTTAATTAATTACATCCTTCACATACATGAGGAGTAAAAATCTTTATGTTACGTCTCTGTCTAAATGTGCAATTTGTAGTAATTTACAGTATATTAAATAGTATGTACAACTGGATTGTCAATATAACATAGAAATACAGTTGTGTCAACATGAGTTAATCAGTCTGATGGCCTGGTGGAAGAAGCTGTCCCGGAGCCTGTTGGTCCTGGCTTTTATGCTGTGGTACCGTTTCCCAGATGGTAGCAGCTGGAGCAGTTTGTGGTTGGGGTGACTCGGGTCCCCAATGATCCTTCGGGTCCTTTTTACACACTTGTTTTTGTAAATGTCCTGAAAAATGGGGAGTTCACATCTACAGATGCACTGGGCTGTCTGCACCACTTTCTGCAGAGTCCTGCAATCGAGGGAAGCATGGATCCCATACCAGGTAGTGATGTAGCCGGTCAAGATAGTCTCAATTGTACCTCTATAGAAAGTTCTTGGGATTTGGGGACCCACACCGAACTTCTTCAACCGTCTGAGGTGAATGAGGCACTGCTGTGCCTTTTTCACCACATAGCTGGTGTGTACAGACCACGTGAGATCCTCAGTGATGTTTATGCCAAGGAATTTAAAGCTGTTCACCCTCTCAACCCCAGATCCATTGATGTCAATAGGGGCTAACAGGACACCATTCCTCCTGTAGTCCACAACCAGCTCCTTTGTTTTTACAACGTTGAGGGAGAGGTTGTCTTCTTGACCCCACTGTGTCAGGGTGGTAACTTCTTCCCTGTCAGCCACCTTGTTATTGTTTGAGATTAGGCCAATCAGTGTAGAGTCACTAGCAAATTTTGTTAGCAGATTGCTGCTGTGGATGGTGACACAGTCATGGGTATACAGAGAGTAAAGGAGGGGGCTTAGTTCACAGCCCTGAGGGGCTCCTGTGTTGAGGGTCAGAGGGGTAGAGGTGAGGGAGCCCACTCTTGCCACCTGCCGGTGATCTGACAGGAAGTCCAGGATCCAGCTGGACAAGGCAGGGTGAAGGCTGAGATCTCTGAGCTTCTTGTCGAGCCTTGAAGGGATTACGGTGTTGAATGCTGAACTGTAGTCCAAGAACAGCATTCTTCGCTTCCAGGTGAGCTCAGTGCCTTCGATGCTCTCTTTGACTGTCAAAACATGGAGGAACCATCACAAACTCCCATATCCCCTGATGACCCTATGATCTCAGTCTCTGAGGCCTACGTGCGAGCAGCCTTCAGGAGGATGAGCCCACGAAAAGTATCTGGGCTAGATGGTGTACCTGGCCAAGTACTAAAGAACAACTGGAGTGCTCACTGAGATCTTTAACCGCTCTCAGGCTTCAATTATACTGCTGCCCAGTGACAGCGTGGTAACCTGCCTCAATGACGATTGCCAAGAGGCACAATCACAGTGAAAAAATGTCTTGAGACATTGGCGATAAAACATTAACTCCTGCCTGAGAAGCAACTTTGATTTACTCCAATTTGGCTCTGGAGCAACAGGTCCACAGCAGATGTCATCTCATTGGCTCTTCACTCAACCCTGGAAAACCTGGACAGCAAAGATTCTTGATCACAGCTCTCCATTCAATACTACCATCCCCTCAAAACTAATCAATAAGCTTCAAGACCTTGGCCTCAGTATTTCCTTGTGCAGTTGGATCCTCAATTTCCTCACTTGCAGAACCTAGTCAGTTTGGATTGGCAACGACATCTCCCTCATGATCTCCATCAGCATGGGTGTACCACAGGGATGTGTGCTTAGCCCCCTGGTCTACTCACTTTACACTTATGACTGTGTGGCTAAGCACAGCTCCAATGCCATATTCAAGTTTGCTGACAACTCATCTGTCATAGGCCGATTCAAAGGTGGTGATGAATCAGCATATAGGAGGGAGATTGAAAACCTGGTTGAGTGGTGCCATAACAACAACTTCTTACTCAAAGTCAGCAAGATCAAGAAGCTGGTTATTGCCTTCAGGAAAATGAAAGCAGAGGTCCATCAGCCAGTCCTCATTGGAGGATCAGAGGTGGAGAGGTCAGTAACTTTAAAATCCTCAGTGTTATTATTGGCCCGGTACATAAGTGCAATTACGAAGAAAGTATGGCAGCATCTCTACTTCCTTAGGTGTTTGTGGAAATTTGGAATGACATCTAAAACTTTGACAAACCTCTGTAGATGTGTGGTGGAGAGTTTATTGACTGGCTGCATCACAGCCTGGCATGTAAACATTAATGCCCTTGTACGGAAAATCCCACAAAAAGAGCCTTTTGGACAGGCACATGGATGAAAGTAAAATGGAGGGTTATGGGGTAGTGTGGGTTTAGTACTTTTGTTTTAAGGATTATATGGGTCAGCACAACATGGCGGGTTGAAGGGCCTGTACTGTGCTGTAGCGTTCTATGGTTCTATGGTTCTAAGTAGTGGATATAGCCCAGTCCATCACGGGTAAAGCCCTCAACACTATTGAACATGAAACACTGTTGTAGGAAAGCAGCATCCATCATCAGGGACCCCGCCACCCAGGACATGCTCTCTTTTTAATGCTGCCATCAGAAAGAAGGTACACGAACCTCAGGATTCACACCACCAGGTTTAGAAACAGTTACCATCAGGCTCTTGAACCAAAGAGGATAACTTCACTCGACTTTACTTGCCCGATAATTGCACGTTTCCACAACCAACGGACTCACTTTGAAGAACACTTCGTTTCTTGTTTTTGATATTTATTGTTTATTTATTATTATTATCATTATTATTATTATTATTATTATTACTAATTTATTTTTGTATTTGCATAATTTGTTGTCTTCTGCACTCTGGGTGATCGCCCAAGCAGTGTGGTCTTTCATTGATTCTGTTATGGTTATTGTCCTATAAATTTATGCAGTATGAATGTCGGGGTTGTATATGGTGATATATATGTACTTTGATGATAAATTATTTTGAGCTTTGGACTTTGGTTAGAAAAGTATTTGGTGTGTTTGAATGAAGCTCAGTCGGTGGCGGTAGTGCACCTCATTAATGCCAAACGCCACGAAACATGAGAAAGTGGTCAGATGACCTGAATGCCACTCGTACAGGGCGGGGCGTGGAGCTGCAATTCCCTCAGGCGTCTCCTGGTGTCGCCGTCGGGGGAGAAGCACGCCTGAGAAGCCGTTCTAAGCTTCGCGATAGTTGACCGGCCGAGTGCGCATGCTCCGCCCTCCGGCGGCCGGGTCAGAGTCGAAGCGGTCCGGGGGTTGTTGCGTGCGGCGTTAGCAACCGAGGTCGCTCTTCTCCTCGATCCTGCGACTGGGCCGAGCGCCGGGTGAGGGCTCGAGCCCCCGTTTAGCCCAGCCATGCTGGAGGGACTGGCAGCCTGGGTGCTAAACACTTATATTGGCAAATATGTAAATAACCTCAACACAGACCAGCTCTCCATTGCCCTGATGAAAGGTACTTAGAACTTCAGCAACTTCAATCAGTGCTTTCCTGTCACTCAGCTCTGTTGTGGCGACTATTTAATAAATAAATGCGATTGCAGTAATTTCTAAAACTGTGGTCTAGAGTGAGGGTGCTGCATTTTTAATGCGTAATAGTCATTACCATTTGTGACCTTGGGCGGTTGAACAGTCAGTTTTTCTTTACAGGAAGATCCTGCTTAGTGTTAGTAGATAGTAAAGGAAACACGCCCTGTCCTCGTGATCTTAAATACGCACTTTCACTGTTATCCTCTCCCTACCTTTATATTTATGAATGATTAACCCAAAATCGGGTTCTTCTGGTCTAACTTTTAATTTATGGCATGCCGAATACAAACAAAGTACTGAATTGTTAAAGGAAATGACATACTAGGATCTGTGTTAAAATTAGTGGGGTTCAGGAGACAGGTTGATATCTGAATTCTAAGGAAATTCTCGGCACGAAACGTCAATGGTACTCTTTCCCATAGATGCTGCCTGGCCTGCTGAGTTCCTCCAGCATTTTGTGTGTGTTGGTTGGATCTGCAGATTTCCTCATGTTCATGATCTGGTTCCCATGACACCACTGATTATGTTGAACCTTGCATGTGTGAGGTTTGTTTTGTACTGGAGCACCTCTTAATAAAAACAGAATGTTTATGAAATTCTCACCTTCCGCCCAATTGAATTGTATAACCTGCAATATTCTGCATTAGGTTGATTCCTTCCAAATTTATGTTGAATGTATTTTTTGCAATTATTTCACAGTATGTGCTTGATCTGTAACAAATACTGTTACAGATCTGTCATATAAACATGCTGTTTATTCCTACGACTTGCTTGTCAGAATCCTACAGGATGGAAATAGGCTCTTTGGCCTAAGCGATTCATGCTGACCAGAACGCCTTTCCAAGCTAGCCCAGCATCTGGCCTATAGACTTCTGAACCTTTCCTGTCCATGTACCTGCTCAACTGTTTTTTAAAGGTTGTTACTGTACCAGTCTCAACCTCTTCTCCAGCAGCTCCTGAAGTCAGCTTCATGAGCTATCAGCTAGTGGCTGGAACAAATTAAGAATGGGTCCTGATGAAGGGTTTTGGCCCAAAATGTCAACTGTTTACTCTTTTCCATAGATGCTGCCTGGCCTGCTGAGTTCCTGCAGCAATGTTTTTGTGTTACTTGGATTTCCAGCATCTGCAGATTTTCTCTTGGTTTAGGAATAGTACGACATTTTGAATGATATTGATTGAAGTACATCCTTTGCTGTGTGTTAATATAATTATGCAAAATCTACATAGCAAAGATGTTGGTAGTGATCATCACGATGGATCCTTTGGAAGACCATGTGTGTGGTACATCCACAGGTTTTGCAGAATTGAAAGGATTGTGCTCTTGCTTTTCTTGGAGAGAGCAAAATAGATGCGAAGAATCCGTAAAAACACAAAATGCTGGCAGAACTCAGCAGGCCAGACAGGATCTATGGGAGGAGGTAATGACGACGTTTCGGGCTGAAACCCTTCATCAGGAGGGGCCGAAACGTCGTCACTACCTCCTCCCATAGATGCTGTCTGGCCTGCTGAATTCTGCCAGCATTTTGTGTTTTTTATTAATTTCCAGCATCTGCAGCTTCACTCGTGTTGCGAAGAATCCTTTCCTGTTCCAAACTGCATAAAGCTTAAAAATGTATTTTAAAATTGAGTATATTTTCTGCAAATTATTTCCTAATATCTATTTGATTTTGGTGACATATAAGAGAGAGTGGACAAATGCTTGGTCAAGTAAAATGGCTGTCTGCTTTTTGGAAAGAAATGTAGAGGCTGTATTTGAAAGGTCTCATCAGGACTAACTGTTTTATGAAGGGATATTAGTGAATGTGTAAAGAAGACCTGAATTCAGGGGAGTAATTAAGATTACTGTTGGAATTACTGGTAAGATTGGTGGACGGCATTAGCTGAAAGATCGGGGTTTGAAAAGATACGTGGTGGAGAGTATATTAATTGTTTGTATCACGGCCTAGCAAGGAAGCACCAATGTTTTAAATGGAAAATCCTACAAATGTGACAGATCAGCAGAAGGGAGGGAGATTGAAAATCTGGCTGTGTGGTGCTTCAACAGCAGTCTATTACTCGATGTCAGCAAGACCAAGGAGCTGATTATTGACCTCAGAAGGAGGAAACTGGAGGTCTATGAGGGATCAGAGGTGAAGAGAGTCAGCAATTTAAATTCCTCAGTGTTATCATTTCAGAGGCTCATTTCTGGGCCCAGCACAGAAAGTGCCATTATAAAGATGGCATAGCAGCGCCTTCCTTAGAAATTTGTGAAGATTCGGCATGGCATTTAAAGATTTGACAAACTTTTATAGATGTGTAGTGGAGAATGTATTGACTGATTGCATCACAGCTTGGCAAGGCCCTTGTACAGAAAATTCCACAAAAAGTTGTAGATGTGGCGCAGTCCCTCCATGGATGAAGCCCTCCCCGCCATTGAGCACATTCACGTGGAGTACAGTCACAGAAAAGCAGCATCTACCAAGGACCCTCACCACCCAAGCTATGCTCTCTTCTCTCTGCTGCCCTCAGGAAGGTGGTAACAGGAGCCTCAGGACCCACACCATCAGGTTCATGAACAGTTATTACCCCTCAACCATCAGACTCTTGAACCAGTGGGGATAACTTCACTTGGCCCTATTACTGAACTGTTCCCGCAAACTTGGACTCACTTTCGAGGACTCTCCATCTCATGGTCTCAATATTTATTGCTTAATTATTATTTCTTTTGTATTTGCACAGTTTGTTGCCTTTTGCACACTGGTTATTTGTCTGTCCTATTGGAGTGAACTTCCATTGATTCTTTTATGGTTCTTGGATTTACTGTGCATACCTGCAAGAAAATGAATCGCAGGGTTGTATGTGGTGACATATATGTACTTTGATAATAAATTTACTTTAAAATTTGAAGGTTGGTAGAGGAGTTGGTAATGTGGAAGATAGCCTTAAGTTGCAGAGAGATATGGATATGAAATGTGCTGAAAAATGGCAGATGGTGTCTAATTGAGATAAATGTGAACAGAAGAGAAACAACTGAAGGAATTCAGTAGATCAATCAGAATCTATGGGGAAAGAAATTGTTGACGAGATTCTGCATCATGACTGAAAGACAGGATGAGGGGTTATTCGAGAAAGAAGATAGGTGGCCTGATAAGGAATGATAGGGATGGAGCGAAGTTGGAAGAAAGGTGAGAGATTGTTGGCACAGACAGAAAGGGGCGGATGAAGCCTGGTAAGGAAAACAGAAGGTCAAGGAGGGGATAGGCTGAGGGTGATAAGTGGTGACAGTGCTCTGAATGCTGGAATCTGATAAGTAAAGAAGATAATAATTGGTACCATTAAGGGAGTGATGAAGGGCAAATGGGACCAGATGTGGACGGGATCCAGAAGGTGAGGTGTATTCATAATGGATGAAACCAGGAAGGGTTTAAAATTTATGATAGGAGTGTTGGAGGTGAGGTATGGGGAAAGGAAACAAAAAAATGGGGGGACCAGAGGTGGATTAGAAGGAGAGAGGGAGGGGAATTTGGGAAGGAAGAGAATAGTAAGTGTCTGGAATGTATTACCTGAAAGGGTGATTAAAACTGGGTCACCAACAACATTTAAGAAGTGTTTAGATATACATTTGAGCCGGCTGGTGATTTAATGGCATCTGCACCGTGCTTCAAGGCGAGTGGTCCTGGGTTCGAATCCGGCCGGCTCCTTGCATGCTTACCATCCATGCTAGATTGAGTGTTGAGCTTGCAAGTCAGCCTTGTTTAAAAATACAAAGTGCTAAAGAAGCGGAAAGGTTGCCACCTGGTGCGCCATGGGGCACGGAAAGGAACAACAACAAGCTGTACACTTGGGCGTAGACCTAATTTTGGGTGATAGGATTAAAATGGTACACATGGATGAATTGGGACAAATGGTCAGTTTCCACATGACACTAAAATGTGAACATATGAAAATTAATTTCAAATTTGAACAATTGGATTGCCAGGAAATGATGTCAGTCGTCAAAGCTAAAATTAGACTGAGACAGAAGAGATTATGGATGTAGTTTGCTGTTTGTTTGCCAAGTGGAGTATTCACAAAATGGATCCTGGGACAGAAAGGGGTTCAGCAGCAAGTGAGATGAGAAGGCTGCAGAGTGCAAACTGCCAGAAATTGTGATATCAAAGTACATGTTGAATACTATGTTCAGGATTCTAACCCTGTGCCTAGAATATTTTTACCTTTTGAATCACAGTGCTGAGGTGGTGATGGATGAAGTCTGTGGGTGACTACAACTGGAGCACTTTCAGATGGATGGTTAACAAATATCACATAAAAAAACATGTTTGCATGTGTGCTTTTTTTCTAGTTTGTATTGGCTTAACAAACAGGTTTTGTTTATTAAAGATTGGGAGGTAACTGAATCTGTACTGTGATTATACCACATCTTGCTATTAGTTTCTTGTAGGTAAAAAGTAAGTAACTATTGGTAAGTTGCTTCTGTGTTACATTGCTTTTGTAAATTTCAACGTATTTATCACTCTATTACCAGGTTCACTCTACTTTTCACCAAAGGCTCAAGTTTCATTTATTATCAAACCATGTATCCATATTACAACTCTGAAATGTCTCTTCTACAGATACCCACGAAACAAAGAAAGAACATGAAAGTAATTCAAAAAGAAATATCAACCCCCCCCCCCCACCCACCACACAAAATGGATCAGGAACAGGAACCCACAAAAACAACACCTCCTCCACACAAAAAACTAACAGAACATCAACCCCTAAACAGCCTCCCCCACACAACAAAATGGAAAAGGAATAGGTGTTAAAAACACAATATAAAGACAGTAAGTCTGCAGAAGTTTGCAGTCCATAAACGCAATAGACCAATCCATAAATGCAGAACCATGATACCATTGTACGATATCATCGATATTCATTGAAAGAGAGGGGCACCACGCAAGGCAAAGGTCTACCCGACTGCCACAGTTTGCCACACACACTGACAGGCCACTCACAGATTCCTTCTCGAGCAGCGTTCAAAAGGAAGGCAGTTAACGCTGAACTCCAGCTCACCTTCCACATTCACCTGGATAACTCAATCTTCCTTGACACTTTAATCTGCAATCAGCGGATGCTTTAATAGGCGAAATAGAATCGCACATTTTCGTAAGCTGTCTGGAGGATGTTGACCAAGGAAGTGTATACTGGCACCATCTTGACTGGAATATAAACACGTTCTCGTGCTTTGAATTTCTAAACTTTTATTGTACCTGTCCCAAGGCTGCAAATACCTAACTGAATTCACAAGAATAACTACAGTCAGCCCTCCTTATGCACGGATTCAACTGACTGTGGATCGGGAAGGCCCAGAAGTTCTCTCTCCAGCACTCATTGGAGCATTGCTTGCCTCGCGTCTCATGTATAGACTTTTTTTCTTGTCATTATCCCCTAAACAACAGAGTATAACAACTATTTACATAGCATACATAAGTAATCTAGAGATGATCTAAAAGTATAGGGGAGGTTGTGAGTAGGTTATATGCAAATACTACACCGTTTTATATGTGGGACTTGAGCATCCTCAATTTTTAGTATCTGCGGGGGGTCCTGGGACCAATCCCCGCGGATAAGGAGGGCCGACTGTAGTCTATGCAGAGATGAGGTGCTGTAGTTAAGAGCTTAATGCACCTAGCAACACTTGCCATTTGGGCAACCTCCAGCATTGATTTGTATAATTTCCAGTAATTGCTTCTCCTTCCCCCTTCCCTCATTTTCCATTTGCCTTCTGGTTCCCCTCTTACTCCTTCTCATCTGTCTATCACCTCTCTCTGGTGCCATTCCTCCTTCCCTTTCTTCCATGGTCCACTATACTCTCTTGTCAGATTCCTTTCTCTTGGCCCAAAATGTCAACTGTTTATTCCCCTCTATAGATGCTACCTGACTCGCTGAGTTCCTCCAGTACTTTGTGTATGTTGCTCAAGATTTACAGCATCTGCAGAATCTCTTGTGTTTGTAATCAGATTTGCCGTCTATTCTTGATGACAGCTTCAGATGGATGGTTTTCTTTGATCTCAGTTTGCTGTGAGCGCATTCTTCCACTGTCTATTCATTATTTTGGGAAGTAAACCATAAGCTTGTCAGCGTAACATGTCATCAGTTTAAATTATAATTACTGTACGTTGCATGCTGGGTACTTGATCTGGAAGTTCAAAGACTGGCAATGAGGCAAAAGACACTGCTCATTTATTGTAAAGATAAGTACTACAATTTGCACTACTGTTCCAATGCAGGTGCTGTTGAATTGGAAAACCTCCCTCTGAAGAAAGATGCCCTCAAAGAGTTAGATTTACCTTTTGAGGTGAAAGCAGGTTAGTAAATGGCGTGTCTTTTTCCAGACATTGTCATTAGTATTTAGTCCATATTTGACTATGGAATTTCTCTGCTGTGCTTTCAGTTATGTCTTGTATTTTGTGGATTTTTTCAGTTTTAGAAATTATAAAATAACTTGATTAGATATAAAAGGACCTAGAGCTTTTATGATGAATAAACTCTTGGGCTTTCAGCTGGGTACAGGAATCGATCATAACCAGTGTTTCAATAATCAATGCCAGTTGTAATCGATACCTGTACCTAGCTTGAAGTCTGAGAAGAGTTTATTAGTTGAATAGTTTAATTATTAAAAGAAAACTAAATTTGGGGAGAAAAGTTGCTTTTTCTTATTCCATTGATAATGTTGAGAAGTGGCTATGGAGAAAGATGAAGCTTCATTGTTAGTTTTTTGTAAGTTTGCAATATATTTAGTTCTGGATTTTAAAGTTTAATTTAAATATTTCTTCTAGTGAAATCAGGAGTAAGATTTCTTTTGATATGACTTCTATAAAGGATGTATGCACATTTTCAGGTTTTATTGGGAAGATAACATTGCAGATCCCCTTCTATCGGCCTCATGTGGAACCATGGGTAATATCCATCTCAAGACTCCATCTGATCGGAGCACCAATTAAACAGTCTGATTTTGATGAAGAGGCTGAACGTTCACAGGACAGGAAGAGAAAGTGTGAATTGCTGAATGCTCTGGAGGCAAAATGGAAGGTTGGTGTCTTGGGTATCTAATTTAAGAGCACCTTATGTGAAATGTAGTGCAATACAATATTTCTCTAGCTAGGCCTCTGCTGATTAATGAATTTCTACATCAATGGTAATTTAAACCCTGACTCATTAAATTTTTGTCTGGTTGTTACAGCTTTAATAACGGTGCACAATCATGGATACTGTACCACGAGGTTCAATCCTAATCTTTAATTTTGTTTCACAGTTCCATTTGGTAGTGATCAGTGATGGAGAAAAAGTTTATTGGATTATTGTACCTTATATTTCTTCCTCCTCCCCCCCCCCCCACCTTCTTGCCCTGACTTCTCATCTTTTTTTCTCCAGTCCTGATGAAAGGCCTCAACCCGAAACATCAACTGTAGTCTTTTCCAAAGATGCTGCCTGGCCTACTGAGTTCCTCTAGCATTTTAGACAATAGACAATAGGTGCAGAAGTAGACCATTCGGCCCCTCGAGTCTGCACCACCATTCTGAGATCATGGCTGATCATTCACTATCAATACCCAGTCCCTGCCTTGTCCCCATATCCCTTGATTCCCCTATCCATCAGATACCTATCTAGCTTTTGTGTGTGTTGCTTGGATTTCCATCAACTGCAGATTTTTTCTTGTTTGTGATTGGATTATTGAGATGTTTCCAGTTTCAAAGCTTTGCAGTTTCATGTAGTAGGGCTGGTGCCTGGAGCTGAGAATCTGTTATCCCCATGCTGCTTGATTCCCAGGATGAATTGGTGTGTTCTTATGAAAGGTTTTCTTGCCTGAGAAATGTTACTGGGAGTACATTTGAGAAGAGCACACAAGGTATAACAGTTTGCTGCAGCTTGTCCATACTGAAATTAATCTTTTAAAGCAAAGATGAGCAAGTACCCAGTTAAACCAATGAGCCTTTCAAATCCTGCTGTTGTGATTCATATGCAACATCACCCTCCATTGCACAAACCAATAGGCTGTGCAATGTTCAGATAGAAGTTTAAAAATAAGTAGTTAGGGGTGAGGGGTCCTAATAGAAGTGTCCAATCCAATTTAGTAAAAAGCTCTTGGATAATGACTGTGACTCCAGTAGGCAATTAGCTGAGTTGCTGATGACCACTATGACTAGAGGCTCATCAAGAATGCCCACTGCATTAGTCAAACTCACAAGTATGTCCAGGTCATTCTTGAATGCTTGCAGTGAATCCATGCTAACTGAATTTATCAACTATTTGTTTTCAGAAATGAAAAATAATAATTCTTATATCCACATTGTCAAATGCTTCTATATTTTAAAAACTTTGAATGAATCACCTTGGTCTATCTATTTCTACACTGTATGAACCCATTTCCTCAGGATCTTACTGTATTTGATAACCTATAGAATTGGCTTAAGTTTTGTGGTCTTTAACCTCATCATGTGAGATGACCGAAACCAGATATTGTAATCTGGATGAGTCATGTAAAGAGACAGAATTGTATTTCAGTATTTAGTTTCGCCATCACAGCAATGCATCTCAACCTTCTTTGTTTTAGCAATAAATCTTCAATAATTTATGTGTATAAATACACATCAGGCCTTATGCTGATCAACACCCTAAGCTCATCCTCCAGGGGTATGGATAGGCTTAGCACTATTCCTTCAAAGCTCAAAGTAAATTTATTATCAAAGTATGTATATATCACTATATACAACACTGAGGTTTGTTTTCCTACGGGCACACTCATAAATCCAAATAACACAATAGAATCAATGAAAGACAGCATCCAACAGGATGGCAGGCAACTCGTGTGCAAAAGATAACTACAAATACAAAAGGGAAAAAATATGTAAACTTGATGAATCCTTGAAAGTGAGTCCATGCGGTGTGAGGACGGTTCAGTAATGGGAGCAAGTAAAGGTCATCCTCACCAGTTCAAGAGCCCCACTGATTCAAGATTGAAATCATCGAGGCAGTTGCTGAGATGAGCAAGTTTTCAGTGCCACCTACCAGAAGAAGGTGTCTGCAAGTGGTCGTCTCTCACTCTCATTTTGTGCTTCTGAAGGAAGGTCCTTGCGTTCGAGTGACCTCTCTCTCCCTCAGTGCTGTTGTGGATGGTGCTGGAGCAAGGTTTAATTGACATGGATTGTAGATTTGGTCTCTAATTCAGGTTTATGATGTGTTCGAGTTCTGGTCGCTCTTTTTTGTTACTACTTCCTGGGTGATTTTTGAATTTGGGCAGCCTGCAGATAATGAACATTCAGCTGAACTGAAATATGCTTTTTGATTTTTTGGGTTTTATATTCTGTGTTATCACCCGTTTTATTTTATTGCTGCTTGTATGATTTTTTTTGTGCCTGGAGAGGGAGGGTGTTGATGCTTTTGTTTGAATGGGTTGATTCCGTGGTTTTTTGTTTCATGATTGCCCGTGGGGAAGATGAATTTCCGGGTTGTATTCTGCATGCATACTTTGATAATGAGCAATAAATATTGAGAACATAAGATGAGTACTTGAAAGTGAGTCCAAAGGTTGTGGGAACAGTTCAGTAATGGAAGCGAGTGAAGTTATCTCCATTAGTTCAAGGGTCTGATGATTGAAGGGTAATAAATGTTCATGAACCTGCTGGTGTGGATCCTGAGGCTCCTGTTACCATCTTCCTGATGGCAGCAGAGAGAAGAGAGCATAGCTTGGGTGATGAGGGTCCTTGATAGATGCTGCTTTTCTGTTACAGTGCTCCATGTGGATGTGCTCAATGGTGGGGAGGGCTTTACCTGTGATTGACTGGCTGTATCCACTACTTTCTGCCGAATTTTCCATTATATACCAGGCTGTGATGCAACCAAACAATATACTCTCCTCCATACATCTGTAGAAGTTTGTCAAAGTTTTAGATGTCATGCCGAATCTTTGCAAAATTCTGAAGAAGTAAAGGCATTGCCATGCCTTCTTTGTGATGGCACTTACATGCCAAATCAGATCCTCTGAAATGATAACACTGAGGAATTTAAATTTGCATTCCCAAGTTGGTTAGTTGATGGCGAGACCCCTCCATGCTGCAGAGCCTTTCATGTGTAAATATATGGAAATTTTGGGTGAGTGTTGTTTGACAGAAGTTTGTAAAAGTAAATAGTTGGATACCCTACCTTGTTGAATTTGTGTTGGTGAAAACTCAAAACATTTACTTGTGTGAAATTTGTAAAATTCATAAACAATAAAAAAATTGGAACAACTAGAATATTGTCAAGTTAATCTGGGTAATAATTATCTTCTGCTTGTGCAAAATCATCTGAATAGTTTGTTCATCTAATTACCAGCAAAATCTTCTCTTCAATCTGCAGTCATTTAATGCAAGATTGTAACAGCACAAACTTCCAGCTGCTACAAAAAATGTAAGCTGTCTGTTGATCTATTACAATTATTTTCAGATCCCATATGTTTGTTGAATCATAGGGAGGGAAATAATGGGTGCTTAAGCATAAGAACTTTGTTTTTATTAGCCAATGTTTGAACAGCGCCAAATATACTGTATGTTTTTTAATATAATAAACTTCACTGCTACTTCAGTGATTTATGTGCATGCACCCACTTCTTACAGACATTTCAAATTCATTTGTTTTAGCCTGTTTTTCCAGTTTCATACAGAGATTCTAGATAATTACTCAGCATTTAGATGTCCTATAATCTTGTTCTTTCCGTTTCTTCTGGATTTTGTAGGGGTGAATATCTTAAACTTTCCATAGCTGCTGATTTCTTCCAGCATTTTGTGTTTGTTGCTTGGATTTCCAGCATCTGCAGATTTTCTCTTGTTTGTGTTACTATGTATTCACTCTATTTCTCTCTTTATCATTGTAATCTGAACTGTTGATTATCTTTAGCACTTTCTGTTTCTATTACTGGGTTTGTATATCTGTTTTAATATTTAGCTGTGCCATGGTTTTCCAAAATATATCATTTTATCTGCTGAGTGTTTTTATATTTCACAAATTGGTCTATGATCTCCTATAGTATGTCTGTATTCCTTACTATTTACTGTATTTCTACTTTTTAAACCATCTGCAAAATGTGAAATTATGGTATCTATAGATGGTCATGTTGATTACATAGAACATAAAAGAGTATTGGTTCCTTATGGTTGTTTTATCCGGGGTAATAGTGGGGATAAGTTCCCACTACCTGTTAAATGCTCCCAATGGCATGAAATACCCTCTGGCAACCAATCAGTTCCTGAACCTCACTGTGTGGTTTAACTACTAAGCCCCATGGAACAGTTTGTATTGGCAAGAGAAGCAGCAAAGAAAGGTTACTGGCGCCTTAAAACCACTTTGGGCAGATGGGACCAGTCAGCTATGGTTGGCAGCTCATTTAGGAGAAGAAAAGCTCTACTCTCAAGCCTCCATTGCCTTGTGGCTGTACCCACTCATGGGGAAGGCTCTGGGAGTAAACCCCGAGGGGGGGGAAAATCCAGAGCTGGAGGTACTGACTGGCAACCCTTGCTGCTGTCAACCTGTATCAGTCTTTGCCGTTCCTTTGGTTTCATCAGCTGCATGGAGTGGCTGGGCCTACCACATCTTGCTCCCTATATTGCACTGCACTGGCTTGCATATCATGTAGTTAGCCTGGGAGGCAACATCCATGATTGACCCATACCAGCGGAGTACAGTGCAGGAACAGGCCTCCAGCCTACAATGTCAATTGAATTGCAAATGAGGTGAAGATGAAAAAGTATACAAAATGCTGAAAGCATTTGTGTATTATTACTGATCTATAAGATAAGGATTATTATCTCACTCACATTTTATGTGCTCAGTAATTTTTATATTAAGTAACTAAATTATGAAATGTGATTTCCTTGGAATCTGGTGAGTTTGAATGACTGGGCTTAAATTTAGGAAGGCATTAGTGAAGAGGAAGTATACTTAATTTTATTTCTATTTATTACTATATGCTATTTGTTTCTAGGAATATGTTTCCAATGTAGAAAAGTGAACATTTCTTTTAGAAGAAGTGATCTAAAAGAAATGTGCACATTTCAATGGGATAAAATTTCAATGAATGCATAATGTACTTATTTCCATACTCCTTTGAAGTACATCTAAAGTTCAAAGTTGTCTTTTGTTACAGAGAGACCAACAGCAGAAAGGGGAGTCTTACTGGTACTCGGTTACTGCTTCCATAGTTACCAGAATTGTGGAAAATGTGGAGGTGAGTAATTATGAAAATTAGCAAACTAAACCTGCCCCCTTTTTTCTAAAAGGAAAACTGATCTGCTGAAGTAAATTTTGAAATACTTAATTCTAATTGTATTTGGAATTTTAAAAGTAAGAAAGCTCAATGGAGAAGTTTCTTATTAATATGCACATTAAAGTATCAGTTGCATGTAGTGTCATTCTGGTGCGGATAGAGGCATAGCCTGAGTGTTCAGCTATTCATGGTATTTATTTCCTGTTATGAATTTTGAGAAGATATTGGTGACTTGTGTCATTGAGTTGGTACAGTGTGGTAAAAGTCTTCTCTCAATGCTGTTAGGGAGCAAGTTCCAAAATGGTGATGAAAGAACAAAATAATAACAAGACAAGACTTTATATAATGTGGAATGAACTTAATAGTTTTTGGGATGTTATGAAAGGAATCCATGATGAATTGCTGCAGTAGATCTTGTAGATAGTACAATGTGTTGATAGTGTACCTGTGCTGGAGAATGTATACTGTAAAAAAGAGTTGCACCCTGCATTGCTATTAAGTGGGATTGGAGGAATATTCACCTGTGCAAGTATTCTTTGTAATTCCTGACCTTCAGCATGTAGATGGTGGAAAAATTTGCAAGAGTCAGATGGTAAATCACTGTGCAATACTTGGTGTACCAAAAAACCTGTTTCCATGTTCTTTCACTCTTTATTCAACCATGGTCTGTGAATGGTTCCTGTGGTCACAGTTTGCAGAGCTCCCCAGATTCTAGGTGATGTGAATGTTAAGAAGAAATAGATTTTCATTGGAAGTGAAAATGTGAACTTTGTCTGCGACTTGTTCAGCTTTCAGTCAGCTGCTTACCAACTCATCCCTGAATATTGTCCAGATCCTGCTAAATACAGACACAGTCTGTTTCTTTATTAGGATAGTTGGGTAAGGAGCAGTAATCAGGAAAGTTAACTGATGAAGCAGCTGAGATTGATTGGATTTGGATCACTGCCCTGGTGAAAACTCATAGCTACGATTATTGTTAATTTCAGACTTAGTTCCAGGCAATTTTTCTACCCAGTTGAAGGCTTTAGTTTTATTTAATCCTGATGCCCCGCCTGATCAATGATGCCTTGACATCAAAACAATCAGGCTCACTGTGTCTAGAGTTCAAGCTCTTTTGTCAGTGATTGTACCAAGGTTGTAACAAGGACTGGAATAGAGTGTTTCTCGTAGAATCTAAACAATGCATTCTTAATAATTTGTTGGAGAGTAGGTGGTATTTCTTATCGCAACCTTAGTTCCATTACAAATAGTTGAGAGTCAAGTGGTGCTGGAAATGGATTTGACCTGTTTGTGTGCATACGGTATTCCAATTTTGCAAAGTTGTTGGGTGGTTTCCAATGTTTTAGGTATTTTGGTTAAAGGTGCAACTAGTTCTGAAGCACAAGTTCTAAGAATTATGGATGGGTTAGAACATAGAAAACCAACAGCACAATACAGGCCCTTGGGCCCACAAAGCTGTGCCGAACATGTCCTTACCTTAGAAATTACCTGGGGTTACCCATAACCCTTCTATTTTTCTAAGCTCCATGTATCTATCCAGGAGTCTCTTAAAAGACTCTATCATATCCGCTTCCACCACTGTTCCCGGCAGCCCATTCCACGCACTCACCACTCTTTGCGTTTATAAAAAAAAACACAACTTAGCCCTGATGTCTCCTCTGTACCTACTTCCAAGCACCTTAAAGCTGTGCTCTCTCATGCTAGCCATTTCAGCCCTGGGAAAAAGCCTCTGACTACACACACGATAGTCATTCATCATCTTATACACCTCTATCAGGTCACCTCTCATCCTCTGTTGCTCCAAGGAGAAAAAGCGGAGTTCACTCAACCTTTTCTCATAAGGCATGCTTCCCAATCCAGGCAATGTCCTTGTAAATCTTCTCTATACCCTTTCTATGGTTTCCACATCCTTCCTGTAGTGAGGCAACCAGAACTAGCACAGTACTCCAAGTGGGGTCTGACCAGGGTCCTATATAGCTGCAACATCTCAGCTCCTGTTTGGGTTGTTTTGTGTCTCATAGTCTTTGGCGTATGTATGTATCTGATGCTCTCAGCTGTTTCCATATTTGCTACACATCAGCTTTTGTTATGACAGGGTTCTCAAGAGGAGACATAGATTCACTCAGGTGCTTGGAAATGTTGCAGCTTTGTTTTTGCACTAATGTGTTGAGCTCTTCAATCATCCAGGATGATGATACTCATTGACCTTTCTCATTGGGCTGACTAGATGCTAGGGATTGGACAGGCTAGATGCAGGAAGATTGTTTCCGATGTAGGGGAAGTCCAGAACGAGGGGTCACAGTTTCCCTAAAAGGGAAAGCCTTTTAGGACCGAGATGAGGAAAAACTTCTTCACACAGAGTGTGGTGAACCTGTGGAATTCTCTGCCACAGGATGCAGTTGAGGCCAGTTCATTGGCTATATTTAAGAGAAAGTTAGATATGGCCCTTGTGGCTAAAGGGATTGGGGGTATGGAGAGAAAGCAGGTACAGGGTTCTGAGTTGGATGATCAGCCATGATCATACTGAATGGCAGTGCAGGCTCGAAGGGCCGAAGGGCCTACTCCTGCACCTATTTTCTATGTTTCTATTCCATTATTCTCCATCATTCATATCTGAATATGGCAGAATTTCTAAATATTTATTTGATCCTCTCAGTCAAAAAAATTTGATTGAGGTTCTAGATCAACTGAGTGGAGATAATGCTTGTCGTTGATCTTGTGAGTGGAACCTCCAATATCCTTTGGTGTAATTACATTAAATTCCCTGGGTTCTTCTCCTGTTTTAATTTATCTAGACTAATTTGTGTAAAATGTGCTATTAACTTATGCTCAATAATAAACAAAATCATGAATGAGATGTTGGAAGTAGTTTAATCACAGCATGTTTCTATCTGATTTTTGCTTTGAATGTACTATGCCCTGCTACTTTACAATAGAGGCTATTGTGAAGGTACAAGTATGTGAAACACTACTTTTAGCTGAAAAGTTGGAGCTTTCTTTCCTTTGTAGATGAATGTTCGAGATGTTCATTTGCGTTTTGAGGATGAAATCACTAACCCTGAGCATCCATTTGCTTTTGGGGTCTGTATCAAGAGTGTATCTGTGCAGAATGCAGAAGATGAATTGGTAAGTTCCACATGTGTGTAATCATGTGTGAATTCTAAAGCTGGCTTCAGTGTATGAACCATGTGTGCTATGTCATTTTATAGGGAAATGGAAATTAAATCTAAATGGATAATACCTCCTAAAACTATAGCCTTAGAAACATCTGTTCTTATTCAAAATTGCTGTTAATAGGATTTTTTTTTCCAAACTGGCATAAATTTTTGACTCAAGATATATAACTGGCATTACAGCTAGGGGTGTCAGAGTTTTCATGATAGCTTGGGGTTTCAGAGTTCAGTTCCGATGCTGCCTATAAGGAGTTTGTATGTCCTCCCGTGAACATATAGAGTTCTTCCATGTGTTCCATTTTCCTTCCCACATTCCAAAGACGTACTAGTTTGTAGTTTAATTGGTCATTGTAAATTGTCCTATGCTTAGGCTGGAGTTGAATAAGGTTGCTGTGCAGAGCAGCTCATTGGGTCGGAAGGGTCTGTTCTGCATTGTATTTCTAAATAAAATAAAGATCAAGTAACTGCTAATGGTGCATTCACTGTTTATCTAACTTAACAATTTGATCTAATACTGTACTAATCTGTTAGTGCTTATACGAGGTAGAGAATCATGTGCTTATTACAAATTTGAGCTGACTTGAGGGGCAATAAAGCTAATTTCAGCTCCTATTTCTTGTGTTCTCATCTACCTGCTGCTGGATAGGCAGTCTTTCCTAATTTAACAGCCACTTATACTGTACATACCATAGCTGTCTTGATAGCAGTCAACTTCAGTCAAAGCCGTTCAGTTTGTTTCTCAACAATTCTTGGTATTTAACCTTCCTTTTACAACAGACTAATATTTACAGTTTGGATAAGTAGCTGAGCAGGTAGGGTACGTCAATTTAAATAGATCCAATGGGTTCAGAAGGTTCCTGCTGTCTTTAATGGTGATATTGTATGAGGGTGGATTGCATTTTCTCCTTTGACCTCGGTGGCTTACAGTAGATACATGATCCTGACATCTGATGTGTATTGCCAATTTCATGGTACAAATAATGTGTATTAATACTGAAAACCTAAAATGATTCAGAGCACAATAAAGTTAAACCTACTCCAGGTCTTCATGATGTCCATTCAAATAAATTTAACAATGGGAAAGAAGCAAATAAGCCCTCCATAGATATACTATATTTTATCGATCAATAATTGGTAATTTTTAACTGCTTTTAGGACACGTTTGTTTTTGCTTTTGCAGTTACTCAGTTTTCTAGTCAGCAGTACAAATACTATAATCAGGAAATCAGTTGGTGAAGGTAGTGGACTGTTTAGGGGGCCTTGTTTAAAAGTTAAAAAGGAAAGTTAAGCACTTTAGGGGACAGGGTACTGACATAAAATTCCAACATGTATAGAATCTTTCATAACTAAAATGATTCCCCATGGCATTGATGCTTCACTTTACACATTCTTCATCTCTCAGGTAGAGAAGTCCATAAGAAAGAAGAGACTAAAGATTGAAGATTTCAGTATTTATTGGGATATGGACTGTGAGTTACTGGGAGATGTTTCTGCTTCTGAACTCCAGGTAGGCATTTTTCTTTACATGGATTTTAATAAATCATTTTCCACTTTGAATTACACTGTACAGTGATTCCATTTGAAAAGGATTAATTATTATCTACATTAAGTTTGATTTAATCATCACCTATGATGAACAGTGTAGCTGCGAATATAATGAAGTACGAGCAGCATTTTGTGATATGATTTAATTTATTAACATTATAATTAAGTATTCTATTGCCCAACTTGTTTGTGTTTTTCACTACATAGTAATGTGTTAATTAATTGATGTTGGGGCTGTGCATGAATAGTCTTGGAGCCCATGTTGCTTGAATTCTTAACCTGGTTCTGACTTTGTATTACTTTAAAATTCATCTCCAAGGTGCTACCAACAATTTCAAATAGTCGCTTATTGAATTGATGGTTCAGCTGATGAGACAGGTGCACCACAGTATTCTCTCCCACCATATCCCAATTCCCTTTCACCTCTTTTACGTATACGTACTGAAGAAGTGGAGACCTCCAAAGATATATTTCCAGTTGTAAATAGTTTCTTGATATCTAATGTTTTTCCAGTCATTTATGTACTTACTTCCTTTACTGGCTACCTTGATGAATATCAAGAGTTTCCATACAGTAGCAGGGATAAGGGAATTGTGGGGTGGGAAGAATCTTGACTAAAACTTAGCCAAGGCTGGTATTTTCTTTTATATTATTAGGTAAACACTTCCAGTAAAAACAATAGTTGCTCAAATTTTCTTCCCCCATCATGTAAAATAAATCATTTGACTTTGACTCTATAAAGGCCAGTTTTGACTGAGCGATTATTTAAACTGGGGTGTAGGATAATCATTTGTATACTTAGACCTCACGTATCACTTTTACTTTCCAGGACGCAATGGATCATTGCCTGGAAAACAGAGATCACAAGTATATACTTGAACCCGTCTGTGCTTCTGCGCTGTTAAAGAGGAATGGAACCAAAGAAGCATTACGTTCCCGCAGTACACCACGTGTACAGTGTGATGTCAAGTTGAAGACAATCCCATTAAAACTGTCACAGGTAAGTTTGAACCAGGAATAAGGAGAAAAAGGGGCCTTTCTAGTTTTTAAGTCTTTTGGCCCATCGTTTTTTCTTCTGTATTTTATGTCACTAATCTGAAAGATGGGACTGTGGGGTTCTCAGTGGATGTGGCTCTACTATCCAACAGGTTTAACTGATGCTGAAAGTAGCAACTCCGACATAGTATTTGCTATTGGATGTTGACTGAAGGACTGACACTGAAAAGAGGAAAGGTCAGAGTGATGCTTAGATGATGCCAAACTTTGATTTTAAACTGTAGAATAAATGACATGAAGCAAGAAGTTTTTGGGTACTTGTATGTTTCATCTTGTATTGATATGCTCATATATACAGTACAGGATTAAACTTGCACCAGTTTTGTATACATGGTCTAGTTCACAGAAAGGAAATAATGTGATGTGTGTTCATTTCATTGAGGATACGGTTTCAAAAAAAGACCATAGCAACAGACACAAAATGCTGGAGGAACACAGCATGTCAGGCAGTATTTATGAAATGAATAAACAGTCAGTGTTTCGTGCCTTGACCCTTCTTCAGGACTGGAAGATGCCAGAACAAAAAGGTGGAAGAGGGGAAGGAGGATAGCTTGAAGGTGATAGGTGAAGCCAGGTGGGTAGAAAAGATAAAAGTCTGGAGAGGAAGGAATCTGATGGGAGAGAAGAGTGAAACAAAAGAGAAAGGGAAGAAGGAGGGGTCCAGAGTGAGGTGATAGGCAGATGAGAAGAGATAACAAACCAGTGCGGGGAATAGGAGAGGAAATTTTTTTTTACCTAGAAAGAGAAATCAATATTTATGCCATCAGAACAGAATATAAGGTGTTGCTCCTCCACCTTGAGGGTGGCCTCAACTTGGCCATGGGCTGACGTGTCAGGACGGAAATAGGAATCAATTAAAATGTTTCGACACTGGAAAGATTTGCTTTTGCTGGATGGAGTGGAGATGCTTAATGAAGCGGTCCCCAATTTACAACAGATCTCACCTATGTAGAGGAGGCTGCATTGGGAGCACCGGACACAATGGACAGCTCCAGCAGATTTGCAGGTGAAGTGTTGTCTCACCTGGAAGCACAGTTTGGGGCCCTAATTGAAGATGAAGGAGGCGGCGAATGGGCAGGTAGACGAGATGAAATGCAGTAGTGTAAAGGCGGTGGCAGGAAGATGGGTCAGCACGCACGTTGGGAAAATAGAGGAGATGTAGGTAGCATCCAAAGTGGAAGGAGGGAAACATTGTTTTTTAAAAGGTGGACATCTGGAAAGGAGAGCCACATCCTAGGAACAAATGCAGCGGAGATGAAGGAACAGAAAAAAGGAAATAGCATTCTTACAGGAGATAGGGTAGGAAGTGGTATACTTAAGATAACTGGGATAGGTAGATTTAAAAAAGATTTCAGTTGACAGTTTGTGTCCAGAGATGGAAACCGATCAAGAAAGGGGAGGAGGTGTCAGGAATGAACCAAGTGAATTTAAGGACAAGGCAGAAGTTAGAGGCAAAGTTGATGAAATTGATGAGTTTAGCTTGGGTGCATGAAGTATCACCATTGCCATTGTCAATGTAGTGGAGGAATTTCTAGGGAGAATAACTAGGGAAGGCTTGGAACATGGATTATTTTACATAGCCAATGAAGACACAGGCATATCTGGTGCTCAGGGCTACCCCTCAAATCTAGCAAAAGTGGAAAGTGTCCAGCTGGTGGTGTAGTGGCATCAGCACTGGACTTCAAGGCAGATGGTCCTGAGTTCAAACCCAGCTGGATCCCAACCTGGTCAGCAGTAGTACCTGTGGGGAAGAAAGGCCTGGCAATCTACTTATGTATTTTAAGGAATGGAGGGTTATGGGCTGTGCAGGTCAGTGGGACTAGGTGAGAGTAAGCGTTCGGCACAGACTAGGAGGACCAAGATGGCCTGTTTCTGTGCTGTAATTGTTATATGGTTATATAGAAAGAGCCGAAGGAAAAATTGTTGAGGATGAAGACTAGTTCTGCTATACAGATGAGGATGGTGGAGGAGGGGAACTGGTTGGTTCTATTATTGAAAAGAAATGGAGAGCTTTAAGGCCTCCTTGATGAGGGATTAAAATGTATAGGAACTGTCATCCATGGTGAAAATGAGGCGGTCAGGGCCAGGGAATTGAAAGTTACGTAGGAAATCAACAGTGTGAGAAGAATCGCTTATCTAGGTGAGTTGGGTTATGAGAACATGAGTTCAGTGGGGCAGGAGTAGGCAGAGGTAATAGGCCTACCCAGACGGTCAGAGCAAAAAAAAAAAATCCATGTCATGTGGTATATATAGTATATAAGGCAGTCAGCAAAATTATATTACTAACTACAGTATTATTAAATAATATATTTTTAAAACTATTGTATTATTAAATACTGCCTAAGAAGCATTTGTGTGCTGTCCATATCATTGGCAAAAAATAGAGATGTGAACTTCCCATGGATAACAGAAAAATGTGAATACCACTAAGGCAGATGGCAAAGACATTAAGATGACCTTGGCATAAGGTGTCAGTTCCTTCATGGGTATAAAACTTAGTAAATTTCATTTTATGTGCTTGAGCCTATGAAAACAACCTGAAACATTCAAGTTCCCTGATCCTGTCCCAGCTGCAAATTACCATGTTTCTGGTACCAGAATACCCAACCCAGCTCCATTCTCGCAGCTGGCCTATACTCAGGGCTCTGGCACTGGTTGCAAATGTAGCCATGTTTGTGACTCCTGATGGTCCTGACTGTGATCCCCACCACACACCCATTCCACATTCTGGATTCCAGTCTGGCTGTAAAACTCTCCACATTCCTGCCTCCCAGCATTCTGACCCTGTCATCAACCCTAGCTCTTGGCCACAGACCAACAGTTGATATCTCACTACTTGCCGGTGTAAACCATCAAATGTAGTACATGTTATGTTAAATAGGATTCACAGGAGAAGACACTTTATGATCTTTCTATACAAGGTCGACCTAATGGATATGTAGATGCACTGATAGCAAGCCAGTGGATATTGATAATTTCATGTATCACATTTCCTTCGCTGTAAGTCAAAGAAAAAAAGGTTTATCTGCTCTTTCAGCTAGGAAGGAAATCATGTTGGATTACCAGAATAGATTATTACTGGCAAAGTTTTGGTTATTGGGTAACAGTTTATTTTTGCAGAAGGTTAGCTTGATTGTGAATATAAGGAACTGAAGCCATGCAAGGTTATCTATGTGTTCAGCTTTGCCTGAGGTGCTTTCAAGTCTGCGTGGCTTAGTTAACACTGAACCTTTGCACTCTAAAATTGACGAAGGTGCTGATCTGCATTTCAACCAACTTGAAACAAAAGAGTTGTTTACAGGCTATGTAAAATGGACATTTCTTTCTCTTTGCACTTGCTATTTCAGATATAGATTCTAAGTTGGTTATTTTATTTCGGTGTGCTCAGATGCAGTACCAGCAGTTGATGACGTTCTTGAAAGAAATGGAAAGAAAAGAAAGGCAACTTAAACTGAGAAAATGGAGACCTAAAGTTCCTATCAAATCAAAGTAAGTCTCCTTTCAGTTTAAATTTTCTCTTACTATTGTAATAAATTGACTTATTTCACATTTCCCAGTTATTCCCAGTGCATTTTCATCTATACACATAGAATCCTTGCAGAGAAGATATGTGCATACCGAATGGAAGAATAAGTAAGGTTTGTTGAATTCTGCCAATTAACCCCATGAAAATAAACAACAATTCAAAATAAAGCCTCTACAATGAATCTAGGTGAAATATTACTTGTTACACTTATACTGTTAAGGCTATTTTAATTTGAAATCTTGGGTATGATTTTTTTAGTATAAAATTATTGCAAGATATGATTTATTACTTATCAAAAATGGCCTTGGACTCAAGTGAGCTAACTCAGTTTTAACCAAAGCAAAACAGTGTAAATGTTGGAAATCTGACATGAAAATTTTGATGCATTATGTTGAAAGGACAGGCAGGTAGGCAGAAGGCATGGTGGTGTCTCTGTTATATAAATCAAATCGTTAAAGAGAGATGACATAAGACTGGAAGATGTAGGATCCTTGTGAGTAGAGCTAAGAAACTGCACGAGGAAAAACTTCCCGTTGGGGTTCACGTACCAGCCTCTGAACAGTAGCCAGGATGAAGGTTACAAATTGCAAAGTCATGTAAAAAGGGCAATGTTGTTATAATCATGGGTTGTTTCAATATGCAAGTAGATTGGGAAAATCAGATTGGTGCTGGATCCCAAGGAGTAATTTCCAGAATGCCTACAAGATGGCTTTTTAGAGCAGCTTGTGGTTGAGCCCAATAGGGGAGTGGTAATTCTGGACTGGGTATTACATAATGACCCAGATTTGATTAGGGAGCTGAAGGTACCTTTAGGAGGGAGTGATCATAATATGATAGAATTCACCTTGCAGTTTGCGGAGAAGCTAAAAGATTGGATGTTTCAGTATAATAGTGAAGTAAAGGAAACAACAGAGGCACGAGAGAGGAACTGACCAAAGTTGATTTGAAGGGGATACTAGAAGGGATGACAGTAGAACAGCAATGGCTGGTAGTTCTGGGGAATATTCAGATGGTGCAGGAAAGATACATCCCGAAGATGAAGAGGTATTCTAAATGGAGGATGATGCAACCATGGCAGACAAAGGAAGTCAAATACAGCTTAGAAGCAAAAGTATAGTATTGAAAAAATATTGGGAAGGTAGAGGATTGGGAAGCTTTTAAAAGCCAAAAGAAGACAACTAAAAAGCTATAAAGAGAAACAATGAAATATGAAGGTAAAGTAGCTAATAATTTAAAAGAGGGTGCAAAAAGTATTTTTAGATACTTAAGGAGTAAAAGAGAAATGAGAGTGAATATTGGACCACTGTAAAATGATGCTGGAGAGATACTAATGGAGAACAAAGAAAAGGCGGATGGACTTAGTAAGTATTTTGCAGAAGTCTTCACTGTGGAAGACACTAGCAGAATGCCAGAAATATGTGTCAGATGGCAGAAGGTGCTTTGGAAGCTGAAAAATCTGAAGATAGATAATTCAATTGGACCAGATGGACTACACCCCAGGGTTCTGAAAGAGGTATCTGAAGAGATTGTGGAGGCATTAGTAATCAGCTTTCAAGAAACAGTAGTCTCCAGAGTGGTTCTGGGGAACTGGAAAATTGCAAATGTTACTCCACTCTTTTCGGAGGGAGGGAGGCAGAAGGGAAATTATAAATCAGTTCACCTGATTTCAGTGGTTGGAAAGAATTTGGAATCTATTATTAAGGATAAGATTTCTGGGTACTTGGGGCACATGATAAAATATGACAAAGTGGGTTTTTTTTAAAGGGGAAATCTTGTCTGACAAATCTGTTGGAATTCTTTGAGGAAATAACAGGCAGGGTAGACAAAGGAGAGTCAGTGGATATTGTTTGCTTGGATTTTCAGAATGCCTTTGACCAGGTGCTGCACGAGGTTGTTTAACAAGATAAGAACCCATGGTATTACGGGAAAGGTGCTAGCATTGATAGAAGATTGTATAACTAGCAAGGGGCAAAGAGTGGGAATGAAGCGACCTTTTCTGGTTGGCTGTTGGTGACAACTGGTGCACTGCAGCTTTCTGTGGTAGGATGGCTTCCTTTCACATTATGATTTCGATGAAGGAATTATTGACTTTATGGCCAAGTTTGCGGACAATATGAAGATGGGTGGAGGTGCGAGTAGTTGAGTTCCTGCAGAGGTACTTAGACAGATTTGGGGAATGGGCAAAGAAATGGCACATGGAATATAGTGTAGGGAAGTGCTTGGTCATGTACTTTGCTGAAGAAGTAAAAGTGTGGACTATGTGAATGGGGAGGAAATTCAAAAATCAGAGGTGCAAAGGAACTTGGGAGTCCTCGTGTAGGATTCTTTAAAGGTTTAATTGCAAGCTGAGTTAGTGGTAAGGAAGGCAAATGCAATGGTAGCATTCATTTTGAGAGGACTGGAGTATAAGAGTAAGGATGTGATGCTGAAGCTTTATAAGGCATTTGTTAGACCACACTGGAGTTTAGAAGAATGTGGGGGAGGGGGCGGGGGGGAGGATCTCATTGAAACCTATTGAATATTGAAAGGTCTGGAGAGACTGGATGTGGAGAGTATGTTTCCTGCAGTGGAGAGGTCTGGGACCGGAAAGCACAGCCTCAGAATTGAGCGACATCAATGTAGAACAAAGATGAGGGGAAAATTATTTCGCCAAAAGGTGGTGAATCTGTGGAATTCGTTGCTGCTCACAGCTGTGGAGACCAAATCATGGGGTATTTTTAAGGCAGAGGTTGATAGATTCTTGATTAATCGGTGTGTCAAAGGTTACTGGGAGAAGGCAGGAGATTGGGGTTTAGAGAGCTAATACATTAATCATGATGGAATTGTGATGCACACTCAGTGAGCTGAATGGCCTCATTCTGCTCCTATGTCTGATGATCTTATAGGAATCTAAATTATTACAGAACTACTCAACATGTCAGGGAGTATATGAGAGTTAAAATTTCAGGTCATCAATCTTATTGTAAACTGGCAAATATTAGAGAACTAGCTTTCAAGTAAATGCAGAAAGGCAGGAAATTGGTGGTGGAGGGGGGGAAATTAAATTAAATTATTGTGAAAAGGTAGAAAGGGTGTTATAATGACAAAATGCTAGAAATAAAATATTTAAAAAATAATGTGGATTGATCATTTACTGTGACGGGCAATCAGTAGGTCAGAATTGTACTTACAGAATAAATAGTTACTCTGAAAACTGGTCATCTATTCTGTGTTTCCTCTCTCCACTGAAGCTGTGAAGAGTGGAAATTGATAGATATGAAGAAATATATTAGAATGGTCTGGAATAGTCCTTGTGGAATTCTGAAAGACAAGGAAAGATATTTATTCCTGATGTGGTAATGCTGTTGGGAATGGTGCAGCGTGAGGACAGGAATCCTAACCTAATTGTGGGAGAGAAGTATCAGTGAAAGGTATGGGAAATGGGGAAACACCAGGATCGAGGGGTTTATAAACCAACTTTGCAGTAAGGGGTGTAATGAGTCAAATACAGGTAAAAAGCTGGATTTAGGTGAATGTGATCATGTAGTATTTTTATGTCTAAATTGAGAATGCTATATTTTTAATTATATTAATAGCAACTTGTATTTTCCCTTTTCAATTTGTTCTTAAGTATAGAACAATAAACCATCAGGTAAATATTGTATTGATTTATTATAGTCATGTTTATCAAGATACAGTGAAAAGCTTGTCTTACATACTGTTTATACAGATCAAATCATTGCATTGAGCAATACAGTACATTGATCTGGAATAGAATAAAATAAATGTAAATAAACTAAAATAAATCTACCAACCAAAAATTTTTTGCTTTTGAAGGTTCAAATGCCAAAGTTAACAGAAGCAAACTTTCTAATAATGAAGGAAGTATTGTATTTAAAACAAAATGACCACCCAGCAGGACCACAGTATTTCCATCCTAGAGCTTTAAAAGAAGTAGGTGATAATATTTGTAAGCACCCATACAGTGATCTTCTAAAGTTCCCTTGAATCCGGAAACTTTCCTGTATATTGGAGAATATACATCATTCCACTGTTAATGAAAGGTAAGAGAGAGATACTGGGAAATTATAGATCAGTTTTACAGCTTTTGTAAGGGAACTATCAGAAAATCATCTTAAAGCTGGAATAAGAAAGTACAGATGGATGAAGGGTACAACATGCTTGACTAGCTTTCTCACGAGGTGATTAAAGCTTTGAATTGCTAAGTGACTGCACTGCAATTTTGAAGTCATTTGGCAAAGCCTTTTAAGAGTCCTAGCTAAAAGTTAAGTTCATGGAATTGAATCAAATTATTGACCTTGTTTGAGACTGGCTGAATGGCCGCAGAAGTGGAGATAAAGGGCACATAACTGTAATAGTCATGGTATGACAACTTTTACTCATTTTAGGCACAGAGTCACGTCGCAGTCTGGCATGACAAAGGTAGGCAACATAATAAGCAGCATTAATAGAAACTCAATGTTATTATAAGATATTAACAGATTGTGCACGTGTAAATTTGTGACAAAGGATTTCAGTATAAGATGATGTGTGAGAGCATCATATAAATCAAATACTTTATAAATAGAGTTCTAAAGGGACGTGCTGCCTTGTGTATGAGCTTAAAAAAATTAAATGCTAATGAAATGCTGACCTTTCTTAGTGGACTGGAATATAAGGCATTAGATGTTACACTAGAGTTATACAAAATCCCAGTTAGATCAGTAATATGTTCATTTTGAGGCTGCATTTTCTGAAGGTAATATTAGCCCTATGAGAATGATGAACAAATTTTCTTAAAGGATTCCAGAGATTAAATCAAGTTCAAGTGTTTAGGTTTGTGCTGTATTCATAGGCATCCATGCACACAGTATAAATGCTATGAAAAAGGGCTTTTTTGCAGTATCAGCATAGTACCTTATAAACATGACAAACACAAGTTAACATGAACATAACATAAATTGTATCTAATTTGCACAACAAATTAAACATGATGTTAACATAAATGAGAGAAAAAAGAAGAAATATAATTTTAGCATGTGTTAGGATTTTACAGGTTGGGTAAGAACCTAATGGTTCTGGGGAAGAGGTTCTGTTGAGCCTTGAGATCAGAATCAGCTTTGTGTGCCTTCACACTTCTGTACCTCCTTCCTGATGGTAGCAATGCAAACAAGACATGACCTTGGTGATGGGGCCCTTAATCATTGATACCACCTCTTGAGGCATCAGTCCTTGAAGATGTCCTGGATACTACGGAGGCTAGTGCCCATAGTGAAGGTAACTAAATTTACAACTCTCTGCAGCGTCCTTTGATCCCATGTTGTAGCACCACCCTTCCCCATACCAGATAGTGATGCAACTAATTAGAATGCTTTCCAAGGTACATCTGTAGATATTTGCAAGTGTCTTTGGTGATATACCAAATCTCCTCAAACTCTAATGAAATAGCTGCTGTCATACCTTCTTTATAGCTGCATCAATATGTTGGGTCCAGGATAGAGATATTGACACCCAGGAACTTGAAATTGCTCACACTCTCCACTTCTACATGGACTGATGTGTGTCCTCTTGACTTACCTTCCTGAAGTCCACAATCAGTTCTTTGGTCTTGCTGTCATTGAGTGCAAGGTTGTTGCTGTGACCCACCACTCAACTAGCTGATATGCCTGTATGCTACCACCTTTCACCATCTGAAATTCTGCCAACAATAGTTGTATCATCAGCAAATCTATGTATGGCATTTGAGATGTGTCTAGCCCCACAGTCATGGGTGTAGAGATGTGGGTTTTCAGGTCCTTGTACCTCCTGCTGAGTGACAGCATTGAGAAGAGGACATTGCCTGGGTGGTAGGAATGCCTGATGATCGATGCCACATTCCTGAGACTGTCTCTTGTATATGTCCTCAATGGTAGGGAGAGCTGTACTGTGAGGAAACTAGCTGAATCTATTACCCTGTGGCCTCTTGCATTCCTGTATACTGGAGTTCATGCAAACTATCATAATGTGTTGTATTGTACATCTGTAGAAGTTTGTTTTAGTTTTCAATGTCATGATCAATCTCCTTAAGCTTCTAAGAAAGTATCAATGTGCTGGGGCCAAGACGGGTCTTCTGAAATATTGACAACCAGAAACTTAAAATTGCTCATCCTTTCCTTTGCAGACCTTCAGTGAAGATTAATTCCTGCTCACATGACTTTCCCTTCCTAAACTCCACAATCAGCTCTTTGGGTTTGCTGATGTTGAGCACAAGGTTTTTATAACAACACCACTCATGACCTATCTCACTCCTGTACACTGCCTTGAAATCATTTGTGACTCTGCCAAAAGCAGTGATAACATTTATAAATCTGTAGACAATGCTGGATCAATGCTTAGCCACACAGTTATATGTTATGAGAAATTACATAAATTGTGTTTATGATCTCTGAAATTTGGAAGATTAAAGGGTGATTTAATACATGTTTTCAAGATAAGCTATTTGGAGAGGAAGTGGAAGAAGAAAAGTTACCTCCATTGTTTGTGAAATATATTTTGAGGCAGCAAAGCCAAAAAAAAATAGTGCTCCATCTTTCAAGGATGGGGGCAGGAAAGTTTTCAGTACGGGAAAAGAAGTTTAGAACTTTCTTCGGTGAACAACTATTGTTAATTTTATATCTGATAGTTCTCTGTTTTAATCAATATTAGTTGCATATATGTTTGAAATTAGATCAGCTCTGATTACATTGAATAACAGAGTGGCAAGAATGATTTGTTTAATGGTCTCCTGAACTCGCATCCTTCTAATGTGACTGAAAGAAAATAATTAGAAAGCTTTTGCATTGACTATTATTGAATTGTGAATGCAGCCCAATCTATCAGAAAAACCAACCACCCCACCATTAAGTCTATCTTTATTTCCAACTGTCTCAGGAAAGCAGCCCTCAAAGACCCTCTTACCCATGTCCTTTCCTCTTCTCCCTGTGTCCATCGAGCAGAAGGAACAGCAGTTTGAGCACATATACCATCAAGCTAATGATAGATTCTATCTCTGATGCCACTCTTGAATTGATCTTGTTAATAAAGATCTCTCAATCTACATTGTCATTGCCCTTGCACCTGCACTGCACTTTCATTCAGTATAACACTATTCTGTTATTGTTTTCCTTTGGTCCAACTTTGATGTACTTACCTATGTGTGGAATGATCTGTCTGGATGGTATGTACTCTAATGCATTATTATTTTTACACTATTTTGTAATTTGGAGATTTTTGTCTTTGCACTGTACTGCTGCTGCAAAACAACTAATTTCACATTTTATGTCAGTGATGATAAATCTGATACTGAAAGATTTTCACGTATCTTAGTACATGTGGTAAAAATAAATCAATTACTAATTGATCACTTAGATACCGGGGGGAAAAAAGAGCTTTCCTTTCTCTGTGAGAGAAAGGCCACAATGGGCCTTAATTTTAACTGCGCAGTCACCTACCAATAATGAACAAAGATCTAAATAGTAAGTTACCACTGTAATGCTTGCTGACTATTCAACATGCATTGTGCATCAGCATTAATTACTTGGATCCAACCTACTGATTGTTTCTTTGGCTTTTAATATGCCCTCTCCCCTTCACCTGGCACATTTTTGCTCATCAGCATTCATCCATTGCTTGGTGTGAAAGCAGTACTGGGAAAGGTGTTTGCATTTATAATATCTGGGAAATTTTTACAGCCTATATTTGTTATAGGCTCTGTAAGATTTCAATAGGTGATTGAATCTTTGCTTTTGGGATTCATAGTTTTGACTGAGTACCTTTTTATGTCACCAAGTCATCTATTCATGTCATTTTAATCTCTTTTCCTTGACATGATATCCCCATTGTTGAGCATTTTTGCTACATTTGTTTGATTACAGTGCGAATGTAGTGCAGTTTTCATTTAAGATTTCTTGAGTCATTCAGCCTTCTTCCATAATCTGACAGCAATCCAACAAAATGCGTAATCACTTGTCATATTCGCCTTGCTGCTCCAGAAGTTTTACTGCTTTAGTATCTTAACAGCAAACTCAACTTTGAAAAGATTAACTGGCTTGACACTGCTGCAATGATGTGACAGAAATCCTTTTATGATTCTTTGTTGATATTAGGATTTTGGCAGTGTGATAAGCCTTTAATTCTGCCAAACAATTCCTCTCTCATTTCTTTATAATTTATTTATTGTTTGCATATTAATTATGGGAGGCTTAAAGTATAAATAACTATTACCTCAGTTCTTTCTGGTCTCCCTTTATTTCACTTTCTGAAAATTATAGGCATTGAATTAATTATCTTAATTTGCATTTCTTCAGACTGCCTACTTTAGTAAAGATTCTTAAATCTGATTGGTTACAAAGAAAATCACACTCTGTTCATACATCCTTCTCTGGGTGTAGCATCTAAGTAACTTAATCACACTAAATTCCAGTGCTGAAACCCATGCAAATTCTATGGGAATCTGGTGTATGTAATTACTGACTGCTACTGTTTGTTTGCAAGATCCAAGCTAATAGGCTTCTTTAATTTCAAAGAAAGAACTACAAGCATATTTGTGTGCAAAGAGCCTTTTCTTATAATTCTCTAAACAAAAAACACTGGGCTATTTAAGGCAAGATTTAATGCATGGACCATATTAACTTCTCTGTTGTCAGAGCAGCCCTGCCCTTGCTTGCCTTCGATTTGTACCCCAGCAGGAAAAGTTACCCAAGAAATGCATTCCAGATTATTATCAATTGATTTCGGTAATGTGTGGATATCTAATGATATCGTGATTCAGTTTTAAATAAGCTGCTGACACCCAGATTCTAGATCTATGCATCAAAGGTCTGGACTGAACCATGGTACTTAATTTGCATCTTGGAGAAGAGATATTGGTAAACTGGAATTGTTCATTTGTGGTTTTCCTTGAGTAACAATTTTTAAAAATTGAATCATATTTTGGCAGCAATTTCAGGGAAGTAGACTGGAGTTATGAATGACTTGAAACTTATTTGATGTGCCTAAAGTTATTACACCCAGTTTCTATTATAACAGTTATTATAGAAATATAAGATATAAAGCAAAGAATAAATAGCTTGTCATGTGGAAATAAAACTACAGTTGCATCTAAGGCACATTTACTGTTATAGTCTAACTCTATGATCTGAAGATATCTGGTCTTCATAGCCAAAAGGGATAATTTTGATTGTGAGATAATGTATAAATCCAGCATCAACAGATCATCCATCTATTTATGTGTCTCTTATGATAAATTAAAATTAATTCCTTAAGAACAGCCCATTTTTAAGTACAGCTCAAAGTCAAAACTGCTCTCTCCATTTAGTGTCTGGAGAGATCATCTTAACAGATAAATCTGTAGAATTTCTCAATAAATCTTCATGTAAACATTATTGAGGCATTGTGTTCTTTTTTTTACCCTTATGAATAGTTCTCGTGAGTGGTGGAATTTTGCCTTGAATGCCCATCTTGCAGAGATTCGTGAGCAAAGGAAGCGATTAAACTGGGCCTTTGTATTACAACGAGCAAGGGACGCAGTGTTCTATACAGAGAAGTATCATCGAAAGCTGAAAGGAAATCTGAATTCGTTAGAAGAAGAGGTGATTCATTGGTTGTGAATGACTTGACAATTTGACTTTTCACTTTTGAATCAAATGGAATACTTCTTACTTTATCGGTTGATTATATGAATTGTGACAAAATTCAATCCCACCCAGCTAGATACTAAATTGGCCAGAGAAAGCATGGAGCAACATACATGGGAAATGGAAAGCCCATAAGATATAGGAGGGAGAATAAGGCCATTCAGTCCATTAATCTGGTCCATCATTCAATTATGATTGATTTTTTTTTTCAATTCTTTTGTCTCACCTTCTCTCCTTAACCCAGTTAACTGTCAATAATATGACAGTTTCTGCCTTAAATACATTCAAAGTCTTGGCCTTCATGGCACTATGTCGAAATAAATTCCACAAATTTTCCACCACCACCACCTGGCTGAAGAAATTCTTCATCTCACTTTTATAGGGGTGTTCCTATGTTCTGGTGCTATGCCGTCGACTCTCCTAATAGAAATGTCCTTTCCATGTTCAGTATATTCTGGCCTTCCAGTACCTGGTAAAATGCAACGAGATCTGCCCACCCCATGAGGTACACGCCCAGTAACATCAAATGTTACCGAAATGTTAGGATTACCTTGATTCTATGTATAAAGTAATTGATCCATTGATTGTATTGGGATAACACTTGCAGTAAGATACAGTTGTGTTGTGTGTGTTGTTGTCCAGGATGGAGTTTGCTTGGTATATAACTAAGGGGTGCTGGTCACGTGGTATTAAGGTGATGATGGGATTTGCTTTGCTTTTTAGCTGGTTCATCTCAACATTGTGGGCCGAAGAGTCTGTTCATGTGTTGTACTATTCTGTGTTCTAATATATCATAAGAATATATGAAATAGAAACACAAGAAAGACCATTTGATCTTTTGTCCTTGTTCTCCTGTTTAATAAGATCATGGCTAATTAATAACCCAAAAAGAAACATTTGGATGACCTAATGATTATTTGAACTCATAGATAGTTCCATTCAAATACAATAGAGAAAATCAATTTATTGTGAAATATTTCTGTCAGAATCTGCAAATGTCCCATCTAAACTTGTTGACCTGGCAATTCTGATGAGAGATCATCAGGTGTGTGTGCGGGTGATTTTAACAAGTTGAATTGTTATTTTAAGTTGAAAAATACTTTCTTCATATTTATAATAATAGAAGCTGTTAAAACCTTGGTGAAATTATATTTTATGATATTTCTCATTTCTGTGATGTAACCGATACTGATTCTTTATAGGAGGAGCTAGAGCGAATTGAGGATGAACAGAGTTTTGAAGAGCTGAAAATCCTGCGAGAAATTGTATTTGAACAGTTCAGGAAGCAAGATATACTAGCAGAGGTCAGGATTTACAATTAAATATTTACTTCTGCACGCAGAAATTTATTAAATCAACAAACAAGATGATTAAGATGAAGAGACTCAATCTACCAGTGGCTAAATTGTGGCTTCTCTGCATTATAAGTGGTTCGGACATGATTAATCTTTGATCAGTCAAAATTCTGACATTAAATGATGGACCTGGTGATCTACTACCTGAGCAAAGCAGATTCCTAACATACAGCTTCATTGTTAATTGGCTAATCCACCTCCCTGGCTAATGCTTCCTCGAGGCAAAGACCTATCAATGAGAATCTTCCCATTTGATTTGATGAAACCCTGCAAGCCATTGCATCAGTGTGCCCAACAATAGGGAATGTATAATGTTAGTAAGTGGCACAATTATAAGTAGTCATAAGCTAATAGCTCTGCACATCTGAGCTCATTCTGTTTATGGCTATGCCCTTTTGTCATGGATAAGTTGATTTCACTTGTTGTTATACAATTTATACAACTATATTCAATATACAATAATAGTCCAATAAGCCACTATCCAACTGTTCGGAAATTGCAATAGTTGAGCATCTGCCTGCGCAGCGATGTCTGTCTACTTACCAAGGACCCAATTTCATGTCATTGCCATCAATTCACCAAGGTCCTGATTTCTGCACTCCTCTGAAATTTACTGGGTATCATTGGAAAATGTATTATTCCATTATGTGAGATATTTTTTAAAAAGAATGAGTTAAAAATGCATTAGCTGTCCAATTATCCAGAAAATCTAGTCCAGTGCCACCAAAGTCCTGAGTGTGTCAGATTAATGATGTTTTGCAGATTATTAAACATAGTTGGCTAAATTAATGGTGAAATAGAATGACAATGCCACTGCTAGTCAAATTGGACATAGTAGGGTCATTTCTCTGTCGTTCAGACTTTATGGCCATGTACTTCATTTTGCTGTCTGAATTGCTGGGGGAAAGGCAGATGGATCAAGGTAGAGCAAAACCTTCCATGGCACAATGGGCTCCACTGGAAACCAGGCAATACCTGCCTGCAAAATAGTGCAAATATAATATGTACACAACACTGGAAGAACTCAGCAGGTCAAGCAGCATCCGTGAGAATGCTGCCTGACCTGCTGAGTTCTTCCAGCGTTGTGTACGTATTCTTTGATCCACAGCATCTGCAGTTGTATTTTATTACAAATATAATGACAGTCAATGATGTTGTGCAAATTGATTTAGCAAGAAATATCAAAGACTGTGTGTTTCATGCATTTAGAAACAATTAAAAGCCATTAAATTTTTATTTAAACACTTTTCTAAAAGTCAAACAAAATGTAAAATCTGAAAATATAGCCAAAAATATTGAAGAAAATCTTAAGCACTAAAAACTTTGCTAATCCTTAACCAAAGTTCCTGGCAACTGCTCCCTACAATTGAAATGAATGGGAAAGCACTTCCACAGTAATTCCATTTTGGCACAGGTTATTTTGCAGATTCATTATTCTAGATATTGAAGAGTTGCTGCAATGTAATGCTCCATGAAGTCTCCAGCATTAGCGAGCTATGATGAATTGCTGACTGTGAATTTGGAATATAATTTTCTTTTGCACACAAGTGAAAATCTGGAACTTGTTGACAATTGCACATAGAATTATTGGAATATTCACAGCTTTTCACTGTGACGTCTATGTATTTTATAGCATCTGTGCTGCGTCGTTGCATTTCAGAATTTGAAAATGACAGATTTGAAATTGGGAGTACAACTTGTAGAGCTGACGTGCCCCAAATAATACAGTGAAGCATGCTGGAGCTTTCTTAGTGTGTTGAGTAGAGCACTGCTTATGACGGTAACACTGGAAAAGATAGTAAAAGTTCATTCAAACCAATTATCTAACTGCTTGACATTCTAGGGTTGCCTTGAGCTTACACAAAATGTGTAAGGAAACAAATCTCAAGGTTGTATAATGTATAAGTACTTTGATAATGTATTTTGAGCTTTGAAAATTTGTGGATGTTGAAACTTACTTTTATTTTGATTATTCTGACAGAAACTTCGGGAGCCTCTATCAGAACCTGTAGCTTCTTCCTCACAGTCCAAGTCAGTGCAGGAAAATCGTAGTGGCATGATCCAGTATCTACAGTCTTGGTTCCCTGGATGGGGTGGCTGGTACGGCTACTCTCAAAATTCTCAGCAAATGGAGCAGGGTGTAACTGTAGAAGGTCTCACACCTGAAGAGCAGCAGCGGTGGAATCCAGAAGAGTCCATAGGTATGATGAGATCCGCATTCATGCTATTTCTTTAAATGCAGAAGGTGCAACATACAGTTGGCCCTCTGTATCCGCAGATCCAACCAACTGCGGATCGGGATTGAAAAAAATCCCGGAAGTTCTCTCTCTAGCACTCATTGTTTGAGCATTGTTTGCCTTGCGTCTCATTCGGTGGCTACTTGTGTTGTATGCACCCTTTGTTTCTGTGAAAATATAGCTCCTAAAAAGCAATTAAGTGGTCAAGGCAATTACTCAAAGGCTAAGAGGGAGCGTAAAATATTGTACTGTAATCTAGAGATAATTAAAAGTGTTACTCATTGTTTGACCATTGTTCACCTCATGTCCTGTTTGTTCACTACTTGTGTTATGAACAAGAGGAAGGAGTTTAAGACTAGTAAGGGATGGCTGGCTAGCTTTGTAAAGCGCTACAGCCTCAAGAACTTAAAGATCACGAGAGAATCGGCATCGGCTGATGCTGAAGCAGTATCAACGTTCCCAGAAGAGCTACGATGGTTGCATCTGTGCTGCACTGTACAGACTTTTTATCTTGTCATTATTCCCTAAACAATACAGTATAACAACTATTTACATAGCATTTACATTGTATTAGGTATTATAAGTAACCTAGAGATGATTTAAAGTATACGGGAGGATATGCATAGGTTATATGCAAATACTATGCCATTTTACATATGGGACTTGAGCATTTGCGGAATTTGTTATCTGCGGGGGGGGGGGGGGGGTCCCAGAACCAAACCCCTGCGGATACGGAGGGCCGACTGAGGAGCTATCAGGCTCCTGGACCAGTTGTAGTGCTGAACTGGTTCTGTGGCTGTGGACTCACTTCTGGGGATTCTGCAATTCATGTTCAATGTATTATTTATTGTTTGCATGATTTGTTCTTTATTCACACATTAGGTGTGTGACAGGGTTTTTCTTAAGTGCGTTCCCTTGTGTTTCTTTTTTTTGTGGCTACCTGCGAGGAAGCGAATCTCAAGATTGTATATGTTATACAGATTTTGATAATAAATCTACTTTGTACACTTGCACCTATTTGTAAGTGCAAGCTGGAAAATTGGATCAGACTTTTCCTGTCACAAATGATTCTAATACTGGTTCCATGGTTGAATTTCTTAACAGTCCACCACTTTCATGTGCTGGTGTCAACATATGGTTTGTTATTAATTTAAAAAGTATCAGTTTGGAACAAGATTTACAATATGTGATCAACTCATAATAAAACAATGTTAAAATATTGAACTACATGTAATATGAAGTTGTCTCCAATTATTACTTTTATGCTGTTTAGAAAAATTGACGTAAGTATCTCAGCGTCAGCAATCCTTGGTAGTGATCGAGCGCTGCTGGCAGTAATTCTAATAATTTTTTTTGTGACCTAATAGGTACCTCCCTCTTTATCTGTGAATCCAAGGACTTGTAGTCACAGGATACTTCTGTGGCAACTGAATTGTTGTGGGGGGATCTTCTATAAAGGCCCTCCATTATTCCTCTTCCCCCCTCACCGTTTCCAGAGAATCTCCAATCTCCCTCATGCTTTAATGATGCCACAATTCTCTTTTAAAAACACTCCCATGAGCAACTTCTGATTTGGCATTAGGGCCTGTACTCAACCATAAGACCGTTGAATCAGAAGAGATCACTTACTCCATCACTGAATTGTTCGTACAATCTAACGACTCACTCTCAAGGTCTCTTCATGTTATCAATATTTATTGTTCGTATTTTCTCTTTTTTATTTGTCCATTTTTTGTGTGGTCTTTCATTGATTCTATTGTGTTTCTCCCACTTACTGTGATTGTCCACAAGAAAATTAATCTCAGGATTGCATGTGGTGACCATATATGTACTTTGATAATATATTAACTTTGAACAACATTTATTTAGTACCAAAATACCTGAAATTCAGTGACTACTTAAGAATCAACATAAGTGATTTTTTTAATGCAACTCTCCGTCACTTTTTTTATTTACAAAGGTTATACTTGACATGTTACTCTATTCCCTATCATCCAGTGGAATTATAAAGTCAGAAATCCTCAGCAGCTGAGAGAATGAAGATTACCAAATTAATGTCAAAGGCAGCTAATGATTTTTGCCAGATGTTACACATTTTTCATTCGGGTTTATTCAGCTTTCTCTCCTTCATTGATAGAGAGCAGAGCTTCAAGTAGCAACCCCCTTTTAAAAAAAAGGGCATTTTAGCTGTCATAGAGGGGCTTTCCTTTTCAATTTAGTCTTTACTTTCAATTTATGCTTTCCACAGAGGATAAAACTTTCTTGTATTTATTAAGCAGAAGATGATTTGCTCATGGAAAGAGCCATATTGAGGGACAGTCACTGCCCTGTATGTGTACAATTTCCAGAATGGGTACCAGGGTGATCTTGCCACCATTCTGACCTGGTTGAGATTAGCAGATCAGCTGAGTTCAAATTGAGGCTTGAATTTCATTTTTTTTTCCTCTGGCTATGTAATCTCACCACTTATTTTTACCAGTTTTACCAGGAGTTCTTTCATGTACCCTAGTTAGAGATTGGGATAATCTATTCTTCCTAACTTATTTTATTTTTGGGCTGTACTAATGCTTTGATTTTAGGTACTTGTCTCAGGGAGTTAAATGACTCAATTTGGAAGTTATTTGTATACTTCCTGCCATTTCATAAACCGGGTGATACATACAAAGTTTAGCAGATTATCAAATAATTTCCAGCACATTTTCAGTATATGCCACTTACATTGTATTAGAGATAACATAACCTGTTACTGCTTTGCTGAAGTATGTTTAAAAGTTACTCTTTTGTGAGCTTTGAAGAGTTCAGTTGTGTCTCTCTTATGACAAAATATTTGGACTTAATCTCAATGGTTGTGAAAAGTGGCACATTCTTTTAAATTTAAAGAGTAAATCTTGAAAAGTCACGTATATCAGCTGAATTCTCACTGTTGCCACTTGCTGTTTTGACTCCCTTTTGTACAGGTATTAGTAATATGTCAGTTGTGTCACTAGTTTATTTTCAGTTTACTGTACCTTCATATGATTTTTTTTTACATCAGTGATAGAGGACAGTTAACATTTGTAATGAGGTATTTCATTGTAAAGGATAAACCTTGTTAATATAGTTGTTCATCTGACTGTTGAGATATTGTAAGGATCTCGTGTACTCTGAAAACCCTTTGCACTGCATTTAGTTTCTCGTAAATTCATTGGGCAACTTTTTCTTCATTTCCCTTTTCAGATGGCGATGAGCTCTTTAATACAATGACAGATACATCAGGCATGAACACATTCACAAGGAGGGACCATGTTTTTATTAAACTGAACTTCCTGCTACAAAGTGGAACCATCAGCTTGCTCCGACATGAAAGGGAGATTAGTCTTGGTGGGACAGAAACTGCTTTTGTGGAACTAGAGTTTTCAGGTAATTTTAACCATATTCATTTAACTTGAGTAAGACTGATGGATGTGCATTAATGTTATGGAACACAATAAATAATACAAGGTGAAATAGAAGTGCAAATGTAATGCTGTACATGGTTTAAGACTCATAGATAAAGTGAGAAATGATTGATAATGTTATTAAATTTTGTACATTTGATAAATTTCTTCAAAGTGAACAAGATAACGACTAATATTCTGTGATAAGAATGAAGACTATTATTATTCGTCTGAGATTAATGATCTGATGAATGGTGACCAAATATGCTAGATGTCATTTAACTAGAGACATAAGAAGCTAAAAGGAAGTCTCTTGGTGTTGGCTGTCTCCAATGTGACAAACCTATGATTTGGTTATTTAACCTGCAACTTTCTTCATTTCTCATTGTGTTAGCACTTCACTTTCCATCTAAAGACAATTTTTAGCCTTCAACAATTTTCAGCTATAATAGAAAAATAAAGCAAATATGATTAACTCTAAAGAAAGCAGGGAAAGAAAAGAAATAGATCATATATGGGGTGTTGCAGGAACTGTTCATGGTTCTGAAAGTGAATAAAAGAATGGTGCAAAACCATGGTGCACAACTTTTGTTGAGGATGAAATTATCAAATAAATAAATCTCATGCTTCCTGTGAAGTCCTCACACCACGATTCCAAATTTACTGTGATGTTGAATCGCTTATGGAGTTGTGCAGCAAAGTGTCAATCGTATGCTGTTTCCCAGCATTTATGTTGGGAAACGTGGGCAGATTTAATCCTGGTAAGTCTCAGGTCATTTACATTTTAATAACCTAAGAATTGTATTTTTTAAACATTTTGTCGAGTTTTCGGTCTTTGAATCGGTTACTATACTCTAAAATCTTTGTTTTCATATGTTTGATATTTATAACTTTTGATTATCCTTAAATGTTTGTGGATGCTGGTGACAACAATGACATACAAAGTCTTTGGATAATTTTGAGAGCTGATTCAGCCTGAGACATGGCTTAACAGGTGTTTGAAGTTCGTTAGGGCCTTGCTGAGCAGGAGCTGGTTTTGACGCCTGACAAGTGAATTTAGAATTGACCTATGCCTGCGAAAAGATTATTTCTAGTAGGTGGTAGCAATATTAGGACCTTGCTCTTCTTGCAGGTATTGAAGTTACAGACAGTATGGAAGTGGTGATGTTGGGCACCTTGCTGTTTACTGAGACAAGCCAGACAGTTCTCTGGGCCTTATTCTGTATACCACTACTGTAAAATATTTTTATCATATGGAGAAGGCGTATAAACAATTGCCTCATTTTTCTGTATTTTCTTCAGGAGTAAAAATTGGTGTGGAGTCCTCACCTCGCACAGAATCTTCCTTGTTCTCTATCCAGCTGGGAGGCTTGTTCCTGCGAGACTTGGCAACACAGGGTTCCTTATTCCCTGTCCTAGTTTCACCCAAACCAGTAGGTGTCACTGCATTATAGCTCATCTTGGGGGGGAAAAGTTTTTTATATAGGTCAAATCATTACCATGTAATTGCTTTCTTTTTTAGTTCAGATTTATCAGGTGATAACATTTTTATACTTGTTGAGGTGTGTGTACAAGAAAGAGGAACTGTAAAACTTTGTTCAGCCCATTACTTAGTAATTCTATTTGCTACCTGCCTCCAAGGAGAGCCATCGGTCAGCAGAATTTGTAGTATGTGGTATACAGTTTAAAATATTGACTAATTTAGTTTAATTGAGTAGTATGGAGTTATTCCTCCCTACCATTGGTGATATAACCTTGGGATATCATGAAGCACATTTTTAAAAACTACCTTGGTAAGCGTAATTATGCTTTCACTCAAGCCACCTCAAACCTAATTTTGTAATGAGTCAAGAAATGTACCTCCTTGGATTTCTGGTGTTAATTATAATCTGGTGAAAAACTGTAAGTTTAGTATTAATGTCACTATATACATGCGAGTCTTTGTTGTTTACATCAAAGTTTAAAATAAATTTATTATCAAAGTACGTATATGCTTCTATATACCATGTATATGATTCATTTTCTTGCAGGGATATACAGAAAGTATGTAGATTAGAATTTTATGAAAACTGTGCATAAACAAAGGCTGACAGCAAAAAAATAATGCTGAGAACACAAGTTGTAAAGTTCTTCCTTCTGTAGTCGATAATCATCTCTTTGGTTTTGCTAACATTGAGTGAGAGGTTGTTGAGGCACCACTCAAATCGGACTTTCAATCCCCCTCCTATATGCTGATTTGTCACCACCTTTGATCTGGTGAACAATAATGGTGTCGTCGTCACACTTAAATACATTAGTGGAGCTGTGCTTAACCACACAATCATAGGTATAAAGTGAATAGAGCAGGGGTGCACATGTGCTGATGGTGAGTGTTGAGATGTTGTTACTAATCCATACTAACTGGGGAATGTCCGTGAGGAAATCAAGGATCCGTTTGCACACAGAGGTACCAGGCCTATGTCTTGAGTTAGTAATGAGATTCAAAGGAATGATAGTGTTGAATGCAGAGCTGTAGTTAATATGCAAGTAGGAGGAGGACAGCTAGATTGTCAGAATTCCTAAAATGTGGTCAAGGGATGGAATGGTTGGCATTCTTCATGATGGTGTAGCTTTGGTAGAGTGTGTTGGGTCCTCTGGTCCTGTAGGTGATGTGCTTGGTGGTAGGTGGGTTGAGGTTTCTTCAAGTTAGCCTGATTGAAGTCCCTGGAAAGGATGTGAAAGGCATCAGGGAAGACCTGCGAATAGGCAAGTGATCTTCTGATTGATCCACACTAAATTTTAAAATGTTTAAGATGTCCCATAAACTTTTGTGTCATTACATGCATGTACAAAGGAATTGCACACTTCCTACTTGTATCACAATTGCATGCATTGGGTATGACCATGATGTCTTTGGTTCCAGGGACTTTAATTGAGTCAGACAATATAACATGAAGAACTGTTTTGGGTCAAATTTTCCAACATAATCTAAAATTTGCCTTTTATTTGGTTCTTGAAGATAATTTCAGGGGTTTCTAACCATCTGTATGGGCATTTTTTTTTAGAGAGAAAAGTGATGCTTGCCTGTGTAGCATAATTAACTTGATTTAGTCTTTTTCTGTGGTTACTATTGGTTAATTATAGTTGAGAGAGCAACTTTGACATTGTGCCTCCTATGTACATTTAACAGGAAAACAATGCTGCGAGTTTATCACAGACATTAGGTATGCGCTCCACCTTGTCTGAAACAGGCAATGTTCATCCAGGTAAGGCAGTATACTTCAATGTTCTTTTTAATTCTGAAAATCAATGATAAAAGCAATTTAATAGTCAAAGATCAAGCACTATGAACAGCCATTTGCATCCTGTCCAGTGAGGGTTCTGCATAATAATATTTGCAATATGATTTCTAGGAGTGTGCCACTAAGGGAGAAAATCAGAAAAAATTATAATTTTGATTGAACTGTAAATTAATTTAAAACCAAAATTCATAAGTTTTTATTTAATGGATGGTGTATTGGGAATCCTCATTGATGTATAGGCAAGGAAATATTTGAATATTGAGAATAGTGAAGTTACTGCAGTTATTGAGATGTAGGAGATCACTTGTACTTCCAGTGTGTATGTGTTTAACATATTTGGTGATCTAAACAGCTCTTCAGATGAGGTAGTGGATCACTTGCACCGTCCTCAACTTCTGCACAATGCATCTTCTGCTCATGAGGCAGCCTTGTGTATATTGGGGATACTAAGCATAGACTAGGCAACCATTTTGCAGAGCACCTTTGTTCTGTCCACAATAGCTTTCTTGATCTTCTAGTTACATGTCAGTTTTCCTTTCCTTCCTACACAAATCAATTGGTCATTGGCTTTCTCCATTGTTATGAAGAAGCCAAATGGTAGGCTACAATCATTGTAATAGGTTGTTTGTTGGCAAGGCAGTGTAAGGTTGAAAAAGAGCTTGGGACCTATCGGGACTTTTTGGTGGGCTGCAATCATTGAGAACTTTTAGGCATTAGGCAGGGGCCAATAAAAAGAAGCCAAGTGTAAGCAGAGCAAGCCTGGGCGAGAGCAGGCACAGGGTCGAAAATAAACTTGAGAAATTAGAGATATAAAGATTGTAGGCAGGATGGTAGCTCAGGCAGTGGAATGCCCCTCCTGTGAGATTTCAGGGTACCTAATGGTCTCCTTGATGACTACATCTTCAGGAAGTGTACCCTGCTTCAGCTCATGGCTGACATGGTCAAGGAGCTGGAGCTGGATGTACTTAGGACTATCTGGGAGGCTCAAGACGTTATTGATGAGACTTTTATTGAAGCAGTCACATTCAGAGTGCAGACTTCAGATAGTAGATGGGTGACCACCAGGAGAAGTAAGGGGAATAAGCAGTTAATTCAGTGCGCCCCTTGGCCATCCCTCAGCAGCAAGTATACCCCTTTGGATACTGCTAGGGGTGGGGAGGAGGTGGGGATGACCAGGGCACAGCAGCAGCCAAGTAGTGACACTGTGGCTGGCTCTGAGCTCAGCAGGGAAGGGTAAAGTCAGGCAGAATGATAGTAAAAGGAGACTTGATAAGGGGATGAACAGCAGGTTCTGTAGCCATTAAAGAGAAGCCAGGAAAGTGTGTTGCCTTCCAGGTGCTAGGTCCAGTATATCTCAGACTGGCTGCAGTAGATTCTTCAGCGGGAGGATCAGAAGTCATGATGCACATTGGAACCATTGATATAGTTAGAAAGGGGGAGGAGATCTTGCACAGTGAGTGTAGGAAGTTGGGGAAGAAGATGAAGAGCAGGTCTCCAAAGTAGTAAATACTGTATTATTTCTGGTACTATGTGCTAGTCAGAGCAGGAATAGGATGATAGTACACATGAATGAATGGCTGAGGAAATGATACAGGGGTTATGGTTTCAGATTTCTAGATCATGGGGATCTCTTCTGGTATGACCTGTACAAAAAGGATGGGTTACACCTGAAACCAAAGGGGCTAATATCCTTGCGTGCAGGTTTGCTAAAGCTGTTGAGGAGGGTTTAAACTAATTTGGCAGGGGGATTGGAACCAGAATATTAGGCTGAAGATGGGGCAAATGGTATACAAGTGTAGTGAGACTGTGAGGAAGGACAGACAGATAATAGGACAAAATTGCAGTGAGTGGAATGAGTTGAAGTTAACGTGGAGTCAAAATCGAAAAGAGTGATAAATACAGGATTGAAGGTGTTATATTGGAATGCAAGCCATATATGGAGTAAGGTAGATGATCTTGTGTCATAGTTAGAAGGTGGCAGGTATGACATGGGATGGCGTATGACGTATGATCATAGTTTGGAGCTTAATATCTACGGGTACACTTTGTATCGAGAGGGTGGGGTGGCTTTGTTGGTTAAAAAATGAAAGCAGGCCTTAGAAAGAGGTGACATAGGATCAGAAGATGTAGAATCCCTATAGGTAGAAATTGTAAGGGTAAAAAGACCCTGATGGGTGTTGTATTCTGGCCCCCAAACAATAGCCAGGATGTGGATATCATTTAGAATGGAAAATAGAAAGGTAAGTAATAAGAACAACATTATAATAGTCAAGGGAGATTTCATTATGCTGGTAGATTGGGAAAAGGAAGTTGGGAAAACCAAGAAAGCGAATTTGTAGAATGCCTCTGAGTTGATTTTTTAGAACCCGCTAGGGCAAATGCAATTCTGGATTGGGTGTTGTGTAATGAACCATATTTGATTAGGCAGCCTAAGGCAAAGGAACTCATAGGATATTGTTTACTTGCATTTTCCATTGCTCTCTTATAAGGTCTGTACTTGAGGTTGCTTCACAAGATAAGAGCTCATGATATTCCAGGAAAGATATGAGCATAGATAGAAGGTTGGCTGTCTGACAGGAGCAAAGATTTGGAATAAAGGGAGCCTGTTCTATTTGACTGTCAGTGACTATTGGTTTTTCACAGGGTTTGGTATTGCTTTTTTGATATTATATGTCTGTAATTTGGATGACAGGATTGAAGGCTTTGTGGCCAGGTTTGCAGAGGACACAAAGATAGGTGCAGAGGGCAGGTAATGTTGAGGAAGCAGGGACTCTGCAGAAGGATTTGAACAGATGGTGAGAGCGGGCAAAGAAGTGGCAGATGGAATATAGTGTGGGGAAGGGTATGGTCATGCACCTTGTCAGAAGGAATAAATGCATACACTGTTTTCTGAATGGGGGAGAAAATTCAAAAATCAGAGGTGCAAAGGGACTTGGAAGTATTAATGCATGATTCACTAAAGGTTAACTTGCAGGTGGTGAGGAATGCAAATGCAACATTAACATTCATTTTGAGAAGATTAGAATATAAGAGCAAGAATGTGATGCTGAGGCTCTATAAGGATTTGTCAGACCATACCTGGAGTATTGTGAGCAGTTCTGGGTCTCTTATCTAAAAAAAAGATGTTCTGGCACTGGGGACAGTCCAGGGGAGGTTCGCAAGAATGATCCCAGGAATAAAAGGGTTAACATATGAGGACTGTTTGATAGCTCTGAACCTGTACTCACTGGAGTTTAGAAAAATGAGGGAGAGACTCATTGAAACCTATCAAATATTGAAAGGCCTAGGTAGAGCGGATATGGAGCAGATGCTTCCTATCGTTGGGAGTCTAGGGCCAGAGGATACAGCCTCAGAATTGAGGGATGTCTATTTAGGACACATGAGGATTTTATTTAGCCAGAGTGTTGTGAATCTGTGGAATTTGTTGCCATGGACAGTTGTGAGAGCAAGTCATTGGATATATTTAAAGTGGAGGTTAATAGATTCTTGATTAGGCAGGACGTCAAAAAATTATGGGGAGAAGGCAGGAGAATGTGGTTGAGGGGGATAACGAATCAGCCATGATGGAATGGCAGAGCAAGCTCAATGGGTCAAGTGGCTTATTTCTGCTCCTATTTCTTATGGTCTTATAAACTGAAAGAACAACATCTTGTATTCTATTTTGGTAACTCAAAAACAATGGTATGAACATTTACCCATCCCATTTCAGTTAACCCATGCCCCTCCACCTGATTTCATCTTCCCATTGTCCCTTCCGCATGTGGTTTCCAGTCTCTGTCCTACCCTTTACCCAAACTGCTTTTAATCTGCCTATCCTTTTCCCTCTCAATTCTGATAGTCTCCACCCAAACATTGACTTAAACCTTTTGCCTCCACTGATGCTACGTGATCCACTGACTTCTTCCAGCATTCTGTATTTTGTTCCAGATGTCTGCATTTGCAGATTCTTTTCTTTCCTTCAGAATTTTGTATCTTGCTGTTCAGTGAGGACATATACTCATATTCATTGATGAGAAAGCACTGCTAGAGGAAAATAGTGAGTGACGTATTACCAGAAAATACATTTTTTAATTAATCTAATTTTGTTCATTGTACTTCACAGCTTTTTGTTCTCCATGTAAGTTGCCACCAGTATTTGAAATGATCTATGAGAAAAATCCAGCTTGCAGTAACTATGAGAGAAGATTGGAAGTCAGCACTCGACCCCTCAACATCATCTATAACCCTCTGGTTATCAAGAAAGTTGCTGATTTTTTCTACAAGGGCAAAGTGCATACCTCAGGTTCGTAGAAAAGTAAATTTAAAAGTAATCATTCGTTAACCAGTGGAGGATAAGTTAAAGGATTATGAGCCAAAATGCAGCTGAATCAAAGGTGGTGATGAATCTGCATGATGGAGAGAGATTGAAACTCTGGTTGAATGTTGCTATAGCAACATTCTGTCACTCAACTTCAGCAAAACAAGAGTTGATTATTGACTAGAGGGAGAAGAAGCCAAAGGTCTATGAGTCAGTCCACATTAGGAATCGCAGACGGAGAGGGTCAGTAACTTGGCATCATTATTATCAGGTGATCTGTTCTGAGCAGCACATAAGTACCCTCAGAAAGAAGGCATAGCAGCACCACTACTTTCTTAGAAACTTGCTTCGATTCAGCATGTCACTTAAAACTTTGACTAACTTCTATAGATGTATAGTAGTATCCTAACTGATTGCATCACAGCCTGATATGGAAACACCAATTACCAGGAATGGAAAAATCTACAGGAAGTGGTGGATTCAGCCTAGTCCATCATACACAAAGCCCACCCACCACTGAGCACATTTACAAGGAGTGCTGCCACAAGAAAGCAGCATCTGTCATCAAGGATCCCTACCATGTTCTTTTCTCGCTACTACCATCAGGTAGGAGGTACAGGAGTCTAAAGTCACACACCACCAGGTTTAGGACCAGTTATTATCCTAAAATTATCATGCTGCTGAATTGTGGATAAATTTACTCACCACAACTTTGATTCCACAACCTGCAGATTCACTTCCAAGGACTCTGCAACTCATGTTCTCGGTATTGCACAATTGGTCTTCTTTTGTGCATTGGTTGTTTGTCAAACTTTATTTATTTATAGTTTTTCCACAAATTCTGTTGTATTTATTTTCCTATACGAAAATGATTCTCAAGGTACTTTGATAATAAATTTACTTTGATTGTCAGGATACAGGTCAGGTTTGGCCATAGGAATGGTAATGGACAAAAGTTATTTTGCTTGAGCCCATGCATAACGCATGTGCCAGATGCCTTGTTCCATGAACAAAGAACCCAACTGTTGCCTGTCTCATTTCATAATTCAAGAACTTGAGCACCTTGACACTGATGTTCACTTGCTACGAGATGCAACAGGCAGAAGTTGGTCATTTTAAAGAGCTAATAAGTATTGACTGATGGGGAACACTCTTCTTTGGCACCCATTAGATTATATAATTCCCAAGCAAGGGATTGTGACAATGTCTATATCAAGCCAATGTCTGCTGGATCGACTACCATATATCCATACTAATGTATCCATCAATATTGCACTAGACTAGGGGTTCCCAGCATTTATTATACCATGGTCTGTGGACATCAGGTTGGAGAACATTAGTATCATCTGAAATGTTGGCACATGTGGATCAATGTCAAAGCTATAATAGTTCCCACTAATCTACTCTTTGACAAAGGCAACACTTGTGTATTTTATTGTATGGTACTAATATTCAGCTCTCTCTTCCCTGTCCCTCAACACCATCTGTATAGACACTTATTATTGCAATCAGATTCATAGTTTTGAGCTACAAACTTCTCCCCTGCAAAAGGGGCTAAGATCAAAACCATTACTATTAGTCATAGTCACAAATTCTGTACACTTGGCAGTATTTTATATCTTCTCACCAACCACTGTTTTAGACTAAACCAGATTTTTGACAGCCTTGCTGACTTAAGCATGAATATCATTTTCAATTGCATACTGTATTTGCTAAATGCACAAATCATACTGTATGTTTTCACTTCTATAATGTCTCCAACCCTGACTTCATCCCAGTTCCTGTTGATACCCTTATTGATTCTTTCAATAATTTGAGCTCTTCTTATAAGTTTCCACCCTCTACCAATTGCAACTCAGTAATAATACTCTTTTAGTTTCCTCCTTCATCCAGTTTCCACTGGCCTGTTAGCTATAGTTCCTCTAATTTGAACCCATCTTCAAGCTTGAACCTCATCCTTCCCTTTAAGTTCCTGTTACTGTAATCTCCTCTGCCTGTCCAATGTGAACTTAACTTCAGTCTTTTCTGCATTTCAGTTGCCTCAGAGCTCGCACCATGAAATTCCTTAGATTAAGACTCTGCTTAAAAACAGTTTCTTTGATCAAAGTTTCTTTTGTTTGATTTTCCTTGCTTCCTTAGAGTGCCTTTTGTGGTTTTCTGTTACTGTGTTTTTTAAAACATGTTAAAAAAAAAACTTTATAAATGCAAGTATTATTTGAATATCCTAAGCGATGTTTAACAACTCTTATTATGTGTAAGCAATTCTCACTGTGTGGTCACATAGGATAGCATTAATACAGGTTGAGTACCCCTTAGCTGAAATTCCAAAATCCAAAAGCCTCTGAAATCCAGTTTTTTGAGTGATGACGTAACTTCACAAATTGAAAATTCCACAAGGTGCTGGGAAGGTTCCCAGGTGATGCACAGGTCTGTGCATCGCAGACAGACCTGAGAAATGACTTCACTTAAGTAATGAACAGAAGTTAATGAAAAATAGAAAAAATGAAGTGAAAAATGAAGATCCCAATCATGTATCGTGAGAGTGAACGTGTACCACTTAACAGTTTGTTGATCGTGAAACAAGCAATGGTCTATCATGACAAACTTAAAAATGAAGATAATTGTGAATATTCAGCAGTCTGGATGCAGAAATTTAAGAAAAGACATGACAATTTCTTAAAGAGTCGCTGATGAAAACCTAACACCAGAACAAGTCTACAATCCTTAAAAAAATTGAAATACAGTGTAATGGCTTTTTATCAAAACATGGCATCATAGTTGGGGAATGAAAGCCTCAGTAGCTGATTCAAGTATTCTGATGCTGCTGTGCTGCTTTTTGTTACCCTGCACACACATTTTCATTATATTCATAGTATGTAATAATGTTTACTGTTAAGTACGTATGTGTGATGAATAAGTGTAAGACAGAGATTGTGTACTGGTAGTACGTCAATTTCAGAGTTTTAAATGATGGTGATCCCAAGCTATCTCATTACATATTCCAAAATCTAAAACACTTCTGGCCCCAAGCATTTCGGATTAGGGGTACTCAACCAGTACTTGCAAAAGCAAATTCTTTTTGGAAAATCTGTAGGATCTAGATCTAGCACTCAGGTGCCTGCAGGATTCTGTTTTTGAAAAATTGTGTGGGATTTTTCATCTATTTTGGTAGGCTTTGGTTACCAATCGGAACTAGAGCTACGCGTGGCAGAAGCTGCTAGAAGACAATACAATAAGCTCAAGATGCAAACGAAGGCGGAGATCAGGCAAACCATTGATCAGCTGTTGGTGGGAGAATTCATTGTAAGTCTGATACCGGTTTCTATATTGAGCCAGATCATACGATTTTCTGACATGCACTCCATTAATTCTCAATGGTTGTGTCATAAGTGATCAATTGCATCGCTACTGTAAATACACTATGTCACAAACTCTAACAGCCTTGTGGTGAAATAAATCTTGCAGAAAGCTTCAGTAGAAGTAAATATTCAGAATTAGTCATTTGTATGAATGGATGAAATTTTTGCTGTGGATTAATCAATCTTGATAGCAGTATTTAGATTTTCTAAATTGTTCTGAATTTTAGCTGCATTTCAGTTCTAGATTAAACTCTCACTCCAGAGATTGAGCACAAACCTAAAATTATATTCCATTGCTGAACCAGGGGAATGTTGCATTGTCAGACATGTATTTAAACTGAGATTCAATCTATCTTTTCTTTGAACACTTGAAATCTGTGATTTTGAAAAAAAAAGAATGTAGTTGACTCTCGTCTCTTGACTAATAGTTATTCATTTCTCAGTATTGATCAACAAGTACCATGTCTTGTTATTGTTATAACGTGCTTTGTTGGAGTGTGTTGTATGCAAATTGGCAGCTGTATTTCCCATGTAACCACAGTGACTACACCAAAGAGTCATGGCTTGAAAAACACCTCGGAATACTCTTAAAAAGTAAGTGTAACGCACCAGTTACCTCCAAATCTTTCTTAAAGATGCATCCCTGTCAGGCAGGATTTCCAACAACCTCAAAAAGTGGATTTATTTATCTCTTTTGCTTTCTTTCTGTAAGGTTACAGGATTTTAAACCCAAACTGAGTTTGTTTACTTCCCAATTTACTTATTTTTTCACTCTTTTCAACCTTGACAATACTATGTTCTTCCGGTCTTAGCATTTCTGTTTAGTTTTTTTAATGTTATTTTTGAAATCAAAGTAATTTGTATTGTCAGTCTGTTTGAGTATTCTTGCAGATTCAATACTGAAGTATAACAACACAGTGACAGCTACAGTTTTTAAATGTTTTGGCATTATTGACCCACAGTTTTGTATTCATATTGACAGTGTTGATTGCACATCAGAACAATTGTTGAATGTAGAACACCTGAGCATTTTCTTTCCGTATCAGACATTCATAACTGTGAATTCTATGCTTAATTTTTTTGCTCATATGCAGGAAAAGATTAACGCTGCTAGTACTACTTCTGTCCCTTTGTCCAAATCATGCCATTAGCTACAAAGCTGTTCTATTTGCTTTTAGCTAGGTACATAGCCCACCTTTCTAAAGACTCTTGCCTATGCCTTGGCTCAGCTACTATTGTGAACCAAATTAGGGAGCGTGCTGGCTCAGAATGCAATAATATCAAGTTTTTCTTGCCATTGTCTTACCTGTCACCTACTTGAACTTTATCTCATCCAAAACTCTCATGTATTTTGTGTATTGATTGCCTTTTGCCACAATCAATTCCTTGCTAAATTATGCTGGCTCCTAGTTCTCAAATGGCCCAAATTTAAAATAATCATTCTGAACCAGTTTAATTGTTAATAATTAATTGGATATCAAATTATTATCGGAAAAGTGAACTGGATGGAAAGATAGGAAGAAAAATTCTGAGTAGTATTTAATCCGGACAAATGTGAAGTAATGCAAGAAAGCAGACAAGACAATCGGCTACCCTGTAAATGGTAAAATACTGACAAGGATAGAGGAAGAGGTTGATCCTGGAATATATGACAACATTCCTGTGGCAATAGGAAAGATTATGAAATCGCTATGAATACTTCCCTTTATTGTCGAATTACTGAACATAAGGGAGGGAGATCATACTCATGCTACAGCTGGAGTATTGAAAAATGGAAGCTGTGATGGATTTTTACCTACCATGAGATTTCTCCTGGGTCATTTTGGTAGCAGTATACATTCCACCTCAGGCTAATGTCAGTCAGGCTTTAGATGATCTGAGCAATGGGATCAATATGCACGAAACAGCACAACCAAATGCCCTCACCGATTTTTTGGAGATTTTAAGAAGGTCAGTTTGAAAAAAATCACTAAGCAATTACCATCAACAGATCACTTGCAATGCCAGAACAAACAACATACTGGACCATTGCTACACCACCAACAAGAATGCTGACCGTGCTATTCCACGCTCTTATTTCGGGAAGTCTGATCACCTGGCTGTACTTCTACTCCCTGAATGTAGGCACAGACTGAAGACTGCAACACCAGTGGTGAGGGCCAAGAAGGTATGGACAAGGGAAGCACCTAAAAGATTGCTTTGAGTTGGTCGACTGGACTGTTTTCAGGGATTCATCTTCAAACCTGGATGAGAATACTGCAGATGTTACCAACTTCATTAACACCTGTGTGGATGAGTGTGTGCCTTCAAAGACTTACTGGACATTCCCAGATCAAAAGCCATGGTTGAACCAGGAGGTACATCATCTGCTGAAGGCTAGATCTGTGACATTCAAGTCTGGCGACCCAGGCCTGTACCACAAAATCAGTATGATTTGCGGAGGGCTATTTCAGAGGTGAAGAGACAATTTGGTACAAGGTTGGAGGCGAGATCGGATGCACGACAGCTCTGGTAGGATTTGCAAGCCCTTACTTCCTATAAAGCGAAACCCAATAGCATGAATGGCAGCGATACTTCACTACCAGATGAACTCAACTCCTTCTATGTCTGCTTTGAAAGGGAGAATACAACTACAGCTGTGAAGATCCCTGCTGCACCTGATGACCCTGTGATCTCTGTCTCAGAGGCTGATGTTAGGCTGTCTTTAAAGAGAGTGAACCCTTGCAATGCAGAAGGTCCCGATGGAGTACCTGGTAAAGTTCTGATAACCTGTGCCAACCAACTAGTGGGAGTATTCCAAGGATATTTTTAACCTCTCGCTGCTATGGGCGGAACCCACTTGCTTCAAAAAGGCAACAATTATGCCAGTGCCTAAGAAGAATAAAGTGAGCTGCCTTAATGACTATCACCCGGTAGCACTTAGATCTACTGTGATGAAATGCTTTGAGAAGTTGGTCATGATTAGAATGGACTCCTGCCTCAGCAAGGACCTGGACCCATTGCAATTTGCCTATTGCCACAATAGGTCAACAGCAGATGCAATCTCAATGGCTCTTCACACGGTTTTAGACCACCTGGACAACACAAACACCTGTGTCAGGATACCATTCATCAACTATAGCTCAACATTTAATACCATCATTCCCACAATCCTGATTGAGAAGTTGCAGAACTTGGGCCTCTGTACTTCACTCTGCAATTGGATCCTTGACTTCCTAACTGGAATACCACATTTTGTGTGGATTGGTGATAACATCTCCTCCTCACTGACAATCAACACTGGTGCACCTCAGGGGTATGTGCTTAGCCCACTGCTGTACTCGCTAGATACCTATGACTGTGTGGCTAGGCATAGTTCAAATACCATCAATAAATTTGCTGATGATGCAACAATTGTTGGTAGAATCTCAGGTGGTGATGAGAGGGTGTACAGGAGTAAGATATGCAAACTTGTGGAGTGGTGTCGCAGCAACAACCTGGCACTCAACATGACAAAAGAGCTGATTGTGGACTTCCAGAAGGGGAAGATTGAGGAACACATACCAATCCTCATAGAGGGATCAGAAGTGGGGAGAATGAGCAGTTTCAAGTTCCTGGGTGTCAAGATCTCTGAGGATCTAACCTGGTCCCAACATACGAGTTATAAAGAAGGCAAGACAACTGCTATACTTCATTAGGAGTTCGAAGAGATTTGGTAAGTCAACAAGTACCCTCAAAAACTTCTATAGTAGTACCATGGAGAGCATTCTGATGGGCTGCATCAGTGTCTGGTATGGAGAGGTTGCCATACAAGACCGAAAGAAGCTGCAGAGGGCTGTAAATTTAGTCGGCTCCATCTTGGGTACTAGCCTACAAAGTACCCAGGACATCATCAAGAAGTGGTATCTCAGAAAGGCAGTGTCCATTATTAAGGACCTCCAGCACCCAAGGCATGCCCTTTTCTCGCTGTTGCTATCGGGTAGGAGGTACAGAAGCCTGAGAGTACACACTCAGCAATTCAGGAACAGCACATCTACTGCATCTCCTTTATCTACCCTGCTTGTAATTTTCTCAAAGAATTGCAGTGGGTTTGTCAGGATTTTCCTTTCAGGAAACCATGATGGCTCTGGCCTATCTTGTCATGTGCCTCCAGGTACGCCATAATCTCATCCCGAACAATTGATTCCGGCAACTTCCCAACCACTGATGTCAGACTAACAGGTCTGGAGTTTCCTTTCTGCTGCTTTCCACTCTTCTTAAATAGCAGAGTAACATTTGCAATTTTCCAGTCATCTGGTACAATGCCAGAGTCTATCAGTTCTTGGAAGATCAGCGTTAATGCCTCCGCAGTCTCTCCAGCTACTTCCATTAGAACCAGAGGGTGCATTCCATCATATCCAGGAGATTTATCCACCCTCAGACCATTAAGCTTCCTGAGCACCTTCTCAGCCTTAATTTTCACTGCACAAACTTCACTTCCCTGACACTCTTAAATGTCCGATACACAGCAGACATCTTCCACTGTGAAGACTGATGCAAAATACGCACTCAGTTCCTCTGCCATCTCTGTATCTCTCATTACAATATTTCCGGCGTCATTTTCTATTGCTCCTATATCTACCCTCAGCTCTCTTTTACCCTTTAAAGGTAAAAAAAAAAGCTTTTAGTGTCTTCTTTGATATTAGTCGCCAGCTTCCTTTCATAATTCATCTTTTCCTTCCTAATGACCTTCTTAGTTTCTTTCTGCAAGTTTTTAAAAGCTGCCCTTATCTTCCCACTAGCTCTGACTTCCTTGTATGCCCTCTCTTTTGCTTTTACTTTTGCTCTGACTTCACTTGCCAGCCATGGTAGTGTCCTTCTTTCCTTTGAAAATTTCTTCTTGTTTGGAATATATCTATCTTGCACTTCCATCATTTTTTGCAGAAATTTTAGCCATTGTTGCTCTGCTGTCCTTCCCGCAAATGTCCCTTTCCAGTTAACTTTGGCCAATTCTCCTCTCATGCCATTGTAATTCCCTTTATTCCACTGAAATACCAACACATTGGATTTTATTTTTTCCCTCTCAAATTTCAATGTGAACTTGATTATATTGTGATCACTGTTCCCTAAGGGTTCCTTAACCTTAAGCTCTCTTATCGCCTCCGGATCATTGCAAAACAGCCAATCCAGCACAGCCAATCCCCTAGTGGGCTGAACAACAAGCTGTTCTGAAAAGTCATCCCTTAGACATTCTACAAATTCTCTCTCTCGAGGTCCAGTACTGACCTGGTTTTCCCAATCTACTTTCATGTTAAAATCCCCAACGATTATCATGACATTGCCTTTCTGACACGTCTTTTCTATCTCCTGCTGTAATTTGTAATCCACATCCCAACTGCTGTTTGGAGGCCTGTATACAATTGCCATTAGGGTTCTTTTACCCATGCCATTTCTCAACTCAACCCATAAAGACTCTACACTTTCCAATGTCATCTCTTTCTAATGTAATGTAAACAATAACATATCCCTCAACGTCAGCAAGACGAAGAAATTGGTTGTTGACTTCAGAAGGAGTAGCGGACTGCATGACCCCATCTACATCAGTGGTGCACAGGTGGAACAGGTCATAAGCTTTAAGTGAACATCACAAATGACCTGACTTGGTCTGACCAAGCAGAGTCCACTGCCAAGAAGGCCCACAAGCACCTTTACTTCCTGAGAAAGCTGAAGAAATTTGACCTGTCCCCTAAAATCCTCACTAATTTTTATAGGTGCACCGTAGAAAGCATTCTTCTAGGGTGCATCACAACCTGGTATGGAAGTTGTCCTGTCTAAGACCGGAAGAAGCTGCCGAAGATCATGAACCTAGCCGAGCACATCACACAAACCAATCTTCCATCCTTTGACTCACTTTAAACCACACGCTGTCGGAGCAGTGCTGCCAGGATAATCAAAGATAAGTCCCACCCAACCACCACACTTTTTGTTCCACTTCCCTCTGGGAGAAGGTTCAGGAGCATGAAGATACGTATGGCCAGATTTGGGAACAGCTTCTTTCCAACTGTGGTAAGACTACTGAACAGATCCTGACCCAGATCTGGGCCGTACCTTCCAAATATCTGGACCTGACTTGCACTGCTGTACTTCCCCTTTTCTATTTTCTAATTATGATTTATAATTTAAATTTTATTATATTTACTTCGATTTGTATTTAAGGGAGCGCGAAGCGCAGAAACAAATATCACTGTGATGATTGTACGCTCTAGTATCAATTGTTTGGTGACAATAAAGTATTTGTAATGATTTAATATTATTTCTTATACACTTGGGTACTACCTCACTTTCTTAATATATAGTATTTCTGGGTTTTGCACAATTTCTAATCTATTCAATATATATATACTGTAATTGATTTTATTATATATTCTTATTTTTTAATTTTTTTCTATTTTTTTGTATTGCATTGTACTGCTGCTGCTAAGTTAACAAATTTCGTGTCACATGCTGGTGATAGTTATCTGATTCTGATAGAAAGCATTTGGAAGTGTTTTAGAATGTCATCCTGGCTCCAGAATTTCAACGGTGATAAAGGATTGACCAGAATGAAGTTGTTTTCATTAATTCAGTGGTGACTGAGTTGGGATTAACAGAGATGTATAAAGTCATGTGAGACCAAGGTGCAAAGTACTTCTTTCTCCAGCAGTGAAATCAAAGACTTAAGCGCAGAGATTTGAGATAATGGTCAGAAGAATTAATGGAAGTTGGGGGAAAGTGTGAATTTTGGAAGATGGTGCTTGAAAGGTAGATGGAGGTAGAAACCCTCATACTTTAAAGATCCAGGATGAGCATTTGTATCTAGCATAACCTCCAATTCCCTTGTACAAGCCAGATCGGTCATAACAACCTCCTATTGTCTGGCATGAAGAAAATGTATAAAATGGCTACTTTCTGTCTGCTAAATTTCTGTAACTGTATGATCAGATTATATGCAATAGTAAATGGACTGCATGCAAATATCCAATTGAGTATTAAATCATTAACATCTGCCATTACTGAAGAAGTGAATATGCCAAATTTATGTTTCTATTACCAGGAAAATGATAAACGTTGGATGATGAAGTTAGATATTTCTGCTCCTCAAGTTATTTTTCCAGATGATTTCAAATCTGCAGATTCCTTGCTGGTAGTTGTGGATCTGGGTCGAATTCTGCTAACAAATTTTCGAGGTAATTGCTTTTGACTAGTCACTCTCTTTAATAATGTTCTGTTTAAATTGCCTGCACAATTACTGAGTTCAAATGTTTCTTTGGCTTTGGTAGACAGTTTCCATTAAAACTGCATAATCTTACCAATATCATATTTACATTAATTGAAAATTGTTATGTTTAGCAACAGCACAAATGTTGGAACAAGCCAATACTGTGAAAGAGCAGGGTGGATTAATTTTTATCATGATTGATTTATTCAAGATGACGCCTGAAGTATTAACCTTTGAATTACTGTTTGATTGTGCATTTAGGGTATTTTCAGCTTTATTTAGGATATTTCAAAGATCTGTTTTTAAACTACTTTTCATTTTTTTACTCTGTATTTCTCATTTGTATTTCTGGTAATGTTCAAAGGAAATGAATAAATTTTGATTTTTCTTTTACTATTTTTCAGTGGATTGTTTGTTTTCTCACAGCAATTGAAGTTTTGTTCTGAAGTATTTAACATCAGCAGCAGTGTTGAAAACAATTCCAACTACCCTTTGTGTTATTTGGAGATAAATGATTGAATGCCTTGTACCCTTAACCAGATGTCATATAGCACAGGCTACCTTTTGTTTTGCCTGTTATATTGCCCTTCTCAATTAATCTTCCTTAGAAGCACATTCATTCTGTGACCAAGTTCGGTAGATATTGATTGTCATCTGTGGCTGGTGGTGACAGAACAGACTTTTTTCTTCTGTCTGCATTTACATTCTCCTATTGAGATTGAGATTGGCTGACTTGAAATATGACAGAAATTGACCTTGAAGTTTCCTGCTCCTTTCAGGTATTCCATAGATTCTAAAATTTCATTGGCTAAACTGTTAGGGAAAACATGGTTGTAATGCTGAAATGAGAAATATAAACTTGTAGAAATGTGTGGTTAAATAAAGACTGCTACTGGATTACTCAAAACTAGGAATAAAGTAAATTATCCAGTAAATAGGCTGTATTTTGCTGATGCTAATTACAGCAGTTAGCTCATTTGCATTGTGAAATTTGACAAAACTTATCAAACCTGTGTGAAAATACACAGTTGGTGAACATTCACTGTTCAGAAAACTCCCATTAATTTACCATGAGATCTTTGCCATCCTTAACGTCACTCTTTGTATTTACAGATGAGCCGAAGAGCAGAGCCAGTGTCAGACTTTCTGTCCAAGAGGAGGAACTCAGTGATGATGAATACAAGACACCACTAGCCACACCACCCAACACGCCACCTCCAGAGCCCAGCTCTGATCCTGGGATGAAGTCCACAGAATTCCTTGGTTTAGGATTTACTGAGGAACAGCTGCAGCAACATTTTATCAACAATAAGCTTTATGAGAAATACTCACTGTCCTTCATGGACATGCAGATTATGGTTGGGCGGGTCATGGATAACTGGAAGCATGCTCAGGATAGTGAAGTTGGGCCAACACATGTTGTCGAGAAATTTAACGTGCTGCTACAATTGGAACGACGATTAATGTACACCTCTGACCCAAATCGTCCTGGGGCCATGCTTTGTGGCACTCTGCCTGAGCTTAAAATACATGTAAATGAAGATAAAATCATGGCATTGCGCAATTTTTTGTCCAGGGTAACTGCATCCGAGAATCAGCAGCTATCATGTGAGCAGCAGTCACTGCGGCGTGAAAAAATCTTCAATAAAGTGGATAGCCGGAGCAAGCTACTGGATTCAAAGATGAGTCTGACACAGAGTGTGATGTCACTTGAGCAACATACCCGTGAGGTGCTGGTTGAGTCAAAGCTGCTCATCGCAGAGTTCAAAATTAATTACATGCAGTTAGGGGTGGAGAGTTGTGGACGTTACATATCTGTGCTAAAAGTTTTTGGCATTAATTCCAACTTCGTGAAGAGGCCTTATGATAGTGAGGTGGCACTGACTGTACATGGTTTGCTGTTGGTGGATACGGTACAGACATATGGCACTGACTTTGATTTGCTGATGGCGTCTCACAAAAACTTGAGCTTTGACATTCCCACAGGAAGCCTTCGCGATAGTGGAGCCCAGTCTCCAATCTTTCCTCACCCTACTGTCACTTCACTGGTCAATAGTGATACCTCACAAGTTAAAAATAAAATCACATTGAGCAACTCAGCAGCACTAGATGAGCAAGTGCCTCCACCATCTACTGCTCAGGACCAGGATGTCCTGATTAAACTGGAATATCAATTTGTGAGCTCCAGTTGCCCTTCTATGAATTTGGATAGCTCTTTGCAGGTCATGTCTTTGCAGGTCAACAATCTGGATATTATCCTTAATCCAGAAACTATGGTTGAACTCATTGGCTTTCTACAGAAGTCCTTTCCAAAGGCCAAAGAAGATACAAGTCCAGAGTCTCCACTTACTGATCCAGCAATGAGTTTTGAAGATGGAGAGTCTATTCAGTCTACCTATGATCAAAATACACAAGTGGCGGTAGAAATCCATCGGCTAAATGTGCTACTTCTCCGGACTGTTAGGCTAACAAGTGGGGAGAAACTGGGAAGAAAAATTGCTACAGCTAGTATCAATGGCACCAAGGTAAATGTTTCAATGGGCAGTCGATTTGAAATGAATGGATCTCTTGGCTGCCTTCAGTTACTGGACTTGACACAAGATGAAATAAAAAATCATTTTGTAGTAAGCATTGGAAATACAGAAGCATATGAAACAGTTAGTGACTTTGGGTTCTTTCAGTCTGTCTTCATGAGGTCTGAAATGGAAATGAATCACAGTGAAGCTCTGAGCTTTACATTTATTGAAAAATCTGAGGAGGAGTTTATGTTGAGTCTGCACATGGCATCATTACATTATAACCATTCACCAAAGTTTCTTAAGGAGCTTTCCTTATCCATGGATGAACTTGAAGATAACTTCCAAAATATGCTAAGGAGTGCAGCTTCTAAAGTCTCCACTGTCTTGGTAAACAAAACAGCTGAGTACAGTGAGATGGTTTTACTTTTTGAAAACCCACGTAAGCCAAGGGATATGTTTGAACTTGGTGATGATGTTAATGCTGGGATGGAAGCTCTTGAGCATAACCCAGTGAAATTAATCTTGAACATTAATATTGAGTCACCTGTGGTTGCAGTCCCACGGAAGCCTGGAAGCTGTGAGCTATTGGTTGGACACTTGGGCCGGACTTCAATCCAGAACTTTGTAACTGGTGAAGATGATTCTGGGAGGGACCGACTACAAGTGGAAATTAAAGATATCAAAATGTACTCCCTCAATAACAGCATGCACAGTTCGAAGGCCGATGCCAGTGAATCTCCTCAGTCAGCTTCTGGTGCTGCTAGCACCTCCAGTCAGGAAGAAATGCATTTCACACGACAAAATTTCTTTGATTCCGTGCACAAGGGTCAAGGTCAGTTCAACGAACACTTTTGAATTAATGCAATTTTGCATTGTTTTGATAAGCAACCCACTGCCTAGTCTGTAAGTGAACTTTGCAGATCTTAAAGATGCCAGATTTAACTATTTTCAAGAGGAAGTAATCACTGATGGTGATCTATGAAACAAATATTTACTTATATCTAATATAAAGCATCAGAAAGTAAGAGCAGGAGGGGGCCACCTGGCTTCTCAAGCCCAGCCTAACCAGCCTTTCAGTATAAACATGGGGTGCTCATTTCTTCTTCCCTACCATTTAGAAGTGAGGAATGGCTGCTTGGTTCAGTTATCTGCAGAGAATAGTCCTCCCAAATAAACATGGAAGGAAATTTTGGATTTGCTTTTAAAAGAGAAATACTTAATCATTTGATTCTAACCAATGCTCATCTTTGTCAAATATCATTGTATCGCTTGGCAGAAGTTGTACTCTCATTTCTTATTTTATTCTCCAGCCTTTCATATCCTGAATGACACCACAATCCAGTTCGTTCTAGAGAAAATCCCAGTTGACACAGATCCAGAGTTATCATTTCCAGCTGTAAATTCTTCAGATTCCTTTGAAACCACCAATAAAATGAAGATAGAAGGAAAATTTGTCAATCCTTTGAAGGTATAAGACTGAATGCACCGTCACGGGTTGTACTTGTGATTTAAGCATATAATATAGAAACACGTTAACAAGATAATATTGAATGGCCTTTTCCTGGTTCTGTGTAATTCGAGGTTCTGTTGATTATATAATGTGAATCTGTCACTGTTCTCCTTGACTCCATAAATATTTAGTCTTTCTCTGACATTCTCTTCAATATTGTTGCTAGTCATTTCTTTAAATGTTGGCTATGGCTTATATATGGCTTATATCACATGAATGTAACCCTGGGTTGTAATAATAACACATGTAATTTAATTTGGATATTCCTCGTTTGCTGTTATCGAAGACTATTAGACAAAATGACTAAAACTAATGAGGCAAGAACAGAATTGTTTTTCTCTCACTAATGTCTGGGATTAACTAAAAGAACATGAACCACAGAATATAACCTTGAGAAAGTCTGCCAATGTTGATAATCCAAAACAACAGACACAAAATGCTGGAGGATCTCAGGTCAGGCAACATTTATGGAGTTGACGTTTTGAGCCGAGATCCTCCTTCAGGACTGAACGGTGGGGGGGGGGGGAGTAGGGGGAGGGGAAGAAGAGAGCTAGAAGATGATTGTTGAAGCCAAGTGCAAGTGGGAAAGGTAAAGGGCTGGAGAAGAAACCTGATAGGAGAGGAAGGCAGACCATAGGAGAAAGGCAAGAAGGGGGCCGAGTGGAAGTGATAGGCAGGTGAAAAGAGGTCAGAGTGGAGAATAGAAAAGAGGAGGGGTGGGATTTTTTTTTAATTGGAAGGAGAAATCGATATTCAGGCCATCAGGTTGGAATATAAGGTTCCCACCAGATGGAATATAAGGTGTTGTTCCTCCATCTTGAGGGTAGCCCTATCCAGGCACAAGAGGTGGCCACAGACTGCCATGTTAGAATGAGAATGGGAATGAAAAAGTTTGGCTACCAGGAAGTTTTGTTGTTGTCTGATTAGTGGAGGTGCTCGACAAAGGGGTCCCCCAATTTAGGACGGGTCTCATCAATATCGAGGAGGCTGCATCAGGAGCACTGGGCACAATAGACAACCCCAGCAGATTTGTGGGTGAAGTGTTGCCTCACCCTGAATGTTTCCATTCAGGGCGTCCAACAATTCTTCCAGGTGAGGCAACACTTCACCCACAAATCTGCTGGGGTTGTCTATTGTGCCCAGTGCTCCTGATGCAGCCTCCTCGATATTGATGAGACCCGTCCTAAATTGTTGCCTCACCTGGAAGAATTGTTGGACGCCCTGAATGGAAACATGAGAGGAGGTGAATGGCAGGTGGAGCGCTTGGGCAACTTGCAGGGATAAGTACTGAGAGGGATGAACGGACAAGGGAATCACAGAGGGAGCGATTCCTGGAGAAAGCGGAGTGTGGGAGTGGAGGTTTAGTGGTAGGATCCCTTTGGAGATTGTGGAAATTGCAGAGGATGATGTGATGCTCATGGCACAAGGAACTCTTATCACTGGTGTGGCAGTAGAAAGATGTAAGTGTGGATGTTCAGGAAATGGAGGAGCAGTGGGTGAGGGCAGCATCGATAGTGGAGGATGGGAAACCTTGTTCTTTGAAACAGGAGGACAGCTCACACGTACAGGAAAGGAAAGCCACATGCGACGGGTAAAGGAACTGAGGAAAAGGAATAGCATTTTCACAGGAGACAGGTTGGGGAAGAGATATAGTCAAGCTAACTGGGAATCTGTAGATTTATAAAAAATGTTGGTTGACAGTTTGTCTCCAGAGATCAAGAAAGGGGAGGGAGGTTTCAGAAATGGTCTAATTGAATTTACAGGCAAGCTAGAACTTGGAGGCAAAGTTGATGATGTTGACGAGCTCAGCATGGGTGCATGAATTGTTACAGCACATATGAAGGACCTTTAACCCATCAAGCTTGTAGCAGCCCTATATTAAGCAATGCTATTATCTCACTCTGCTTCCCTCCCCTAATACCCCTACAAATTCTGCCCTTTCAGATAGCTTTTGTATATTGTAATTGAATCTGTCTCCACAACTGTGTAGATCATAATCAGAGCTGTGCAAAAATGTTATTCTACATTAGTTTTGGCTCTTTTTGCCAATCATCATCATTCTGCACCACTGGTTCCTCACGCCTCTGCCAATTAAAACAATATCTTTGCCTATACCCTACAAAATTGTAAGTAATGTGAGATCCCTGCTCAACCTGTTCTGTAATCGGTTCTAAATTTTACACTTAATTAAGCTCATCATTCTTGGTGAGTTATTTTGGTAAATCTTTTCTACCTTTACCTGTACACAGTAGAACTGAGCACAATACTCCAACTATTGCTGAACCAAAGTTTTATATATGTTTAATCACAAGCAAGAGAAAATCTGCAGATGCTGGAAATCCAAGCAACACCCACAAAAAGCAGGAGGAACTCTGCAGGCCAGGCAGCATCTATGGAAAAGAGTAAACAGTTGATGTTTTAGGCTGAGACCCTTCATCAGGACTGGGAAAAAAAAGATGAGTTAGAGTTAGGAGATGGGGGGAGTGGAGGAAGAAAGGTGATAGGTGAAATTGGGAGATGGAGGTGGTTGAAGTAAAGAGCTGGGAAGTTGGTGTAAGAGGTACCAAGCTGGAGAAGAAGGAATCTGCTAGGAGAGGACAGAAGGCCAAGAAAGAAAGAAAAAAAAGGGAGAAGCACCAGAGGGAAATGATAGGCAGGTCAGGGGACAAGGTGAGATGGGGATGGGGAATGGTGAAGGAGAGGGGTGTGGGGCATTACCAGTTCGAGAGATCGATGTTCTGCCATCTGGTTGGAGGTTACCCAGACGGAATATAAGGTGTTGCTCCTCCAACCGTTGTGGCCCCATCACCACAGTAGAGGAGGCCATGGATTGAAATGTGGGAATGCGAAGTGGAATTAACATGGGTGTCCACAGGAAGATCCCACTTTTTCTGGTGGATGGAGCATAGGGGCTTAGCAAAGTGGTCTCTCAGTCTGCATCGGGTCTCACTGACATACAGGGGGCCACACCAGGAGCACCAGATACAGTAGATGACCCCAACAGACTCACAGGTGAAGTGTTGCCTCACTGAGAGGGACTGTTTGGGGCCCTGAATGGTAGTGAGGGAGGAGGAGTAGGGGCAGGTGTAGCACTTGTTCCACTCGCAAGGATAAGTGCCAGAAGAGACAGACAGACATACTTTATTGATCCCGAGGGAAATTGGGTTTCGTTACAGCCGCACCACCAAGAATAGTGAAGAAATACAGCAATATAGAACCATAAATAATTAAATAATAATAAGTTAATCATGCCACATGGAAAAAATAAGTCCAGGACCAGCCTATTGGCTCAGGGTGTCTGACACTCCAAGGGAGGAGTTGTAAAGTTTGATGGCCACAGGTAGGAATGATTTCCTATGACGCTCAGTGTTACATCTCGGTGGAATGAGTCTCTGGCTGAATGTACTCCTGTGCCTAACCAGTACATTATGGAGTGGATGGGAGTCGTTGTCCAAGATGGCATGCAACTTGGACAGCATCCTCTTTTCAGACACCACCATCAGAGAGTCCAGTTCCACCCCCACAACATCACTGGCCTTACGAATTAGTTTGTTGATTCTGTTGGTTTCTGCTACCCTCAGCCTGCTGCCCCAGCACACAAAAGCAAACATGATAGCACTGGCCACCACAGACTTGTAGAACATCCTCAGCATCGTCCGGCAGATGTTAAAAGACCTCAGTCTCCTCAGGAAATAGAGATGACTCTGACCCTTCTTGTAGACAGCCTCAGTGTTCTTTGACCAGTCCAGTTTATTGTCCATTCGTATCCCCAGGTATTTGTAATCCTCCATCATGTCCACACTGACCCCTTGGATGGAAACAGGGGTCACCAGTGCCTTAGCCCTCCTCAGGTCCACCACCAGCTCCTTAGTCTTTTTCACATTAAGCTGTAGATGATTCTGCTCGCACCATGTGACAAAGTTTCCCACCGTAGCCCTGTACTCAGCCTCATCTCCCTTACTGATGCATCCAACTATGGCAGAGTCATCAGAAAATTTCTGAAGGTGGCAGGGCTCTGTGTTGTAGTTGAAGTCCGAGGTGTAGATGGTGAAGAGAAAGGGAGACGGGACAGTCCCCTGTGGAGCCCCAGTGCTGCTGAGGGAGATCAGTGGAGAAGGATGAACAGACAAGGGAGTCGCAGAGGGAGCAATCCCTGCAGAAAGCAGGAAGTCGGGTGGGGGGGGGGGGGGAGGAAGATGTGCTTGGTCGTTGGATCCTGCTGGAGATGGCAAAAATTACGGAGAATTATGGGCTGGATGTGGAGGCTGCTGGGGTGGTAGATGAGGACAACAGGAACCCTATCCCTGGTGGGAGAATGGGGTGAGAGGATATGTTTATCAATTTCCTTACACTTCTACTTCTTACCTATTATGTCACATTATTTGCTTATTGCCATCAAACCCCACCTATGGATTCTTAAAACCTCTAATAAAACATAAACTACTTGAAACAATGAACAAGTTGGGCAGTTTTTCCTAAAGAGAGAAAAATGGTTTTGATGCATGTCAAAAATACTTATCATTCTCAAAATTAGTTGATTAGTTGGGAGTATTTTGAAATAATGTATGCTTGTAGCAGGAGTTTGGAATAGCCTTTAATTTGTTTTCTTATTGTGCAGGTAACATTAGCGAAGCATGTTTATGAACAGGTCCTACAGACACTGGATAACCTGACATACAGCGAGGACCTCAGCAAAATCTCACATAGTTCAACTGCTGATGTGTCAGACAGCCATAATGTTCCTTCACCACTGAGAAGCCTGAAAATCTCTGATCTTCAACGAGAATGGAAAGAGAGTGGACTTTTTGGCCGAGTGAGCTATCCATCCACACCCGTTGATTCCTTTCCAATTCCAGAGTCAAAATCATTCACTCAGATTCAAGCTAATTTCTGCATCTCTGAGTTACAGATTCAGCTGTGTGGTGATCTCGCACTGGAAGCTCAAGGATTGGTTAGTTTAAAGTTTAAAGACTTTGAAGTTGAATTCAGTAAAGACCAGCCTCATACTCTGTCTATTCAGGTAGCTTTGCGGTCACTACTGATGGAAGATTTACTGGAAAAAAATACAGGCTCTAAGTACAAGCATTTAATGGTGTCCAGAGGCGCACCAAAGCCTTCCAGTTTTACACAAAAGGAATATTTGTCCCAGTCTTGTCCTTCTATCTCCAATGTGGAGTATCCTGAGATGCCACGATCTCTTCCAGCCCACATGGAAGAGGCACAGAATGTGTTCCAGTTTTACCAAAGGCCATCCTCAACACAAAGAAAACATAAAGAAGACAAAGATTCAGAATGCCTTCAGACCCCTCCACCATCCCCAAGATTGAAAAGCTCTAAGGCGTGCTGTACTAGAACAAACTTTGATGATTCATTAGTGCATATTAATATTTTTCTTGTGGATAAGAAACATCCTGAATTTTCTACACGTTACAATAAGGTCAATAGGAATTTGGATGTGGACTTCAACTGCCTGGATGTGCTAATTACGCTTCAGACCTGGGTAATGATTTTGGATTTTTTTGGGATTGGATCAACAGCCACCAATCATGGCTTGAAACCTCCCGTAGAAGAACTTCAACCTCAGGCAAGACCTGATGAAACAGACGTGTCATCTGATGCTGGCCAGGAGCCAATAAACACAAAGTTAGATCTGAAGGTATTTAATTTATATTGTTTTATAGATTTGTATTATATTCAGCAATGAGAGGTTTACTGTATGAGGAATGTCTCGCAGCTCTTGGGGCTGTAATCCCTGGAGTTCGGGAGAATGAGGGAGGATCTCACAGCAACATTCCAAATGTTAAAACAGATTAGATTTGGCAAAGTTATTTCCCATGGTAGGGGATTCTAGGACAAGAGGGCACGACTTCAGGATTGAAGGACATCCTTTTGGAACTGAGATGCGGAGAAATTATTTTAGTCAGAGGGTGGTAAATCTATGGAATTTGTTGCCACGAGCGGCAGTGGAGGCCAAGTCATTGGGGGTATTTAAGGCAGAGATAGATAGGTTTTTGATTATCCAGGGCATCAAAGGGTATGGGATGAAAACAGGGGAACAGGGATGAATGGATGAAGTGGATCAGTCCATGATTGAGTGGTGGAGCAGAATTGATGGGCCAAACGGCCTACTTCTGCTCCTAAATCTTATGGTTTTTTTTCTTTCTGAGATGTGGGTAAGTAGTAATCAGAGGTGGAGGGATTATTACTGTTAGGACTTTTTTTGAAATGTTTTCATTTTAATATCAGAGTAGTCTGATTGCATGAGCAACCTGCTCAGAAAGTCAAAAATATGCTTACCCAACTGATGTTTCCATACAAATAGTTGCAATATGCTAATTGCCTAAATCTTGATAAAATTAATCATCCTTGTCTCTTCTGCAATCTCATGAAAATGTTGTAAGAATTTTCAGGGTTGGCAGGTACAAAAGAGACGGGTAACCAAGAATGCCATGGATTTTACTTAGTCAAGTCTGATTTCAGTAAATTAACATAATGATTCACATGTTTGTTTACTTATATTGCAGAATCTGGCTAGTTAAGCCCTTAAAGTTAGTGATTCCACCATTTATTCAGTGTCATTTGTTTGGGTCTTTTACTCTCGGTTCGCTAAATCACTGGTGTCCAATTTGATGTTCTTTATGTCTTGGCAGTTTAAGTCTTAATAGTGTTTTTTAAAAATTTCTTCTCATTGCTGGTTGACCTAGTAAGTTTGCAGGTTTGAAAAGAGTACTGTTTAACGCAGCTATCTGATAAATCTGATTCCAATGAATTCGTCTTAGCTGGTACTGTGTAATTAAAGAATTCATTCACAATTCAGAAAGATTCGAAAATCATAGATATCCTGTAGTTGTATATGAAAGGAGCTTGCTAACTGTTTTTTCCCCCTCTGAGGTTCACTCGCTGTCTCTGGTGTTAAATAAGAAGACAAATGAACTTGCCAAAGCCAATGTGTCCAAACTGGTGGCACATCTTGAATTGATAGGTAAGTTTTGAATACATTACATAACTACATACATAAAATTACATAACTAGTATGTTATGTAATTTCTAGATCAAACGTGTTAAGTACTGTGATGAAAGTTAGATTGCTTAGTCATTGCAGGTGTGATTAAGTACCAAGGAAGATTGAATTTGGTTGGTTACAAATCTTACATCCTGCAAGGTCCTGATGGAGTACCTGGTTGGGCTCTGAAAACCTGTGCCAACCAACTAGCGGGAGTATTCAAGGACATTTTCAACCTCTCACTGCTATGGGCGGAAGTTCCCACTTGCTTCAAAAAGGCAACGATCCAGTGTCTAAGAAGAATAACGTGGGCTTCTTTCGCACAGTGGCACTGGCATCGACAGTGATGAAATGCTTTGAGAGATTGGTCTTGACTAGACTGAACTCCTGCCTCAACAATGACCCGGACCTATTGCACTTTGCCCATCGCCACAATAGGTCAACGACAGACACAATCTCCCATCGCCACAATAGGTCAACAACAGACACAATCTCAGTGGCTCTCCACATGGCTTTAGACCACCTGGACAATACAAACACCTATGTCAGGATGCTGTTCATCGACTATAGCTCAGCATTTAATACCATCATTCCCATAATCCTGATTGAGAAGTTGCAGAATCTGGACCTCTGTACCTCCCTCTGCAAATGGATCCTCAGCTTCCTAACCAGAAGACCACAGTCTGTGCGGATTGGTTATAATATATCCTACTCGCTAATGAGCAACACTGGCATACCTCAAGGGTGTGTGCTTAGCCCACTGCTCTACTCTTCATATACACATAATTGTGTGGCTAGGCATAACTCAAATACCATCTATAAATTTGCTGACAATACAGCCATTGTTGGTGGAATCTCAGGTAGTGACGAGAGAGCGTATAGGAGTGAGGTATGCCAACTAGTGGAATGGTGCCGCAGCAACAACCTGGCACTCAATGTCAGTAAGACGAAAGAGCTGATTGTGGACTTCAAGAAGGGAAAGACAAAGGAACACATACCAATCCTCATAGAGAGATCAGAGGTGGAGAGAGTGAACATCTTCAAGTTCCTGAGTGTCAAGATCACTGAGGATCTAACCTGGTCCCAACATATCGGTGTAGTTATAAAGAAGGCAAGACAGCGGCTATACTTTATTAGGAGTTTGAAAAGATTTGGCATGTACCTGTCCAAACTTTTCTTAAATGTTGAAATCGAGCTAGCATGAACTTCTACTGACAGCTCATTCCTCACTCTCACAATCCTTTGAGTGAAGAAGTTTCCCCTTATGTTCCCCTTAAATTTCTCACCTTCCACCCTGAACGCATGACCTCAGTTGTAGTCCCACCCAACCTCAGTGGAAAAAGCCTGTTTGCATTTACCCTATTTTTACCCTTCATAATGTTGTATATGTCTATCAAATCTCCTCTCAGCCTTCTACATTCCAAAGAATACAGTCCAAACCTATTCAATATTTTCTGATAACTCAGGTCTTCTACATCTGGCAATATCCTTGTAAGTTTCTCTGTACTCCTTCAACCTTGTTTACATCCTTCATGTGGGTAAAACTACGTACAGTACTCCAACTTAGGCCTCACCAATGTCTTATACAACTTCAACGTAACATCACGTCTCCTGTTCCCAATACATTGATTTATGAAGGCCAGTGTGCCAAAAGCTTTCTTTACGACCCTATCTACCTGTGATACCACTTACAATGAATTATGGATCTGTATTCCCAGATGCCTTTGTTCTATCACAATCCTCAGTGCCCATTCTAAAAAATGTAGTTATGAACAGAAAAAGAAATCAGATAAATGGTTCATTCACAAGATGATCATGATTTCAAAGCAATTTGCTAAAAAAAAGTGAAGCTTCTACCACACAGAAGGTAGTCAAGATTCAGAGAACAGTCCGTAAAAGGTTGGAGGATTTAAATTTCAAGGAAACTTTTAAAAGGCAAATTGACATACACTTGAAGTTGATTTTCAGGCTCCTATTTCGGGATTGAATTACGCTAAATATATCACTAGCTTGATGGACTAAATACTATAGTACTTCTACTGAGAAGATTTCTAGCAGCATAAGTAAAAGACTAGCATATGGTCATGAACTAAATGATTTAATTTGGTTAATGATTTAGACTTAGAGGGAATAGCACTGAAATTTTCTTGTATCAAAAAACTGGGAGTGAGCAAACGAAGAAGAATATTAAAAGATTTCCAAGGCTATATAAAAAAAAATTTAGTGACAGATGTAATTAATTGCATCTGGTAATACAATTTAGGAGCAGAAAATAAGGACTATTATACACATGATGGGAATGGGCTAAATATTATTTGTTAGCAAGCTGACCCAAAGATGATTTATAAATCCTTGAATGTAAGGACAGGTATATAGAACATCAAAAAAAAACGGAATCTGGCTTTTATAATTAGGAGCAAAGATACAGATCCACTACCCCTTATTTGAAATTATGAAATCCAAAAAGCTCCGAAAACCAAAGTTTTTTTCGCCAACAGCTGACCTCATTATCAGTAATCTCCCTGCCTATCATTTCTATGTAGAATCAGTGTTTGAGAAGGGAAAAGAAGGATAACCTTGCTAACTTTGGGCTAGGTAGTCCATTGTTAGTTGAAGAGCATTTAAAATAAAAAGGCTAAGTTTATGATTATTTGGAGCTGTGCAGGGCTTTATTTAAAATTGTTAATTTTGAAGAACATCTAGTATTTATAAAAATGAGGTAGCAGACTAAATGTAGATGGTTTGAAAGAAGGTTGTTATAGAGTTACAGAGTCACAGAGATGAACAGCGCTGAAACACACCCTTTGGTCGATCTAGTTCATGCCGAAACTATTTAGGCTGCCTACTCTCATTGACCTGCACTGCGACCATAGCCCTCCATACCCCTTCCATCTATGTACCACCCGTACTCAGGTTAAATAAGAGACTTGAACATACATGTTTTTTGGTATCCGGCGGTGGGGGGGTGGTCCCAGAACCAATAAGGAGGGATTCTGAAATCCGAAAAATTCTGAATTCTGAAATGCAACTGGCCCCAAGAATTTCGGATAAGGGGTTGTGGACCTGTATTATAATATTAGCACATGCAATCATTATCTCATAATTGCTACACTATGTGCAATCTTAATTATCTGTTTTATTTTGTTAAATTTATACTGTTACACTGTTAACTCACTACCGTCTCTCCTGGTGGCAGACACATCTTTCCCTACAAGCCATGTCCAAGACATTTTTGTATCCTAATCAGAATGTGTGATGTTTGGACTCCATTCAGACATGACAAATTGTCGAATCTCTTCACGCCTATTCCGGAAAGTTCAAGTAGCACCTGTCCTAAACTATTGTCTGAATGATAAGCATGTCTGCAACGTGATCATCCTGACCTATATCCATTAAAATGTTTAACCGTTTTTAAATCATCTCCCCATTCTACATAATGTAACAAATAATCTTTTGTGACTGGGTATTCAGTTATTTTGTATACAGCCTTTATGTGTTGTGGCTCCGTATTTTAGCAGTATGCTCAATTTTGAAAAGTAGTGTCCCACCACTAGATGTCACTGAACCTCTGCTAGAACTTCAACAAAGAAAATAATATGGTAAAAATGAAAAAAAATACACCTTATTTACATTGACAATTTCCCAAAATGCTTTGGTAAAAAAGATTTACTCTAAAGTTCAGTTATTAGTTTATGAAAGCATGTCAAGTTGTTAGTCATGGCAGGAATTTTATTGAAAAATTTATTGTATTTTAAACTAAACTGACAATTTTTTTTAATGAGCATGTATAATCTGGAGTTAAAAAGATGATAAATTTTAAAAACCTAAACAAAGGTACTTTTTTTTCAAGACTGTCTTTGCAATATGTTGGACTGAAAATTATTGCATTTATCAAAACAGTAAAGCAAGTAATTTTGCCAAAGTTTTACATAATCAGAGGTTAGCTCAGGTACGTAATTAAAAGTTGACCTATCCAACAGCAGCCATCCAAGAACCTATAATTATTTTGTGAACTAACCGACTTTTGCTCAGAATCACAGTGCAGCCCATGATCGCAATGCAAAACAAAGTACTGAGGGCTCCCAGCCTTGGAGTGTGTGTACCGACGTTAAAGCTTGATCCCTAGTCTTTAAGCACAAAAGCTGTTCACCTATCAAGAAATAATCGATGCCAACACGTACAAAAGCTGGATGAACTCAGCAGGTCAGGCAGCATCTGTTGAAATGAGCAGTCAACGTTTCGTGTTGATTTGACCACAGCATCTGCAGTGTACTGTGTGTTTAATAATAGATACCAACCTGGCAGTTCACATCAATTTCAAAAATCTACAGCTTTTTCTAAAGTCAAGCTAACTCATCCCCTGACCTGCTCCTTTTGTTCTCAAATTGGTTCTTATATTCTGATATTTAATCCGTAGTACATTATTGATAGGCACTGCATGGTGCAATCTATCTAAATACCTGTGAACAACACCACAAAATGGTAGGGCACCCATCCAAATGCTCTTTTAAGTTTCCAGTCTCTTTGGAATGCTGTTGAATTTTGGCAAGGTTTTCTCCCTGCAGTTAATGCTTCTACTCGTATCATGAGAGAATAGAGCATACTTTCAATTTAGAAACAAAATAAGTGAAAGATTTTGTATATTTTTGGCATGGCAGCTGAGTAAATCTATATTCCTGGGCTGAAGGTCGGTTTAGATCTCCTTTAACACAAATTTATAAAAAATAAATAGATGTTGAAAAGAGATTTTGATAATACTCAAAAGTAGATTATGGTAATGCTGTTTGAAAACTTGTGAAATCATTAACACTTTGTAAAGGCATTGAAATGTTCTACCTGTCACCCTGCACATCCCTATCTCTGTTGTGCTGAGATTAACCTCTTTTATTCTACAGACAGAGACTTTGCTTTGCAAGGCAGTCTTGGCAGCCTTTCGTTAAGTGATTTGACATCTCATGGAGAGCTGTATAGGGAGCGTTTCACCACCAGTGGCAAAGAGGCACTAGTGTTCAACATTTACAAGTATGTATTTACAAGTATGCTTTTACAAGTATGTGTGTTTTTATGTACACTATTAAGTTTTATGTTATCTTTGCAATGTTATAAAAGCTGTTTCTGAGAACTTTGGAAGTAAACCTCAGATTGAGTTTAGCACATTTATCTATGTACAAACCCCATTTCCAGAAAAGTTGGGATATTTTCCAAAATGCTATAAAATCAAAAATCTGTGATATGTTAATTCACGTGAACCCTTATTTAACTGACAAAAGTACAAAGAAAAGATTTTCACTAGTTTTACTGACCAACTTAATTGTATTTTGTAAATATACACAAATTTAGAATTTAATGGCTGCAACACACTCAACAAAAGTTGGGACAGAGTTAAAATAAGATTGAAAAGTGCACAGAATATTCAAGTAACACCGGTTTGGAAGACTTCACATTAAGCAGGCTAATTGGTAGCAGGTGAGGTATCATGACTGGGTATAAAAGTAGTGTCCATCAAAGGCTCAGTCTTTGCAAGCAAGGATGGGTCGTGGCTCACCCCCTTGTGCCAAAATTCGTGAGAGAATTGTTAGTCAGTTCAAAAGGAACATTTCCCAACGCAAGATTGCAGAGAAGTTAGGTCTTTCAACATCTACAGTACATAATATTGTGAAAAGATTCAGAGAATTCAGAGACATCTCAGTGCGTAAAGGACAAGGTCGGAAACCACTGTTGAATGCGCGTGATCTTCGAGCCCTCAGGCGGCACTGCCTAAGAAACCGTCATGCTACTGTGACAATTATAGCCACCTGGGCTCGGGAGTACTTTGGGAAACCATTGTCACTTAACACAGTCTGTCACTGCATCCAGAAATGCAACTTGAAACTGTATTACGCAAGGAGAAAGCCATACATCAACTCTATGCAGAAACACTGGCGAGTTCTCTGGGCCCGAGCTCATCTCAGATGAAACAAAAGACTGTGGAACCGTGTGCTGTGGTCAGACGAGTCCACATTTCAGCTAGTTTTCGGAAAAAACGGGTGTCGAGTTCTCTGTGCCAAAGATGAAAATGACCATCCTGATTGTTATCAGCGAAAGGTGCAAAAGCCAGCATCTGTGATGGTACGGGGTTGCATCAGTGCCCACAGCATGGGTGAGTTGCATGTATGTGAAAGTACCATTGACTCTGAGGCGAATATTAGGATTTTAGAGAGACATATGTTGCCATCAAGGTGATGTCTCTTCTCAAGACGTCCATGCTTATTTCAGCAGGACAATGCCAGACCACATTCTGCACGGGCTACAACAGTGTGGCTTTGTAGACACAGAGTGCGTGTGCTTGACTGGCCTGCTGCCAGTCCAGATCTATCTCCTATTGAAAATGTATGGCGCATCATGAAGAGGAGAATCAGACAACGGAGACCACGGACTGTTGAGTAGCTGAAGTCTTATATCAAGCAAGAATGGACAAAATTTCCAATTGCAAATCTACTACAATTAGTATCAGTTCCAAAACGATTAAAAAGTGTTATTAAAGGGAAAGGTGATGTAACACAATGGTAAACATGCCTCTGTCCCAACTTTTGTTGAGTGTGTTGCAGCCATCAAATTCTAAATTTGTGTGTATTTACAAAATACAATTAAGTTGGTCGGTAAAACTAATTGAAAATCTTTTCTTTGTACTTTTGTCAGTTAAATAAAGGTTCACGTGAATTAACATATCACAGATTTTTGTTTATATTGCATTTTGGAAAATATCCGAACTTTTCTGGAAATGGGGTTTGTAGTATAAAATCACAAAGTGAAAGAATGCTTGCATTGGTCAGTGAATTCTTATTGTATGAGATCCTCAGTATCACAGGATGCTAGAAGGTTTCTTATGTTTCTGCAATAAATTCTAGGCACTGAGTGTTTAAAAAGCATATTGCTGCTAATGAAATTCTCCCCCTATTGTATTTCAAAGTAATCTGCACCAGAACTATGCTGAAAAAAATAAAAAGAAAATTGCAGGTGTTGCGATTGTAATGAGCATGGGTGCTTGAGGGAGTAAACTACAGTTGCAATTAAATCCTGATTGACACTGTAAATCAAAGAAACTGCTACTGATCTTAAAAGTTTCTTTTGCCTGAAGTAAAATATGTTCAGTACAGTTGGCAGGGAGCCTCATGCTCCATTAGTACTAAGAAAAAACACTTTTTCTGTTTTCCACACCTTATGCATCGATGTGTCAGCGAAAAATATGTGCAGCAGTATCTGTCTCTTGCCACCTCTCCCTCCCCCACAGTCCTCTCCATTCAAGTTTGTAGTTGAAAGTTTGTGAAGACTGCAGCAATTTGCAGTATTTCTAATTTTTTTTTAGTAAATACTTAGGTTCTACTAGAAACACCTTTACAACAAGGATAGAGGAAATTGCAACAATATGCTATACCTTGTTTGTGTACCAATATGGTTATGTTAGAGTATCAGTAGTTTAATTTCATATGAAGGCCATGTATACATGTTATTCAGATAGTTTTAACAGCATAGTCATCCTGGTGCATCTAATCAAATTATATGAGTAAATTTTAACAGATTTCTGCAAATATTTAGAGTATTTTTATACCTGAAAATTAATTATTAAATTTCTGCTTTGATCTTTTTTCCTACTAATTCACTACTGCTCCCACTGTGTAACTATACATATTTTTGCAAAGATCTTATCATGTGTACCACTGAAACCTTGAGAGCCAGTTTTCTCTGAAAATTCAGTTATGACAGCACTTACTTTCTTCATCATCAGGTCCCAAAAAATCCTATAGCATCAATCAATATAAAGTTTACCCAGCTATGGCTTATTACCCTTGTTAGAGAGAAATGGTGGTTCTAAACAACTTGGATTTAAAATTCATATTCCTCCGTTCACATTATGCCAGGGGTTCCCAACATGGGATCCACAGACTCCTCGGTTAATGGTAGGTGTCCATGGCATAAAAGAGGTTGGGAAACCCATCCTATACCATCTCAGGTTAATTTACAAAGTATATTGCCCTTTTTTGAAAATTCAGTTTCTGTCATCCATAGCATTCCTCTTGCTCTATACTGCAGTTGTTCAATGTGTTTATAGTAGCTTTATGCATGTTAGTGAAATACCACTCCTCAGCCTTTTCACCACTCACTTCCTTTTCTCCATTGAAGCACAGCTCATGACATTAGCAATGAACATTAACATTAAAGACGTTGTATAAGTGAAAGTTGTTGAAAATAATATTTTTTAAATCTTACAATCAGGTATGGCCGAGCAGACCCATTGCTGCACCGAGATTGTGACATGAGAGTGAGTTTCCAAATGGCATCGGTGCAATATGTGCACACTCAACGCTTCCAGGCCGAGGTGGTGGCATTTGTACAGCACTTCACGCAACTGCAGGATGTACTGGGGAGACAGAGGGCAGCCATAGAGGGACAAGCGGTAAGATGTTTACTTTCCCAATAGTGGATGGCAACGTTAAGCAGTCAAGAAATGTAATGCAACCGTAGAATTACTTTTTGAAACAGGAAATCTGGTTTATATTCCATCTGAGCAAACATGACGAAATTTGCAGATGCTGGAAATTTCAACAACACACACAAAATGCTGGTGGAACACAGCAGGCCAGGCAGCATCTATAAGGAGAAGCACTGTCGACATTTCGGACCGAGATCCTTCAGGATTTTTTGTGTGTTGTTATATTCCATCTGCCACTTTTTTTGCCCATACTTCCAATTTGTCTAAGTCCTGACAATCATGTTGCTTCCTCAACACTATCTACCCCTCCACCTACCTTGGTATCATCCACAAACTTTACCATAAAACCATCAATTCCTCTATCTAGATTATTAATAAAGTGAAAAGTAGCAGTCCCAACACTGACCCCTGAGGAACAGCACTATTCACTGGCAGCCGACTAGAAAAGGCTCCTTTATTCCCACTCGCTGCCACCTGCCTGTCAGCTTTTCCTCTGTACATGCCAGTATATTTCTCTTAATGCCATAGGATTTTATCTTATTAAGCAGCCACATGTGAGGCACCTTATCAAATGCCTTACGAAAATCTAAGTAAATGACATCCACCACCTCTCCTTTGTCCACCCTGCTTGTTATGTCCTGGAAGAATTCTAATAGATCTGTCAGGCAAGATTTCCCATTACAGAAACCATGCTGACTTTGATTTATTTTATCATTAGTCTCCAAATACCACAAAACCTTGTCCTTAATAATAGACTCCAGCACTTTCCCAACCACTGAGGTTAGGTTAACTGGCCTATAATTTCTTCTTTTGTCTTCCTCCCTTCTTAAGGAGTGGATTGACATTTGCAGTTTTCCAGTCCTCTGGGACCAGGCCAGAATCAAGTGACTCTTGAAAGATCATGACCAATGCATCTGTTATTTCTTCTGCAACTTCTCTCAGGACTCTGGGATGCAGATGATTTATCCACCTTAAGACTTTTGAGTTTGCCTCACAATTTTTCCTTTGTAATAGTAATGGCACTCACTCCTGCTCCCTGGTACAATGCTAGTGTCTTCCACAGCGAAGACAGATGCAAAGTACCCAGTAAGTTCATCTGCCATTTCTTTGACCCCATTACATTCTCATCAGCATCATTTTCCAGTGATCCAATATCAACTCTCACCTCCCTTTTATTCTTTATATATCTGGAAAAAAAACTTTTAGTATCCTAAATTTATATTGTCGACTAGTTTTCCCTCATATTTCAGAGCATCAGGTGGCAAAATTGCCATTTCTTTTGCATTTTGTCTGTTGTTTACGAGGCTGAGTTGCACGCTCAATGCTCAACCCAGCACAGATGGAAAGTTTGCAAGGAGTAAACTGGATTTGAACCCAGGGCTACTCGCCTCAAAGTCCGGTCCGGATACTGCTACACCACTGGCTGGCTAGAGAATATTAAAGAGCTGACTTCATGCATGCTGGCAAAACAGGCAAAGCAATTTTTTTGTCAGTTCTGGTATCAGTGGTAATTATGTTCCTGAGATAGCTGAGTGACTTAACATGGCTTGACTGGCTGCTCGTCACTTTTATTTCTGTTGTGAGAGATGGCAGAATTTTTCCATCAGGTGCGTACTTTTTATGGCCGCAGAGCCCAAGGAAGGATGCACCACAGGCAAAGAAGTTCTGGAAATGTTCTGTGTTATTCTCAGAAAGCATGACAAATGACGGGCAGTCAATATGTAATGTATCGTTGAGTTTTTGGTTTTCAATGAGCAGAGATTTAAGTCGGCCTTTAATTTCATTGTTATGATGGAATGACAAACATATTAGCAAGTGCGCAGTCCTGTTTAACCACATAGGCTATAGAAAAGTTATCAGATGAAACAGGCCAACCAATACACGTCGTCATGGAAAGAACATAACATGCTAGTTAATTTGAAAATTTGAAAGTAAACTGCCTGACCTGCTGCGTTCCACCAGCATTTTGTGTGTGTTGCTTGAATTTCCAGCATCTGCAGATTTCCTCATGTTGTCCTTTATATTTTACAGTCTTGGTTTTTTTCCTCATATGTGAAGCTGCCTAGAACTATGAAGTAGTTTTGAGTTAATCTGTAGGAAATAAGGTTTAAATAGTCTGATGTGTTTCAGCCATTACATTGACTGATTGATAAATGTCTTGGCTAATGCACAGAAATAATCCAAACTAGAACAAAGACATTTGGGCCTAATTGCTACCTGTGAACTAACTCTCTGTGGATAAGGAAAAGCTCTTTCTGCTTTTGGAGTTTCAGGATAATGGCTTCAATTTATTATCTAATAAAAGCTGCTTCCTAAATGTAAAACACTTTTAATCTCTTTCTCTTGTCATTTCATTTTGAAGTTCAGCACAGTTTTACTACAATGTTCTTTGAGATATCGATGTAATTAAATTCTGGCAGCACATAAAGTTATTAAAGATTGTTGAAACTAATAAAACAGTCAGATTTTCTTGCTATTGTATCCTTTATTAAAACGAACAACAGTGCAATGTAAGCATGATGTTGGGCTCTTGCTCAGTTAGAAGGTTGTAGATTCAAGTACTACACCAGAGACTTGAGCAATAAAATTTAGGTTAACATTGCACCGAGTTCCTGAAGAGTGCTTCAATGTTAGAGATGATATCTTTAGGATGAGACATTGACCAGAGACACAATCTGAATTCTCAGGTATAAAATATCTCATCATCCTTTTCGAAGGGAGAGCATGGGAATCATCCCTGATGTTCTGGTGCATCAACAATTTAATGGGTTCATTGAGGAGTTCAGAAGGGCATGCCAGGAGCCACGCCAAGCATACTTAACAATGAGGTGTTGACTCGGTGATGTTGCAGCATGAATGCTAGGCAGCAAAAACATGGAATTAAAATTAGCAATCCCATTGCCAAAGATTACATCAAAGCTCAAGACCTGTCTCATCTAGTTATGCTTGGTGTTAGACATTTCAACACTAACAAAAGGAGGTAATTCCAAGAGCTATTTCTCAAGATCGGCAGCAACAAAGACAAGATTAAAGCATTCATATCCATATTCATCTAGAAGTTCTGAGATAGTGATCTATCTCATTATCCTTTTGCAATTCCCCCACTGTCACAGAAACCAGATTTTTGCCAATTTGATTCACTCCATGCAGTATTACGAAACTACTGACATCATTGGATATTGCAAAGGCTAGATAACATCCCAGCTGCAGTGGTGAAGATCTGAGCACAAAAATTACCATATCTTTAGCTGTTCTGTTCAAGTGCATATATATCCAGGAAGACCATAGCAGATCTTTTACTTTAACACTTGATTCTGTGACTATGATCCCTTAGTTCTAGAATTCTATGCCGGGAATGAACCTCCCTCCATCTACCCTGTTTTCTGAACTTGAAAATACAGGATTAGTGTATGATTCTCCTCATCCGGTAATCCCATCATCCCTGGATGATCCCTCCATGTAGGAGATCTTTGCTTCACTTCTATAATAAATTCATACTTTTTTTTAAAAAGAAAGCTGACTAAAACTCTGCAAAATGCTCACAGGTTCTGCCTCACCAATGCCTTATAATGTCGTAACCTCTTTACTGTTGTTCCTTTCGTCACCATGTGACGCATCGGGTGGCAACCTTGTCTGTTTCTTTAGCATCTTTGTTTTCTTACGGCGCCAAGTTACTAGCTTGACACTCGACCCAGCACAGATGGAAAGCATGCAAGGAGCCAACCAGATTTGAACCCTGTACGTTTTGCCTCAAAGTCTGGTGTGGATGCCATTACACCACCGGCTGGCAACCTCTTTACTCTGTACCAAAATTCACTTGCAACTCATTCCTTGTTGCACCTGTATGTTAGCTTTCAGTCCAGTTGTGTGCTTAATATCAACATTCCCTAATCTGGCATTTTTTTAAAAAATACACTTTGTGTTATGCATCAAAGTAGATGGCCTTACATTCTTGAGAGGTTTTCATGGTGAAGCCAAAGGTAATCAGCATTCTGATGTGCTGTATTATGCTGCTTGTGGTCTCTTTGAACTCTATATGGTCCCTTTAAATTAGCACTTGTGCCTGTGTGTAAAGCTACCATATTGTAATTTGTACTTGTACATTCAGTCATTGTGTCTGGCTATATACTGTAAAAATCAACCAACATAATTGCTTCTTAGCAGACTTTACTGTTAATTAAAAGTAACACTTAAAATGGTGCTAAACTGAAAAGCTGTGATGATTTTAAAATGTTGAGTTTTTTGGCAAGTTGCAATCGCTTGTCTGTTTGATTTCCTGCTCAGCTGTTTAAAATGCTAATGTGTTGTTGATTAAACAGATTACAGTAACCAGCTAGTATTGGATTCATCCTTGTGTATTCCACTTGACAACATTTGAAAGTGCAGCATCAGTGACTCATGCATAGATAACTTCTGTTTTAACTCCTCTAATGACAGTCAGAGATGTGGCCTCAGCTATTTATAATCTTGGATGAAGGGATTGAATGAGCTGTAGCTGCATTTGCTGATTATGCAAAATAGGTGAGTTAACAAATTGAGGATCGCCCAGAGTCTGGAAGGAGATGTTCGGTAGATGAAGCTGAAGAAGATGAAGTTGCCAGATGGAACAAAATATGAGAAAGTAAGAGGTTATCCACTTTGGAAAGAAATTGAAAAAAGCAAGTTATTATTTAAATGGAATAGGGTACCAAGTACATGAATCACAGAAAGTTAGTGTACAGGAACTGAAAATAACTAGGAAGGATATGGAAATGTTGAGAGGTATGATGTAACTTTACAAAGCAATCATGAGAACCAGCCAATGCATCTTTCTCTATACTTAAAGCAGGAAGAGCTTGCATTGATGGTGATGCAGACAATGTTCACTGATTAGTGGGATAGTTCAGGATTGAACCCAGATCTCTGGTGCATTGAAGTAGCACCTCTGTTAGCTGCACTGTGCATAATCAAATATATTCAAGAAATTAACAGTCATTTAAAGTCCAAGTCTTGCTGAAAGGTCTCGGCCCAAAACGCCAACTGTTTATTTGTTTCTTTAGATGCTGCTTGACCTGCAGAGTACCTCCAGCATTTTTGTGTGTAGTTAGTACTCTGGATTTCCAGATTTGCAGAATCTCTTGTGTTTATTACTTAAACTACAAGGGAGTGCATAAGTCTGGGGAGAAAGTGGAAAATTAGTTTTGAGGCCAAGGTTGGATCAGGATGAGAATCAGAATCATTGTCCAGGTGGTCTAAAGCCGTGTGAATAGCCATTGAGATTGCATCTGCTGTTGACTTGTTGTGGCGATAGGCAAATTGCAGTGGGTCCAGCTCCTTGCTGGGGCAGGAGTTCAGTCTAGTCATGACCAACCTCTCAAAGCATTTCATCCCTGTAGATGTCAGTGCTGCTGGGTGATGGTCATTAAGGCAGCTCACATTATTCTTCGTAGGCACTGGTATAATTGTCTTTTTGAAGAGAATGGGAACTTCCGCCCATAGCAGTCAGAAGTTGAAAATATCCTTGAATACTCCCGCCAGTTGGTTGGCACAAGTTTTCAGAGCCTTACCAGGTACTCCCTCGAGGCCTTCCACCTTGCAAGGGTTCACCCTTTTTTAAAGACAGTCGAACGTTGGCCACTGAGTTCTGACAGCAGATATCTCAAAGGATATGGATCAGCAATGAACTTATTAAATGAAGAAGTAGGCTTACTCCTCCTTTTCTTGTTCCTAAGTCATCAATTTCAAATTGTGGAAAAAGTGGATGAGAATGTCTTTTAGGCTACTAGTTTGTCTCTAGTGTAGGTGAAATGTATGTTGCTTGCACACAAAAAATCAGAACATCAGTTTGAGTCTCTGAAGAAAGTGTATGTTTTGACATTCTGAATACAAAAACATTAATTTTATTTGAATGCTTTTCTAGCTTTTTTTTTACGGTTTAGTGATCTGAAGCAGTTTTCAATAAAAATGTTTCAAGCTAATTTTTTGATGGTATGTTTTTCCTTACACTTCTTGCAACATATTACAATTAATGGGAAAGGAGACTTGATATGCAGTGTGAGGGAAAATGAAGATCTTGAATAGAGAGGTGGTAATTGACTTTCATAATTAATTGAATTTGAGTGTAGAAACATTTGAATGTATTTAATATTCATTGCTTGTTTTTCATTTTTTTAAATGAGTTTGCATGCAGGATATTAAGTTTGAAATTCATATCTAGGAAGACCTTAAAGTGAGTGATAATGTTCAGATGTATAGAGATAAATAGTACATTTATGTCCTCATTGATATAACAAAGGCATATTCAGAATAAAGTGTTTAAACCTACAGATAAAGCCACAAGGCTATTCTTAAGCAAATTTTATTATAGTTGGAAAAGGAACAACAATAAAGGTGAAATTGAAAGTACCAGCTCATGTTCTGCTGTTGGTGTTGAATAAAAATTATTCTGAACAATCCCCTGGAGGGGGAAAAAACCTGTGGCTCAATTTATGTTGTCACAGACGTTTATGCTTCAACTGCTTTGCAACACGTTCTAGTTTCAGCTGTGTAGTCAGTTAGTATTTTTGGCATGTACACCCATCTGTTATGAGGTTATCTGTGAACTTATTGGCTAGAGCGCCTACAGAATTTGAAGAGCAATCATAGCCAGTCAAAAGAAATGCATAATCTGATCATCTTCACCAACTATTGTCTCTGCTAACAATGTTCTGAATTCAAGGTGAAGCTTTCTCCATATTGTCAAGTCTTGTATCTCCGCTGTTGAACGATATAGAATGAAAAACTGCTACTACGGAATGAGTCATGTTGCTTAAACAGCCACAGGTGGTGCCTTTGAGCTATGACCCAAAGGGCAACACCTGAAGTTTTCCCATGTTGGTTCTGGCCATTCATAGATAGGATACAGGAGCAATCAAAGTAACTTGATGTTATCTCCAACACTGAACCATCTGCTCTGTTACAAATTACAATTTTAGTCCAGAAATGCTTCTGGAGACTGGCAATCACAATGAGCAATGTATTTTCTTGTGTAACATAATTATATGAATATGTATGGCAACAAGAAAACAACTAATTCAGCATAATTGAAAATGTACTGTCTTTAAGAGAAATTCTTATGTGAGCACCAGAAACCCAAAAACTGCCAAAGGGAGTCTGAAATATAAGCAGAAAATGCTCGAGTTACTCAGTAGCTTGGGCAGCAGGTATGGAGATTAATTATTCATCACCTGAGTTTGGAAAAGTTAGAAATTAAACGTGTTTTAGATTGAGGTGGAGAGAGAAATGGGAGAGTATATATCATAGGAGGAGACCGAGGCAGGTATATGTGTCAGCTGAAGAATGGTAGTGAAGCTGCTTTAGTCACAGAAGTTGGAAGATGCTCTGCTGTTTATTGTGTTTATTTTCTACCTGTGTAAGAAGGCAAGGACAAGAGAAATCGGAGTTGGATGCACAATGGACACTTAAAAGTGTTAGGCGGCAGCTAGAAGATCAGGATTATTCTTCATTGTTGAATGAAATGTTGTGGTTTTCCCATTGTGGAAGATTAAATGCACTAAATTGAAGCAACCTGAGTAAGGTAATGTTTCTCGTGCTTTGAGATTCCTAGATGTTGGGAAAGGAAATAAAAGGATATCTCTTACATGATGAGGTACCATAACAAGGTGAATGGTTGATGATGAACAGCAGAGTGGCAGAAAGTATAGACGTTTTGAAATGCTGAAATGAGAGGGGAGGGACAGTTGCCTCCTGGTGGCATTGCATTGTCAGTTGCAGGAAATAAAGACGAATGATGCATTGAATGTGGATGCTGGCATTCCTCAGGAATAAACATTGAATTCAAACAACCGGCTTTTCTTGTTTGAATCAGAGCTAGCTGCTTCTGATGACATAAGATCAACATATATCAGCTCTGCTTTTCTGTCTCGACAGATGTTGTTTGGGCTGTTTGGTACACCAACATTAACTTTTATTTCATTAAAGCAATTGTAGTGTTTTGTGTCTTGCACTTATAGAGATACAGAATATACAGTATAGTTCCAGCATTGCTTTGTTAGCACTGTGCCTCAGAGGTCAACCACAAGAGACCCACTTTCTCTACCTTGGCTGCTGTACTATTGCTGGTCAGTTAATCTCCTTATTATAAACATTGCCTTCATTCTCACCACCGTGCAACTTGAAAGATTATTGATATGAAATTGCAGCTCTGTTTATGTCCTCAGTTGCTGTCTGTTCTGGATATTTCCATAATCTTCTGTTTCTTTTTCTGTTTTTATGACAGCAGCAAACTCCATAAGAACATAAGACATAGGAGCAGAATTAGGCCATTTGGTCCATTGAGACTGCTAGGCCATTTGATTATTGCTATTGTATTTTCCCCGTCAACCCTGCCTTCTTCCTGCAACCTTTGACTAATGACTTATAGCTCCATAGTTTCTCTGGCAATGAATTCCACAAATTCAAAACCCTCTGGCTAAAGAAATTCTTCTACATTGCTATTCTAAAGAGACATCCTTCTATTCTGAGGCTGTGCCCTCTGGTCCAAGACTCTCCCATGATAAGGAAACATCCTCTCCACATCAACTCTATGTGGGTATTTCAATATTTAGTTGGGTTCAGTGAGATCTCCCTTAATCGCTAAATTCTAGTGAGTACAGGCCCAGAGCATCAAATATTCTTCATGTATAAACTTTGTCTTTCTCCAGGTTATTCTTGTAAACCTCCTCTGAACCCTTTTTAATGCCAAAACATCCTTTCTTACATAGGGTGCCCTAAACTGCTAACAATACTTCAAAGTCTGTCTGAACAGTGCATTATAAAGCCTCAGCATTACATCCTCCTTTTATATTTTACTCTTCTGGAAACATTGCATTTGCCTTCCTTACTACTGACTCATCCTGCAATTTAACCTTCAGGGAATTCTGCACTAGAGCTCCTAAGTCCCTTTGCATCTCCAATTTCTGAATTCGCTACCCATTTAGAAAATAGTGTGTGCTTTTATTCCTTCTTTAAAAATGAATGACCATACACTTGACTACATTTATAATGAAGCAAAAAGTCTGGAGCTCTCTAGAGGAGAAATGGATAGTGAAGTTAAATGGGTCTTTGCAAGATAAGAAAGTCGTTGTAAAATAGTCCATCAAGAGTTCTTTTTTTCTCAGCGGTAGACAACTTCTTAAGAAAACATTATACTCAGCTGAAGTGATCACACTACTACAAATAAAATGGTGGGGGTGGGGCATTGGAATTCTTTGTTTCAATATCACCTGCCAGTAAGAGGAAAGCAGTAGAATTCCTTGCTGAAATATAGGTCTTGAGAAGCCAGTAAAGATGAGGAAGATCCAAGACAAAGTAAGAGTCCTTAAGGAGGTTTTAGACAGTTCTGTAAAAATGCCACAGTGGCAAGAATAGTTTGTAGTTCGAGCCTCTTACATCAAGGTAATTGAAATCTAATCATACGTCTTGCTGATTGTAAGGTTCAAAGTTAAAATAAATTTATTATTAAACTGTGTATATATTGCCATATACAGTGGCATGTAAAAGTTTGGGCACCCTGGTCAAAATTTCTGTTACTGTGAATAGCTAAGCAAGTAAAAGATTACCTGATTTCCAAAAGGCATAAAGTTAAAGATGACTCATTTCTTTAATATTTTAAACAAGATTACTTTTTTTTAATGTACATCTTTTGCAGTTTCAAAATAACAAAAAAGGAAAAGGGCCCACAGCAAAAGTTTAGGCACCCTGCATGGTCAGTACTTAGTAACACCCCCTTTGGCAAGTATCACAGCTTGTAAACGCTTTCTGTAGCCAGCTAAGAGTCTTTCAATTCTTGTTTGGGGGATTTTCGCCCATTCCTCCTTGCAAAAGGCTTCTAGTTCAGTGAGATTCTTGTACCATCTTGCATGTACTGCTCTTTTGAGGTCTATCCACAGATTTTCAATGATGTTTGGGTCAGGGGACTGTGAGGGCTGATGGCATAGTGCTGGGCTTCAGGACGAGAGGTCCTGAGTTCAAATCCGGCCAGCTCCCTTGTATGCTTTCCATCCGTGCCTGGGTTGAGTGTGGATTCAACAACTCGACCTCGTAAAAAAAAACTCATGGAGAGGGATGGGCTCCGCCAGGTTTCAGATGCCCAAGACACACAGTACAATGAGCAATCACCAAAAAGATCGGTGCAAAAAGCTTGTCATGACGGTGCCCCGATGACTCCACTAGGAGTTCAAGGGACACACACACAGAGGCTGTGAGGGCCGTGGCAAAACCTTTAGCTTGCGCCTCTTGGGGTAGTCCATTGTGGATTTTGAGATGTGTTTAGGATCATTATCCTGTTGTAGAAGCTGTCCTCTTTTCATCTTCAGAATTTTTACAGTATGATGTTTGCTTTCAGAATTTCCTGGTATTCATTCTTCCCTCTTCCAGTGAAATGTTCCCTGTGCCACTGGCTGCAGCACAAGCCCAAAGCATGATCGATCCACCCCCGTGCTTAGCAGTTGGAGAGGTGTCCTTTTCGAGAAATTTTGCACCCTTTTTTCTCCAAACATACCTTTGCTCATTGCGGCCAAAAAGTTCCATTTTACCATTCATCAGTCCACAGGACTCGTTTCCAAAATGCATAAAGCTTGTTTAGATGTTCCTTTGCAAATGTCTGATGCTGAATTTTGTGGTGAGGACGCAGGAATGGTTTTCTTCTGATGACTTTTCCATGAAGGTCATATTTGTGCAGGTGTCTCTGCACAGTAGTGCACCACCACTCCGGAGTCTGCTAAATCTTCCTGAAGGTCTTTTGCAGTCAAATGGGGGTTTTGATTTGCCTTTCTAGCAATCCTACGAGCAGTTCTTTTGGAAAGTTTTCTTGGTCTTCCAGACCTCAGCTTGATCTCCACAGTTCCTGTTAACTGCCATTTCTTAATTACATTACAAACTGATGAACCGGCTACCTGAAAACACTTTGCTATCTTCTTATAGCCTTCTCCTGCTTTGTGGGCATCAGTTATTTTAATTTTCAGAGTGCTAGGCAGCTGCTTGGAGGGGCCCATGGCTGCTGATTGTTGGGACAAGGTTTGAGGAGTCAGGGTATTGATAAAACTTTGAAATCTGCATCACCTGGCCTTTCCTAACAATGACTGTGAACAGCCCAGAGCCCTAACTTGCTGATTAAGGTCTGAGATCTTGGTAAAAGTTATCTGAGAGCTCAAATCTCTTGGGGTGCCCAAACTTTTGCATGGTGCTTTCCTTTCCTTTTTATCACTCTAAAATTGTACAGAACAAAAGTAATACACTAATCTTGCTTAAAATGTTGACAAGAATGTTTCATCTTTAACTTTGATTTTTAGAGATCAGTTCATCTTCTATTCACTTAACTATTCCCAGTAACAGAAATTTTGACCAGGGGTGCCCAAACTTTTGCATGCCACTGTAGTACCCTGAGATTCATTTTCTTGCAGGCACTTGCATGAAAATACGGAAATACATTAGAATTTATTATAAAGGCTTATACCTAGAATGCAGACTTGTCTTTCCTTTTCCAAGGCACCTACTAATCTAAATTTGCAGTATTTTAAGCATTTGTTTCACGTAGTCACTAATTATTTTTTTCTCCATCCCTTCTTGCTTTGAGGAATCTAGGTGCGAGATAAGGCACAGAGGGGTTCTCGAATCCTGCTTGACATCGAGGCTGGTGCACCAGTTCTCCTGATTCCAGAAAGCTCCAGATCAAACCAGCTGATTGTGGCAAACCTTGGTAAACTAAAAGTGAAGAACCAATTCTTGTTTGCTAGGTCACCTGGGACATTCTCGCTACAAAACAAGGTAGAAAAAAAAAATTCATTTCCTTCTCACTAAGCTGGTACAAAAAAAGTTTTCCTTTTCTTGCTTATTTTTGTTAGCCAGTTTTCCTCATTTAATTTATTGCCTTTTATGTTTTGGACATATCCCTCAGCTCATTATGAAAAGGAGTCAAGTGTTTTGAAATGGAACACAATGCTTGAGGCTGTAGAGCAGTTTTTTGTCATAATCATTATAGGTTGAAATTGCCAAGCCACCTCTGAATCTTCAACATTTTGATGGTCCATGCACTGAATAGTAGTCTTAAATTGAACCTATACAGTGCCTATAAAAAGTATTCAAGACCCGTGAAGTTTTCATGTTTTATTGTTTTACAACATTGAATCAGAATGGATTAAATTTAGCTGTTTTTGACACTGATCAACAGAAAAAGACTTTTTCGTGTCAAAGTGATCGAAGTTCATTACAAATATAAAATACAAAATAATTGTGACGTGTTCACCATCTTCAAGTCAGTATTTAGTAGATGAACCTTTGGCAGCAATTACGGCCTTGAGTCTGTGTGCATAGGTCTCTATCAGCTTTGCACATCTAAACACTGCATTTTTCCCCCATTTCTTCTTTACAAAACCGCTCAAGCTCTGTCAGATTGTATGGAGATCATGAGTTAACAGCTTTTTCATGTCCAGCCACAATTTTTCAATTGAATTGAGGTCTGGACTCTGACTTAGCCACTCCAGGACATTAACTGTTGTTTTTAAGCCTTTCGTATGTAGTTTTGGCTTTATGCTTGGGGTCTTTGTCTTGCTGGAAAAGGAATCTCCCAAATTACAGTTCCCTTGCAGACTGCATCAGGTTTTCCTCCGGGATTTCCTCTGTATTTTGCTGCATTTCCCTACCTTTACAAGCCTTTCAGGGCCTGCTACAGTGAAGCATCCCCAAAGCATGATGTAGCCACCACCATGCTTCAGGGTAGGAATGGTGCAATTTTGATGATGTGCAGTGTTTGGCTAACACATTTACTCTGATGGTCTTTTTCAATAGTGGTTTTCTCTTTGCTACTCTCCCATAAAGCTGTGACTGGTGAAGCACCCAGGCAACAATTGTATATGAAGTCTCTCCCATCTCAGCCACTGAGCTTGTAACTCCTGCATAGTTGTCATAGGTCTCTGGGTGGCCTCCCTCACTAGTCCCCTTCTTGCACAGTCACTCAGTTTTTGAGGATGGCCTGCTCTGGGCAGATTTCCAGCTGTGGCATATTCTTTCCATCTCTTGATGTCTGAGTTAATTTTCATTGACTTGGAAATTGTCTTGTATCCATCTCCTGACTGGTGCTTTTTAATAACCTTTTTGCAGTTGCTTAGAGTGTTCTTTTGTCTTCATGTTGTAGTTTTTGCCAGGATACTGACTCATCAGCAGTTGGACCTCCAGATACAGGTGTATTTTTACTAGTCAATTGGAACACCTTGACTGCACCCAGGTCTCCAAAAAAGATTTCCATTTAACTGATTATGTGACTTCCAAAACCAATTGGCTGCACCAGTGATGATTTGGTGTGTCTTATTAAAGGAGGGTGAATACTGATGCAATCAATTATTCTGTGTTTTATATTTGTAATTAATTTAGTTCACTTTGTAGAGATCTGTTTTCACTTTGACATGAGCCTTTTTCTGTTGATCAGTTACAAAAATGACGAAGTGAATCCTCGGTGATTAAATGTTGTGAAAGAATCAAACTTGAAAAACCTCCAAGGGGCTGAATACTTTTTAGAGGCACTGTAGGTATGAAAATGAAGATTACATTAAATACAACATCTGAAATTAGTGTTGCAGATATATATTCTGAGAACTTTCAAGGCTGAGGAAAAGGAGCACAGAACAGTGGTTTGAGAAAGTATAAACAACAAAGCAACTGGTAGTGCAGTGAGGAAAGGAAGATCATCAGCTGATATTGGGAGGCTGAAAAGATTAGCTGAGCCATGTCTGAAGAATTGGTTGAGGTAAGGTGGAGTCATGACGAAGATGAGATTTGTGTATGAGAAACTTCAAAGTTACTGAATTTATAATTTGGAATCGTTTTCCTTCCCGTTTCACTTAGAAAGGCTAGTGGAGCATAGCTATTGAGCTGTATAGACTTAATTGGGAACTCAAAATGTTTTGTAAGTATAATGGTATGGATTCAAAAGTTGGGAATGATTTTTGATTTAATGTTAAGTTTGGGCACTGTTAGATGATTAAATCCACATATGGGTTTGTTTGAAATGTTGATTTCTAAAAGTTTGGAATTGTGTTTGGAACTCCAGTTTTTCCTGGAATGCTGCCATTGGCTTTGTTGATCAGAACAGGAATCAGAGATTTACTCCACCTCTGAAAACTATGGACAGTTCACTTTGGGTGAATTCAGAAGCTGGTGATACCGTGCATGGAAAACAGCCCACTGCTATTGGTGATCTCTGCTTGTAAATGAATAACAGTTGTATAAATGAGATAACTTGTTGATTTGTGCCTTTGATGCATTTAGCGATAGCAAAAAATGAACTAGGTGTAAAGCTCTTTTCCAGCCCTTTACCTTTCACACCCACCTATCACCTAGTTTATCCTCCTTCCTCTCTGCCCTCCTTTTTATTCTGGAATCTTCCCCTTTCCTTTCCGGTCCTGATGAAGGATCTCAGCCTGAAACGTTGACTATTTATTCACTTTCATAAATGCTGCCTGACCTGCTGAGTTCCTCCAGCATTTTGTGTGAGTTGCGAGGTGGAAAGAATACTTTAGCTTATATTCTTGTGTTTTACTATACTAAATGCAAGATAATTATTTGGGTTATTTCTCAAACAATTGAGGCAGTGTTGGCAAAATAATTAGGTTCCTGTTTGAAGTGGGTGATAGCTACACTGTGAGGATAATGAGTGTCTGGTGCATTTCCATGGATTAAGATTTTGTCAGCATAACAGATGAGCTGTGTGAAACTAATCTCAATTTTAGCTGTCTTGTAAGAATAATAAGTGGTCCAAAAGCTGACTTGAGACTGACAATGATTTGTGATTCTGCATCGAATCTAGGCTGTGTTGTCAGGCTAATTACAAGTTTGTTGGCATTTAAGCTATGCTGTCGGGTAATGACTGATGGGCTATGAATAACCCAGAATGGAGGCCATGTTTTCATGATAATAACTTATATCCTGTACATGACCCAGGATTGAGGTTGTCTGGATAATTACTATTTCGTCTTTGACAGAAGTTCAAAAGACTGGATTATCCAGCATTAACGTTCCCACTTGTGGTATAAAATGTATTCTTTAAATTTCACTTGTATGTGAAATTGATTATATTAACATATCATGCTAGGCCATTAATTTTGAATGTAATGCAGTGCAAAATAAGTCATTTATTAATACCAGATTCAGAGGAATAGTTCTGCTCTGAGAATAAATACAAAATTTTGCCGCAATCCTGTGAAGAAAGATAGCATGCTATTTATTTATTTTATCTCACATTCACTGTAGAATTAAAGTAGTTGAATTATTTTAAATGCATTTCTCTTTTAGAATGTGTGATTTTATGTTGATTTAAGTTTTTTTACTTTCCCTTTTCTTTTTCTGAGAATTTGATTTTGCACGTCAATTCATACAAGGACCCATCATTATTTGAGGTACACAGACAAGATCACCTATTTGAATGCTTTTGCAGAGGTGATATGTAGTGTAATGTTTGCTCTTATGTGTTCATGTACTTTTCACTGTGTCTCCTAAGTATCTCAACCAAGGGAAAATTATTATAGTTTGATTATTCTCATATGCACACTCTAAAAAATATCCAGCTTTTTAATAGTAATGCTAACTAAAATGGTTGGGAATTGACTTTTTTTGTTAGCAACTACAGCTAGGTGCAAATACACAAATTTTAATTTTTCCTGCCTTAACAATGCATCTTGATTCAGGATTTGGATTAATCAAAGTCTCAATGCTAAGAGAAAGGTGACCGAAGTGTAGAAAAGACAGCGTATCCTTGAGAGTATTTTTGAGAACGAGTGTGCCCCCAGTTGTTGTTGTGGACTAGATGTACTGTAGGTATGCATCTTTGATTTGTATATGAACACATGAGTTCTGCAGCTGGGTGTATGAGAGTTTGATTTGACCCTGCTTCCTGCATGTGACGTATTTAAGAGATATTCTACTCCAGTTTGGACTGTGCTCATCTTGCAGACACCTGCATGAAAATTGGATTGTATTCTTTATAGTTTTTAACGTTAAACTGAATGACCCTTGGGAACCACTGTAGTGTAAAACCCCTTTCAGCTTCTTTAAACTAGGGCGATTCATTACAATGAGTTTTCACATATTAAGCAACAATGGCTTTATTTATAAGAAATGACATCACAGCTCATAGTAAGTCATACATATAGTAAGCAATACATTTTAACCTGGTATTAGATGAAAATGAAAACAGTCCTGAGTGTACCTGACTTTGTTGTAATTATCATGTTGTATTAATACCACTGGCTGAAATGTATGTACAAGCTGCTGGTTGCACTGTTTTGTTCAGTTTAACTCTACTTCAGCATACCTTCTGCTAAAACTCTCATCCCTGTCTTTGCTACTTCTAGATTATGAAAGTTCTAGTTCACATCCAACTTTCTGCCCTCTGTAAACTTGAAGTCATTGAAAATTCTGCTCACTACCGACCACTTCACATCAAATTCTGTTCACCCATAATTTGAGGTACATCTGCCTTCTTCCAACTCTGATCTTGTGTACTCTCAGTTTTAATTGTTGAATCATTGGTGGCCTGGACTACAGCTGCCAAAGCGTTTGAATTTTGTCTGGATCTCTTCACCTCCCTCTCTGCTTTCTCTATCTAGATGCTTGTTTATACCTACTTCTTTGAGCTGTATTGCAATATTAAAAATGTTATATAAAGACAAATTTCAGGGTGATGAACAAATATAAATGGAATTAATTACATTATAATAAAAATTTCCCTAAATATTCTATTATCCAGTAGACATTAACTTCCGTGGAAAATAAAGTTCAGATAAAAGCCCTGCGGTACAGAAAAGTTAGCCAAGCCATACCAGCATAAGCAAGCATACAACACTGACACACATTAGCAAATAGTATTATACTGTACTTTGTTAGACATACAGTTGAACAGATAAATCTCTATTGTAACATGAATCTCATATGTACTTTGTGAAGCTACATAATTACTTCTGTCCAGTTGATTCTGAAACTGGCTACATTTCATTTTTACATATATAATGAATTACCTGCCCAAATAAAACCATTTTCATTTTGCTCAGTGGAAAGTTTCCCAAAATGAGGCACATAGAATTCATATTCTTTGAATAAATTGCTTCAGGACAAAAACAACAGATTGCAAATTTATTGGCTATCATTCATTACAGCACAGAGGAATGTTGCCTTGTTCAACCTGCCTGAAAAAAATGATTGAAAGTATTGGATTGCAGTGAAAATGCCAGTTTTTTCCTATAGGCATGCACCATTTTGCTGTGCAGCAGTGGATGGGTGTTCAAAGTACTGCTGTTATAAGTATGCTTGATGAAAATTTTATCTTTGTACTTTTTTTTCCACTGTTTATTTTTAAATTTGTACATGAATAACTATCTTAGAATACCTCTTCTGGTAGCAGAAATGCATCAGAAGAGACTTTTCTAAATGGTATGAAAGGCCTGTTTATTTAATCCTTTCCATGTAATAAATTTAGCAACTCACTTGAAATAGTGGGAAGGTAGAGAATTGGGAAGCTTTTAGAAACCAATGGAAGGCAACTAAAAATCCATTAAGAGAGAAAAGATGAAATATGAGGGTAAACTAGCCAACAATATAAAAGAAGGTAAGATTTTTTCAGATACATGAAGAGTAAAAGAGAGATGAATGGATATCGGACTGCTGGAAAATGACATTGGAATGGTATTAATGGGGGACAAACGTAAGTATTTTGCATCAGTCTTCATTGTCAAAAACACGAGCCATGACAGAAATTCAAGTGTCTGGGGGCAGAAGTGAGTGTCATTGCTATTACTAAGGAGAAGGTGCTTAGAAAGCTGAAAAGTCTGAAGGTAGGTGGGTCAGATGGACTACACCCCAGGGCTCTAAAGGAGGTAGCTGGAGAGATTGTGGAGGCATTAGTAATGATCTTTCAAGAATTACTAGATTCTGGAATGGTTCCAGAGGACTGGAAAATCACAAAAGCCACTCCACCCTTTAAGAAGGGAGGGAGGAAGAATAAAGGAAATTATAGACCAGTTAGCCTGGCTTTTGCGGTTAGAAAGATGTTAGAGTTTATTATTAAGTATTTCAGAAGGTCTTTAACAAGGTACTGCACTTGAGACTGCTTAACAAAATAAGATCCCAAGGTATTACAGGAAAGATTGTAGCATGGATAAAAGATCAGCTGATTGTCAGGAAGCAAAGAGTTGGAATAAACAGGGCCTTTTCTGGTTGGCTGCTGGTGACTCATGATTTGTTGCAGCAGTCAGTGTTGGGACCACTTTTCCTATCATATGTCAATGATTTGGATAATGGAATTGATGTATTTGGGGCCAAATTTGTGAAGGAAATGAAGATAGATGGAGGGCCAGGTAATGAAGAGGAAGCAGGTTATCTTCAGAAGAACTTGGGACAGATTGGGAGAATGGCAAAGAAGCGGCAGAAGTGAAAGGAAGTTCAGGGTTGTGCACTTTGGCAGAAGGAGTAAAAGTATGGACTGTTTTCTAGATAGGAAGAAAATTAAAAAATCGGAAGTGCAAAGGATGACTTGCAGGTTGATTTGGTGGTAGGGAGGCAAATGCTACATTAGACCTTCATTTCAAGAGGACTGAAGTACAGAAGCAAGTATGTAATGCTGAGGCTTTTTAAGGCATTGGTCAGACTGCACTTGGAGGGTTGTGAGCAGTTTTGGGCCCCTTATCTAAGAAAAGGAATGTTGGCATTGGAGAGGGTCAGGTGAAGGTTCATGAGAATGATCTCCAGAATGAAAGTATTAACTAATAAACAGTGTTTGCTGGCTATGGGCTTGTACTCTCTGGAGTTTAGAAGAATAGGGAGGGTCTCATTGAAACCAATTGAATGGTGAAAGGCCTGGATAGAGTGGATGTGTAGAGGATGTTTCCTATAGTGGGTAAGTCCAGGACTAGAAGACACAGCCTAAAAGGGACATCCATTTGGAACAGAGGTGTGGAAATTTTTGTTTAGTTTGAGGGTGGTGAACCTGTAGAATCCATTGCCACAGACGGCTGACAGGTGAAGTCATTGATGCCCTGATCAATCAAGAACCCGTCAACCTCCACCTTAATTATACTCAAACGTTGGGGGGAGAAGACAGGAGAATGGGGTGCAAGGGATAATACATCAGCCATGATGGAATGGTGGAGCAGACTCAATGGGCAAAATGGAATTTTCTTTACCGTTCTTTAAGGTGGTCTAATAAGTGCTTTGAAGCCACCAATTCAAGGAAGCAACTTAAGACTTGGACTATAAATTTGCTAGTTTAGTTTATCTTGCCATTGTTCTTTCATTTTCTGTTCATTGTATGTTGAAATTATGGCAAATAACCCAGCTCTCTGCTGTCAGAACAAAATGCCATAATATATTTGACTGGTTTGAGATAGGATTATGGCTTTCCTGCAGCTGAATGAGCTCATTGACATATCATCAATTCACTAACAATTAGAAGCAATGTGATGGTTTAAAAATAAATTCACATTAATCTGCTGAAGAATTTCACTGGCAACAGAAGTGCATTAATATCTGTAATCACCACAATCACACGAAACCCAGAAATTCTCAAATGTGAAAAAAGGCAAAATACATTGTTTTGCCATATCAAAATGAGTGGTCTGAAACTAAGGGACGGTCTCGTTTTCAGAAATTAACTAGCGAAGCACCATGCTGTCATAAACACAGTAATTTGAGAATGTTATTTGTGCTCTAATCATCAATTTATAACAGGAAGGATTGGCGTGCAGCATGACGTTTTTTTAAATCCTTGAACAAAGGTTCATACAAGGGGTTTGTGTAATGAGTGCTGTGTTCACCTTACAGCCATGAACAAATAGTGTTCTGGTATCTGTAAGCCTCATAGAATTAGCAGGATAATGGACTATGACAAGCAAAATGGTCAATAGTAATCCAGGTCAATAACCTGGATTCCTCTGAATTTCATTTTTTAGTTTTAACAATTTATCATTTTCTAATTCTATTCTGATGTTTCACTAGTCTTAACTCTATACTCTTAACACAAATTCCTTCAAATGTATGCAAGCACAATTAAGGCAAAATTACCAGTAACATTCATTCAGTAAATAAAACTGCTAAAATGTGCTTCTGCAGTCATTCACTGCCAACCTCAGAAAGCATTGTCGCTACAGCAAAACTATGCTCATTTTATCTACCCGAAAATGCAGCTATCACAGCCAAGAGAAACTTCTGAATGTGTTAAAAGAGCTCTTTTGGAATATCCATGTGGTAATTTCATTTAAATAAGTTAACCTAATGTATAAAAATGTATAAGATATCTCTAGATAAAGACTAATACAGTATATAGGTGTGAAACATTATCAAGTATCTTCATGCTGTAACTTGGGTTAGGTTGCTACATCCTTCTGCTGCCACTTTTGCAATCAGCACAAAAGTGAAAATAGAACTCTGCTTGGAAAGAACTATAAATTGAAATGTTGGGCACACTTGGGTCAATCTTCCAATATGTTCTGTTTTAAGGTTTCCAGCATGGATGGCACGGTAGTGTAGCAGTTAGCACAACGTTTTACAGTACCAACAACCCTGGTTCAATTCCCGCTACTGCCTGTAAGGAGTTTGTACATTCCCCCCGTGACTGCGAGGGTTTCAGTGTCTTCCCACCGTCCAAAGATGTACAGGTTGGTAGGTCAATTGGTTATAGTAAATTGTTCCAGGATTAGGCTAGGATTAAATTGTGGGATTGCTGAGTGACATGGCTCAAAGGGCCAGAAGGGCCTGTTCTGTGCTGTGACAATAGAATGGCATTTGCAGTATTTTGCAACAAAAACAGAAATGCTGAAGGAACTTGGCATGCCGTCAAGCAGCATCTGTGGAATGTGGAACCTGTCAGCAATCCTTCCTCAGAACCAGGAGAAGAGTGGAGGGCTTTCAGATCACAAAGCAGGAATTCAGAAAGGTGAGAGTTAAGGGAAAGGGAAGTGGGAGGAGTGAGGTGTAAGTCAGAGCAGGTGATAAAGGTGAGTACTGACTATTAGCAAGGCATCTAAAAGAAACCAGGTAAGAAAGTGAGGTTATCATGATAACAGGAAATGATGACAGAGCATATTTCATGAAGTTGAAGAATTTATTGTACATTCCAGAAGGTTAGAGTGCTTTTTGTTCTAGGTCTACTTGGAATGTGATAACCGATGTATAAAACTGCAAGCATAAAACAAGATGCTGAAGAAATTCAGTAGGTCAGGCATTATCTGTGGAGGGAAATGAACAGTCAACCTTTCATGTCAAGACCCTTCTTGCGCTTTCTGCTCTTCAACCACATAGTCACCCAGACTCGCTTTCACAGCCATATATCCTTCCTTGCTTTTCCACATTTCCCTGACCCGCTGAGTTCTTCTGGCATCTTGTTTTTTTAACTCCAGATTCCAGTATCTGCAGTTTCTTTTATCTCCATGTAAAATAGTAAGTATGCATTGTCTACATTAGGAGTGATCTGCATTTGTACTCTATATGTTATATGAATCTTTTTGCTTAATAAACAGCTGAAGTTTAAAATATGTAATCCAATGATCTTTTTTCCATTTTGTATTTCCAGCTTTGAAAGGCTGGAAACTGAATATTCATCCAAATAACCTTTCTGGTGTATTATAACCAGGCACATGAAAGTACACCACTTAATATTTTTTGTGATCACTTAAAGTCTTTTATCATCCTGGGAGCCCTGATCTGTCTGGCCCTAGGAATTATTTGATTGAGTTTTTAAGTATTTCTTGTAGTTTCAGATATATCGTTAGCTCCTCTCAGGAGAGTTTTGATCTTGCTTAGGAAGCAATTGAATTCTATTAATTGCTTAAGGAAAATGCAAGGATGTAGTAGATACCAGTAACGTGATTGATAATGGGAGAGAATCCAAATTTGGAATGATGTTAGACTGCTAAGTCAGCAATTAATTTGCATTGTGTTTTTGGATAGTTTACATATTTTAAACATCTGTGAAACTTAAGTGTTGAGATTTCATTTTTATCTTTGTTGTTGCTTCCTCAAAATTTTGGCTCTTTTATACCAGGATTCTGAGAATTCCAACCCGTCTGAAGAAATATACCATGAGAAGACAACCGTTCCTTGTAGACCTGACAAATTTAGCTCTGGTGCCAGCTCCTACAGTAAAGCTCACCTTAACAAACCACATAATGTATCTGAAGCTGGCGCAAAATGGAAAACGCAGGAAGGACAACGTGAACAGCCACAAATTGTGGAGCTAAAGGAATCCAAGGGTAATGAAATAAGCTCTTAAAAATTATAATAGGTGATTTAATTTTCGAAAGCTGACTGAGGATAACATAAGATATGCAAAAGGCCTAGATGATAGACTTTAGTATGTAAGGAAATAAATTTTTGAGGTATTTCCTCCTGTTACTTGGTGAACAAACTTAAAATAATTTGTCAGTATTTTGAGATTTCATTGGAAATCTTTACCTTTTATAGAAGAACATATCTGCCTGTTGGACTGCATTGTAGTTGACCTACAAGACATGGATATCTTCACTGCTGAGAGACACCCTAGGGACCGTGCTGGAAGGCCTGAGAACTGTGGATCAGACCTTCTTTTTCCATCTTACATCGTCAGACATGTTGATGGGAATCTGCTGAAAGAACGATGCTGTCTAAAACTGCAAGTTGAACGGAACCTGGATAAGTAGGTTTTTCTTTTTTCCCCACTTAATAGGATCATCATAATATGGAGGATCTCATAGGTGTGTGTGCGTGCATGTGCATATATGTGTATGTATGTGTAATTGTGTATGTGTGTATATATATATATATATAAAAACTCTTCTGGCTTTTCCTTCTTCCTCTCCCTCCACCTTTTCATTTTGGTATCTTCACCCTTCCTTTCCAGTCCTGATAAAGAGTCTTGGTCTGAAGTGTATACTGCTTATTCATTTCCATAGATGCTACCTGACCTGCTGAGTTTCTCCAGCATTTTGTGTGTGTTGCTTTGGATCTCCAGCATCGGCAGAATTTCTTGTGTTTACCAAAAGTTAAGTGGGTTTGGATGAATGATATCTGACTTTAGGGTCATAGAGCTCTGATCTCAACATCATCGAGACTATCTGGGATACCTGGAGAGACAGAAGCAAGTGAGATAGCCAAGGTCGACAAAAAACATTGGCAAGTTCTCCAAGGTGCTTGGAACAAGCTACCACCTGATTTTCTTATAAAACTGCATGACAGTGTACTCAGGAGAATTGATGCAGTTTTAAAGGCAAAGGATGATCACACTAAATAATGATTTAATTTAGATTTTTAATGTTTACTGTTCTTTACAGTATTTTTTAATATTTAGAAACTTTTCATTTGATTATTTTTGAGAATGTCTTTGCTTTACAGATTTTTTTTACATTTGCCTGACTTTTGCACAGTACTGTACCTATCCAGATTTCTCTTAAATTTTGAAATTGACCTTGCATCCACAACTCAGCTCATTCCACATTCTCATTAGTCTCAAAATGAAGAAGTTCCCCCTCATGTTCCCAGTAAACATTTCATCTTCCACCCTTAACCCAGGGCCTCTAGTTATAGTGTCACCTAACTCAGTGGAAAAAACCTGCTAATCCTAATCTATTCAGCCTCTTCTTATAACACAGGTCTTCAAGTCCCAGCAACATCCTTGTAAATTTTCTCTGTACTCTTTCAATCTTATTTACATCTTCCAAGACTGCACCCAGTACTCCAGATTACATCCTATCAACGTCTTATATAATTTGAACATAACATCCCAACTCTTGAAGTCAAAACAGCAATTTATGAAGGCTAATGTGCCAAAAACTTTATTTACGTCTTTCAAGGAATTATGGATCTGTATACCCAAATCCCTCTGTTCTACTGCATTGTGTAAGATATAGCTTAGTTGGTCCTCCCAAAGTACAACACCTCACACTTGTCTTCATTATATTTCATCTGCCATTTTTCAGCCCGTTTTTCTAACTGGTCCAGATATAGCTGGAAGCTTTGATACTCTTCCTCGCTGTTTACTATACATCCAGTCCCAGTGTCATCCGCAAATTTGCTGATACAGTTTACCACATTATTATCTAGATCGTTGATGTAGAGGACAACCAACAACAGACCCAGCAGTGATCCCTGCAGCACTCTACTTGTCATAGGCTTCCAGTCACAAAGGGGCAACCATCAACAACCACTCTCTGCCTTATTTCGTGAAGCCAGTGTTTAATCTAATTTATGACCTTATCTTGAATGCCAAGCAACTGAACCTTCTTGACCAACCTTCCATGTAGGTTCTTATCAAAGGCCTTGCTAAAGTCCATGTAAACAATATCCATTGCTTTGCCTTCATCAACTTTCCTGGTAGCTCTCCTCAAAAAACTGTATGAGATTGGTTAGTCATGATTCATCACTGACAAAGTCATGTTGATTATCCCTAATCAGTCTGTCTATCCAAATAATTAGATATCTGGTCTCTTAGAGTACCTTATAATAACTTTCCCATTATTGGTGTCAGACTCACCAGCCTATAATTTCATGAGAGACTTTCTAAAACAACGGAACAACATGAGCCATCCTCTGGCACCTCACCATGGTTGAGGATGTTTTAAATATGTATGCTAGGACTCCTGTAATTTCTGCACTAACCTCCCACAAGGTCTAAGGGAGCACATTGTCAGGCCCTGGGAATTTATCCCCCCTAATTTGTCTCAAGAAAGCAAACATCTCGCTACTGTATTGCCCTACTTCTATAGACTGTATCTATCTCCCAAGTAAATACAGTTGCAAAAAATCCATTTAAGATCTCCCCCCATCTCTTTTGACTCTATACATAGTTACCACTCTGATCTTCCAGAGGACCAATTTTGTCCATTGCTATCCTTTTGCTCTTAATATATTTGTAGAAATCTTTAGGAATCTCCTTCACCATGTCTGCTAGAGCAACCTCATGTCTTTTAGCCCTCCTGATTTCCTTCTTTTGGGTTCTCTTGCATTTTTTATACTCCTCAAGTGCTCTATTTGTTCCTACCTGCCTATACCTGCTATTCGCCTTCTTTTTCTTAACCAGGGCCTCAGTATCTCTCCAAATCTAAGATTCCCTAAACCTGTTACCCTTGCCTGTTATTCTGACAGGAACATACAAATTCTGTATCTTCAAAATTTCTCTTGAAGGCCTGCCACTTACCAGAACGTGTCCCAATCCACATTTGCCATATCCTTTCTGGTACCAACAAAAATGGCCTTTCTCCAATTTGAAATCTCAACCCAATGACCGGACCTATCCTTTTCCATAATATACCTTGAAACTAATGATATTATGATCATTAGATGCTAAGTATTCCCCCACACAAACTTCTATCACCTGCCCTGTCTAATTCCCTAAAAGGAGCTCTAGTATTGCACTCTCTCTAGTTGGGTCTTAGTTGGTACTGATTAAGGAAACTTTCCTTAACACATTTGACAGACTATCCCATCCAGCTTTTTACCGTAGGGGAGTCTCAGACAAAATATAGTAAGTTAAAATCACCTACTATCACAACCTTGTGTTTCTTGCAACATTCTGTGATCTCTCTACAAACTTGCTCCTCTAAATCCCATAGTCTGTTGGGTGGTCTATAATATAATCCTATTAACATAGTTAGACCTTTCTGCAAACCCCATTTCCAGACAAGTTAGGATATTTTCCAAAATGCAATGAAAACAAAAATCTGTGATATGTTAATTCACTTTATTTAACTGACAAAAGTACAAAGAAAAGATTTTCAATAGTTTTACTGACCAACTTAATTGTATTTTGTAAATATACACAAATTTAGAATTTGATGGCTGCAACACGCTCAACAAAAGTTGGGACAGAGGCATGTTTACCATTGTGTTACATCACCTTTCCTTTTAATAACACTCTTTAATCATTTTGGAACTGAGGATACTAATTGTAGTAGATTTGCAATTGGAAATTTTGTCCATTCTTGCTTGATATAAGACTTCAGCTGCTCAACAGTCCGTGGTCTCCGTTGTCTGATTCTCCTCTTCATGATGCGCCATACATTTTCAATAGGAGATAGATCTGGACTGGCAGCAGGCCAGTCAAGCACACGCACTCTGTGTCTACAAAGCCACACTGTTGTAGCCCGTGCAGAATGTGGTCTGGCATTGTCCTGCTGAAATAAGCATGGACGTCCTGGGAAGAGACATCACCTTGATGGCAACATATGTCTAAAATCCTAATATTCGCCTCAGAGTCAATGGTACCTTCACATACATGCAACTCACCCATGCTGTGGGCACTGATGCAACCCCGTACCATCACAGATGCTGGCTTTTGCACCTTTCGCTGATAACAATCAGGATGGTCATTTTCATCTTTGGCACGGAGAACTCGACACCCGTTTTTTCCGAAAACTAGCTGAAATGTGGACTCGTCTGACCACAGCACACGGTTCCACAGTCTTTTGTTTCATCTGAGATGAGCTCAGGCCCAGAGAACTCGCCAGCGTTTCTGCATAGAGTTGATGTATGGCTTCCTCCTTGTGTAATACAGTTTCAAGTTGCATTTCTGGATGCACTGACGGACTGTGTTAAGTGACAATGGTTTCCCGAAGTACTCTCGAGCCCAGGTGGCTATAATTGTCACAGTAGCATGACGGTTTCTTAGGCAGTGCCGTCTGAGGGCTCAAAGATCACGCTTATACAACAGCGGTTTCCGACCTTGGCCTTTACGCACTGAGATGTCTCTGAATTCTCTGAATCTTTTCACAATATTATGTACTGTAGATGTTGAAAGACCTAACTTCTCTGCAATCTTGCGTTGGGAAATGTTCCTTTTGAACTGACTAACAATTCACTCACGAATTTTGGCACAAAGGGGTGAGCCACGACCCATCCTTGCTTGCAAAGACTGGGCCTTTGATGGATGCTACTTTTATACCCAGTCATGATACCTCACCTGCTACCAATTAGCTTGCTTAATGTGGAGTCTTCCAAACCGGTGTTACTTGAATATTCTGTGCAATCTTTTTCAATCTTATTTTAACTCTGTCCCAACTTTTGTTGAGTGTGTTGCAGCCATCAAATTCTAAATTTGTGTATATTTGCAAAATACAATTAAGTTGGTCAGTAAAACTAATGAAAATCTTTTCTTTGTACTTTTGTCAGTTAAATAAGGGTTCACATGAATTAGCATATCTCAGATTTTTGTTTTTATAGTATTTTGGAAAATATCCCAACTTGTACTTCCTCAGTTCAACCCATAAAGCTTCACTAGACAAACTCTCCAGTCGTGTCTGAGCACTGCTGTGACATTTTCCCTGACACATAATGCTACCCTCCCCCTTTAATCACTCCTGCTCAATGTCATAATTCCACCTGCCAATCCATGCTTTAAGCTCATCCACCTTTCCTGCAATACTCCTTGCATTGAAATATATGCAGCTGAGAACCTTAGTCCCACCATTCTTGATATTGTTTCCTGACTTTATATGTAGGCTTAATAACATCTTTCTTCACAACCACTCCACTATCTGTTTTGGTGCTTTGGTTCCAAGTTAGTAACAGCAATGACAATCTCATGGTCACCATTTTTAAAAATTAAACCACTGAGCAAATTAAAATCCAAAAAAATTGTTGGCACTGGAAACATTCAGCATTTCATGTAGCACAAACAGAATTAACAGTTCAGGTCTGAGTTCTATGTCAGAACTGGAAAAAAGGAGAAACCAAGCTGCTTTTCATCAGCAAAGAAGGTGGGAGGTAGATGAGCTCAACAAATGAAGTCTGTAATAGGGTGAGGCCTTGTGTGTTAATGTGTAGATTATGCTGCTTTGTGTATGTAATTGTTTGCTAATAAAAGGGGTTCTCTGTAAAAGCAGTTATGGTGACACTATATAACAGTAATTAGGTTTACAGCATCTATTTTCAAAAACTGGGAAAGATTGCCTGTACTTAGTTCAAAAGGTGAGAAAAAAATAATTGGTTTCAACTCCGTGATACAAATGGAAGCATTGAAGGGTTGCAGTGTTTGAATGTCAGAGCTTTAAAGAGGAACAGACATAATTGCAGAGCTACATGTGAATGACGAGTTTGAGGTGTTTTGGAGCTAAAAGTGTTCTGTTTCAGTGAGGTATTTTCATTTTCTGAAGATTTGTTTGAGTTAAGTTTTTTGAATGTTACTTATCCATACCAGATGGAAGAGTTGGGTATAAGTTCTGAGAAGAAATGTTACATGGACTAGAGAAAAGCACCATTTGAGTTAAACAACTGACATGGAAATACTCAAAATGACATTTTACTCTCTGAATTGTCCTTTCTTATAATTACAAACAAGAGAAAATCTATAGACGCTGGAAATCTAAGCAACACAAAAATGCTGGAAGAACTTAGCAGGCCAGGCAGCAACTATGGAAAAGAGTATAGTTGTCATTTCGGGCCTACACCCTTCAGCAAAATGAAGGGTCTCAGTCCAAAACATCGACCTTACGTTTTTGCATAGATACTGTCTGGCCTGTGAAGTTTCTTCAGCATTTTGTATGTGTTCCTTCTTGTAATTATTTTTTTTGTTTTAGGGAGATCAGCCATACAGTCCCTGATATGGCTATCCATGGTAGTTTGTCATCAGTTCATTGCTCCTTGGATCTTAGTAAATACAAGTTAATCCGTGGATTAATACAGAACAATTTGGGAGAACCTATTGAAGAGTTCATGAGGCCATTTGATTTACAGGACCCCAGCATACATGTAAGTATAAATAAAAGGATTTTAAAAATGTGAGGTGGGAAAGGCTGAAATGTTCAAAGTATATTTTACTATCAAAATATGTATGCATTACACAACCTTGAGATTCATTTCCTAACAAGCAACCACAAAACAAAGAAACCCAAAAACAAACCCCATATATATGAAAAACTGTCTTAACACCCAGTGGGCAGAGAATAAAAAACACCATGTCCAAAATAAAATAACGCATAAAAAAAAGACTATCAAGCACCTAATGTGCAAAAAAAAAACATGCAAAGAGTAACTACAAGCAAATAGTGTTTCTGAACTGAAGTCTGCAAGAGAGTCTGGTAGTTCAGCACAGAGCCGAATAAACGCCGTGGAGCAGCATCTTAATCAGCCTGCACCTTGCCTCGGGCCCTGACTCCCTAACCTTTCTGGAACCTTGACCTTTTCAATCTGGCCTGGTGCCTAATTCTCCTTCCGAACATTGAGTTCTGCAGCTTCAAGCAACGATCAGAACTGGCCTGTACAAGTTGAATTCTGTTCTTACAAGATAGTATTCAAGACCCTTGTCTCTCTAATTTTGCCTCGTCCCCTTGTCATTTCCGGTCCCATTTGCTGTCCACAGACTCTTTCTCTCTCCCCTTTCAATAAAATATTTCCATATTTCATTGAATTTATAACTCAGCCTTTCTAGTTTTCCCATTCCCTGCACCCTAGTCCCAGTGTATTCAGTCATTTACTGTTGTTTATTTGCTTAGCTTGTACACTCAGGCCCCAGATGTTCAGCAGTTTTCTCAGCCAAATACTTTTTTAAAATATATATACAAAAGTGCAATAAAACCATTTAGGCACCATTCAGGTTATGCTTGTTGCAACAAAAAAAAAGTTTGAACAAGCTTTCCAGTATTTTCTTTTCAGGCATTTGGTTGATTTCAATTTTCTTCTGGTTTTCTCAGACAGTTCTCAGTGGAGAAGTTTATACGAACATCTCCTTTCTCATCGATATGATGAATGTTAGCTTGGAGCTCCTAGAGTCAAAGGGCAAGAACACAAGCAGTACTTCACTAGCAAGGTATTTACTGCTTTTCTGTGTCTGCAACTCTCCTATCACATACATCTTATTTTATGCTTGTTGGTTCAGGCAATTTACAGAATAACTCTGAGAACCTCAGCTGCTTTCATTATTCTGCCTTTTGTGAACACTCAAAATATATAAAATTTGTATATTGAAATCTATCCTTTGGTGTTGTACGTGAAATACCCAGATCAAATGTAGACTGCAGTGAAAAAGAGTAAGATGTCAGATGACTGAATCAAAGCATGCATTCCAAATTAGTGTATGTTTTAGATATTGTACAATGTCTAAATACTTTGAACGTTTGGAAACAAAGTTAGGGAAGTTGTTGTAGCAGAGGATTTTTCCACCAAAACAAACTTCAAGACTCATGGGTTTCAACACCACCACAGGAAGGATGGTATTGTGGTAGAAAGTTTCCGAGGCAGTTTTCATGATCGTTGTGGAATTTGTATAGTAAAGGCAGTATCTAACAATAATATGAAAGCTATTCCAGACTGAAGATGCGGAGTACTCTTTCAGCATGAATGATTTGGTATGCACTGTTGAAAGAGGAAACAACAGCAGATGCTATCATGATGTTCAGAAGGGAAGGTGGAAAAGTATTGAGTTAACAAAAAAGTGGCTGTGGGGGTGGGGGGGGAGGATGGAAGAATGTGATGTGCCGCATTCCACTTGCACATCATGGAATCAGTGGATCATTAATTTCTTTCACTATTATGATTTAGTCTAAGATTCTTAATATGTAAATATTCTGTGCATAAATCTCTTGGAAAATGAACTCAAATAATTTTTGCTATTTTTCTTGTACTATCACTTTATCAGATTTGATTTCAAAAAGTCGAAATTACTTTACGAGAGCTTTTCAAATGCGACCAAGTCTGTAAATCTGGTGTCTCATTCAATGATGGCTTATGACACCCGAAGCACTGGACAAGCAATGAACCCTAACGTCAAAGCAAATGTATTTCGATGCATTTTGGATGCATCAAAGAGTGGAGGCAACCAAGCCTCCCTACAAATGGAGCTGCATTACAGGTGCCAAATAATATAGCTGTTTTAGAATTGCCATTAATTGTTGCTTTCACCATCTGTGGTTAATCATTGGCCCATGCTGAAATTTATGTGCATATCTCATTAAGCTCAACTACGGCCTCCCCAATGAATGAATGTTCAGCTCCTTATTCATGCTCTCAAATAAAGAATAGTTATTTTGACAATTTACTGGCAAGGTATAGTTAACATCTTCATAGGAAACATTACAGTATGCATAATAAAAAAGCATGAATAGGTCACTTGGCCTCTCAAACCCACTCCCCCATCCAATGTGATCAAGGTTGATCTGCCCCACACCTCATATTTTTGTGCCAGTCTCCCCGATCTTTCAAAAAATTGTCTATCTTTAAATGATGTAGCCTCCAAATTCCTATGAAGTAATGGTTTGAAAAGATTCACTGCCCATTGAGAGAAGTTCCAGTGCTCTGCAGCTTTAAATGACTGCTCTTTAATCTTATAACTCTGATCAAGATCCCTCCTTCAAGATTTGTTTACTAGTGCAAATGTCTATCTTCCCTGTCACGCCCCTTCATGATCATGTATAGTTTAATGACATCTCTCAACCTAAATTAATAGAGATCTATTTCTTTTCACATGGTCAATGAAGAAGAGAAAAGTGAATAAAATCAAATGGGGGAGAACTAGAAACTGGGAAACCTTGGTACTTTTGGTAACTTTACCACACAGTGCAATTCACTTTCTTGTCTCAGACTTGCACACACAATCATGGTGAATATTATTATTACATTGGTGATATAACTATGGGAATAGATGATAAATATTCAGATTAACATCCTATGACATGACCCACCCACTTGCGTTTTGAATATCAGTCCAGATAGTTACCCTTCCATCCTAAATGGGTCTTTCATTTTAAGAAAGCAAGTTAAGGTTAATTGAAAAATCTGAGGGTATATATAATACTCTGGAAATGTGATACTTACATTATTAGCTTTATTCTGAGATAGTACATTGACTGAAACCTAGTTCAAGAATGGTGACATCTCAACAGCAATCTCCCTTTGGTGCACTTTCCATCCCTTGCCTATTGAAAATGCCATGGTGTGACCCTTTAAACTATATCATGATCTTTCCTCTTCAACCTCACTTCTCGTTAGTGCTGTGAGGAGGGCAAATTAATAGCTTGGCATGAGATTGATGTAACATTGACAATGAAATGATCCATTATTAATAAAGTGAATCCTGGCTGTGAGTTTAATGTAAGGTTTTCTTTTTGGTATCCCAGGTCGACCAGAGATGCTTCAAGTTTCACTGTGGTTCTGAATAACCTGAGTGTTTTTGTTATATTTGATTGGTTGATGCTTGTGCGGGATTTTCTGCAAACTTCTGACAGCCCAAAAAAGCCAGAAAATGTCTCACCTGCTCGTGAACGAAAAGTTGGTAGCGAAGTCTTGGTTCCCAAAACTGTGAAGTACGGAGTCATTACAAAACGTTCTTCTGTGCCAATGCCAAATGAGAAGTACTTGGAAGTGAAAATCAACGTAACTGGTAAAAACTGCAATTTATCTTTAGAAAGTTAAGCACTAATTTTTAAAGGCCTATTCACTTCCAGATCTATTTCATGGGAGAAATTTTTTTGAAAGCATTTGGAGTGCAATTTTATATTCCCTTATAAGCTCCTTCCCAATGACCACAGGAGCTGAAACACCACTATTGAGTTAAAGGGCCGAAGTTTGAAATTCAATCTGACCTGAAGTAGGTGATGTTATTTGGATTAGGAGATTGCAATTTGGCATTGATCCATATGAACTTGGAAGGATTGTAATTACTAAGAGTTTTCACTCTAAGGAGCAGCTGGCAGAATCTGCTATTTTGTGCATGAATGTTGTGTTAATGGGTGAATGTGTTCACTGCTTTCAAGAGGTTTATTGACATCTATTTTTTGGCTCGGGCATGTAAGGTGACCAAGTGGTATTGCCCACAAGGAATGGTCATCACAGAAGCTTGATTAAGCAAGTTTGTGTGTGGAAAACATTGTGATTGGGTAAGCTGTATGCCACTAAGCATATCTCTTGAAAAATATTTTTGTCATCATTTTCTTATTTTCCTTGATGTTTCTTCCTTTCACATGACTTTTTTTTCACATTCAATCCATTGATGTTCTCCTGAGGTGCAAAATGCCACCTATTGGCTTCAATCACCTATGGCTTGCAATTCCAGGCGATATCTGATAAAAGCAAGTAGTATTGAGTAAAATTGCTTATGAACGCCCTTGAAGTAGCCTGTATCACTTAAAGCTTCACAAAAATGGTTTAAAATTAAATGGATTGTACCCAAATGAAGTAATATTATTTTGAGACAATCTTATTAAAAGGGATTACATTTTTCAATTGGTAGTTTCAGGGTTAAGTATAACTTCTGTTTCCATTCCCAACTTGGATTGATTTAAAGAAACAACATGTATTCTTTTCATAGGTACTGAATTTGTTGTGGTTGAGGACATGTCATGCCATGATACAAATGCAGTCATTCTGAAGGCAACAACTGTGCTCACCTATAAGCCACGACTTGTGGATCGACCATTCTCTGGTAGTCTTGGAGGAATTGAGGTAAGCAGTGGCTCCAATGTCATACAAATAAAATAATGTTTTATAATTAAAGATAATTTAGTATTGTGCAAAGATACATTGCATAAGCAGAGTAACTTTCTGAACATATGGCCATTAAAAAAATTAATAATATCGCAAGTAAACAAAGTTTTAATTAGGTGTTATTTTTTCTTATCAAAATTTACTATGGGATCAAAGCACGGAAATATCAGACACTTAGAAATTGAGGAAATCAAATTTTTAAAAATGAATCTCAATTCAACTAGAACCTGCTGCATTAGAGTCAAGGAATATCACTCTGGTAGTACTGTGACTATCCTTTCCTAATGGGGCTACTTTTCTCCCGTGCCGTTTTGTCGCCATTGTAACCAGAATCAGACATTTGAGTCTAATATGTACTACAATACGTTCTAAAGTGAATTCTATTTGTATTTTCAGGCTCAACAGAAAACTCAAATAAACACAGATTGAATTTCTTATTTTTATGGCAGATTGTGGTTCTCACCCCTCTTGCTCTCTTACGTATTTTCAGGTATTTTCATGCCGACTTGGCAATGAGCAAGAAACTGCATTGTCCATTATTGATCCTGTCAATGTGCAGATAGAATTGATTGGAAATCCTACCTACCAGAAGAGCTCTGGTCTGCTGGATGCCTTTGGAAGTGAGGATTTCCCACCAGTACTTGAGGTACCATTTTAACAAATAACTTCTGAGCATCTTGATTGTGAATCTGAGATGTTAACTTTTCTCAGCAGAGCAGCAGTTTGGGGTGCTACAATTGGATTAGCATTTCACTTGAGGGAGAAATACATGTCCTGTTCTCTTTTTTCAGTTACTGTATATAAGGTTATAATGTGGATTAGACTTGGCTCTTACATCTTTTTAAATTATCAGACACAAAGTTTAGGGTATATGAAAATAAAATGCTACAGATGCTGTAAGTATGAAACATAGAAAATAGAACACAGCAGATTACAGGCCCTTCAGCCCACAATGTTTTGTCAACCACGTAACCTACTCTAGAAACTGCCTAGAATTTCCCTAGCGCATAGCCCTCTATTTTTCTAAGCTCCGTGTACCAATCTGAGAGGCTTTTAAAAGACCCTATTGTATCCGCTTCCACCACCACCACCAGCAGTGCATTCCATGCACCCACCACTCTCCGTGTGAAAAACTTACCGTTGACATCCCCACGGTGCCTTTTTCCAAGCCCAAAATGTGTCCCCTCGTGTTAGCCATTTCAGCCCTGAGAAAAAGCCTCTGGCTATCCACACAGTCAATGCCTCTCATCATCTTATACACCTCTATGTCACCTGTCATCTTCGTTGCTCCAAGGAGAAAAGGCCAAGTTCACTCAACCTATTCTCATAAGGCATACCCTCCAATCCAGGCAACAAAACAAACAGAAATCCTGGTAATGTTATCTGTTTCTCTTTCCATAGATGCTGCCTGACCGGCTAAATGATTTGAGCACGTTCTGTTTTCTTTTAATGTATTAGGGTACTGTATGAAGAATGGGAAGTTTTAAAATATGGTACTGAAGATTGCTCTCATTTATAAAATTGTTCTTCAGTAAGTTTGACTTTAACGAGGAGAAGGGGTTAAATATAGAGCTTTGGTATAGCAGCCATTTTGATTATCAGGTTATTTTTGTAAATGAATGCTTACTTAACATTCAAGTAGTAGTGTTACAATCAATATACTATACAAGAAAACCAGAGATGACTAGTACATGTGATTGAAATGCTGATTGGAGGAAAATGTCAAATGACCAGTGGTAATTTAACCAATTTACTTTGCTGACCCTTTTCTAACTCTTGACACTGCTACAGCTTCCAGGCCTTATTACAGATAGCATATCATTAAGCATCATGGAGAAAATTGCTACTATTTTCTTTTGCATGGCTGCTTGATTTGGTCTTCTAGGCAGCAGGATAATTTGCAAGTCATCTTGATGCAGTAAGGTATTAGAGCTTGTGGGTTGTGGAATAGAAAAAACAGGAAGTCAAACCAAAGCTGTAAAGGATTTTAACTTCTTACTATATTGATAATTTAAAAGAGCTTTTGATTTTGAAAAGAAGAGTTTTTAAAACAAACAAACCCAAAGGTCTTTAAGCTCTGGAGGAACTCAGCAGGTCAGGCAGCTTCTATTGAGAGGAGATAGACACTGAGTCCTTAAAGCATTTTGTGCTTGTTGCTCTGGATTTCCAGCATATGTGAAATCTCTTGTGATAAGGTTTTAACTTCTGGCATTTTAAATAAAATGCACAAATAATCAAATAGTGACAAACAAAGAGATAAAGTATTTTGTATTACTATACAAAAATTGGAATGTAGGAAAATAAAACAAAAATTTGGAGTAATCTGTAAGAATATGTGAACTTTTGTCTTAAAAATCTGATCAGCTGCCAGCTTCCTTCACTTGATTGCTCAAGAATGCCACCATTACATGAAATTCTTTCAAGAGTATTAATTTATGAAGTCCACTCATAGAATAATTTTACACCACTGTTAACATAAACTTGAATTTGATGATCTAATCTACTAATCTAATAACTAATAACTAATAAAGAAGAAAAAAGCAAAAAAAAAAGGGAAAAAAAGGGGGCTGTTTATATTATCTCACAAGAATAAATATTCATCAATGCCATCACTTCCGGTCCTCTCAACATACATAAGCTAAAAGCTGGGAAATCAAATGAACTTGGAACAGGGTCATATTACATCATATGAAAATGTTGAATAAATGGTCTCCATAACTTTTCAAATTTAATAGAAGTCTCAAAAACACCACTTCTAATTTTTTCTAAATTTAAACATAACATAGTTTGAGAGAACCAATTAAATACAGTGGGAGGATTAATTTCCTTCCAATTCAACAGTATAGATCTTCTAGCCATCAGAGTTAGAAATGCAATCATTCGACGGGCAGAAGAAGATAAATGCAGTGAGTCTAACATTGGTAAACCAAAAATTGCAGTAATAGGATGAGGTTGTAAATCAATATTCAAAACAGCAGAAATAATATCAAAAATATCTTTCCAATATTTTTCCAAAAATGAACAAGACCAAAACATATGAGTTAAAGACGCAATTTCAGATTGACATCTATCACAGATAGGATTAATATAAGAGTAAAAATTAGCTGATTTATCCTTGGACATATGGACCCTATGTACGACCTTAAATTGTATTAATGAATGTTTGGCACATATCGATGATGTATTAACTAATTGAAGAATTCTATCCCAATTCTCACTAGCTCTCTTTCCCAATCCTTTTTGATCTTATAAAGGGGCTCTGAATGTATCTTCATAATTATATTATGAAGTTTTGAAATAAGCCCTTTTTGAAAAGGGTCTAATTCAAATAAACTCTCCAAAATATCTAAAGGCACAAAATTTGGAAACGTAGGGAGTACAGAACTTAGAAAATGTCTAATCTGTAAATAACTAAAAAAAATGAAATCTAGGCAAGTTATATTTGTTGGATAATTGCTCAAAAGACATAAAACAATTGTCCAGAAATAAATCAGAAAATCTTAGGAATCCCTTAGTTTTCCAAGCCGAATAAGCTTGATCTATAATGGAAGGGTGGAAAAAACAATTAGATACAATAGGACTATTTAAAACGAATTGAGTCAACCCAAAAAATCTCCGAAATTGAAACCATATACGTAAAGTATGTTTAACTATCGGGTTGTCGATTCGTTTCGGCAATTTAGAAAGAGCAAAAGGGAGAGAAGTCCCTAAAATAGAACCCAGAGCATAAACTGATACAGATTTAATTTCTAAACCCACCCAACGAGGGCCGAAAGATCCACCCCAATCTTTCAACCAGCATAACAAGTATCTAATATTAACTGCCCAATAATAAAATCTGAAATTAGGAAATGCTAACCCGCCTTCCTTTTTTGTCTTCTGTAAATATATTTTACCTAACCTGGGATTTTTATTCTGCCATATATATGAGGAAATTTTTGAATCAACATTAGTAACAAAAGGATTTCGGAATAAAAATTGGTATCGCTTGAAAAATATATAAAAACTTAGGTAAAATAACCATCTTAATAGCATTAATCCTACCTATTAGAGATAAAGATAATGGTGACCACTTAGTAAACAAACCTTTAATCTGATCAATTAAGGGTAAAAAATTAAATCTAAATAAATCTTTATGGTATTGTGATTTTGATCACTAAATAAATAAAAGAATCATTAACTAATTTAAAAGGTAAATTTCCATAAATTGGGACCCATCTATTCAAAGGAAACAATTCACTTTTATTAAGATTTAACTTATACCCAGAAAACTCACTAAATTGAGCCAATAATGATAAAACTGCTGGGATAGATTTCTCAGGGTTAGAAATGAATAGTAATAAATCATCTGCAAACAAAGATAACCTATGAATGCCTGTCCCACGATTAATACCCAAAATATCCTGTGATTGTCTGATGGCAATTGCCAAAGGTTCTAAGGCAATGTTAAATAGTAATGGACTAAGAGGACATCCTTGTCTAGTGCCCCGAAATAGGCGAAAAAAGAGAGATCTTTGATTATTGGTAAACACTGAGGCTACTGGAGTGTGATAAATCAATTTAATCCACGATATGAATATCGGACTAAAATTAAACTTCTCCAACACATTAAATAAGTAAGGCCATTCAACTCTATCAAATGCTTTCTCCGCATCTAATGAAATCACGCATTCTGAAATGTCATGTGAGGGAGTATAAACAATATTCAATAATCTCCTAATGTTGAAAAAAGAATAGCGATTTTTAATAAAACCGGTTTGATCTTCTGAAATAATTTTAGGTAATACCTTCTCCAATCTGGATGCCAGTAACTTGGAAAAAATCTTGGCGTCTACATTCACTAAAGATATTGGTCTATAGGATGCACAGTTAGTAGGGTCTTTATCTTTCTTCAATATTAGAGAAATGGAAGCTCTATAAAAAGATTGTGGCAAATTCCCCAATCTAATTGCTTCCTCAAAAACCTTACATAACCAAGGGGAAAGAGTAGTGGAAAAAATTTTTTAAAATTCAACTGTATAACCATCTGGACCCGGTGCTTTCCCAGAATTCATTGAGGAAATAGCCCCTTTAATTTCTACATCCGTAATAGGAGTATCCAATATTGAAAGATCATCGGATGATAATCTTGGAAAATTTAATTTCCCAAGAAAATCACACATGGTATTACAATCCTGAGGAAATTCAGATTGATACAGGGAGGTATAGAAGTCTTGAAATGCCTTATTTATCTCATTATGATTAACTGTCAAATTCCCATTCTGCTGACAAATCTTAGTGATTTGACGTTTAACCAAAGCATTCTTCAATTGACTAGCTAACAGTTTACCAGATTTATCACTATGTATATAAAAATCAGATCTCGTTTTCATTAATTGATTTTCAATCAAGGATGTAAGTAATAAACTATGTTCCATTTGAAGTTCAACCCTTTGTTTGTAAAGCTCTTTACTAGGAGCAATCGAATATTTCTTATCAATCTCTTTAATTTTATCAACCAATAAAATTAGCTAATTTTGCTTTTTTTTTTGTTTTTTTATTTTTTTGTTTTTATATATATTTTATTTTTTTATTTTTTTGTTTTATTTTTGTTTTTATATATTTTAATTTTTTATTTTTTTAAATTTTTAAAAATATATTTATTTTTATTTTTAAATTTTTTTTCTTTCTTTTTTTTCTGTTTTTTTATATATCATATATTATGAAATATTTAGACTTACCATGTTTATGCATATATTGTATGGTTTATGTCTTGGTAAACTCATTTATATTGTAATTATTGTTTATGTTTTTTTTTCATCTGTAATGGAATTTGTATGTTTGTAATTTATTTATTAATATATCATTTGTATTCTGTCCATATTACTAATAATAATAAAAAGATTTAGAAAGCAAAGAATTTGATGATCAGCAGTAAATAAAGGCCTGCACAGTGCTTTTCGCTTTCTAAAGTAGTTTTGATTTTTCCTGACTATGGCATAAGAAATTGTGTGTGCACCAAAAGTTGAGCCCCTCATCAAAAAACCACTGTAATCCTGTAGATTCAAAGTAAGTATATTTACTTTTTGTAACTGATGGCAGAGAGCAAATGGATAAGGTAGGAGGTGTTAGGTTTTGGATATTGTTATTGTTTTATACTATGCTTTGTAATTATCTGCAGGTTTGTTTAGCGTTTAAAGATTAAGAGAAAATGCAGTTATTCTCAGTAGAACTATAGTGAAGGCATGTTGTGTGCAGCTCTGTCTAGGTTTACAAGTGAAGAATGGCCACTTGACTGAGGTACTGTAGGGTAGCCAAAGTTCATGAAATTGATACGAAGGTCTCCAGGTAGGAAAGGAGAGGAAAGATAGATAGAGGTGAGTGGTTAAATGTAAGAAAAGCAAAGCATTGAAAATGACACACTATCCATACACAAATCTTTACACTATCCTAACGCATTTAGAAATTAGCAGGTATTATGCCGTGGGCAACCCTGAGTTGTTGACTGAAAGAAACTCATCGTTGGGAGTTTAACATTAAAAATACTTTACATCAAAAGGACAGGCAGGTAGGCAGAGGGGATGGGGTGGCTCACTTGATTAAAAAAAATTAAATGAAATATTTCGAAAGGGGTGAGATATGATTGGAAAATGTAGAATCCTTGTAGGTGGAGTTAAGAAACTACAAGGGTATAAAGACCCTGATGAGAGTTATGTACAGTCCCTAAAAGAGTAGCCAGGATGTTCAATACAAATTACAATGGGAGATAGAAAATGCATTTTAAAAAAAGGCAATGTTATGAAAGTCATGGGGATTTCAATATGCAAGAGAGGGAATTTGTAGAATGTCTACAAGGTATTGTTTGGTGACAATAAAGTAAAGTAAGGTGTCTTTTTATTGCAGCTTGTGGTTGAGCTCACTAGGGGAAAGGCAATTCTGGATTGGGTGTTTTATAATGACCCATATTTGATTAGAGAGCTTAAAGTAAAGGAACCCTTAGGAGGCAGTGATCATAATATGACAGACTACCCTGGAGTTTGAAAGGGGGAAGATAAGTCAGATGTATCAGTATTACATTGGAGTAAAGGGAATTACAGAAGCATGAGCGAAGAGATCGACAAAGTTGATTAGAAGGGGATACTCTTGGGTTTGATAGCAGAACAGCAATGGCTGGAGTTTCTGGGGCAATTTGGAAGGGAGCAGGACAGATACATCCCAAAGATGAAGAACTATTCTAATGGGAGGATGAGACAACAATGGCTAACGTGGGAAGTCATAGCATAAAATCAAAAGAGAGGGCATATAATAAAGCAAAAATTAGTGTGAAGTCAAGGATTGGGAAGCTTTTAAAAACCAACAGAACGCAACTAAAAGGCTGTAAGGGGAAATGAGCTGAAATATGAAGGTAGGCTAGCCACTAAAATAAAAGAAGATACAGGTCCACAATCCCTTATCCGAAATTCCTGTTGCCAGTTGCATTTCGGAATTCAGAATTTTTCGGATTTCAGAAAATTGATAATTATGTTGATAATTGACCTGTCTCAGTGTGGGTGGACTTTAGGACCTTGAGGAGCTCCGGACCTACGCACATCTTCCCATATACGTTAAATCATCTCTAGATTACTTATAATACCTAATACAATGTAAATGCTATGTAAATAGTTGTTATACTGTATTGTTTAGGGAATAGTGACAAGAAAAAAAGTCTGTACATGCGCAAACAACGAGTGCTAGAGAGAGAATTTACATGTTTTCCCGATCTGCGCTCTTTTACAAATACTATTACAGTTTATTTATAGAGTAATATACTGATAAATGAAATACTAGGATAATTACAGACCATAAATACACTAGTACATTTTGTTTCCAACAAAAACATTCAATAAAACATAAAAATATACAGCTTCAAACGAACCGAATCAAACACATGGTAAATGACTTATTGGAATAAATAAGCTTAGAGCGTAAATACTCTAGGACATATACAGGTTCAAACTAAGCTAAATACGTACAGGTACTTCTAGTTAAGTTGCATTACGTCTGGCAAACAAAGCTAAATACTCCACAGGTACCTGAAGGGCCAGGAACTGGCTTCTCAAGTTACTGTCACTATATAACTTCAGTAACTTCTCTTCCTGTTTCTTTAAATCATATGCAGTGGTAGTTCTGACACCACATTCTTCAGTAAGACGCCGCACAGACACACCACGATCAAGCTTCTGCGATCTCAACTTTCTGCGTTATGGATAATGATAGATGTTTCCTTCTCTTTTTCTCATTGTTACCCATAGGGGTATCAGCAGCTCTTTTTGACATTTTCACAGTGAAATTAAACACAAAGTCAACAATGAACACAAAATATCAGCGAACAGCAAATGCACGCGTAACCAGTACGAGTGCTGAGCCACAACTGACGTCTGGCAGCCCCTGCTAGTGCTGCCACATCACACCTGAGTGACGTCAGCTGTTGGCATGCTAAACAAGCTAAACATGCTAAACACGCTCCACACTCCACAAAAAAACTTCGGTTTTTGGAGCTTTTCGGATGAGGGATAGCGGACCTGTACAGAAGATTTTTTCAAATATATAACTAGTAATAGAGAGACAAGAGTGGTTATTGGACCATTAGAAAATGGTGCTGGTGAGGTAGTAATGTAGCAAAGAAATTGCAGACAAACTTAAGTATTTTGTGTCAGATTTCACTGTGGAAGATACTATGTCAGAAATGTCAGAAAATCGAGAGTGTTGGGGCAGAACTAAGTGTAGTACTATTACTAAGGAGGAGGTGATTGAGAAGTTGAAAGGTATGAAGGTAGATAAGTCACTTGGGCCAGAAGGACCATACCCCAGGGTTCTGAAAGAGGTAGCTGAAGAGATTGTGGAGGTATTAGTGATGATTTTTGAAGAATCACTAAATTCTGGATTGACGGATTGGAAAATTACGAATGGCACTACTCCTTAAGAAGGGAGGGAGGCAGAAGAAAGGAAATTAGAGGCCAGTTAGCCTGACTTCAGTAGTTGGGAAGATGTTAGGAGTCCATACTTAAGGATGAGGTTTCAGGGTACATGGGGGCACATGATAATATAGACCAAAGTCAACAAGGTTTCTTTAGGGGGCAATCTTGCCTGACAAATCTGTTGGAGCTCTTTGAGGTAATAACTAGCAGGAGAATCAGTAAATGTTGTTTACTTGCATTTTCAGAAGCATTTGACAAAGTGTCATATATGAGGTTGCTTAATAAGTGCCCATGGTGTTACAGGAAAGATACTAGCATGGATGGAAGATTGTCTGACTGACAGGAGGCAAAGAGTGGGAATAAAGGGAGCCTGTTGGTTGGCTGCCAGTTACTAGTGATGTTCCTTAGGAGTTGGTATTGGGATCTCTTCACATTAAATGTGAATGATTTGGATGACAGAATTGTTGGCTTTGTGGCCACATTTGCAGACCATACAAAGATAAATGGAGAGGCAGTAGTGTTGAAGGAGCAGGGATTCTGCAAAAGGACTTGGACAGATTGGGAGAATGGGAAAAGAAGTAGCAGATGGAATATATTGTAGGGAAGTTGTATGGTCATGCACTTCGGTAGAAGGAATAAAGGTGTAGACCATTTTCTAAGTGGTGAGAAAATTCAAAAATCAGAGGAGCAAGGGGACTTTGGAGTCCTTATGTAGCATTCCCTAAAGGTTAACTTGCTGGTTAAGTGGTAAAGGAGGCAAGGGCAATGTCAACATTCATTTTGAGAGGACTAGAATATAAAAGCAAGGATGTACTGCTTTATAAGGCACTAGTCAGACCACAGTTGAAGTATTGTGAGTATTTTTCAGGCACTTTATCTCAGAAAAGATGTTCTGACATTGGAGAGGGTCCAGAAGAGCTTTACGAGAATAATCATGGGAATGAAAGGGCTAACTTATGAGAAGTGTTTGATGACTTTGGACCTGTACTCACTGGAGTTTAGAAGAATGAGGTCGGTGGGGTGGGGGGGGGGGGGGGGGAGGAGAAATCTCACTGAAACTTACGAATAGTGAAAAGCCTACACAGTATTTGTGAAGAGTAGGTTTCTTATAGTGGTTGAGTCTAGAACCAGAGGGTGGATCCTCAGAACAGAGTGACGTCTATTTAGAGCAGAGGTGATGAGAAATTTCTTTAGCCAGAGGGTGATGAATCTGTAGAATTCATTGCCACGGAGGACTCTGGAGACCAAACAATTGAGTGTGTATAGAGCAGTGGTTGATAGGCCCTTGAATAGTAAAGGTATCAAAGGTTGCAGGGAAAAGGCTGGATAATAGACTTGAGAGGGATAATAAATTAGCTATGATGGCATGGTGGATCAGACTCAATGGGTCAAATGGCCTAGTTCTACTCCTATGTTTTAAGATCTAAATCAGAAACTTTGCTTTGTTCTATTGCAAAATTATCTTATGTATTTATTTACCTGTATGAGGCACTTACAGGTATTAGACTGTAAAGAATAAACCCGTATGGTATCAAAGATTAAACAAAACTAAAATGGATGTGGCAATCATTAACATTAGTTTACTATATAAAATGGAAGTCTTAAAGCACATGCATTGAATTTGTGATCTAGTGGCCATTGTGAGCAGTGGTTCTAATAGGAATTTCCACCTGTCACATTTATTTAGAACTTATTGATTCAACTGGACTGCAGTCTCTCAGTAGGCAATATAATGTTAATTCTGAGAGAACCGAAATAGTTACTTTATATCCCAATGAAGGGCAAGTGTACTATTTGTGAGCAAAACATTACTAAATCTTAATCTTTGACTCTATGCCACTGTTCAGTCCCAAAATGGAAGCCCAAATCTTCTGCAATAAGTGAGGTCTATTCTTTGCCATCTCAAAGCTAGTATAATGCTACCTTTTAATGGTGTTTCCTTGCCTTTGTTACAAAATGAGAAAAGGAGTGTGAATTTCATTGAATATCATCCTTTGTATTAAGCCTGAGCCAGCTGACCCAAAAAGATCATGTGCTGTGGTTTTGTTGGTAAATCAGTTAAATCTCAAGGTATGTCATCAAAAAGTGGATGTGAGAGAGGCTGTTGCTCTTAAATTTTTAACCCCAACTGTTTGATTATTAATGAAATTTCAGAATTAAGAACAAAAATACGAGATATTTGTGACATCTTTTCACTCAAGGCTTCATTTTTTGAGTTCAAAAGTAGAAAGTAGCAAGAATAACACAATATAAGTAAAGGGATCTACAACACAGAGATAATTCACATCCGTCCTAATCTTAAACACATTTTGTTCTTGTGCTTCAGATTCAGTTTTCTAGTCTTGGTATCAGACTTTCATACAATGATGTGCAGCTTTTCCTGGCAATAGTCAAGTCTATACCTAAGCAAACCACAACTGTGCCTCTTGTGCCTAATCGTGAGTCAGTGAATGGCAGCACCAGCTCAGTTCGTGTGACTGGCAGCTCAGCAGCAGGATCTGGGAAAAGAGAAACAAGTAGACACGAAATGGATCCTGTCCTTGGTAAGTAATAGGCAGAGCAACTGAAGGCTTCTGTAGAATAACTTGAGACCACTTGTTAGTATATAAATCTCTTTATGTTTTTGCAAATCAAAATGACTTTATGAAAGGGTAAATTATGCATGACAGATTTTTTTAGATGTAACAAACAGAAGTCAGAGCAGTAACTGTCACTGTTTTTGGATTTTCAGAAGGCTCTTGACAAGTTGCTACATTAAAGGCTTGTGCCAGCTGTGTGTTAGCCTTGACTGAAGTATGTCGGCTGGGACTGAAGAATGATCATTGTGTGGAAGATGCTCTTTTTTGCAGCTTCAAAGAATGTAACAAGAGCAGTAACTGAAAAATTAATTCTTAGCCCTAAATTAGTTATGATTTATAAAGACCAGGAGGAAGGGTTGAGTGGAAGGTAATTAAGTTTGTGGATAACGTGAAAATTAATGGAGATCTTGCTGCAATGTGAATATTAGGACTTTGCCACAGGATATAGATAGGCTATGTGAGTGGCAATGACTTGGCAAGTTCAGTTTAATGTTGTAAAATATGAGATAAGAGGAATTCTGGGATGGACTGTTATCTAAATAGAGGAAGATGAGTAAAGCATGGAGAGAGTACGGGATCTATGTGTTCTTGCTCACAAATTTCAAAAAATATTTGCATGCCAGTGAACAAATTGCTAGGAAGACGAATGGCATATTGGCCTTTATTGAAGAAGGATTAGAGTTAAGAAATGGGGAAATATACAATAATACAGAGTATTAGTGAGGCTGTACCTGGCATACTGTGCACAACTTTAATCACCTTATTTACGAAAAGACATAATATAATTTGAAGCAGTTGAAAAGAGATCCACTAGGCTAATGTATGGAGTGAGATGGTTGTCCTATCACCCACGGCTAAAGAAATTAGACCTATGTTCTTTAGAGTATAGAAGAATGGTGGATGATCTTTTTGAAATGTGTAAGATTCTTAGAGGGTATAATAAGGTGAAGATGGAGATATTTCCACAAGTGGGAATAGGTGAACAAACCTACAAGAATGGGAAGGATAATTTTCAATTGATGTGCCAAGGAACTACTACTACTCAATATTTAAAGAGGAAGTACATGAATCTTTGAGAACTTGGAATTAAGCACTGTGGGCAACTAGTACAGAAGAGGAGATGTGACCTGAGATTGTGTACCCATGATAAAGAATTGCTAGGCAAGTCTGTGGATCAGAGTAGTCAACTACTCCTATTTTCATTTACATTTTTAACTTGTCAGCAAACATATTTTGATGTTGGCTTACATTGCTTATTCCACTTACAAACAGATTTCCACTCGCTGCTTTTGTGTCTTTTCCTGGTAATAATAGGTCAGTGGCAGGAAGCTGAAGGATTGCTCCTCTAATTTTACATAAAGTCAGATCATCAGATGAAAGTACTGACTTAAATTGTATTAATTATGATAAAGTTGCATTCTTCTTTTGGTAAATGTGTGAGCATTTGGGAAAAAATAATTTTTTAAGCTTCCCAATTGTTGACACACAAGATTTCACTGTTAAAATTACTGTCACATCACATTTTGAGCAAAGTTTAGTATTTTACCAAAGTAAAATAACCATGTTTTATCTCATTCTTCTATTCTTTCCAAATGAGTTTCCCAGTTTGCATGGAAATGTATGGGCTGTTTTGTAATTTACTTATGTCGATGTTCTGTTTTCGTAATTGGAGTACAATTAGAAATTGTACTCAGTTGATTCAGTGCAATTGAGAGCAAATTTTCATTGTGCTACTCTTGGATTATTTTAACTTGCTGCCCATTACACTAGTGTTTAGGGCAGCAGTGAAAGGCCTCCATTTCTCTGTGGTCTTGGCAACCTAGCAAATCTTGGGTGGAGAGTCAGGAGTACTATCACACACAGATCTTCATTGTTTTACTTTACCAGTCAGAACTGAATCCATGAACCTGGAGGACTGGTGGGCCACTCTTAGTTTGACCTCTATCCTTTGACCTGTTTGGCATGGATGACCCTAGCAAGAGCCAAAGCACAAGGCCCTGACTCCAGCCAGCATAGCTCTCCAGGTCATTGAGGCACACAAGTCTCCAAACCACGGCAAGGTTTTGGTCCTTATGGAGGACTTATTTTAACCTCATGGTTTAAAAGCTAACCAAGCCAACTCATTAAATGATTTCAGGAGTATCTCATTAAAGGAAGTGTCCTCTATATGCTGCTGGGGAATTTAGGACTGATTCAGTAGTTAAATGAATAAGTTTTGTACGAGTCCTTTTCACTTGAAAGTGGGGGGACATTCCAGTTTGGATTTAGCTGTTTCAAAGTAGCCCTTCTCATTTGAAACCAGTCAAGAAGCATCATGACTGAATAATGACTAGGATGGAGTGAGCACTCAGTGGTGTAACATTTCTGTAGCTTTGCACATTTTTCCCAACTGATTTACTATTCTATAATAAAAACTGTGTTGCTTGTATGCAGCTTGTACATATGCACTGGAGGTGTGATCTTTTGAAATATATGTTATTAATTGAGATTGTTTGTTCTAATTATAAATCAGCTTTTGTTTGTCTTTCTTAGAGCTGCAGCTGGATCGACTCCAAGACCTTGGCTTTAAACTGGATGATTGCCGTAAAGCATTGCTGCAATCCAAAGGTAGAGAGCACGCATGTTGTTATAGCTACAGAGTATAAGTTGCTTTCTTATTTGTTTGTTTATACTACAATATTAGAGTGGAACATTATTGTAAGGAAGTTGAAGAGAGGAGGAAAATAAAGATTAAATTATTGAATGTTTATGAAAAGATATTTTGAAAACAAGGATTGCAAAAATGTGTTAATTAGAGGTAAGTGACAGTTCTGCAGTGTTCCTGAACTATTTCTGAAACAAATTCTTCTCCTTTGCTATCAGTCCGTGAATCCATGAATACTAACTTGTTAATCCTTTATTTTGCACTATTTCTTAATCTTTTAATTAAAAGCAATTCTGTATATTTGCACTATACTGCTGCAAAACAATAAAGTTTACAGCATGTAAGTCAGTGACAATAAACCTGGTTCTGATTCAGAAGGCACTGTTACAGGAAAATTCTGAATGAAAATGATGCTTTTCCTGTTTAGTTATTGCCTTTTCAACTGCAAAAAAAAGATAAAGTGAAAAGCAATTCTGCTTCATTTTATCCATCGCTTGCTATGGTTTGAATAGAGAATATTATTACAATATTGCTATCCATTTCTATTTTATCATAATTCTGTGGAAATTGCTTTCAATTCCAAAAGTGGCATAAATTTAACTTGATGTTCATTGTTGGCATTAAATAATATAATATACTAAAGCATCAGGGATGGAACGAGAATGTTCAAAGTTCAAAATCAGTTTATTACCGAAGTACAAATATGTCATCATATGCTACCCTGAGATTAATTTTCTTTTGAGCGTTCACAGTAGATCCAAAGAAACACAATAGATTCAATGGAAAAACTGCGCATGACAAAGAGGTACAACTGACCAATATAGAAAAGATAAACAGCAAATACAAAAAAGAAGTAAAAGCAACAATAATACATAAGCAATAAATTTAGAAAACACGAGTTGTAGAGTCCTTAAAAGTGAATGCAGAGATTTTGGAATCAAATCATTGTTGAGGTGAGTGAAATTGCCCCTCTGGTTCAAGAGCCTGATGATTGCAGAGTAATAACTTGGTGGTGTGGAACTTGAGGCTCCACTATCACTTCACTAATGGCAGCAGTGAGAAGAGATCATAGCCTGGATAGTGGGGATCCTTGATGGATGCCGATTTCCTGTGACAGCGCTCCTTGTATATGGGCCTTAACTGTGATGGACAGGGATGTATCCTTTTTGTAGGTTTTGTAGGTTTTTCCATTCAGGTCATTGGTGTTCCATAACCAAGCTGTGATGCAACCAGAGAGTATACTCTCCACTGCACTTCTACAGAAGTTTGTCAGAGTTTTAGATGTCATTCTGAATTTGAACTCCTAAGAAAATAGAGGTGCTGACGTGTCTTCTTGGTAATGGCACTTAATTTGCTGGAACCAGGACAGATCTTCTCAAATGGTAACGCAGAGGAATTTAACGTTTCTGACCCGTTGTACCTCTGATTCCCTGATGAGGACAAATATGTTGTTTAGAATTTTTTTTAAAAAAAACCTTTCTGAGAAAGCCTTATCATGTAATCTACCCATCAATTTATGCCTGGAGAAAATATTCTATTAATGTACTCCCTCCTTTCAAAAAGTTAATTGATCAAGAGAAAATAAAATTAATCTTGCATGTATAAGAGCCAATTCATGACCTCGAGATATCCAAATGTACTTTACAATCAATAGAAAAATACATCTGAAGTAATGTTGGATCAGAATGTGTATTCATCCTCATTTCCATTATCATCTCGCTGCCTCCTCAGGTTTGCAGTCCCACATGCTCTCAATACTGGTGTTCTTATCGGTGTGGAGCTATGCTGAGCAAACACCAAGAATTTCCACCAAGAGATAGTTACCTTAACTGTTCTCCGATACCCAGTAATTATCCAGGCCACCTTTGGCCAAAACATTAGCTGTGCTTTCCTCACCTGGCCTAGAACCCTATTTATTATAGACTGGCAATTGGAAGATAAAAAATGGTACTAAATTAGAAGTTCTTCTTGCACCAATGGACGCCTGCAATGGAAAATTGCTTAACATTTATAACATTGTTTCAATATTGATGCCACAGAAACATGGAAACTGGCCTTCATCCCACCACATCTAAGCTGACTATGCTGTTATATGAAGGGTGTTTGATGGCTGTGGGACTGTATCCACTGGAATTGAGAAGAACAAAGGGTGACCTTATTGAAACCTATCAAATGGTGAAAGGCCTTAACAGAGTGGATGTGGTGTGGATGTTTCCTATGGTAGGAGAGTCTAAGACCACATGACACAGCCTCAAAAATAGAGGGATGTCCTTTTTAGAATGGAAATATAGAGGAATTTCTTTAGCCAGAGAGTGGTGAATCAGGAATTGTTTGCTAAAGACAGCTGTGGAGGCCAAATCTTTAAAACATAGAATAGTACAGCACATTACAGGCTTTTTGGCCCACAATGTTGTGCCAACCCTCAAACCCTGCCTCCCATATAACCCCCCATCTTAAATTCCTTCTTATGTATATTTAAGATAGAGGTTGATGGATACTTGATTGGTCACCACATGACGGAATATGGGGAGAATTGGGACTGAGAGGAAAAATGGATCAGCCATGAAGAAATGGCAGAGCAGACTCAATGGGCCAAAAGGCCTAATTCTGCTCCTTTATCTTATGGTCTTATAAATTGCCTTTCTATACCAATTCCATTTACTAGCACTTAGTCTACAGCCTGTCTTGGTGTGGATGGTGTGGTCCGGGTGCTCCTTAAATGTTATGATAGTACCTTTCACCTCACTTTCTCAGGCAATGTATTTAAATGTCAAACTCCTACAAAGTGGGGGAGAAAATCTTTAGCAGATCCTCTCTAAACCTCTAATTCCTCAACTCTACCCGCTGATCTCAGACACCTCTGCTATCGAGAAATAAAAACACTTTGACTAACAGTTTGAATATTTTGGCAAGTGTGTAAACTTGCGATGGGATTACTGCATCATTCAGTCTGTTGAAAATTTGGATGACGTTTCATCCAGTTACCTATCAAAATGTTGCTAATGTCTCACTCCAGTTCTTCAGACCAGAGGTTCCATGTTCATCCCTTGATCCAGGCTGCATTGATTTTCAATCAGTGAGGCAGTGGAACGTGATTAGTCAATGTTAATGTTTATGCCCTCCTCATTACCCAGTGCTTATGGGGCTAATTTATAATAGTAACATGCATCTATGGTAGCTACCGAATATCTTTTGTACTTAATCATTTTAATCCTGTTTTCTTTCTAATCATGTAGGTCAGCTGAATCAAGCAGCTATGTGGTTGTTTAAGAATGCTGAGCCAGTGTCAGGAAGTGCAGCAACAGTCAGCAGCAGTGGCCGTGGAGCAGGTGCAACATCACTGATCTCTGGGATCGAGATGAAAGCTGAGAGCATCTGTATCTGTTTGATTGATGACTGCATGGATTGTGATGTACCCCTTGCTGAACTTACCTTTTCAAGTAGGTTACCTGTCAAAAATATCTCTGCTTCCTTAGGGGCCAAGTTGAATAGTTCACTATCTGATCATGTACTACCCATCTGAGGTGAAAATATGTCCACTCTTCTTTCATTATGGACTCCATTCTATTCTCCCACTTTGTCTATCTCCTTCATGATTTCTGTGGAGAAGCTTTCCACACTAGTCTCTTTGAAATAGCTTTCTCTTAAACCATGGCTTCCCCTCCACCATATACTTGAGGTCCCTCAATTGATTGCCCCTGATCTCATTCCCTCTCCTCCCAGAAAGAGAAGAACGTAGACTTTCTTGTCCTTGCCTTCCACCCCATCAACCTCTATATTCACTGGATCATCCCCCACAGTTTTATCACCATTAAGGAGATTCCACTACTAGAAACATGTATCTCTCCTTTTTCCTTTCAGCATTCCAAAGGCACTCTATCTTCCACAACTTCCTTGACTTGCTCTTCCATCTCCACTAATTGCTTGCCTTTTAGTGGCATTTCCCTTTGCAGCCAAGAGAGGTGCATCATTTGTCCTTTTATGTATCCCTTCCCACAATCTAGGTGAAGCAGCAGTTCACTTGCACTGCCAATTTAGTATGCTGCATTTGGTGCTCCTTTACATTAGAGAATTCCAGTCAAGGTGGTGCCTGCATACAGTGCTCCTTCAGTCAACATCTTCTGGATAGATCATGAAACCACATATTTCTTTTATGCTTTTTATGTTTGTTTTTCATCTCGAATGTGATTCTGGAACTGTTGGAGCCCGTGATTTGCATTTGAGAGATTGTTTCAGTGTTTCAGCACTCTACAGTCTCCGAGGGGATTCTGTGGAGGCAGAAGCAGTGTGTGGGAACCTTGTGGCAAGAAGGCTGCAAGCTGATGCTCACTCCATTTTGCCGATTAAAGTGATGAGGGACATTAGAATGCAGATAGCTTGCCTTTTTATCGTTGGAGGGGAGGTCGCTTTGCTGCCAGAGAGGGGAGACTGCCTTTTTATTGCTGGTGAAATGGCTGTGCTACGGAGAGGGAGAATGTTGCATAGGTTTTCTGTGTTTTGGATGTGGACTTCTATGGATTTTTTTGCAGTCTGATGGTTTCTTTTGTATTCTGTGTTTTTCACCCAATCTTTCTTGTTTTTTTTTTGTGTGCAGGGAGGAGAGATTTGGGGGTTGATGATTGTGCTACTGAACTTTTTTTTTCTTGGTTTTGTGGCTATCTGGAGAAGAAGAATTTCAGAGGTGTATACTTTGATAATAAATGAACCCTTGAACCTTTGAAAAAACAAATGGAAATAGGGTGACTGCTTTGTAGAGCTGCTCTGATCAGTTTGTAAAAATGACCGAGTTTCCAATCACCTGTCACTTTTAATTCTCCATCCCTCCTCTTTTCTATTTTTTCTTTGGTCTTCTTCACATTCCAGTAATGTTCACTGCTCAAAACATTTGAGGAAAAACATCTCAATTTTTGACTGGCCTTGTTGCAGATAGCTGGATTCCACATGGAATTCAGAAATTTCAGTTTACCAATATTTTTCTCTCTCTCCACTATAGTTACTCAGTGTTTCAGTTTCGTTCTGTTGTGTTTCTCTTTTTCATCTGCGTCTTAGTACTAGAATTTTGACGAATCATTATCTTGACAACTTTGCTCTGCTCTTGTTCACAGATATTCCCTTGTTGTTTCCATCCTTTTCCATTTCCACAATTCAAAGCACATTTTTTTCTTATTTTTCCTGTTTTGGTTTGATCTGAAACTTTGATTCTGTTTCTCTCCCTTCCTGGCCTGGTAAGTTCTTTCAGCATTCTTGTTCGTAGAAAATACTGAGTTTTGGTTTGCTATTTACACTCATTTAGCTGATCTCAATTAATGTCCTCAGGATATATAACTGGGCGTAGCATCTCTTGAAAGAGGTGAACAAACAGTTTAAATTGCGCTGCTGAAGTGATCCTTTACTGAAAAGTTTGTGTTTGTAGATGTCAAGCAGAATCACATCCACTTCAGTTCTGATGTCAGCATGTTACAATAGCATGTTGATATTTGATTTTTTGCCCATGAAGAACAGCTGTTAGTTAATTACGGTAGGTGTGCTTGAAACTACAATAGTAAAATTTTGAGCAGTTTGAAATATTTGCTGTGGGCAGATATCAATCCCAGTTGCTGGGACTGGGTGGCTTTGGAACATAATTCATAGACCATTGCCAGTGGGGTTATACCTATTAGGCACAGTCTTGATGCTCACTTGATCAGGACCCTTTCATGCTTAGGGATTTGACTTGGTTTTTCTTCTTTATTTAGGACTATATTTCCTCCAGAAGATAGGATCAAACCCAGAGGGGTCTGCTAATTTCACTCTTTCTGGAGATTATTACAACCGTGAGTTGTCAGGTAAGATGTTTAAGATTCATCTATTATCAAATAATGTATAAATTATACAACCTTGATTAGTTTGCTCACAGGTATTTACAGTAGAAAATACTTGTGTACATAAGATAGCCATTTGGTGAACGTATGTTAGACAAGATTCCAAATAGTTGTGCATGGCCTGCCAATCTGGTGTGGTCCCAGTATTTTAAAAAAATGTTAGGCTGGCAAGTATCACACCGGCAGATTGCAGTGAGAGGATTGGAGAGGCTAAGAGCCCAGAACCCAACAGAATGACAATTCTGTAGACTTTATTAAAAGTATTTAGTAAAGGTGAGGCAATTGGCTAAAGAACTAAGTACAAGGTGAAGGCAATGTGAATGAGTTTTATTAATGCTGCATATTCAGGTATTTCTTTTATCTCCATGTGAAAGACACTTAAGTGGTAATCCACAAAACTGTAACTGGAAAGAAATGAGTTCAGAAGTGAAGCTTAGATCAAGTAAACACACTTCCCATTACCATGGTATAAATGGTTCACACAGAAAAAAACTTTTTCTAGTATGTTACACCAGAGTATGTATTACATTCAAATATTTAAATAACAATATAAGCACCTCAAACATTCATTTATAATAACCACTAGATGGGGCTAATATCTAGCTGAATTGAAGAGAGGCTTTCTGCCACATCACCACCAGTGCTTAATGCTGTACACATGATGTTTGACAAGATTGCAAATTCTGGATGACTGAATAAATTCTGAACTTTGGATAATATTTGAGAGGAATTCAAGTGTCCTTGAAAATGTTATATTCAAAACATTAAATAGCTAGTTCTGTTTCAGGTGTGGACTGACCTGCTATATATTTTTGGCTATCTTGTTTTAATTTCCTAAGGTTTTGTTCATTAAGTGCATAGAACAGTACAGCACAGGAACAGGCCATTCATCCCACAATGGTGTGCTGAACCAGCTAAAGAGCAAATCGAAAACACCCAAACACTAATCCGTCCTACCTACACCACATTCATATCTCTCCATCATCCTTACATCCATGTGGCTATCCAAACATCTCTTAAAAGCCTCCAATGTATTTGTCTCTGCCACCATACCAGGCTGCACATTCCAGGTATCTATGATTCTCTGAGTTTAAAAAAATACATATCCCCTTTGAACCTGCTCCCTCTCACCTTTAATGTATGGCCCCTGGGAAACCGATATTCTCTGTTCACTCTTGTAAACCTTTACCCTCAACCTCCAGTGCTCCAGAGAAAACAACCCAAGTCTGTCTAGCCTCCCGTGATAGCACATGCCCTCGGAACCAGGCAATTTCTTGGAAAACCTCTTCTGCACCCTCTCCAAAGCCTCAACATCCTTCCTATACTGGGTGACTATAGGTTAAGAGGTTGGATTTTCAATGTTGCTTTAAAGCACTGTTAGTTAGTTGTGGGAATTTCCAGAGTAATGTTAAAACACTGAAGTATTAAACAGTTACTTTGTGTTTGAGTCATTATCATATGCATAGTTGCCCATCTAATGAGTCCCATTGAACATAGCAATGGGAAGTTCTATTCCCAAAGATAGAAACTTACAAAATCAGAATGTTTTAAAGATGGTTTTAAAAATGTTGTGATCTTAAAATTTATGGAAGAATGTCACTGCAATAAATATTAAAACCCCCTGTTGCTGGTTTTGTGAGGGCTTTTGTTTTATTGAGAATTTCCTTGGTGCCTAGCCCCAGTCATCGGAATCATTTAAATTACAATACACTGGAACATGGGACATGATGGGTTTTATGTACACCCTTTTGATTTTCTGGCTGACGTGGCATATTAGCTAACAGACTGCTGGATAAGATTTTCCAACACCAAAGACTTTATGTCTATACACAGACAACAAGATCTTTCAGCAGTAGCCAAATCGCTGTACAAAGAACAGAGTAGCAGTGTTGCTTGATTTATTTTTTAAATAAAAGGTTTTCTGTACTCGATGTGTTATTTCTAGATCACATTGCTGTGGAATTTGGAATTTAGGGCATTTTGATTTCAGGCTTTTTACAGAAATCCAACAAAATGTGTTATTTCTTAATTTAGAATTTTCTGTTCATGATAACTGTAAAGCTTGGGTTTTCTTTATAATTTTCTTTTGCAAATCAAGTCTCTCATGTATCATAATATTTCAATTTCTGGCCAAGTTATTGAGAAAGCCACATGCTTTTGCATCTCCATCCAAGATAGCATACTTATTCCTGCAAGATTGAGTGAGATAAAATTCAGGAATGTTTGACTGGACCAAAGAAGAGCAGAACTGAAATATGGAAGGTTAAAAGTATTTGCTGTGATTCCAAGCCTGTACCAAGTTAGCAACCTTTGATCATTGTGCAGCTACTGCTACTTAAAAATAATTGTAACTGTTGAAAGCAAGCTACCTGGTCTGTTTTCCCATAGTCAAATGATCTACTAATGCTCCAGTTCTAGGTTTGCAATCTTTAATTGACAATTTGTAGTAAGAATGTAGCACAACTCTGGTTAAGTTACTAGACTAACACTTGGACACCTAGGCAATTGAGCCAGAAACAGGAATTGGAATTCTAGTATGATACCTGACAAGTTTAAATTCAATGAATGATAACTGATCATACAGAATAATCATAAGAAAAAAAGTGATTCACTGCTGTTCTTGGAGAAGGAAATTATCCATTGAATTCTAATTGCACTCTGATTAACGGGCCTCAATCATAGGGTTAATTATTGGCAGGGCAATAAATATTCACATCTCATCAACAAAACAGAATCATTTTCCATTTTGAGTTTTGCTTAGTCTTTCAGGAAAGAAGAGGGGATTTTACAAGGGCCGGTGTTACAAGTTTAAGCAATAAAAGATCACTATGCTCAGTTTTCAGAAATTAATTTAGTTTTTCTACATTTTCTTATTTTCAGTATGCAGTACAAATTTTAATAATTGTATGGACAATGATTGACTCAGGGGTTTGGCATCCTTAATTCAACTTACAAAGCTTGAATTTTAAATTTTTTTTGGGTTTTACTATTCATTAATGACTTTAGTTTATCAACATACCAGCAATGAAAAGGGGGGGGGGGGAAGTATTATTGGTCCCTTTAAATTTAGATAAATTTTTGTTATGTGGAAATAAAAAATAGTCTTTGAATTAAAGTTCTTCAAGTATATCTTGACCTGGAAGTAGTATTTAAGCAGGATCAGTATAATGGAGTCAGCGCTACACCTTAATGAATAAAATCAGTAATGCCAATTCCCCTGTGTTGGTTTTACCCTCTTTGTAAATATTCAGGATCTCATTCATAGACTGATTTAACTGCAGTCTGTTTAACAAGCTGAAAACCAAAAAAGAAGAACAGTGCAAACCTCAGCCTGTTCATAATCAAATCCTTCATAAAATCTAGATCAACTCTCTGGCTATTTACAGTTAAGATATTTTCCCAATTTCCTTTTCACTAGGCTGGGAACCTTTTGCTGAGCCTTGGACAACTTACCTGAGTTGGCAGCAACAAGCAGCGAGCCGTCTTCACCCGCCTCGCCTTAAGTTGGATCTCCAGGCAAAACAGCGACTTGACATCAACATCACATCTGTTCTAATGGGTAAGGGACCTTGGGTAGTCCAGGCTAAGCAGGTCATAGTACAGCTTTTCTATTTGCTATTAAATTGAGGATCGCCATGGTTTGTGAAAATTGTGTTTGCTGGAAAATTATGTTGGCTGCATTTGTTGCAGTAAAGATATAGCAAAAGTGAGTTGTAAATTAATCAGGTACAGAAGAGAATGCTAAGAAGGGCATTTCTTTCATTGAATTATTTAGGTTCCTGGTTCATTGTCGGTGGAATGATCAGAAACAAAGATTGGGGGAAAAAATAATTGATTTCAAGCTTATATTTTAAAAGTACACAGATTGTTGGAAAAAGATAATGTGATGATATGGAAGTATATTAGAATAGATAGCTTTGAATTTCACTTAGATAATTTGTGAGATGAACAGTTACCCTGTTACAGCAAATTAAGAACCTAGTCCTACACTCAAGTGGCCACTTTATTAGGTACATCTGTACACCTGCTCATTAATGCAAATATCTTTTGAGCCAACCATGTGGCAGTAACTTATAAAAACATGCAGACGTGGTCAGACCAAACATCAGAATGGGAAGACGTGATCTGAATGACTGGCGGTGACATGATTGTTGATGCCAGACAGGGTGGTTTAAGCATCTCAGAAACTAATGATCTCCTAGGATTTTTACACACAACCGTCCTTGGAGTTTATAGAGAATGGTGTGAGGAGTAAAAAAACCTGCAGTGAGCTGCAGTTCTGTGTGAGCATCACTGCATTGAGAGGTTCAAGCCGACAGGAAGGCAATAGTAATTCAAATAACCGCATGTTACAATGGTGGTATGCAGAAGAGCATCTCTGAACTCACAACACGTTGAACCTTGAAGTTGATGGACCATAGCCCACAAACCCTCTTTGGCCATGGGAAGTGCCTAATAAAGTAGCAGCTGAGTATGTATTCTTGGGAATATGCACAAAAATTGCTGGGATCACTCAGCAGGTCAGAAGATATCCATGGAAAGAGAAGCATATTAATATTTCAGATCCAAGACCTTTCATCAGATAACTATTTTGAATTGGAAGTAGAGAAGAGATTGATTAAGTGGCTAGGCAAGGTATTTGAAAAGTGCCTCAATTGGCGAAAAATACTTGAATCATACAAGATCAAGATGGATGTGGAGAGATGTTTCCTTTTGGGAGGATTGCAACTAGGCTTACAGTTTCAAAAGAAGGGCGGCCCACTTAAGATAAATTGATTTTAAGATAAACCAGGATTTGATGGAGCGGGCTGTGGTGAACTACATATACCTGTCTGGACACGCCCCCCCTCCCCCCCCCCCCCCCGCTGACTGCTCCTGTGGCTCCTCCCACAGACCCCTGTATAAAGGCAATTGGAGGCACTGCTCCTCCCTCAGTCTCCAGGATGTCAAATGGTGGTCTCTTGCTGCTGACAAGGCGCAACTTATCAAGGCCACCCGCCGCTTTGAGCGACTGAGTGTTGACTTTAAGGGCCCCCTTCCCTCCACCGACCGCAATGTCTACTTTCTCAACATTATCGACGAGTACTCGCGGTTCCCCTTTGCCATCCCCTGCCCCAACACCACTGCCACGTCCGTCATAAAAGCCTATATCTCGCCTCACGTCTCCGAGAGTTATACCATCACGGGCTGAGAGGCCTACTTTTGCCTCTGTTTGTATGTTCATAAGTGAAGGGCCTATATCTGAGGCAGGAAAACATGTTCTGCCATGGCATGTGGCATTAAGTGAAAGGGAACCAGTGTTTAGTTTCATTATCTTTCATCAGAACTGATTACTGATTAAATACCGTTTTTAATATGTAGAGAAGAGATGAGGAGAGAAAGGAACTAAAAGGCCTAGTGGAAGGCAAAAGGATGAACAATGCAAGGCAAAGGGAATTGTAATGGGACAATGGAGGAGTACAATTGAGAACAACAGCATTGTTGTATGAAATGTTAGAGGTGAATCCAGAAAGATCAATGAGACATGCAATGCTTTATGTTTCAGTCGAGTAGTTAACAAGCTGTAGGCAGGTCGAAGTTGAAAGTAGTTAGGAAAATTAAAACAAATTAATCAGTAGCTTTAAGGCTTGCTTGCAGACCAGGTGGTGCTATCTATAAAGTGATTACCATTCCACAGCTGGAATATTATAGTGTTAAACTGACCACTTGGTGAGAGGGAAGTAAATATTATAAACTGAAAGAAATTATTGTAAATTCCTGCATAATAGTGACAATAATTCCTTCAGAATGCTGAATGAGAAGTTGAGTAGAGGAGAAGATGCCTTTGATGTTAGCATCATATTGAAGGTACCATTAAATGGACATTTCAAAGCATTTTGAATGTGGAGGCTGCTGGAGTGGAAAGCAAGAACAGGGGAAGCTTTTGAAGTTGTGGGAGGGAATGCAACAGTTGTTGGAAATATAATGAACAATGTTAAAGGTCCTATCAGTTACACTGGTAGAGAATCCACAGTTATGGATGCACAGATATGCAAAACTGTGTTGGCAGAGCAGGTCCAACTGACAAATTAGGAGAAGAGAATGGACTCTACACAGGAACTAGGGTGAAAAGAAGTTTAATAATAAAACAGCAGGAAGCGGGCACTGCCACTGGAATCCATGAGTTCAATGTCATAGCATGAACAGGACACCTTTCTAGTGTCCTGAATTCCCTGCCAGTTGTATGAGGAAATGCTAGCAGTTACACTTGGAACTGCCAGTAACTCTTTGGAAATTCAAGGCCATTAATTTTAGTCTCTGAAATGTTGCCTTGATTTTCTGCATTTATTTTCATATCTACTTTCTCTACTAGGATTTCATGAAAATCTCCAAGTCAGCACTCTTCCCATCCCTAACTGTCTTAGAAAAGGTGGTGGTGAGTCACCTGCATTCCTTCTAGCACTCTCACCATGCCACTGGGTTGGGAATCCCAGGATTTAGAACCATCTTCAGTGAAGGAACACTGATATGTTTTCAACTGAGAGCAATGTGCAGCTTGTGAGGAGAATGTACAATTCGTTGCTCTTTCTAGATTTGAGAGGAGCTTTCAAGTAGCCTAGGCAAGTAAAAGTCACACACTACAAACATTATTCATAAAAGGAGAAAGAAATCAATGCTTAATCTGTTTGATGAGATACTAGTCTACTTGACTGCTTGATAATGCAAAAATGTTTTGATAGTTGTTGGAGCTATGCTCATCCAGACAAGTGGAGAGTATTTCACCACTCTTCATGCTGTGCTGCTAGATGATAGAAAGACCTTCATCACTGACTGCCGGAGACCCTTGAAACTCATTGGCAAGTTGTACCATAGACGCTTGGTGGCACTCTTGATTATATAGTACCTTGTTGTCAAGGGCAGTGCCTCTCAATTTTGAAGCATGGAATAAAGGGTCTCTCCATGGGTATTGAAGTGTTTTGCCTCTCAGATTTTCAGTTTTTGCAGATTTTTAAAAATTTTGTATTTAATTTCCTGGCTAAGAAAGACGCTTATTTCTTGAATTAGTCTCTTTTGGTGGGTCCATAGAAATGCAGCATCCCCTCAGTATGGTTTAAAACTAGAATCAGTGGAGTTTGGCTATAATTTAATTTAGTTCAAAAGCATTGCTTTTAACACAATTCCTTACTTTTTACTGTTCTGTTTGTTGTCTTGTAGAGCAGTACAAAAGGACAAAAGCCTCCTGGATTGCTGACTATTGTAAAGAAGAAAGTGATAATTCTGAAACGTTTCGGTGGAGGACTGGAATACACATCGATCCATTACTTGGACACAGTAAGTACATGAGAAAAAAAGGATGAAATTCTCTTCCAGTGTTAATGGTGGTAAAAGTCAAACTTCAATTCATCAGTTTCATTTGAGCTATCTGTTAGAAAATTACACGTCTTGATAAAAGGACCAGGTAGATTATTGCCATGGTCTCATGGCTGAGGGCTGCATGCTCCCAGTTGAAGTTGGAAAAGTTACGTGCAAATTTATTAGGTTGTACTGTAATGAAAGCATACTGTATTGAAAATGTTGGCCAAATTATCTGGTCAGAAGCCCTGAATCTAACCAAAGCTTCTATCATCTCCGAGAGCAGAGAGATTTTTTTCATACTGATTAATGGCTAGATTTCTAAATATGTTTTTAAATATTTTAACAATGTCAAATTCAAAATCTTTTATTATTCTTTATCTAAGAAGTAGAAAGCTAATGTGTATTCGTATTGAGAGCACTTGGATAAAATCCCAGACATACTTTATGGAGTGCAGTTTTCTAATTATAACTGCAGTCACAGTACTGTTACAGCCTTTTCTTGTTTTCAAGATTCCAAGTTTGATCCTGAATCATTTAAAAAAGACAATTGATAGTGAGAAATGTTTCACTTCATTATTACTGAGATATTTGAATAAGCTAATTTCTAATGGTAGATATACCATTAGAAAGCTAAGGAACTCAATTCTCTTTCCTCTTCTGTACCCGCCATCATTGTTCTTCCTTTTTTTAAAAAAAAGTTCATAATTCCTCCTCCTTAAGAGGTGTAGATTAGGCAATACCTGCCTGCTGTTTCATTAACGTGCAATTAAAGAACTTTGTGTTGTTCATTTAGTGACCATTTCAAGCTTGTGATGCAATGCAAAGCTTACGAAGAGGGCTCCTACAAAGACCTTTTTTTGTAGCTTTAAAAAATTTATATCAGATTCAGAATAAGAATCAGGTTTAATATCACCAGTATATGTCGTGAAATTTGTTAACTTTGCAGCAGCGGTACAATGCAATATGTAATCAATATAGAGGGAAAAACTGAATTAGAGAAGTGTATAAATATGTATATTGAATAGTTAAATTAAGATGAGTAGTGCAAAAATGGAAATTATTTTAAAATGGTAAGTTAGTTTTCCTGGGTTCAATGTCCATTTAGAAATTGGATGACAGAGGAGAAGAAGCCATTCCAGAATCACTGATTCTGGCTTCTATACCTCCTTCTTGATGGTAATGATAAGAAGAGGACCCTGGGTCTGGATCTTATATTCTCAGTCTGTACAGTAGTTACCCAGAGGAGCATTCGGGCCACTTTAGTCTTAATCAAGCCAAACTGAGAGCTGTGTGGCGATCAGGTCCTGTCTTTACCATCACCAGTTTGTTAGCTTCACGGTCTCCATGCTTAAAATATTTACTTTTTTTAAAAAAGGTTTTAAAGAATGTTACTGAAGTAATTCAAGATTTCCCATAATATTGCATTAATACAAAAATGATTCTGAACATTTCAAAATACAATCTTCGTGCAATAATGAAACAAATTTTAAAAACAAAATTATTAATTCTATAGTATAGAGGAGATGGAGTTTAACATGGTTTGTAAAATGGTAATGAGTTTTGGTGAATTTTTATTAATTTGAATTTGTAGGGTTAGTGCCTTAATTAATGCCGAGTGCAGGTTGGTGAAGTCACATCACCGACCTGTTGAAATGGGTGTTTAATTACGAATGTCATTAACTGCTTTGATTTCTAACCCCCAATTCTGCAAGTCAGTCTTAAACATCACAATTTTAACTTTGGTTTTGACAGCATTCATTCACATTAAAAATAGGTATATTTGGTCAAAGCTGGGCCTTGGGAACTTACTTGTTGAATGTATGTTTCTGAGCTATTACCTTGTTAATGTGTTCAATTATCAATGAATAGTTTCTTGATTGATGACTTGACCCCACTGGAAATCCTCACAGCATGGCAGGTATGCTAACTTATAAACAGAAGAGATTCTATAAATGCTGGAAATCCAGAGCAAATACACACAAAAATGCTGGAAGATCAGGCAGCATATATGGAGATGAATAAGCAATCAATGTTTCAAGTCCTGATGAAGGCCTCAGACTAAAAGGTCGACTGTTTATATTCCTCTCATAAATTCTGCTTGATCTTCAGCTTTTCTAAATGGACATAGATCCCATGAATACTATCTCACTACTTTTTTATTTGTTATTTTCCACTACTTATTTTCATTTAACTAATGGTTTTTTTGTATATATGCAAGTAATGTAACTTTTTTGTGTTTTCTCTATATCATGTAATTCAGTGTACTGCTGCCATAAAGTTAATAAATTTCACAACATATGCCGGTAATATTAAATTGTATTCATTTTGTGTGTACACTAGCTGCCCTTTCAATATTTACCTGTTATTTAACATTCTTGTCTGCTAAAGGTTTGTTTCTTGACTGTCAGGACTTTGTCTTAAACAACCTCCACAATTTAACTTGACCTCATCAGGGAAATTAAATCTGAGACTCTGAAAACCAAAATACAAATACTGTCCTTTTTGTTACGTCAATGACATGTGAGATCTAAAATCACTTAAAGTCACTACTAAAATAATCACCAATAGACATTATTAGCATTGGGTTAAAATTTGAAATATGACATTATCTGTTATACCTCTCTTCATTGTACCCATCCTTATCTATCATGCCATTCATTCATATAAAAAGGGACAACAGTGTAACTTTCTAACTTGATCTTGATCTCTCTCTCTCTCTCTCTCTCTCTCTCTCTCTTTGTCAGGCAGCCCTCTTGCCTGTCTTAGAACTAGAAGCACTACCAGTCTGACAAACCTAGAGCGGCAGATATTTGCCAGAGGTACGGTACCAGGAATGGGAAGAAGTCAAGAATATTCCCACTATCTTTTATCAGATAAGTTATAGTGTGATATACCAGCACAAAAGAAAAAACTGATTGGTGTCTTACATTTTGTATCTATACCATTTTACTTTACTGACCTGTCTTCAGAGTATATTGTTCATTGTTTTCCTGGCAGTCATTCATACCCTTGTGGCAGCCAACTCTATAATGTCCACAATATCATAGTTCCATGTAGCGACCCATGCTCTATTTTTAACTGTGGTGCCTTGTTTTGCATTGTATTTCAGCTGATCGATGAAGAACAATCCTCAAAGTAGTTTGTACCCAAATAATGTTAATTGTACACAACCATCCCTTCCTGCTAGTCAGTAGTCAGAGGGATAAAATTTCCTAAATATCTTCTTCCAGTTACAAAGAAGAGCCAGCCATGAGCATGTTTAATTATCAAAACCCTCAGTCTAGTGATGTTTAACTAATTGAAGAGATTACATGAGTGACTCACCAAAAGGTTTAATGTAAGAACATAAAATAGCCACTTAGCTATTAACCCTTTAAGAAATTCTTCAAGGCCACTTGAAATGGCCTTCAACCTCCTCAGCAGAAGAAACATTTTTTTTCCCTGTCCCACTTACTCAGATCATGGAAATAATCATATCTGGTAAAATCCTACTTATTCCCTGAGGAGAACCATTCCAGTCTGGTGTTCAGTTATGGTTTTCTGGAGATAAATCTGGGAGGGAGTTAACAAAGAGTTATTGAAATTCTATGCTGCTTAAATCAGTAGAAATACCTTCTTCATGACCTTGACCTTGTGGCTTTGTTATCTGGCTCCCAATAATTTTCTTGCCCGATGTTTTAAAACTTTAGTTAATGTCTCCCTCAGCTGAAGCTCTCAATTTGAACAACACAACTTTTACTGATATTGAACCCTGCAGTGATCAATGACTGGCAGGAACATATTCATATTGACACTTTTTTTTAGTTTAACCTTTTAAGCATTGTCAGTCATTTTGATAGATTCAGAAATTGGCATTAAGTGTACCTCACCATCTACTTGATCAAGTTATTTGGTCAAAGTATTTTATGAAATTGTTATATCAGACTACAGGTAGTCCCCATGTTACGAACATTCGACTTATGGACAACTCATACTTACGAACTGAGGAAGGAGAACACTGTCCGCCATCTTATGTCGGATCGCGACACCGTCTGCAATTTTAAGTCATTGCCGTTGACACTGTGTTGAATGTTTAACTTTGTGTTTGGCTTAAATTTTTCTTAGTAGGATTCACCCTGACCCCCCCCCCCCCCCCCACTTCCAGTTGGTTGGCTGGTGGCGCAGTCAGATCAGCGCTGGGCTGAAGAACAGAGGTTCCCAAGTTCGATTTAGTGACAGACCGCTCCCGTGCCGGGTTGATGTCGATCCAGTGACTCCCGTACCATCCATGCCGGGTTCATGTTGAGCTCGCAACTCAACCTCATAAAAAAAACACTGCCACCTCCAGTTTAAATTCCCACACAGAAAATTGTGGAGGATCAAATACCCAAACCCTGCACAGCCCCCACTTGTCCCATTTAACCTGTCTCAGTGTGGTGCAGTTTAGGACCTGGGGAAATCAGTGCAGTGGTCCTGAGGACCCAGTGGACCTCGGGAGCTGGTGCAGGTTGGGACCTGCTGCCTGCAGTGTTTCTGTTCCATTGACGGGAAGCAATCGCAATTGAAAATAAAGTGAAAATAATAAAGCGTTTGGAAAGAGGTGAAATGCCATCGATCATTGGAAAAGCGTTAGGCTACAGTCGGTCAACGATCGGAACAATTTTAAATGATAATGGATAAAGTGAGAATAACGAAGCATGTGAAAGGTCCTGCCCCGATGAAAGCTATAATTATTACTAAGCAACGCAGTGGTTTAATTATCAAAATGCATACATTTCTTAAGTGTTTTATATGCATAGAAAAGTAAAATATATACTATATACTAAGACAAACGTTTGACTAAGTGACGCTAAATAATACCGGATGTACTTGTTCCGATTTACGTACAAATCCGATTTAAAGATGGTCTTAGGAACGGAACTCGTACTTAACCCGGGGACTGCCTGTACTCAGTTAATTGTCAGGAAAATTCTATTCTCACATGAGTTCTGATATTGTTAGCAAACTTTTGCTATCTGGTGACATTGTGCCCAAACAGAACAGAAAGTGATTATTTTGTATAGAATAAATGTGTGTTGTTCTTTAACAATTGACCTTAACAATAATTTTTGCAATTTCATTAAAGAAAAATGAGAATTTTTAGCTTGGTTGTTCCCGTTTCCACAACATTATATTTATCTTCCAACCAGGAGTGGTTCTAAGGTGAAACACTACTCCAATATGGGAAAAAGCTTGTCCTATTGTAATCATTAAGTGATTTGTTTTGATGGTCACATTCTGTCTTTTTATTTTGGGTACATTATATGGATATGTACTCAAATATTCTTTGTTCTTTATGTTGTATGACGTGGGCGATTGTGGCCTTTCCATGACCATGATTATTATTAGCAAATTTTTCAACAGAAGTGATTTACCATTGCATTCTTCTGGCAGTGTCTTTACAAGATGGTTGATCCCAGCCATTATCAATACTCTTTAGAGATTGTGTGCCAGCTGTCAGTGGTCACATAACCAGAACTTGTGATATGCACCAGCTACTCATACGACCATCCACCACCTGCCTTCAATTGACCCTGATCAAGAGGGTAAAGCAGGTGCTACACCATACCCAAGGGTGACCTGCAGGTTAGTGGAGAGAAGGAGCACCTTACATCTCCTTTGGTAGAGATGCCTCTCTTTTCCGCCACCCCACGAAAATACATACATGCAAAATGTGTATGTACACACACAAACACACAGACACTCCCGCAAACCCACATGCCCACCCTGACTCTGTACTTCTTAGCTGTACAAGAATCAACACAGGGCTGTGAGATTGTTTTAGCCAACTGGAAGAATATCAATCAACTTGATGCTAGTGCTTTTTATTTCCAGGTCATTCATTGAATGAATGACAACCTATATAAAAAGATACTGGCTCTATTCTCCATCCTTTGCCTTACAGCTCTGAATACATAAGGGAGGTAGTATTTTGGCTTCTTGTACACCTATAGCATAAGATGCACCCATCTTCATCCCGGCATATTTGATTCATAACTCTGCAGTTCACGGTTTTTCAAACAGAGATACAAATGCTTTTTGATTATTGCGAGAATTTCTGATATTACATCCTTTCATAGTGTCCAGACTCCTCTCATCAGCCAGTGAAAAAATCCTTCCTTGTCTTTCTTACTTTTCCAACAGTTATTTTAGAAACATGTTCCTTGGTTTTTGATTCCCTATGGAAAGTTGATTTTTCCCACTTCAGCATTACAGGGCTCTTGTAATTTTATACATCTCAATTAAGTCTCCTTTCAGCCTCCTCTATTTAAAAGGAACAGCTTTGACCTAAGCTTTCCTCACAGCTGAAAATTTTCATCATGGCAACTTGTTCATAAATACCCTCTTGTGTGTGGTATCTCCTGCAATGTGATAATCAGAACTCTGCATATTTCTTAAGCTATGGTCAGACAACCATGATATATAGTTCTTGAATAAATCTCCCTTATCCCTTTCATTTATGTCTTAGCTAATAAAAGAAAACATCTCACATGAAGTTTTTATACTGCCCCTTTGTATTGACTCTAGTAGTTTGCTCACCACTGGAGTTAAACTAACTGGTCTATAATTGCTAGTTTATCCCTTACATCTCATAAGCAACCCCACAATCAACCAAATGGTGTCATTCTTGTGGCCAGGGATGATTGAAAAATGATTCTTGGAGCCCCTGCAATTTCCTCCCTTTTTTTAACAGACACGAATATGAACTCAGTAACCAACTTATTAGGTAAATTGGCACCTGCTCATTAATGTTAATATCTAATCAGCCAATCATGTGGCAGCAATTGAATGCATAGGAGCAGGCAGACATGGTCAAGAGGTTCAGGTGTTGTTCAAACTAAATATCAGAATGGGGGAAAAAATGTGATGTTAGTGACTTTGACTGTTGGTAGCAGACAAGGTAGTTTGAATATCTCAGAAACTCTTGATTTCCTGGGATATTCATGCACAGCAGACCATAGATGACAGAGAATGGTGAGGGGGGAGAAAAAAAACATCCACTGAATGGCAGCCCTGTGGTCAAAAATGCCTTATTAATGAGAGAGGTCCAAGGAGAATGGTGAGACTTGTTCAAGCTGACAGGAAGGCAACAGTAGCTCACTTAACCATGTGTAGCAACAGTGATGAGGAGAAGAGCAGCTCTGAACATACAACGCATCAAACCTTGAAGTAAATGGGCTACAGCAGTAGAAGACCACACCAGTTCACTCCTGTACTTAATGAAGCGGCTACTGAGTGCATTTCTTCCATATCTGGTGAAGTACGTCTTTCAAAGGGGTGCTTATAAAATATTGGGATTTTCTTTTATATTTATTCAAGGTACCAGTTTGAGAAACATTACAATTAAGCATGTTGGGATCAAGCATCATTATTTAAGTTTAATCAGCATTTCTCAATGACAATGTATACGGTTGCAAATTATGTTAAAGATGAGGCTTGCCCTGAGCTCAACTACAAGACCAAGGCTATTGGGAAGGTATAGTTTCAAGAGCTATTTATTATTTTTTAGATGGTCATAAAATAAATGAGTTGCTTTTCTGTTCATTGTTCTTTCTGATGCAAGTTATTCTTTATTCTTCTTGTATTATGCTTCTCAAGGACCAAGCCAATTCTTAGGTAATTATCAATTTATTTTGTTCATAAGTTGAAATCCATAGGTAGCTTCATATTGGCATTCCTGCTGAGGAACTGTTTTTGACAAGGCAATCAGGCACATCTACTTTAAAGTTCTTCTGAATTTCAGATTCTTGAAATAATCTGATAATCTGAGACTTGAAAAGGCCACGATGTAGTAATTTGACTGATGTATTAAGATTTAACCAAATTAGCTCCTGACATTTGCCTGCAGCCATGTTCTGAACATTTAAAATCTGTACTGTAGCTTTATACTTTTTTCATAATTGTAAAAATCTAATCTATAAATCATTACAACTTATGACAGGTTCCATGATTTTTGAAAGCAAAAGACATGTCAGTATTTCTTTTCATCGTGTGATTATTTGCTGTAAAAAGGGTGGTTAATGCTCCTAAACATAAATAGGTTGATAGAATTAGTTGATTATCTTGGATTAGGGGGTAGAGGCGGATAGGTAGGAAAATTCCTGCAACAACTATTGTACTTGAGTGGAGTAGGGCAGAAACTGGTAGAGGACCTTCTGTAGTGGCTGGGAGTCATGGGTGTAAACCAAATTGGGCAGATTTCCCGGCTGCTGCTAAGACTAGACCTAGAAGTGAGAGGGTTAAATCTGTATTTTTGGAGAGGAAAAAGAGTTGTTGAGTTTCCCATGAGTTAAGGTTTATGGCGAGCTTTGCTATGGCCATAATTAAGCCAATGATGTCTCCATTACAGTTACAAATAATGGCTCGGAGGGCAGCTGTGTTTGCGTCGGCTTGGCTAAGTCATCAGCCAGTAAGAAAAAATTATGCCTAAACCTTTTCAACCAATAAATAGTCAGAAAAGATTGTTTGCTGTAATGAGAATTTGGGTGTAAGAAATGACAAAAGGTGGCTCCCACATTATGGTGTGGTGAAGGGGTTATGGTCCCTGCAGATAACAAACCGTATCACAACATAGCTGTATCCTGAAATGTGAATTTGAAAAACAGCGTTTTTTCACATAAATTCTGTGAGTGAGTATTTCAAATCTTAAATCTATGATTTCTGTAAGGGTGAATTCCTGTTACCTAAATAGCCATAATGTGGCAGGTTGCCTGTTCTCTGTTTCAAACCTACAGAGCTGAAACTATAATGTGAGCTAAGAGTTGCTCTTGATACCAAGATTGCACTTTCCAGAAATCACGCATTTGTAAGTTAGCAACATCAAGCTTAGTAGCTTAATGTAATAGAAACAAAGATCTGTACACTATGTTTATGTACGCACAGTAATACAGAAAAACTTGATAATCCTTCCCTGCACATGCACTAATTATGCCAAATAGTTTAACTGCACTATCAAGCCAGCTATTTGCTATTCTCCAGACAGTGCTGCATTGCACAAGCTAAATCTAGGGACTGGTGTTTAATTTTATCATTAAAAGTTATCGCATTCATTTGTTCGTTAGAAATTTCATTTTAATCCTGCCACATGGCCATTCATGTTGATATGTACATATATATGAATAAATTTCATAAGTGCATATCTTAATGCTCAGATGCCCTCCTAAACTGCAATATTTCATCAACCTACCTACCATACTCCAATTTGATTGATTGAAATAATATTTTGCTGCTTTTGATGCTATAACTGAGCGGTAAACCAAAGTGGCGCTTTGAGCTGCAGCTTCAGCCATTGTGTGCACTAAATGATGCAAAATGTTCAGCATACTCTTGAAGAAGCCATTCAAAATCTTGAAGGAAAAAAACAGATTTTAATTTGAGATTCCATTCTGAAGGCATCAAGCCCAAGACATATCTAACATTTAAGTTATAGAGAATTGGGATCAAAATGAGACTCAACAGAAAGTTAGTTGGCACCAATATTCTAGTTTTATAGATCAAAGGAGGGTGGAAAGACTGAATGAATACCACAGGCTTAAATGAATTCTGAGTTCTGCAGATAAATAATATAAAAAGATTTGTAAGTACAAATGAGAAATTTGCAAAATGTTAACCATTAACAGAAATCATTAGGAAAGTGCTGTGTCTATCACTTATTGATTATAGACCAATTTTTCAAAACAGTTTATCTATGGAACAGTTACTATTTTGGTAGGAACTTAGAGAAGATCCATGAACATTTTACAATATTTACATTGCTTCTCAGAATCAACAAGTTTACAAAATTCTGTTTCACCGTTTTGTCCTTTTGCTTCCTGTAATTAAGTACAGTGGGCCCTCCTTATCCACGAGGGATTGATTCTGGGACCCCTCGCGGATACCAAAAAACGCGGATGCTCAAGTCCCTTATTCAACCTGTTTCAATGTGGTGGACCTTAGGACCCAGCGGCGGAGCTCTGAATCCACAGTGTTTCTGTTCACAAAAATAATCACGATCACTATTGAAAATAAAGTGGAAATAACAAAGCGATCGGAAAGAGGTGAAACGCCATCGGTCATTGGAAAAGTGTTAGGCTACAGTCAGTCAGCGATCAGAACAATCTTAAAGGATAAAGTGAGAAAGGCCCTGCCCTGATGAAAGCTACAATTATTACTAAGCAACACAGTGGTTTAATTATTGGGTTTTGGGTGTTTGATCCTCCACATCAACCCGGCATGGTGGACAGTGCACTCGATAGTGGTCAGTCACTGGATCGAACTTGGGAACTTCCATTCCCGAGCCCAGCGCTGAAACAAACCTTCTTAAGCGTTTTATGTGCAAAGAAAGGTAAAATATACACTATAAACTAAGACAAACATTTGACTAACTGAAGCTAAATAATATCAGATGTACCTGTTCTGACTTACTTAGTAAGAAAACTTACAATTTTTCTCGATCCTGATCCACGATAACCCACGCACATCCTCCCGTATACTTTAAATCATCTCTAAATTACTTATAATACCTAATACAATGTAAATGCTATCTAAAATAGTTGTTATACTACATTGTTTAGGGAATAATGACAAGAAAAAAAAGTTGGTACATGCTTGAACAACAGTGCTGGACGAGCACTTCCGGGTTTTCATGATTCGCAATTGGTTGAATTCGTGCATGCGGAATTCACAGATAAGGAGGGCCGACTGTATCTTCTGCATTCCATTTCTCATGTAGCCTTTGGGGTGGCTCTGTATCAATGGCATTCAATCTAGTCCTAATGCAGTTTGCCTATCTTCCTGTCCCTTATTTTAGTAAGGGAATTTAGTAAAGCAATGTCATAGCAAAGAAATTCCTGATAAAAATTAATTTAACAGTTATAGATTAATTTTATCTATTTTTGCAAACATCCCATTAATTTAAAATAATTTTTATGGTTATTAGAATACTTTGCAAACTAGTTGTTCATCTAGCATATACCTAGCAAGACCTGAACAACATTTATGCAAGAACTAATGAGTAGAATGTATCATCAATAATGTATAACTCAGCATTATATCCATCTTTGTTTAGAACAGAATTTCCAGAGAGGAAAATCAAGTGTACAGACAACTCTTTATCAGCAATGACTTTCCATTCTGATGTGTTTGTTTCCTTTTACAGCAGAAGAGAAGATACCTAAGCGACGGCAACCATTTGTGCCATATGCTCTCAGGAACCATACAGGGTGTACCATGTGGTTTGCAACACTTACAACCACTCCAACAAGGTTTGAAATTTTCCCCTTGTGACATCTTGTGAGTTCCATTTAAAAAAAAGCTTAATCAGATATGAAAAAACATGACCAGGTTACTGAAATGGTATGAGAAAATTAAATCTGTCATTTAAAAATAGGACAGATGGTTTTTCACTTTCAGATATTCTTGGGACAGGTACATAAATTTAAATTTGCTACTAATCTCTCTCGAGCGTAAAGCATGGATCTCATAATCATGCAGCACAAAGAAAAGCCTTTCAAGCATCAGCTTGCATTGGCCCAACAAGCACCTAGTTATATAAATCCTTTGTGAGCTCCTTCGTTGGTCAGGGTCAACCATGGATATTGCATTGTAGCTGTCTACGTGATACGCAAGTCAGGGCAGTTCAATGTTGCCCATGCAACAGGCTCCCCCTCTACATGCAGCTGATGAATCCAAAGGAATGTCGGAGACCGGTACAGTTTGGCACCAGCAGCATCACAGGAGTTGCCAGTCAGCATTGAACTCAACATTGGACTGCCTTAGTGGCTCCAGCTTTCTCTGCAGAGTTTACTCCCGAAGCCTTCCCCATGAGTGGGTATAGCCACAGGGCAGTGGAGGTTTGAGATCGGAGTTTTCCTGCAAGGTGAGCTGTCAACCACAGCTGACAAGCTCCATCTGCCCAGTAACCCACCTTTGCCCATTCTTTTGTCAGTGGAAATGGTTCTGCTGTACTTAATAGCTAAGCCACATGTGAAGGCCAGGAGCTGGACTTGGTTGTCAGAGGGTATTTGAGATAAACTCCATTGGGAGCATTTAATAGGTAGTGGGAGCTTATCCCTACCACCTCCGCCGGCTATGACAACCTTAAAAAACATACAAATCCTTTACTAATACACTAATAACATTGTACTCTCCCCACTTCTAATTGAATTATTGTCAGCTATCCAAGCCCTAGTTGAAAAATCATCAAGAAAATCACCCTGAATCTTGCACAACCATATTCCTACATGCTCCTTAATGGTATCTACCATATTATGCCATGGTGATATTTGAGAAGCAAGTGTCACGTGTCCAGCAACAATGAATATAGAATTGAGTCAGGTTTTATAAACAAATAAACATTTATTAAACTCTGCTCAAAAAAAATGAAAAGTAAACAAACGACTAACTTAACCGGAAGTTAACTGTTATATGGCAACTCTGGAACAGTCCTTAAAGTGGTAAATGCAAACACAGTCTTAAAGTGGTAAATGCAAAAGTCTAGGTGATTTATACAGTCAATTAGGAGAGACTTTCCTGAAGTAACAGATTCCTCAACGACGTGATCCCAGCCGAAATATACCTTGTCCAAAGGATCCATGATGAAGGAAATAAAAACGACGTAAAGGAACTGACCTTTTTCTTGGTGGATAACACTGCACAACCCTTTCTGCTCTTATAGGCAGGGGTTATCTCAGATGCAGGTCACTATTTTCCGAATGAAGATTCAATAAGGTCGATCCTGTATTAAACCACCGAACGACACCAACTTCACTTGATCCTTCGCGTCCCCGTACTTCGCTAAAGTCTTCACTCTCCAATACTTAAACTTTAAAATTAAAACAAAGATGCACCAAACAAACCTGGCAGCAATTCGTGAAACTGCCGGCACAACAATTCTGTACCTTACAGTAGAAAGTAAAACTCCACTTTAAAACGAAACTGTGTCATGAGACAAATACGCAGCATAACGGAGTAACTGACAAATTAAACAATGACTCAACTGAAAACTCTTGCGTCACAGCAGGCTTTCCCGCTTTATACCTGTTGGAACATGTCATCATGTGACCTCACACTGGCAGGAAAATTACATCACTCCACCATCACAAGACCATTACATCATGCTCACCAGATACTCAAATACATCATGGTCATAAGACAGTCACAAGATACCCAAGGGGTATGTAATACAAGTCACAGCAGAACAGCATAAGAGATTTCCATGAAAGTGAGGGAGGATACATAATGCTACCCTTCATGTGATAGACTGATGAGAATAGCTGTACCTTATAATGAGATGAAGCACATTAAGAACTTATAACATCTTGCATTAAAGTGATCCAGTGTTTCTTGTGTTCAAAAGTGGAGCACTAAAAAATGCACCTAGTAGAGGTTGGGGAGGTATCCTTTTAATTTCAGTTTCTTTGCAAATTTGCTTGTGGCTCACTCCTTGCTTTACATTAAAGGAACTACAGACATGGACACTGCAGATTTGTGTGATATCATTGATGCATGTCTGATGCCAAGCAATCATTGATCAATCAAAAATGGTTAGCCCAAGAAGTGCAACAACTACTTTCATGATAATTGATCGTCAGCTCAAAAAAATTCCTACCTCAACCAAATCGGAAATGAACAGACTTTATGTAAAATCTGTGCTCAAAAAATTTACACAAATGGGTCCAATTTTAAAAGGCATGCCTTAGCTAGAACATGAACTTTGGAGAGAACTAGTGTTGCTTTCCGACCTTTCCCAACATTATCCCATAATACACTTACTTTATTAGTGTGGGTCATTGGAGCAAATTGTGAACAGATGGGAAGGTAGGCATTGCTAAAGATCTTTTTGGTGATGTCATAATAAAACAAGAATAGAGTTGTCACTAATCAGAGCATTAAATCTCCTTCATGCAAAGCAATCAATTTCCTGTGACAGGGTATTTATGAAAATTCCTGGTTCTAAAACCACTTTGTGTTCCCAAGCCTGAAACACCTCGTGTCATGCATCAAACTATATCCTCCTTAATAAAATATTGTTCAGACAGAAATTACTTTTGAATGAATCAGTAATAATTGTAACCACCATCTTGCACAAGCGTCTGTCCTTTAGATAAACCAATACCTAAAGTGCATTAACAGAATTTGCTAGCCCCTTTACTGTTCTTCATCTGAATTGACATTCCTTCCTACTGATCCCTCTTCCTCAAATTAAGTTTTTTTTTATAATTTCAGAATTGAAAGACTTAGATATGAATCAGCAATTTATTGAATTGATGATGTGTCTATGAGTAAGAGTGATGTGCTGCACCTCCATTAAAGAACACTTCGTTGTTTTGTTTTCGATTTTAGAGTGGCCCTGTCTCATAGTGAAAGCCCAGGGTATATACATGAAGAATCTGTGGCTGACCTTGATGACCAGCACAATGTCAGCCAGTGGCGTGAGGTGCTCCCAGGTGAAGAAGCACCTTTTGAGTTTGAAGCCAGGGAAAAACTAAGACACAGGTGTGTGAAAGAGGATGCTGTGGTATTTCTTCTGCATCTTTGTTACTTTAGTAACTGTGTTTATGGTGCATTGACCACGATGGCATTTCTTCAGAAAATTATTATGTATTCATAACCTTGTGAAATGTATATGACACTAGGTTTTGCATTGTACTCACAGACACACCCATGAGTTGAAGATTCATCAGCTTTTGGTGCGGGTGCATGGGTGGGAACAAGTAAGTCCGGTGTCTGTCGATAAAGTCGGCGTCTTCTTCCGATGTGCAGCACCTGACCGAAACAACCAGTCTTCCATGGTATGTGTGATAAATTGCTTGCATGTACAGTGGATTCAAGTTAATATGGACACCTCAGGAGCAGAATATTTTGGCCCAATTAAGCGGCTGCCCCAATTAGCTGAAGTATCATGAAAATATTTAAAAGGTATTAAGATGAAATGACAAATTGAGTAACAAATTAAGTATTTAAATGAAATACAATATAACACTACCAATAATACCACAGCGCAGTAAAGCTGTATTAGTTCCTAATAATTATCCAGGAAAGGCTTCATCCATTGTCCGCATGAACAAAATCAGCGCAGACACCTAGTACAAATAATGAACTGCCTTCATACAATTCTCTCGATGATTGCATCCTCCAAATCTTCATTGTAACATTCATGATTATTTTTGATACCTTCAAGTTCTTTTTAGTTCCTAACTTGTTGAAGGATTCAGATTGTTCCATTTTTCACTTACAGCCATTTCTAGCATCTACAGTTCTGAGTTGTCGTACTGCTTGTTTCTCACCAACCATCAGTGACAAACTCACTGCTTTTTGTACACATGCAACTGATGCAACTTAAAATCTGATCAGTCTAAGCACTGTGTACCATCTAATGGCCACACGTGTGTGTGATTGACACTAGTTAGATCCTGTTCAGCAAGTATCCTGCCCCAGTTAAGTGGTGTTGTGTCCCAAGTAAGCAAAGGGAATCCCAGCTATTTTCTCAATAAGATTTTGTCCTTTAAGAGTTGTCTCAAGTAAGTGGCTGCTTCAATTAACTATTGGCTCAATTAACCAGAATCCACTAATTTGTTAAAACTTGTACAATTCAAAGATTCAGTACTTTAACAACAGCTGGATTACGTTATATTCAGAGGGAGCAACAGCTTCGGAACTTATTATAAAATAATCATATGATCTTTTAAATGGCTTTTAAGATAAAGTAATCCATAGCTTTAGGTTTTGAAATAAACATCAGAGGTTATGCTGAACTTGTTTCAAACCTTTTTTTAGGTTAAGTGTGAAGAAGCATTTATATTTTGGATTGCCATATTACACAGATAGCTACAGATGGACTGAAAAGGTTACAAGAACTATTTCCAAAGAAAATATCTGTACTGCAAGTTTGCACCTCTTGGGAGAGGTTGAATATGTTGATTCTTGCAAAAAAAGGAAGCTGAGGTGTATCCAAATAAATGTCTTTGAAAGGTTTTGATCATGTAGGCGTGGGCTTATTTCCATTTGTCCAGAAGAGTAGAATTAAAGGTACAATATAATTGACATGAAAACAGACTGAGAAAAAATATCCAGAAAGTAGTGCAGTTATTACATATTGTACAGATGTATTTAAAGGAAAATCATGGGATCTTTTGAAGAAGGGAATATTCGGGCTCAATGAACGATATAGAGGAGAAAAGAGAGATGTGAGCAGAGCATAAAGTGAAATGTTTGGACCCAGCTGTATGTTTTTATGCTCTGCATTCAATTCAAATCAGAGATGCAGAAGAGAGGAAGGAAAATGTGCATCCTCGCCATCTCTAAAATGAAACCTGCTTACCATAATTCAATGACCAAAATTGTGAATTAATATATAAATCGAATGGTAACAATAATAGGATCAGATCAGTAAGTACCTTAACTTAAGTGGAATATAAAACCAGAAACAGTTCTGATACTAATTGTTTCTTGCTAGGAAGTTCAGATTAAACCTTTCACCTCAGTTTTAGTTGTGAAATATTTGTCTCAACGGGTAAAAATGTGTCATGAATACTATTAAATATTTCAGACACCAGCCAAAGTAGTTACAAGATTTAGCACACCAGTTTTTATAATATTCATCTTCTGTCTTTGTGTCATAGGTTGGAAGTCCCATCAGCAAGACCAATATAATACATCCACATGTATATGTAAGCATTCTTTTGCACTTTGCACATGCATAATCAAATCACAACCATTAATTTGGTCATTTTTGCCAAATTATTTTATATAATTTTTGTACTGAATTACTACTTTCTCTAATATTGTTCCAAATTGTAATGTAGTTCATTTTTGTATCATCGTAGGAATTACTTAATTATCACTATGCTGTGTATGATTATGATACTGTATTAGTTGTATTGATTTTAATTATTTATTGGATTGTGTTGTGCCACCATTTCTTTCTGGTTCAATTTTGTAATACAATTTATGAATTAGTGGTTAATGTACTTAAACCGCAGAATTGAAACAGGTTCAACTGCATTACTGCATGAGAATTAGATGTGTTTTAAATTGTCATCTGTTCATTAAGTGTACATTCCAGTCTCTGTGAAACAAACAAAAATTGGGGTGTTTTCCTGTCATTCTTGCCAATATTTCCCCTTCAACCTGCATCTCTTTTTCACTTATGAGACTGCACTATTGCTTGCTATACTTACCTATAGTCAGAACAATAAGATTATTTGGTATATCATGCTAACATACTAGTATCTATACAAATAAATCCAAGTTATCTCGTGTGTACTCACCTGAGTCTGAAATCTCAATTCACAAACGAGAAAATCTGCAGGTGCTGGAAATCCAAGCAGCACACACAGCATGCTGGTGGAACTCAGCTGGCCAGGCAGCATCTGTGTAAAAAAGCACAGTCAATGTTTCGGAATTCTCAATGTTTAGCTCTGGGGATGATGTCTACCCTTTCTAAGCTCTCAGTGCAGGGATCTGTATGAATACTTTAACACATAATATCAAATTGTTTATTCCATTATTAGAGATTTAAATCAAAAGCGCAACATTCATACTAGATTAAGAGTTTATTTTCTGAAATATAGGGTGTCTTTTTAATTTTTCTACTTAAGGAAGTACTATGGATCAATTTGCATAGTTCACCATTTGACAGATTGCTGTGTTCCTTTAAAATTGTTATATTTTCTTCCTTATTTTACAGTTCTCGGCACTTCCACCCGTAAGGGTGGTGTTCTCTGTGACTCTCGAAGGGAGTGCAAGGAAAGTGATAACAGTCCGCTCAGCATTAATAGTAAAAAACAAATTGGAGGTACCTATGGAATTGAGACTGGATAGTCCCTCTGCTCCAGACAGTAAGTTATTAATTCATGTGGAAATGCACCTGCAATTCAATAGTGCTTAAATAAGTCTCTTCCTATAAACAAAGGATCATTAAAGCTATCCCATCCACTTAGCTATAACCTATCCACAAAGTGCAATAGTGATTGATGACAGTTCTGAAATATGTATATTTGTGGAGAATTTAAACACGCGGTGGGAAATATGTGGAAGTTTTTGTTCTTTCGTTGGACAATATTAGGAAATCTAACTGGAGTGTGATGAGGAAATCAGCAGTCAGGCAATGTGGGTGTTCATGACCCAAGATTTTTGATCCTCTGCACAACTGCATTGATAAGTACAAATAGCTCCTATTGTACTGCTGATAATATGAAAGTCTTGGATCCATATAATTAAGTTGAAGTCTGCACCCTGATTGTTAATTTGTTGATCTTTATTAGATTATGCCTTCACATAGTGGGAACAGGGGTAAGTTTTGTTGTGGCTTTTGTGGTCAAGTCATCTCTCTGCAGAAACCACTAATAGACCAGAAACACAATATGTGGAACCAAAGCAATATATTATAGCAGGTCAACAGTTTATTGACATAAGTAACTAAGTCAGTCAGAAGTCTTTTGGGAACATTGTACCTTGATTAGTTGGTTCAGCTGCAATCATCAAGACAAAAGTTGTGTTTAAGTCCAAGTGTGTTGCCGAATTGAATCACAAAATAATTCCTGGCCTGAAATATGAGGAAAGATTTATGAATATTGTGAAAGACAAATGAAAATAAATCTTAATTTAAATTGTATAAATATGATGAATATATATATGTTTGCAAGAAAAAGCTTGTGAATCCTTTGCAATTACCTGGTTTTCTGCATTAATTGCTCATAAAATGTGGTCTGATCTTCATCAAAGTCACAAGAATCTCAATCTGCCTAAACTAAATAACACACAAATAGTTGTACCTCTTCTCGTCAATACTGAATGCACCATTTTAAAATCTAGATTCAAAAAAGTATGTGAACCTCTGGGGTACAAAAGCTTTTGCCTGCTACAAAAGCTATTTAGAGTCAGGTGTTTCAGTCAATGAGATGAGATTGGAGGAGTGGGTTGTAGAGATGCCCTGCTCTATAAGTCAGGTTACTGACAGAGCCTGCTCTTCTCAAGAAAGATCTGCTTATGTGCTCTATGCCTTGATCAAGCAACTTTCAGGAGACCTTAGAAGAAGAATTGTAGAGGTGCATGAAGCTGGAAAAGGCTACAAAAGACCTGAGTGTTCATCAGTCCACAGTAAGAGAAATGGAGGAAACTCAGTATTGTTGCAACTCTCCCTAAGAGTGGGCTTTCTGCAAAGATCACACCAAGAGTACAACGTGCAGTGCAGAAGGAGGCGAAAAAAAACTCAAGAGTAACAGCAAAAGACCAACAGAAATCTCTAGAGCTTGTGAAATTCTCTGTTTGTGTGTCCACTATAAGGAAAAGCACTGAACAATAATGGCATTCATTGAAGGACTCAGAGGAAACCACTGCTCTCCAAAAAAACAATTGCTGCATGTCTCAAGTTTGCGAAAGACCCACCTGTATGTTCTGGGACAATGTTCTGTGGGCAGATTTTTTGGCAAAAATGCATATTGTCATGTTTTAAGGGAAAAGGGCACTGTGCACCAAAATCTCATCCCAACTGTGAAGCATGGTGGAAGAAGCATCATGATTTGGGGCAGCTTTGCTGCCTCAGAGTCTGGGCAGCTTGCAACCGTTGAAGAAACAATGAATTCACAATTGTATCAAGGCACTTTACAAGAGAATGTCAGGATAGCAGTCTTTCACCTGAAGCTTAATAGAAGTTGGATGATGCAACAAGACAATCATCTGAAACACAGGAGTAAATCAACAACAGAATGGCTTAAAAAGAAAATTTGTGTTTTAGAATGGCTGAGACAGAGTCCAGGTCTTAACCCAGTTGAGATGCTGTGGCATGACCTGTTCGTGCAAGGTATCCCAGAAATATTGATGAACTATAACAATTTTGTATGGACAAATGGTCTAAAATTCCTCCTTGCCATTGTGCAAGTCTCATCAGCAGCTACAGGAAGTATTTGGTGGAGGTTATTGTTGCTAAAGGAGTTCTACCAGTTACTAAATACAAGGGTTCACATACTTTTTCCAGCCTGGACAGTGAATGATTAAACAAAGTGTTCCATACAGATATGAAAAGTACAATTGTGTGTTACTAGTTTAGGCAGATTGTGGTTGTCTATTATTGTGACTTAGATGAAGATCAGACCACATTTTATGAGTAATTAATACAGAAAGCTAGGTAATTGCAAAGGGTTCACAAACGTTTTCTTGCTACTGTTTGTGTGTATGTATATATATATATATATATATATACACACATAAATACACACACTAATAACAGGTAAATTTAGGACTGTGATCTGGAAATAGCTGGAAAAATCTTTATCAGCATATAAAGCAGATCTCTGTTCTAGCATAGAAAACTGAAATTATTTAGCAATTTACTGAGCAAACATGGAGTATTTTACACAGTTCTGGTTGCCATACAATATATGGATTAGAGCAGGTGATTAGGAGATTCACTGGGATGTTAGGAGGAGCATTTAACTTATGAAGCTACATTAATTAGGCTGGGTTTGTCTTCCTTGGATCCAAGTATCTGAAAGGTAGACCTGATTAAGAGACAAAATTAAGAACCTAGATAACATAGACAATAGCAATTGTTTCCTCACAACGGTCATCAAAACCAACAGATCATAGGTTTGGTTAGAGGCAGGAGCTTTAGAGGAGATCAAAGCAAGAATTTTTTTGATCCAGAACTTAGAATCTAAAACAACATCTGAATGGTATTCTTACAACATTCTAGAAGGATCTAGAAGAGTGAATGCAAGACTGCTGATCAATGAGGCTAGTGTAGCCAAGTAATTGATAGTTGGCATGGACATGGTAGGTTCAAGGATTTTATTTCTGTGATTCTTTAACTTTGCAAAGGTCATTCATTATTACTTTGAAATTTTGCCAACTAATTTGATCATTTCAGAACCAGTGGTGCTGCCACCTGTGCTGCCAGGTGACTCTTTAGCAATCCCTTTACACTTAACATCATGGCGTCTACAAGCAAGACCAAATGGATTTGGGTTGTTTTTCTGTAAAGCACCCATCCATTGGACTAGTGTTGCAAAAACAGGTGAAGTGAACAGCAGCAAGCGAGAGTGTCATTCGTCAGACTGTGATGACAATAGCTGCTTCAGGTAAGCAATTAGCACTCTTTTCTGCTGCATTCACTTCTGCAAGTCCAGAATATGTATTGGATGGATTTTTATGATATTGCAGTCTTCAAAAACGTTCTGTTGGATTTTCAGAATGAGTTATATTTATTCACTGAATAAGAAAATCCTGTCTCTAAACTTTAATTCCATTTTCTTTTCAAATGCTAAATAATCTACTGGATTTATACTATTACAGGATTTTATTTTTGGTTTTGAATGTAAGTTCATTGTTGGATAAAAATTTGTTTTTATCCAGAGAACAAACAGGATCTGTTGTTCACTTACTAGTTGGGCAGTATTGCATTAACAAAGAAACATTAGTTTAAAACATTTCCTTTTGCATAAAAGTTGAATTGCTGAAGTATATACTTAAAATGTTATTTCATATGGCACTGGGTGATTGTATGACGAGTTTTTTGGCTGCGTATTGAAAATAAGACAAAATTCAAAGAATCACAAAAAAAGTTTTGGATGAAGGCATCCCTTCAAACCATTTGATCTCATTCTCGGAACAATAAATCATGCAGGTTTCACATTATAAAAATCAGCTGTTTTTTGAATTAGTCAATTCTGAGGCTCAGCTGTGCTCTTTGTCAATGCATTCCAGATGTTAATCACCTTTCATTTTTAAGTTTCCTGCAGTGTGTCTTAAGATTCCTTTTGACAAACTTTAATCAGTCTCATTCTGTTCAGTTGTTCTAAATATGCTCTTGTTAGGTTTACATAAATCTTTCCTGTAGTACCCTACTGTAAAAAATCTATTGAAGTTGATTGAAATACAGCAGCACATAGTTCTTTAAAACTTTACCATTTAATTCTAAGAATAAGTTCAGTTAATCTTTACCATACTCCCCTTAAGACATGTATTTATTGATACCATCTTACTAAAACTGGGACAGCACTCCTCATGTGTGGCTTGGCCAAGAACACTTTTGGCATCATCAGTGATTTTTTAACTGAAATTTTGAAAATTTCCATCCCTCCTTGGGGCACTTAAAGTCAAATTTCAAGAGACTCAGCTGAATTGTAATGTGTCTCTAAGTTAGTTTCCTGGTGAAAATTAGTAAAGGTGAAGTAATGAATCTTTCTATCTCTTGACAATGTTACTGCTGTAAAAGGGCAAAGTCAGCTTTCTCATGACATTGAAACCTTTACTAGCTAAATACAAAATGTCACCAAATTGAAGCCATTCTCTCTAAACATGGATTGTTTTCTTCCAGAATGTTGGGGACTGAGGAATGACTTGACAGAAGTATATAAAATGGAGATTTGTAGTAAGGGTAGATGAGTGGAGTTTTCTCTTCAGTGAAAGTGACAAGTACTATAGGGCATAGGTGTAAATTGAAAGGGAAGGTTTCATAGAGATGTGCAAACCAGGTGCCTGGGAAATGCTGGTAGAAGTAGATATGATGGTAACACTTAAAAAAAAACATTGAGACAGATGAACAGCCAGAAAGTAGAATACAGACTATGGGTAGGTGAATGGGATTAGTTATTTTGGCATTGTAATCAGCACGGACATGGTTGGCTTCAGGGCCATTTCCTATCCAGAATTATTTTAGATGTTGTATAGGTATATTAGGGAAATCTTATGTTTATAAATCAGATATTTCTGCAACATCAATATCACCAACAACACTGTCAGGCAATCAAGGCTTTGAAGTGTAAGCAGCACTTTGTAATAAAAAAAATCTAACTTGTGTCTAAATCCTATTGGGACATTGTTTCACTCTTTGGATTTAACTTCCTTCAAGCAAGCAGTTTCTTCTCATTGCATTGCATTCTCCCATCTTTTTTACCTCGGGTTTATGCCTCAGCCTTGCTTTATATTTTACAATTCCATCTCTAAATCCATTCACTTCTTCAGCACTCCTTAAGAAAACTAATCTGATAAACTCTCCCAAATATTAGCATTGTTGAAGTGTTTGCCTTTCTGTAAGCATCAGAGAAGCTTTATAGAATTTGTCCCTCCACACAAATTCCATATTGTCATTGGCATATATGAAAGCAGCTATGATACCAAGGCTTTTCTTTGTCGTTTCATCCAGGTATTGTGTGGCAGTTAAGAAAGAGAACTACCCTGACTACCTACCCTTAAATTTGATGTCTGGCAATGCTATGCAGGTTTACCGACAACCAGGTCACACCATCTACTTGCTGCCTACCCTTGTCTTGACAAATCTGCTTTCCTGTGAGCTTTCCTACTATGTTAAAGGCACTCCCATCAGTGGGTCATTAAAACGAGGGAAAGATGCTGTACTACACACAGCTGACACATCTCAGAACATTGAACTTGGTAAGACTTTTAGTCATCTGTCTACTTCATTTCATTTTTCTCGGTACACTTAAATGCATAGAAAGCGTCTAGAGTTATAAATTGAAAACACCTACCCCAATATCATGATAGTTAAAACTCTATGAATAGAAGTAGAATGTTTATGAATTGGAGAACACCTTTCCTGCTACCAGCTGCCGCTTACACAGATAATGTTTAAACAATATTGCATTCAAGTCCTGTACTAGGTTTGAAGAAGCATCTCGAGTGTATCAAAACTCACTTGCTTTGTTCCCAACTTGCAAAGTTCCCAATATCTGACCAATTTTGCTCTCTGATATTTCCATGTGAAAATTAACTGATTAGGTCCATCCCGTCACCACATTGCCATCTGTGGAAACCTTTTCAAGTTTATATCATCTTTGCGTTATTTGTCAGTGTGACACATGTGAGTATTAACATGCAAGTCATTACGATTAGAGTTTATACATCAGTAAAATATGTATAAATATGATATGCATAGAGATGTAAGTTAAACATAGATGCTAAAAGTGGTTCCTAGGAGGATGAATGGTGTTCTTTAGCAATTTATATCACAATGCTTCATTTAATTAAAAACAAAAAATTGCATATACTGTAAATCTGAAATAAAAGCAGAAAATGAAAATGCGTAAGTTGGGTACGAAGAAGTGGATGTATTTGGTCAATGAATAGAAGGAAATGAATGAGGCAAGAGGGTGACAAATAATAGTGGTACTGAGAGATTAAAAAGAACATTTCAATTACAGAGATCCCACATTGTGAGCATCCAACTTATGAACTCAGGCCACCCCCCCCCCCCCCCCCCCCAGGCTTGAGTCGACATAGTACGTAGTAACTTATGTAGAACAGCCTACATAAGAACAAGTTCACATTAGTTTAAATTCAAAAGCCAACACACATACATAGGTTAATTCCTTTGCAAAGCAGAACTAGTTTAATTGCTCTCTCCATGTTCTATAACGGTTCTTTACAGTCTTAATGCCATTTGTTACAGTACTGTGGAAGTACACTTACTATATTTAGTAATTTTTGTGTATTTTTCAGTTTACAGACAAAATTGTCTTTGGCATGTGGGAAAACAGAACCTATTTGTTATCTGGGGATGGTCTACACTGAAATAAGAGAATGCTGGAAGTAGGACTAGTAGCATATGCATCCAAGAAAATAGAGAATTAATATTACAGATTAATAGTTTTTTATCAGAACTGACTGAACTCATTCATCTCCTTCTGCTTAATGTTCAAGCACACCAACTAGAGTTTAAAAGCCTACACGGCAAGCAGAATTTGTATGAGTTTCTCCTGGTTCTCACCCTGTCACAGATGTTCCGTTTGTTCTGTCATCTGTCCTTTTTGAAAGAACTAAAAAATTACTTATTATCTCCTGATGAAAAGTCACTGGTCCTTTTGTCAGCTCAGTTGATTTCTTTTGTACTGCCTGGTTTGCATGTTTTCAGCATTTTCTGTTTTTAGTTTATTTAATCTGTTGAGATTAAATACAGAAAAAGATTGTTTTCAGAATGCTTATTAATCAATATTTTTGTCAGGAATTACACTTGAAAACTTCCCCATGTGCAAGGAACTGTTAATACCAGCAGGAACCACAAACTATCATGTTCGAATGCGTCTCTATGACACTAAAAAACGACTGTTAAACCTGAGCATTCGGATTGTGTGTCGGGCTGAAGGTTCTCTTAAAATACTCATTTCTGCACCTTACTGGCTCCTCAATAAGACAGGTAGGAAAGTGGTTCAAATTCCAGAGTAAAATTAGATGCATGATGTAATATTGCAAGATTTCAGAATTAGAAAAGATGTGCAAAAATCAGAAATCAGGTTTATTATTACCAGCATGTGTCATAGAATTTGCTAACTTAGAGACAGCAATACAGTGCAGTATATGATAATATAGAAAGAAAAAAATAAGTACATCAATTACTAAGTCTATGTGTGTGTATATACACAAAATAGTTAGATTCAAATGATGTAAAAGGAAATAATATAAAAAAGTGAGGTAGTGTTGATGGGTTCAATGTTCATTTAGGAATCGGATGGCAGAGGGGAAGAAGCTGGTCCTGAATTGCTGAGTGTGTGTTATCAATTATCTGAAGAGTTCTCTTTCATTCCCATCTTCGTTTAGGACTGCCGCTCATTTTTCGACAGGACAACACAAAGGCTGATGCAGCAGGGCAATTTGAGGAGCATGAGCTTGCACGCAGTCTCAGCCCCCTTCTGTTCAGCTTTGTAGACAAAGAACAACCTAACATGTGAGTAAAAGATGTAATTACATATCCCAGGTTTATCTAATATCCTCAGTGTAATAGTTCTAAGTTTCAGCTTTGTAATTACAGACAAAATATGTTTTACCTTTAACCTTTGTAAAAGTCTAGTTTTTATTTTTGAGATGGCAGAAATTGTGGTTTTTTCCCCAAAAAACAAGAGATTCTACAGATACTGGAAATCCCTAGCTCTCACAAAATGCTAGAGGAACTTTAGCAAGTCAGGCAGCATCAATGAAAAGGAATGAACACGAGATTCTGCAGACCCTTCATCATGGGTCCTGATGAAAGATGTTGCCCTGAAATGACAACCCTATTCCTTTCCACAGAAGCTGCCTGATCTGCTAAGTTCCTCTAGCATTTTGTGTGTGTTATTATGAAAGGAATAAAGAAGTACTTCATCAGTGTCTCACCCAAAATAATAATAGAATATAATGTTTTATAAACTCTTGAATTTTTACTGTGATATTTATAACTATGAAATGTATATGTCTGCTGCCTGTGTGAGCCCTGGATTTAGGTCTATAGATGACCTGTCTTTGGCAGCTGGAAGGCCTTGCTCTTTAAATGCCTGAAATACATAATGAGATTGCAAGTGCTGAAAGTCTGAAACAAAAGCCGAAAATGTCAGAAATCTGGTTGGTCACGCAGCATCTATGGAACAAAACAAAATTAATTCAAGCATGCTGGGAAAGGGTTGCAGAGAGTGAGGGAGTTTATGGAGAGAAAAACTTGTTTGTTTTCACTCCCTTGCTGCCTTCATCAATAAGGTCACTTCAATAACAGATTATCACTGTAGCAACAATGACATTATCCTGTTAGAGAAGTTCTCCTTGCCCCATTCATCGATCCCTGCCCTCTGCAACTTAAAACTGTCAAAGTTTTCCTCTTTCAGTTCTGCTGGTGTTCCTGGCTTGAACCTAGTTCCTCTTTCCGCATTTGCTGTCTGAGTTGGCTTTCCCGTGTTTTCTGTTTTTTGCCTTAAATTGTTCTCTTTCGTTGCTTTAACTTATTCTCTTGTAAGACCAATCCTTTACCATGTTAATCTCACTGTGCTGTTATACTGATTTGCAATTCTGTTTGATTTCTTAAAAATGACCTGCACAATTCCATTTTGCCTCATTTTCTAAAACTGATGCTTCATGTTGCACTACAGTTCTTTGAGTCACAGCAGATACATAGTAATTCCTAATATGAATTGAAATCACAACTGCTTTGGATTTGTTCATATCCAAATGAATCTTTTTGATAAGATTTTAGAAATGATAGTTAGGACTGGCCTTCCATCCCACAACTATGATGTTTGAAATAGTTTGTTATGGCAATCCGAAATTTAAAGTCGTAACCTGTCATTATCACAGTATTAAATGGCATGTGGAATATATACCCAATTTACCCTGTAAATTCCAATCTTTACTTCAGTTCTCTGCTGCCTCACTTGCCAACTTTTACCAATCCTTCAGTAATAAACGTTTTTTCTATATTACACTTCGTTTCATTGGCACTTTACATTCATGGCTCATTATTGCTATTCTTCTATTATGAGCTAGTGTAACAGCCATTAGTAGCCATTTGGCCTGAGCAGAAATTCGAGTCCTTACTCAATTTCCAAACAAGTTATTTTAAGTATGAACTCTAGCAATCAAGGCCTTATTAATTTTTAGCACACCAAGACACACCAGAGTGAGTTATTGTGGCTGTGCTGCTACAATCATTTGGCTTAAATGTTCTATTATGTTCTGTATAGATCAGCCGTTAATGGATGTACAATCAAAGGTTTCACAGGTTTCAAAGGTATATTTAATATCAGAGAAATGTATGCACTATACATCCTGAAATGCTTTTTCTTTGCAACCATCCACAAAAAACAGAGGAGTGCCCCTAAAGAATGATTGACAGTTAGATATTAGAACCCCAAAGTCCCCCCCCAACTCCCCTCCCTCCCGCACATAAGCAGCAGCAAGCAACGACCCCCCCCTCCCCCCACCAGCAAAAAAAAATTACCTTTTAAAAATTATGAACTTAAACAGTTTGGTCGTTATGTGTCCTTATGGTTAAGAAAAGATCTATTGAACTGTTAATGTGTTAACTGCATATTACATTTAACATGTATCCATTGTTCATCTGCTTCATTACTAGAAACAGACGTCACACTGCTACCTGTATCCAATGCATAATTCACACGGAAATACCAAAAAGTAAATACTGAAAGTGTTGGAAGCAGAAAATGCTAGATATAGCAGATTACGCATTATTTGTGAAAAGTAATATAATAAATTCACTGCTGCCCCTGATCTGTTGTTTTACCCATAATCTTTGCTTCCTTCCTTATCACTCAGTTTTTACTCTGAGAAAATTAAAGCTTAACAAGAGCTCAGCAAGTCAAATCTGACCTACTGTTTTCCCACTTTAAATGGAAAATCATAGTACCATCTGCTACCCCATATTAAACAGTCTGTCCACATGTATGTTAAAGATATCATTACATAATTTCTGAAATGTAAATCAGATCTCCAATTCAAAACCCAAAGCATGTTTAATCTTCATAATTTATTGAATTTAAGCAACAGGCAATTTATTTTCCTTCCTTTCTACATTTTCTTGAACTGCAAAACAATTTTTGAAATGGGTAACTAGTGGGTCCAGATAGTCTTGCCCATTTAACCCTTATATCACAACTCTAATTTACATAGCAATTCTGTCAGTACAGCTTCTTTTTAGCCCAATGCTGCATTTTTGTTTCTTTACAGATCTCTCCTTCATCTTTCACTATTTCTATCATTTTGAATGAACTTTACATTAAACAAGTGTAGGATGCCTACTTCAATTCATACATAGTAGTTGTAATCCTAACTGTAGTCCTCATGTTATCATATGATTTAGTACAATCACTAGGATATTACTATATATGGTTGCTATCTTACGGAAAGCTACCAGTTCCAGTCTTAATTTTGTGTTTATCAATGAGTGCCTCCTTCACATTCTGTGTGATCCCTGCAGGTGTACCATGAGGATCGGGAGGGGAATCCATCCGGACGCAATACCTGGATGGTGTCAGGAGTTCTCTCTGGATGGAGGCAGTGGTGTCCGAGCTGTGAAAGTGATTCAACATGGGAATAGACCAGGACTTATTTATAGTATTGGTGAGGCTGAATAAAGTGCTTTACTGACTTAAAAGTTTTTAAGGATTGAAGGGCTGAATTCTTCTTCATTATAATAGCAACAGCTGTAATGAATTTGGTCCAGTGACAACAATTGAATTTTTGTGTATTTAATTTTACTTTTGCTTAGTGTTTCCAAATAAAAATTGCTTTTATTTTTCTCTTTCAGGAATTGATATCCGGAAAGGGAGAGGCCGCTACAGAGATACCAACATTGTGACATTTGCACCCAGATACCTACTGGACAACAAATCCTCTCACAAACTAGCTTTTGCCCAACGGGAGTTTGCAAGGGGCTTGGTAGGCAAGAGATTTTTGAGACTATGAAGACATGACACATTAATTTGTATTTTAAAAATAAGTGTGTTACTAAATACAACAGGAATTTGGAATTTACTGCAAACATTGTTTTGGCATGAGCAGGCTTAATGAATTCCTGTCTGCATTACATTAAGCCATCTGTGAAAATAGACGAGGAAGAATCTGATAGTGGTGGAGACACTTGCACAAAAGCATCACTTACTGAAGTTTGTAAGCTGTAGTGATGCAAAAGCAGCAAAATGAATTACTTGAGCAGACCTAGGGCAAGGATGCTGGAACAGTTAATGTAATATGATGAACATATTCCATCAGTGTTGCACATTGTTAGTAGCTTTTAATTAGTTATCAAGTTAGCCCATCTGTGATATTGTAGAACTGCTTTTTATCCTTTCTAAAAAGTTTATCTGTTGTATGAATATTGCACTTTGTATGTGCTGCTTAGTTTCCTCTGTCTACAGCTTCGGTATGCATACCTGTAACTGTACAAGATGGATGCAGATTAGAAGACCTATTTAGCTCATCCATTTGGAAAAATGCTGCAGTTCTGTTCTCATGACATTCAAGTGTTCCTCCATTACCTGGAAGAGTACTCTATCTGTTTATTGCTATCTTAATTTACGGACATCAGTCCGAAATCTGTGTAATTTGTTCCAGTATTATTGTTTAGGCAATGTTCCTCTTCGTCTCAATCTGCTTTTCATTAGTTCCTTTCCAAGTTCAAAAACCCCAGTTTCTTCAGTCATTAAATCATAGCATTCTGATTCTGCTAAGGGTCAATCTAGTGGCTATTTAGTTTATAATTTGTATAATTATAATTTATATAATTTTATAATATTCATATAAGTCAAAAGTGAAAATCCAATCTGTATTTTGAAAGTGTATAGCCTTAAACATCTGCAAGGCACCAAGCAAATAATAATTTCTCTGTACTGGATTAATTGAAATATACCTGCCTGAATTGTCACAATCTAAGTGAAGAAATGTAGTGATATTCATGACTCAGCCAATATTATATCCTTCACTGAATTCCTCCAGTTTCATCTCTTTAGTAATTTCTGCAACTTTGTTGACTTCCAGTTAGCTTCTTAAAGCACTTCTTTACAATATTTGTTTCTGTCAGAAATAGATATGATAAGGAAAGTCAATCAACTCATCTGCTCATCCATTAAGAAAGAGTATAGTGATACAAACATGATATTTAATTCTTAAATAATTAAACTTTTTACCTAAGCCACCATTGTTGAGTGCACTTTGCCTCCTACTTCATTTAAACCAAAAATGTTTGCATTTCAAAAGTATTTCATTAGAGTTTAAATATTTGGTGCAACCGCAGAGCAGTATAACCATGTAAATATTTCTACCTCACCTTCTTTCTCCCTTACTTAGCCTTGAATCCTTTCATTCTCACTTTGCTTAGACTGGATCCCAAACTCAAATATGCCAAGATTATGATTAATTTTCTGAGGATGCTAGTACTACTTGACTTCCCCCAACAATATAATATTCATTTGAACTTTCTTTTTCAGGGGACACAGAATCCAGATGGTTACATTTCAACTCTCCCTGGTGCCAGTGTGGTTTTCCACTGGCCAAGGAATGATTATGATCAGTTACTATGTGTACGCCTAATGGATGTTTCCAACTGCATTTGGTCAGGAGGCTTTGAGGTGAACAAGAATAGTTCCTTCCACATTAACATGAGGTGAGAATTGTACCCAGATAAATGAAATAATATAGCTTAGATCAGGATCTCTCATAGATGTACATAGATATACTTGACAGAAACTGGTGTGTAGTGCCATCAGTAATACATGTGACAGGATTGCTTTGATCTACACAATTACTTTTGCAAATTTCCTTTATAAGGCAATTTTGTTCCCTTTACAGAGCTTGTGGACTTTGTATAAGTCTGGGCACCACCATTATTAATATTAATAAACTGTTCAGAATGATAAATACTCTTACTCCCTTTTGGGTCTTTTTCTCATTTGCCTCACATCAAAGAGTTTGGATTCATTAGTACCTATCAATATCTCCAGTGGAATAGTTGAATTGGTAGGAGATTGCAAAAACCTAGTAAGTATTTTCATTGATTATATAAGTTTTTCAAAACTTTCAGCAGTTTGTGCTACTTAGTTGTTAGTGCAATGCCATTTGTTCAGTTTCTCCTTAAAGGAATTTTGTCTATATTTGGATTTCACTAAGATCTGAAATCCACTCTTTTTTTCCTTCAGATTTCCTTTTGGATTTTTTTTAACTGCTTGACTGGGTTTTTAAATGTTTGCTCGTTGGTAGAAAGATCAGTAGGATTACATTCTAGTGACCAAAATAGTGGAGCAAAAGAGCCCAATCATTTTAGAATGTGGCTTTTGGTTTAAAATTGAGCACTTAAAATTAATATTTCACTGTCAGCATACTGTATGGTTAGGCTAACAGCCAAGTTTGAACTTTTTGTGAAAATTTATCTTCATCAGTCCTGATGAAGAGTTTCAGCCCGAAACATCGACTGGTTAGAACTTCACTATTTTGCCTCTTAATTAAAGCATATTATAATAATTCTGAAATTAGTTAAAACACCTAGATAAAATATTAATATACAGATCTTGTAGGCTTAGTTGTTACAAATTTTAACTGTTGCTGTACACTTTTTCCTATTGGCTTTAATGACATGTTATATTGTGGAGTTCAGGTATAGTTTGATTTTCTATTTAATGCTGAACCATTTAATTTTAAGTGCTTTTTCAATAAATGTGGTGCATTTTGCCTCAGCATTCCTACAGCAGAGACTGAAAAATTATCACACATTCCCATTCTTGAGTCTAGTTCCAATTCCTGGGAGAAGTTTCTGTGTGGGAGATTAACCTCATGATTAACTATCTAAAACCAGTCTAACTGTCCACAGAGTAATAAAGTAGAGATTTTTGGGGAAAATTACTGCAAAACCCTTCCTCATGAAAAATCAGAGTGACACAGAGGTAAGCCACCTTTTAGTCGGAGGTGATGAAATCTGTGGGATTTATTGCCACAGATGTGTGTGGAGGCAAAGTCTTTGGGTATATTTAAAGCAGGGGTTAATTGGTTCTTGATTAGCAAGGGTGTTAAAGGCTAAGGGGAGAAGACAGGGGAACAGGAGTTAAGAGGGAAAATAGAACAGCCATGATCAAATGGTGGCGCTGACTCAGTGGTTCATATGGCCTAATTCAGCTCCTATGTCTTGTGATGAGCAGGAAAATCAGAAAAAAAATCGGGTAAATTTTTAAAAAATTTCATCAACAGTTATGCAACAAATTTGGACTTTCTTTGTTTACAACTTTCTTTCTCATTATTGTTGCTTATTTCTTAACAAGAGGGTTGAAGATTTTAACTTCTCTCCCCTGCATTTTGTTTTACAGGGATACATTAGGGAATTGTCACCTTCTACGGGTAGAAATCACTCTTAAAGGAGCAACATATCATATTGCATTTAGTAACTCTGAACAGCTGCCACCACCCTTTCGCATTGATAACTTTTCAGAGGTAAATCTCTATGGAAAATTATTACTGCACTTGCATCTGCAATATAATTATAGTTTTACACAAAAACTCCCCTATTTGCTCTCACAAGCTGGGTATGTTATGTTGATCGATGTTGATTAGGAACGTATATAAAATGAATCATTCTTCAAACAATGGAACTTTACAATAAACTAACCTTTGGAAAGAGTTTCAGCCATTCTAAAGTAGTCTTGACAAACATTGGATAGCAAACATGTACGTTAAGGGAAAAGTACCTCCGTCAAAATTATCTCATGTCCCCTTTTGGCCCTCTTGATTTCCTTCTTGAGTGCATTTCGCATGATTTATGCTCCAGGAATTCACTCAGTCTCAACTACATCTATTGGAACCATACCAGGTCCTCGATACCACTTGTAGTCCAGGCTTTGCTGCTCCTGCAAGCCTTGGCCTTCATTCTTAACAGTGAAGACTCTTAAGGTATCACTATCTTACCTTTTAAAGCCTTCCACTTTTCTGTGGTCCCTTCGTCTGCAAATAACCTACTCCGAACAATCTTTGCAAGTTGTGTCTCATATTGTCACAATTCCCCCTGTGCAAGTTTAGGTCTTGAACCTGTGGAACATATTTGTCTTTTTTCATATCTATTTTAAAACGGAATAGAACTATGATCATTCATCCCAAAGTGCTATCAATTATCACCTCAGTGACTTGCCCCTGCCTATTACCCATGAGTAGGGCAATCTTTCCTCTCTCCTAGAATCCAAAAAAAAATTCCTGAATGCACTTAACAAATTCCGCCTCACCTTAGCCCTTATCAGTATGGAAGCTCCAGTCTTCATTACAAAAATTTTAAATCCCCTAACATGACAACCATATAATTCTTAAAACTCCGCAGAATTTTCATGCAATTTTTTTCTTCTTATTCTCATTGAGTATTAGTATAATCTCAGCAATATAATCATCCCTTTTTATTTCACTGCTCCACCCAGAAAGCCTCTTTGGGTGATCCTCCAATAATTTCATCTCCTGTCCACAGTTATGCATTGCCCTTTGTCTAAAATCCTTCCTATACACAATATTCCAGATGTGGTCTAACGAGGGTTTTGCATACCAACTGAATATAGCCCTATGGATTTTTTTCTGCTTGTTCAATATTTAAAGATCTATGTACTGCATCTAGAGATCCTTATCCCTTTTCATCGCATTTAAAAAATCTATTCTTTTTAGATCTGTCACCTTCATCTACAGAAATGTTTGCCATTGTTTTGTCCATTCACTTAATCTGTTGATATTTCTGTTTTAATGCTTCCTTTTATATTGTTTGTGCATTAACTTGGATTTGTGGTTTTTTATTATTTAGAACTTTTGTAAATGTATTGAATAGTTAAATTATTATCATTGTACAGTGGAAAACTTGTCTAGCTTACAGTTCATCCAGATCAATTCTTTATAACAAGGCTTTGAGGTACTATAAGACCAAACAATAATGAGTGCAGAATAGTGTTACAGTTACAGAAAAAGTGCAGTGCAAGTGGTCAGTAAGACAAGGCCATAATGAGGTAGACTGTGATGTCAAGAGTCCATCTTATCATACCAGAAAACCATTACAATAGCCTTATAACAGCAGGGTAGAAGCTGTTCTTGAGCCTGGTGGCACAAGCTTTCAAGCTTTTGTATCTTCTACCCAAAAGTGGGGGGGGGGGGGGGGGGGGAAGGGGAAAGAAGAGAGAATGTCCTGGGTCGATGAGGTCTTTGGTTATGCAAGGCAGTGTGAAGTGTAAACAGAGACTGTTTTCTGTGATGTGCTGACCTGTTTCTTGTGATCATGAGCAGACCAATTGCCATATCAAGCTATGATGCATCCATATAGGATGCTTTCTATAGTGCATCTATAAAGTTAGGGAAGGTCAAAGGGGCATGCCAAATTTCTTTTAGCCTCCTGATGAATTAGAGGTGTTGGTGAGCTTTCTTCATTGTGGCATCATCATAGTTAGATTAGGACATGCTGTTGGTGATTATCTTGGAACTTGAAGCTTGCGGTAACATTGATATAAACAGGAGTATGCAGACTATCTCCTTTCCAGAAGTCAGTGACCAGTTCTTTTGTTTTGCAACCATTGAGGGAAGGTCCCAACATTATAGATCCTTGTCAGTTAGGTCCTTACACTTTAAGTATCAATTTGAAATTAGCTATATGTTGATTTCTGTCATATAACTATTTGTCCTCAGTATCGGTTTTAACTAAATTATAATCATTAAATCTTAACCTTCGGGATTTTGAAATATTATTGTAAAGAGCTAAAATGCTCCCTTTCAGACATGTAATACTCTGTTCGTTGTTAAAACCTCCTCCATTAAAACTAACTTAGTTAACTTCTGCCATTATATACAATTTATTAATTGTAACAAAATTTGTCTGCTTACCTGATTTTAACGTGGTTGAAAATGCTTGAGTTATTACAAGTTTGAATACTCTTCCCTTAAATAACTTTTTAAGCTTGAAATGCCGAAATAAATTAAAATGTGACTTGATTATCTTTTAGAGTAAAAAGAATGATTTTATGAAGACTTTGGGGACTCAATTAATGATTACCACTTTATATTACTGAAGTCTTCTTCATTTTCCCTAGGATTCTTGTAGATTCCTGGAATGGATTGCAGTGCTGCCATGTATCTCTATAGCTGTAATTTTCTTTGAAGTATGAATATAGCACGTGCTTTGAATTTTCCTTCTCCTTTGATAGTTTACTTACACATTTATTTATCTTTCCTGGTTTGATTATTTTGTATCCTTCATTTTTCCCTTAACCACTTTGATAGAACAAAATTTCTGACTGATAGCTTATTGTATTCGCTTCCACTTATATACAAAATATTAATACAGTCATTTCACGTAGAGCTTTCCAGCTCTATTCATTTACTGATTTAATATACTTTTGACACTCTGTTATCTGTTGATTCCACCTTTCTTCAGATGCATCCACCACAGTGGTGTATTTCTGTCTTTTTTCTGTATTGGTGCCAGTGACCCATGTATTAGAATGCATTTGGGGTACCCGTGTTAATTTGTTCAATTACTGTAGAAATTTTAACTCAATAGTCCTTTATCTTCTAATAGCATTACAAATATAATATCTATGTAAGCCATGGTGTACATTCAGGAAATGAGTATTTCCCTTGCCAATGTTCTTCCAAGCAAGTGACTTCCCACTTTATCATCAGAGAAGCCACGGACTATAGGGCTTTCAGTCCCACTTGCAAACAATGTTTTCTGCATCCCTTCATAGTATTCTAGTATACTTCCCTCTCTGGACAGCCTGTGCTTCAAGGTACCATGTTTGTCATTTTGGCTTCCCTTCTTACTCAGTGAGGAAGTAAGTACCTTGCACTTATTGGATAGGATCATCTCCTGCAGATTCTCATTCTGTTTGTTTCTTGGTTTCTCTGATGTCTGGTGAAAACTTCCTAGGTCAACCCCTTTGTCTATGTGAAGTGTGCCTTGATGTTGCACATAATATCAGTGATTCTGACATGGCAGACATTGATCACAGATGTATTTGCTTCAAATAGTCTTGCTATCCACAGTTCATCACGCTTTGCAGACCAGACACACAACCTGATCTATTATCACTTTCGGTCTGCTTTGTTTGTTTTAATTATTTGCCAGTAATGTGGCACGAGATGTGAAGAAATGGTAAGAACACAGATCAAGCAACACTCTATTTAAAATTGCTATTTTTAATAAGCATTAGATTAACATTAAATGCTAAAGCCATTTCTGCAGCTGTGTACTTATTTGTTTTGAAATTATCATATGTGGTTACAAATATTGTCAAAGAACAACAAAACAGGCCAGAATGTCCAGCTGTAGTAGTTTTAACTGGGTAATCCAATGCATATTAGCCCACATGCTCACTAGTTACAATTAGGTTCTTTAAATCTGAAGATCAAACCATTCTTAATTAACAGTGCTTAACCTCTTGGGCTTAATTTTCTGATTCAGAGCAATATTGAAAATGTTTCAGTATGACACTTCCTTCAGGCTGACAAATGCAAGCAGCAGCAGCAAGCAAACTGTTACACATAGTAAAATCTTCATCTGTCTTTGCTTCAAGTTCCTGATCTCCCTCCTTTACTACTTTATCAGGTGGCTATTATTTTCAATCAACATGGTGTGGCAGAGCCAAGACTAAAGACAGAAGTAAAACCATCAGCATCACTGGATTATGCCTGGGATGAGCCTATTCTTCAGCCGTTAATTACGCTATCAGTAAAAGGGGCAGGTTCATCTGAAATTACCTGTGATATGAATGACTTCAAAGAGTCTAAACAGCTTTATTATGAAAATTTCATCTACATTGCTGCCGCCCATACCTTCTCTGGGTAGGTTTGTTGTTGCCTGGATTTGTTTCCAGTCTGGTTCTTAAGGTTCTTTGTTTGATTTGATCAATTATCTATCCCTTGAGGGTGATTTCAGAGGATCATGGTGGGGCCTTTTAATGGTTTAAATTGAAATGGGGAGCTACAGTATCTGAAAATCACTGCATTACATATTAGTATCCTCCAGCTCTTAGATGTTATTTTCACTGTAATTCTTTCTGTATTTAGTCAAGGTGAATAGTGAGAAGTAAGTAGATGAAGGGTCTCAGTCAGAAACATTGACTATTCCTCTCCATAAATGCTGCCTTGCCTGCTGAGTTCAACCAGAACTTGCTTTGACTGTGAAGGAATCTACTTCACTTTATTTTTGAAAATATTATAAATTATCATTGATTTCCAGCTTTTCCCCATGACAAAATCAGTTCATCTTGTAGAACAATGTGTTTATGATTTGGTATACTAGTTCACAGATTTACATATTTGCACAAGTGTTTACATACTAGTATGTAAATCAAAATATGAAAAGTCAGCAGGAGCTTCAAAAATATTGAATGGAAGAGATTGGAACTAAGGTTCTTACCAACTCTTTAAAGAAATAAATTGAATTGATAATTAAATAAAAAGATCAAGCATGTTATAATGCTATTGCTGCATGGATCGATACTCTAGATGAAGCAAAGGAGCTTTCACTATACACAGAATTTAGGACACAGTGAAAAAGCCTTTCATAAGTAATGTGTTTTACAGCAAAAATAAATATCAAAATTAGAAGCAGTTAAATTGTTTTAATTATAGTGTGCACTAATGTGATAGACATGACACAGTGGTGTTTGTTTTGGAATTCAAGTTCTAATGAGAGTTCAGCATTCAGTCAAGGTTGACATTTGGCAATGCCAAGGATACCACCTGCTGGTAGTGCAGGTTTTCAGATAAGGTGGCAATCTTCTGTCTGCTCTTCTGTTCTATAAAGTGGAAATAACATGTTTTTTTTCCCCACTATTTATTTTTCTACTAAAACTACCAAAGTAAATTTCATGTGATCCTCTGGGGCCTTACTGTGGATCATGTTAGCTGGTATGTTTCATGTTAACAGTATATTAATCGGTTGCTGGAAGTTACTTGGAGATGTGCTGAGGTTGTGTAAGGTTATGTATAGATGCATCACAATCTAGCTTTGTAAAATGTCCTTTGTTTTAAATCAGGCATGGAGAATATTCTGGAAGACCTGCTGCTCAAGGTTCAGAGAAGAAAAACATTAGATTTGCAGAATTAGTTCTGGATGTTGCACCCAAAACTGGAAGAGTGATCCTAAAGAAAAAGGTAAAGGAAAATAAAAATAATCTATGAAGAAATCATATCTTTAACTGTTCTTTCTTTGGAACATGGGATATTTTCACTAGACATTGAACAAAAGCCTTGGATACATCCACTAGAAAAGTTGCAGTTATTTTTTATTTTGTGCTGACTATATTTGGGCACTTTTTGCTTTTGTCTCTTAATAATATTTCAATTCTTTAAGGGAATAGTGCTACCTCTTCAACAATTTATCACTGAAACCAGTAGAAAGCAGGTGTTATCAGACTATTTGACCCAGAGAAAATATTGCATATGAGGCCAATTAAGTTCCAAATTCTTAAGGAGTTCTACCTCCTCCAAGCCTAGGACACTGATATTAATTATAGCACTACTGTAACACAAATGAAGTCATTCAACACATCTCAAGGGCATGTACCATCAAGGACATCTCAAGTACCATCAGGTAAGATGGTACAACTCTTTGCATGCAGCTCCAATGGGAATCATCAAATATTCCCGTTTAGGCATAATGCAGTTGAAATTCATGGCCACAGCCATGGATACTTCAGTAAGCAGCATCGTTTTGAAATGTTTAAAAAATTCTTTGGATATTCAAAAGTTTCCAAACCTTTGCCAGCATACTCGGGTCAAATGTGTAGTTCCTCTTTAAGAAAATGGAAGCAAGGATGCCACACAAGTCTACGAGGATGATTAAAATGGACTTCCACTCCCAAACATCATGCTGGCAAATGTGCAGTCTCTGGAAAATAAAACTGAAGAGCTCAGAGTAAGATTGCTCTATCAGGGACATATCAGAGTACTGTGTACTCGGCTTTCTGGAAGCATGGCTCATGCCTGCAATTTGAGTTGCAATGCTGCAGACCAATGGCTTCATCATTCTCCACAAAGACAGGACAGCTCAGTCTTTTAAAGGCAAAGGAGGTGAAGTGTGCTTTTATGATTTAACTCATCATGATGCACAAATGTGGCAGTTTTGTCTCAGTAATGCTCACCTGACCTGGACCATCTCTTGATCAAATGTCATTCATTTTATCTGCTTAGGGAGTTTCCTGCCATCATCATAGTAGTAGTGTACATTCCACCTTAGGTTAACGTCAGGCAGGCACTGGAAATGCTGAGCAACATAATCAGCAGGCATTGCAGGAGATTTCAACCAGGCCAGCTTGAAGCAGTCTCTGAACAACAATCACCAACATATCGCTTGTTAAACCAGAGGACCCAGCACACTTGACCACTTGCACGACACCTCACACCCACAGTTAGGAAAGTCGAAACCCCTGGCTGTACTTCTACTCTCAGCTTATAGGCAGAGGCTAAAAACGGCAGCTTCAGTAATGATATCCAAGAAGGTATGATCAAGGGATGCAGAGGAGCACTCACAGGACCACTTTGAGTCAGTGGACTGTACAATATTTAGGAATTCATTCAAGACTCATGTGGGTGTGTATGTGCCTTCAAGAACATATTGGATATACTCAAACCAAAAGCTGTGGATGAACTTGGAGATTTGTAGACTGCTGAGGGCTAGAGCTGTAGAATTCAAGACCAGTGATCCAGAATTATACAAGAAGTCCAGGTGAAACCTACAGAAGGCTATTGTAAGAGGAGAAAAACAGTTGTGATTGAAGTTAGAGACCTAATCAGGTACACCTCAGCTTTGGTAGGGTTTACAGGCCATTACCTCATACAAAGTGAAACTTAGCATCACAGCCATTCATGATGTTTCACTCTCAGATGAACTAAACATTTTTTGTGCACACTTTGAAATGGAGAATAAAAGTACACCTGCATGAATCCCTGTGATCTCTGTCTTGGAGACTGATAATAGAACATCTTTCAAGAGGGTGAATCCTTGCAAGGCATTAGGCTGTTATGTTGTACCTTGTAGGGCTCTGAAAACCTGTGCTAACCAACTGGCAGAAGCGTTCAAGGACAACGTCAATCTTTCACTGCTGCAATCGGAGGATTCCACCAGCTTCAAAAGGGCAACAATCATTCTAATGTCCAAGAAGAACAGAGTGAGCTACCTCAACAACTATCACCCAGTGGCACTCGCATCTGCTGTGATGAAGTGCTTTGAGAGGTTGGTCATGGCTAGAATCAACTCTTGCCTAAACATGGACCCAGACCTGTGGTTATTTGCCTATTGTCACAATAGGTCTACAGCAGATGCAGTCTTACTGGCTGTCCACTTGGTCGTGACCAAAGTAATACCTACACCAGGCTGCTGTTTATTAACCATAGTTCAGCGTTCAGTCCAATCACACGCTCAGTTCTAATCAACAAGCTCCAAATCTTGAGCCTTTGTAAGTCCTTCTGCAGCTGGATCCTTGACTTCCTCAATGGGAGACCACAGTCTGCAGGTTGGAAATAACATCATCTCCTCATTGGCAGTCAACACTAACAAACCACAAGACTATGTGCTTAGCTCAGTGCTCTACTCTCTCTACACCCACTGTTGTGTGGCTAAGGAACAGCTCATATGCTATTTATGAATTTGCTGACCACGCAACTATTATTGGCAGAACTTTGGATGTTGATGGGGAGGGGGGCAATGAACACTAGCAAGATAGATTAGCTGGTTGGTGTTGTAACAGCAACCTTGCAGTCAATGTCACTGAGACCAAGGAGTTGATTGGACTCAGGAAAGGGCAGTCAAGGGAACACACACCAGTTCACATCTAGGGATCAGAAGTGGAAAGGGTGAGCAGTTTCATGTTACTGGGTGCCAGCATCTCTTGAGAATCTATCCTAGGCCTAGCATATTTATGCAAATACAAAGAAGGCATGACAGTGGCTATATTTCATTAGGAGTTTGAGGAGAATTGGTATGTCACAAGAGACGCAAATTTCTTCATATGTTCTGTGGAGAGCATTCAAACTTGTTGCTTCTAGTATGGAGGAGCCACTTCACAGGAAACTAGAGAAAGTTGTAAACTTAGAAGCTCCATCATGGGCACTAGCCTTCCCAGCATCCAGGACACTTTCAAAAGTCAATGTCTCAAGAAGGCAGCATTCTTCGTTAAGGAGCCCCATCTCCCAGGACATGCTATCTTCTCTTTGTTACCATCAAGGAAGAGTAACAGGAGCTGGAAGACAGACATTCAACGTTTCAGGAGCAGCTTCTTCCCCTGTGTCATCAGATTTCTGAATGGGCAGTGAGCCCATGAACACTACAGCATATATTTACTGTAGTTTACATTTTTGTTATATATTGCTGTGTGCTGCTGCTGCTAAAGAGCAAATTTCATGACATATTTCACCTGAGCTGTAAGATTGAGTTACACAGGAAAAAATAAATTTGTAGAATAAGATTTGTAAAATATGAAGAGTCTTGGAAGAAATGTTTTAATTTAGTAACTGTGCTGTATGGCTCTGGCAATTATAGGAATTTTAATTCTGTATATTTGCTGGAGCAAAGAGGAATAAAGGTCTTTCCATGTTTCAGTCACAGACAAAACTTCATCAGCTCTGGAGTTGATGAATAATAGGCTGAGTGTAGAATAGCCAACATTGCTAATACCTGTATTCATCAAAGGTCAATATGTTGACAGTAGGTAGGGGAGATGTTTTGTAAATAGGAACATTTTAAAAGAACTAAGCTTTGTAACTTTAATTTTCTATGTGTGCTCATAGAAGTTGTACAAAAGTGATTCCGGCATGCATTATTCCTATCTGCTTCAAACTTAAATGAACACAGTTGATTTGACGTGTGTACATTTCTTTAAGGGCTTGTTTCTGCAAGCCCGCTATCCATTGGAAGATATGATGGTTGGTTAAAAGCACAAGTGGATGTCATTTGTAATGCCTTCATGGACGTATAATGATTTGGCACACAATGTAAATGTTTGCATATGAAGAATGGCAAGTTAGTCAAGTTACTGGAGATGGTTAGTCTCCTCAACCTGTAGCTGGTAAATCATAGATAAGTTTTGGGCATAAATGGAGGGCAATCAGGAAAAAAATATTGCGGTTGAACTGACTCTATTCAGTGTCAGAAAAAAAAATCGTTGTACTTTGATTCGCATGTATCTTGCTTGCTTTGCCTGTAAAACATAGTAAAATTCTACTCAAATCTTTGTAAATGTAGGAACCAGGTAAACGATCACAGCTTTGGCGCATGACTGAAAGTGGGATGCTATGCCACGAGGGTTCTTCTCCACCTCATAATCCCAACAAACCCTCTTCTAATAAACAACCAAATTCTGGATTGGTCCTTGATATTGCAGGCTTGAGTGCTGTCACCGACTGCAGGTAAAGTATGGCAAAGCTGAAGAGATGTAAAAGACAAAAGTTAATTTTCAGACCATCATTATCTCAATAATAGTGTTATTGATTACTGTTTATGTCTTGTGCTACATCTCGTAATTGTCAATGGCCAGTTTGTCTTCAATTAATCAAGTACAGCATGAGGATGATTAAATATACGAGTATTTTCTTGATTGCCTCTCTGAATTAAATATTGAATAGTAATTCCTTAGAATGTTCAGTGGTGGAGTAGTGCCTACAATAATAAGACTTTAAAGTCCATTAAATTACTTTTTCTAGATGGTTCAGTCTTAATTGTCTGGTTTTTGAATAATTGGCTGCCACAGTTCAATACTTAGTTGTTCCATTCTAATGAATGAATAAAGTATATCTCATCGCTGTTATAAATTATGTTAGTTTTATCTTTCCTCTTATAAAGTCAATGCATTTTGCACAGCAGTTGCTCATCCAAATAACCATTCTTCAGACTACTGACTACAGACTGACTGTTTTTCCAGTTGGTAGAAGACATTACATCTCGATCTGAAACAGTTAACTTCCAAAATTCTTACATACATGGTCTAGGAGATGGTGATTGATAGGATTAAACGGAGGAAGTTTTCCCCCCATTAGTTCAGGGATGTTGAGAGGTTAAATGTTACGGTCCTGATGTCACCCTGGATTTGCATCAACCCAGCACTGAGCATAAGATTTCCTGTTCTGTTTTTATAATTACATCAAGCAGCATAGTTATTCAATCAGTTATCAAGAAAGCTACATTTTATACCTAGTTGAAGGTACATCATCTGTGTATGTTTCATTACTTCTTTCTGTTTGCAGGTTTGAACCACTGATGGTGAGAAAGCCAGAGCGGCGTCGCAGCACCACCCAGAGCTGGTATTTCCAAGATGGCCGTCTGAGCTGCGGCCAACCAAGAATGGTAGTGCAGGTGAGAGCGATAGCAGTGCCAAGATAAATTCTCGAGTCTGCTTTCACCAGTTGCTTAGTCAATAAGAAAGTGACTGTTCCGGTCCTTGTAGTTGCAGAATTTAATGTTAGAAGCTGAGAATGATGGTGGTGGGAGATGACACAGAGGATGATTTGAGGACCCTTCTTTTTGTCAATGGATTTAGTTTGGTATGGAAACACCACAGTAGAATCCTGATTTAGGAAATTCAACTTGGGTATGTTGCTTTTAATTTATTAATTTGGGTAACTCCCAAACATTACTAATGGCAGAGCAGTAAGCACAAGTACATCAGCTTTGTATTTGCAGAAATTTTATAAACCTATACGTGGAGAATAGAGAATTATGCTTAGAACTGTATAGCACAGTGAGGGCCCTCCAGCCCATGATGTGCTGACTCATATAAATCTATTCCATGATCAATTTAACCCTTCCCTGCTACATAGCCCATAGTCTTCCATTTTTCTTACATTCATGTGCCTATCTGAAAGTCTCTTAAATGCCCCTATTGTATCAGTCTCAACCACCACTCCGGGCAGTGAGTTCAGACTCCCACCATCTCTGTGTAAAAAAAAAAAATAGCAAACCTACCTTGGACATCTCACTTAAACTTTCTTCCATTTATCTTAAACAGATGTGCTCTAGTATTGACCATTGCCAGCCTGAGAAAAAGGTGCTGGCTGTCCACTCTGTTCATGCCTCTCACAACCTTACACATCTCTATTAAGTCACATCTCATCCTCCTTGCTTCAAAGAGTAAAGCAGTTGTTCCTCAACCATTCCTCATAAGATGGCCTCTTACCCAGTCAGCATCCTGATAAATCTCTTCTATACCCTTTTTAAAGCTTCCTCCTCCATCCTCTAATGAGGCAACAGGAACTGAGTCCAATATTCTAAGTGTGGGGTGACCATAGTTTTCTACAGCTGCAACATCATCTTGTGGCTCTTGAACACAATCCCGCAACCGGGACAGCATGCCATAAACTGTCTTAATCAAAAGTAACAGAAATTTATGTTTGTATTTAAGCTGTGACATTATGTTACTTCAACTAAAATATCAAATCCCCACTTTCAAATCACCACTTTCTAACTTCAAAGGAATAAATCCTAATTTGTACCAACTGGTCTTATAAATCAGTACTGGAAGTTAAGGGGTAATTTATGCTGCATTTGCTACTAAAACAATATGTTCTTTCTAAGAGATGGTACCCAAAAGTGCCCTACTTCTTCAGGCCATCATCTAATTAGGGCTTTGTATAGCTGGAGCATAACATCTACCCCCATGTACTCTGTATGCATTCAGCTTTTATGTTTACTTCCTGTGCCTGTCTGCAAGATTTTAATGACTGATATACACTGGCTCCTAAACGCCTTTGTACTTCCAGTGTTTATAATATTTCATTGTTTAAAATGTTCTTAATTTGTCAGTATCAAATTTCATTTCACACTAATCATTTAAATATCAATAGAACAGTACAGTGCAGAAAGAGGCCCATCTGCCCACAATGTTGTGCTAAACCAATTGAATTAGTGATCAAATGGCTAACTAATCTTTTGCCTACATGATGTCCATATCCTTCTATTTCCCTCATATTCATATGTCTATCTAAACATCTCATAGAAGTCTCAAATGCTTCTGCCTAGGCAGCACATTCCAGGCACCCACAAATTGCCCCTCTCATCTCCTTTGAAATTTCCCCACCTCACTTTAAGTATCTGCCCTCTGGTATTAGACTTTGCAACCCTTGGAAAAAGATACTCTCTGTCTACTCTATCTATGCCTCTCATCTTGTAAACCTCCATCAGGTCTCCCATCAGCCTCCGCTGCTCCAGAGAAACCCAGCCAGGTTTGTCCACCCTCTCATTACAGCACTGTAATCCAGGCAACATCCTGATAAACCTCCCGTGCACCTTCTCCAAAGCTTCAACGTCCTTTCTGTAATGGGATGACTAAAACTGTCCACAATACGCCAGATGTGTCCTAGCTTGAGATTTATAAAGCTGCAATATAATTTCCTAACTTTTGAACGTTGCCCCAACTAACAAAGGCAAACAAGCCATATACCTTCTTAACCATCCTATCAACCTGTGTAACCACTTTCAGGGAGCAATGAATTAGGATTCCAAGATCCCTCTGCCATCAACTCTGTCCAGGATCTTCCCCTTAACAGTGTACTGCCTCCCTGTATTTGACCTACTAAGGTGCAAATTCACATCTAGCCAGGTTAAACTCTATTTGCCATTTCTCCGCCTGTATCTTCAACTGATCTGTATCCCGTGCCACTCTTCTACACTATCCAAAACGACACCAATCTTCATATTACCTATAAGATTACTAACCCACCCATCCACATTTTCATATAGAGCAGAGGTCCCAGTACAGATCCCTGCAGAACACCACTAATCATAGACCTCCAGCTAGAACAAGTCCCTTTGACCACTACCTTCTGTCTTTGACTATACATCCATATTTCCATATTTATTTCACCGACACCAAAACTAGATGAAATATAGATTTAATATGACCTATATTTTGCCCCAGCTATGGGTAATTAGCCCCACTCTCTTGTGGGCAGCTTTGAGAGAGAGACATAGGCGACGGCAATAAACCCAGACAAAAAAGATCCAGAGTGGAGCCCCTAAGGCGATTAAACGTCCTTCTTGGCAGCTCCTTCATCCAAGGTGGTGCCAAACATATTCCTTTGCCTACCTTTGGACTTCACTGGTGAGGCTGAGAAGGGGGATCTTGAAGACTGAACACCCCAGGATCTCCATACTGTTTGCCTAGGCATGTGCCCTGGAGAGATCACTCCATTGTCCTTCAAGACAGACAGATGCCATCATGATCAATTTATTTTACAAATCCATGCTGTTTTTATAAATATCTGAAAATGTTCTCAAAGCGGAAATAAACTCGAAAGCTAGTTGCTTATCAGCTATCCAATACCAAGTAGCTTGTTTCAACTTGAAAACTCGCGTTTTTTTTGTTTCTCGTAGAATAGTGTAGTACATGCCCTTCAGCCCACAAATTTGTACTGACCTTTAACCTGCTCTAAGATCAATCTAACCTTTCCTCCCCACTTAGCCCTTCATTTTTGTTTCATTCATATGCCTATATATGTGTTGACCGTTCGTCAACACAACTAGGTTAGGAGATTCACTAGGCAACTCATAATTATTCGAAACTCACATGTTAGTATCTCTGCACAAACAACAACATAACTAAGTTGAGCCTGGGCCAGCAGTTTAGAACATGTATACTACTGTTCCCTCTGTACCAATAATCACTCAGGCAACTTGTGCAATTTATAATGCTGAAATAGGGATATCTTTTGGCCAGATGATCGATCCTTTCTTCTCTCAGCCCCTGGAGTAGGGTTTCCTCCTTGCGATGGTGGAGAGTTATCGCAGATAGCATGCTCAAAGTGTCCACTTTTATATTCATTCCTTACCATTTCAAATATTGCATTCCAGTGTCATTATAGTGTAGGTTATGGATCTGACCTCTGCTCCAGGCCAGCATCTATTTATTGGCTCTGCTCCAGGCCAGCATCTATTTATTGTCTTTTTCCCAGCAAGTGGCAATCGATAATTTATGGCTGTTGGTTTTCAATCAGCAATGAGCTTGATTCATGCAAAACAGATGCTGTCTCTAACGGTCAAAAACCTGCATATTATATCCAACCAAAGAACATCTCACAAATAACTTCTTATTCAGAAATTATCTCTAGCACGTTACCTGACGCATCATTGTCTTTAAAACACTGATCAAGCCAAGCAACTAACAGGCACAATGGAGGGCGTAAAACAGTTCCGCCAAATGGCAGCCTCAATCTCCAAGCACTTGGTAGAAACACAGACAATTGATCTGTCTGTTTCCATTGTCCTTGACCCATTCAACCTGTCTCTTAATGTGAACAAAACAAAAGAGACGGTTCAGGAGGGCACAGAGCGACCACTCCTTGCTGAACATTGACGGCTCCTCGGTAGAGATCGTAAAGGGCACCAAATTTCTTGGTGTCCACCTGACGGAGAATCTCACCTGGTCCCTCAACACCAGCTCCATAGCAAAGAAAGCCCAGCAGCGTCTCTACTTTCTGCGAAGGCTGAAGAAAGTCCATCTCCCACCCCCCATCTTCATCACATTCTACAGGGGTTGTATTGAGAGCATCCTGAGCAGCTGCATCACTGCCTGGTTTGGAAATTGCACCATCTCAGATCGCAAGACCCTGCAGCAGATAGTGAGGTCAGCTGAGAAGATCATCGGGGTCTCTCTTCCCGCCATCACAGACATTTACACTACACGCTGCATACACAAAGGAAACAGCATTATGAAAGACCCCATACACCCCTCATATAATCTCTTCCCCCTCCTGCCATCTGGGAAAAGACTCCAAAGCATTCGGGCTCTCACGAACAGACTATGTAGCAGTTTCTTCCCCCAAGCTATCAGATTCCTCAATACCCAGTGCCTGGACTAACACCTTGCCCTATTGTCCTGTTTATTATTTATTATAATGCCTGCACTGTTTTTGTGCACTTTATGCAGTCCTGTGTAGGTCTGTAGTCTAGTGTAGCTTTCTCTGCTTTTTTTTAACGTAGTTCAGTCTAGTTTTTGTACTGTGTCATGTAACACCATGGTCCTGTAAAGCGTTGTCTCATTTTTACTATGTACTGTACCAGCAGTTATGGTCAAAATGACAATAAAAGTGACTTGAAGTTTGCTTACATATTTCAAATCCACCATGGCCATCATAAGAGTCTCTTAAACATCCCTAATATATCTGCCTTTACCACCATACCTAGGAATACATTCCATCTACTTGCCACTTTGTTTGTGTAAAAAAAAATCTACCTCTGACATCCATCCTATAGTTTCTACCAATCACTTTAAAAGTATGTCCTCTCATGTTAGCCATTGCTACCCTGGAAAAATGGCACTGGCTGTCCACTCTATCAATGTCTCTTATCAAAGTCCCAACTCATCCTTCTTTTCAAAGAGAAAAGCCATAATTCACTCAGTCTTTCCTCATAAGATATGTTCTCTAATCCAGGCTGCATCCTGGTATGGTAAATCTCTGCATCCTTTCTAAAGCTTCCACATCCTTCTTATAATGAGGCGATCAGAACTGAATACAATACTTGGCAAGTGTAGTCTAATGAGAGTTTTTACTGCAACATTATCTCGCAGTTCTTGAACTCAATTCCCTAAATAAGGAAGGCTAACAAATCATTTTTATTTTTCTTTCTTAAGGGGTTTTGCTCCAGTACCTTGTGTTTGCAAATGTTCTTCACAAGCATTAGTAAATTTTAGAATTCACCTTTGATCCTAATTCTGTTCTTATTTGCTACTCTTATGTTTCATCAAAAATTCGCAAGTAACACATTTTCCTCTTCCTAAGTAACACGAAGACCAACTGCAGCACCTCAACTGGCTGAGATAAATTCAGAATTAAACTTGCTGGTCTGTGGTTTGAAACTGGTCACAGGTATTTTGAAGGAAGAAAATTTGTACTGAGAGGACTTTGGGCAGCAAGCCACTGCTGGTGGATACAGAAAAACTTACCATTAAGATAGCGTGAGGGCTAGTGATTTACTGCTCACTGCATGTTGTGTTTGATGTACTATTTGGTTTTCTAGGTAAATTTGATGTACTTTTGTGCAGAGTAAACCTGGGATAGGCAATTTGCTGAAGATTTTGTTTTTATTCAGATCACTTCAGAAGGTGCTAGTTTTGAAAACCTTGCATTGTAGTTGCAGCACTTGAACAGTCAGTCAGGTTTACAGCATTGTCTAATTTCAACACAAGAAGGCATCCTGAGGAGCTCCACAGAAGCAGAAACAGATGAAACAGAAACAACACTGTAATAAAGACAGGTTTTTCACGATGGTCATTGAAAGTCTGGTGCTACGTGTAGTATACAGGTTTTAAAGGGGCTGTAAAGGAGAGAAAGGAATGGAAGTTTATTGAGGAGCTGGCAAATAGAGTTAACACCTACGTGCCTAAGTGCACAGCCATCTGAAAGAATGCTGAGGCTAGAATGAATCAGATTTCCTCTTATCATTAAATCAATGTGAGGGGCAAGGCTGTCAGTGTCTTATCAAGTAAATGAGCGTCATAATTTTCGGTAACGAGTGAACTTTGATCTAGATTAGCCTACATAGTGGTGATAGCCAAGCAGAACTTAATGTTGGTTTCCATGCTTTAAGCAGAAAATATATGCATTTGAAATGATCTAACAATTCAACTGAACAAAGCATGTGTGGCTCATTTGCAATTGTATTCAAGTCATGTGTGCCCAGAACATTTAGCACAGTGGTTCCCAACCTTTTCTATGCCCCACACCCCTAGGAAATGTTTGACTAGTGTTCGCACCCCCTACAAAAGTAATATCACATTTGAAGATGAAGAAGTCTAATTTCTAATTTTTGAACCACATACAATGCTTAAACAAATTGAACTTAAAAAAATAAGCTTCTAACTCAGTGCATAAAATGCAAATATAAATTGAGCAATTAGATTCTAATTTATTCAGAAAAAAATTGTAAACAGTAAATTGATGAGACTCCTCAACGCTGACTCGGGCAGCAGGAGACTGGAGTGTGCTTGGGACACAGGTTACTACCACTTCTCAAGGCACACTGGCAGCTGGCTGAGTGATGACTCGTGACTTGTCATTCAAGCACACAAGCCGCTCTTTGTCGCACCCCCTGAAATTCTATCTCGCACCCCCTGGGAGAGCGGGCACCCCAGGTTGGGAACCCCTGATTTAGCAATTTCAGGTTAGGACTGCTTCAACTGAAACTTTTTGTGAAAGTCTGATATATAAAGAATATTAAATCTACATGATTGTTCATCCAGGTAACCAGAGGCGTTTCAGGCTTGTACGATGGAGCTGAAGTAGTACTTGGTCCAGAACCAACCTTTGGCCTCGAACCAGTTCCAGTCGAGCAACAGTTCATAAACCAGAAAATGAGACCTGGTTCAGGAATTCTTTCTTTACGAGTTATTCCTGATGGTCCTACACGAGTGTTGCAGGTATGCTGATAAAAAGCAGTTTAATCAAAATGTATTTTCATCCTATTTCCTTGTAGGATACAATTATTGTGGTTGATGGTCTTTTCCCCTGGAGATTGTGATTCCACCCATCAAGCAAAACATGACTTCCCAGCTTTGTTAATCATTTTGTCTCTTAGCAGAATCCTTTTTGTATCCTTCAACTTCGTTATGGGCCAGCAAGAGGTCTATCTGGCAAAGACCTCTTGTTTCAATCTGTTTTACTTGCACAAGGGTATGATTTTTCTTTAACCCTCTTAATTAGTCTGTACCCATCACTGCCAACAAGTCTTCCAATGGTTCCAATGGCAAATTTATGAATATACATTCCTGGTATACCTGCACCCATTATCTAGGTATCTTATAAATCAAGCACCTATCTGCTCAGTTTGTTACCACCCATCTCATCCCATGAGAAACCATTTAATTGATTTCATTCCAATTTTTCCCTAATGTTTTCCTTTGACAGAGGGAAAATATATGCAGTTTTTAACTGCTGCTTGTAGTATCTTCCTGCTTTTTTAGTGATTCTGTCAATTGAATTTCTTGCACTCCTCTAATTTCCATCTGTCTTTCCTACTCTAGTCCACTTGTTCATTTTCTTCCTCAGCTTTATTTTTCATTTTTCCATGCATCTTTGCATAGCCCACCCTCTGTCTCTTTTCTCCTTTTCCACCTGTTCTGCGGAATGTTCATTTAATTTCTTTTTCTTGATTCACTAAGTTGATCTAGCGTTCCATTAAATAGGTTGTTCAATTAATTACTTTGTTCCTCTAGTTTGTGATATTAGTTGTTCCTTTTTACCTTTCTTTTCTCATTCTCTGTCCTATTGAAATTTGTTCCTGCCTGATCCTCTTGTCATCTTTCCTGATCTTAGGACAATCAGAATGCTTCAGTGTTACACAGCATACTAACAGCACAACTCATCCATACCAACTAAGTTGTCTATCTAAGTTTATCCCATTTCCTCCAGAAACTTTCTGAATTATTTATCTGTCCAAATTTCTTTTAAGCAGTCTCATTGACTTGTGCCTAGATTCTACCAAAGTTTCAAAGTACACTTATTATCAATGAATGCATAAATCTTGAGATTTGTTTGTTTACAGGCAGCCACAAAGCAAGAAAACTGAAAGGACCCCATTTAAAAAAAATTAAAAAAAGACCAACACCTGATGCACAGAGAAAGGGCAAGAAGACACAAACAAGGCACAATTTACTGCATCTGATTTACTCACCAACTCTTATGTCTTGTGCTTAAAAAGTCACTATTTTTATACTTAAGCTTTTATTGACAGTACTTAATAACATCCAGGTGACATATTTTTCAATGTTGCTTAAGAGGCATTAGAACTCCCATGTACACCTGAGAAAGCAGACAGCTGTGATTTGACAAGAGATACTTTCAGCAATATAGCATTCCTCAGACTGGTTTCTGTACTCAAGTCTCTGACATGGTATTTAACTCCTTGCTTTGCCTGTCTTTCAGCTTTGAATGTGAATCGAGGATATATACTCAAAAATTAATTTGTTCTTTTACCCCTTAATGCTATTTCTGCATTTTCCATGTAAGATTGATTTGTAGATTTCACAGAAGAAAGGCAAATTTGTTTGCATGTTATGTTTTAAATTAATTAAAATCACACAGATTCCATTGTTCTTGTACTTTCTGAATCAATCAGTGCTTTCTAAATTTAGTTGGTCCTGTGACCAATATGTCTTGTTACAGATTACCGATCAACAGCATCGCAGAACAAATCGTTCCCTCACAGGAACTGAGGAATGTCCAATAGCTGAAATGAGTGAAATTAGGAAGTTAAGGAATTTGGAAGCTGAACAAGAGTTAGAGGTAATTCTCTGTTTTATTTCAGTCTTTATTTATAATCTGTCTGTGTTTGATTTTTGAACAAGAAGTTTTCAAAATTCTTTTACAGATTTCACGGGAAGAGTGAAAATACCCCAATCTAAAATAAAATTTGCAACTTTATTTACCAGTTGTTAATCATATGCATCTTTCCTTACTTATTATCATTATTGCTTGAAGGCAAAAATATTAAAATCCAATCCTTATTTGTCCCTGTATGCCTCTCTAAATATGTGAGTTGTAAGAGAAAAACAGTTGGAAATAGATTTTTAAATCTGCACATTAATTCTTTGGTGTTCAACAGCCAGAGCTGAACAGCATTTTTTTAAATACTGTATGATAAGAATATAAAAGGGTAAATGTTTTCTCTTCCTTTTCCTTACTTAGTGATTTGAATGTTTTTCTTAAAACAAGGCCATAAGACATAGGAGCAAAATTAGTCCATTTGGTCTGCTGCATCATTCCATCATGGCTCATTTATTATCCCTCTCAACCCCACTCTCCTCTCTTTTTCCCGTAATCTTTGATAACTTTACTAATAAAGAACATGTCAGCCTCCACTTTAAATATACCCAGTGACTTGGCCTCCACAGACGTCTGTGGCAATGAATTCCACAGATTCACCACCCTCTGGCTAAAGAAATTCCTTCTGATATCCATTCTAAAGGGATGTCCTTGTATTCTGAGGCCATGCCCTCTAGTCCCAGACTGACCCACTCTCGGAAATATCCACATCCACTCTATCTAGGCCTTTCAATATTTTAGAGGTTTGAATAAGATAAGTACCTGTTTGGTAGTTTGCTAACTGCTTTGCCAAAGGGTGTAAATGATTTTAAGGGAAGTGGATTAATATTTGAAGTAAAAGCAGAGAATTGAGAGCTAGACAGTAGTGGTAGTATTAGCTAATAAATCATCAAACTGAAACATTAAAACTGTCCATTTGAGTCTTTTCACCATTTTCTTATTTCAGCTCTGCAGTATTTGGCTGCTATGTTAAAATTTGTTTAGCATATACACAGATGCATCAAGCCAAATAATCTCCTCTCTTTTAAACATTGTTCTCTGTGTGTGGTGCCAAGTTTACTTAACACTGTAGTTTGGATGTGATTCATTGTTCTTGGAGAGAATTCTTAGAGTATTCGTTTGAAATAAAACAAAATCCAGGTTGAATTCAGTTAAGCACAAACTTTGCAGAGTAAGTACAATATAAAGGAAACCTATCAATTACTGCTATGCTAAGTTCAAGTTTATCTCAGTAACTGTCTTTCGTTTCCTCCTGCTGGTTTGTAAATGGAACATTGAAAGTAGAAAATTGGTGAAGGAGTGGACCATTTGACTCTGCAAGTTTATACAGCCATTTAATATGATCATGCCTGATTATCTGAATTCAGTAGCCTGTCCCAGCTTTCTCCACATATTCCTTGATCCCTCTAGCCCTAAATCAACACCTGACACTTCCTTAAATATATATAATGATTTGATGTCAACTGTTTTCAGCAGTAGATAATTGCGGTGCTCACCACTGGGAGAAGAAATGTCTCCGTATCTCAGTCTTACTAGCTTGCTCCTTTATCCCTGCTGTTTGATCCCTGGTCCTGCATCCAATCTGTCTAATCCTTTTAGAATTTTGCGGGTTTCTGCAAGATCCCAACTCGTTCTTCTAAATTCAAGTAATTATAAGCATAATTTATCTAATCTCTCTCAGTATGTCATTCCTGTCATCTGAGGCAAAGTCTGATGAAGCTTTGCCAAACCCCCTCCTTCCTCAAATAAGGAGAACAAACTGCACATGACACTCAGTGTGGTCGTACCAAGGCCCACTGAAATTTCTGCAAGAATGAAAGAATCCCCTATGATCTGTGGAATGAATGTTCCATGTGGTGTTGCATTGAACAAAACATTCAAGTTTTTGTTTCTTTTCTTTAAGTCATCCATTTCCCACTATAGTTTCTGTTCAGTGACCTAAAAAATGTATAGATCTTTGGTTAAGTCTCAGTCATGATTGTTTTTGATAATTGGTTCTTTATGCAAGGATTACACATAAATTGGCTTTTAGGTGAGTTATGTTACCAACTTCCACATCTATAGGTCTGCGTCCAAGAAGTCATACCTCTGAGGAATGAATAATTCTATTTGAATTCTCCATAGAAAATCATCTTTGATGGAATTAAATACTTTGCCCCTTTTTTAAAACAACAATTGTTTTAAATTTGCAGGTTTTAGTGACACTGGATGGTGGAGTCGGTTTATCATTGATCAACAAAGTCCCTGAGGAATTGGTATTTACTACTTTAAGAGGGATAGATGTTCATTACACAAAGGTTGCCACCAGTCAGATGCTAGAAATCAGCATCCAGGATGTACAGGTAATGAAACATATTTTAACAGTATTCTTTTATATTGAACACCTCAAGGTTCTATATTGGAAAAGAGAGGGTAACTAATTATGTATTCTTAATTGGTCTCGGCTTGGTTTTTGTAAGTACGGTGTTTGGAATCATTTACTTTTGTAGTGAAAGGGGACTCATTTGAAAATATATTTGTCCATACAAGAAATTATGCTGTTCTTTTTTTACTTTATTATTAACTATTAAAAGCTACTAAGATATTTTGTTTCCTCCTGTTTATTACAAGATTGATAACCAACTTTTGGGAGCAACACAACCTGTGATCCTCTCCCTAACACCCAGCACCCCTGAAAGTGAAGCAGAAACTGTTGAATCTGGTCCTGCTGTTCAGATCAACGCTATGAAGATCACAAGTAGGAGTGCACTGACTGAACTTTTCAAAGTGAGTCTTGAGTAGACCATTTTCAGTAAAATTAATAGTTACCTGTTTTGTGTTTATATCATGAAACATCTAATGTCACAGGGAATAGATAAAAATGTATAACAAAAAAAACAGTATATTAAATCAACCTGTACATACTGTACAAGCTTCCTCCCACTTCTTATACCATCTAGGAAATAAGAGACGTCTTCCAGCTCTAAATGCTTTCTTATAAAGGTATTAAATGATGTGAACTATAGGAGCTCAGATGTGATCCCCAGACTGATTTAGCGGATCTTAACTGGGACGCAGATCATGCTGTTCTGTTTGATCTTGACATCTCTGTATGCAGAAACACTTAGCAAGGATTAATCACTCGCAGCTGCCCCTGCATTAATAGACTTGAGTGTGTATATCGAGTGAGGACATGATCAGATTTGGCTAGAAGGCACGGTCTTTGCAGAATAACCTTCCAGCATATCATCTTGCGTTGAAACGATCTGGATGGCTTCCAGCTCCAGTGAAGCTTTGAGAAGTGTCTTCATATACGTATCCTTCTGTTTCTATACAGTCAGCGTGATCACCAGGTGGCGATGATAATCTGTAAAATCCGCTGAAGTATGATGTCCATCCATATGGAATCCAAAGTCAAAATCTTATGCAGTGATTTGTTATCCAGGCTTTGGTGTCTTGAAAGTGCGGAAAGAAAGGTTGCTTTATTCTGCACTCTCAGAATAAAGGCTCTACACCGAAATGGTATTGTTCCTTATTCCTTGGGAGAATTCAGGCAAGGCTGTCAGATCCAACGAATCAAAGCCAAGGTATGCTCCCATTAGTGAGCATATTAGTTATGAAGGATCACAGCCTCTTATTTTTAGATAGCTATTCAATGTGTTTCGCTATCTTTTTTTCACAGAATTTTCTAGTCTGTGATGTTGTTAATCTAAGAGCAAATAACTGTCACTTTCTAGTTTGTGTTTTTGGTATAGCATTGATACTAAGCAGATTTCAATCCCAACAAGATTACACTCAGATGTTTGACTTTCAAAACGGACTTGGAGCAATCAGCACAGTAGATTGGCTTGAATGGTATCAGATAGTATAAAGTGTGACTTAACTTTACTTAAATTAGTTGAAGTAAAGGTAATTAAGTAAAGTCCTCATGTGCAAACAGTCTTGAGTGTTTATCTATTGAGCCGTGTTCAAGATGTACACGGAGTCATCAATACTGAAAAGAAATGTTACTTTGAATGGCATCACAGCTGGGCTTAGTCCTGTGCTTGGTATACATTGGCATGTAATAATGTTGCAGTGATGTAATTGAATTAGGGGCAAGAATAACTTGGAATCAATGAAATTGGCACACACTAGCGTTTAAATATAGCGTTTCACTTTTCAGCAGGAGTCAGACTATTCCCTATAACTTTTTGGAATTTTTGGCTTAGGTTTTACAGTCTCCAGTGAAGGGATAATGCTCCCTGCTGATCTTGGGGAAAGTTCTCAGAAAAGATCTTGTGATTTCAATTTCCCAATTTCAGTTATTGTTTGCTTGTGTCAGTTCTAAGAGATACCACCAGCAACTGACATCTAGTTGGCCAAGCACTCAACAGCAGTGAATAATTCTCGCAGATCAGAAACTAAATCTTTTAAGTAAAATTAAATGTTTATGCAGACTACGAAGTTTAGAGCATTCTGTTATTGTTAAGGTCGAAGGTGAAAAACATTCTTTGATAAAAGTATTCCATAAATAGGTTACTCTAACTAAAGAAATGAAGCATAATATTTTCAGAGTATATTATAATGTGAGCAGTCTTTTTCTGATAGCCTTTATTTCTGTTCATTGCAAATGGTTCAGTCCACAGGTGACAACTGAAGGATTTCCATATTAAACTAGATATGGGTCAAAATCACAATATTGTTCTCAGTTTCAGTGTGATGAAAGCAAATACAAAGCTGTTTCATCATTGTTACAAGTGTAAAACAGAGATCAACACAATAGACATTGTGATCAATGTCTGTTTTTTTTTGTTTATTAGGATACAGCACAGTATTAGCCCTTCTGCCCAGCAATCTCCCAATTTAATCCTTGCCTAATCATGGAACAGTTTGCAATGACCAATTAACCTACCAACCATATGACTTTGGACTGCGGGAGGAAACCAGAGCACCTGGAGGAAACCCACGAGGTCATAGGGAGAATGTACAGACTCCTTTCAGTGGCAGGAATTGAACGTGTGTCACCTGCACTGTAAAGTGTTGTACAATACACTAGGCTACTGTGCCATGATGGCTACTTTGGTGTAAGTTGACCCACACCCCTCCCATGCTGTATCCCGTCAACATTTCCTTGTCAAATATGACCAGAATTTCTGTTTACAGGTTGTTCTGTAGTTACATCTCTGTATTTCATTGATCGCTCAGATTAATGGTCCACTACATTAAATGCAATATGTTTGTTCAGTTTTAGACCAGCAGAAATTCTAAATGATAAGTTCTTTAGCATAGCGTGTTGTACTATCACACTTTTTCTTGATTCTTTTTGGTTCATCACAAACTCTGATACACAGAAAAAATATATTCCTATTTAATAAAATAACCATATGGTAAGAAATGGAAATATAGAGTCAATTCTCTTATGACATTTTCGCCTCAAGTGTAGGAGTAAACAATTTCTTCACAGCATGGGCAAGAATATTGGTGGATCTGACACTAACTGGTTATATAGGACATAGAATTACCTAGACTGTTTGTTATTGTCTAGAAATGAGAAGATAATTAAAACTGGAGGTGAATTGGTCTCTCTCATCCAATAACACAAATGCGAATTTCAACTGGAGTTACACCACAATGAGCAAAGTTTGGTGCAAATAAAGTGCTTACCAGAATTCAGAAAGTGTATTTATTTTGAAATCACATTCAAAGCTTGGTAAATAAAGGAGGGAAAACCTAACATCAACATTTCTTTCAGTCATTCTCCTTTTGCTCCCAGCGTTGGCTAACAATGAAGTAACTTCTGTTTATTGTTTTTCGATTTATTGTGACAAATTGTATTTCTGTATCTCCAGCACCTCATGATTACAGTACGGAAGTTGACAGTTCAAATTGAAGAAAAGCTCCTGTTAAAATTGTTGCATTTTTTCGGCTTGGGGCAGTTGGACCAAGGTACAAGTTATAAATCAGGTTATCGATATTACTTTGATGCTCGCTGTAAATACTATTGCTGATTGAATAATAAAAGATGTTTACATTGGATTTTGTGAACTGCACAAGGCTGGCAAATGCAAAATGTTGATGTACTGGTACATTGCCAAATGATGGCATGAATTCATTAGTGGTGCATATTGAAATTGGATCCTTCATTTTAATTGGCCATCTCATGAGTGTTCTAGGCAAGATAGTAAAATTAGTACACCCTGGGATGAATTCATTTATAGGTGTTCTCCAAACTTTTACATTTAGAGAAGTATTTGAAAGCAGATTTGTTTGTTTCATATTTTTTGTTTTAAAGTGAAGCAGGCTTCAGCAAATTTGATCTTCAGTGCCCCAAGTGAAAGTATCATACTTGTAAATCAACATGTCATTCAGTTCATTTAGAAATGTATGTATTCATTGTTTAGTGATGTTTCGAAATAGAAAGCAGAGTTGTTGCACCAGGAAATTTTAATTGAAAAGTTGGAAGTACACTTGGAGAGCAGAGGAGCACAGATTTCCTGTAGAGTTCAATAGTTTACGTTGCTATTTATGAAACTGGCCCTTTGTTTACCCTTTCAGGCCTTGGGTTGTTTAAGGTTTATAATGTTAATTATTTGTATTGTTCAGTTCCACCAGATATTCTAGGATATTAGCTAAAGTGAACAATGCTTTCAGTAGCTCATTTATACCAATTAATTAGTTTAATTTACATTTTAAGTTGCATTGAAAAATATGTTGCATGAAGTGTTATCGACAGCCAGCCCCAACACTCAATGGATATTGAAATAATGCCAGGAATCATTTTTCTAAGTTTTTTTCAGAGGTATTTAGCACATTTAGTATGATGCAAAATATCACTAAGATGCTTTCATTCACATCACCTAACAGCTACAAGAGTACAGTACTGTTTCATTTATTTTTCCTGTATTGAGTCTAGGAAGACTGAAGTTAACTAACGCAAAACATTAAAACTGAGCCTGCGCTCTGTTGAATCTATTGGAAGAGTGGTTCAGTCTTCAAATGCCTTTTGCTGGAAGATTTAAATAGATATTTTTGTGTTCCCATTTGTATTTTATAGCATGATAACTTCTGATATTTTTAAGAGTTCCGTTTTCTTATTCTTCCGATTTTTGTTGTGAAGAGGTTTGTTTAATTTACACTGGAACTGTCCATTTCAGGATAGTATCCAACCCCTGTCACATCAGTCCAGGGCAGATGCTGCAGTGTGAAGGTTTGGAAAGTATCGTTTTAAGGGCTCACCTGTGGATAAATTCTAGATAAAATTTGTTCACCGCAGCAGCTTATAGTTTTTGTACAGTATGCTAGGGAAATACAGATTTGAATATGACTTGTTACTCATTCAGTTTGATGGGATGCATTTGCATGGTCCTTTATAATACGACTGCAGGATCGTATATTGGAATATATGATCCTGCAGCATATAGTTATATTCTAGAGAATATCAGAAGTGATGCAGAAGCTGGAATCTAAATGAGGGGCTTGATGGTTTATATATAAAACAAAAGTTATACCTGAATATGTTGTAGCCTAATCTAATTGATAGGTTCAAAATGTCTTGTAGCTTCATTCTGATAATTTGCTGCCTTTAAATCACTTCGGAATATGTTGTTATAGTCTGTGTTACAAAATTTTATTCAATATTAATATCATCAGTAGCAATCATTATGGACTCTCCAAGCCAGCATGCTGCACTTCATTAATATTCATCTGAAGGGATCAAAGCTTTTTGTTGTCAAATTTTTAAAAAGTATTTTGTAATTGCTTCCAAAATCCATGGACAATTTATGTGATTGAATGTGTGGCAGAGTTTTTTTTATCAATAGACTTTAGTAGGCTGTTTGGTGTGTGGGGGGTTGGGGAGAATGTTAGGAGGCATGGGTAATGGTTATTGAGTCTAGACCCAAGAAGATTAAAGAAGTAATGTTGTAGTTTGAAGTTCTGTTTTAAATTGACAGCTTCCTTGTTTATAATTAAGTTTTACTTTACTATATATACCATGCTGTCTGATCCCTGGGAGAGTCACCATCTGATCTGAAGGATTAAGATTCCTTTGTGTAACCCAGAACACCAGCAAACTGCAACTGCATAATATAGCTATGGAATTTGATAAACTCGTTAAAAAATCAAATAATCTGTTGCAAGATGAAGATGGTGAATTTGCCAGAGGAACCTTTCTGAAAACACATCTTTCTAAATGTGCATTGATATGTAACACAAAGAAAATCGAAATTCTAGAAATACTCAGCTGGTCAATCTGCAACCGCAGAGAATGAGCAATATTAACCTGTCAGGTAACTGAAACAGTCAGTAACCCTGATTCTCTTCCACAGATACTGCCTGATCTGTTGTATATTTACAATGTGATGTCTCTCCCCCTGAATTTTAAGCATCTGCAACTTTTTTGCTTTTATATTAGTATAAGGTTTATATTTTATTGAAACATCTTTTATCATTATTTAATGATTCCTTGTCATCACATTGTTACCATTAAATAGTGAAACTTAAATTGGAGTAACCGTGTCACCATGTCTCTGTGTCCTTACAAAAAGCCAGCTCAGGAAAACTAAGTAATTGCATTTGGTTTCCAAGAGCAAATACTTCTTCAGATTTGAAAGTTTAATACTTTAAAATCTTCCCATCACAGATGTAGAAAAGCCAGATGAAAATGCTCCTGAGCAGAACAGTGAGAAAAGTGGAACAGCAAAGCGCTATTACTTTGAAAACCTCAAACTCAGCATGCCACAGATCAAGATGAGTGTATTTACTTCTAGCAAGTTACCTGTTGAACTCAAGGTGTGTTTCTTCCCACCATACCATTTCTGAAGGAATGCAAAATGTATTAAAACAAATATATCAATATGAGTAATCTATAACTGCCAGAAAGTCCTTGTGCAATGGGCCATCAAAGTTTATTATTTTTCCCAAAATAATGAATGAACAAGTCTGAAACATCTGAAATACACTCCCTACGGCGCATGATATATCAACCCCTTCTAATCTGCCTTTCAAAATGGATCAGCAACACTGTAAAGTTATGCCAGAATCAAACAGCTCACTTCGAGCTTAGTGTGGAAGCAATGAGCTTTATCTGCATTCAATAACACAAAGCTCATTTTTAATTTGAGTCAGTAATTTGGCACAGGTGGTGTTTATCCATGGGCATTCCTTGTATTTGAGCCTCTATTATAATTGTTCCTAGTGCCTGTCTGAAGCTACAGCATTCCAATTAATCTTTAATGTATTTTGTTAATGGTAGAGCTTGCATAGTGTGCCCAGAAATGATAAATTAATCTCATTGCATCCTTTCATCTCTGGCGACCTCCCAGTACCCTGACCTTTCTTCCTGTTTTAGTGACCATTCCTATTTTTCATCCCTCCCTCAGTTACCTTCGGCCTTCCTTTTTACCCTCCACCTGCAATTTTGCATTTTGAGGATTTGAGAGTAAGTGTAAAAGGCTTGAACCTGTTTCCCCTTCGAGTCTCTCCCCCTCCCTCCCTCTCCTTTCTCCGGCCCATTTTCACTCAGCTACCCAGTCACTATTTTCCCCTTCTGTCCTTGGCCAACTTTCCACTTTACTCTATGCTCCTCTATCTTACTTTTCACACTTTGCTGCCCTTTTCTGTTGTTTACCCATTTGACCTCCTCTGCATTTGCCCTTATCCTCTCTGTCCTTGCACCCTTTTTTGCTCTGTCCCCACTGTCTTCCAAACTTTTTTTTTTACCCTCTCATATTTTTGCCTTGCTTCTGATTTTTAGCCTACCCTTTCTACCATCCTCTGTTTGTCCTTTTGCACATCCTATTATATTCCCCTGTTGCCAAGTGCCAAGTTAGGCACTTCCCCTCTGCTTATCATTATATCAGTGGTGTGTGATCAGATCCTTTTCTGATGAAATTTGTTTAAACATAATGATGTGCTGTTGAGTCTGCGGAGGTCTGGCATGTCATCGAAAAGCTTGGTGCGCTTCTATAGATGTGAGGTGGAAAGTGTGCTGACTGACTGCATTATGGCCTGGTATGGGAACACCAATGCCTTTGAGCATAAAATTTTACAAAAGATAATGGATTCAGCCCAGTACATCACAGGTAAAACCCTCCCAACCATTGATCACATCTACATGAATCATTGCCATAGAAAAGCAGCATCCATCATCAAAGATCTTCACCACCCAGGCCATGCTCTTTTCTCATTGCTACCATCAGGTAGAAGGTACAGATGCCTCAGGGCTCGCAACACCACATTCAAGAATAGTACTATGCCTCAACCATCAGGCTGTTGAACAAAAGAGGATAACTACACTTGTTTAAGGACTTGTTATATTGTTATTTATTGCTATTTATTTATATCTGCATTTGTAGAGTTTGTTTTCAGTTAACAGTTCCTGATTTTTACAATTTACTGTTACTGTTCTATAGATTTGCTAAGTATGCTCTCAGAGAAAGAATCTCAAGGTTGTATGTGGTGACATGTATGTACTCTGATAATAAATTTTATTTTGAGCATGAAACAATCATGATTGCAAGAGCCAACAGAAAATAATAGAAAGAAAGAATTACCTACTGTATCACTGATCCACCTTCCCTGTCAAATAACTCCTGCCCAAAGCATGGGAGATCTTCTTGACCCTGCCACATTGGTTTTGGGAAGCAACTCCAACCCATACAACTGTGATGGAAGCGTGGCAGAGAACTGCTTAAGAAGTATAAGCTATTGCCTAAAATGGTAGCAGGCTTTTAATGATCAGTGTTTCAAATTAGTAATGAATTAGGGGAGACTTGTATTTTTATTGCAACTTTCCCATCCCAGAAATATTGGCATTTACTTGTAGATGTATAGGAAGCTATGAGCAGTTTTCCATTACGCATGCTAATAATATACAGTACTTAATATTTTTTTCTAATGTTTGTTCTAGGTAGCAATATTGATCCAGGTATCTGGAAAGTACCCTTCTGTTCAAATGCTGCTTTGTATTATTTAGAACCCATCTCGGTACTAGAATAACAGACAAAGCCTTCCTTTCATATAAAATATAATGAATGGTTTTCAGGAATGTCAATCAGAATATCTGGAATAGGGATTAATAATCACGTCTATTGACAGAAAAGTGTGAGTGTCATTAACTGAGCCAAGCAGATGGGAAAACATATGTCTGATATCAGAAACAGTCATTTGAGATATTTCGAATATTCAACTGAAGAAAGGAAAAATGAAAGTATTGGTTGGCTCACTGGGTGAATTACCTTACAGATGAATGCATTTTACTTATCCTTGATTTTTGGTTTAAATCTCACCATCTCAGTCAAACTTCTGACCTTTCTAATTGGCAAGGTCAACCTGTATGAATCATTCTAATCATGTGCCATGTTCAGGTCCCAGGCTGACTGTCAATAACACAGTAAAAACTGACAAGTTATTTTCTCTCAGCACCTTGAAACACTGCTGTAGTTTCGACATAGCGTTCTGAGTGAGCATCACTCAGAACTTTACAAGTTAGTAATCTGGTCCTTTCTTGTTGCAGGCTTTGAAGAGTATGTTGGGAATCCGGTTGATCCGCTTTGAGGATGCAGTTATTCATTTGGATCCATATACCAGAGTGCACCCTTATGAAACACAGGAATTTATTATCAATGACATTCTCAAACACTTCAAGGAGGTGAGAATTAATATAGGCTGTTGAGCTGGTCACACAGGAGTTTGTTCTACAAAAAGGTTAAACAGAAACGAAACTGTGCTTGCGTTGTCCACAGTGGGAAGTTGTTCTACATTTGGCTTTTGTGGGCTGTGCACACATGAAGTGTGGAAAAACGGCAATGAGATAATTACCATTTTGTGCCCAGTTAACATCAGTGTTTGCAGCTCCTAGTATACAATATATGCTTCAGAAATTGATCAGGTCTTTACTGGAAGAGCAGGCTTAACTGGAGTGATAAGACTGCTCTATTTAAAAGAACATACATGCTTGATCCATTGTTAGAGTTCACCAGCGAAATTAACCATAAAATACTCTGCAATGGACAAGATGTCATCAGAGTTTAAGTTAAGTTCCGCTTTTAATGGGCGAAATCCCAACAATTCTGATGACTCTCCTAGGTGGTGGGCACCTAGGGCAATCATAATGTATCACACAGTGCACACGGTAGCTGCATTTGCCCCTGAATTACCATTGCAAGTAAAGCTTAATCAGCAAGCAGTGATTCCTGGTGGAAATTCTTCCAAAGCAAAAAGCAGATTTATAATTCTTGTGTGAGTTTGGAAATCCCTTGCTGTTACTGCATGTAACCTCCTGGGGATTCATCATCTTTATGTAGTCAGGGCCTTTGATTCCTTGTGGTCCAAGAGCAAACTGCTGGGAGAGCTTGGCATTTACAAATTAGTATGTATTTCTCAGTATTTGGAATCATAGGCCTTGAATGTGTACAAGGATTTCGGTTTTCATTAGTCTCTCAACCAATATCAGTCCTAATTTACAGTAAATTGAATTCTTCCAGTAATCTAACTAAATGCACTGATTTTTGCATAATCATTAATTAGTCCATATGCAATATTAATAGAATCTGGAGGAAATACTCAGCAGGTCATTTAATACCAGTGAGAAGTAAATGTGGAAAGAAATCAGAGAACCTAGAAGAAACTCATGGGCGCAGGTAGAACATGCAGATTCCACAGAAACGGTATCAGTGATCAGATTTGTACTAGGTTGCTAAAGGTATGAGGTATGTGCAACTTTCTGATTTTTGTCACGCTACACCAAAGTGGTTGGTTCTCACTTTGATCTCTGCCAGTTATGCAGTTGTCCTCTTGAGAGCAAGTCAAAGTAAATGTCACATATTTTGAACAAATGCTGTATAATAATTTATTTCATCGAGAAAAATGTGTTTTTATTATCAGGAATTGATGAGTCAGGCAACTCGAATACTGGGCTCGGTGGATTTTCTCGGTAATCCAATGGGACTTCTGAATGATGTGTCCGAGGGCGTTTCAGGATTGATAAAGTATGGAAATGTTGGAGGCCTAATACGAAATGTCACGCATGGAGTCTCCAATTCAGCTGCTAAGGTACATTTGATGAACAATGTCATGATGCAGCTGTTAGATTTATTTTCATCTACTGCTTGGGAAATTCCTCGTTGAAAATGATAAACTTTTGCAACATGATCAGTGTTTTTTAGTTCGTCTAGTTAAACCTCTCATCTTGAAAACATTAAAGTGGGAAATTCCAGTGGGATTTCAGTAAGATGGAATGGTACAAATGTAAAATTGAAAACCACACTGAAAGATTATATTTACCAGACCTTTGTAATTTAATCTGATGCTGACTACGAAAGAAAACTTAAATTTTCTCACATTTCAATTGGAACTGTACTTCAAAAATAATTAATTAACTTAGCAGCTTTGTGGGATATTTTGAAACTTTGGATGTTTCTGTATAAATGCAAGTTATTTATTTCCAGATGGTGAAAACAGCATTATAATTATAGATGTCTGCTCCTATTCATATTTTGTACTTAAATTACATTGAGATGTACAACACCAGATTGACTTCAAGTTTATCATTAACATGCCTGAGAACTTTAGATGTGGATATAAAGTGATATTTTATGAAAATTACCTGAGCTGTGTGACCTTTCTTGTGAATTGCAGGTGTGCAATCCAACTCATTGGTAGTGATGAGAGTGATTGAAAGTAATTAATTAATAGCTTTGAGTGAAATGTACTACCATGAAGCTTAAATATATTGATTAAATCATTTATTTTGCATGCAAGCACAAATAAATTAGTACTTGCCCTCAGCACAATGAAATTTGTCAAAGAAAACTCCTGACAAACTGGAAATACAGTTCAAAGAACTGGTTGCAAAGCTGATTATTGGTACCCAATTTGCCATGACTCCAATTTTCTGGCATTTGATTTACTCTTCAATTTTTAGTTTGCAAAATTAGAACAGCAGTCAGTCCCTACTGGAACAATTTGTCTTGAGGTATAGTTGATTCTAGAGCACAAGTCCAATAGATTTTACAGTAGTCTGTGCTTTCAGTTGTTTTCTGATAAAATGAAGAATGTATAGAATTGTCTGAATACTTGCTTTGCTTCTATGATGGTGGGAGTTCAAGAAGTGGCCAAGATAGATATAAGAAATAAGTTAGCACGTCTAATTCAAGGTGGTTTTAGCATTAAGTTGTTAAAGTGGAGGATGTTTCTGGAGTGTCTTCCATGAGTTATGTATTTAATTGGCCACCGCAAATGGCAGAAACTTGGTCAGATCTAAAATAAAAACAGAAAATGCTGGAAAATCTCAGCAGGTGAGACAGCAGCTATGGAAAGAGAGACAGTTTCAAGTCGATGACCTCTTATCGAAACTGAGAGATTCACTTTCAAACTGGCATGTGCACACATCATTTTTGGGGAGGAGGACACGGAGGGGTGTGCACCTGATACCATTGCTAGCGTACCATAAGCAACCTGATTCATTCTTCCTCATACCTCCCAATGATGTGTAATTGTGTTGTTGGTAATTGTCAATAGTAACTCATAGAAAGCCAGGAGAATGTGTGTGGCACTGCTGTTGTGTGAATGGAACAAAACTAATCTCCAATTTGATAGAATTTATATGTTAAGATCTGATTCATCATTGAGTGTTGTAAATAAGTGTGAGGACTTTGATATGCTCATGTACCAAGCCATTCAGACACTCAGATGTCTATGCCCTTGATAAATAAATAATTCACTGGTAGGCACAGACTGATTATTATTGAAGAGTGCATATGAAACTAAAAAGACAAGTAAAGCTCAAATTTATACAATGGCACTTAAAAAATTAGAATGCCTCATTTAAAATTCTATTTATAAACATCTTAAACAATTGTTTTTTTCTAATTTTATTAATTGTAGATCATGTCACGGGCCTAAAGAGCTTCATGAGCATTAGCTGTAATTGCCATTTATTTTGTGAAGGGGTGGGTGGTGGTTTCTGAACAGTTCTAGCTAATGTGCAGTTCTAGTTCATATAAAGTATAATTGCTTTTCCATTTTGTCACAGAGCTCCACTAGGTGAACTCTTCCCGTTTAAGTGTAACCCATAGAGAGCAGTTCAACATATTTATCTTGGCAAACAGTTGAGGTTGAAAGAAAGTTCACATCAGCTGGCTCTACACTTGTCCTTTTGCTACACTGCCTATCTCTTAATTTTTAAACAGTACTTTGATTCTAAATATAGTCGACAAAAAGAAATTGCTGCTTTTCAAAGCTTAACTTTAAATATTTTCTTGTTGCAGTTCAATTTGAATAAACTAGAAACTCTAAAAAAAATTTTCTTCCATTTTGTTCACATACATAATATTTTAGAAGTATCCCAACCTGCCACATGTAACAAATTGCAAATATTTTTGCAGTTTCAGTGAATCTCATCTTCCTTGTAATACCATGGGTTGTAAACTGTCTGTAAATTAGTTTCAGAAAATCTATGAAAGATAATAATGATTTTATGCCCTTCTTAAGGTTCATACTGAATATGCTTGCTTAAAATTTCACGATGGTGTTATATTTCTCCAGAATTGTGCTGTTACTGTGCAAATTGTTTCACGTAGAATTAGCTTTCAGTCATTAAGAAGTGCTCAGCCAGACTGCCTCATTTCATCTATGTGATGAAACAGCAGCTGCCCAGTTTTATGCAGGGATCTGCAGATGTTCCATTTTAAATGGTTTAAGATTGCATCCAAAATAATTTACAGCACCCAGTATGTACCACAGTGCATTGAAAGGTCAGTTGGAAACTTATCCCTTATTTTTGCAAATTATTTTCCAAAATTTTGTAACTTGGCCAATTTACTATGGTTAAGAAATTATAAATAAAGATGCAATGATATTATTTAGAATTACTTCAACAAATGTTAAGTCAACAGAAGAGCAAATCTCTTGTTGCAATTCTTTCATCTGATTTTGCTAATTTTGTCCTTTAAATTTTGTAGCAGAGAAAAAAACTTTACCAAAACAGTTTTGATAGTTTATGACTTAGAACCAACTGGCTATTGGGCTGGATGAGTTGCAATATGATTTTTGAAACCGTTAAGTCTGGTGGAGTCCTGTTGGCTGGAGAGTGTCCATTTGCTCTTCACATGAGTGCTTTTCTGTTGTAGAGCCACTTTATATGAGCATGATTTTTGTAATACATATGCTGTATTTTTACTAGACAAGTCTTGTAATGTAAATTATAATGTGTTGGGAATGCTGCATTAATAATGTCCTGCTATTTGTTATTTGGTACTGAAGGAACTTGATCTGTTAAAGTAAGTTTCTTGAGGGGGATAGGTCGGGCAGGTGGTCAGCATGTTTTTGATAGAATGGGAAAATCTAAAACTAGAGGCCATAGGTTTAAGCTGAGAGGGGATAACTTTAAAGGAGATCTGAAGGTCATGTTCTTCATCAGAGGGTGGTAGGTATCTAGAACACACTACCACAGGAAATGGTGCAGGCAGAAACAGTTAGTGTTTATAAGGTATTTAGACGGACACTGGATTGGAAAGTAGAAGTATATGCGTTTAATAGCTTAGCATGGATAGGCATCATAGTCAGCATGGGCAGGTGCTGTGCTGTACAATTCTATCCCTCCATGACTCTTAAGTTCTCTTTTGTGAAAGAGAACTAAACCTTGTTTATGATCTAATGCAAAAATTGCTAAGAACCAAAGTGCAAATGATGGAAATCTGAGCAGAACTGCATCCAACGAGAGAAAAGTGTTAACATTTGAATTATATCTCTATAAAACAGAACAAATATGATGTAATGTTTCATATCCTGCTTTGTTACCAACTCTATATATACTACTAACGGTGTGTTGGTGTGTTTTACTTGGAGAACAACAGAAACTCGATGATTCCATTGATTTACCCCCACTCCGTATGAGTGTCCATAGTTTGGGATGCAAGGACAATATCACAATACCAATGTCATAGTAGGTATAGCATAAAAAACAGAAGGCTACGTGAGAATACTATGCAGAATCAACCAAAATAGTACTTTTCCCTTCCAGTATTTAAGTGGGAGGTTTCTGGGAAAATGCACAAAGGCATTTTTCTCCCTAAACAGGATGCTGGAAAATATTCTTAAGGAGCTTGTGTTTTCCCAGATCAAAATATCTGAAGGGGTAAAAAAAAGATTGGGGTCGTTTGATGAGGTAGTTTTTGTAAAACTACTTTGGAGTGCAATGTTCCTTTATGACAAAATTCAGTCACAAGAACTGAAATTTTTAAAATGTTGTTGGGAGGAAGGCAAGCTGACTGCAATTTGTTTTGTATATTATTGCTCTGAACTACATCTTGTATGTTTTATTCAGTGACATAAAGCTCACCCTATGTTTAAAACTGTGCTTCACAATGACTGACTTAGATGGGATGTTCTGTTCTCATTCTTTTGCTGATTGTGTGCTACTGTCAGCCTGAAATAGTTGGTTTGTTTGATCTGCTTGTTGTTACCCAGGCGGAGTATCACATCGATGTAACAAACTGTGGTTGCCCTCTGGTTGAACCTGCAAAGGAAGGCAGAATTTGGGGTCATTCCAAGTTCACAGTGTGGACTTTTGACTGTCCTATGTATGAACCGGTTTGGGGACCCCTACAGGGATCAGTCACTCAGACCAGTAACACAAACCAATTTCTATTAGGCATCTGCAGGGACAAATCCACAGGGGTTGCTTGAGGGAGCTACCAACCTAATCAGGCATCTGTGGAGACAGCCTAGAAGGGGGTCCACTGGACTACCTAGCTAATCAGACATCCACAGAGAAAGTTCACTGGGGAAGTCTGCTCCTAGGTTAAATCGCCCATGTGCTATTGTCAGAATGCATTACTGCCCCAAGCTAATGACAAGAGGGGGAGCTGATTAAGAGCCTGAGCTCAGAAAATGTGACAGCAAGAATAACAGAGTCCTCAGGACCCTGTAAATCCCCACACGTTTGTTCAGTCATGCTCAGGAGAAACAGCAACTGGACCATTTGTTATCTGTTACGATATAAAAGGGCCAAGCCCCTGCACTGCCAAATGTCCACTGATCCTTTCTGTGTCAGAAGTGTTTCAGGTGGCACTATGAATTGTCCATTTCACGTTGCAAACCTGATACCTCTGCATCAGTCTACACTGAAATGACAGATTTTAAATTGACAATTATTTCAGTCAGAATTGCACTTCAAGTGTTCCCTCATAGAGATTGCCATGTTGATTTGTATAGGCAAGCTGGCCATTTAGCTTATGCTTGACTGGTAAGAAATGTTTAGTTAACATTGCTGTTGTTTTGTGTGGTACCTACCTAGCATAACTGCTTTTGAAAGTGTTCTGTTGCTCCCCTAGAGACTAAATGCTTATTGTCTCAAAACTGGGTGTGACTCCAGCAGCAATAATCCAATGCAAAGCAGTAGTAAACTGGACTTTTATTGTGCTGATTTGCAAGAGCAAGGCATCAATAAAATGGAAGCAAAGCATAGCAGTTTACCTCAGGAGGACCCGCTGGAAAATTTGCTAAGATAGTTATTGGTTACTGTAGATATACAGCTGTCACTGTTTTCACTGAGTCAACCTAACTGCTGGCCCTAGTGAAAACAAGCAAATAAAATGTTGAGTTGGCACTGATGTTGCAAGTCAATAGACCTTGTGCCCCAATAAACCCAATTTCAAAGCCTCTTTAATGTTTACTTTGTCCTGATTCTTTTTGCATACTGGATGGTATCAAATTACCATCAGGCTAGCATGTTCCTTCCTGAGGCGCAAGTGACTGGTGAATTACATTCAAGTTGTTACTTGAGTGTACACATCAAATTACAGCACAAGAATTACATTCAGCATGAAGAAATCAAGTCACAAGTAGATAAGTTTTTGCTGTTTTTAAACTAAAAGAAAATTGCCAACAAATGCTGACTTTGCTATTTATCACGTTTTTCACTTCCTGTATCTATTTTAAGAAGAAAGACTTTGGAATTTATTTATTTATTTGTTTATTGAAATACAGTGTGGGATAGGCCCAACCAGCCCTTCAAGCCACACTGTCCAGCAGTCCCCAGATTTAATCCTTGCCTAATCTCGGGACAATTCACAATGACCAATTAACCCACCTACCAGTACGTCTTTGAGGAAACTGGAGCACCCAGAGGAAACCCACAGTCATGGGGAAAACATACAAGCTCCCTCCTGGCAGTGGCAGGAATTGAACCCAGGTCACCTGTACTGTACAGCATTGTGCTAACCACTACACTACAGTGTTTCACAGTTAAAGCTTGTATATTAAAGAAAAATGTGTTAATATGCATATTTTCTTCAAAAATATTGAGGCAAATGATGGTTAAAAGTAAAACTTTTTGCACAAGTTTGCAAATTCTAGGCAATTTGTTATCTGTTGTCATCAAGAATTCTCTGTATATTGTCTGAGGTATCATTTTTGCATTTATTATTCTGATATGCCCATGGTTATTGATATTTAGCAATAATTATTGAGCTCAACTCAGAGTAGGAAGAGAGGCACACAGGGCATAAATGTCTAAACAAGGTAGTTATCCAAGAACAAACTTAAGGGAGATTTGCAGGAGAAATTCAGAAAGGTACTGTCAGTCAGAGCGCTCAAATATTCTAAAACACTACCTCTTAAGTACTGTGTGATGTATCAATATTGTTATAATGGAGGTGCTTAGCAGAATTTTTATATCTACATCAATCAAGTCTCCACTTTCATGAAAGCAAAGGGAAGATATTCATTATTTTTGTTTCATCACAAGCTCCAGTTAAGTAACTAGTCCAGTAGTGTGGAGTAGCAAAGATTCAAATTCATTCTCACCATAGCAAGTTGAAAATTTAAATTCTGTTTATGAACTGGAGTTTGGAACGGCACCAACAATTCATAGTAATTATGTCTATGTAACTACTGGTTTGTTAATACCATCTGGTTCTTGGATGTCCTTCAGGGAAGGAAGCCCTGCTCCCTTGCCTACTTTGATGTTCATGTGACTCCAGATGCATCCCATAAGATTGTCTGTTAAATGTCCTCTGAAACAGATGAGAAAGACACTAAATTGTTCCTGTACAGCTGCTTTTAAACTCAAGAAGGTAAATGACTGCCACACCTTCAAGGCTGTCAGAGTTGGGGAGTAAATTCTGGCCTTACTAGTGATACACAGATCCTGAAAAACAAACAATTTTTTTTTTTAAATACACAGACAGATTATTGTAATATTCTTCTAAGTTAATGTATAATTATCACCTTATTTGATATATCAACCTGCTTTATAGAAGGGTACAACACCCCCTTCGAGGTCTTATAGGAAAGAATTGTTTGATCTTCAAGTATGTTTAAAAAGTGGCACGTCACCATGAGCTGAAGGGCTTGTTCTGTACTATCTTATGATCTATGAGATATGAATAGCTGACTTAAATTTCAAAAGAGCAACACAGCCTCAGCTATGTTATTATAGTTACTTGTTGATTATTGTCATCCTGCTCTGGGGCTCAAAGGCAGTGAGAATTGCTTTTAAGAAGCAGTTCAATCACTGGAAATGGTTCTAATGGAAGGATTTATTTGTGATCCGGAGGTCAGGTGGTCCTGACTTTCAGCCATGTCTGGTAGTAATACAAGGATGATTCTGGGAATGAAAGGGTTATCTTATGAGGCACTTTTGATATTTATCTTACGAGGAACTTTTGAGAGCTCTGTGTCTGTACTGGCTGGAATTCAGAAGGATAAGGAGGGATCTCACTGAAACCTTTCAAATGTTGAAAGGCCTAGACAGAGCAGATATGGAAAGAATAGTTCCCATGGTGGGGGAGTCTAGGACAAGAGAGCACAGCCTCAGGATAGAGAGGCATCCTTTTAAAATGGAGATGTGGAGAAATTTCTTTAGCTAGAGGGTGGTGAATTTGTGGAATTTATTACCACAGACAACTGTGGAGGCCAGGTCATTGGGTGCGTTTAAGGTAGACCTTGACCGTTTCTGGATTAGACATAGCATCAAAGATTACAGGGAGTGGGGCTGAGGAGTCGAAAAAGGGATCAGCCATTATTGAATGACTGACCAAACTTGACAGGCCAAATAGCATAATCCTGCTCTTATTTCTTATGGTCTCAATGCAGTGAGTTTGTAAGTCAGAGAATTCATGAGATGAAAAGCAATTAGAGTACTTCAGATTGTTGCTGCAGAAGGATGACAGGTGATTGACAGTGTGGGAGTAGAAGAGAGTTTGTTGAGCCACTGTCCGTCACTCACATTGAGTCATGGTTAACAACCCAGCTGTTATAAAAATGCTTTATGTTAACATCTCATAGAAGGAAGATAGTTTTGTCCCACTCAAAGTAGAGCAAAGCGTGGTATCAGAAGGCTTAATAGCTTCATATTCGATGAGCAAGCCTTCTGTCTATTACAGCAGGGTTAGAAAGCATCAACTAATTCATGGAATGCTTCTATAAAGTGCCTTCATGTTTAATTGTCCTCGTACTTTTGATGTAGCTCCAGTATATAAATGGCAACTGGAAGCACTGTCAAACTGAAGCAGTTCCACCATATCTGTGTAGCACACATTAATTCTTACCTTGTTTGGGTGCTGCTAATAGGGAGCTACATTAAATTATTTCAATGAAAATGGTTGCAACTGCATGGTAAGTATATTGCTGCTTTGTTTTTCCTTTCCAATAACTCTCACCTGTATTGCAAAGAAAATAATTTGTGAGCAATGTACTTGGAGAGCAAAAGCTTTGGTAACCCAGAAGTTCTTGGTTCAGGGCACCTGATATGTTTCTAACTGGGAAGTCTTTCAATGTATGATGACAAGAGTTCTGTGAAACCCTCCCACACTGCTCCATTGCGGCTCTCCATTCTCAATGCTAAAGTAGGGTTTCAATCCAAATTGTCGGCAATTACTTTCCTTCCACAGACACTGCTTGACCCACGAGTTTCTTCAGCTGATTGTTACTCTAAATGCTTTTGCTGTCCAACCCTCTTCAACAGATCTGTTTTGCATTATATTGCTGGAACGACTCTTACCAATTAGATTTCTGACTTGTGTAACTTAATGCTGAAGTAAAGGGTAAAAATTTAATAATAATTCTCAGACTGTTATGCTGTATTTAGTTATGCAGAAACCTGCACAGAATTGGTGAGTCAGTTGAAAGGTAATAATCTCCCTTAATCTGACATAGATTTTTGAAGGATGGAGGAGGAGAGAAAATTTTGGACTGCTTATCATGGACTCATTCAGCTCTCAGTAATTTGCTGTTGGATCACCTAGAAAAGCACAAAACTGCATTTGCACTCAAATTAGGTGATGACTTGACGTAGGGAACTCAAGGTTGACAATTGTGCTATATCTTCTGACCTACCCACTGTTCAAGAGGACAACCACTGCAAGAAGAAAGATTTTGTCAGAGGCACAAAAAAGAGGAAAAAGCAGTAATATCCTGGCTGCTTTAATCAGATATTTTCAGATTAGCAAACTTTGCATGAGTTGGAGATTGCCAGAAACTGCTTAATGCCATAAACATCTGCACTGATAACAATATGAGAGAGTTTCATTATGCCAAAGCCACAGGACACAATTTGATCATCACATAGGCATTTGTGGAGTTAATAAAGCAGCTATATTTTATGAGGAGTTACTTGTGGAAGAATTTACACTCTACTAACATCTTGTTGTGAGGCTTTGTGCTAATAATACATGATGGCATGATGCAGTTTTTTTATGGAAGGTTGTTTTCTAGGTGTAATTTTGTACTTAAGCTAGTTATGGAGTTAACTAGCTAATACTGTTAACAGTATCAAGAAATAGTTATCATCTGTGCAAGATTACTGAATCCGAACCTTCATGTGTCTTAAAAATTCAGAACTTATGATTTCATATTACATGTTGATGACTGGAAAAATTATTCATTCATTCTCACTGTTGACATCCTGCATACATCTTATTCTGTCAAAGTATTTAAATTCCCCTAGCTGTATAATGCAATATCCCAGAGTTCTGAGTCAGAGAATGAATCACTGAGGCATTGAGAGTAAGTGGGAGAGTTGGTGAACATTTTGCAGTTAAAATTGCATTGGAACCAGATTCATATTGTTTTTATTAATTTTATACATCACTCAAAATACTAGAATGAATGATGGAGAAAAAAATTGAGGAGCATTTGTACAATAACCTAACATGTTCATAATCAGTATAGATGAGAATCCTAAACTAGCCAAGTCCTGAACAAAGCAGCAGATTAGAATATGATTAGCATCTTGAGATGGTGTACTTTTCCTTCCCAAAAGCCTTTCGATGTCATATGAAAACAACTGGCTGATTTATGTATTAAATTTGATTTCTGTCATTGTTGGGCAATAGTGGTGATTTGGGGTTCCTTGGGTCTCATCTCTATGATTAATCTATATAGATAATTTTGAATCAATAACAATCAGCTAAGATTACAATTTCTCCAGATTTAATAGGAAACTCACGACTGCACTGCTCAAACTGCATCATCAAGTTCACTGATGATACTACAGTGGTTGGCCTCATCAGCAACAATGATGAGTCAACATACAGATAGGAAGATAGAAAGATTTTTTAAGTGGTGCGAGAACAGCAACTTGAGTTTCAGTGTGGAAAAGATAAAAGAGATGATTGTGGACTTCCAGAAGGCACGGGTCTCCAGTGCACTTTAATGGTTCTGCTGTATGGAGAGTGACAAGCACAAAGTTCCATAGTGTGCACATAAAAGATGATCCAACCTGGACCCAAAACACCTCACTAGTCAAGAAGGCACAGCAGCATCTACACTTTCTGAGGAGATTGAGGCATATAAGCCTCCCCACCCTTGTTCTAACAACTTTCTACAGAAGTACCTTCAAGAGTGTCTAGTCTGACAGCATCACTGTGTAGTACAGAAGCTCAAGGTGTCGCACCGCAAAACTCTATAGAGGACAGTATAACCACTGAGAAGTTCATCACAGTTTCCGTCCCTCTTATTTGTGATATTTATTGAGAGTGTTGCTGATAAAGGGCCCAAAGTATTGTTGAGGATCCTTGCCACCCATTCCACAATCTCTTTGATCCGCGACTGTCAGGAGAGAAGGTACAGTAGCATCAGGACTAAAACTGCCAGACTGTGTAACGGCTTCTTTTTTCAGGCTGTGAAACTGATGAATACTCCACCACCACTGAGATCTCATCAGTAGGACTGCAAGCTGTTTACAATACTGTTTACTGTGCTGCACACTGCATGCATTTGGAATTATATTTAAGTAACTTATTTATGGCTATATCTTGGTTAGTGTGATGTGTTTTGTTGGTGCACCTTGGTCCAGAGAAATGTTGTTTAATTTGGTTACATTGTCAGGTGACAATAAACTTGAAGATTTAATAACTAATAATTGCAATGGTCATATTGCCTTATGAAGAAAAGTTAAGTAGGCTTGACTTGTATTTACTGTTTAGGAGAATGAGGGGGCATTTGAACTATTCCATGATCGTAAGGAGACTTGTCAGGGAAGGGGTGGCAAGGATGTTTTCAATTGTGGGAGAATCTTAAAGTTAACGTCTACTGTTTCAAATAAGATTCATTTAATTTAGGGCAGTGAGGTGAATATTTTTCCTGAGAGAGTTGAGTCTTGGGAGCTTGTCCAAAGTTGTTCCATAGTGTTAAGCAAAGGTAGATGACGTTTGATAAGAAGGGACAAGAAGGTTATTGTGACTAGAATGGAATGTGAAGTTGAGGTTACATTCAGATCAGCTATTCTTTACTAAGAAGATTTGGCAGAGTAGATTTGAGTGCCTGAATGGCTTACCTATGTTCGTTATTTGCCTGTTCACATTTTTCCTTTCTTATATACATCCAGCAGATGTTCTCTGTGGATTGATGCTCTCACAATATAACCTTTGGCAAATGTGTGAATGAAACAGATTAGAATTCTGTTTCTAGTTACACAAAAACAAGTCCAATTTTACCTGTGAACTTCAAAATACATTCTCACACTAACTTCTGAAGAATGATTTATAATCATTTTCTGGATCATCTTTCATGGGCAAAGCCCACCCACCATTGGGCACATCTACATGGGGCATTGTCACAGGAAAGCTGCTACCATCGTCAAGGATCCACACCACCAGGTTCAGGAAGTCATTACTCTTTCAACCAACTGGCTATTGAACCAGAGATGATAATTTCATACAATTTCACCCACCACATCACTGCTCCCACAAACTGTGGCCTGACTTTCAAGGACTCTTCATGTCATATTTTTGGTATTTATTGCTTATTTATTTATTATTATATATTTTTCTTTTTGTATTTGCAGTTTGTTGTCATTTACGATTGGCTATTTGTCCATCTTGTTGGTTGCAGTCTTTCATTAATTGTATTGTGTTTCTTTGTGTTTACTGTGAATGCCCACAAGAAAATGAATCTCAGGGTTGTATATGATGACATATACCATATGTAGTTGATAATAAATATAATTTGAACTTTGATAGCTTCATATCTAGTTTAACATTCCTATGCTGTACTGGGGAAATGTAACATTTTCATAGCTGCTATCATTCAGGTAAAACACCAGCACGTTCCATGTGCCCATATGGAAAAATAGCAAATAGTAGTCAGAACTTGCCAGTGTTATGACTAATATCATGATTTATCTCAAAATTATTTGTGAGATGTTGTTGGGTGCAAAGCGACTCCTATTTTATCAAAGAAAATCACCTAATTCGTTGTAAGCGAAATGTTTTAGGGCACTTTAATGATGCAGTAATTTACGAAAGAGATGAATTCTTCTTAAACATTAGCAAAAGTACTTTTAACTTGGTAGCACAAAATTTTCTGGAAGAGAGAATTGTTTAGTTACTACTTATGATATTAATCCATTCTCATTCTGTTTTTATTCAGTGAATTTTGCTCGAAATTCATGTGTGGGATCATGCTCACTTTTCATATTACAGTTTCGTTATGAACAAAGGCCATTCCATTTTCTCCCTTACCATAAGACAAATGATTAAAAGGATTAAATCTCACCAGAGAGGGCTGTATTTCTTCTAACAAATTCCAATCTTAACCACTGTGTGAACCGAGATGCTTTGTGGTCTTACTCCCAAGCAAACTCATAACAACTGTGGTACTCCTGCTAAAGTAAGATCAACTATCATAGCAGGGATAAGACTTGGGACCTTCTAGCCTGTCTGGCTCTATACAAGTGCTTTTAGTCAAGTGTGCTTCAATTATTTTGGAATAAATCTGCATAAGAGACTATACTGGAAGCTCCTGGTTGTTTGTCAAATTTGCTGGAGGGTTTTCTATAACCACAATATCGTCTTCGTGCTTGGAACGTAACCTAATCATTTTGTAGGAGAATTCAGCATTTAATAATTGCCATGTAAACTATTGAACTCTCAAAGCAACAATGTGGAACAGCTGTTGGAACAGTAATCTGAAAAAAAAACTTTCATTGTTGAACTATTAACTGCGTTCTTTGGAGTGGCTTGTAAGAAGTGAACTTTTCACCTGTACTTTTTTTAAAAGAAAATTTAAGATCTAGAGATGAGTTTCTTCATATATCAACTAAAAAAAATTGAGATTTAGGGGAACAGAGTTGAGGGCAAGGAAATCATTTATCTCTGATCTTTTTGACAATTTAAACAATCTCCTGGGCTCAGCATCAAAACAGTTCATTACACTTTTTTATTGGCTATTGACTTGTAGTCCTATTCAAGTACAGTTAGGCTGCATAGTTCTAGCAAGCAATAAACAAAGGCTATTGTGTCAAGCCATACTTCTTTAAATTGTGGTTTTTGTTTTCTAAAAGTCTAGGCAATAAACAGACATGTATCTGTCATCTACAGTTATGCAGTTTTCATCATAAATTGTTGAAAAGCTGTTCGAAGGGTGTTGGTTTATTTTCCTCAGTCTAAAGTTGCTCAGATTCATAATTGCAACTTCATTGATCCAAGGGCAGTTGAGATTTATTAATTTTACTTTGTGTTTGTCTGGGCAAACAAATGACAAGTCAACCGTGTGAAAGTCCTGTCGAAATGTGCTGGTAGTTGTAAAATATTAAATAAAAGCAAAATAAGGTTTGAAACTGTGGAGGTCTCTGATTGGAGAAGTGTATTTGCCCCGTAAATTGGCCTCCATCCTTGTGTATGATGGAGCACATGTGCAATATATGCAGGAAATGTGAACAGTTGACTACCACCATTTAGACATTTCTGGGCATGAAAAAATATCTGCTGAAAGAAGGAAGCTGTTTATCAGTAACAAAAATCATACAAAATTATGTTTAAACATCCACACATTTGGCAACTTTGAGCTTTTGCTTGGATTATCTTGGAATTAGATTACCAGGAACACAGAACCTCTCCCTGAAAAAAAGTGCAATTTCTTTGGCATGCCTCATATAAGTAGATATTGTGCCCTGGCAGTCATACTGAAGATCAGAAATTTATCACCAACAAATTGTACAGATTTGTTCTGTCCCTTCTGTAGTTCAGGTTTGGGGAGATATTAATTTTTATATACAGTGAAATAAAGCCATTCTGAAGGCTTCAGAGTTTCTGTTGTTACAACTAAATTCTGAATTCTGGACTCCACTTTCTATAGTTAAAAAATCAAGATAGTTGAAGTAACAATGGTCTACCCATAAGTGTAATATCATGCCTTTTAAAATGTGACATATTGTCTAACTAGTCATGTCACATAATGTTAGTACTAGATCAGGTCTGGCTAAATTCAGTTAGTGAGTGAGCCAATTTAGCCTTGAACTTCCAACTGCAAAACTGGTTATAGCAATCGGTAGCTAGATTATGCAGAGTACAAAGATATGAGGTTTAAATTTAGACCATTATGCTGTCCCAGCAGAGTTAGGACTATGCAAGCAGAAAACGAGGCCTGTGTTACTGAACCATGAATGGTCCACACATTTTTTTGTTTGCTGGAAAACATTCACTCCAAGTAATTACATCAGATCTTTTGATACACATTTGAGAGCTTTTCAATATTTCATTTAATTAATGGTGAGCTGCTACTTTTCTACTTTTTAAGTGTTTTCCCTCTTTCCAACAGTTTGCTGGCACTTTATCAGATGGATTGGGAAAGACAATGGACACCAGACATCAAGCTGAGCGGGAATCCATTCGCTATCAAGCTGTCACCAGTGGTGAACACCTTGTGGCTGGAATTCAGGGACTGGCTCATGGTATGTGGAAGGCAATCTCAGTTAACTTCATCACTATTAATGCATGAAAATTCTGCATTAATATCAGATCTAAAGAGCTATGTATCCTTTTCATGCTCTATCCACAGTGGGATTGCCATTTCCAGGATATATTTTTACCATTCCTATTGTTTTAAGATGTATTTCTTTTTGTACAATGGAACCGTTCATCGATCATAGCTATTTTTCAACTGAATTTACAACTAGGTTGACACGCTCTATAATGCTTATATTTCACTGTAATGTATTTCATATGTCCTGTCGTTGGAGATAGAGGTTCTTTGCGAACAATGTAAAAAGTCAAATGTCCATGTTTTTTTCAACAATTTGTAATCTTCATCGGCTCACAATAGAAAATCATTTAGGTTATTGTCAGTCTAAACAAATTGCACATTCACTATTTACATCAGAATTCATACACCCACATTCCCCTACCCGACCAAGTTAAAGGCAAGATCTGAAGTGAACCATTGTTTTGCTGATACTTGAAATATACAGTTTTCCCTAACAGAGAAGTTCATCAACGTTTTGGTTTTTTCATAATTAATAATAATTTCAGTAAGAAAATATGTTGTTTCTTTGGTGAGGGATTTAGCAGAAGTGGAAGTGTAGTGTAGTTAACCCTCTTCATGCTCTTTGATCTCATCTTCCTTGCATTCCTCAACCATGTTACTCCTACCAAAATGAAAATTTGAAAAAAATGCTATTTGACCCTGTCTTAATTGGTTTCCAATGTTGTAGTACTTTTTGTTATTTCAAAGCTGTGGGATACTTCTAATACCTGTGATTTTTTTTCATATACTGTCAGTGTTCCTGGCAACATGAGCATTAATTGCCTGCCCTTAACTGCTAATGAATTGAGGAGGCAGTCAACCACGTTGTTGGTCTTGGGTCCCAAACCAAGGAAGAATTGCAGATTTCTTCCCCTGAACAATACTAATATACCTGAAGCATAGTTCTGTAATGGATGTAAACCCAGTTGAAATACTTGAATCTAAGCTTCCTGCTTGGCCAGGTCGTGGTGTAGTGGCATCCACACTGGACTTCAAGGCAAGTCGTCTGGCTGGCTCTTTGCATGCTTTCCATCCATGCTGGGTTGTGCTGGTAACTCGGCCTCATAAAAAAAGACAAATGCTAAAGGAGGTGCAAGGTTTCTGCTGGATGCACCACAAGGCACAGAGAGGAACAGCAACAAGTTCCCTGACTGCAGTAGTGGGTTTTGAACTTACCTTTTTGAATCAGTAGTGTTGACCTCAGGCTGCTAGTTCATGAATATATTCTCTATGGTACCATACCATAATTTGAGTTGATGCTTAATTATCATAACCGCTACACATTTTCTGCTTACATCACTGTTTCTGTAGAAGGGCCTTGCAATCCAATATAGTGACTCATTAAATTAACCCTAAATGCCATTTCTTATAAATTGGTAAATTGATTTATCATTGTCATATGTACCAAGCTACAGTGAAAAATTTGTCCTGTATTCTGTTCATGCAAATTAATTCATTACAACAGTACCAGGTAAAACAATAACAGAGTGCAATATGAAATGTTGCAGTTACAAAGTGTAATGCGGATAGACAATAAGGTGCAAGGTCATAATGAGGTAGATTGAAGCCAAGAGTCCATTTTATCGTACTAGGGATCCGTTCAGTAATCTTGTAACAGTGGTATAGAAGCTGTCCTTGAGCTTATGGTATATGCTTTTATACTTTAATATATTTTAACAATGGGAGGGTGTAGAGAATAGAATGTCTGGTGTGCATGCTTTGACAATGCTGGTTGCTTTACCAAGGCAGTAAGGTATAGACAGAGTCCATGTTGGTTCCTTGTAGTCACTGGCAGAGCAGTTGCCATACCAACCCGTGATATATCCAAATAGGATGTTTTTTGACACAAATTAGTGGAAGTCAAGGGACATGCCAAATTTCTTTAGCCTCTGAGAATGTGAAGTTGCTAGTGAGCTTTCTTGGTCATGGCATCAAATTAATTGAACCTGGACAAGCCGTTGGTGACATTCAGTCCTTGGAACTTGAGGCTCTCGACCCTCTCGACTTCAGCACTGTGGATATAAACAGGAACATGTACACCAGGCCCTTTAATTAATTATACGTAGAAATATTTGCTTAGTGGCAAAAATAGCATAGCTGCATATTAAGCCTGACGCAGTTGTAAAGATTGAAGTGTTTTTAATATGAACATTATACAAAGAAGGAAACAGAACTACTTTGATTCTCAATTTCAGATCATTCTTTATGAGAATCATCCAACTTTGAGCATTGACGTCATACTTTATTTTAACAGCAATGTCACCACACTGTACCCTTAAGGGAAGTGCTGAAATGCTAGAATAATGTAGAAGAGGCAGAGGCCAGTCATTTGAGTTTCAGTCCTAATTCACTCATTTATAGTCTTGGTAATCCAGATGTAAGGATCATAGTCAAGATACTAGTTCTTTAAAACTGTAGGAAGGAGAGATTATTTCAGAAATTTGTGAATTCCCTTTCCTGGAAGGCTGTGAGTACTCAGTTGCTGATATCAGTAGAATTTCTGTCTCAGTGGAGGTCAAGGGTTATTGTAATAAACAAGAAAGTGAAGTTGAGGTAGATGTTACTGCACAGCAAAGCAGTTCAAGGAGCCACTTAGTTATTACTGCTTTGATATATCTTGGGTTTGGTGATTCTGGTGGATTCATGGGCCATATTTCTTAATATTTCTCTTCCCTACTTCCCACAGGTATTCTGGGTGGCTTCACAAGCGTCATTACTTCAACAGTTGAAGGAGTGAAAACAGATGGTGGTGTTAGTGGTTTTTTCTCAGGCCTTGGAAAGGGCCTGGTTGGTACAGTAACCAAGCCAGTGGCAGGTGCTCTTGACTTTGCATCAGAGACAGCTCAAGCAGTGCGAGAAACCACAACTGTGAACAACCACAGGTAAAAAGAGAAATCCAGTTATCACTGTGTGATTATGTCATTGTCTAAAATTATGTCAGAGACCAGAACCGTTAGAACTCTCAACAGACATTTGACTGGATTCATGGATTGAAAAGGTTTGGATGGGTAGTGCGAAAATGCAGGCAAGTGGGACTAGCACCTTAGTCAGCATGAACAAGTTGGTCCAAAGGATCTTTTTCCATAACAGAGAATTAGGACAGGGGACTTCTAAATGATCATTAACATTGCTTGGATTTATTTTCTGGTTTTCTCTAAAAATGTTATTGTGTCAGTTTTCTGCATTGATGTTGATAGGTAAATAGATTACAGTTCTGTTTCAACTTTACAGTCCCATTGAGTAAAGAGTGAAGTAACCAAGCATGTCCAAAGCTGATTTCAGTGTCTATGATGTTTTTAAGGAATATTTGCTTTATATACTAACACTTGCTACGTAAAATCTACATTAATTACTTATGGCCTTTGTACAGGTCATGATATTATTATATCCATATGGTTCTAGTAATACTTGAACAAATTATGCTAAAATTATCACTGTGATGGTCTGCTACTGTAAGTGGCAAATATGCTGTTGGGCATTATTTATGGGACCTATTAATAGTGCATATATATTCACTGCTAATAAACTTACATGATAAATTAAGCTGTAACTCAAAATGATAAAAAAAATACTAAGTTGCTTCCCTATCTAAATGGTCATGGATATTCAGTAGCTTTAAAGGATTGTCATAGAAAGAGAATGGTGCAAAATTCCAATGTCTCAGAATACAGATAACCTCTTGTAGCTTATAGTCTTCATTCGCTAAAGTTGTCTAGTGATTTTTGTCAGTCAGCCAAGTATTCTTGTTAAGTGCAGGTATTACTGTGCAAAATTACAGTACTTGGGAAGCAAATTGCACTAACTGGTCAGTGAGGATATTTGTGAGATTTGTTAAGAGATTGTTATGTTGCACTATGGTTTCTACTTCATCTGAACTTTTTCGATAGAATAATATCAGTTTGTTTTCATATAAACACAATCCTAGCTAAAGGCTAGCTATCAAAATCAGGTTTATTAACGCTTGACATATGTTAGGCAATTTGTTGATTTGCAACAGCAGTACAGAGTAAGACAAAAAATAATAATGTGGTAGTGTTCATGGTCAGTTCACAAATATGATGTCAGAGGAAAAGAAGCTGTTCTTAAAACATTGAGTGTGGGCCTGTACCTCTTCCCCATTGGTATTAATTATCTGAATAAAATGTGGTCTTTTATCATAACATATAACAAACTTTTCAAATTTTACTTTTTTCAAATAGCGAATTTCATTGTGGTTTTTATTTGATATTTTATTTTCAGCATGAGTCTTTTTAATCTTGCATGAATGTATTGGACAATTCAGTCATTCCCTGTAATGCTGAGAAGTTTCACTGAAAAATGAAAAATCTTAATCTGCACTTTGAATTTCATTAAGGTTTGCTTTGACCATTTTGTTATGTAGAATTTTATAATATTTCAACATCTTAACCAGCTTTTACGATGAATTGTTTTTGAGCATATATGTCATTTAGGCTGATCTTTTTACAATAGCAACATTCTGTACTGAGATATATGACCAGAGCAGCTGTCTTTTTGAAAATTGTGATGGTGAAGGGAATTGCTGGCCAACACATCAGTAAAATGCTTTACTGTTTCGTTAGTACTATAGGACATAAAAATTACCTCAAAATTTGAGAACCATAATTGAATGACAGATATGAGCATGGAACTCAGCTGGTTGAGCAGCATCAGTGGGAGAAAAGGACTTATAAACATTTTGGGTTGAAACCCTGCATCAGGTTGCAACCCAGCCAGGGTTTCAAACTGCAACATCAACAATTTCATTTTTCCTTCCTTTCTCAATCCACTGAGTTTTTCCAGCAGACTTTTTTTATTGCTGCAGATTCCAGCATCTGCAGTCTCTTGAGTCTTCAAACATGAGCATAGCTCAGCTAGCTGCAGTCTCACAGTTTCAGTTTTCCAGGTTCAATCTTGACTTCTGGTGCAGTCTGTATGGTGATTGCATGACCTCATAGATTTTCTCTGGGTGTTCTATAAGTGTGTGGTGAATAGGTTGTATGGCCATTATTAATTGCTTATAGTGTATAAGTGAGTGGTAGAATCTGGCTGGAAGTTGGGGAAGGGGTTGAGAGTTGATGGAAAAACATGGAGAGTAAAGTAGGTTAGTATTCTTCTAAAACACAGTTCTTGAATTGCACAATTGGATCAAAATGGCTGTTTCCATTCTATCTCTCAGGATGTGAGACTTGGACTCCGGTAAGCAGCTGACAATGCTCTCATTTTGTGCAATATAGGCAAGGAGTTAAATCTAACACTGTTTTTAAACAGTAATCATGGTATTGCTATCAAGGACTTCATGTCAATATGAAGTAGTACCTTTGGAGGAATCAGGGCTGGCATTAAATGCTTGTGGAAAGAATAGGAAAGAATTTGATCTGTATGCCCCCACCCCCAAGTAAGACATCTGGTTAAATCAAAACAGAAAGCTAAACCTCATGGCAAGTCATGTAGATCTACTCAAAACCTAATCTCAAAGTTACAGCTCTGGATTTGTTTTGTTCCCCAAGTATGCCAGTAAAAGATTACATCTTTTATGTCTACCTTGTATTTTGGTTAAAGTTGGATTACCCTTTGCAATTTTTCCCAGCTCTTAATAGAATACACAACCAGTCACACATTTCCCTCTTCTTTAAGCATTTCAGAGCGATCATTCTCTTTACAATAGTTTCCTTGGTTCACTCTTCCATCCTCTCTGCTGTTTCCATGCAACTGGAGGAGACAAAACACCTGTCCTTTTACCTCTTCACGGACCCAAACAATCCTTCCTGATGAAGCAGTGATTTGCCGATGCTTCCATTCTAGAGTCCTGGATTTTGTGCTGACATTGTGTCTTCTCTGCTTTCAGGAAACTAAATACAGTTGTGTGATCATCTTGTGGTCAATCCAGTTCTTTGCTTATCTGACTACTTTCTGTCTGTCACTTACTGCATTGTTCCAAAAAGGCATCAACACAAATTTGAGTGAGGTCGCATCTAGTCACAGTGCAACCTGGAATATTTCATATTATATTCTCCAATTTTTGATGACTCATAGTTTCCTTCAGTTTGTATGGGAAATTCCCATTTTTGCCTGGCATCATTTTGACTCAGTTTTGCTTTTTTTTGTATAGCCTGACTTGCCACATAGGTCCCACAGCCTTACTATTGGTAGCAATAGCTTTCATAGACAAAGAAGCTTAATCTGATCTTAACTAACTTGTTTCTATCTCTACCCAGTTCTCTTGAAGGATTCTGAGCTTGAAATGTTAGTGTTTCCAGAATGTCCTGTCTGTATTTAATGTTGGATTTGTGTCTGTGCAGCTTGAATAATTATACTGTAGTTCCATGTCTTCATTTGATAAAGCCACTCCTCATAGAATTTGACCCATTTGGACTGCAGGTGAACTTCTATGAAACAGCAGTAACAGATCTGGGGATATGAGTGATCGTACCTTGAAAAATCCAAAATTAGCATAGTTGAGTTGAAGTTTATCCATATTCCTTGGAAAAGTTTGAGATTCTATAGCCAGCATATATTTGGCAATACATGGTCATCTTTAAATTGCATACGCATTCATATATATACATCACTCTTTCTGATTCTCATTGGTATGGCAATTAAAATTAGTCTCTGTTTCTTTCCCATCAGTCATATTTTGTACTCTTTTAACAGCTTGTGACTGACAAAGACGTAAACATAATAAAAAGCCCGTTTTTGAAGCTGTTGCACTGGTGCTACTTTGCAATTTTCGTTCATTCTCCAGGCCTGTTTTTGAGCTGCAGTAGGTATCCATGTATTATACATCACTTGCAAGGTGAGGTTTACTTGGTGATTCTCATAGGACCGTTGTTGTGCAATGATCTCTTTGATCATTTCATGGTTATATACTTGCATGAAAATAGAGCTCAATTTAAATTGAATAGACAATAGTGACAATTAGCACCATTGGGATGAGTGTTTGAATTTATGATAGCTTTTAACCGTTCAAATATCCCCTCACCAATTGAAAAGTGGAGATCAGTTTATAGTTCTGTGTAAATCAATGCATTTACTTTTCTTGAAGCTGCCTTTGTTGTCTGATACTCTTTAACTCTCCCAGACCTCAAGCCTCGCCTTTTTTGTGTGTGTTTTATGCTGATTTGTGTGATTCAAGTTTGCTTTCCTTGTCTGGAAGTCTTAGTAAATATTTCTTTATATGTGAGAGCAGTACTCCTTATGGGTAAACAGTGAATTTAGTGGACTATGACTGAGTTCCAGAAAGTCAGTAGAATGTGAAGTGGCCTTTAGTACATTGTTTAACAGAATGCTTCAAAGCTAGTAATGCACACAAGGGTTTAAACAGGAAATTTCAATTGTAACCCAGAATGATTGATGGCTTTAGTGTGCTCTTTACAAGCAAAACCAGATTTTTCTAACCTGATGAACACATGCATGCTGAGCCTAATTGTTCATTCCAGTTTCTCAACATTGCAATCTGGACCTTCTTAACTCATCTGAATATTTTCTGTATATTGTTGAAAAAAGGATGGTGCAATTGTTCAGACTTTTGAAGGTCATTTGGCTGAAATTGTATCATAGTTTCATGTTGAACAGTTTGACTTGCCAGGATATTTTTTTTTTGTTGAGTCGATCCAGATTTCAGAGAATAAATCTGTGTTTTTACCTTTGTTGATACCAGTCTGGTAATTTCTGCCTTAATATTCCTCTTGGGTGCATTCTCTGATGCAGACATATTGTTCACATACTCGTCTCAAGGGTATGAGTTGTTCATACAATCTTCTGCTATAACTTATTTCCCAGAATTCCTAACCCATGCAAGTTACTACCGCTGTTGTGCTGCTTTTATTCTATCCTTGAAATGGGCAGCTTTTCCTTTTCCAATTCCATCATTTTGGTGCAACTCCACTATAAACCTGAGTGAACTTTTTCTTTTAATAAGTTTTGGACTTGACCTTTGAACCTGGGTCAAACATTTCTATCACCAAAATGCATAGTCTTGATTTTACACTACCATATAACATTATTTTAAACTCAGTGCTTCCAAAAAATATGTTTGCTTAATCAGCCTGGCTTTGTTCTCCTGCACTATGGGCCTTTATTAGTTACTTTTTCAAGGAGATTTTCATTGCAATATAAACAATCTGAAAGGCTTTGCAATGGTTAGCAAGGTGACAGCTAGATGACAATCAAACCTCAATTTTAAAAATGAGTTAAAATTCTTTGATCTAATGATTTTTATTACAGCCCCAAATATTGAAGGAAGATAAGATTTTGTCAGATATTAGAAGTTATACAGATCAGTTGTAATTTCATTGAGTTATAGAACCTCAAGAGATTTGAATGCCCTACCCCTTTCCAATGGTATTCCAGGGTTTTCAACTTGATAAATGCCCTAAGTACGTGAATCAAACTGCACTGCAGTAAAGATGCTGTTGGCTGCCCACGGCACATCCTTAGATTGTGTTGGTTGTCATCACATTTCTCTGTATTTTTCAATGTACATGTGATGAAGAAATTAATCTGAATATAATTTTGGTGGAGATTTGATTTCTATTGCAGCAAACCGAATGTCAAATTACTGGGAATTGTTATCCTACCAGAAGTTTAACAGATTTCTTCAGCTGATTGCATAAAGCCATTGATTCCAGAAGCCTCAAAGGTCATTCTGTGTAAAATTGGCGTTGTTTCCTTGTTTCCTGTCTATTGCTTTTGGTGATCTATTTTTTAAATCGTTTTTTTAAGGTCACTGTCTGTTCCACCTCAAGTTAGTTCAAGAAACTCTGAGATTCCAGCTGTATTGAGAATGCAAAATTGCCCCTACCTCAGGAAGAGTGACAGGAATTTTGGACAGAACTAACCTTCTGCCTCCTTTTTTGTAACCTGATAAGTTTTTCACATGAAGAACTGACCCATGGGATTGGAACATCCACAAATATCTAAATGGTTTAATGGATCTCTCTGCTTAAATTAGACCAAGATCACAGAGCAGCACAATTATTTCTTGGAAGCAATCAGTTGTTGTAAAGAACAAATAAATTGTGAAGGATATTCACCAGGAAGAGCAGTTCTCTTCATTGCAAAACACTACCACGATGAGGCACAAATGTTTACAAAATAATCACTGAGGAAACTCCTGAGCTGCACTCCTGATAACTGTAGCTGATTTTCAGTGATATATGAAACCTGAAAACAAGAAAAGCAGTAATGTTAAAAACTGAAATTACATATCAGATAGAATTTGACTTTTTTGGATCTGGAATATAAATGAACAGACTCAGTCCAAGACCTGTACTGATTTTAAGGGAGCAAAAGAGAAGTTCATATGATGCTGGTGACCTAGAGGTCATTGATCATCATTCAAGAGAGATCTCTAATGGTATATGATGAAGTATCTCTCTGCCAGGGTGTAAAATTGTTTCTCTATCAGATAATGATGGACCGTACTAGATTTTTCTTCCATTCTTTACGTTTTACATGAGTAATACCCCTTAACAATACATATTTTGAGACATATTAAAATAATATGCATTCTCCAAAGATGCAAAGTTCCAAATAGCCAGTAGATCCAAAATGTTTCTCAGTAGGTTCCCTCTATTCTTTGCTTAAGTATTGGTTAAAAACAATTAAAATCAACAATTGGCCATGGAAAGACCATAGTACCTAATACACTCACAAACAAGAGCAAATCTGCAGATGCTGGAAATCTGAGCAATACACACAAAATGCTGGAGGAACTCAGCAGGCCAGGCAACATCGAGGAAAAGAATACAGATGATGCTTTGGTCCGAAACTTCGACTGTACTCTTTTCCTTGATGCTACCTGGCCTGCTTTTGTGTGTGTTGCTAGTACCTAATACATATTCAGCATATCCAACGTAAGTTTTTTAAATTAAGAGCTCATTACTTAATGTTGTACCATGCAGTAACCAAGTTCAAACCTTCCTGCATTCCATCCCAGTCTTCGCTTTCAAAGACAGAGTATACAGGAACCACTCCGTATGCATCAGAACAAGCCGTACTTAAAAAAAAAACTCACATCTGATGAAAGTTCTGCCAAACTGGCCCGTTCATGTATCCCTGGAGTCTAGCCACAATTATAGAGACAGTATTCAACTGTGTAAATCAAATGCAGCTTAATGTGCTCTGTATTAGTGTGTTTCATTGTTTCTTTTATGATATTAGCTGGCAATAATTTTGTTTTAAACTTACAATGTTTTTTCCATCACTCCCACCATTTCTTTAGAACACATTGCTGGGGGCCTATTTCTACATGAGTTTGTCAGTTTATGATAATCTCAACCAAGCTGACATTCTTCAAGTGTTACAGAAAATAGTCCTTCCTTCTTTGTCCATCGCGCACATGTATTTTTTTATATAAATTACCATATATGTATATTGAATAGATAAAAATGGTGCAAAAACAGAAATAATATATATTTAAAAAGTGAGGTAGTGTTTGTGCGTTCAATGTCTATTTAGAAATCGGATGGCAGAGTGGAAGAAGCTGTTCCTGAATTGCTGAGTGTGTGTCTTCAGGCTTCTGTACCTCCTACTTGATGGTAACAATGAGAAAAGGGCATGCCCTAGGTGCTGGGGGTCATTAATAATGGATGCTGCCATTATTCTTTGATCTTTCAAAATATTACGCACTTATTCTTAAAATACCCCCAGTAATCTATCCTCCACAACTCTGCCAGTGGAGGTTTCTACATAATGTTGTTTTAAGTGGCTGCCCACTATTCTTGTAATTGTCTTGTAATAGTGGAAACATTTTGACATCTACTCTCTCGTGCCCTTTGAGAATCTTACATGTTTCATTAAAGTCATCCCTTATTCTTTTAAACTCCAAAAAATATGGATCTAATTTATTTAGCCCCTGGTGATAGGACACCTCATCTTCTCATCCCTATAATTAGCCTAGTCTGAAATGAAAAGATTGACTATGGTCTTTTCTGCAAAAAGTAAAAGAGTTCCAATAAAAATAAAAGGACTCTTAAAGGAACATGTAAATTAGTATATTTTCTTCATCTGTACTTTATACCAAAATCTACAATAGTGCTTTTAGCCATGCAATTAGATTCCCATCCCTCTGAACTTTCCTACATTTTGGGTTCTGCTCCATTGACAGATATAGGAGTCCGAAGTTTATCATCATAGGTGACATCTTGTGGAAGTGCCAATTATTATCTGTCCTTTTTTGTTTCTGCATCTATTTACTGTCTTCTGTTGCCGTAACTTCCAAATTTCTCTCCATTCCATCTTTTTTGAGGATATAACTATGAAAATGGACAAAGAAGAGCCAGTGGATGTAGTGTACCTGGACTTTCAGAAAGCCTTTGATAAGGTCCCACATGGGAGATTAGTGGGCAAAATTAGAGCACATGGTATTGGGGGTAAGGTACTGACATGGATAGAAAATTGGTTGGCAGACAGGAAACAAAGAGTAGGGATTAACGGGTCCTTTTTAGAATGGCAGGCAGTGACTGGTGGGGTACCACAAGGCTCAGTGCTGGGACCATTAATGATTTAGATGAAGAGATTAAAATTAACATTAGCAAATGTGCAGATGACACAAAGCTGGGTGACAGTGTGAAATATGAGGAGGATGTTAGGAGAATGCAGGGTGACTTGGACAGGTTGGGTGAGTGGGCAGATGCCATTTAATGTGGATAACTGAGGTTATCCACTTTGGTGGCAAGAACAGGAAGGCAGATTACTATCTGAATGGTGTCAAGTTAGGAAAAGGGGAAGTACAACGAAATCTAGGTGTCCTTGTTCATCAGTCACTGAAAGTAAGCATGCAGGTACAGCAGGCAGTGAAGAAAGCTAATGGCATGTTGGCCTTCATAACAAGGGGAGTTGAGTATAGGAGTAAAGAGGTCCTTCTGCAGTTGTACGGGGCCCTGTTGAGACCACACCTGGTGTATTGTGTTCAGTTTTGGTCTCCAAATTTAAGGAAGGACGTTCTTGCTATTGAGGGAGTGCAGTTTAGGTTCACGAGGTTAATTCCCGGGATGGCAGGACTGTCGTATGTTGAAAGGTTAGAGCGACTGGGCTTGTATACACTGGAATTTAGAAGGATGACAGGCGATCTAATTGAAGCATATAAGTTTAAGAATAAGGGGTAGGCCATTTAGAACGGAGTTGAAGAAAAACTTTTTCATTCAGAGAATTGTGGATCTGTGGAATGCTCTGCCTCAGAAGGCAGTGGAGGCCAATTCTCTGGATGCTTTCAAGAAAGAGTTAGATAGAGCTCTTAAAGATAGCAGAGTCAAGGGATTTGGAGAGAACACGAGGAAATCTGCAGTTGCTGGAAATTCAAACAACAAAACACACAAAATGCTGGTAGAACACAGCAGGCCAGGCAGTATCTATAGGGAGAAGCGCTGTCGATGTTTTGGGCCGAGACGTCAACAGCACTTCTCCCTATTGATGCTGCCCAGCCTGCTGTGTTCTACCAGCATTTTGTGTGTGTTGTTGTGGATTTGGGGAGAAGGCAGGAATGGGGTACTGATTGTGTATGATCAGCCATGATCACAGTGAATGGTGGTGCTGGCTCGAAGGGCCGAATGGCCTACTCCTGCACCTATTGTCTATTTATGTATTTTCTTACCTGGGTCTGCGCAAATTTGGCATTGTATAAGCTACAGCATTATGTTGGTGGCTTCTTTGTCCTGTTTGAGCAATATTGTTACTTATTATGAACTTTCTGAACCTGTTTCTTTTCACTGTTTTGCACCCCAGTGCATCATCTGGAAGCATAGGATCTCTCATCATTGTAAATCTAATGGCTACTGCTGCAGTTTCCACTTGTCAATCCAATGTGAAAATTTTCATCCTGGCTAAGTTTCACATATTATTGTCAAAGACATGAATCCACCTCTTGGTACTCAGCAGCTCAGCTGTGCACGTTCATGCCTTCATCACTTGAAAAATTATCTTCAGCTTATTCTAAAGTCTGTAGCTCACATCCTCCTATTTTCTCCTCTTATCAGTCTCATCCATATTTACATCATACTGTCCAAATTTCATTGTTGTACTATTAACTTCAAAATTGTCATGTTGTAGCAGTGTGCTACACGCAGCGCTGAAATAATGACACGGAGTCGGTAAACTGCAGTTAAAGAAGATTTTATTCGAACTTCGCGGCTTTGCTTTAAAGCCTCCCTGATCCCGCCCTCCCCGGGCACCGGATGCTGTAGGAGGCACATATTCACAGTCCCGCGCGAGCTTTTCCCTTTGTTAGTGAAGCAGACCTGGCGCCCTTTTGGGACTGGCCTTTATGCCGGCGCACTGGCTATTTGAGAGCCGGTTCGAGTGCGCTAGGAAGTGGGTCACCACTTAACCCCCCCCCAGAACCGGCGATACACCCTCCAATGTCCACAGTCTGGGCTGGACCCTGTTTGGGAGGTCGGCCACTGCGCCGCGGTGCCGGGAACTCGACTGGTTGCGCCACATCCACATGGGCCAGTTTGAGTCGGTCCACCATGAAAACCTACTCTCTCCCCCCAACGTCCAGCACGAACATGGACCCGTTGTTCCTGAGCACCGTAAATGGCCCCTCGTAGGGCTGTTGCGGCGGTGGCCGTTGCCCGCCCCTTCGTACAAACACAAACTTACAGTTCTGCAGGTCTTTGGGTATGCAGGTTGGGTTCTGCCCCATCTGCGAAGTGGGTATGAGGGCCAGGTTGCCGAGCCTCTCACGTAGTCTGCCCAGGACTGCTGCAGGTTCTTCGTCGTGCCCCCTTGGGGCTGGTATGAACTCCCCGGGGACGACCAGTGGTGCGCGGTACACCAACTCGGCCGACGAGGCGTGCAGATCGTCTTTGGGTGCCGTGCAGATGCCGAGTAGGACCCAGAGAAGCTCGTCCACCCAGTTAGCTCCTCGCAGGCAGGCCATGAGAGCCGACTTTAGGTGACGGTGGAAACGCTCCACCAGGCCGTTCGACTGTGGGTGGTAGGCAGTTGTGTGGTGCAGCTGTGTCCCCAAAAGGCTGGGCACTTCTGTCGGAGGTAATGTGGGCCGGTACACCAAAGCGGAACACCCAGGTGGTGATCAGTGCCCGGGCGCAAGATTCGCGCGACACTGGCAGGGGGCCCCCGATATCCACATGAATGTGGTCGAAACGCCGGTGGGTGGAGTGGAACTGCTGCGGCAGAGCTTTGGTGTGCTGCTGCACCTTGGCCGTCTGGCAGTGCATGCACATTTTGGCCCATTCACTGACCTGCTTGCGGAGACCGTGCTAAACGAACCCGCTGGAGACCATCCGGACGGTTGTCCAGATGGAGGGGTGCGCTAAGTTATGAATGGAGTCGAAAACACAGCACTGCCAGTTTGCCGGGACAACAGGACGGGGTTGGCCGGTGGAGACAGGATGAACTCCTCAACCTGGGCCGCTGTGTCCTGGTCGAGGGAGCTCACCATGTAGTAGTAACGTGTGTCCTCTGAGGTTATCTGCCGAATGTGGAATTGGGCCTCTGCTTGCTGGAACCACAGGTGAGGTCGTAGCGTCCAGAAGCTTGGCAACTGCATGAACAGATGCGGCGTCGTTCATCTCCGGTCCAAATATCGTTTGGACCGTCGGGGTCACCAATTGCAGCGGTGTGCTACATGCCGCGCTGAAATAACGACACGGAGTCGGTAAACTGCAGTTAAAGAAGATTTTATTCGAACTTTGCAGCCTCGCTTTAAAGCCTCCCTGATCCCGTCCTCCCCGGGTGCGGATGCTGTAGGAGGCACGGATTCACAGTCCCGCGCGATCTTCTCCCTTTGTTAGTGAAGCAGACCCGGCGCCCTTTTGGGACTGGCCTTTATGCCGGCGCACTGGCTATTTGTGAGCCGGTTCGAGTGCGCTAGGAAGTGGGTCGCCACAATGTCTCCTTCCCCAGCCTTTCTCTAGTATACACTGAGAAACTGCTCATTTTTCAGTGTGCTGGAATACTCTTGCACATTGCTATTTTTCCCTACATTTTTGAGAGAAGTTTTGCAAATTTTCCATTCCTATTCTGATATGTCTATCCATGGCCTCCTCTACTGTCAAAATGAATCCAAACTCAGGTTGGAGGAGCAACACCTTATATACCGGCTGGGTAGCCTCCAACCTGATGGCATGAAGATTGACTTCTCTAACTTCCATTAATGCCCCTCCTCCCCTTCTTATCCCATCCCTGACATATTTCGTTGTTTGTCTGTTCTCCATCTCCCTCTGGTGCTTCCCTCCTTCCCCCTTTCTTTCTCCCGAGGCCTCCCATCCCATGATCCTTTCCCTTCTCCCGCTCTGTATCACTTTCGCCAATCACCTTTCCAGCTCTTAGCTTCATCCCACCCCCTCCAGTCTTCTCCTATCATTTCGCATTTCCCCCTCCCCCCACTACTTTCAAATCTCTTACTATCTTTCCTTTCAGTTAGTCGTGACGAAGGGTCTCGGCCCGAAAAGTCGACAGTGTTTCTCCTTATAGATGCTGCCTGGCCTGCTGTGTTCTACCAGCATTTTGTGTGTGTTTGAATTTCCAGCATCTGCAGATTTCCTCATGTTTGTTGTTTCTTAAAATATGCTTTGTTTTCTGTCACTGAACTTGTGTAGTTTTTCCCTTTTTTCTACCAGTTTGATATAATCTCACATTCCTAATCATAAACTATTTTGATATCTCTTCTTGCTTATGAGGGAATTTAGAAATTTAAGTTATTTAACGGAAGGTGGGCTCCACACTTCACAGGATGTGAGAGCTATTGACGTAATGTGAGAATAAAGTCAAAGATTAAAATAGCTAAATAAGGCAATAAAGTTGAAGCTGCCTGTTGTCTCTTAATCCTCCTCATTTGAGTTTAATCAAATCTTTAACCATGATGCGCTTTTTCTAAAATCTGAGAGTCATTTCACTTTGTAGAACAAATCCCTTGACTCCTCTTTCCTCTTGTATCCAGCCAATATTGAGAACTCGTGATTTAAAAATTGCAAATTCTTACTTGTTAACAATTTATAAAACTAACCAACTGCTCCTTTGAGTTGTCAGTAACGATGTTTTCTAAATAATTTATTGTGCTTGTTTATTTGGACTTCGCTTCTGCCAAGGAAGTGTTTTGATTCGAAAAACCGACAGTACAGTGCCTGATCAGGGTTGTTGGAGGTCAATCTTCAAATCTCAACACATCACTGGAGGCATTCCTCAGCAGAAAGCAATAACTAACATAAAGCTAGGCAGGCAGTTTGTAAGGCAGGATGAAGTAACAACTTCATCAATGATTTTCTTTCCATCATAAATTCGGAAGTGGAAATGTTTACTGATGATAACTTTCATTGCAATTTCTTGGGCAGTGAAGCAATCTGTCTCCACAGAGCCAAGTAACCATTGCTAAGTCTTAGGGCTCAATACTAACCAGAAGCTCAGGTGGACCAGCCATATAGAAACTGTGGCTCTCAGAGTAGGTCAGAGGCTAGGTATGCTGAGGCATGCACGTTGCTTGACAACCAAAATCTACTATTTACAAAACATATCAGAAGCTGTATGAAATATTGTTCATTTCACTGGATAAGTGCTGCTCCATCAATACTCAACATCATCCGGGACAAAGCAACCAATATGGTGGGCAGTTCATCCACTGTCGTAAAACTATATGTTTGTTCTTTCCGCTGCCATCATTCCGTGACTCAAGTATGTAACAGCTATAAAATGCACTGCTGATCCTTATTTAGGCAACTCCAACATCTCTCAAACCTGTAACTTCTATTAACAACAAAGACAAGGGTAACAGACACACTGGAGCATCACCATGTGCAAGTTTCCTCCAAGACATACAAACCCTGACTTGGAAATGTATTGAACTTCATTGTCACTGGGTCTAAATCTTTGCCCCTGCTTTTAAACAGCATTGTTGAATACCATCACCAAGTAGGTAGCAATGATTCAAGAAGATAGCTCATGGATGAATAATGATAGGTTTACCAATGATGACTACATTCCCAGGAAATGAAGAAAACATAACAGTGTTCATACTTTAAATAGTGTAATAAGCTGTCTTCTTTAGAAAAGAGATAAAGTAGTTTAATTAACATGTCACTCTAAAAGGGAAAACATTTACCCTGCCAAATGGCACACATTCCCAACCTTGGAAATACATCATGAGTACTCTGTTGCTAGATCCCTGAAACTTCCAACCCTAAAGCATTGTGGGAACATTTTCACAAATAAAGACAGCTCACCAGCTTCTAAAAGACGCTTGGGGATGGACAGTAAATACTCGCGATGCTGGTGACGGCCAGATCCCAAATAAAAATGCTGAATGAACTCTATTTTGAGAATTCACCTTGGTCATCAAATTAGAACTATAAAATATTTGATAAACAACTGAGCTAGTGTTGTTGTCAAACAGCAGTTCTCACTTGAAGGATGAGAACTCACAGGATTGGAGTAAGCTGCGGAGAGTTGTAAAATTAGTCAGCTCCAGCACAGGTACTAGCTTCCGTAGTATCCAAAACATCTTCAAGGAGCAGTGTCTCAGAAAAGCAGCTTCCATCATCAAGGACCCCCACCACCCAGAGCATGCCCTCTTCTAATTGTTACCATCAGGAAGGAGGTACAGAAGTCTGAAGGCACACACTCAGCAATTCAGGAACAGCTTCTTCCCCTCTGTCATTCAAATTCTAAATGGACATTGAACCTACCTCGCTATATTTTTTTAATTTGTTCTTTTGCACTACTTATCTTACTATAACTATTTAATATACATATATACTTAACTCTAATTCAGTATTTTTTGTTTGTTTATCATCTATTGCATTGTACTACTCTCACAAAATTAACAAATTTCACAATATATGCCGGTGATATTAAACTGGATTCTGAAGTACAAACCATCAGACTACAACAATCCAAATGTGTGGTAATTGTTGGAATGTGGTTTGAGTCTGTTGCTTTTCTCAAAGGTGAGTATCGTACCAGAGAATCAAGCTATGCTTTTTACTGAAGGGACAATATTGATTGCCATTGACAGCTTTTCCTCCACCACTGTCTCGAGTTTCTCTGTTCTAGGCAAACCATTTGTATTATATATAAGTGAAAGTGTTTCTATAGCATGCATAGCAGTTAACTGCAACATGACAGTGCTAGAAAATATTTCCACTAAATAGGTTTGTAAATGGTTCTGTGCAAGTAACACCAATATGTCTAAATCCTGCAATCTAGTTGAAGAGTCTGAATTACAGATCTAGTGCCAAATGCCCTTAGTAGGATGAATTTTGGAAGCTATTACATGGAATACTCTGAAATTATAATGTGAAAGGTAGATAAACTGGCCTAACCAGTTTTGCCCAGAAAAAGATCATCTTTCTGTTCAGTGATCTTGAAATAGTATTTACGGAAACTTGGAAATGTATGTGTTTAGACCATGTCAGTTATCAATTTGATGATGTGGATGTACAAATAAAGTCAACTTTACCCACACACACGCACACGCACACGCACACACACACACACACACACACACACACACACACACACACACTCTTACACACTTTTCTCCATCTTAATGCAGAAGGTGAACAATATAGTTGCAAGTGCCATCCAGATGGGTAAACTATTTAACCATGAATTATTTGGAACAGAAAGGGTTTCCTTGCCTGCCTTCATTCTAATGGTCTTGGTTAAATTTTTAAAATGAATTGTGCATCTAACGTGAACTTCCTACTATACAGAATTCCAGTGCAGTCTTATATTTGTCCCACAATTAATCTAGACCTTTTTCTTGCTCGATATTGGATTGAGGTTTTTGACAGTGCCACTTAGCTGTTTTTATATTGTCGTTAGTGTACTTTAGAATTCTAGCACTTAACATTTGTGAGCCAACTGTCCTAGTGCACTCCTCTCAAACAGTCTGATGTACTGCAAGCAGGCATGTTTATTGCTTTTTTGTGTGCTCTTACCAACCTAAAGGTACCTGAACTTGATATTGTTACTATCAAAGCTGGCTCACATGAACCTCACATTAAAGCAGGAATCCTATCAAAATTGCTTGCTATTAACATAAAGTACTCCTGTTTAGTGGTGTTAGTTTTAGTGAAGTAATGTTACATTAAAGCTTTCAACCACTGTTCATTTTTTTTTACATTTCCGTAAGTGCCATGTTCCCCTTTTCCACTTACAGTTAGTGGGAATGGAACCAATAAACCTGTTGTGGCACAAGTAAAATCTGTAAAAGAGAGGCACCGCTACTTTGGAGAATAATGATGCAGATATTGTATAGGGGAATTAGCTTTGGTTTCTCTTGTTCATTTATTACAGATCAATTTTGTTACAGTTATAGGAAGTGCCATAACATTTTATTCCTTATTAATCCATAGTTGGCTAATTTTACTCCTAAATGTATTTATTAATCCTGCACTAAATTTCCTTGGATTTTTTACAGTAAGTATGCACTACCCCAAGATGCAAAAGGATTCTGTTTTTACAGATGCCTTAGATTTGATTTTAAATTTAGTAATTTTATGGGAGTTTGTATTGTGTTCTTAACCCAGAGCCAGCCAATAGAGTATGTTTCAAGTTGGTTTGGAGTGGGTTCATTAACTTTAATGGAAGCAAGAACTTTGAACTGCTGAAGGAATAAATCCAGAGCTGTCTGACCCAGGAAGAAAATGACTACTGGTTAACACCTGTTACATTCTTAGCCGGTCAAGGATTTCTTCATGTCAGATAGTTGAGAACAATGCAAATCTGCGTTACCATAGCAACTCAGGGTCTTTCAGTGCATCATCAGTAGAAACTTTTTTGAGGAAGTTAGAACTTCAAAATGTGAATTTCGGTTAGTTTCTAAATAATATACAATGAAAGATATCCAAATGTCATATCTGTCTATGTTGAACTGAAAGTCATCTTCTAGACTTCCTTCCTTTGATGTTTAATGATCTGATAAACAACCAGGTGCAAATAGGGGAGCTTTGCAACATAATAAAAATGTTGAAGGCTGTCGTGCTCAGCCAAGAATTTATCATCTAATAACATCAGTATAGTTTGCAATTGTGGCTCTTAGTTGGTGTGGTGAGAATTTTATCTAGTTAAAACATTTTATTGTTTTTTAGTGCTGTAATCGGGTTTTTTTTAATAAAGTGTGTGGGTTAGATTCTTGTATTTTTTCACAGCTCTGGTACTCGGATTAGTCACGTAACAAGAGCTATTTCACTTGGCAATGGGAAGCTGAAAGCCACTTCCATGAGGCCGTGCACTCTGAGCAGTGCCATACAGTAACTGCTATGTAAACAGGCGTGAAGACACAGTTGAACATTCTGAACTCTGGAACAAGCAAGCGTGTGTGCAGCCAGGTGATCTGACACTGCCTTGAACCCAGCCATTATCAGCAAGAGAGCTGTAATGGATCAGCCTCCCAGGTTCAGCCAGAGTTCAACCAGTGTCCTTTTTTTGAAACCTTGTTATGGATCTGTGGGTGTGTTATTTGCAGGCAGCCGTGTGAAGGTGTCAGGTTTGGCAAGGAGGGTTGGATCTGTATAAACAGCATTGACTGACAAAGGAGGGAGGAAAAAGCTTTTGTGGAAAACCACAAGTTGCCAATTATTGCTGCAGTGCATTGTCTGGATGTTAAGTCTTTTATCACTGCACTGAGGTCTTATTGTGGATGGAATTTGTGTTTGCATTTTGTCTTTGTGGTACTAATAATATTGGACCAACAGCATTTTTCAGACTTCACGCAGGATTGTATATGCATTTCATTCATGGACTCTTATTTGACATTTGATTTATAGCAATTACGTGAGGAGGCTGTGACACAAATCATTATGTATGTCACTGTCATTCTGGAAACATATACCTTGTATGTATATATACTTATACCAATTTGTGCAAATCTCCATTCAGTGAATGAAAGGGAGGCAAATTTAAAAAGACTTTGTCAAAAATGCCTACGTTTAAGTATTTAAATGTTTCTTTTTATCCTGTGGTTGCTGGTAACTCCCTTAGTCCTTAAGTATGAAAATTCTCTTCCGTGAGATTACAAGACAGGATTCCTACCACCCAGACCATACTCCCTTCCGTTGTTGCCATCAGGAACAGTTACTATCCCTCAACCATCAGGCTCTTGAACCAGTGGGGATAATTCACTCAACTTCACCCACCCCATCACTAAACTGTTCCCACAACCTATGAACTCACTTTAAGGACTCTTCATCTCATGTTCTCAATATTTATTGTATACATTTATTATTGACTTTTTCTTTTGTATTTGCACATTGGTTGTTTTGTATTTACTGAGTATGCCTTCAAAATAACAAATGTCAAGGTTCTGTAGTGAAACATATTTGGCATTTTACTGTGACAATGAAGTCGGACCAGACCTAATGAATTTTTTTTAAACATGACTTTACTGTTAATCTTCCTTGCCCATATAAGTTCAAGGATAACAATTCAGTTAAAGGTAATAATTATTTTAGGAAGTGAAATTATAACTGCTTTGTAAAGCATAATGAAACAGTTGAACATGTTGACCTTTCCTGAGCCAACAAGTATGGATACAGACAAGTGATAGCCATAGCACAAAAAAAATAAGTGTATTAATCCATGAACTTAAGTAAAACAGCAGCTAAGCAGTGCATATGTAGATAATAGGTGCATATGTATCATTATTAGATGATAAATACTTGAGTGAGCATGACTAGAACTGTCCTCCAATTGAACACAATATTTCTGATAGTCTTCAATTTGTTGCACAATCATATAAAACGTTGAAAACCCTAATTCAAGCTGTATACTGGTCCTCAATGATGTACACAGTTGTCAAATAATCTTAGACTAAATACTTGCCCTACTTGTTCATTTTAATGCACCTTTGGGATGACAGAGATTTTTGAAAGGTTGCATCCATTACTCTTCTGTTCTCCTCTTGAACCTCAATTTTTTTTTGGGTTGCAAAAATTTCAGGATAATGACTTTAACAATAAAGCAACACTTATATCTGTCAAAGTCAAATTGAGGTCAGAGGAAGTTTTTATGTTACAGCTAGTGCAGACTGAAGAAGACAGCATGGACTTGTGAAGGAAATTGTTATTATATCCAGAGGCGTGACTGAAATACTCTATCTTGAGATGTCATTGCCTTTTGCAACCAGAAAGATAAGTGGTGATTCATCTGTCGTATGTCTGTCATGGTAATTGGAAATACTTTGAGAGGTCAATAAATTGGCCAATGGTCATTATATACTCATTCTCGTTCCAAGTTTTATAGCTATTCATATTTTGATAACCCCTTGTGCAAAAATACACTTCTAACAAGTAATATTCAAATTTTAAGACTGTGGTTTGCTTCATAGGTTAGTACATTGAAAATAATTTCTTGTTTCATATATTAGTTTGTAAACTGAAACTAGTGAAAACCATCTGGTTAGACAGCATCTCTGGAGAGAGAAGCAAAACTGGCATCTTAAGTTAATGATCATTCAACAGAGCTGTGTAGATCCAGCCTTCTCTGCTTTGATTTAAGACACACAGCATTATGATTTACTTTTCGTTTCCCATTAAATCTTCCACTGGAGCAAAAAACAAATTGCTGGAGCAACTCAGTAGGTCAAGCAGCTTCTGAGGAGAGAAAAAGCATCAACATTTCAGGTCAAAATCCTGCATTATCAGCCATTTCTTTGCTTCACAGGTGCTGTCAGAACACTGAGTTCCTCCAGCCATTTTTGTTCAAGATTGCAGAATGTACAGATTTTTTTTTTGTTTCTCGATAAGATCACTGCTTGCTCCTCTCATTTCAGGTGATATAACCCAGTTCCCCTAACATAACCCAGTTTAATCATCTTGGATGTCAACCAAGCAAATAATTGGTCTACTTTCTCCCAGCCCTTGACTCTTGTCAGAAAGATTAGGCTGAGTCATGCAGATGCGCTTAAACCTATGCAGCTAACTTCTCATTTATCTTTGCTAATTGTTTTTTAAAAGAAATGCTGCAAATGTTGGAAATCCAAACCCCAACATAAAAAAAACTGGAAGCACAGTTTCTCAGCCAGCATCAGTGAGACAATTTTAGAATGGTTCAGATTCATATTCGTATATCTGATGTGCAGTAAGGCTGATCTTTTACTAGATTAGATAGTTTTTCAGTTTATATAAAGTTGGTAGACAGTTGTTGTTTATAACACCTTTGAACATATGTGCCACAGAAGAGCCACAGGCAGGAAGTTCTTAAATTTGCAAGCACTGAGCTGTCACTTCACTTCAGCAAATTGTGTTGCATTTTGTACAACCAGGTGGATTTCTCAAGTGGGATATTCTCCTCTTTCAGTGACCTCAGTGAATGGGCAGACTGTCTCCCTTCCAACAGCAATTTTATAGCCTAATCAAACATTTAAAGTCCATTCCTTCCCCCCACCTCCTCCCCCAATTTATATTGCAGAAGCATGGTAACTATTAGACTTAATTATAACTCATCAATTTTGATCACTGGCCAATATTACAACTTTTACACTGCAGCAGCATTCATGGTTATGTCGCAAAATGCTAACTTTGGAATATTTCAGATTTGAATCTTTTCAGTTGCGACTTACTGAAAATAGTTGCTTTAAATTGGGATGTGCAGTCTGTTTTTGGATGACTGTTTTATATCTAAGTATTCTTGATGACTGTTCAGAGCCTTCATCCACAGTTGCCCACACTTACCTCTACTTTTCAGGTCCTCACTAAATTTTGTACCAACCCTTCTGAAATCTCTTCCTTACCAACTTGCAAAGTTTTATCTTTTTTTTTGCTGCTGTCCATTATCTTGCCGTGTTTCTTATTTGTTAATAAAAATATTATGTAGATATTTTAGGCTATGTTATTCCAATAAGTTCTGTGGGTTTTCTGGTGCACCTGTTAAATAAAAAATACTCAGTAATTGGCAGATTTCAAAGACCGGAGCAGTTCATGGGCTGATCTGGCTTAATTCTGCTCCTGTGTCTTAAGGTCTCATCAATATCACCATCATCATATACTGTGTCGATGACCACCTCCTGAACAGTGTCTTTACAAAATGCGTGACCTCAGCCATTATCAATACTCTGCAGGGATTGCCTGCCTGGCCTCAGTGGTCACATAATCAGGTGTGCACTGGCTGCTCATACGACTGTCCACCACCTACTCCCATGGCTTCACGTGACCCTGAGCCGGGGGGGGCGGGGGGGATGGAGCTGGTGTTAAGCAGGTACAACACCTTGCCCAAAGGTGGCCAGCAGACCAGTGGAGGGAAAGGGCGCATTACACCTCCTTTCGTAGAGAAGTATTTCTGTTCTGCTACCCTTATGGTCTTTTATGTTATGAGCTACACTGGCCAACCCAATTACACTTGCAAAGGTGTTGATGAAAGGCCTGCTTGAATTGTTGTTCCCTTGTCAAAGGAACTCACAATGTGTTTTGGGTAGTAAGGTTTAGCATCTGGAAGAGAAAGTAGATATACTGCTGTTCACACAGCTGCTGCTTGTGTTCCAGGTAGTGGAGATCACGGGTGCAAGAAATACTGTTGAATAAGTCTTGCTGAGTGGCTGCAATGCATTATTATTTCTTTATTTAGCGATAATGTGCTGAACAGGCCCTTCTAGTCCAACGAACCACTCCGCCCAGCATCCCATCTATTTAACCCTAGCCTAATCACAGGACAATTTATAATGACCAATTAACCTGCTAACCAGTACATCTTTGGAATGTGGGAGAAAACTGGAGTACCCAGTGGAAACTCACACATTCATGGGGACGACACGCGAATTACATGTAGATGGCACTAGAAATGAACTTTGAACTCTAACACCCTGAGCTGTAGTAGTGTTGTGCTAACAGCTACTGTAATACCATGGTGCCCCAAATGTCGATATTGCGCTTTACAACCACACGAATGGTAAATACCTAGGGTAGTGGATGTGGCACTAATTAACAGGATTGTAGTCTCTTGAATAGTGTCAAACTTCTATCATAGCTTTTTGACGAAGTAAACTCAGGGAAGGTCGCTGATGAAGCAGATAAAAGTGATTGTACATGGAATATCGTAAGGATATTCTGTAGCAATATAGAGTAAAAAGCAAACTGAGAGAACTCGGCAGATCAAGAAGCAATTGTAGAGGCTTGATATTTTGGATCAAGACAAAGTGTAGATCAAACCAAAATAATGTTGAGGGGGTGAGTTAGGTCAATCAATGATAGGTGAAACGAGGTGAGGAGGTAGATGATGGGCAAATGGAACCAGGTGGGGGAGAGGGGGTGAATTTAGGAGCAAAGCTGATGTGTGATGGTAGAAATGGATATGAAAAGAAATTAGATGAGCAGATGGGGCTGGGGGTGTAAGGGGAGGGGAAGAAAGAGGTCAGAAGTTGATGAGCAGAACCAGATAAAGGAAAGATGATGGTCAGTAGAAACAGTTGGGGAAGAGGATTAGAAGAGCAGACCAAGGGTAAAACCTAGATGGATAGGTGTGTGAGTAATGGGCAGGTGCAACCATGTATGGAGAGGGTGGAATGGAAAAGATTCACAAAGGGAAGGAAAACTGAGGTGGACCAGTAGGGGTGGGAATGGAGCACAGGGTATGTAGTTTACCTGCAAATGGAAAGTTAAAAGTACATATCATTCAGTAGTAAGCTACCCAAGTTTAATATAAAACCTTGCCTCAGAAGGAGACCAAGATGCATTTGGAATTTATGGTTGAATGTGGTTGCAAAATGTTCTGCAACAATTTGGTAAATCTGCAGAATTTTGTGACAAGTGGTGTTCCTCTGGTTTCAGTATTGGGACCGCTACTTTTCACATCAATTGTCAATGATTCAGATAGTGGAATTCATGGCTTTGTGGCAAAGTTTGCAGATGATATGAAAATAGGTGGAGGGGTAGGTAGTGCTGAGGAAGCAATGAGATTGCAGCAGGACTTAGACAAATTGGAAGAATGGGCAAAAAAAGTGGCAGATGGAATACAATGTTGGAAATGTATGATAATGCATTTTGGTAAAGGGAACAATAATGCATACTATTATCTAAAAGGGGAGAAAATTCAAACAACAGAGGTGCAGAGGGACTTTGGAGTCCTTATGCAAGATTCCCATAAGGTTAAGTCATGAGTTGAGTCTGGTAAAGAAAGTAAATATAATGTTGGCATTTATTTCAAGGAGAATACAATATAAAAACAAGGAGATAATGCTGAAGCTTTATAAGACAGTAGTCAGGCCACACGGAGTACTGTCAACAGTTTTGGGCCCCTTGTTTCAGAAAAGATGTATTGTCATTGGAGAGCATCCAGAGGGGGTTCGCGCGGATGATTCTGGGAATGAAGGAGTTAACATATGAGGGGAATGCATGGGGATCTCATTGAAACTTACTAAATGTTGAAAGGACTAGATAAGGTGGATATGGAGAGGATCTTTCCTCTGATGGAGGGTTTCCAGAATGAGAGGGAACAGCCTCAAAAAAGAGGGGCAACCTTTTAGAACAGAAGTAAGGAGGATTTTTATTTTAGCCAAAGAGTGGTGGATCTGTGGAATGCTCTGCCACAGACTGCAGTGCAGGCCAATTCCATGGGTATATATAAAATGGAAGCTGATAGATTCCTGATTGATTGGGGCTTCAAGGAATTTGATGAGAGAGCAGCTGCATGGAGTTGAATGGGATCTGGGACCAGTCATGATGAAATGGCAGAGTGGATTCAGGCTGTAAGGCCTAATTCTGCTCCTGTGACTTATGAACTAGCAACTCCTGGGATTGAGGCCCAAAAGTCCAAGCTGCTGAGTCAGTGTGTCTGGAATTTGGTCACTATTGAGAGTGCAATCTGGGCTAGGGACTGAAGGGAGGAGGCCTGAGGACATCCAGTCCTGGGGTTGGAGTCCTGATGGTTTGTGTAAGTGGGTGGGTGAGGAGGAGAAAAGGGGTTTATTTTACTATTGTCGTTTCGTTGATGTTGCTTGCGTTCTTCTGCTGAATATTGTGGGCATGCTATGTTGGCTTCAGAATGTGTGGCAACATTTACAGTCTGCCCCATCACATCCTTGGGTTGTGTTGTTTGTTAACATAAATGACTCATTTCACTGTGTTTCAATATACATGAGGTAAGTGAATGTGAATCTGGAAGCTACATACCTTCAGGGCTCATTCAATGATGGTGTGCTGACCTATACAAAATGTTGAAGTTCTCCTCTCAAAGACCATGTGTTATTGCTGTTCTCAGTGCCCTTTCTGTATGCTGCCTAACACAGAAGAGTGCTGATTCATCACATAATGAAAGACAGTGACTAATGATCGACAAAATGCTTCCTTGTCTAGTCCAATGGTACTTCATTAGGGTATTAATTCAAGTGAAGTTTATTATCATATGTGCAAATATGGTGAGGTATTGAAAAACTTGTTTGCTCAAGTGCATAGATTCGGACAACACACGGAACACAAATTATAAATACTTTTCTCAAGCCAGTGAAGAAGCCAAAGTCTGTGTAAAATAAACAGTTGGTGAGAAGTCTATTGTAGTGCAAGAGGCAAGCCATACTGTTCTGTTGATGAGGTTGGTTTAAGATTGTGCGGGTCCAATTAAGAACCTTCATGATTCTCAGAAGGTAGCTGTTCCTGAATCTGTTGGTGTGGGACTTCAGGCTTCTGTGCTCTTGTCCTGGTTAGCAGCAAGAAGAGGGCATGCCCTAGATGGACTACACTCCTTGTAGCAAAATACACTGAGCTTCTGTAGCATAATCAGCACGTGGTTCTGAACCAATTATAAAAGGTCATCAATTCATACTGCTTGACTTGCTGATTGTATTTTTTATTCTAGATTTCAGTAATCTGCAGGCTTTCTGTTGTTCTGTACTTTTCTTATTAATTTGCTAACAGCCTCAATTCGGTTGGTAACCAGAAAGTGCCATTTATACACAGACTCCTAGAATATAAATAAGGGTCACCACAGTAGCGCAGCAGTTAGTGTGACATGATTATAGCTTGGGGTGTCGGAGTTCAATTCTGGCATATTTATAAGAACACTGCATTCTTACTGTGTGTCAGTGGGTTCTCTCCGTGTGCTCTGGTTTCCTCCCACAGTCCACAGTAAATTTTCCAATCATTAGGCTAGGGTTAAGTCAGGGGATGCCAGGCTGCCTGGCTCAGTGGATCAGAAGGACCTGTTCCCCACTGTATCTCTAAATAAAATAAGTGAGTCCGTTTATGAAAATAAATGTGTGGTTTAGTGCAGGAGGACGTCAAATTGAGCAAAGAAAGAAAAATAAAGTTGAGTAGAGGTAATTTGGGGATGCTCTTAATTAAGGCTTAAAATTCGAGGAGAAAACTGGAGAGAGGTCACATATTCCACATTGATGTGGGAAAAATAATGTGCTGAGTAGTAGGAGTATTAATTTGGCAGTATCAGTTTGTTTCATGACAACTATTATGGGCATAGTGTTAAATTGAAGCTCCATCTGCTCTTCATGTTGGGGCTATTTCGAAGAAGAAGCAGGAAATTGTGCCACTATCCTTGCAAATATTTATTAAATAGCAGTGCTAAAAATAATATTGGCTGGTTATTATCGTATTGCTGTTTGTGTGAACTTGTTATTCAAATTGGTTACCATGTTTGGTACATACAAAAGTGACCGTATTTAGTAAATCATTGGTTGTAGGGTGCTTTTAATCATGTTGAGATCATGAAAGGTATTGTATAATTACACTATCTTTTAATGTAGGTTTCTTGGGCTCATTTATAGTACAGAGAATTTTTGCTGTTGTATTGTTGGAGAGTGTAATTTCAGGGAATTTTACGGTTAAGAAATTGCATAAATCATCTCACCCTCAGGCTATTTTTATATTTCATCTCAAATAGGATTTTGGTTTCCAACTAAGTCATCTGATCTGTTGCAGTTTTTTTCTTTGTTATCTTGTTAGCATTTGTTTTGAAAGTTTGTACATGTTAGCACATGCATTCAACTTAAGTTGGCATTCATTATATTTTCTCTTCTACGTGCAGAGAAGCAAGCCCTGGTCATTATAAATTTATTTTTAAGATTCAGACATTTTATTGATGAGGTCGCAAGAATACTTTGAGGCTCATACTTCTGCAGAAAGATGAAAACACATTCTAGTGATCTAAAGACTTTAAAACTAAGATGTGTTAAAAGGAAGATTTAATTGCAATTACTCAGGTTCTGGCATCCTTAGTTGCCGTACCTTTTAGTTTTTGGCTGCAATTGAGTTGCTTAATCAGGATAGCAATCATAACGTGATGTTAAAGTAAATATTGATTTTTAAAGAAAATGCTGAATCTGAATAACAGCATGTGCTTTGGGTAAACTTTTAACCAAGGCTACACAAACAAAATGTGATCTAGGTACATCTTTACAGATCGAATCTCTGTGGAGACAAATTGCAGATTTTGTGATGTTGAAATAAAGAGACAAGGGCCTTTATCAATACCTGAAGTATTTACTAGGTTACTTTGTAGTGAGGCAGATGTGGGATTATACATCCCTATCCAAATAGAACTAATGGAGGGTTACAGTTGAAACCCTAAACGCAAATTGCTTTACTGGAGCAGTTGTTTCAATCTATTAGCCTTGATTATTATCAATTTAAGAAAATGGTAAGTATGGTCATGAAATTATTTATAACTCTTGGTATTCTGCAAATTTGCAGTCTGCTGCAAGTTACAGCAGATCTGGATATGAGGTATATCCCACTAAGCAAAACAGTTTCTATCTCAACGATGATAGAAAGGAGCAGCTTCTTCCCCTCTGCAATCTGATTTTGAGTGGACGTTGAACCCACGAGCTGTACCTCACTGCTGTTTTATTTCTATTTTTGGACTGGTTATTTAATTTAACTGTATATATTACTGTAATTCACATTTTTTCCTCTTAATTATTATGTGTTCTATTGCACTGTACTGCTGCTGCAAGCACACAGAATTTCATGGCATGTCAGTGATATTAAACCTGGTTCTGATTCTCTCTAATGTTGAGAAAGGGATTAGATTTTTGTTGAAGGGGTGACTTATCTGAGACTTATCATGGTAATCATTGTCCCCAAGCTTAGAAATATAATAAGGAAATTTTTACCACTCAGGATTGAGTTGGTTTTAGTTACTACAAGGTGGTTTGAGTAAGGATGTCTTACAAGTGATGACACCAAAGCTTGTATTAGGGAATTGAGAAAGATTAAAGTTTGGTGTTTTGGATATCATCATGACTAAGTAATTAATTAATTTAGAAATTATATCACTTCTATCTGTTAGAATGCACATTATATAATATATATCCAAAATCCAAGGTTAAAGAACCACAGTTACAGCACAGGAAGTCCCATAATGCTGATTTCATGACTGGCCTTTCATGGAGTCTTAAAAAACTACAGCATAGAAACCCATCCTTCAGCTCATCTACTCTGTGCTGAAACATTCAAACTGCCTCGTTCCATAGACCTTCTGCTATTTCTCAGCCTATTTTCTCCGGCTGGTCCAGATCCCGCTGCAAGCCTTTGATAGTCTTCCTCATGGTCCGCTACACCACCAATCTTGGTGTCATCTGCAAATTTGCTGATCCAGTTATCCACGTTATCATCCAGATCATTAATATAAATGACAAATAACAATCGACCCAGCACAAATCACTGCGGCACTCCATTAGCCACAAGCCTCCAGTCAGAGAAACAGCCATCTGCAACCATCCACTGGCTTCCATTTACTATCTCATCTTGAATGTCAAACGACTCAACCTTCCTGACCAATCTCCCATGCGCGACCTTCTCAGGTGTCTTGCTGAAGTCCACATTTTGTTTTCATCAACTTTCTGGTACCTGCCTTGAAAGTCTCTGTAAGATTTGTTAGACATGACCAACCACATAAAAAGCCATGCTGACTATCCTTAAATAGTCCCTGTCTGATCAAATGCTCATATATCTGATCCCTTAGAATGCCTTCCAGTAACTTTCCGACTACTGAGATCAGGCCCATCGGCCTGTAATTTCTGGTTTATTTTTGGAGCCTTTCTTAAAAAGCAGAGCAACATTGGCTCTCCTCCAATCCTGCGGTACCTCACTTGTCACCAAGGATAATTTAATTATCTCTGCGAGGACCACTGTAATTTTTGCACTTGGCTCCCACAAAATCCAAGGGAACATCTTGTCAGGCCCTGGAGATTTACCTATCCTAATTTGCCTCAAGACAGCAAATACCTTCTCCTCTGTAATCTGTGTAGGGTTCATGACCTCACAGCTTCTTTGCCTCACTTCTGTAGACTGTGTCCATCTCCTGAGTAAATACAGATGCAAAAAATCCATATTATTCCCCCATCTCTTTTGGCTCCATCCATTCTGATCATCCAGAGGACCAGTTCTTTTCTTGCAATTCTTTTGCTCTTAACACATCTGTAGAAGCTGTTAGGATTCCCTTTCACCTTAGCTGCTAGAGCAACCTCATGCCGCCTTTTAGCCCTCCTGTTTTCTTTGTGTTCTCTTGCATTTTTTGTACTCAGGTATATCATTTGTTCCTACTTGCCCATACCTGCTATACACTGCCTTTTTTAAATCAAGATCTCAATACCTCTTGAAAACCAAGATTCCCTAAACTTGTTATCCTTGCCTTTTATTCTGACAGGCACATATAGGGGTTGTACTCTCAAAGTATCACTTTTGAAGGTCTCCCATTTACCAAGTGCACCTTTGCCAGAAAGCAACCTGCCCCAACCACACTTGCCAGATCCTTTCTGATGCCATCAACACTGGCCTTTCTCTAATTTAGAATCTCAACCCAAGGACCAGACCTATTGTGTTCCATAATTACTGTACCTTGAAACTAATGGCATTATGATCACTAGATGCAAAGTATTCCCCTACACAAACCTCTGTCACCTGCCTTGTCTCTCTTCCTAATTGGAGATCACGTATTGCACACTCTCTCGTTGGGGTAAGTACTGATAAAAGAAACTTTCCTGAACATATTTGGCAAGCTGTATTCCATCTTGTCCTTTTACAGTGTGGGAGTCCCAGTCAATGTGTGGAATGTTAAAATCATCTATCACAACCTTGTATTTCTTGCAACAATCTGCAATCTCCCTACAAGTTTGTGCCTCTGTAATATAGCCCCATTAATTTGATCGTACCTTTTTTATTCCTCAGTTCCACCTATAACACCTCATTAGATGAGCTCTCCAGTCTGTCCTGACTGAGCACTGTTGCAACAGTTTCCCTGACTAGTATTGCCAGCCCTACCCCTTAAATCCCTTCCACTCTATGCCATTAGTCCTGCCCCTCCTGCAACCAAGTCTCACAAATGGCCATAGTATCATAATTCCATGTGTTGATCCATGCCCTGGGGTCATCTACCTTTCCTACAATACCTTTTGAAGTGAAATATACACAACTATGGTTCTATGGTTTTAACTCAGAATATTAGTCCCACTGTGCTGAACCTTTTGATTGTTGACTTTGTCTGAGGTCTCCACAACTACTCCACTATCTGTTCTGGCACTCATCCCCCTGCTACTCTACTTTAAACCCCACCACTCCTCACATCCCCCCGCAGTACTAGCAAACCTCCCATTAGGATATTAGATCCCCTCCCATTAAGGTGCAAACCATCTCTTCTGCACAGGTCCCACCTTCCCTGGAAACATCTGAAGCCCTCCCTCCTATACCAACTCATTAGCCATGTGTTAACTTGTATAATCTTCCTATTTCAGATTCACTAGCATGTGGCACAGGTAGCAAGCCTGAGGTCACAACCCTGGAGGTCCTGCTCTTTAACTTAGCACCTTCTACCCCGAACTCACTTAGCAGAAAATTCCTACTTATGTCATTGGTACCTACATGGACCATGACCTCTGGCTACTCACCCTTCCAGTTAAGAATGGTGAGTAGTCAATCCAAGATGTCCCGGACCCTGGCACCAGGGAGGCAATGTACCATCCGGGAATCTCATTCCCATCCACACAATCTCCTTTCTGTTCCCCTTACTAATGAATCCCCTATTAACACAGCTTGTCTCATCTCTCCACTTCCCTTCTGTGCCACAGAGCCAGACTGATTCAGTACCAGAGACCTGACTGCTGCGACTTTCCTTTGCTAGGTCACTCTCTCCACCAACACCTCCCCCCAACAGTATCAACCGTTATCTGGTGTCACGTACTATAATCCTGTATCTCCTTCATACTTTCAAAGTTCTTTTTGATGTATGTCCCTTGCTTCATGCTCTAATAAAGTGCTGTGTGAAAGCATTTCTTCTAATGCTTCCATTCATTAGAGTAACAACCTGAACCTTGTTTCTGATTCATCAAATCTTGAGTTTTACCTTTTGTGAACCTTCTGTAGAAGATTTAATTAAACTCTCATTCTTTATGCATCTTCATTGTTCAAGTAAATATGATCTAAGCAGCCCACCAAAGATTTTATCCGAATGCTCAATCTGACACTTTCTATATACTACACCCTTCCTCCCCATACCTCATTCTCCAGCAGTTTAATTATTTATTCTCTGTTCTCTGGAAGTACTTTTGAAGGCTCTGATTTAGCCTCTGTTGGGACCAAACTCCTGTAAGTTTTGATAACATTAGAGTTACATGACATGGTAGTGTGGAGGTTAATGCATTGCTTCAGAGTTCAATTCCCACCACTGCCTGTAAGGAGTTTTCACATTCTCCCCGTAACCACATGGGTTTCCTCCGAGAGCTCCAGGTTCCTCCCACATTCCAAAGACGTACGGTTAAGGTTAGTGATTTGTGGGCATGCTATGTTGGCACCAGAAGCGTGGCAACACTTGTGGGCTGCCCTGCATAATCCTCACTAATTTGATTTGACACCAACAACACATTTCACTATATGTTTTGCTGTATCTGTGACAAATAAAGCTTAACTTAAAATATTGGTACAGGGCAAAGCTCTATTGCATTACTGCTGCAATCATAATCAAGATACACCCTCAATTACTTTTATAGTAGTGTATTATTATTCTGTGGTAGAGTAGATTTCATCATGTACATACAACAGATTACACTGCTCATTTAAGAGTTGAAGCAAGGAAATTATTCGACTGGATAGAATTCTTAGACTCAACACCTTATTACGAAGCAAAACTCATTCTCTGCTATTTCTGTGGCTAAAGATTTACAGCGTAGAAAACATCAAACAGTAGTTTTTTGGGGAATAGATATATAGTCCTAAATGCCAGTGTATTACAGATAAGGTATGTTGTTTGATAAAAACATTTGTCAATTTGAGATTCACCCCTGTAATTCTTTTTATCTATTCCAGTTATGTTTGTGTTATGGGGTTTCCACTAAGAAGGGATATACAACCATATTTTGACACAAGTCATTTGTTCTTTTCGAGTATAAGATTAGAAACTTGGCTTCCTTTTTTTTAATATAAAATTAGCGTGTGGCTGTACTTCACAGACCATAGTATCTTGGATTACATCTTTGGACAGCATTATGGTAGATGATATAGCCCACAACAGCAGTAGATTGATCATAATCAAGGCTAACCCAAGACTAAGGTGAGGAAAATCATCCAAACTTACGGCTTCTGAAATAAAAACTTGTCACAATCAACATCTATGAAGCAAATAACAGTTTTAGTTATATTAGATCTAACCAACAGATTGAACTAGCCAGCTATCCAGACAAGCTGGATACTGATATGGAGTTCCAACCAAACTATAAACAACGTTATAGCTGACCATGGGTGGTACAGTAGAGTAGTAGTTAGCATAACCAGTGATTGAAAGATCTAGGTTCAATTCCCCTTACCAGCTAAAAGTAGCTTGTAGATTCTCCTCATGGTCGTGTGGGTTTCCTCTGGGTGCTCTGATTTTACTATATATTTATACAGCAAGGAGCCCAATAAGCCACGCTGCCCAGCAACCTACCTATTTAATCCTGGCCTAATCACAGGACCATTTACAATAACCAGTTAATCTACAAACCTGTACATCTTTGGAATATGTGAGGAAACCTGAGCACTCGGAGGAAACCCACGCGGTCACAAACTCTCTACAGACAGTGCCGAAATTGAACTCTGAACTCCAGCGCCCCAAACTGTAACAATGTTGTGCTAACCACTACCATGGTGCCCACAGTCAGCTTATGTAGGGTTAATAAGTTGTAAGCAGGCTATGCTGGCACCAGCAGCATGGCAGCTCCAGCACATCCACAAATTGTGCTGGTCGTTAATGCAAACCAACACGTTTTACTGTATGTTCTGATGTTTCGAATCATGTGTGACAAATAAAGCTAATCTTTTGGCTGTTGCAAAGCTGAGAAGTGGATTCAGGTTCTAACAATCAATGTTCTGCTGCTGGGCTCAGTAGCAAATCAACTGATGGGAACAAGAGTTAGATGCATTGGCATTCAATATCCACTTTAGTGGTCACATTTATATGCACAAATGTGAAGTCAAAAACAAATCCACCAGCAAACGGAACACAGACAATGGGGAGGGCAATCCAGCCTGTGGTTTTAGATCAATGATCCTTCACTGCAGCTCTGTAAAGTGAAGTTTCTGATCCCTGCCCAGTGGTGTTAGTAGGTAGACCATGACATCGGGGGTGGATCTTTGTCACGAAAGGTTGACCCTTCCCCTCTTTCAGCACAAAACCTGCCTGACTTTCTCAGTCCAGTATTTTAAGTTTTTTTTATTACAATGCCCCTACAATTGATTATTCTGCTGTGTAACCATTTGAGTAAGATTCTGAAACATTATACTTCCCCACAAAGATACTCCTATGTTAAGGTCACCAACTTCACTGGGAAGAGATTGTTTATTTTGCTGATCTTTTCCTACCCTGGACTTTGGAAACTTTGATGCTGTTTGACAGATTTTTCTATTCTATTTGAAAGTTGCTGAATACAGAGCATACCATCTAGATTTATTCCATCATAATTGAGGATGAAACAAAATTATTTTTAGGGTAGATTATTTAAATTATTTAAGGTGGGTTACTCAAAGAGGAGCAATGGTCAATAATTGTATATTCATCTGATATTAGTCCAGCAATTACTTAAACAGACTTAGAATTAACAGCTCCTGTAAGTTAATACTTTTGACAGTGTTGCTGGTTCTTGTCTGTCTGGTTTGATTGAGGGCAGAACCTTAACGTAACCTTGTCAAGTAACTTGACAGTAATCACCTTCTAAACTTGCTTAAGAAAAATGGCAACCTGTGCAAGATGCCTCATGTTTCTCATAAATTAATTTGCTTCAGAGGGAGAGTAAATTTATTTCAGCTTCTGGCAAAAGTGGTTAAAGCAGAGCAAATGAATGTCACAGAATACTGTAATGCTTTTAAGAAGTGGCTTAAATCATGAGACATTCAATTTAGTTATTGATTTTTGTAATTTTCCTTCCCTCATTTTTGTCAATCGTTTTAATAAAGTGAACACTTGAGAAGTGAAGTGAAGCTCCAGTATTTCTATTTCCATTAAAAGGACCTTCCTTGCTGTCTTGCCTACCTATACTGGTTCATGATTGATTTTAAATTGAGTTATAGACTAATATAAATGAGATAGAGGAGTATAGACCAATAAAAATGGGATGGGCCAGCAATAGAAAATGCAAAGGAACTCTGAATGTTGTGCTGTGGGATTAGCCTATTCACCATATGCCTTTTTTTTAAAAAAAAGATAAATTTGTTTATAATATGTACCTCAATTCCAGCAGAATATTTGCAAAATTTGAATTAAGACACAACCATCTTTGTTCAGGATGCAGTCCAGCTCCTGCAATATGTAACAGTCCCAAAAGGCATCCAGAGCCAGTAAACACCTTATGCTTACACTTCAGGCACAGTTATACTTTTGGAAGAAGGACAGGTGGTCAGCTTTGATGAATCCTTCAACGGTCTGCTGCTTGGTCCTGTGGACAGCCACTTAGCAAAGCCAGGAACAGACCACTGTGACCTCCACCCTCACAACCCGGGACCAGATACCCAGAGATGAAGGACTGAAGTTAAAAGACCCTTACAGAGATGGTCAGGGTGGTGAAGAAGACATTTGGCATTCTGATCTTTATCACTCTGTGTGGACCAGAAGAGTTAGGATGTCAAAAGTTGCTGGTGAGGCTGCATTTGGAATATTATCTGTAGTTTTGGTCATCCTGTTATAGAAAGGACATTGAAAAAGTTAGAATGTTCCCAGGACTGAGGGCCTAAGTCATGGGGGGGGGGGGGGGGGGGGCGGGGGAGATTGTGAAAGCTAAGAATTCATTCCTTGGAATGTAGGAGACTGAGGGGTGACCTTACAGAGGTGTGAAAAATCATTAGAGTGAATGCACTGTCTTTTTCCAAAACAACTAGAGAGCATAGGTTTTAGGTGAGAGGGGAGAATTTAAAAGGGACTCAAGGGACAATTTCATGCAGAAGTACATGGAACAAACTGCCAGAGAAAGCAGTTGAGGCAGGCAGCATTTTAAAAGAGATTTGTTTAAGTATATGTAACTTTGGATCTACTTTGGATAAATTAGATCAGCTGGTTGAGTGGTGTGGCAACAATAGCCTTGCACTCAATGTCAGTAAGGCCAAGGAATTGATTATGGATTTCAGGAAAGGGAAGTCAAGAGATTAGCGGTGAAAAGAATGAGTAGTTTCAAGTTCCTAGGTACTAACATCTGAGGGTCTATCCTGGGCCCAATATATTGATGCATTTACAAAGAAGGCATAACAACAGCTTTATTTCATTAGGAATTTAAGGAGAATTGGTTTGTTCCAAAGACACTCTCAAATTTCTACAGATATACTGTGGAGAGCATTCTAACTGGTTGATTCACCTTTTAGTACAGAGGGGCCACTGCAAATTACTGGAAAATGTTGCAGAAAGGTGTAAACATTTTCCAGTAATTCCATCATGCGCCAACCTATCTCACACCGTAAGCCGCCTCATCACCTTCTGAAATTCTGGCAACAACAGTTATGTCGTCAGCAAATTTATTGATGGTATTTGAGCTGTGCCAAGCACATAATCGTAGGAGTAGAGAGTAGACGCATCCTTGAGGTGTGTCATTGCAGATTGTCAGTGAGGAGGAAATGTTTCCAATCTGCATGGACTATGGTCTCTTGGTGAGGAAGTCAAAGATCCAGTTGCAGAGGGAGGTACAGGGGCCCAGGTTTTGGAGCTTGTTGATTTGAAATGAGGGTATGATTGTATTTAACGCTGAACTGTAGTCAATAAATAGCGGCTTGGTGTAGGTATTGGTATTGTCCAGGTGTCCAAGTCTTCCAGTTTAAGATGGCGCTGGTGAAGTATGTCGATGACTTGCTGGCAGCAAACTATTAACTACTTTATTAATCATGCTTTAATTCAAAAATTATTATGACAGTCAGTGGCCTGTAACTTCCCTTTTGGAGTTGAGTTTTTGAACAGCCTGTATAACATCGCATTTTTGAGGTGTGAACAGAAGTCTCAAAAGTGTAGGATAGTTACAGTGTGGTGTGTGTTGGCTGCACTAAGGTGGGGGACCCAGGCCTGAGAGCGGGGATGAGAGTTTTTGGCCATTGCCGTAGCAGACTTGGAAGGGATTCAAAGCAGCAGATCAAGGTGGCAGAGCTTGGGCCAGAGAATGAGGAAAAAGCTGATAATTGACCAATTTAAGTGCCAGACCTGAGAGCATATTGAAATAGCACGGCCCAGGTCTGAGGGCAGCGAACAATCTAATGTTTGGCCGATTTAAGCACCAGGCCGAATTGAAACAGTTGGGATTTCAGGATCAGAGATACTCACTCACCAGTCGAGGCTGTGGCTTGTAACTGACAGGCTCCTGGATTGGCTGTGAAGAGCTTTGTGGCTGCAGACTCACTTTTGTGAACTTCAGTTCTGAATGTTATTTGCTGGCTTTTATTGTTTGCACAATTTTTTCTTCTGGACATTGGGTGTTTGGCAGTCTTTTATTGGGTTTTATTGTGTCTCTTTGTTTTGTGGCTGCCCTGTAAGGAGCCAAATCTCAAGGTTGCATATAGTGCACATACTTTGATGATAAATGGGCTTTGAACTTTGATCCAAGGCCAAGTGGAGAGCCAATGAATTTGCATCTGCTTTGGACCTATTATGCAATAGGCATGTTGCAGTGGATCCGAGTCCTTGCTTAGGCAGGCGTTGATTCTAGTCATGACCAACCTCTCAAAGCTCTTCATCATGGCAGATGTGAGTCCCATTAGGCAATAGTTGTTAAGGCAGCTTGTCTTGCTCTTCTTCGGCACAGGTATGATTGTTGCTCTATTGAGTTGGCAGTGAAGGATTGAAGATGTCCTTAAACACTTCTAGTTGGTTGGCACAAGTTTTCAAGACTCACCATCAGGGCCTGAGGCTGTGCGAGGGTTCACCCACCTGAAAGATATTCTAAAGTCGGCCTCAGAGACAGAGATCTCTGAGTGACCAAATGCTGCAGGAATTTGCACAGGTGTAGTTTTAATTTCCCTTTCAAAGGCGTTGACAAACAAGAATTTCAGCCGGAAATGTTGACTACTTTTTTTTCCCCATGGATGCTGCCTGGTCTACTGAGTTCCTCCAGCATTTTATGTGTGTTGCTTGGATAAAAGGCATTGAGCTTATCTGGGATTGAATCATCACAGCCATTTGTGATGCTATGTTTAACTGTAGGAAATAATAGCCTGCAAACTCTGCCAGAGATGCATCCAATTCCACCTCTAGCCTCAATTAGTATTGTTTTCCATCCTTTAAATAGCCTTCCATAGGTCATACCTGATCTTCTTGTATAGTTCTGGCTCACTGGTCTTGAATGCTATAGATCTGGCGCTCAGCAGACTACAAATCTCCTGGTTCATCCACAGCTTTTGGTTTGGGTATGTCCAGTATGCTCTCGAAAGCACACATTCATCCACGCAGGTCATGATGAAGTCTTGAAGTCAGACTTGAAGATGAATCCCTGAATGTTGTCCAGTCTACCAGCTCCAAAGCAGTCCTGAAGCATTCCTCTGCTTCCCTTGACCGTGCCTTCTTTGTCCAAACCACTGATGCTGTGGTCTTCAGTCCCTGTCTAGATGCTGGGAGTAGAAGTACTGCCATATGGTCGGACTTTCCGAAGTGTTGGCGTGGGATGGGTGTGTCCTGATTACGTTGCTCAGCTCCTCCAGTATCCCCCTAATGATGATGATGTAGAAAACTCCCTCGGCAGATAAAATGGACAACATTTGATTGCTAGATATTCCAGGTCAGCTGTGGTGCTACGTTTGTGCACTGCAATAAGGTAATCATCAAGCATGCTCCACCTTCTTTGCCTTTAAAAGACTCAGTTGTCCTGCCTTTGCAGAGAATTGTGAAGCCATTATGGGGTTAACCAGGGTTTCTGTGAAGCGAAGTACACAGTAGTCTCTGGTGCAGCCATCTTGCTCTGAGTTCTTCAATTTTATTTTCCAATGATTGTACATTCTCCAGTAGGATAATCGAAAGTGGGGGTCTAAAGCCTCTGCATTTCAATCGTACTTGCTGACCAACATGCTATCCCTGCTTCCACTTTCTTAAAAGGGAACTGCATTCGCAACCCAAGTCTTCCAAGCAAGGTTCATCAGTATTGAGTATCAATAGATTTTTTAAGTGTCTTCAGACAATGCTGATTACTGAAGTACCCACAGCTGTGACTGTGGATTTCAGCTGTAGTGGTCCTATATGGAAATATTTGATGAATCCTATCAGAGCCTCATGCAAACAGTCACCCCATAATGGTGCCATCTTGACCATCTGGGCTTCAAGGACATCTTCAAAACCTGATGCCTCAAAACTGCTGCATTCATCATTAAGGACCCCTATCACTCAGGACATGCCCTCTTCTCATTGCTACCAACAAGGAGGAGGTACAGGAGCTTGAAGACACACACTCAACGTTTTAGGAACAACTACTTGCCCTCCACCATCAGAATGGACAATGAACCCATGAACACTTCCTCACTATTTTTTCTTTGGTTTCTTTTTGCCCTACTTATTTAATTTTTATATATATTTTCTTATTGTAATTTATATTTTTATTATGTATTGCATGGTACTGCTGCTGCAAAACATCAAATTTCACAACATGTGTTGGTGATATTAAATGTGTTTCTAAAGAGATACAGACCAATTGCAGGTGGGCACTTTGATCAGGATGGACGAGTTGGGCTGAAGGGCCTGTTTCTGTGCTGTATCACTCTGGCTCTGTTAAGTGCAACCAGAACTTGAGGAGAAGCTCCTTCAAATGCCAAAAGTAGGGCTGTAGCCTCTCACATTCCTTTTGTACATGTTAAAAAGGGCTCCTCCAGGTCACAAAAATGGCAGATGAGCTGGGAGTCTGAACAGCTCTGTTCTGTAGAGTGCAGCTCTCTCCATCCCAGTTCCTTAATGTATAGGGAAGACCCTCATGGGGACTCCCCTTGCTGCTGGATGGCTGAAGGGACGGGCATGTCGTGTCCGGACAGCAGACGAGCAAGGAAGTTGGAGAGTATGCAGGAGCAGCGCATACAGGAAACGCCTCCCCACCGCATAGAACGGCATGGAGGGCATTTCTGAGGCAGCTCATGCAGTGTAGGACCTGCCTCCGTGGCCTCCTGCTGAACTCGCCTGATTTCCATTTGGAGCAAACAGTCCTTTGGCTGAACTAACAATCACGCAGCCCACAGAATAGGGCTGCTTTACCAGACTAACAAAGGGAGGCCCACGTGTTGCTGGCCAGCCCAGGAATGCTGTGTTTTATTTACTGCTCTCTAAATCCAGCCAGCATGTGGAAAATGGAGAATATGAGCCACACAAGCAATATGAAAGGGAGTATTTGTCCCACTGATTGCAGGCTGGCCTATGGCCAGGGCTGAGGCTGACCGTCAGCTGAACCATGTCGTTAGGCGTGTAGCAGAGCTGAACAGTGGGCAGGAGCCAATGAGTAAGCAGACTTCACCCAAGAGTTTACACACAAAAGAGAATTTGTGTCCTACTTAACCCCCTCACTGCATAAGTAATGCCACAAATAACCCTCGCACTGTTACACTTAATGCTGCTTTAGTGCAATAATCCCCATTGTCCTGTTTTGTAATTGTTTATATCTAACAGGCTTCCCTCATGTTGACAGTTTGCAACCAATGAACATTAAGTAATGTGCTTATTGGATGTCCCCCATTGTTGATGCAAAATGGACTTTATTCTGTTCAGTAAATCACTGATTCTGAGCAGATCAAAGAAACTTTTTGAAGCATCCCATCCCTAGCTGAACCTTTTCTTTCCCTGCATTAAGCTGTTAACATCGGCACTGCAATCCACTTGTGTGACCTTTTTGAATATCCTCGCAATGCCTAACACCTTTGTGTAAAATTTCATCCCCTGGATTTAACAGACCTGTTCAAGTAACCTAGCATCTCCACTCAAATTACAGACAAAGCAATTTCATAGAAATGATTTAAATTCACCTAATATCTCTAAACCAGTGACTGGTCAAACAAAATAAATTATAACCATTACTGTCTCATTCTGAATTAAATATAACCTGTAGGTAAACAATGTTGGACAAAGCAGCCTTCATTTTTTAAACTTGTCACAGTTTAACATACAGATCACAGATCCAAAAAAGATGGTTAGGTATTACATGAATTTTCTCTGCTGCTTATCCTGTGCCTTTGAGGTTGCAAGAGGCAACTAATACAGAGTGGTACTTGTCTATTGTACCCAACAATGACAGGAAAACTGTGCGGGAGAGTTTTTGCAATGGAAAAGCCATTGCGATGGGGTCGTTCCACTCTCTCGACCTCGGAAGTCGGGGTCCAGTGATACAAACAAGTGTCACAAACAGGGGTCTTCTTTGATGCAGTGGATCACCATGTCATCTTCTGTGCTGTGCCCTTGAATCTCCATGGACTGTTGCAGTACTGCCTTCCTAGCCATTGGATCTCACTGTAGTTCGCATCTGCCCAGTCCACTGGAGCTGACTTCACGTTAGGATAGATGTGACCCTATAAGACCGCCAACTAACCTCACCTGGTTTAGCCCATCTGTCAAAGCAATGTACTGGGGTGTGGCCACTGTCGCATGCAAACAGCTACTTGGTGCCACAGGTGAGAGCTGAGTGTCCGGCGGGGACCAAAGGTGAGTGAACTGCCCCAGAATGGACATGACCAGCCCTTTCACCAGAGATGCCACCCCTCCCTGAGCACCCCATGCACCCCACAGAATAGTCTACAGTTCTTTATATGGCACCCTTAAGTCTTTGGTGCCAGACTGGCAAATTTTCTAGACTGTTACACAGTACTCGTATTAATGCAGCACCATACTTGTAATTATTTTTTTTAAGATGTTACAAAGAAGTGTATAAATTTTCCAATGTAAGGGGTAAGTTTAGAGAGCATGGACAATAAATTCCCAGTGAGTTTAGAGGGGGTGTGGGAGCAAAGCGCCAGTAAATCTCAAACAAAAATGGCATTGGGCCCCAGTGGATTTCAGAGAAGTGCAGTAATGGGGCCTCAGTGAGTTTCAAGCAAATGTAGGCAGTGGAGCACACAGTGAGTTTAAAGGGAGCATGAGAAATAGAATCAGGTGAGATAGATGGTTTATAAACAATAAGATAGTGACTAGTTTGGCTCTTACCATAATAGAGAAACACTGTAAGATTGTAAGGCCTTTTAAGTAAAAAGGTAAATAAAATTGGAAAGTTCATAAGCCTGGAAAGCTTCTTAAGGAAACAAAATCTCTTGCTGGATAGTGTGAATGGGTTTGCAGTCTTTTAATTCAAAATAAAAGAAAAGGTAAAAGTTAAAGAAAAATTAACATCATATTTTATAGGGGAGTATGAAACGAAAATCCTGAAGTTCCCTTAGATCAGAAGTATGAGTTTTTTCCCCTAAAGAAGCCACATAATTAGATAGATAGATACTGTATTGATCCCAAAGGAAATTACAGTGTCACAGTAACATTATAAGTGTATAGATATACAAGTATACAAACATTAGAAGAGAAGTAAGAAAGAATAAAAAATATGTTACTTCAAGTAGTCTAACAGGAGGGGATCATCACTTTCCCAGCTATAGGTTGACTCATTATAGAGCCTAATAGCCGAGGGTAAGAATTACCTCATATAGTGCTCTTTGGAGCGGCACATTTGTCTTAGTCTATACTAAAAGTGCTCTTCTTTTCAGCCAAGGTGGCCTGCAGAGTGTGAGAAACATTGCCTAGAATTGCCAGGATTTTCCATAGGGTCCTTTGTGCTACCACAGCTTCCAGTGTGTCTAGTTTGACTCCTATAACATAGTCAGCCTTTCCAATCAGTTTATTCAGCCTGTTGGCATGATCCATGTTGAGGCCATTGCCCCAGCTCACCACTGTATAGAAGACTGTGCTGGCAACAACAGACTGGTAGAACATGTGAATGGGAGGCCTGAATATTCCAAAGAGCCATAGTCTCTTTAGGAAGTGGAGGCGACTCTGGCCCTCCTTGTACGCACCCTGTGCTGGTGCTCCACTCAAGTCTGTCATCCGGGTGCACCCCCGATACTTGTAGGTCCTCACCACATCCACGTCCTCACCATCAATGGTAACGGAGCAGTGCAGGCTTAGTCTTCCTAAAGTCCATCACCATCTCCTTTGTCTTACTGATGTTGAGCTGCAGATGATTAAGCTTGCACCATTTGACAAAGTCCTCCATCAGGGCTCTGTATTCATCCTCCTGTCCTCCCTTTATACACCCAACTATTGCTGAGTCATCAGAGAACTTACTGTTGTTTCTAAAGTCCGAGGTATACAGGGTAAACAGGAGGGAGCCAATGCGTTTCCTGTGGGGCCCCAGTGGTGCTTATAGCCATGTCTGACATGTCTGAACGGAGCTTTTCCCCCATCAATTGGGGCTGTATGGTATTGAGGCACTTGAGAAATCGAAAATCATGACCCTCACAGTGCTGCCCTGCTTATCCAAATGGGAGTAGGCTCTATTTAGCAGGTAGATGACAGTATTGTTGACTCCAATGTGCTCCTGTTAGGCAAACAGATCTAGGGCTGATCTGGCCAGGGGTCAGAGGCGAGCCAGGACCACCCTTTCTAGGGTCTTCATGATGTGTGAGATCAGGGTCACTGGACAATAGTCATTCAAGACTTTTGATTGGCCCTTCTTGGGTACTGGGACCACAGATGATGTTTTCCACACAGTCAGGACCCTTTCCAGGCTAAGACACAGACTGAAAAATGCGCTGAAGAACTCCACACAGCTGCTCAGCACACTCATTCAGGACCCTGGGGTCCACAGCAACTGGTCCCAATGCTTTGCTGTGTCTGAGTTTCCCCAGAGCCCATTTCACTTGCTTAGTAGTGAAGGTGAGTCCATGATGACTGGGCAGTTGGTGGAAAGTGGGGGGCTGTAGGAGGTGAAGATCGGGACAATAGCAACAGTATGTGAAGGTGTGGATGATAGAATCAGGGCAAGGAAGGTATGTAGGCAGTGGTAGCCTGTATTCATCCACATTCTAAACTGGAGGGAAGGCTTTGGTGCTGAGAGAGCATAGGGTGCCTCTGCACCTGGACTGGTGTGCTGAGGTGGGGGGAGGGTGTTAAAAGGAGGGTAATAGTCAAACCTATTGATGAATTGGTTTAATTCATTAGCCCATTCACAGCTGCATTCTGTGGCTCCGCAGCTAAGCTGATTGAAGCCAGTGATGTTCTTCATGCCTCTCCACACCTCCTGTGTGCTACTCTGCCCAAGCTTGTTCTCCAGCTCTCCTCTATTCCGCTTTCGCCACCTTGACCTTCTCCTTTGGCTCTCTCGGGACGTTTCAATTCCTCCCTGTCTCCTGATCTAAAGGCTCTTGTTTTGTGGTTTGAGAAGAGCCTTTAGACTGGTGACCCATGGTTTGTTAGGGAAACAGTGAACAGTCCTTGATGGTATTATAGTGTCCACACAGAAATTGATGTAGCCAGTGATGCAATCGGTAAGTCCATTAACGACCTCCCCATATGGTTTTCACAGCAAATTAAAATATATTTGAGGGCCTGCAGCTGCAAATAGATAAATTTGGCTTAAAACAAATGTCAGTATCATTGTCTCAAGGGTGCAAATAAATTTACATTGATTTATATGCAACTCAAATTGCTAATAGGCACAGGCCAAAATGTTTTGATTTAAACTTTATCCATTAATCAGGCCTACAACCCAGACTTTGCCAGTCTCTCAACTGTGAAACTCTTTAACACTGCAGGCTGGCACTGCAAGAAGTATGCACATGATTACAGTGGAGAGGCCTGGATTTCAGCGTCTGAATGGCCAGAGGTTAGCAGACATACATATACCTCAGACCATGTACTGAACAATGAAAGGTTCCTACCTGGAAATTAAGAGCTAGTGCACAACACCAAATGCACTGTGTGGTAGCCTTAGCGTTTTGAACTCTGCCTTGTAAAATTTGTCCATTAACTTCAGATAAATGATTGATGGAAGCATAGTGCTGCACACTAGTAGTGCATCTCAGTAGTGTTATATTGCCTTTCGTAATCTCAGGATTCCGAAAGCACCTTAAAGAGGATGAGCTACTTTTTTACTTCTAATGCAGGCACACATTACAGCCAGACTGTGTATCCATAATGAGATAAATAATCCGGGAATTTGTTTGGTGTGGTTGAGAAATAAATGTTAGCCACTGGATGTGAACTCATTCTCTTCAAACAAAAATTGTATTATGCCATGGGATCTTTTACCTCAAACTTAGAACTAATATTAAGAATTAAATCGTTCAAGAGTTAATTATATGTAGGTCCAGTAAGATAGTTAAAATGGCTGAAGTGGTAATTCAAAAGTCTGGACTGATAATCTAGATACTCGAGTTCAAATAGCATCAGGACAGATAGGGCATTTAAATGATTACATCAGAGGTGTCCTCTTCCTTCAAAGAGCAGAGTTTCTCTCCCCTCACTGTTGATGCTGTCCTCACCCCCATCTCCTCTATTTTCTGAACATCTGCGCTCACCCCATCTTCCTGCCACCTTACCAGTGATGGAGTTCCTCTTGTCCTTACCTACCACTCCACCAGTCTCAGCAACTTCCCGCCATCACCAAAGAGATATTACTGTTAAACGTATTTTTACCTCCCCACCAACCCCTCTAGCTTTCTACAGGGATCGCTGCCTCCCCGTTAATTTCTCTCCCAGCACTTATCCCTGCAAGCAGCCCAAGTGCTACACCTGCCCATACACCACCTCCCTCACCTCCATGGAGGGCCCCAAACAGTCCTTCCAGATGAGGCAACACCACCTGAGAACCTGTTAGGGTTGTATAAAGTGTCCAGTGCTCCCTGTGTGGCTTCCTCTACGTTGGTGAGACCCGTTGTAAACTGGAGGACTGCTTTGTTGAGCACCTGCGCTCCATCTGCCAAAAGCAAAAGTTCCTAGTGGCCAAACATTTAAATTCCAATTCCAATTCCCATTCCCATTCTGACATGCCAGTCCATGGCATCCTGTTGTGCCAGAATGAGGCCACCCTCAGGGTGGAGGAACAATATCTTATATTCCATCTGGGTAGCCTCTAACCTGATGGTATGAATATCAATTTCTCCTTTCAATTTAAATACCTATATATTTAAATATATATCCTTCCTCCATTCCCCACTCTGACCTTTTACCTCTTCTCACCTTCCCCCATGTCCCCTCCTTCCCTTTCTCCTATGATCCATTCTCCTGTCCTATCAGATTCCTTCTTCTCCACCCGTTTACCTTTCCTACCCACCTGGTTTCACCTATCACCTTCCAGCTATCCCCCTTCCCCTTCCTCCACCTTTTTGTTCTGGTGTATTTCCCCTTCCTTTTCAGTCTTGAAGAAGAGTCTCAGCCCAAGACGTCGACTGTTTGTTCATTTCCATAGATGCTGCCTGACTAGCTGAGTTCCTCCAGCGTCTCGTGTGTGTTGCTCTGGATTTCCTTTTTTAATAAAAAGCTGGCTTCACTGATAGTGACTATGAAACCATGAAATTCTCATTAAAATTTCAATTGGGTCACTCATGCCTTTAGGAAAAGAAGTCTGCCGCCCTTAACTCAGTCTGATGTCTGTGTAACTCCAAACCAATAAAGTGGAGGGTTTCTTGGCTATTCTCTGAACAAGCCACGCTGCTGGAAGATGAGTCATTATCCACTTATCAACACATCCTGGTATGGACAATACAGTCAGTGATGCCTGTATCTTATGAGTGAACAAGTTAAAGGATACAGGCTCCGGAATTGCATGGATTTGATGGTGTTTGTGTCCTTTTTGTGTTTATATTCTATAACCAGTGATACCTCTGCATTTTTATCTGAAAAGATATGCTATTATTTATATAGCATTGTCTCTAATGAATCATTCCTTATGACCAAAGCTCACATCTGATATTAAGAGTTGAGGCACCCAACTGGCTGATACTGAATTTGGTGCATGGCTGGGTGCTTGGGTTCAGAGCCCAAAGCAGTTCTACCATGCTGAATTGCATGCATTTGTAGGTTTTAAACTAAAAATGGAAGACTTGCATATGCCACCTTGATTGTTAACCCTAGAAAGTGCTAGCTCCTACACTGAGACCCATGTGTTCTCATACAAAGCTTTACAGTACTCAGCCTTTCAGAAAATCAATAAGGCATTTGTTCTTGTATCTCATCAGTCTTTCAACATGTCTGTCCAGCTGCTCCTGTTCCAGCCCACAGCTGTGACTGTTAGACTTAAAACTATAAACTCCCTTCATTCTGAATTGTAACAGAGGTGTTTGACTTCACTTTTCCTTCTGACGTTCCAGCTAAATTGGCCTCAGAATTTCCAAAATGTCAGGGAGCGCTGCCAACATGTGGAGGTTAACCCCTCAAATACAAAATTAACCTCTGTACATGATCTTGTAACTTCATACGTGTCTGGCAGGAGAACAGCTCTAGACGGTCCAATGCAATGTTTAAAAACAGACCCAAGTAGGATGTTCTCACTACTCTGATCGAACCAGGTTGAGCTAATGTGAAAACCCTTAATATGAGATCCACATTCTGTTCCCCACTCCAGAGAAACTATTGAAGAGAGAGTGATAATGGGAATTGAAATGTAAATCTCAGAAGAAAATAAGGATCGATTTCCTTTGGGTGATAGTTTAAATTCTTATAAAGACTTGAATTAAAAATAAAACTAATTACTTAAAAAAAACTCAGCTCTCTTTTCTCCTTAAGCATTTCATTTTTTAAAACAGAGTGATTTCCTTTTATACTGTAATGAGTGGATTTTTTTTTACTTTTATTTACATTATTTATTCCCCTTGGTTACTATTTGCTTTATGTCCATCTCTTTTTTCTAAATTCTGATTTTGGTGTTTTATCCCTTTTTATACTTCCTTTGCCTTTTCTGCTTTTCTGTTATTTATCTCTGTCCCCTTTCTCTTTTTTCAATGTCAATGACTTTTTGCAGTTGTTTTCTTTCTAGTTCACAGAATCAAAGAGAAGTTGCAACATGGAAGGGGGCATTCAGTATGCTGAATCTCTATATAGCAGCTCTATCCAATCCTACTCACTCCTGCAGATTATCTTCATACTTAACGCAGCTTCCCTGTGAGCCCTACAATTGAATCTGCCTCCACTTGCATGCCAGGCTGGACATCGCAGAGTGTAACTACTTGCAGATGACATGGGAAACAGATGTCTCAGTGGTGAAAGTTTCTGTCTATCTGCTCTGCTTAGACCCTTCGTGACTTTAAAATATCTCTACCAGAGTTCCTCTCAACCTTCTCTGTTCCAGCTAGAGCAGGTCCTGCTTCTCTATTCTGTTCACAAAAATAAAGTCCCCAGTCTAGTAAGTTGGAAACATTCTAGAAAGTTTCTTCTGCCTCCATTTCTTTCTTGCTCTTGCACCTTGTTTGCCACCTTTTTATAAAGCCATACAATACTTTGGCTATTTGCTCAACTTACCATGCTGTTCTCTGCAAGCTAATCTCGTATACTCCCAGATCTCTCTGTATCTCTGGTTTATATTGGTTCTCCTACCAAGTACAACGCTTAGCATTTTTTTCTGTTATATTTCATATGTCATTCCACCAACTTGCCTGTTTCTTCCTGAAGTCCATTATAATCATCCACATAGTTCACTTTGTGACTAGTAGTACAGTGAGAGAAGTTAGGCACAGCAGCTTACTGACCTTCCATAAACATTAATGAAAATGGTAAAATAGTAGATGAATATTTGACAACCAATTAAAAGAAAACTAATTTCAATGAAAAGTGGGAATTGAGCTATATATTTAAAAATATGATTCTGAATAATAAGTGCAAGCAGTAAATATTGTAGTAAATATATTAAGGGAAAGGTCTTGATAATGAAGGAGCAAACACGAGGAAATCTGCAGATCCTGGAAATTCAAACAACAACACACACAAAATGCTGGTAGAACACAGCAGGCTAGGCAACATCTATAGGGAGAAGCGATGTTGACGTTTCGGGCCGAGATCCTTCGTCAGGACTAACCGAAAGGAAAGATAGTAAGAGATTTTAAAGTAGAGGGGGGAGGGGGAAATGCGAAATGATAGGAGAAGACCGGAGGGGGTGCGATGAAGCTAAGAGCTGGAAAGGTGATTGGCGAAAGTGATACCGAGCTGGAGAAGGGAAAGGATCATGGGACGGGAGGCCTCAGGAGAAAGAAAGGGAGGTGGGGGGAAGCACCAGAGGGAGATGGAGAACAGGCAAACAACTAAATATGTCAGGGATGGGGTAAGAAGGGGAGGAGGGGCACTAACATAAGTTAGATAAGTCAATGTTCATGCCATCAGGTTGGAGGCTACCCAGCCGGTATCTAAGGTGTCGTTCCTCCAACCTGAGTGTGGCTTCAACTTGACAGTAGAGGAGGCCATGGATAGACATATCAGAATGGGAATGGGACGTGGAATTAAAATGTGTGGCCACTGGGAGATCCTGCTTTTTCTGGCGGACCGAGCATAGGTGTTCAGCGAAATGGTCGTGCAAATGGTCCACGAAACCATTTTGTAGAACACCTACGCTCGTCCGCCAGAAAAAGCAGGATCTCCCAGTGGCCACACATTTTAATTCCACGTCCCATTCCCAGTCTGATATGTCTATTCATGGCTTCCTCTACTGTCAAAATGAATCCAAACTCAGGTTGGAGGAACGACACCTTATATACCGGCTGGGTAGCCTCCAACCTGATGGTATGAACATTGACTTATCTAACTTCCGTTAATGCCCCTCCTCCCCTTCTTACCCCATCCCTAACATATTTAGTTGTTTGCCTGTTCTCCATCTCCCTCTGGTGCTTCCCCCCCCACCTTTCTTTCTCCTGAGGCCTCCGTCCCATGATCCTTTCCCTTCTCCAGCTCTGTATCACTTTCGCCAATCACCTTTCCAGCTCTTAGCTTCATCCCACCCCCTCCGGTCTTCTCCTATCATTTTGCATTTCCCCCTCCCCCCTCCACTTTCAAATCTCTTACTATCTTTCCTTTCGGTTAGTCCTGACGAAGGGTTTCGGCCCGAAACGTCGACATCACTTCTCCCTATAGATGCTGCCTAGCCTGCTGTGTTCTACCAGCATTTTTGTGTGATAATGAAAGATGTGGGTATAGGATAGGAGCAGCTTTTCAGAATAACTGAACAGGTATAAGTGATGATATAATGGATAAATAACTCAATGGTAGATTGTGAGTATTCAATTCAAATGTGATTTCTGTGTTTCTATAAGAGAACTTCGTTAGGCAACAGCACCTCTCTCATCTGGTAAACAGATAAAAGAATGTATCTTGATGCATTTTGCTCACTGGTTTTTACCCCAAAATTTTTAATTCTATTCCCTCATCTTAACTGATTATGTGCTGCAGTTTTTCCTTGTTTTCTGTGATTTTATTGCTTTTTTCTGCTCTGATACTGTCAATCATTAATATTAAGAAAGACCAGTAGAGTCTGTCTGTGGTGGAATGAGGGGAGTTACTGATAATGAGAAGACAGGGTTTGACAAAGGGACAGAAATAACTCCTGGATAAGATACATTTGTGTGCTATGTAATCGTGTACCCTCTGACTAATCCCCATATTCTTAATTGCAGATTTTAGTAGAATTATGTACATTATGAATTGCAGAAAGCCACACATGAAGTCGAGCTGTGTAATACAGAACATCATACATGTTATGTTCCAGATTGTTGAGCAGCTAACTCTCAATGAACACTACAATCTTGAAGTCAGTGACTGAATAAAATCTGTCTATGCTGCCATAAACAATGTCATAACTATCTTTTGATTTATGTTTCAAACAGAATGCTTAACCAGAGAATTCGAAAGCCACGTTGTTGCATTGGTCCCCACGGTCTACTGCCCCACTACTCAGAGAAGCAAGCAGAAGGGCAGGAGCAGCTTTTCAGAGTGACTGACAACATTCAGGCCGAATTGTAAGTTATCCTCATTTTTCCTGTTGCTTAAGTGAGGTTATTTTGTCTTGGACACAATAATAAATTTGAAAATCAAAGAATTGCAGGTGCTGGGAATTTGAAACAAAAGAACAGGAAATGCTGCAAACTCTCAGCTCGTCGTGCATCCTCTGTAAAAATAGAAATTGAATTAATGTTTCAGATCTGAGACCCTTCAAGAATTGGGAGAGGGAGAAAGTACGTTGTAAATTGTAGATAGTGATTAGGGTGCAGAATGGTTAGGACAAAGACAGTATGCTGGGGTCAGGATTGCTAGAATGATCTGGAGACACAAGATGCTGGAATCCAGCAAACCCCACAAAGCACTTAAGGAAGACAGCAGGTTGGGCAGCATCTATAGAAAGAAATAGATAGTCAACATTTTGAGTCAAGACCCTTCATCTCAACTGGGGAAAAAAGAGGGGAGCTAACCATATGTTAAGCTGGAACCTGCTCCACCACTCCACATCCAACATGTGGGATGCAGGTGTGGAGAGAATGTATATCCAGGGTAAAAGAGAACTGGCCGGAATCAAGAAATTAGAAACTGTCAGAATTGTAAAAGACTTCATTGCTATGACAATCTTGACCCCACCCTATCAGAGATATTCCCTTTGTCTTAATCATCCCCACCCTAATTCTCTGCAAGTTAAAACTAATTTTTTTTTTATTGGATCATCCTGGTAAAGGATCGTCAATGTCATACTTTAACTCAGTTTCTCTCACTTCAGAGGGTACTTGGTCTGCCTAGTATCTACAAACACTTTCTGCCTTTAACCCATCATGAATTTATTCATCTATTATTGCATTAATACAGTAATCTTGCACAAAACCATTTCATATTGAACGAAGAGATCAGTTTAGATAAGTATTTTCTTTCCTTTTCTGTGTTACTTTGTATATATCCAGAAGTTGAGACTATTGTCTTAGTAATAGGGGAAAAATGTTGTCGTTTAAATGACTGAGTCGTAATCTGTAGAAAATCCTATGTTCAATAACTGAGGCTACGAGAATAGACCACAAGGCCCCTGCACAATGGAGAGGAAAATAATTTGATTCTGAGTGTTGTGTAATAACTGCAGTTGGAATATATGTGCAAGAAATTGGATTAAAGTAGATTTTTTTGTGTCTGTTATTGGCAGAAAAGGCATTTATTTCCTGACTCTAGTTGCCCAATAGAACCTGGTGATGATCTGCTTTTTTTTTGAACTGCTGCAGTCCTGCTAGCAAAAGTACTTCCATAGTGCTGTTGGTTATTCAAAGACTTAGATCCATAAACAGAAATGGAAAAACATGTGTTTCCAATACTGGACTGGAATTACATGTGATTGTGTCCCAAGTGCTTGTTGACCATGTTCTTCATGCTAAATCCTCATATGGAATGGAAAGAATGGATTAATCTTGATATTGTGTAATTTATATAAAAATATATTGTCATCTCCTACAGAATGGTTCTCTGTAGAATACAAATATATTTGCTAAAATAATTACTAAAATGAATACCTTCTGTAAAATGTCAGTTTATAAACATATTAAAGTGCAAAGACAATTGAAATGAATTTTTTTATAAGTCTTTGATTGTAAGTCTATTACAGTTTGGGAAAAATGAGAAAACCACTTGTTTTTTCAGTGCATGCAACTCTTCCAGTTATTTTTGGCATGATTTCACTCCATGATGAATCATCTGACATTTTTTTCTGATGTCTAATTACTTATTAAACAAATAAAATGGACAGAGCTCGTTTGAATGACTTTTTAATCTGTTTACCTGAGTCTATTGCCTGAGTTTTATGCCTTTCCTGCAAGAAAAGCAATAGCGTTTATACAGGCCCTTTAATGTAAAAAATCAGCCTAAGATTCTTCACAGGGGCACTTCATAGAAAAAGAGGCTAAACCACATTTGGATGGATGATCAAAAGGTTGGTCAAAGAGTTAGGTTCTAGTAGCAAGTTAAAGGAAAGTTGAGAGAAATGGGATCTCAGAGCTTGAGGCAATGGTAGCTCAAATGAGCAGTTGCATTCTCACACTAGCAAGAGGTCAGATTAGAGCCAATATCACACATGATTATAGGGCAAGAGCCGATTATGAAGATAGGGAGGATAATAATGGAGTGACTTGGAAAAAACAACAGATTTAATCATCAGGACATTGCTTAACTATGGGTCAGCATGTACAGGATTTGTTGTAAATTGTGATCAGGTTGAGAAACAGGTTTTGGTTGACCTCAGGCTGACAACAGACAGTGTGAGGATAGCTGGCAATGTGAGCTGGATGAGTTGGGACATAACTTTAACATTTGTGTTCGAAACTAAAACTGAGGTCAAATATGACCCAGTGGGGTGAACACTTCTGACAATTTTAAATAACTAACAATGCTATCATGGTAGAAATAATGTTCTCTCAGTGCTGTGCTATATTAAAGATGTGTCGCAAAGATACGGGTTGTGCGGTGGTTAGAGATGTTATTAGTATCAATGCTAAATGACAAAAAATTTTGAAAAGTAGTTAATGATCACTAACACTTGAGTTCCACAGTGAAGATTGACACTGTAATAACATCATATTGAAGTGCAGAGTTCTCCAGTCAGCATGTGTTTACTGAATCAAGAAGAATAAACTATGGCCTAAAATAATAGATGGTGTAGTGCTTTTGTTATACATTGCTGCATGTGAAAGCAACGATTTATGGTTATTTCAGATCTTTCTAAGAATATGAACACTTAGCATTATGAATCATACTTGTGTCACTGATATAATTTCTGTATAAGTTGCACATCAAGTTACATATTCTCTGCAGAGTTCTACATTTGATACATTGCAAGCTCGTTCATGCTTATTGTCCCAGGAAAGTCTGTGCTAGGAGCCTCATGAGATAACTTGGACATTTTAGCTCAGTAATGGACCAGGACCTTGGCCTTTTAATTTACTGTGTCCTGCAATAGCTCTCTCAGCATTCCACACCTACCTGTCCCATGATCTGTCTTCACTAACTCCACTCCCAAATCCACTTGATTTTCTTGTCACAATCCACCAGAAAACATCCATCCCCATGCAGCAGCCTCTTACCACACGCTAATCACTTAATTTTTCTATCCTTTAACGCTAAAACAGTTGAAAAATGTCTTTGAGACTCTGCCCAGGAATTCCTCTGCTATAGGTACCAATTCCATCTGTCTCCATCCTGATAGTTTACTGGATACAACACTCTAATCGGACTAACAATTGACCTATTTCTATAGTCATGTCCCTCCCTACCACATCTTAGTACCTGGTTTTGCTTCTGGGGCAGCACATTGACAACTGATAAACCAGCAGCAACTAACAAGGGATATTAAATTTCTTCATGTTGAATTTCTATATTATATCACTACATACTGTATATACATTGACTTAGCTCTCAGTGGTATTTGAAATCAAGTTAAGATTTATTTAATTAGTAATTATGTATGGATGACCAGTATTACTATCCAGAGTGTATCTACATAGTATGATTTGGAGTCTTCACTCTGTAATGCCTATTTCCATTTATCATCAGCATTTTGTTAACCTGCACAGTCTGCGTGGAAATAGACTTTTTGTACCTGTCTGTCATAAAATATTGTGCTTCTCCTCTATCCAAGCTTGCTGACAAACTCTTGTGTCATGTCGTCAGCATTTGTTCTGTTAACCCTATTTGAGCATACAGTAATAACTAAGGACAAAGCCTTTGAATCCTTGTTGGTAAAGAAGTTAAAACTTCAAAGCTTGATTTTTTTTTTTAACTTTGCTGCTGCTTCCAGCCTTCATATGGTTTTGAAAGCAAAGCCACTGTTCTTCCTAATCGATTCCAGATGCGGGGAACCTTAGCCAGCGTTTCATTTCCCGGCCAACACAGGATAATTGCTTTCTGCTTTGCAGTGGCAGTCCCACAGTACCTAGAGGATTGCATCATGTGGATTTGGTTTTCATTTCAAACTATCATCTACTACCTTAGGGATTTGCTTTAGCCTTCCTGGAACTTGTCATTACACCATCCCCCAAAACCCCAGCATCACTACCAGTGCAGATTTCAGATTGAAAATGCACATTTAATTTCCAGATGTACAGTTCTGATGCTGAGAGGTTAATTTGCAAATCTTAATTTTTTTTCACTAAAACTCACAGCTCTCCAGGACCTCTCTGAAGTAACCATTCTTCATCTGTAAACCTTGACAGTAATCTTCCTGGCTGAGGTTGCAAATCATTTATCTAGCGTGCACACAAGCATGCTTACACTCACTCTCGCACTCTCTTCCCAGCACTGGATGTGAATCAGCAGCAAAGGTCGGCGCCAATATTTCCTTCCCTAGACCAGAGGCACAAGGCTATTGTAGCATAACAAAATCAGAAAGTACTGGAAATACTCAGCAGGTCAGGCTGCATCTATGGGAAGAGAAACAGAGTTAACATTTCAGCGCTTTCCGTTTTTCATTTAGACTTCCAGAATATCTGTAGTTTTGTTTTTAATATACCTTTGTCAAGAAGAGCAGTGTTAGCTGTCTCAAAGGCAATCACATCTACTGTGCATCACCATTAAGAACCCTCACCATCCGGGATATGCTCTCTTCTCAATACTACCACTGGGGAAGAGATGCAGGAGCCCACAATCAACATCTTAGCATCAGCTTCTTTACTTCTACCATTAGATTTCTGAAAGATCCGTGAACACTACCTTATGCTTCCTCTTTTGCATTATTTCTTTACTTTTAAACGTAGCAAATTTCATGTGTTGCACTGTTGTGCTGCTGCAAAACAAATTTCACAACATATGTCAGTAATAATACATATGATTCTGACCCTATTTTTTTGTTCCAGTACTAGTCGCATATGATCAGTGCAGAACATGATCCAAGGAGATTCAAATTCCATAACAAAATATAGCCAAAGCTTTCCATAGTGTATTTTTATTTAAAAATAGTATTTGTCCCAACCGGTGATAGGTGGCCAGTTATTGTTGCAGTGGATTTTGGTGAGGCAATAGTTTTTATCTCAAGTGTTCATTTATCTCCCTTTACCCCTTCTTCTCTCCTTTTATGAGCATCCCATTTCCCCTCCCCTTGTTGCCACCTCGCCCAGACTTACCCACTGGTCTTCTGTGTGTAACCTTCTTGCTCTCCCTGTGCCCTCGAGTTATCTCTTATTACAGCATGTGACTAATTTCTCTTTAGCCACAGTTAACAATCATCAGTAAGGTTATTAATTGTTAATCTGCTTTTTGTATTGCTCATTGAAGGAGAAATAATTAATCAGAACAAGATAATTATTTATCTTCAAACAGCACCATAACATCTTTAGCAGTATCCTAAACAGGCTTAGTGTTATATTTCATCCAGCAGACATTTCTGCCACTGTAGCAGCAGCAGTGCTTGTCTGCTGTACTTACCCCAGTGATGGCCCTGTTTATATTCCCTTTATGGTGGATGTGGGTTAGACTGAGTCCCTATGAAATTCCTGAATCTTTCTGTTGGTATATCAGAGTTGGCTTCATACAAGTACACGGTGGTATTCGCAAGGAACACAGGAAAATAAATGTTGATCTGTGAGTGTTTACCCATTGTAATTAGAGTCATGGTACTTGATGAGAGTGTACAATCGATTAAGGAACAAATTTCTTATACGATAATCCAGAGACAGTGTTGTGCAAAGCAAGAAATTGTTCTGTAGTCACAGTGCCTCTGTAAACTTTTTGGTGGGGATTTTACCTAGTGACTAACAAATGGTATTTTCTCTGTATTTCATTTAAACTGGAGCTGATCTGTTATTTCAGTGTTGCTGGCACATAATCAAATGTTACATGTAGTAGATCTAGCTAAGTGCTATGTTACCTTCTCTTTTCTAGTTTCATTGCAGTGGAACAGATCGACAGGTATTGTGTTCTCATCTCCTCAAAGGCTGTGTATTTTCTGAAGCACGGTGAATATGTTGATAGAGATGCCATTTTCCTGGAAGTCAGATATGATGACCTCTACCATTGTCTTATCACAAAGGACCATGGAAGGGCATATTTACAACTGACAAAAAAGGCTGAGAGTTCAAGCAGTGGTGTGGCCATACCTGGGCCATCACATCATAAGCCAATGGTGAGTATGGAACTGCTTGTTCCCAGCATGTGTAATTAAGCCATAAGACCAAATTCCAGATTTAGTTCCCTCATCTGTGCTTAGCTACTAAGTCAGCAAATGGGCAGTGCAGTCACTAACTCTTACATGGCTCACCTATGGCATTCCTCAGGGTTCAGTGTTTAGGTTCACACAAGAATATTGGTCAAACTATCCCATCATTTATGGAACAAATACAAGAAAGCACTATGATCGTTGGAGGTATATTTGGTAATACTTTTGCATCATCATGATCAGAGCTGTTCGAACTGTAGCCCTTTAGCCTTGACACTCCAACCACAAAGAACAATTGAATTTTCTCTGCACAGACATTTATTAATCACTGATTTGTTTTGGCAGTTAAAAATTTGGAAAGGTCAGTGATATAGTTTCATTGAATGCTAAATTCTACATTTGAAGAAAATCTTTCGGTATAAATGAGATCTGGGAATAATGCTGATAAACTTTGTTGTAGCTTTGGATTCTCTTGATATTTTTATGGATCCCAATGATATATGTTTAGAGTCTTCTGGCATGCTTTCACCCACACATTTTTTTAGTTAACAAAATAATAGATGTTTATTAGAACTTTGCTTCAATCAGTGGTAGTTAGTTGACTGGTATAAATTAAGTTAATGACAAAAGTAATCAGAGGAGTTGACAGGCATGTGAGGGAGAGAGAATAAGTTGGAAAGGTAAAAGGAAAGGGGGTAAATGAGTTGGTCCTATGGGAGCTGGCATAGACTAAATGGCCTCCTCCAAATTTCATTATATGATAGGAATTGTCTGATTCCTCATTGGCTTCATCCCTATATTAATTACTAACATCACGTGTTTGTCTTGGTTCAAAGAAGAAACTTAGTAGATTCATTGTTGATGTTCCTTTCAGGTCCACGTCAAGTCAGAGAGTCTCGCACTTAGGATCTCGCAAGAAATTAATTATGCCAAAAGCCTCTACTATGAGCAGCAGCTCAAGCTACAAACCAACGAGAATCAAGAAAATCTGGAGCTGGACTCCTAGTTACCTCTCTAGTAGCTGACCACAAGCAACAAAGTACAGTAATAAGACCACTCAAGCCTCTATTACAGTTTATTGGATAAGCATGAGTGTTATGAACTCATTTCCTTTGAACCTCATTCCTGATGCCTATTTGAAGCCATCAGGTGGAGAAGTAATTACATGCTTGATTTTGGGGGTAGTTTATTATAGAAACTCTGATAAGGAGCAGGTTCTGTTCAAAATGTATTTTACTTTTTATATACTGTATTTACAAAACAAAATTGTGACAGAGTTAAGAGTTCTTTATATTTTACTAACCTGTACATACCTGTAATATTACTTTCTTGTAAATATTTAGAAAGATCTCACAAGAACTGTAATGTACAGAAGCTGCAGCATAATAGAGCAAATTACTTATTGCACTAGTTATTCATAAAAGTATTTGATTTTTCAGGGCAATCCAAGCTCTGAAGAGTAGTCAGGGAACTTAGTTCCAAAAAGACCTCCTTGCTACTTTTGTCAGATCCTTCCTTCTTTCCTTCCCATCTCTTTGTATATGGAAACTGGCGGACAAGAATTGTTGGACTGCGCAAGCAATGAATATTGTGCGGGAACAATATGTTTGTGACTTGGCATAGAATGTGTCATGTTTTCCATAATACAATTTCAGGATGTTAGAGTTATGATAATACCTAAAAGTTTAAAACACAGTGAGGTGGCTCAATCTTAGGTGAGGAGTGACTGAGTTAGAAAGAAAGAGCATTGTGTGGCAGTGGCTGAAATTTTCATGGAAAGACTATAATTCTGTCTTCCTTCTCTTTCTTCAGTAGGAGTGAAATTGATGCCAGTTTGGTATTGTGATTTCACCTCAAAGAGGCATAGAATAGCAACAAGTGAGATGGTATCTGATCGTAGAATATAGCTGCCTGTTGAGAAAAGCTATTGAATGTGTTCAGATTCTAACTGCAACTGGAGCAAGTTTGTCACAGGGCAAGGATCTTTGTAATTGTTACTGCACTGAAAATTATTGTAAGTATAGTTAAAGTATGTATGTATGTATGTATGCACTGAAGTCAGCGCCTCTAGCTAGGTATTTAGAGGTTTGTAGTAAGGGAAGATATAGAAAGATTAGAGTGCATCTACAGTACGATTGGCCCATATCTTTGCACTGTTCACATATGTCAAATAAGCTTTCATTATGTTTCCCCCCGTTATGTCGCAAGAAATCACTATGTGCAATCAGTTTATTGATTGGTATCAGTGGGACAACCTGTGGTCTCTGAAATGGAGAGGGGGGATTTGGTGGCTTCCTGATCATTTGGAATTGAATGGCACAGCCAAAGATGTCAGACGTGTAAGCATCTAACGTGACAGCTCCATTTTGCAAACTGGACAAAAGATGGTTTCCTATGGGGAAAAACTGACCTAGTTCAGTTTCCACAACATGTTGCATAGCAGATCTCTCTGATGGTCTTTGAGAATTACTGACCATTTTACTTGATGAAAGACCTTGACTAGTTTGTTGCAGAAGTTGACTTGTTTGTTGATCAGTTCCATCAAGTAGAAAAGCATTAGTAATTGCTATTTCTGCATTCCTCTGAAATACAATCTCTGAGATTATTATATGCATTCTTCCAGATTGTGGGGGGCTTGGGATAAGGTGGAGAAGACTGGTATTTTCCTGGGAGTGATGTGTGACAGAATAATTTTTTTTGCCCAATGTGGTTGATTTTTGTGCAATTTTTATTATCAAATAAAATTAATTATTACAAAAGGAAATGTATGTGTATAATATATTACTCATTTTGTGGCATTTTAGGATTGCCACTAATAATGTACTTACCATCTTTACGGGCTTAAATGCTGTGTGAGAAATGCTTTTAATTAAGTAAATCTTTGGAATTAGGTAATATAAGGATCTGCATACTTTTCAGGACTCATTCTGTATTGGTTTATTATTGTCACATGTGCAATGGAAAAACTCGTCTTGCATATCATCCATACAGATGAACTCATTACAACAGTACATTGAGTTGGTACAAGGTAAAACAATAACAGAATGCAGAATAAAGTTCAAAGTAAATTAATTATCAAAGTACATGTATGTCACCATATACAGCACTGAATTTTCTTGTGGGCAACCTCAATGAATCCATAACAGAATAATAACCATAATGGAATCAATGAAAGACTGCACCAACCTGGGCGTTCAACCAGTCTGCAAAGTACAAGAAACTGCAAATGCAAAAAGAAAGTAATTATAAATAAATAAGCAATAAATATTACAAATACAAGATAAAGAGTTCTTGAATTAAGTATAGCAGCACCACCACTTCCTGAGCAGATTAAGACCATAAAGCCACAAGATATAGGAGCAGAATTAGGCCATTTGGCCCATCGAGTCTGCTCCGACATTTCTTCATGGCTGATTCAAATTTCCTTTCAGCCTCAATCTCCTGCCTTCCCTCAGTGTCCCTTCATGCCTTGACCGAGAATCTATCACCCTGTGCCTTAAATATACATACAGACTTGGCCTCCGTAGTTGCCTATGACAAAGAATTCCACAGATTGACCACTCTGTGGCTAAATAAATTCCTCCTCATCTTCCTTCTAAAAGATGCCCCTCCATTTAGAGTCTGTGTCCTCTGGTCCCAGACTCTCCCACCATATGCAACATCATCTCCACATCCACTCTTTCAAGGCTTTTCACCATTTTATAGGTTTCAATGAAGTCACATCTTCTGAATTCCAGTGAATACAGGCCCAGAGCCATCAAATGTTATTCGTTTGGCAAGCTGTTCAATCCTGGAATCATCTTCACGAACCTTCTTTGAAACCTCTCCAGGTTCAGCACATCCTTTCTAAGAAAATGGGGCCCAAACCTGCTCACAATACTCCAAGTGAGGTCCCATCAGTACTTTATAAAGTTTAAACATTATATCCTTGCTTTTATATTCTAGTCCTCTTGAAATGAATACTAACATTGCATTTGCCTTCCTCACCACAGACTCAACCAGCAAATTAACCTTTAGGGAACCATGCACAAGGACTCCCGAGTCCTTTTGCCACCTCGGTTTTTTTGTATTTTCTCTCAATTTAGAAAATAGTCAACATTTTCATTATTTCTACCAAAGTGCATTCCATACACTTCCCAACACTGTATTCCACCTGCCATTTCTTGGCTCATTCTCCTAACTCTGTAGCCTCTCTACTTCCTCAAAACTACCTGCCCCTCTGCATTGCTTCATACCATCTGCAAACTTTGCAACAAAGCCATCTATTATCCAGATCATTGACAGTTAATGTAAAAAGAATTGGTCCCAACACAAGTCTTTGTGGAACACCATTAGTCGCCAGCAGCCAGCCAGAATAGGCTCCCTTTAATTCCCACTCTTTGCCTCTTGCCAATCAGCCACTGCTTTATCCATGCTAGAATCTTTCCTGTAATAACATGGACTCATAGCTTGTTAAGCAGCCTCATGTATGGCACCTTGTCAAAGGCCTTCTGAAAATCCAAGGACACAACATCAACTGATTCTGTTTTGTTTATTCTGTTTGGTTTTTTTTTAAATAATTCCAACAAATCTATAAGACAAGATCTTCCCTTGAAACCATGCTGACTACAGCCTATTTTATCATGAGCCTCCAAGAACCCTGAGACCTCTAATTGACTCCAACATCTTTCCAACCATGGACGCCAGACTAACTGACCTATCGTTTCCTTTCTTCTCTTCTTGAGGAGTAGAGTGGCATTTGCAATTTTCCAGTCTTTCGGAATTATTCCAGAATCTAGCGATTCTTGAAAGATCATTACTAATACCTCCACGATCTCTTCAACCACCTAATTCAGAACTCTAGGGTGTACACCATCCAGTCCAGGTGATTTATCTATCTTTAGTCCTTTCAGTTTCCTTCTCTCTAGTTATGGCAACTTCACACACTTCATGACCCCTGACACTTGGAACTTCCACCATACGGCTAGCATTGTCCACAGTTCCACAGTGATGCAAAATACTTATTAAGCTCATCTGCCATTTTGTTGTCCCGTTACTACCACTTCAGCATTGTTTTCCAGCCACACCTCTCTTTCACACTTTATGTGAAAAACCTTTGATATCTCCTTCAATATTATTAGCTAGCTTACTTTCATATTTGAACTTTTATCTTTTTAATGGTTTAAGTTGCCTTCTGTTGGTTTTTAAAAGTTTCCCAATCCTCTAACTTCCCATCAATTTTTGCTGTATTATATGCCCTCTCTATGACTTTTATGTTGGCTTTTTTCCCTCTTGTTAGCCAAGGTAAGACTCCCTCCCCCACATCGCACGCACATTTTAACCAATTTTTACATGAGAACCATCGAGATTGTCCTGACCAGCTGCATCACAGTCTGGTACAGGAATTGCAAAGCATCTGACTGCAGGTCCCTACAATGGATCGTGAGGACCGACGAGAGGATCATCGGGATGATCACAGATATTTATCAGAAGCTCAGTACATGCAGGGTCTTCAGCATTGTCAGTGATCCCTCCCATCCGTCCAACAATCACTTTGACTTCCTACCATAGCAGGCATTAGGACAAGAACTGTCAGGATGGGTAACAGCTTCTCCCACCAGGCCAAGAGATCCACTGAAATCCCTACCACCACCCCGGTCTCATCAAGCATGAAGCACCAGTAGTGTTATACCGATCACTTCTTAACTCTAACACCTTTTTATTTGCGGTAGTATTATTTTATGTGTTGTATGTGAGTTATATGTACTGTGTTGTGCACCTTAGTCCAGAGTAACGTCATTTCATTTGGTGGTATACTTGTGTACGGTTATATAGCCATACACTTAAACTTGAACTTTGAAGGGCTGGGATTATTTTCTGACCATGGAATTAAAAATCACAAAATTATTGAATTTCTGTAGATACCTGTTTAGACTGCGCTTGTTGACTACTGTGAATACTTCATATCGTAACAAGATGATGCAATCAGATCAGAACTTAATTCTTATCAGGAATGAATGAAGAGGCTGGCATTTTAAAGAACAAAAGTTTGAGGGCTGAGCTGATGGACTAGAATGGGCAGAAAGTGACAAAATATATGGACAATATTAGACTGCCAACTATTATAACACATCAATAAAATAATAATGAAATTCAGAAGAAGCTCCATTGCCCAGCACATGGTTAGATTATATTGAGAGACGGAGCGCAGACCAAGAAGTAGAGAGATTGGATTGGGTAGATTGATTGTTGTCACCGAAGACATTTGCAGAGAAAGGGGAGATGAGAATCAGTAATAAAAATTTTAACAAAACAGCTACATGGAAAAACCTCCATACCGCACTCCCGTTAGTCACTACTTAAACCTGGACTCTATGTTAGCAGAGTAAGTAGGGGTAAACTAATAGCAGTGAGTGCCTCGTCCATTCTGGCCTGAGTTATGGTGTTGTACAGTGATGCCCTTCAGCCCAACTCAACCATGCCGACCAAATTGCCAATCTGAGCTCATCCCATTTGCTTGCCCGCTTGCCCTCTATCCCTCTATGCACTTACCTGTCCAAATGTCTAAATGCTTGCTGCAATGTTCTTGCAGGATTTGCAATAGCAATATAGAAGTTTGCTCAAGTAGCATAAATGAGAATTGTGCAGGGCAAAATGGAGTGTTCTGACGCTGCAGATAGCGCACCATATTGTGCTACCAGTGCAGAATCATCACCAGGGCTGTTCGACAACGTTGATGATCTTATTTGAATGGCAAATTCATACCGTGCCTTGAATTTTAGTGACACTAGATCTGGAGAGCATCGGATGAAGACAGACCCCGTTTGGCTGCGACATCTCTTACTTTCACCCAACATTAATTTCTTCAGCCAAGAACAACGAACCAAACAGGATGCTGAATGGTCAAAAGCACCTTCAGGAAAGCAAGGTCTATAGTAGATTCAGAATTTGCATATGCGGCATTTAATAGTTGTATTTCACACCAGTCCCTGTAGATGGACGTCAGTCTACCTCGATTATAATTTGCATAAACACTGCACTCTTTTAGAGAAACTTGTTGGTCCTTTTGTTCACAATCTAGTATTGAGATAAAGATGAAGGGGAAGTTCCCAGTACAAGACAGTCTTGTGGGGAGAAACCTGTGTGTATTAATAATTTGCCACAAGAAAAACATCACTCCCGGACACAGGATGGGTAAACTTACTAAACGATGCCAAGTCTTCAGTATAGAAGTTTTAATTCAGATTTATGTAATTCTCTATTTAGTTAATCATGTTATATTATTCACAGGTCTAATTAAGTTTCATAACATAAATATGTTATTTCTTGAATATGTCTCATCATGAAAATTATTAAGTGGCATTGCATTAAGTTTTAGATGTGGAACCGTCTCTCACTGGGGAACTTTCTTGGCCACTTAGAGCATATTTCTGCCTGGGTTCATGTTCTCTCCATTATTCATTTTGATTGGCAGTTTCATGAGGTCAGGCAGGATGACCCCTCACCAGGGGGTAGGGGTGACAGTTCATGGCCCATTTACCCCTGAGCACATGTTATACTGAAATAACAGGATCAGGACAAGGTTAGGCTGAGTTTGTTACACCGGTACCCATGATGGATTACCCTCTTGCTTCAGCCATACACTTAACAACTTATTGCTATCTGGCAGCAGAGACTCAGTGACCCCTCCGATTCCTGAAATAGCATCCAACTGCTTTTTCATCTTAATGACAGACCATTTCTGAAATGAATGCAGCTAATTCAGTTATGTTCCAAATTTAGACTTCATAGATCCACCATAAAACATTGATTCAACACACAGTTTTAGCCCTCCGTGGCCTTGCCCCTCTCTGACATTCCCTATCAACTTGACCCAACTAATATATTTCTTCCTTTGCCTCCAACATTCTGTGAAATTTATCATCTATTCATTTAATCATCTGGTCCTAGTGCTTACTGAATTCACTTCCTATTCTCAGCCCTAGAATGCATTTCTTTGAACAAACTTTTGGTCATCGGTTTTCTTTGTGACTATTAGGATGTATTTTGTGAAACACAGTGCAGAGGTTACAGTTGTTACCCACTGTCATTTGTTATCCAGAGTTTAAAATGCCACCCTTTCTGAAGTTGAACTTTTCAGACTGCACTGTTAGTGCGGAAACTAGTGATGTTCTTCACTGTAACTCCAATCTCAAAATATTCAATTCCCCTCCTTTTTCAGACTGACAAATTACCTAGGCTTGGATCAGACTTCCATTGACCTTGAGTTAGCTGGTTGATGAGAGTGATTCTGACTGCAGTGTAGAACACAGATCTGCTGCCACAAGAGGGTCTGCAGATGCTGGAAATCTGGAACAACACACAAACTGTTGGAGGAGCAGCTTCTATGGAGAGAAGTGGACAGCTGGGCTGGTGTGAATCCTGAGTCTTTACCAGTCCTGATGAACAGTCCCAACTTGAAACACTGTCTGTCCATTTCCCTGCATTGCCACTGTCTGACTAGTTGAGTTCTTCCAGCATTCTGTCAACACAGTCCAGATATTCTTTGCAAAATCCTCCGAATGTAAAGCCTACACCAGTGGCCATTAACTCAAAAGTTAACGGATTTCTCTTTCTGCAGATGCTGCTTGACTGGCTGAGTTACGTTTCTGTTTCAGATTCCAAAATCTGCAGTTTTATTTGATTTTTTAAAATAAAACAGGTGAAATAACATCCCATTCACCTCCAACACAAGTCTCCCAAGGCAAAGAAACATTGATTACTGTAAATCTGTATCTCATACTGGCAAAGTCATAGGCTGGCGATTTGGTTATCTTTGATTTGGAGAGGAGTTGCTGATGGAGTACATTGCTTAAATCCTGAACGATCTAGAGCAGAGGGTCCCAACATTTTTTTATGCCATGGCCCCCTTCTACTAACCAAGTGATCTATGGACCCCAGGTTGGGAACTCCATATCTAGACGGACAGTCGAGGTGACTTTATCCACATTGTTGAGGTTAAGTTGTTGGGGCACCTTGTCTCATCGGGGCTAATCATTGGATTATAAGTACATTTATTCCTTGGCTTTTTTCATCTCTCTGTTTTGTGGTTATCTGCAAAAAGTAAGGATTTAATTCTCTGACATTTAATTGAACCACTGGGCTATTGAACACTGTCCGAGATCAGAAAGCCCAGGGAAATTTGACTGAGTAAGAAAGTGTGTTGAAATGTGTATGTACTTCATCATGTCTGGAGTGCTTTACAACCAATGATGTAGAATGGATATTCAGCCACTGTTTTAGTATAGTCCCAAGTTGTTTAACACAAGTTTCCAAAAGCAGTAATTAGCAGTTATGTTTTTAAAGTGATGTTGATTGAGGGGTAAATATTAACCAGGATGTCAAGGCTAATGCTCCAACTCTACAAAAGCAGATCATTTCATCTCCACCCAACAAGGCCTGAATTAAATGGCCTGTTTGAAACACCACAGCTCCAGTAGCAAACCTGTCCCAGGAACATTGATCTGGGATTATAATCCTTCATAGTGGGATTCAGGTGAGAGCAGCTTTTATTGAACAACGGAGTTTATTTTATAAGTAAATTGAGCAAGCAAGCAAATGCCGATTCCTTTCCAATGTAAGAACAATGTGAAATCAGTTGTTTGACTTTTGAAGTGACAGCCCTGGGCCCCCCTCTCCTTATCATGTCTAAGATACCGGAGCATTTCCCATCCAGACCAGCAGTGTGTGGCTGAGGGTGACTTGGGCATTCTTGGCCTGGGTTCTGTGCAGGTTAGCTCAGTGAAGAGCTCACGGTGAGGCTAGGTGCAGTCTCCACAAGTCAATCTGTTATTCAGCTGACCTTGTAGTGACCCTGGCCGCAAGGCTGCCCCCCTCTCACCGTCTCATCAGGCTGCTGCTAGACGGTCAACCGCCTCCCAGTAGCCCTGCCTGAAACAGAGAGACAAGTTCACTACCAGTTCAAGGGTGGCCTCCAGTGACTGCTGGCGATACACTTCCGACAGCCTAATCTAACCACAGCTCAGAAGAGAACACCACAACATAGTGCCAATTTCTGGTGACTTAGTTCTGTTATACGCTTGGTCGCAATCTCTATTTCACAGGGGTTAATTTCTGACTATCAAGCAACCATTGCTTGCATGTCATAAACACAAGGAAATCTGCAGATGCTGGAAATCCAAAACAACACACACACACAAAATGCTGGAGGAACTCAGCAGGTCAGGCAGCGTCTATGGAAATGAATAAACAGTTGTCGTTTTGGGCCGAGGTCTTTCATCAGGACTGCTCTGAAAAAGGGTGTTGGCATGAAACATAGACCGTTTATTCATTCCCATAGAACAGGGGTCGGCAACGTTTATCACTGAAAGAGCCAATATGGACCCATTTCCCACAGAAAAGAAAACACTGGGAGCCACAAAATGAAATAACACTGCATACAACGGGGTTTTTTTTTGCCTTTATGCTATGTATAAACAAACTATAATGTGTTGCATTTATGAAATTGATGAACTCCTGCAGAGAAAACGAAATTACATTTCTGCATGCAACAAAAACATTTTGAACTCCGATAAAAAAGACGTTGGGTTGAAGGTTACTCCATAGTTAGCCTACCTTGGATCGAAGAATTAAAAGAAAGCGCGCACTGGCGGGTGTCAGGCATTGGCAGTGGTGACGTATATTAATAGCGATAAAAAAACACGTTGTAGCGGTGTGCTACACGCAGCGCTAAAATAAAGACTGCAGTCAAAGGTAACTTTATTCGAACTAAACAGCCTTGCTTTAAAGCCTCCCTCAACCCGTCCCCGTGGGCGCGGATGCTCCAAAAGACACGTACTCACAAACCCCCGTAGGCTATCTCCCTTAGCCAGAACGGTGGCTAATTGTGAGCCGGTTCGGATGTGCCAGGAAACGGTGTCTCCGCAAAGTTTTCAGATTGTACAAGATCACCATAATCTTCAAATTTTGAATTACATTTCAAAAGCTAACAAACCACGGGGAGCCGCATCACAGAGATCAAAGAGCCGCATGTGGCTCTGGAGCCGCAGGTTGCCGACCTCTGCCATAGATGCTACCAGGCCTGTTGAGTTCCTCCAGCATTTTGTGTGTGTGGTGTTTTGTTTGCATGTTCCAGGACTCTGCTTAAAATAAATCTGCAAATAAAATGGTTCATGGATGGTATCTCGAATTTATGTAGCACTTTACCCACTCCAGTGCCCACTTGCAAGTCTTGGCAGGTTATTACATGTCAAAGAGAGATGCAGCACAGAAACAGTCCAGTCAACCTACAAGGCCACACTGACCATCCGTTTCAGTTTACTAATCCTACATAAATCACATTCCTAACATCAGCACCCCTCCCCACCCCCCAGGTTCTACCACTCACTTACACTTTAGGGGGCACTTAACCTACCACTTCACAGATGGGAGGACACTAGAACATCCGGGCATGCAAAAACTGCCCCCAGAAAGCACTCAACGTTAGGGTTGAACCTTGGTCTCTGGTAGCTGCGGCCTCTCATTAGGCCTTTGAAGTCTCTGTTGCAGGATTCAGGTTTTAGTGGCTGTTTTGCAGAAGCAACAGGCTGTAAATAGCTGGCAGCGAGTTGAGAAAGTTGAAGACAGGAATTGCAGAGTTTAGGGTCTGGCCTGCTAGCGAAGCATGCTTAGCGATTGGAACTGGGTTGTGCTGGACAAAGGAATTGGAGGAAATGTGAGAAGCTGCAAAGGTGTTTGTCTGCAGCAGGTAACGGGGAGGAAGGTTGCCATGGGAGGACTTAAAAACACGGATGAAAATGTTAACGCGAGGGCAATGCCAGTGTGAAAACCCAGCAGTCCAGGGGGTAATGGACGAACAGAACCTTTTCCAGCTTACAGGGGAAGCAACGGAGTTGGCAATGAGGCGGGGATCTGGCCAGGAAGAACACTGGACCGATGAGATGGTGAAAGGCACGCATGAGAGAAAACAAATCCATTTTAATTTCAAAGCCTTCCCTTGTCGAACAAATCTACCGTAACCACACCATATTTCAATCTTCTTCAAACACATATCCTGAGCATATGATAGCTTATAAACCCAAGGGTTGTGTATTTTATATTTCAATAATATTAGAGTCATCTTATGTGTGTGTATATATATATATATATATATATATATATAGTTTGATTAAGTATTCTTGTTCATTTAAATAATTAGTTACAGATTATATGTAAAAATATGTTAATTGCATATATCATCACACTACCACATGATACATGCGTGCCTTGCTTAAAGTAAGGATAAAGCTAGACTTGCATTTCAGATTCCTGTGAATTAGTTTAATGTTTTGAAGATACAAAACATAACCAATGGCTGTATCTTTATATTATTTAATGAATTCCTAAAGATTAGGGATAGACCTTCCCAGTCTCTTGCAGCTTTAGTGGAAGGACAATAAACAATTGTTTACCCTATCACTTTACCTCTGACCTTTAGAAATTTATTCCATAGCACAAAGAAGGTCACTGTCATCTACTCAGAAAGTGTTTCAAAAGCATTCAAACGTAGTGTACGTAATCTATAGGCAAATGAGGCATTCCATTGTTAAATGTAGTAAACTTGGAAGACATCTGCCAAAGAGGTACTGTTCAGGGAGATCTTGCTTTGCTTTCCGGTTTCAGAACCCTCTCCACGTATCGCCCTCTTTTAGGTGGGCCAATTGTGATGTGAGCTGGAAATGCTCACTTGTATCCCGCCAGCGTCGCTCTGACTGGCTGAAGAGCACATGTAAATGGAAGTAAACACGGACTGTGCCGCGGGAAGTATGACCGCAATGGCGAAATGAACGGATGCAGCATAGGCCGGAAGTATGACAAGGTAGAGATCTTGAAAGGCTGTACACTGAACTCTGGAGATAAGCAAATCTGACCCCAACCAGCTCTTTCAGGTGAGGAAGGTAGAACGAACTGAAAGAGGATCAACAAGTTGAAACAATGTCCGTTTTTCTAAAGATGCTTCAAGCATTTCAACTTTCCAGTGAGGCCTGTTTCCTTGCAGTCCTCTCATCCTTGGGAGCAAAGACCTGCTGTGGAGTCCCAATTATTGTCCCAGCCAGGAAGTGCTGAAACTGGAGAGGGTTCAAAGGAGGTTCACGAAATGATCCCAAGTTTGAACAGCTTGTCATATGAAGAGCGTTTGATGGCTCTGGGCCTGTATGCACTGGAATTCAGAAGAATGAGGGATGACCTCATTGAAACCTATCAAATGGTAAAAGGCCTTGATAGAGTGGATGTGGAGATGCTTCCTATGGTGGGGGAGTCTAAGACCATAGGACACAGCCTCAGAATTGAGGGGTATCCATTTAGAATGGAGATAAGGAGGAATATCTTCAGCCAGAGAGTGGTGAATCTGTGGAATTCCTTGGCACAGGCAGCTGTGGAGGCCGAGTCTTTATGTATATTTGAGGAAGAAGTTCATAGATTCTTGATTGGTCAGGAATATTGGGAGATGGCAGGAGGTTGGGACTGAGAGGAAATTTGATTCAGCCATGGTGAAATGGCAGAAGAGACTCAATGGGCCAAATGGCCTAACTGCTCCTATATCTTATGGTCTAAAAGTCTGGGCCATTTGTCTTAGTAAAGTTTGTAACCACACCAGTTTGTACCTTTACATTCAACCCATGAAAGGCAGGGCAGATTTAAGGATGAGACTTGGAGTGGAATTGTCATATTTTAAAAAGCATTGGCAGCAAATCTCTGATGTTTTGGAACTTCAAAACCTGTAATGACACTGTTAGCTAGAGTCATAGAATACTAGTATACAGTAACACACCCTTCAGCCCATCTAGTCCATTCAGAACAATTAATCTGCCCAGTCCCATCAACTATGACCCCGACCATAGTCCTCAATAACCGACCCATCAATGTATCTATTCAAATTTCTCTTAAAAGTTGAAACAAACCCTCATCAGCCACTTTTCTGGCAGCTCGTTCCAAACTCTCACCACCCTCTGACTGAAGAAATTTCCCCCTCATGGTCCCCTTAAACATTTCACCCTACAGTTCTAAGTAAATTAAACCCATGATCTCTAGTTCTAGTCTCACCCAACCTTAGTAGAAAAAAGCCTGCTTGTGTTTACCCTATCTATAGTCATAACAGTGTATACCTCTATCAAAACTCCCCTCACTCTTCTGCTCTCTAGGGAATAATCAACTTTTCCCTATAGTTTAGGCCCTCAAGTCCCGACACAGCTTTTTAAATTTTCTCTGCGTTCTTTCAATTTTATTGACATCTTTCAAAATTAAGGGAGGGAAGTTTAGGGGAGACATCGGGGGTAGGTTTTTTACACAGAGGGTTGTGAGTGCCTGGAATGACTTGCCAGGGATGGTGGTGGAAGCTAAAACATTAGGGGTATTTAAGAGCCTCTTGGATGGGCACATGGATGAAAGAAAAATGGAGGGTTATGGGGTAGTGTGGGTTTAGTACTTTTTTAAAGGATTATATGGGTCAGCACAACATGGAGGGCTGAAGGGCCTGTACTGTGCTGTAGTGTTCTATGGTTCTATGGTTTCCTGTAGGTAGGTGACCAGAACTGTACACAATCCTCCAAATTACACGTCACCAACGTCTTATAAAACTTCAGCATAACATCTCATCTCCTGTACTCAATACTTCGATTTATGAAGGCCAATATGCCAAAAGCTCCTTTTACAAATATATCTGCCACTTTCAAGGAATTATGGATCTATATTCCCAGATCTCTCTGTTCTGCCACACTCCTCAGGATCTAAGGAGTTTAGAATAACCAGACAGGCTATAAAACCATTATCGCTCCTCTTTTTTTTGTTGTTGTTTTGGGTTTACAGACAGATTAAAATTAATTCTATAAAAATAATATTCATATCTTGTTTATTTGGAAGGGGAGTATTTTCATAACATTGAAGTTCATCATGTAAACCCTACCCTGGCTTGTCATCCCAAAGTGAAACATCTCACACTTGTCTGTATTGAACACCATTTGCCATTTTTCAGTCCATTATTCCAGCTAGTCCAGATACCACTGCAAGTTTTGATAGCCGTCCTCGCTGTCTACTACACACCCAGTCTTGGTATCATCCACAAATTTGTTGAGCTAGTTAATGAGTTATACGCTCACAAGAAGTGGTCAGTTGTACACTAGATTAAATAGACTCCCAAGTCAAATGTCTTTTCAAAAGTTTGGAGGAAACAGAGCTTTTCACTGAAAATACCTCAACTTTCTTACAAATACAAAATACACCACGTGGACAAAAGTGACATTCAAATTATATGCACAAAATCAGCCTTGGTTATTTACAGTGGGGTAGCTGGTGGCAGGAGAGAACTGATGGGCAGAGAATTACCCAGTCACCTCTACTTTAGCTGAGAACATTATCACTTTCATCAGCTTTTCTAAAATCAGATTTCTGAGCAATGAGCCCATGAACACTTTTCTTTTTATATTTCTTAATGTAACCTATAATCATTTTTAAATATATTGCACTGTATGCTGCGACCAAACAACAAATTTCACGTCAGTGATAATAAACACGATTCTGAAATACAATCAGCTTCATGCAAAGCTCCATCCACATCATTTTCCTAACACGTGAAAAACTTTAAACAGCTTGTACGGTACTGATCTCTAAACTGTCTAGCAACTGATGTGGTTTATCCCATCAGAGTCTTCAATATAGCGTTCAATCCAAGCCTTAACCGAGAAGATTTCGTCATTTCACCTTTTATTTATTATTTAAATAAAATGCACATCTGGCCCTTCAAGCTCCACTGGCCAGCAATCCCCCAATTTAATCACAGGATGAATTACAATGGCCAATTAACCTACCATTCGAGGAAACCCACACGGTCAGGGGAGTACATACAAACTGCATACAGGTGGTGGTGGGAATTGAACCCGGGTTGCTAGTACTGTAAAGTGTTGCGCTAACCACTATGCTACCATGCCAACCCTTTGTGGCAAACATAATTATCTTATACATGAAACATATAAAGCCTACGGTACAATACAGGCCTTTTGACCCACAATGCTGTGCCGAACATGCACTTACATTAGAAATTATCTAGGGTTACCCATAGCCCACTATTTTTCTAAGCTCCATGTACCTGTCCAGGAGTCTCTTAGACCCTATCATATCCGCCACCACCACCGTTGCCGGCAGCCCATTCCATGCACTCACCACTCTCTGTATAAAAAACTTACCCCTGACATCTCCTCTGTACCTACTTCCAAGCACCTTAAAGCTGTGTCCTCTTGTGTTAGCCATTTCAGCCCTGGGAAAAAGCCTCTGGCTATCCACATGATCAATGCCCCTCATCATCTTATACACCCCTATCAGGTCACCTCTCATCCTCTGTCACTCTAAGGAGAAAAGGCTGAGTTTGCTCAACCTATTCTCATTAAGACATGCTCCCCAATCCATGCAACATCCCTGTAAATCTCCTTTGAACCCTTTCTTGTTATGATCCGGTCCGCAAACCCTGCACTCCGGGTCTTCTAGCCGTCCCTCCTTTCACCCTTAAGCCCAAATAGGATCATCATGGCTTAGGGAGGTGCACCTGAGACCTATCGGCTGGCAGGTGTTTATAAGGAGCTATGAGGCTCGCTGGGTGTGGTCTGGTTATACTGTTTTGACCTGGGCTTGGAGTACCCACTGTTAATCATCTAGTTCTGTAAGTCTGTTCTTGTAGTCACCCTGGACTGAGCTCCCTTGCCTCTGTTGGGTAAGCAGGCTGTTCTGCTGTTGCCTGGTGGGGGGACTCTGACCCTTTCCTACCCCTCTTTTCTGATGGGTTGTGCCCTGCAACCTGGCCAGGTGCCCTGTGTCTTGCCCAGGCCCCTGTGTTCCTGGGGCCCTAACCAGGAGCTATGTGGCCTGCCGAGGACTCTGACCCTTTCCTACCTCTTGCTTCTCATGGGTTGTGCCCTGTGCTCCTGCCTGAGAGGCTGGGCCCTCCCCAGGAGTTATGTGGCCTGCCCAGGGGGCTATCCTCCCAGCATTCCTTGTCCCATAGACCCATCCTTTAGCCTAGCCAGGGTCCTGCCTTTGCCATGAACTCTCTGAACCCCAGGATCCCTGTTGCATGCCATGGTCTCCCCATCTTGTTCTATCCTTTAGTTGTTCCTGTCCTGCCCCTAGTACTTAAGTGCCTGTGTCCTGCATTTGGGTCCAGTCTCCATGTCCCCTTGTGGCATTTCTATGGCTTCCACATCCTTCCTGTAGTGAGGCGACCAGAACTGAGCACAGTACTCCAAGTGGAGTCTGACCAGGGTCCTATATAGCTGCAACATTACCTCTTGGGTCACAAAATCCCACAGTTGAAGGAGGCCAATAGACTATATGCCGCCTTAACCACAGAGTCGACCTGCGTAGCAGCTTTGAGTGTCCTATGGACTCGGACCCCACGCATCACTTCTCTTGAGAATTCCTCAAAATCTAGGGTTACTTTGCAGGCATTGTCATCCCACGGTACAGGTTACTCCTCGTTGGCGGCTCCTCCTCAGTAACCTGCTGTCGTTGAGATGCACGGGAAAGAAGTCCCAAAACAAATAATGGAGGGTGCCAGCAGTAGACCCCACACAACGATAATGTCCAGTGATTACGGCACTTTGTCCATTGTGGTACATTTAGTGCAATATCACTCTTCAAATCCTGTCCAGTTGTCTTTTTCCATCTTTGTTTAGTCTTCAATGTTAACAATGTCCAACTTGCACTCCGATGCCTGGTTATACTCAACAATGGGTGACAGAAGTATTTAACACTGGTTTAATTAGTACAGAAAATGGTTGAAATACTAAGCGCATCTCAAACTGTAGAGAGCGAAGCATTTGTCAATGGTTTAGCCTGATGAACTCTCAGCTCCTCTTACTGCAGTACAATACTTTGCTTTAAGGGTCCCTAGTTTGTTTGTCTACATGTTAACTTCTGGAGGGTTGACAGTTTCATATGTTACTATGTTGTTCTATTTCACTTTTTAAAAATTAAAATTGATGCTTTTTTTTAAGTACTCAGGGTATCCATCAATCTGCGTGGTTCTCCAAAATGACAGGTATGTTGTTTGTTAAATCTCCAGAGCTACACAACCAATTTATCTAAACTGCAGGGGTTTTAACATAGGATGGCAGAGATGCTCCTGTGCTGTGCAAAAGAGGGCAGCTGCACCTCCTAAAGCCCCGCTGTTTACATCACAAAGCCTCGGGCTGCTTATTCAGCTAGAAACTCTGTTCCTGGTAGCCGAGTGATTTGCAGTACAAGCCCGACTAATTGATGGGACCTGGGAGGGATGGATCTGTTACTCAGGGCTGGCATTCCAGAGTCAAACAGTAAGTGTGCCAAGTTCCAGTAATAGATACACCTCTCCAGGTCCCTTCAGTGAATCAGGTCAGTCATCAACAGAGGCCCTCCAGGCCTGTGTGGCCTGGTACAGCCTGTCAGTTCCAATTCCTGTCAAAACGTTTGCAGCTAGCTTGACCCTGTTGAGATCCAGCTCATAGAGACTGAGATGACTTCCTACCCCTATTAAAAAGAAATCACTTTTTTGATTTCCATTATAGAGAGCGAAATTCCGATTCTAATGCTGCCTTGCGACAGTTCTGTTGAATGTCAACTTCAGGAACACAGACCAGCGAGCAGCACTAAAGGAAGCCATTCAGTCCATTGTCCCCATAGCTGCTTCTCCTAAATCAATCCAAGACTTTCCAACAGTTGTGGTTACCAAGATTTTGTAGATTCAGTGCTTTTACCAGAAGAAAATACTGGAATATGCCCCAACCATTACAGTTACTGTTCAGCAGATTTGCTAAGTATGCCCGCAGAAGAAGAATCTCAGGGTTGTATGTGGTGATATGTACATACTCTTATAATACATTTTACTTTGAACTTCTGAACTCAGCACCCTCTGTATCAAACCAAACCATGATCTTTGTAAAGAAGTTTCTTCTAGCAAACGTTCTCCCTCCTCCGATTTGAATTCATGACCCTCAGGACTGCTTGACCAACTTAATAATTTAAGGAGAGAAAAGCTAATTAAAAATAAGACTCCATTTCACGTCAGTTTTGCTATGTACCCACTGGAACTTGAGAGGATGGTCATGACTAGATTGAACTCCTGCCTCAACAAGGACCTGGACTCATTGCAGTTTGCCTGTTGCTACAGCAGATGCAACCTCAATGGCTCTTCACACGGCCTTAGACCACCTGGACCACCTGTGTCAGGGGGCTGTTCATCAACTATAGCTCAGCATTTAACACCATCATTCCTGCAGTCAGAACCTGGGCCTCTGTACCTTCCTCTGCAAATGGATCCTTGACTTCCTAAGCAGAAGACCACAGTCTATGTGGATTGGTGATAGTATTTCCTCCTTGCTGATGACCAACACTGGTGCACATCATGGGTGTGCGTTTATCTCACTACTTTACTCTCTCTGTACCCATGACTGTGTGGCTAGGCATGGCTCAAATACTATCTATAAATTTGCTGATGATACAACCATTGTTGCTACAGTCTCAGATGGAGACAAGAGGGTGTACAGGAGCAAAATATAACAACTAGTTTAGTGATGTTGCAGCAACAAGAATGCACTCAAGGTCAGTAAGATGAAAGAGCTGATTGTGGACTTCAGGAGGGGTAAGATGAAGGAACACATACCAATCCTCATGGAGGGATTATAAGTGGAGAGAGTGAGCAGTTTCAAGTTCCTGGGTGTCAAGATCTCTGAAGATCTAACCTAGTCCCAACATATTGATGCAGTTATGAAGAAGGCAAGGCAGCGGCTATACTTCATTAGGAGTTTGAAGAGATTTGGAATGTCAACAAAAACACTCAAAAACTTCTATAGGTGTACCATGGACAGCCATCTGGCCGCCTGCATCACTGTCTGGTATGGGGGGAGGGGCTACTGCACGGGACCGAAAGAATCTGCAGATGGTTGTAAATCTAGTCAGCTCCATCTTGGGTACCAGCCTACAAAGTACCCACAATGTCTTCAAGTAGCGGTGTCTCAGAAAGGCAGCACCCAGGGCATGCCCTTTTCTCACTGTTACCATCGGGAAGGAGGTACAGAAGCCTGAAGGCACACACTCAGCGATTCAGGAACAGCTTCTTCCCCTCTGCCATCCGATTCCTAAATGGATATTGAACCCGTGAACACTACCTCACTTTTTTGATATACAATTATTTCTGATTTTTGCACAATTTTTAATCTATACAATATACATATACTGTAATTGATTGGTTTATCTGTCTTCTAGATTGTGTATTGCATTGGACTGCTGCTGCTAAGTTAACAACTTCCATGACACATGCTGATTCTGAATTGTCAGCAGATCTGAAGCTAAGTTCCTCATCTCTGACCTCAGTACCATTAAACCAGAACTAAAAATGAGACTCATGTGATGATGAAACCTGTCACTACTTCCATTTCCATTCTTCAGCATCACTGCAGGGAAAGCCAGAGCCATCGTTGACAGCAAGTGTGCTTTATGAAATGATTTTACTGAGGACTGGCCCACGGGAAATAACAGGCAGACTCTCCAAGAGGCCAAGACCTGTATGGTTTAGAAAATATGTACAGTGGGTAGCCGTGGAGATATAGGTGGGAACTGCCTGATCCTGAAACAAGGATTGAAATATTAAAAAAAACGTTATTTCCTCCAGCAACAATATCCCTCAGCTGTGAACAATATTTGGAGCAGAGGAAGGAATTTCTCTTCGGGATACAGTAACACCAACACATGATGCACGTGCTTTTACTGAATACAATACAAACTCTCCATGGTTCTGAAGGCAGGCAGTCTCCATGTTCCTGAGGATTCTCTAAGCTGGACTGTTCTCCAGAGGCAAGATGAGCGTGCACCCACCACCCAGCCTCACGGGCTCGGTGAGTGGATGGAAGACTGTTCTGCCCTCGGCTTGACCCAGCACCCATTGTTGCATCTGGGGACAAGAAGGAAAGAGAGAGTGGTGCAGAAATGCACCACTCCCACCATTCTCCCAAATACATACAGCCTGGATATAAGCTGAGCGTTCATAGCCTGGGGAGCATCTATAAAGTCAAAATACTTTGCATTGTCCTTGAATCTCCATGAGGACCAGAACCTTGTCGTAGGGTTTGGAGGCTTGCTTCCCTCAATGACCAGGAGAGCGATGTTGGCTGGAGTCGGGGCTTTATGCTTTGGCTCTTGGTAGGGTCACCCAAGCCAAACAGGTCAAAGGGTAAAGGCCAGACTAGGAGTGGCCCACCGGGCCTCCAGGTTCTGGGGTTCAGCTCAGGGCTAACAACCCTGATTGACAAAACAAAATTGTCACTGAGACAGCAGTGAAGAATCTGTCTACATCCGAGTCCCCAAGTCTCCACCCAGGACTGGCATAACTGACAGGAGTGAAAACAGGAAGCGACTGACATGATGAAGGAAGTGCTGAACATCATCAGAAATGGAGGGCCTTCATAGCTGCCCCAAGCGCCAGTGGCGTACAGACAGTAATAATAAAAAAATAATTGTTCTTGAAGATATTGTGCCTTCTGCAGCAGATGGAGAGAAAGTTTTAATTTTATTTCTGTCTCTTCACTCCACCAGACCCGATAAGTACATACAGGGAGAGTTTTAACCACATTACCTTTCAGATTTCGTCAAGGTTAGTCACATTGTGTAATCATTATTGGCTAATGTTGAATCACTAAACAGAACTACTATCAACTGCAGCCTAATTAATATTTGGTAATCAGTCCATTGTTGTGGAGTCCTGCTGTTGTGCTTGGGTTGGGTCAGAATCTTATCTAGTTCCAGTAATGGAAATAGACAAGCTCTAATTCCTCCTTCTCTGAAGCGTCTACATTTTGTTCAGGGTGGATCCACAATGCCAGTAGGCCAGAAGTTCCACAAGTGAGAGGCAACTCTCTCATGCAAGTCTGGGCATTGAGTATGGGCCAATGCAGAATCCAAATCCCGTTTGTCAGGTTTTACCGACAGTCACCGGATAGCAATTCACAAGATCCACTCTCCGCACTAGGGTAATTATTACATCCTACCAGCTCGTCTCATTCTACCACTATAGTGCAGTATCTAAAAAAACCTCCATACTCTGTGGCCAACTTAAATCAGACCAACATAGAAAAGGGCAGACTCAGTGAGTGACAGGACTCATTCACCTTGACCTGTGCTGAACATTCCTGCTCTTCTCCCGGTCCAATATCAAAACCTTACTACAGATTACAACGTCGTAAGGAAATACATAAAGCTTTGCTTGGAGAGGGCTGGTATGCGCAGGAACTGAACATCAATCTTTAGCACCCGTACTCTGTGTCTTTCAGTGCTAGTTCAACACTGGAAGGAATTTAACACCGTACAGAAACCAATCCTCACTCTCATGGGAGTCTGCTCCCTCTGAACAAACATAACAAGGGAAAGTCCCACCCTCCTGAATCTTAAACTTGGGTCGAGAAAGTGGTACTTTGTAACTCTGATATTAATTGCACATGTCTAGTACTATTTGGGCTGGGAGGAGGACAATTTTATTTAATTCAAATTAATGGTGCCACTTCAGATTATTTCTGTGAATGTATGCGTAAGTGTTAGTTGTCCTTGCTGGAGCCAAGGTCAGATTTTTGTGTCCCCACCCTTTAACTACTTTCTCTCTTTGCAAACAACTGCATTCCTGACACCGAAAGTGGATCTCTGAAATGGGAGTATTAGCAGCTCAGTCTGCAGCACCTACCAGCTCCCTCTTGCATACATCTGAAAGTAAGTCCACAGCGCTTGAAATGATCAATTTGCACTGAGCCTCTCATTCACCAGGGAGTCAATTACAGCTACAATGTGTAAACTTCAATATCCAGGTTACTAATTTCAGATATTGGCCTTGGAAGGACATTTCAGCCCTGGAGGAAATGTACTGCAGTCTTATCCGCATCATATCAGGATTCCAGGAGCTTAACCAAGGTTATGGGTCATTTGATTAAAGTACAGGATAAAGAGCAGACAGTGAGGGACTCAATTTTCCCTGCCTGGGGAGTTCAGAAAATAATCTGAAAAAGCAGGGTTGTCATACTGAGGACAGTAGATGTATGAAGCAGCATCTATGCTAACTTTAAAAATGAGATTATAAATCATACTTAAAGCATGAAGCAACACACATTCATGGAATCTCACATGGCGCCTCAAGAAACACCACAAGGCTTCTCTCGGTCCTAGTGCAGAGTCAATTAGTATTTTAATATTCCAAAGCCAGGTCATTTTTTTACATTTTATTCTTTCACTAAACTCGAGGGAGAATTTTTAGCCCGGGTGGCAAATTAGAAAGAGTTTAAATATTAAAATTTACAGCATGATTTTAAAAAGGAAAAAGGAGATGAATTTTCACTGGAATTCCTCTTATTAAACTGAGTAACATCAAGTGGAACTGCATGCAAAGTCATTGGCACAATGTGAAAATTCACATCCTGTGAAGCAGGCTGCCTGCAGAATACCATCAACGCAAAAGAGCATATTTAGAAGCCACGCAGGTTTGCTGGTGAAGGGTTTCGGATGTCCCAAATTATACTTAGAATGAAGACACTTAAGCTCTCACACGAAACAAGCCACCAAGTTTTTTTTTTGTCCATCCGTTAATGTCTTGTTGGATTACACAGTTCACTTCCCCAAGGGGGAGCTCAGGGCAGTATTGTCCCGCTGACGATCCAATGCTTAAAGTCCTGCAAAACTTGACAGGAAAATGTCAGAGTCGCCTGCCACAGACATTCTGAAAGTTCATTTTCCAGCTTGCTCGGGAGATCGGAGAGTGAGCCGCGAGCACATTTGGGCCTCTTATGTTCGCCCTTTGAAGCTGTCCATACACACATAGCTTCCGGTAAACCTATAAATCTCTTCCAAGGCCGTATGTGGGAGTATACTGCAACCAGGGAGGGAAAAAGAAAGAGGTCAGAAAGATGCAATTTTGAATTCAGTGATACTTCCCAAAACAGCTGCTCTATTTTAAAAGCATTGTGAAATGTCACCTCCCATGACAATGTCCCAAGGAGCTTTGTATCCACAAGTAGGAAAGAAAAACTTCCTAGTGCTCAGTATCTCTGTATAATTTGTAAAGCCTCCAGACTAGATGGAGCCTGGCTCAGCACTGGCTTCCAAGGGTTTATACAAGTTCAGAGATTAAACAAACTAGGGTTATACTCCTTGGTAATTTTATGGTTAAAAGCCAGTTGATTAACGCAAGGGATAAATGATCAACTGATAGGCATGAAGATACGTTCTCCTAGTGTCAAGCCCCAGAACAGGGTAAGTAAATTATATGTTCATGCCATTGAAGGTGTGAAAAAGGGAGAATGGGGTATTGGTTGCATTTAGAAGGGCAGATAGAAACCCCCTCCCCCACCCTCCTCCAAGTCATGAGGAAATCGTTACTCGTTTTCCAGATATTTTACCAGCTAGACTTTACCTCATCGGTAAGCCTTGTGCTTTGTGCACTGGAGTGGTGAAAGTGAACATGGCCAAGCCGCATCTAGTCCCTCGCGCTCAAGTGCAGTTTACGCACAGCAGTAATCTTCACTGGAGGCTACTGCACCTTGCCTATCTCAGAATCTGGAAAGAAGCCTTCCCATGACATTTCAAATTCAGTGCTTTCACCCGCTGACCAATTTGTAAAAAGTCAAACATATGGTTATAAGTCATGACATTCTGACCCCCCCCCCCCATTAAAGCTTTGTCAATTCCCCAGATACAGATGTTTTTTTAATTCTAGCGACTCTTGTCTGCTTTGGTCTGAAGTGACGCCATGACGATTGACAGAAAATATCATCGCACTCATTTCACTTGTGACCTTCAGGGGCACCCAGTAATGGAAGAGACTTGGCTGCATCTTGGTGGGTGGTATTAAACTATGTAAAGACACTGTCGCTCCTTGTCTGAAGCCCTAGATAACGTTACTTACTTTCTCAAACAGAGCCAGATAAGGGAGGCCTGTCAAACTCATCTATCTGCTTCCTATCTCATGTCCGCATTTTTCTTTAATTATTTCTTATCAAAGAAGCACATTCCTTGATGAAACTAAATGTTCCCTTTCCCAGTGAGAAGATGCCCTGTTCTTCCACCTTCTCACTGGGTCCAGCTGCTAGTTCTGATGAGAAGCTCTATCTGCAATATTGCCTGCAATAATATCGGGACAAGACCCTGCACCAATCTCACCTCTTCATGATGACAAGTAAGTGCATGGTCCAGGGCAGCAAGAGGAGAGCCTGGTTAGTCCGCACTGCTTCCACTGTCCGGCGAGCCACTGTGTCAGGTTGCAGGGGCGGGAAGAGTTTTGGAAACCTGTCACGAAACCCCAAAGCAAATCGACCTTCAGAGTAGATCAGTGTACAGGTCAAACCAAGTCTGAGGTGAACCCGCTTCTAAGCCCGCGTCGGGAATCGGCAAAGATCGTTTGCAGTAGGAATTACGAATAAAGTTTCAAAAGGTCTGCCACAAGCACGGATGCTGGGAATGCAGAGCAACACACACAAAATGCTGGAGGAACTCAGCAGGTCAGGCAGCATCTATAGAAAAGAATAGACAAGTCCTGATGAAGGGTCTTGGCCTGAAATATTGACTGTTCACTTTTTTCTATAGATGCTGCCTGACTTGCTGAGTTCCTCCAGCATTCTGTGTCTTTCAAAAGTCTGTACTGGGACAGAAGAAACCAAAGGCTCCAGTCACTACTCTAACTATGAGGATGGACCAGCTTCAGGGCAGGATGGTCACTAAAAGCATCCTCCAAGTTGATGCACTGTACGCCCTGTCACTTTATATTTAACATTTCCCCACTGAAGAGAAGGACAGCTGCGTTAAACCCAGGGAATGTGTCACTCTAAGCCTGATTTCCCAGGTTCAATCCAGCAACTGCAGGCAAATGGTCAGACTGCTGTAAACAGACTCGATATCCTCGAGTGAGGTAGGGTGCAGTCTGATCATCGTTAAGTGCAAAAGGCAGACTCCTGGGCACTGGCTGGGTCAACACTAATTGAAATCCACATTACGCGATGCTTCAGCAATCAGAGGCAGTAGCTGCCATTGTAGCCCATTTGTACCACAAGGGTCATTAATCACCTAAGTAAGCCAAACAGTCCTTTGAAAATGAGTGGTTTTGATAAGACTCTTCAACATTAAGCACGTGGTGATGGTGACACGCAAGAGTGCTAGACAAGTTACAAAAGATTGGCTAATTGGATTGGTAATTATTTTAAACTCACTGCGGTCTCTTTAAAGTTTAAACTTGTAAAAATGTCACTGGGTGCCTCCCTCTCCCTCCTGAGGTGTTCACTTTTAATTGGCACCATCCTTGAACTTATCCAAAAGGCCATAAGAGATAGGAGCAAAATTAGGCCATTTGGCCCATCGAGTCTGCTCCACTATTTCATCATGGCTGATCTGACTTTCCTCTCAGACCCAACCTCCTGTCTTCTCCCTGTATCCCTTCAAGTCCTGACCAATCAAGAACCTATCAACATAAAGACTCGGCCTCCACAGCCACCTGTGGCAAAGAATTCCACAGATTCATCTCCCTCTGGCTAAAGAAATTACTCCTCATCTCCATTCTAAAAGAATGCCCCTCTATTCTGAGGCTGTAGTCTTAGACTCTCCCATCATCGGAAACATCCTCTCCACATCTACCATTTGATAGGTTCCAATGAGGTCACCACTCATTCTGTCTTACATCAATCAATGTTACTCTTACACAATTCCTTCTTCCCTACCTACAGCATCCAGTCTCACCCAGAGATCCCGTGTGCTAAGTGCAGCCCCTGTTAGTGAAGGAAAACGGGTTGTGGACCAGCAAGGCAACGATGACTCCTTCACTTAACACAAGTCAAGTCAATCAGCCACCATACCGAAAGTGGCGAGACAAATCATCCCCGGGACTGACCTGGTCTTCATGCCGTGAAACATCTCGGTGCTGGTGTGGAAAGGGAGGACGGTGGTGGCGTTGACACCCGGACAGTCGAGGAGCCCCAGCGTCAGGCTCTCCATGAAGGCGAAGGAGGAGGATTTGGAGGTGCAATAGTCGATGGCTCCAGGGATGGCAGACAGCGCCAGCACAGAGTTCATGCAGACTATGTGTCCGTGTTGCAGTTCCAGCATCCGTGGCAGGAAGGCTTTTGTTGTCTAAATGAGAGGGATACAAGGAATTACAAAAGGGAATCATCAGATTGCTTTTGATGAAGTCTCAGGTGAAACTTCACCACATCATTGCCGGTTCTGAACTGAGAGTGGTCAGACAATTGCCTTTGGGTTTAAAGTAGTCTACACAACTCAAGATGAAGTGTTGGCCAAGTGTTGGCCTCCCTCACCTGGGCTTAAACCAATCCAGAGACAGAGAGCTGACAGTACACGAGAGATTTCAATAATTCAAAATATTGAACATGTTATCAAAGTGAAACCAAACAATAAAAGACAGTTCTGGTTCGAACGAGGAGTGAGCAAGTGAAGCAGCTTTCAAACTTCTCTGCTGGATATTCCCTGCATCAGCTTTATAATCTGGAAACCAAACCAACCAGACAGCAGGATTCCGAAAGGAGAGGGTGAATTTTAAAACGAGGTGAGGAAACGTTACTATCGCACTTCAACAGATTGTCCAACTTCTCACCCAAGCAAATTATTTTGAAGTGTGGTGACCATTTTGTTGCCAAGCATGGCGAGAAGTTAACACATACAGCCCCCGAAGATGAATGGGTGGCTAATCTGGGCTTGGCAAGGCTGATCGAAAAATGTTGGCCGGGAAACTGCAGAGAAAGAAATAATTTTCTATCAATATGCTGCGGGATCTTTAATGCAACACTTGTGGGATCCTGCATGATGGACACCGGTATATGCTACTAGGATCTGCAAACGGCACTGTAATGACACGTGAACGGAAAGGCCAAGAAGCCAGCTGTATACTAGTTATTTAGGATATGCCAAGAGACTTTGTACTGACCCAAAACTGGCCAAGTGTGTTGATATGCTGGGACTTGAGGAGAGCATCATCATCGCTGTCTATTAGAGTCTTCCCATGGACAACTGCAGCGTTATTCACCAGGATAGTAACGTCACCCACCTGCAGGCAAGCAAAGCGATTGGTCACGGGCATTGTTCCCCTAATCCAGCTTAAAAACAAGTTGCATTCAAGACAAAGAGCTCACACTCAGAAGAACTAATCTCAAATGGGTGCCTTGCCGTATATAGAAAAGAAGTCTGCATCAAAACCAGCACTCCACGATGCACGTCTTAAAGTTACTTGGAAGACTTGTGGGAAGGGGTAAAAAACACAGCAGTCACTTTGTATTAAGCAGCATTCCACAAATAGCTATGGGATGAATGATCAGCACTTCAATGTCTTCCATATTCTCCCTCCACAGCAGAGATGGCCAGAGGTCCACCAGTTTTCTGAAGCCAAATTTGCTGTGAATGTGAAACTTCTCCGGGGCTCCTGTCTCGTTGTGGAAATGAAGCTCCCTGTTCCTTGGAGAGCTAAGAAGGGAAAAACAGTCACACTCTAGGCAATTCTATTCTTTCTTAAAGGGGGTCCAGGAAAATTCTACTACACTATAAACTTTAAACATCCATCTGGTCAAACGGACCGGGCCTCCGTTTAACGTCTCCTATTAGAACAGCAACTTCATTAGCCCAGATTTACTTGCAGCCAATACAGATCGGAGATTAATTGACAGGAACATTTCCAGTGGGACCCACCTTCTCCCGTACAGCTTTAGCTTGTTGGTAGACCTCCTCCCTGTTGCCCACATCACACACAAAGTAATGGCACTCTACTCCCAAGCTGCAGATTTCCTCACAAGTCTCCCTGAGACACTTCTCCGTCCGACCCCACACGATGATCTACAAAGAGGGGCATAAAACAGAGTTAGTAAAATGCGTCCCACTCCTTGTATTGACACGCGGCCCCTCATGTCCTTAGTACATCCAAAGTTCTGGGTTACTTTCCCCTTCAAGCGTCAGAAATCAGCATTCAACTCCACGAAGTTCCTTTTAGAAGTGTACATAAAGTTTCTGCACAACAAGATCCCACACTCAGTACTTTCCGGCCCACACCCGTCGTAAGCTGTGTTGAAAAGGACCTCATTTATAATGGCATCTTATCACCCGGTATCATTCATTGCAAATCAAGATGGTAGGAGAGAGCTGAGAACAATTTTCCTCCCAGTGCTAAAAAACTGTGGCGACCAACTGGCTGGAGAGTTCAAGGGCATTTTCAGTGTCTCACTGCTACGGTCTGACGTTCCCAACCACTCTAAAATGACAGCAATCAATCCGGTGCCCAAGAGCAGGGTGAGCTGCCTCAATGGCTATTGACTGCTAGCACACACTTCTATTGTAATTAAGTGCTTTGACAGATTGGTTATGGTTAGAATTAACTCCTGCCAGAGCAAGGACCCAAGCAAAAGACAGCCTTAAGTCACCATAGTGCTCAGACTTGTAAAGGGACTATAAAAAGGGGCAGAGGAATTGGGGATGGGGGGGGAAAGAAATGAGGGGTCACCGAACAGATTGTAGTTTGAATTTTCCAAGGCTCAAACGAGGAGACAACTTATGTTTTGTCAATCCACAGATATCTAGTGGGTCCTGAATTCATAACCTCAGCCAGTTAACCCCTTCACAACCCAATGCCTTTCTAAAGATCCCTACAGTTGACTCGATCTCACGTCTTTCCATTCTGCTTTGGAGTACCCAGGCAACAGCAAAACATACGTCAGGCACCTGGTCATCAATTACAGCTCGGTCTTCAACATCATCATTTCCCCTTTTCTAATAACCAAGCTTCACTAATAACCACCTTACTAATAACCAGCGCATCACAGCAAACAGCCTCCACTCCACAGGCTCTGCCTACACTTCTCAATGCCTCAGTAAAGCAGACAGCATAATCAAAGACCCCACCTAATCCGGTCATTCTCTGTTCTCCCCTCTCCAATCGGGCAGAAAGTACAAAAGCCTGAAAGCACATACCACCGTGATCAAGGGCAGCTCATACTCCATTGTTATACAACTATTGAATGGTAAGATTGACTCTTTACCTCACAATCTACCTTGCTAAGACCGTCCACCTCATTGTTTGCCTGCACTGCACTTTCTCTATAGCTTTTATACTTTATTAAACATTCCACTTTTGTTTCAACATGCTTTACCCTCAACACACTGTGAACCGGATGCAAGACATTTTTCACTCTACCTCAGCACATGTGACAATAATTAACCACTCAGTAGGTGCATTTAATGCCAGAGAAATGTATACAATATACATCCTGAAATTCTTTTTCTTCACAGACATTCACGAAAACAGAGGAGTGCTCCAATCCATGACTGGTTCCACCCCATTCCTTCCTCAAACTACGGCTCAGCTTCCCTCCTGAGGCTGCTCTCACTCACTCTCACGCCTATTAAAGCGAGTCCCTCAGGCCTACCTTTCAGAGCAAAAGAGAGCCCCAAGTCATGGCAGTGCTCAGACTTGTAAAGGGACTATAAAAAGAGACAGAGGGTGGGGGTGGGGTCACTGAACAGATCGTAGCTTGAAGTTCCATAAGGCTCAAACGAGGAGACAACTTACGTGTTGTCAATCCACAGATAACTAGTGAGTCAGAATTCATAACCCCTTCACTACCCAATGCCTTTCTAAATAACCAGAGATTCTGTTTCTGCCTTCAGATTTCTGATTGGACATTGAACCCATCAACACTTCTTTTTTTGCTCTTTTTCCACCTTTTTTTTTAAACTTCATACATCTACTTTCTGTAATTTACAGATTTTTTTATTATTATATATTGCTTTGTCCTGCTACCACAAAACAACAAATCTCACAGCACATCTCAATGATGTTAAAATGAATTCTGATTCTTTCCTAATTTTGCTGTATTTACGAGCATTTATCAAAATGTCCTCAAATATACTCACAACCCTAGGGAATTCGTCAAGAAGCATTACCTTTAAAAGGACTACACAAGCTACTAGCTGCTGTTCAAGAATCCCACAAGCAATCTGAAAGTTAATCTTAAATATCAGAATCGGGTTTAATATCACTGGCATACGTGGGGGGATTTGATAGTTGGGCAGCAGCAGCACAATGCAATGGATAAATATGAAAAAAGTAAATGAATTACAGTAGTTATATGTATATTAACCAGTTAAACTAAAAACAGTAGTGTGAAAACAGAAAAAATAAAATGTAGTGAGGTGCAGTGATCATTCAGAAATTGGATAGCAGAGGGGAAAAAGCTGTTCCTGAAACAATGAGAAGAGGGCATGTCCCGGATGGTGGGGGACCTTAATCATAGACGCCGCCCGTCCGCTCCTTGAAGAGGTCCTGGATACTACAGAGGCTAGTACCCAAGATGGAGCTGACCAATTTTACAACCTTCTGTAGCTTCTTATGGTCCTGTGCGGTAGCCCCCACCCCCCATACCAGTCAGAACGCTCTCCACAGTATACATTTACTATAAGACGCCATATCTGGGGTCAGAGAGGAAGTTTAGAACTCTAGGGTCGGGAACACTTATCATCTGCCACCACAGCTGACCAGATGAGACTGATAGACTATCTTCAGTCAGACAGCTAATCAAGTTGCCATGGACACATTTGTATAGCATAGAAACAGGCCCAACTTGCCTTTCCCAACTAAGCTTCGTTCCTGAGTGGGTCCCATTTGCCTGCATTCAGATCATACCCCACTAAGCTATGGGTTCCCATCTTGGGGTCCACAGACCCCTTGCTTAATGGTATTGTTCCCTGGCACATATATAAAAAAAGGCTGGGAACCCCTGCTCCAAGTTTTTCCCATCCATGAATGTTCACCTAAACCTTTCCCATCAATGGCAAGTCCAATGTCATTCATAGCAAAACTGTCCACAGCAAAGTGTAGCATTGCTCCCCACTGTGCAAGCTTGAGGGAAGATTCTGCAGATAATGGAAATCTAGACGGCCACATACAAATTCCTGGAGAAACTCAGCAGCTCAGGCAGCAAATGTTCTTTGACTTGTAGGAATGGAGCACCTTTGTGAGGTCCATCTCCTTCCCTTTATCACCGTTAGATTCCGTCTTCTTCAGCCTCTATTACTTCCTCCCATCACCTCCCGCCTTGTCGTGGTTTGGAGGCTTGTGTGCCTGATGACCCAGAGAGCTACGTTGCATGGGCTTTGTGCTTTAGCTCTTGGTTGGGTCACCCATGCCAAACAGGTCAAAGGGCAGAGGCCAGACTAGGAGAGGTCCACCGGTCCTCCAGGTTCAGGGGTTCTGCTCAGGGCCAACAACCCTGACTGGTCAAACAAAACTGTTACAGAAACAGCAATGAGGAATCCTTCTACGGCTGAGTGCGGTAGTATTCCTGAGTCTCCACCCAGGACTTGTTTAACTGACAGTAGTGAAAACAGAGAGGAGGCTGCTGATATGATGAAGGGAGCCCTGAACACCGCCAGAGATGGAGGACCTTCATTGCTGCCCTAAATGCCAGAGGCATAATAGGCATCGGGGAGGAATTTATCACCTCCCAGCTTCTCACATCATTCCCCCTGCCCCACCACCCAGTTTTCCTTTCACCAGGTCTCATCTGATACAAGACAACGTGTACTTCTTAGCTCTCCCCCCACCACCTTATACTGGTTTTTCTTCCTTCCTCCCCAGTCCTAATGGAAAGACCATCCTGGCCTTTGGCCCAGAATGTTAACTGTCCATTTCCCACCATAGATGCTGCCTGTCCTGCTGAGCGTCCCCAGCATTTTGTGTGTGTGTGTGTGTGTTGCAAACGTGTGCACCTGGCTGAGAAACTGGGAGCCTTCTGCCAGTGCTGCTTTATCGCCTGCCTTTTCGCCACCGCCTGGAAAGTCAGGCAGAGTCATAGGAGGGGGCAGAAAGCTCGCAGCGGCCACCGGCTGCCTAGCCCTGCGGGATGTTCCACTTCAGTGAGAAGCTACCCTGAGTAATTTTATGGTCAGCGAGTTCTGAATTGAAAGTGTGTCAGGTTCAGGGGTCGTTGGCCCGGTGCCAAACAAGGGCCCTCGTTATTCATAGCAGTGCACCAAGGCCGTGCTTTCAACCTCCTCTCCTTGATGACTGTTGACAAGGCAACCCTCTGGCAAGGCATGCAAGCCTCAGTGAGTGCCGATGTGGGATCCAGTGACTCGGAGGACTGCCCCTTCGAGCAGGGCTGATCAGAATGAAGATGCAGCACTGTTACGGTGAGCTCATCTGAACACTGATGGTTCTTTTTTGCCTTTCGTGTCTATTTATGGCAAATAACAGGCAAGGTTTAGAGCCTGCAGAGCACAGCGTCCCTGGCAATGTCTGCAAACATTCCAGCAGTCCCTGGCAGGACAGCGTACAAAGCACCTCTGTTTTCATACTTTAAAAACTACCCGGCTCTCAAAACCTTCCTGGAGAAAGGCCTAATCTACAGTGGTTCCCAGACCAGACCCCAACTGCCAGTCACAGAAAAGGGAGGGGTTTAGTGAGACCAAGCGGTATGAGGGGGCTCCCAGGTCTGCAGGGTACACAACGGCCTATTTTGTGATGCACAGGCACCAATCTGCACTTATCTCTGGACTCTGTCATCCTATTGTCTTACAAACCAAACAGTCGCAAGCCAGCCCCTACACTGCACTGAATTAGACTGCACAAAGCACTGCGATGCAAGGGAGTATTTGCAGGAAAAAATGCCCTATAGAGCAACTTGGTGCTGCTGGAGATCTGAAATTAAACAGAGATTGCTGGAAGCACCCGGGACAGGCAGCCTCTGCGGAGTAACAATCGGAGAACGTGCGGTAATAAAACGGGGAATGGGCACTTTGTTGCCAAGCCTCAAGCTTGGTCTGCCTGTGATCCAGTCGTGTGGCTGAAGGGCGGTGACAGTCCCACCACAACCACAGTCGGTGACTGGACCAGTCGTGTGTGCTGAGGGATGGTGACAGTCCTACCACAACCACAGTCGGTGACTGGGCCAGTCATGTGTGCTGAGGGATGGTGACAGTCCCACCACAACCACAGTCAGCGACTGGGCCAGTCGTGTGTGCTGAGGGATGGTGACAGTCCTACCACAACCACAGTCGGTGACTGGACCAGTCGTGTGTGCTGAGGGATGGTGACAGTCCTACCACAACCACAGTCGGTGACTGGGCCAGTCATGTGTGCTGAGGGATGGTGACAGTCCCACCACAACCACAGTCGGCGACTGGGCCAGTCGTGTGTGCTGAGGGATGGTGACAGTCCCACCACAACCACAGTCGGCGACTGGGCCAGTCGTGTGTGCTGAGGGATAGTGACAGTCCCACCACAACCACAGTCGGCGACTGGGCCAGTCGTGTGTGCTGAGGGATGGTGACAGTCCCACCACAACCACAGTCGGCGACTGGGCCAGTCGTGTGTGCTGAGGGATAGTGACAGTCCCACCACAACCACAGTCGGCGACTGGGCCAGTCGTGTGTGCTGAGGGATGCTGACAGTCCCACCACAACCACAGTCGGCGACTGGGCCAGTCGTGTGTGCTGAGGGATAGTGACAGTCCCACCACAACCACAGTCGGCGACTGGGCCAGTTGTGTGTGCTGAGGGGCGGTGACAGTCCCACCACAACCACAGTCGGCGACTGGGTCATTTGTGTGTGCTGAGGGGCGGTGACAGTCCCACCACAACCACAGTCGGCGACTGGGCCAGTCGTGTGTGCTGAGGGATGGTGACAGTCCCACCACAACCACAGTCGGCGACTGGGCCAGTCGTGTGTGCTGAGGGGCGGTGACAGTCCCACCACAACCACAGTCGGCGACTGGGCCAGTCGTGTGTGCTGAGGGATGGTGACAGTCCCACCACAACCACAGTCGGCGACTGGGCCAGTCGTGTGTGCTGAGGGGCGGTGACAGTCCCACCACAACCACAGTCGGCGACTGGGTCATTTGTGTGTGGTGAGGGGCGGTGACAGTCTCACTATAATCAAGCTAAGAAACAATCGCCAAGGCCGGCCCGAGGTCACGTCCAACACAGTGCCCAGTTAGACGGCATTCTTTTAAACTCTTCCCTCCCCCCTTCCCTCCCCTAATGAACACAGCGTGGAAAATGCCAGCACTGGACAGGGGTGGAATTTTGGACAGTTAGCAGGAACTGGATACTTCAACAGGGATGAGTCCTGCTAAAGGGCCTCTCCCAAAATGTCAACTGCACTCTTCTCCATTGATGCTGCCTGGCCTGCTGAGTTCCTCCAGCATTTTATGTGTGTTGCTTTGAATATCTGATATATCCAGAGAGTAACCCTCTGAAAAAGCAGGCATTCCTTTACATAAGATTCACCAATAACTGGTGCTGCTCGCCCCACAATTTATATGTACTAGCACAGGGGTTCCCAACCTTTGTAATGCCATGGACCAATGCCATTAAGCAAGGACCCGATTGGCCGATCCATCAAGATCACGAGGAAAGCCAGCAGCCAACAGGCTGACAAACCAGTCTAACACCATGAGAAGCAGATCAAGCCGATTCTGTCCCACAGCTCTGAGCTCTGATACCCTGCAAACCAGGCCCACGTAGAATGAGGAACAGTAGGGAGGTCCAGCAAGATTGAATCACCTTGCAGGACCTCCTGTTCATCATTGATCGGCCAATCCGGTGATGTACTGGCTGGTTTCCTGGTCCCAGGAGGTGGAGTGGATTGGGGTGGGAGAGTAGGTACTTCAAAAAGAGAAAAGAAGATGGCGTTCAATGGGAGCAGGCAAATGTAATGCAAGGGTAAAGTTATTTTAACAAAAAGCTCATCTCATCTTTACACAAGAGTTTTATTTTTACTTGAGACAAACTGCAGATGCTCAAACCTGGAGCAAAAAGAAACTGCTGGAGGAACTCAGCAGGTCAGGCAGCATCTGTGGAGGAAATGGACAGTCAAGATCAGAAATGCCAACCATCTACTTTCCCTCCATTGATACTACCTCACCCAATTATCCCAAGCAATTTTTGCTTTGGATTGTTATTTGTATTTTTAGGATCCCAGCACTGCTGGCTAAGGACAATCTTTGTAGCCACCTTTGGAGTACATCCCTCGCCAGCTTTTCTTAGAAGGTGCTCGGGAGTGGATTGGAGTTACATACAATGCAGTTGGCATAAGGAAGGCAGTATCCTTCCCTGCAGCAACAAACGACATGCTGGAAGGAACTCCAGAAGATCCAGCAACATCTGGGAGGGAAGGAGTTGTCAATGGGCCAGGTTGAAGCACCTGCATCAGCAGGGCATGAACCGCCGACAGCTCCTTCCCTCCCATGGACGCTGGCCGACCCGCTGAGTTTGGCTGGCAGGTTACTAGTTGTTCTGGATTCCGGCACCTGCAGTCGCCCGCGGGTCTAGTCTTTCTTTCTTCTGGTGAAGGGCATCAGTAAGGCAAGATGGAGCACCCAGGAACTCCACAATCATCGTTCCTGAACCATACTTTAGTTCCACAATTTAAATTCCAAGCTGCCACGATGGAATTTTAATTCAGCCCTCAGAATTGTTGGTCCAGACCCCGATTCCTCGTACAGTAACCTAAACATTATAGCCACACTTTCAAATATCTGCAGCCTCACCAAACCCCTGGCTTGCTAACCCAAGGTTACATACGTGAGACCTGACAATCACAATAAACTGTACAAGTTGCTCAGTTGGCCTCTTTCAGTTCAAGTTTATTTACGGAATGCCTTGCACCTCTCGTAACTTGCCATAAAAATCTTACGGCAGGACGAGATCTTTGCCCCGTGACTGTGACCTACTTGAGTGGCATGTAATTGGCTCTGAGCCGTGAACTTCTCAACACCCCACCTCCACTTGCCCCACCCGACAGGCTCCAGACCTGCCCCCACCCACCGGACATGCATTTCCTCTCCTGTGGTAAACAAGATTAATGACATCAGCAGTACAGGGCTGACCTGCCGGTGAACCCACGACTGGAACTAAAGTGCAAGGTGTTCCTGTACCTCCTCCTCGAGGGTCTCAAAGGCCTATATATATATATAAATAAAGAGAGTGTGTGTGTGTGAGTGTGATAGAGACAGAGAGTGAGTGAGAGAGAGACACACACACAGAGACAGACAGACAGAGAGAGAGAGAGGGACACAGAAACAGGCAGAGACACACACACACACGGAGATAGAGAGAGAGAGACAGACAGACAGACACACACACACAGAGAATAAGGCTGAGCGATGTACGAAAGAAAGAAGGGAGTGATATGCTTATAAGGAGGCAGGGGTCTAGGTCAAGATCATACACAGCTGTGATGTTCCAATGGTCAAATGTCTGCTTTTTTGACACCACAGGCTCACAGCTAAAATACATGAGTGATAATTCCAGGCTTTGCTGACTTGGGTCAGCACTACTAAAGACCACACAGAGGGGTCCAGTGAGTCAGGAGAGGGGACAGGTTGTGGGTGCAAAGCTGGTGCAGAACTAGCTTCAGAAAACTGCAGACAAAATAGTATCTGTTTACACTTATTAAAAGGAGAATTTATCGAGAAGTGAGGCAGTTCCCTGCCAAGGAAACATCATTCCAACTTGAAAGTACACAAGCTGTTCCTTCCCTGTCGCTGGATCGAAATACTGGAACTGCAACAGCACCGAATCAGGCTGCAGGGCATCTGGGCCTCGCCAGCCAGGCCTACAGTCCTGTCTGAAAACACTCAGGTGAGGGGGGAAGTAGGTGGGTGGTGGAGGAAGGATAATGTGAGACGCTGAAAGGTGATAGATTATCAACTGCCAGTATCTACTACTCCCCCTGCCATCACCTTCTGATTCTGACCTCTGCCCCTTTCCTTTCCAGGCCAAAAATGTTGACCGCTTATCCCCCTCCACAGATGCCGCCTAACCTGCTGAATTGCTCCAGCATTCTGTGTGTTGCTCAACATTTCCAGCATCTGCAGAATTTCTCTTGCGTCTCTGGGTTGGTTGGTTAGTTGGCCATTAAGCTGTCCCTTGTATGAAGGCGGGTGGTGGAATCAGGGGAGAGGGGGAGGTTTGTTGGGAACGTGGGGATGAGTCCAAATGGGCACTTGACAGCGGCCCCAGACTTGGATGTAGCAGCCAATTCCATGCTGCCTCACTCAATCCCGAAACAATGTAGGACTGGTGTAAAATGGTCAAACACAGGTCACTTTCACATACACTACCTAACTCCAGTCATCATAAACCTCCAGGAGGATCACAACCTTGGAGGATTCTGTGCCTCAACAACCTGGAGAGGTATGTTGACTGCAGTCAGGGCTTTATACTTTGGCTCTTGGTAGGGTCACCCATGCCAAACAGGTCAAAGGGTAAAGGCCAGACTAGGAGTGGTCCACCAGTCCTCCACATTCGGGGGTTCAACTCAGGACTAACAGACCTGACTGGTCAAACAAAACTGTCACAGAAACAGCAAATGAAGAATCCTACATCTGATTGAGACGGTATTCCTGAGTCTCCAGCCATGACTGACAATAGTGAACACCGAGCAGAAGCTCCCAACACGACGAAGGCAGCTCTGAACACCGCCAGAGATGGAGGACCTTCATTGCTGCCCTAAATGCCAAAGGTACAACGGGCATTAGATGAGTAATTGAACAGGACTGAAGCCTCACTATCCTACAGCCTCTGTTCACAGCGATTAACAAGACGTTATCAAACTCCAACAGTTCAAAATGCATCTGCTTAGCTATGACTCAGTAAGTGAATGAAGGCATTCACACTTGTCTGATCAGGAACTCCGTACCGTCCCCTGTACTCATCAAGGAGGAGAAACCTGAGATAGCTGGCAGACAGGGTCCACTGATTTAACATAAGCCATTCAGTTGTGAATTAGAATCTGCCCGCTCACAAATGAATGGGTGAATCTGCAGTGTGCAAAGTCATTGCATGAACCATTAATTTACCAGCGATATAGCCTTTACTCTCCCCGTCACAAACCCAGCAGCTCACATACAAGGGAAATAAAGCTTTGAATAAAATTCCACCAATGTTGGAATCCAATTAGTTGCAGTAAACCAACTCCATTTCGAATTCTGTTAGAACACGTTCTGATGACGTAAAGTAGCTTACAAGCCGTAATGGCAGGGCACGATGCCAGGAAGTGCTTGTGGATGCAGGTCAGTCTGGCCGCGCACTGCAGCTACGAACCACAGAACAGAGGTCTCAAGCCACCCAGAGCCGGGGTGGGTTGGCAGTCCGAGGGGCTTTCCCCGCTGGGGACTACCTTCACATTCCTTTCAGCAGCAGAAGGAAGCAAATGAGCTGCAGGACTGTTCCCAACATCATTCCAAAGCAGCAACAGCACAGTCCCCATGCCTTTCGGCTGTCCCGTCCACTCCCACTGAAAACGCCTCGCACTTAGATTCAAGTTCCACAGATGCTAACTGCCCAGTAGGCATCAGAGAAGATCAAAGTCCAGATCCTCTCCCAACACTGACACACCCCTCCCTGGGCCAAGTACACAGGAGCCATGCCAGAGGATTCAAGGCCAAATTACTAGTCACCACAGTCCACCTGCGGACTGGCTTTTAGACTAGGGTCTATAGGGTCTACACCACTGGGCGGAGGTGCCGGGGTGGGGGGGGGGGTAATTCCAGCTAACGCACACAAAATGCTGGAGGAACTCAGCAGGCCAGGCAGCTTCCATGGAAAAAGAGTGCAGTCGACCTTTCAGCCTGAAACCCTTCAACAGGACTGATGATTAAATATCATTTCGAAAGGTTTTTTTTAAACAGCTTTACGCAACATATAATTCACAACCCATATAAAACAAAGACCTTAAAGCTTAACCTTCACAAATGGACATTTTGCTCAGATGCCAACATGAAATTGCTTCTGATCTATTCCAATGACTTTAAAATTGAAATCACTATTAAAACGAAGACTGAAATTAAGCCAATACTTAGAGAATAACATCGATCTTTGACTTGAGAGGACCTAATGAGTGGTACTGGACAGGACAGTCGCGACACAAGTGCAATCCCGACCTCTGGTGCTGTCTGTGTGGAGATGACATGTTCCCTCTGTGACCACCACCGGATTCCCCTGTTCCATGCCAAAGCGGTGTGGGTTGACAGGGGACGTGGGGTGAGCAAGTTACGGGAGAAGTTGAGTTGGGATGGGAATGGGACGGCTCTGTGATTCAGGGACTCAAGTGGCCTCCAAGCGTTCCAAAGAAATATGGAACGTATAATGTCCACGCAAAGAAAAATGCTTGGAACCAACCTCCAGCCAAAAATATTCATCCAAGCTGACTGTCAGATGGTGGTTTTATAATAACAATTACTTTAATGCATAATTTAGGCATCAAGCCTTTTATAGTTCTTCAGTCTCCTCCACTTCCCTCGTACTGAATCAACAATTTTGCATTAAAATCACAGTTATCTGTCACATTGGGGTATGTTGATTATATAAAGCCAGCAATGGAACTACTGACAGACGGCACAAGGGGGCTTTAAACCTTAAAATCAGCGCTGGGCTATTTTAGATAAATAGGTTGGTGGAAATATCTCCAAACAGCTGCTGGATTAAAAGAAAACATCAGAACAGGAACGGGTAAAGCCGTTTGGCAAGGGTCTGTGGAACAAGGTAAATAAAGATGAACCATGGGCCAAGTGAGGAGAGCTGCCCCGGGGGCTGTTCCCGGAGGAATAGCCTCGTATCGAGCTCTGAAGGGCTTCTATCTCTTGCACTCTCCCGCGCACCGACTACTGAGCCCATCTACACTCGCACCGTCTCCCCAGCGGGGCTGGCCGCCGCCGGCGTGACCGAGCGGGCTGCGAGGGAGTCTGTCTCCTGCCCCCGTCCCTCGGCCCGGAATGCTCCCTGCTCTTGCACAGAGATCCCGGGCGAGCCTGGCCAGTTCCCCCCCCCCCACCAGCTCTCTTCTCGCAGCTTGTTCCTGGATGGGTCGCAGGGCGGGACTTGTTTGAATAATCACAACAGGACCGGGCGAATGCGTCTGGAGAATTAACTGCGGCCAGTTTAAAACCCAACCTGGATCGAAGGGGGAAGGAAGGAAGGTGTCATAGCAACGTTTGGTCTCTCTCCTACCCCCACCACCACCCCCTAAAAAAAAGCCAACAGTAATTCGCACACAGTGCAGGAAAAACACACACATTCTGGAGGCATGAAATGGGAGCGCCCGGATCTCCACACAAGGGCTGGCATCAGTAACCTGTCCCAGCAAATCCCAAACGCCCGGGGACTGAAGGTTAAACGCAGCACACCAACGTTCAGGCACAACCTAGAAACTCGCCTTCTGTTTGCAGGTCCGTGCTATGCTTTTGACACACACTGTAAACACTAGTGCGGACAGGAGGGCGCTTTGCAATCCTGTTCCTCCTGAACAGTGCATTTCTCTCTCTCTCTCTCTGCTAAGGGACTATGCAAATTCTGCAGAGCGTTTCCGAAAGGGTGCACCTATCCGTGAGTGGAATTGAAATAAAATGCCAGGCAAACTGGTTATTGCATCCTCAAACGCGGTCTTGCAACAATAAAGCACTATCCAACGCAGCCTTCGACCCAGACACTCACCTTCCTGGCCCCTTGCTTAGCGAACTCCAGAGCCAGGTGGCGGCCGATGCCTCTGCCTCCGCCTGTGATGAGCACCGTGTCCCGGCTCAGCTCCCTCGGTCTAGTCGGGAGAAGCAGCGACACAGCAGCGCGTAGCAAAAGGAAAGCCATCTGCACCGGGAACTGCAACAACGAAGCCACGTTCCTCCACTCCATTCTCATCCTAAACAACAACACAAAATGGAACTGCACCCGTTCCTCTGTCGTACAACAAAGTTTCACCTCCCTCCCCACCAAAAAAAAGTTTCATAAAAAATTACTTTTAAAAAATGTCCGGGCGTGTCAATTTCACCGGGTAAGCGCCTCCTGTTCAATCAATTTCTCCTATCTTTAAAACCCATAATGTTTTCTCTCTCACACATATTTTATTTTTGTTCCTTCTTTGCTGTTGTCCGGGATCACGCAGAGGTTAATCGTTCCAAGCCAGTTAGCCCGAGAGAAAAAATACACATAAATAAGAGCTGGAAGCGTTTGTGTGTGTTCGCAAAGGCGTAGTGAGTTTTTATACAGCAGTCCATTAATCCTGATTGACGAGTTTAAGTGTCGGCAGGGAGCTGATCCGCTCGGTACTACTGTGCGAAGGCGAACCTTAGCCCACACCCCCTGTAGCCAGCGGCAACACGCCAACCTCCGCTCCAGCTCTCCCTCCCTTCCCCCACTCCATCTTTCTTCTCCCCTCCTCTCTGCTCTCCAACCCCTCTCTCCTCCCCTTCCTCCGGCATCCTCTCCCTATCTCTATCCGCCCATGTCCTCTCATCCCTGCCCCCCATGCCAGTACGCCTCCATCCTTACCATACGCTTTCCTGCACCCCTCCCCTGCCATCTTTCCCTTTCCCTCCATCCATCCCCTTTTCATAGCATACCTCTCTTTCATTCCTGCTTGCTGTCCCCTACTCCATTCTCCCTCCAAATCCATCTCTGAGCTCCCCCTTTTCCACCCTTGCCCTCCCTCTCCTTCTCCCTTCAGCTCCTCACCTCCTCTCCCAAATTTATTTACTTCCCTCACCCTTCCCTTCCTAACCCCCCCCCTCCGCTAACACTCTCCACTCTCCTTTTCCTCCTTTTCTGAGCATTTCTTGCCTCTCCACCACTTCCTCTCTCTTTACTTCTGTCTTTTCTGTTCCCCAGTCACCTCCTCCTCCTCTCTCTGCCCTCCGTCCACCTTCATCTCCTCCCTCCTCTGCTATGCTTCCTGCCTTTCAACCTCGTAATCCTTCCCCCCTTGCCTTTTCCCATATTCTCAGCCTGTATCCCTCCTCTCCCATTCACTCATTTCCATGTCCTGTTCCTTCTTTTGTCCCCTCCTCCTCCCTTGCTGTCTCTCTTCCAACTTCCCCTCCTCCCCTCTTGAACCCCCTACCCTCCCCCCCTCTCTTTTATTCTCACTCCCATTGTTATCCCACCCCCCTCCAGATCGGTTCCTAATTCTCATGAGGGCCTGCCCCCCTCCTTCCCTCCCTTCCACGGCTGATGATAATTTTTTGTGGTGCTTTCACTGGGTGCAAGGGTCTACAGATGTTCCTCCCCCAGGATCGATTACTAATTATCTTTTTTTAAGATATAATTAATCTTTTGAAGATCATATGAAGGATATTGCATATTTAATTAAGGAAACATCATCTTCATGCCTGAGGAAGGGAGAACCAGTAATGATCTTTTTCGCTGTGTCACAACGCAAGGGTGACAGTGTAATTGTGATTGTACCTGAACACCCAGCAAATAACGAGGAGAGACGTCACCTGGAATTGATGTTCCTTAGCAACAGCTTGCTTTTATGCAGCACCTTTAGCAGAGGAAAATGTCACATGGAGAGTTATTCAGGCTATCCTGACGCTCAGCGCGTAGAGAGATGCAGAGCCGAGGAGGGGAGATGGGGCAACACACTAAAGAGGAAAGGCGTTGAGATTTTGGGAGAAGATTCTAGACTTTGGGGCCTTGACAGCTGAGGGCGATAGGAGAGTGATTGAAATCAAAGGGAGACGCACGCAGAGATCTCAGTGGGTTGTAGAGAAGGAGGAAGCGGGAGAGGTGGAGAGGGATGAGGAGGCAAAGAGATTGGAAAGTAACGTACAGAATTAGAAACGTGACAGAAAGACATTCGGGTAGGTAGCTGGTGCCATGGTGTTCAGAATCAGATTCCGATTCTGACAAAAAGACTTTCAGATAGGTAGCTGGTGCCATGGTGTTCTGGAGTTACCGAGTCATATAACAGAGACAAACCCTTTGGTGGGCAAATAGTAGCAAACCATGACAAAGGGTCTGTGTGCTCTAATGACTCTAAGTAACATCATGGTGCCTGTTACCTATTTGAAAGTGTTTTTTTCCCAATGTCTAACCCAGTTCCATTTACCTGCATGTGGCCCTTATCTCTCCAAACTTTTCCTGTGCACGTGCCTGTCCGAGTGTCTGCTAAATGTGGCAATGTACCCGCCTGACATTGCCTGATGAAAGACGATCAACAGCCTGCCAGCCTGCTGTGGATCTGTCTGACCGTTCAGGAGGCCAGGCCCACAGCTAAGCTGGCATGAGGACCTGAGGCAGAACTAGGACCAGGGTGAAATGGCAGGACAGACTAGAGGTGCCAAGCTCCTCCAACGTAAGAAAGGCTAGGCTTTCAGTTATGGTGTGTCCATGGACCTCTGTTCGGAACAGTATCTGAGGCTTCCTGACTATCACACCGTCTCCTCCCTCTCACTTGGGCTTTGGAGCAGAACACCAACATAGATTTCACAAGTTATTTCGACACCCCACGCTGAATTCGTGTGTGGATCAAAAGTCAAGAGCTGGCGAGTCTAGCGCGGAACAAGATTGCAATACAGCATGTACTGTTTCACATCAGCATGTTGCAACACGGCCTTGCTGCGTTGTGAGTCATGTGCTGTAACCAGAGGAGGGGAACTGTCTTTCTCGGTAGTGGATCTAACACCCAGCTAAGGTGTTTATTAAAGCTGCAAGGAAACTTAGAAAATTTTGTCCAGCAAAGGAAGAAGCTGCATTCGTGTAGTGCCTTGCCATATGGCAAGGTCCCCCTACAGCCAATTGCTTATCACTGCGGTGTGGTCTCATGGCCTCCGTAGAGGCAACCTCACATATAAAGACACAGACAGAAAGGTTGTTTTTCCATTAAGGGTTATGGGGAAAAAAACAGTAAGTCTTGTGTCCATGACCAGATCTGCCATGAGGTTATTCAATGGCAGAGGAGGCCTGTTCCTTTTCCTATTTCCAATGCTTCTTAACACCTCACTCACCCCTTGGTCCCCTTTAAAAGTTGTGTTGGTGGTTTTGTCACCTGGAGATGATGTCCCTTAGCAACTGTTTGTTCCTACCCAGCACCTTTTGCAGAGTACAATGTCACGTGGAGAGTTCTCAACACAGAACAGAGGAGGAAATGTTCGGTTAAAGACGTGGCAATGGTGGGAAGGTGGAGAGATTCCAGAGGTTCAGCTGAGGACAATCATGACACAATTAAAATCAGGAGAAAAGGATCGATGGAGATCTTCCCTCGTTGTGGAGCAGGAGGAAGTATCAGAGGTCAAATGTGAAGAGCATCACCCAAAATGCTGGTGAAACTCAGCAAATCAGGTAACACTAATGATGAAACTGACATTGATGTTTCAGGTCACGATTTTCCTCTCAAAGAGTTTCAACCCAACATTTCAACTGTCCGCTGTCCTCCGTAGAAGCTGCCTGACACACTGAGTTCCTCTAGCATCTTGTGTGTTGCTCTGGATTACAGCACCTGCCGTTTCCCATGTCTCCAGAGGGATGAGTTTGGAAGCAGAGGACAGCAGCACAGCTTGGACTCTCGAGTATGCTTCTGCCCTGTGGACTCACTGCCCCAACGTCCAGGGGAACTGGACTCCCAGCCGGAGTAACCACACCATGCCCAGGTGTGGAATGAACGGGTCATCACTGCCAAAGGGTGGGTGCTATCCACCAGGATGCAGATGAACCTATGGATCAGGATTATTCTTTATTGACTGACAGGGGAACAGAGAGATGATGTGACACCCAGTGAGTGGGCATAGCCGCCATCGACCCTGCAACATCAGCTGACTTAATGAGTTTTTAGTAGAGCTGTCCAGCGTCAGCTATACGCTGAGTTAGACCAGTGCCTCCCTCTAGTGGTCAGCATCATGGGGTTGCATTTCGTCGAAAGTACAAAGTTCAACATTCAAAGTAAATTTATTATCAAAGTACATAAATGTCACAATAACCAACCTTCAGATTTATTTACTTGCGGGAATGCTCAGTAAATCCAATGCCATAAAAGGATCAATGGAAGACTGCACTGGACAACCAGTGTGCAAAGGACAACTGTGCAAATACAGAAGAAAAAAAATCAAAAATTAAAAATAATAATAATAATAAAAAATAAATACAATAAATATCAATTGCATGCAAGTGAGTCCGTAGCTTGTGAGAACAGTTCAGCAATGGGACAAGTGAAGCCGAGTGACGTTATCCCCTCTAGTTCAACCGTTCCTGAACCTGGTGTTGTGAGACCTGAGGCTTCTGTACCTTCTTCCTGCTGGCAGTGGTGAGAAGAGAGCATGACCTGCGTGGTGGGGGACCCCAGTGATCGATGCTGCCTTCCTGCAGCAGCGCTCCATTCAGATCTGCTCACTGGCTCTACCTGTGATGGACTGGGCATACAGCACAGTACAGGCCCTTCAGCCCATGATGTCGAGCCAACTCTATGATCCTCCTGTAACTCTCTATTTTACTTTCATCCATGTGCCTCTCTATGAGTCTCTTAAATGTCCCTAATGTATCTGCTTCTACCAAACTCCCAGCATAGTGTTACAGGCACCCACCACTCTCTGTGTAAAAAAACCTCCCTCTGACTTCTCCCCTGAACTTTTCTCCATTAACCCTAAACCCACATCCTCCGGTACTGGCACGTCCTGGTTTTTCCTGAGCTCCGGGGGAATGGTCAGCAGTGTGACGCCCATTACTTCTTGTCAATATCAGGATCAGCATACTAAAATCAGTTTCATACAAGCAGGGATACTCTCAAAACCTCCAAACATTCGCAAGAGAATATTTTACTGCTGGATGTGATTCCCCCTTTCCCTAAAGGCTCAGACTTACGACAGTGTTAGGGAAGACATTTCAACTTGATGGTTAATAGGAGGGTGAATATTGGCTCCTGAATCTTCCAGCAGCCAGGATTTGAACCCCTGTTTAATTGGAATTGGTTTATTATTGTCATACTGTTCATGCAGATCAAATCATTACCCTGTGCCTTGAGACAGAACACGGTAAAGCACTAACAATGCAGAATAAAGCATAACAGCTACAGAGTGAAGGTTGCAATAAGGGCAAGATCATAGTGAGGTAGATTGTGAGGTCAGGAATCCACCTTATTGTACGAGAGAACCTTTTAATAGTCTTTTGGCAGTGCTGGAACACTATAACCGTGGGACAGAAGCTGTTCTATTGCACGTGCTTTCAGGCCGTTACATCTTCTACCCAATGAAAGAAGGTAGAAGAGAGAATTCAGATGCCGTCTTTCCTGCTGAGTTCCTCCACCATTTTGTGTCTGTTGCTTGGATTTCCAGCTCTGCAGGTTTTCTCTTGTTTGTGTTAGAAAAGAGAATGTCTGGTGTCGGTGGGGTCTCTGATCATCTGCTTTACTGAGGCAGTGAGAAGTGTAGACGGGGTCCATAGAGGGTCTCTGAGAAGTGCTGAGGTGTGTCTACAGGTCTTGGTAGTTTTTTTTGGTTACGTGCAGAAGCACCAGCACTAGGGACGAATCTGCCAGCTCCCATGTCTTTTAAACCCATTTCCCAATGCCACACTTGCTTTACAACCAGTGAAATATCTTTATTTAGTCATGGCTGGAAAGTTGGAAACACAGAAGCTGAATGGTGGCCAGCAAGACCCCACAAACAGCAGATCCAGATCACTTGTCCCAGCTCTAGCTGAAAAGCAAATACTGCCCAAGGCACAGCTGATCTCCCCCCCTTTTCAGGACAGCATAATCCATTACGTCCACCTGAGAGGGCAAATCAAAATCAGAATCAGGGTTAATATCACCAGCATATGTTGAGAAATTTGTAAACTTTGCAGCACCAGTACATTGCAATGCATGATAATACAGATAAAAGTAAATCAATTACATTAAGTATATACATATATATTAAATAGTTAGATTAAATATAGTGTAAAAACAGAAATAAGTTTTAAAAAGTGAGGTAGTGTTCAGGGGTTCAATGTCCATTTAGGAATCGGATGGCAAAGAGGAAGACGCTGTTCCTGAATCGCTGAGCGTGTGCCTTCAGGCTTCTGTACCTCCTTCCTGATGATAACAGTGAGAAAAGGGCATGCCCTGGGTGGTGGGCATCCTGTAACTTAATATATCATCAACAGGCCACAGAGTAACACAGTACAGATACAAGCCCTTTGGCCCAAATGATCCATGCTAATCCAGGGTGTCTATCCCAACTAGCTCTACTTGCATTGGTCTAAATGTCTTTTAAATTTCATTTACAATTTTAATTGTAATTGTAGCCACCTCTACAACTTCCTCTGACAGCTTGTTCCATCTACCCACCACCCTCTGCGTGAAAATGTGCCTCCTCCGGTCCTTTTTAAATTTTCCCCTTCGCTTAAATTTATGTCATCTAGTTTTTGACTTCCTTGCCCTGGGAGATGGACTGTACACCTTATCTATGCCCCTGATGATTTTATAAACCTCTATCTCTGACAATACCACACTCCCTTGATATTGCAATGTGTGCTGATGTCTCTGCAGGAAGTCTTGAACCCACAACCAGGGTCTTGGAAGGCAGAGTGCTGCCGATTGAGACTAGGGATGGGCTTCTGACTGACCATGAGCCTGCTGTGTGTTACTCCTCCACACAGGTTACGGCCACAGTTGTCAACAAGGTCCTGAGCCAAGCAAGACAGAACCTTTGTCTGCACGACTGTTCGCCAAGGCAAGGTTGCCATAATCTCAAAGTCCAAAATTCAAAGTAAATTTAATATCAAAATACGCATATGTCACTACATACAAACCTGAGATTCATTTTCGTGCGCGCAAACTCAGCAAGTTCAAGAACCATAATAGAACCAATGAGAAATCATACCCTGCAGGGCGGACAAACAACCAAAGTGCAAAAGACAACAAACTGTGCAAATACAGAAGAGAAAGGGAATAATAACAAGTAGGCAATAAATATCAAAAACGTGAGATGAAGAGTCCTTCAAAGTGAGACCATAACTTATGGGAACAGTTCGGTGATGGAGCATGTGAAGTTGACTCCCACTGATTCAAGAACCTGCTGGTTGTGCGGTAATAGCTGTATCTGAACATGGTGGTGAGAGACCTGAGGCTCCTGTACCTTCTTCCCGATGGAAGCAGTGAATTGAGAATTTGACCTTTGGAGGTGGGGACCCAAGATAACGGATGCTGTTTCCTACGACAGCATTCTGTGTTGATGTACTCAATGGTGGGGAAGGGTTTACCCATGATGGACTGGGTAAACTACTTTTTGTAGGATTTTCTATATATCTTTCCGTATAAGGCTGTGATGTAGCCAGTCAATCGCGTCTCCACCGCACGTGTATAGGTTGTCAAAGTTTTAGGTGTCATGTCGAATCTTTACAAACTTGTAAGGAAGTAGAGGCACTGCTGTTATTTCTTCATAATTGCACTTACGTGCTGGGCCCAGGACAGATCCTCTGAAATGTTAACACCGAGGAGTTTACAGTTGCTGACCCTCTCTGCCTCTGATCCCCTAATGAGCTCATAGACCTCTGGTTTCCTTCTCCTGAGGTCGATTATCAGCTTCTTACTCTTGCTGGTATTGGGTAAGAGGTTGTTGTTGTGGTGCCGATCAGCCAGGTTTTCAGTCTCTCTCCTATATGCTGATTCATCACCACCTTTGATTTGGCCAACGAGTGTTGTCACCTGCAAACTTAAATATGGCATTGGAGCTGTGACATTATGCACATCAAGAGGTGTAATGTGCTAATAACTGCTGCCAAGAAACCATTTTGACTTGCCCATTTACGATTATTCCCTCTGTTTTATTTATTCCATCTCTCTGATTGACAACTAACCTGTATCTCTCAGAACTGGAATCAATGCGTTGTTCTGCGGCAGTAGTACAGAGCAGGTCATAAAAGTTACTCTAAGTTACAAAAATAAACAAATAGTGCCAAAGAGGACTAATGAGGGAGCATCACACACAAAATGCTGGAGGAGCTCAGCCAGTCAGGCAGCATCTATGGAGGGAAATAAACAGTTGACGGGGTTGGGTTGAGTTGTTCTCCGGCCTTGCTAATTTACTTGCAAATGTTTCATCACCATGCTAGGAGACATCATCAGTATGCTGCTAATTGTGGCATATCCTCCAAATACTTGACCTTTATACACTTATTCATCAACTGGCCAGTCATCATTTCACAAACAATTGTGATGTGGGGAGGAAGTCCTTTCACTGGTTGGTTGTGTGGTGAAGTTCGTGCGATGTTATCAGGAATTTTGTCCGCATTGGCTCCACAAATAATTCCGTAAACATACATGTAGACCTCTTCTTCTTTCTTTATCAATCTTTTTATTAGTTATATAAAAAAATTACAGATATATATATATATATAAACTAGGGGAGAATTGTTTCAAAAATCTATATCAATAACAATTCAAATAAGAGGAAAAATGTCAATTATCATGATCATACATAGAATTTATCTAATAGTATAAAATTTAAAAAGAGATAATGGATTCTCCTCTTATCCATAAGAAGAAAAAAGATAAAGAAACTTTTATAATTGAAATGTACATCGAAAAAAAAACAAAACACAAAAAAAAACTGGGCAGTTCATCTTTAGAGAAAAAGCAGAAAAAAGGGAAAAACTTTCTTATCAAATCCAAAACTTCAAAAAGGTAACCGGAAGGGCCATAAGTCAGAGCCTATGAAAATAGTGAATAAAGGGTTGCCAAGTTTCCTCAAATTTAAAGGATGTATCCAATGTCTGGCTTCTTATTTACTCTAAACTTAAACAGAACATAATGGAGGTAAGCCAAAAAGGGACAATAGGTGGATTAGAATCAAACATATAGACCTCGATCCTATTTATTTCATATATCACAATTGTCTTTCCAAAATGGCGACCAGTTAGTGGTTTGATAAGAATATAAAGGCCAAGCATTCAGAGAACACACCACAATCAACAGCACACTGATGAGTTATCCTCATGTGGCGATAAAATGTTTGGAAGTAAATTGCCAAGATTGGGGATCAACTCAGCCCAAACATCAACCACCTGAGCGACACATTTTCTCAATTACTTCAAGCAGTCAGATCCTTCGAGACGTTGGCGCCCAGGAATGGGAAGCTGCTCACCTTTTCCGCCAATGACTCCTCTGTAAGGACTGGTAAGTATTCTCCCAGCTTCCCCTTCCTGACGTCCACAAGCATCTCCTTGGTCGTGCCCACCTGACAAGGTGTCACAGACTGGAAATGTTCCCACAGATGCTGCCCGACCTGCTGAGTGTTTTCCAGCACTTTCTATTTCAGATGCGGGCGGCAGACTCGCATAGCAGTTAGCGAAACGCTATTGCAGCGCCAGCTGTAAAATTGGGGTTCAATTTCCCACCGCTGCCCGTTAGGGTCTGTACTTTCTTCCTGTGACTGCGCGGGTTTCCTCTGGGTGCTCTGGTTTCCTCCCATATTCCGAAGCTACATGGTCAGGGTTAGTGAGTTGTGGGCATGCTATGTTGGCACTGGAAGCATAGCAACACTTGCAGGCTGCCCAGTAGAATCCTGGCAGATTTGATTTAACGCAAATGACGCATTTCTCTGTTTGTTTCAATGCACAAGTGACAAATTAAGCTAATCTTCTTTTCTTTCCAGTAGTGGTATTTTTTAAAGATTGTTTTCACCTAGAGTTGGCTGTATTGTTCCTGGATCAGATCATGAAACTGGCTTGGAGCTGGACTGTGGTGATCTTACAAACCTTATGATCTGTTAATTGATCCTGTTATAGTTACTATTCTATAAATTTGCTGAGTATGCCCATGAGAAAATAAATCTCAGGGTTGTATATGGTGACATATATGTATTTTGATAATAAATTTACTTTGAACCTCAGACATCTCTACTGAGGATTAGCTTGTTCTTGAAACTTCAGCAAGAGGTGTACCGACTTCAAGAAAACTTCAAAGTTACTCATGACCAGCAGAGTGCCATCAGTGACTTCCCTGATGGACTTGGGTGTGGGTCCACGTAGATGTCTGCAAATCCAGGGCTCATTGGCTTGGATGTTAGCTTGCAGAGCTTGCCACTGAGTTCATTCCAAACACTCGAGGTGACATTGGAGTTTAAAGTATGCAGAGGCAACCTTCTAGGCCTGGGACTGTTGTGTACAGTGATGACATTATTGTGCTTTCATCATACTATCTTGTGCAACAGAGATGAATCCTGGCAACGCCTAAAGGCAAAGGGATAATTAAAGGGAAAGGCAACCCTACAGGGAGAATCTCCTTTCGAGTAGAATTGAACAGTATGGAGAGGGAGAGACCATTCAACACCTTCAATTTGCTCCTTTCTCTGAAGGCTGTGCCTTTCCCCTCGAAAGGTTTGAATTTGTACTCCCACATTTTCCAGATAACAGGTCGCTGTGCGATGAACATCACCCCTTGGTTCTTTCATAAATCACCTCAAAATTTATGTGTCCGGCAGATGGAATGGTTTCCATTTCCTAGTGGTTTCCCCCAGAGACTCAGAAATTGGCCTTTGAAAGTAGGAATTCCAAGGGACCTATTTAAACATAAGATTTGACTAATTTCTCCCTCACGGCTAGATAGTTGATTAAGATTAAGCACAAATCAGCCCCATGATTGGCATTTATCTCCCACTCAGTAGTCAAAAGTTAAAATCCCACTTGGAAAATGAATGAGTGTGGCGACCCACTTTCTGCGCAGGCTCACAAATTGCCAGTGCGCGGGGAGAGACTTTGGTAATGCACCTCTGACATCATTTCCGCCCGGAGAGGGCGGGTGCTAGGGATTAAATGCCAGCGCCACGAAGTTTGAATAAACTAGTCTCGAAACGACTTACCGACTGCGTGTCATTATTTCAGCGCTGTGTGTAGCACATCACTACATTGGTGACCCTGACGGTCCAAACGGGATTTGGACCAAAGATGACCGACTCTTCATCTGTTCACGCAGTTTCGCTAAAACTGCTGACTTTCTGGACGCTGTGACCACGCGTGTGGTTTAGCCAAGCAGAAGCCCAGTTCCAGATTTGGCAGATATCCTCTGATTCCATGTGTTACTACCACGTGGTGAATGCCCTTGACCAGGAGACGACCGCCCAGATTGCGGATTTCATACAGTCGACCCTGGAAGAAGGCAAATATGCAGCATTCAAAGCGCTGCTCATTGGGACCTTTGGCCTCTCACGGCATGAGCAAGGTGCCCGCCTGCTTCACCTGGACGGTTTGGGAAACAGACTGCCGTCAGCACTGATGAACGAGATGTTGTCCCTGGCTGACGGACACAAGCCCTGCCTCATGTTTGAGCAAGCGTTCCTAGAGCAACTGCCCGAGGACATACATCTGCTGCTGGCCGACGCAGATTTCAGCGACCCCTGGAAGGTGGCGGCCCGGGCAGACGTGCTGTGGAAAGCCAAGAGGGAGAGCGTGGCATCCATCGGTCAGGTTACCAGGCCATGCGCCCAACAGCGGACCAGACCCGGCCCGGCAGGGGGGCGCACACAACACAGAGGCAGGAGTGAGGAGGCCAGTGAACAGTAGTGTTTCTACCGCCAGTGGTGGGGCACAAAAGCCCGCCGTTGTCGCCCGCCCTGCAAGGGCCAGGGCCAGGGCCAGCTGCTGCTAATGACTATGGCGGCTGGCCACCAGGACAACCTCTTGTATGTCTGGGACAAATAGTTGGGATGCCACTTCTTAGTCGACACCGGAGCAAAGATCAGCGTCTTGCCCCCAACGGGGTACGACACCCACAACAGGAAGCCAGGACCCACCCTGAGGGCCGCAAATGGCAGCACGATACAGACCTACAGCACCCGCACAGTGCAGCTGCAGTTCGGCACCAGCCGGTTCACGTGGGAATTCACACTGGCTGCGGTGGCCCAACCACTCCTGGGGGCGGACTTCTTGTGAGCTCACAGCCTGCTGGTCGACTTGCAAGGGAAAAGACTGGTACATGCCGAGACTTTCCAGATGTTCTCCCTGGGTGAAGCCATGTTGCCGGCCCCACACCTGGACTCCATCACGCTGTCGGACAATGAACTCACCAGAATCCTGGCGGACTTTCCATCGAGTCTGGCACCGCAGTTCATGGCAGCCATGCCCAGACACGGGGTACAGCACCACATCCCGACCCAGGAACCACCCCTCCACACCCGCGCACGAAGGCTCCCCCCACCCCCCGGAAAAGCTCCTCCTGGCGAAGGAGGAGTTCAAGAGGATGGAGGAATTGGGGATCGTACGGAGGTCTGACAGCCCATGGACCTCCCCCCTGCACATGGTGCCCAAAGCAGCCAGGGGTTGGAGACCATGTGACGACTACCGCAGACTGAACGAGGCTACGACACCGTACCGCTATCCCGTGCCGCACATACAGGACTTTGCAGCAAACCTGCACGGGCAAGAATCTTTTCCAAAGTAAATTCCATCAAATCCCGGTGCACCCTGAAGACATCCCCAAAACAGCACTCATCACCCCGTTCGGCCTGTTCGAGTTCCTTCGAATGCCGTTCGAGTTCCTCCGAATGCCACACAGACGTTCCAGCGGCTAATAGATGCAGTGGGACGCGATCTGGACTTTGAGTTCATCTATTTGGACGACATCCTTATAGCCAGCAGTAGTCGTCAGGAGCATCTGTCCCACCTCCGCCAGCTCGACTCCCGCCTGAGTGATTTCAGCCTCACGATCAACCCGGCCAAATGCCAGTTTGGTCTCGATACCATCGACTTCCTGGGCCACAGGATTGCCAAAGACAGGGCAACACCTCTGCCCACCAAGGTAGACGCGATCCGCCACTTTGCCCGGCCCAACACAAAGGCCTGCAGGAGTTCGTTGGTATGGTGAACTTCTACCATCGTTTCCTCCCCTCAGCAGTCCATATCATGCGCCCTTTGTACACCCTGATGTTGGGTAAAGGCAAGAACATTACTTGGGACGAGGAGGCCGTGGCCACTTTCGTTAAAGCCAAGGAAGCCTTGGCGGATGCCGCGATGGTGGTGCACCCCAGAATGGACGTTCCGACCGCACTCACGGTGGACGCATCCGACACAGCAGTCGGTGGGGTGCTGGAGCAGCTCATCAAGGGGCGCTGGCAACCCCAGGCGTTCTTCAGCAAGCACCTATGACCACCCGAACACAAGTACAGTGCTTTCGGCCGGGAACTGTTGGCACTGTATCTGGCAATCCGGCACTTCAGGTACTTCTTAGAAGGCACCGTGTTCACGGACCACAAGCTGTTGACCTTTGCATTCACGAAAGTGTCCGATCCCTGGTCGGCTCGCTAGCAGCAACATCTGTCCTACATCTCCGAGTACACGACAGACATCCAGCATGTCTCGGGAAAGGACAACGTCATGGCAGACGCACTCTCCAGACCAGCTGTCCAGGCCCTGTCCCTGGGGGTGGACTATGCAGCACTAGCGGTGGCGCAGCAGGCAGACGACGGGATGCCCAGCTACAGGACCGCAGTCTCGGGTTTGCAGCTGCAGGACTTTCTCGTAGGCCCAGGTGAGAGGACCCTCTTGTGCGACGTGGCTACCGGCCAACCTCGCCCCATCGTCCCGGCAGCCTGGAGGCGGCGAGTTTTCGACTCCATACACGGTTTGGCGCACCCATCTATTAGGACAACCATCTGGCTGGTCTCCAGCAAGTTCGCATGGCACGGACTTCGCAAGCAGGTCAGCGAATGGGCCAGAACGTGCGTGCAGTGCCAAGCAGCCAAGGTGCAGCAGCATACTAAAGCCCCGCTGCAGCAGTTCGAACCCACCCACCGGAGGTTCGACCACATTCATGTGGATATCATGGGCCCCCTACCAGTGTCCTGAGGAGCGCGGCACCTCCTGACTATGGTAGACCGGTTCACGAGGTGGCCAGTGGCGGTCCCGCTCACCAACACATCTGCTGATTCCTGCGCCCGAGCACTGATCGCAACCTGGGTAGCACGCTTCCGGCCCACATTACCTCCGACAGAGGCGCCCAGTTCACCTCCAGCCTGTGGTCAGCTGTGGCCAGCCTGTTGGGAACGCAGCTGCACCACACTACTGCCTGCCACCCACAGTCAAACGGACTAGTGGAATGCTTCCACCGTCACTTGAAGTCGGCTCTCATGGCCCGCCTGAGAGGACCAAACTGGGTGTATGAGCTTCCCTGGGTCCTGCTTGGAATTCATACAGTGCCCAAGGAGGATCTGCATGCCTCGTCGGCCGAGTTGGTGTACAGCGCGCCCCTGGCCGTCCCGGGAGAGTTCATACCAGCCCCAAGGGGGCAAGAGGAAGGACCTGCAGCAGTCCTGGACAGACTACGCGAGAGGCTCGGCAACCTGGCCCCCATACCGACTTCACAGCACAGACGGACCCTGACCCATGTACCCAAAGACCTGCAGAACTGTAAGTTTGTGTTTGTACGAAGGGGCGGACACCGGGCACCGCTACAGCGGCCGTACGAGGGGCCGTTCAAGGTGATCAGCAACAACGGGTCCACGTACGTTCTGGACATTGGGGGGGAAAGAGGAGGTTTTCACGGTGGACCGACCCAAACCAGCCCATGTGGACTTGGCGCAGCCGGTCGAGGTTCAGGCACCGCGGCGCAGAGGCAGACCTCCCAAACAGAGGCTGATCCAGACTGTGGACATTGGGAGGTGTATAGCTGGTTCTGGGGGGGGGGGGGGTTATGTGGCGACCCACTCTCTGTGCAGGCGAACCGGCTCACAAATAGCCAGCGTGCGGGGAGAGTCTTTGGTAATGCACCTCTGACGTCATTTCCGCCCGGGGTAGGGATTAAATGCCAGCACCGCGAAGTTTGAATAAACTAGTCTCGAAACGACTTACCGACTCGTTGTTTCAGCGCTGTGTGTAGCACATGGCTACATGAGTCTCTTGTAGGTGCAACTGTGGGCAGCATTGCCGTAGGAACCATTGTCTTGGGAATGAATGTAAATGAGTTTCCAGCTCCCGAAAGCAGCCCCCAGAGAACAGAGGATCTAGCTTTACTTTCCTTCCATCATGAAACAGTACTTCTGCTCATCGCGGGTCTGTGCCTGCAGCACTCGCATTGCACCTCAGGGACCCTGAACTGTTTGACATTCCTAAGCTTATCATTTCCCTCAGTGACTCTCTGCTGCAAAGGGTTGAAGATCTGCAGCTTTCTCGTAGTACTTAAACTACAAGGGCTGGCCAGTATCTGCAGCCTGGTGTTGATGCTCCAAGCACAAGCCTCTTTCACACCTCTGCCGTACCTTCTCCTCCAAGCACTTATCTTGTTTCCCTTTGAGTGCATCTTTGTTATCTGCCTCAACCACAGTCCGTTGTGAGTTCAAGTGCAGTTTAGTGTGAGGTCTTGTACTTCTGATAAGAGAAACCAAAAGGCAATCGTTGCTTAAATGGAAGTGGGGTGGGGTGGGGGGGGGGGGGAGGGTTCGGGTGTTCTGATGCATAAACCACAAAATTGCAGTAGACAGGTCCAACAAGGCAAATGGTAGTTTGGACATTGTTGCAGGTGGGTTGGAGTTTAAAAAATGGGAGGTTTCAAAGCTCAAAATAAACTTATTATGAAAGAAACACATACAAAACGCTGAAGGTAATCAGCAGGTCAGGCAGCATCTATAGAAAAGAATACACAGTTGACTTTTTGGACTGAGAAACGTCTCGGCCCGAAACATTGACTGTTTACTCATATCCACAGATTCTGCCTGACTTGCTGAGTTCCTCCAGCATTCTGTGGCCGTTGCTCTGGATTTCCAGCATCTGCAGATTTCCTCGTGTTTCTGACTGTTTATGTTACCGTTATACTACCTCGAGGTTCAACTCTTTGCAGGCGGTTGCAGGGGGAAAAAGAAATAGAGAATAACTTTGCAACTACACACTAACAAAGAGTGACACACCACCATTGTGTGAAAGAAGACAAACTGTGAAAATAAAAATATTATTGAGAACATGAGTTGTTAAAAAGTCCTTGGAAATGACTCTGCAGGTCATAGAACCAGTGAGTGAAGTTACCCATGCTGGTTCAGGAGACTGACGGTTGTAGGGTAATAACTATTCCTGAACTTGGGATGTGGCACCTCAGGATTCTGCATCTCCTCCCGATTGTAGCAAGAAGAGGGCATGGCCTGGATGGTGGGGGTCTTTGATGATGGATGCTGCCTTCTTGTGACAGTTTTCTTGCAATTGTACAGGATTTTAAGGGGCCTCACTGGGAAGGTCAGATCACAACCTGGTGCATCTCAAACCCTGCTACGTGCCTCTGGTGAAGAGTAAACCTGCAACCTCGAGGTCAGTGAGGAAATGGTCGGGGGAGGCTTATGAGGCACTCCAGGGTTGTTTTGAGGTGACAGACAGGCAGGCCCTCTGTGAGCCACATGGAGAGGACATTGATGGGCTCACAGAGTGCATCACTGGTTACATCAACTTCTGTGTGGACTGCAATGTTCCAGCAAGAACTGTCCTTTGTTATTCAAGTAACAAGCCATGGCTAACAAAGGACAATAAGAACATCCTGAATGCTAAAAAGAGGGTGTTTAGAGATGGAAATAGGGAGGAGCTGAGGACAATACAGAGGGACCTGAAAGCCAAGATCAGGGAGGCTAAAGACAGGTATAGAAGGGAGCTTGAGTGGATATTCCAGCAGAACAACATGAGAGAGGTCTGGAGTGGGATGAGGACCATCACTGGGTTCTGGCAAACTAGCAACAGAGGAGCTGAAGGCAGTGTGGACAGGGCCAACCAATTTAACCTGTTCTTCAACAGATTTGACACTGTGGCCCCTGCCCATCGCCCGCATGATTCATCTGTTGTCGGCCCCCAACCGACACATACTCCACTCTCCCCTCCTACCCCTCCTCACAGCCCCTCACCCTACTCTCATGACTACACCCCTCCCCCACCTGAAACCACCACAGTGGGCTTCACAGCTGAACAGGTGAGAAGACAGCTGAAACGTCTCCACCCAAGCAAGGCTGCAGGCCCGGATGGTGTCAGCCCCAGGGTGCTCAAAGCCTGTGCCTCCCAGCTATGTGGAGTACTTCACCATGTCTTCAACCTGAGCCTGAGTCTCCAGAGGGTTCCTGTGCTGTGGAAGACGTCCTGCCTCATTCCTGTACTGAAGACACCGCGCCCCAGTGGCTCTAATGACTACAAACCGGTGGCATTGACCTCCCACATCATGAAGACCCTGGAGAGACTTGTTCTAGAGCAGCTCCGGCCTATAGCTAGGCCACACTTAGACCCCCTCCAGTTCACCTACCAGCCCTAAGTAGGAGTTGAGGATGCCATCGTCTGCCTGCAGAACCGTGTCTACGCCCACCTGGACAAGCCGGCGAGCACTGTGAGGGTCATGTTTTTTGACCCCTCCGCCCTGCTCTGCTGGGTGAGAAGCTGACAGTGATGCAGGTGGATGCTTCCCTGGTGTCATGGATTATTGATTATCTGACTGGCAGACCACAGTACGTGCGCTTGAAACACTGTGTGTCAGACAGAGTGGTCAGCAGCACTGGGGCTCCACAGGGGACTGTCCTGTCTCCCTTTCTCTTCACCATCTACACCTCGGACTTCAACTACAGCACAGAGCCTTGCCATCTTCAGACGTTTTCTGATGACTCTGCCATAGTTGGATGCATCAGCAAGGGAGATGAGGCTGAGTACAGGGCTACGGTGGGAAACTTTGTTACATAGTGCGAGCAGAATCATCTGCAGCTTAATGTGAAAAAGACTAAGGAGCTGGTGGTGGACCTGAGGAGGGCTAAGGCACTGGCGACCCCTGTTTCCATTCAAGGGGTCAGTGTGGACATGATGGAGGATTACAACTACCTGAGGATACGAATGGACAATAAACTGGACTGGTCAAAGAACACTGAGGCTGTCTACAAGAAGGGTCAGAGCCGTCTCTATTTCCTGAGGAAACTGAGGTCCTTTAACATCTGTCGGACGATGCTGAGGATGTTCTACGAGGCTGTGGTGGCCAGTGCTATCATGTTTGCTGTTGTGTGCTGGGGCAGCAGGCTGAGGGTAGCAGACACCAACAGAATCAACAGACTCATTAGTAAGGCCAGTGACTGGACTCTCTGACGGTGGTGTCTGAAAAGAGGATGCTGTCCAAGTTGCATGCCATCTTGGACAATGTCTCCCATCCACTCCATAATGTACTTGTTAGGCACAGGTGTACATTCAGCCAGAGACTCATTCCACCGAGATGCAACACTGAGCGTCATAGGAAGTCATTCCTGCCTGTGGCCATCAAACTTTACAACTCCTCCCTCGGAGTGTCAGACACCCTGAGCCAATAGGCTGCTCCTGGACTTATTTCCACTTGGAATAATTTACTTATTATTATTATTATTTAATTATTTATGGTTTTATATTGCTATATTTCTACACTATTCTTGGTTGGTGTGGTTGTAATGAAACCCAATTTCACTCGGGACCAATAAAGTAAGTCTGTCTGTCTGTGTACAGGCTTGGTCCATTACCTTAAACAAAAGGATATGCTGCAGTAATTTTGAAGGCAGTATGAAGGAGATTCACGAAGCTAAGTCCTGGGATTAGTGGGTTGCCCTACCAAGGGAGAATAATTAGTTTGGATTTAGAGTTTAGAAGAATGAGGGATTACCTTACTCAAATATGAGAGGGCTTGCCTCCAAGAGGAGGCTTGCATACCTCAATGACCCGGAGAGCTCTGTTGGCTGGAGTTGGGGCTTTATGCTTTGGCTCTTGGTAAGGTCACCCATGCCAAACAGGTCAAAGGGTAGAGGCCAGACTAAGAGTGGTCCACTGGTTCTCCAAATTCGAGGGTTCCGCTCAGGGCAAACAACCCTGACTGGTAAAACAAAAATGTTATGGAAACAGCAATGAAGAATCCTTCTACAGCTGAGTGCGACAGTATTCCTGAGTCATCTTCCAGGGCTTGTATGACTGACAGGAGTGAAAACAGAGAGGAGGCTACTGATATGATGAAGGAAGCCTGAACACTGCCAGAGATGGAGGACCTTCATTGATGCCCTAAACAGTGGCAGCATAACGGATAGTAAGCAATGTTTCTTGTAAAGTGTACGTTTTTTTCTACTAGTGCACAAAGGAATTTAAACTGAGCACAAAAGGTTGTCACCCTGTACCTCACTGGCATGTTAAGTATACTTCACGATCATACACAATCACATTTCCTTTTCCAGTTCCTGATGCCGATGGAGTTGACAACGTGGAGGTTGCGATGATTCGTCTGCAAATTTGAGAACTGGCTTATTTATACTATTTTTATTGAAGAAATTATTCAGTGCGTATGTGTTGTTGTCACTGGGTAAAAGCTAGCACAGCACAAGATCTTTATGCACACTGGTCATTACAAATTAGAGGGAACATTGGTAGTAAGTAAGCAAGTAAGAAGGGTTGACAGGTAGATATTGCAACGTTCTCACGACTGGGAGAGTCTTGAACAAAGAGAGATAACTACTAGAAAAGAGGTTGGTTATTTTAAATGGAGCTATAGAGTAATATTGCATAGAAACAGATCCTTTAGCCATGCCTGTCCATGTCCTTTTGTGAAAGCATGCCCCATTCACCCATGTTCGTCTCAAATCTCCCTAAAGCTTTTCTATCCATATACCTGTCCAAATATCTTTTAAATATTGTTCTTGTACCGACCCGAAAACTTCATCTGGCAGTTCACCACTCTCTGTGTGAAGAGGTGCCCCCCCCCCCCACGTCACTTTTAAAGCTTTCTCCTCTCACGTTAGATCTGTGCACTCGAGTATTGATTCCCTTTCTCTGGGGAAAAGTGTGCAGTTACTCATTCTGCACAGTGGCCACTTTATTAGGCACACCTGCTCATCAATGCACATATCTAATCAGCAGCAACTCAATGCATAACAGCATGAAGGCAGTCAAAAATTTCCATTTCCTGACATAGTTATTGAGATTCTCTTAGTTTTGTTCAGAGTAGGGAAGATGGGTTGTGAAGTTAGATTTACATGGATATCTGGGCATGCTGGGGTGGAGGGAAATGAAATTGTGGATGGCATTGCATGGTCATCACAGAGTGGGCAAGTAGGAATTAGAATACCCCTTGGCAGAGCAGAACTGAGAAGTAGGATAAAAAAGGTACAGAGAAGAAATGGCAGGAGGATTGGAAAAATGAATTAAAGGGAAGGCATTTCTTTACTAGTCACCCTCTAGTTGAAAAGGTCTCAGACTGTTACATCTAAATCATAGAGCTACGGTGAAATTAACAAGACTTAGGTTGGGGCATTGTGGGCTAAACTATTACTTAAAGATAATAGGAAAACATCCAACTGGATTATGTGACTGTGGTAGTCCAGAGACAGTTCAGCATGTTTTGCTGAGTTGTAATCGATATAACATTGAAAGAAGAATATTGCTCAAGAGGCCGTCTGAATTAAATGTATTTTGTTTTTCTGTTAAATCTTTGTGTGGCCGCCAAGAGAACCACCATCTGATAGAAAAGTTTATTATTCTGTTTCTATGTGCGACTAGTTTATATTTGAGTTCCTTGAAATTCTGTAATTAATTGTACATCCTGCAGAGGGCAGTAATACGCCCAGATGTGTCTAAACTGCTGGAAATAGAGGAAGAGGAAGAAGTTCAGTCGTTCAGTGGAGAAGTGAGGGTTTAAGTTTACAGCAGCAAAATCTCAGCTTATTTGCTTTAGTAAATGGATCACCAGGCTGATTGTTGACATTAGAATGCATGGCCAGACATTGGAATAGGTGTCAGTGTTTAGGTTCCACGGTATGTGGAACTTATATGGAACCATCATGTCAGCAGAATACTTGGGGGATGTAAGGTTGTCTGTAATGTTTTTCGGTGTTTGGTGGGAGATGATTGGGGGGGCTAATTGGGTATCTATGATTATTTTGTATTACGCATTGATTAGAGCAATCTTAGGTGATGGTCATGCTGCATATGGAGCTGTTGTCCCCTCACTTTTAAAATTGCTGGATGTTATTCAAGCCCAGGCTTTACATCTGTATTGTGGTGCTATTATATGGGTCGGTTACCATTGTATTTACCGAGACTGCAGATGGCTATGAACTATTGGGTACACCTCAGTGGTCACGAGGATGATCATCCAACAAGAAAGATTGCTGGGGGCATCAAAATTGTGAGATTTGTAGTTTTATTTGGAAAAGAGACGAGGCAGAGAACATGTCCAATATGACCTGTGCTCCTAGAGTGGCTTTGGCCATTATTCTCCCCGGTCTATTTCCTTGATTTGTCTCTCCAGGAGAGGCTGTCAGAACGTGCCTGGAGCGTATGTGAAGAGGCAGTGCTGATTCTATTTGTGCACATCAATATTATGGAATATCAGTGTTTACAGATGGCTCCACAGACATACAGTCTCATAAGTCTCTGTCCCAGAATTTCTGGTGTTAATTAGAAAAAGGTTATCTAATAAACTTTCACTTCACACTGCTGAAATGGCGGCAATCTGTCTTGCAGTGCAGTGGATAGAGGATGCGTGGTCCACCTGGGTTGTTGTCTGTTCCGATTCCTCCTCTGTCTTAAGGCAGGTGACCAATAGTACTCCAGATGTTTTGTTGGAAGTTAGACAAACGTTATTATGGCTGCAGTATTTAGGAGTGTATGTCTGCATTTTGTGGGTCTCAGCTCATGTAGCGGTGAAAGGAAATGAAGTTAGTTGATAGGCTGGTTAAACAATCTACGAAGGTTTGTGCAGCTGATATTGATATTCCACTAAGTAAGGGGGAGGCAAAGGTTTTAATTGAGGGCCACGTTCTCTCAATCTGACAGGGACTGTGGAACACACAACTGAAGGGGAGATGTTTATATGGAATCGAGGAAAAGGTTACCCGACTTTGGATGAGAGGAGGGCCCAGAAGGGAAGACCTGGCCTTTCTGGTTTAAAAGCCACATTGTTTAGATGTGGTAAAAATACTTCAGATGAACAACTTCCAGAGAGAGTCTCCCATGTATTGTTAGAATGTAGGGCATTTGAGTGGGAGAGAAAGCAGACCCTGGGAACCAATATTGTTACTTTGGATAGTTAGCATAAGCAAGTATTTAAATTCATGAAGCTTGCTGGGTTGTTTAGTACAATTTAAGCCAATAGTGTTGGCTGTTTATGTATTTATTTAGTTATTAAGTGTTATTTCTTCTTGCGGGTGGTGGTAGGTGTTCGGATCACCCTCCGGATCCTCCTCTCGCTCCCGTTCAGTGGGTGGTGGTGAATCAGAAGGTTTACTTGTTTGGATCACGTGTGGAGTTGGATAAAGGGTTTCAGTCAAGGATTGTGGGTTAAAGATGTCAGGAAGTGATGAGGAAGATGGGGGGGGGCATGAATGGGAGGTGCTACTGGGTGAGAGAAGTTATATGGAGGAAGGCGAATGGCAGGTTTCTGGGGAACAGAAAAATAAATGGTGAATTGAGGATTGGAGTAGCTTATTGTCCAGTGATGAAGGCAGTAGTCAGGATTTTGATAAAGGAAGGATGAGTTTATGCATTGCAAAGTTTTGAATGTGGACCAGTTTCTGAAATCAATCCAATTAGATTAACCAAGGGTTTGAAAAAAAGGCTTTAAGAGATATCATGGGTGCATTAACTTTAAGGGATGGTGCACTCTTAGTGTTTTGTAAAGATAGTAAGCACCAGGAGAAAGCTGAAAGTAACTCCAGGTAATTATATTGAATGACAGCGGCTTTGGTGAGTAACCACAGGGGTGCCTCTAGAAGTATCCTTGGGCCAGGTTAAAAATAATTTAGTCAGGGAAAAAGTAGGTGCTAAACATACAAAAGGGTTTTGTGGTGGAGTAAAAAGGTTAAATTTGATGGGAAAAAGTTGCTGGACAGGGTTAATTTAGGCAGTACGAGTTATATGGTTCAAGTTTGTGTGCCACATCCTCTGAGATGTTTCGGTACCAGAAGTTTAGTCATGTAGCAGCTTTAAAAAAAGGTCTGGTAGATGGGGTGGAGAACATCATTATGGTAATTATGAAGAAGGCATTAGGACAAAATATAGCAATTGTTGAAGGGAACAGAGCTCTGCTTATAATAAACACAAAATACTCTGCAGATGCTGTGGTCAAAGCAACACGCACAACACACTGGAGGAACTCAGCAGGTCAGGCAGCATCCGTGGAAACGAGCAGTCAACGTTTCGGGCTGGGACCCTTCGTCAGGACTGAAGAGGGAGGGGGCAGGGGCCCCATAAAGAAGGTGGGGGGAGGGTGGGAAGGAGAAGGCTGGTAGGTGCCAGGTGAAAAACCAGAGATGGGGAATGGAAAGCGGGGGGGGGGGGGGGTGGGGGGGAATAGGCAGGAAAGGTGAAGAAGGAATGTAAGGGGAAAGCACTATGGGTAGTAGAAGGAGGGGGAACCATGAGGGAGGTGATAGGCAGCTGGAGGAGGAGGAGGCAGAGTGAAACTGGGATGGGGGAAGGGAGGGGGAGGGAATTACCGGAAGTTGGAGAATTCGATGTTCATGCCAAGGGGCTGGAGACTACCGACGGTATATGAGGTGTTTCTCCTCCAACCTGAGTTTGGCCTCATCATGGTAGTAGGGGAGGCCATATATCGACATATCCGAATGGGAATGTGAAGCAGAGCTGAAGTGGGTGGCAACCGGGAGATCCTGTCTGTTGTGGCGAGCGGAGCGGAGCTGCACGACAAAGGGTGGCTTGTATATAAGAAAACTGGAAGTGCAGCATGTTTCGGTAGAAATGGGCATTTCAGAATAGGCTGTTCAAAAAGTACAGGCGACAGCGCCAAAGGGACCTATCAATATCTTGAATACGGATAAGACTATAAGACATAGGAGTATAATTAGGCCATTCAGCCCATTGAGTCTGCTCCACCCCTTCACCACGGCTGATCCGTGATGAGTCCATGAAGATAGATTAAAGCCAGTGTGTAAAGTGCATGATTTTATAACAAGATTGATTGATAAACTAAAGTTTATCACTTTCATGGCAGATGTGGTAAATTGTTTAGCACAAATTAAAAGTAGGACAGAAAATATTAAAATTATATTAACAGCTACAGAAAAAAACATCTAGAAATAAAAGACTTGACTCAAAGTTATTAATGGTACTTTACAAGGAGGGATAAAATATTCAGACTTCAATGGAGGCTGGTTAATTTTTTTAATGTTTTTCGTTTTACTTTTTCCCCTCTTTTTTTCTTGTTTTTACAATGGAATGCTAGAAGTTTGTCTGCTGATGGTCAGAGAAAGGTTAATGTTTTTTTTCTCTTCTTTAACTTAATTTTTCTTTTTTCAAATCCTACAATGAAATACTAGAAGTTTGTTAGTTAATGGTCAGGGGATTTTGATGCCCTACATGAGGCTGTAGTGACAAATGTGGAAGGGATGGTGGAGGAAAACTTTCTGTATGAAAAGTATTTGTTGTGTTTGAATGATACTCAGTAGTTGGCAGTAATGCACCTTACAGTGGCCTGCCTTACCTTAAGGCTGACTTTGACTGTGGAATGATTGTTGGTGCCAGACTGGGTGGTTTGAGTATCTCACAAACTGCTAATCTCTTGGGAATTTCTCTAGAGTTTACAGAGAATGGTGTGGAAAAACAAAAACCATCCAGTGGGTGGCAGTTCTGTGGGTGAAACTGCATTATTAATGAGAAAGCATCATTCAGAGGAGAGTGGCCAGGCTGTTTCAGGCTGACAGGAATGAGACAGTAACACAAATAACTATGCCTTACAACAGTGATGTGCAGAAGAGTGTCTCTGAAGGCACGACACGTTGAACCTTGAAGAGGACTGGCTATGGCAGCAGAAGACTATGAATATTACACTCCGTGCCCACTTTATTAGGTACAGTGGGTACTTAGCACAGTGGCCTCTTAGTGTACATACAGGCTTCATTGTGATTTATACACCTCTATAAGATTGCCCCTCTGTCTCCTGTGGTCAGAGAAATAAAGCCCCAACCTACCCACCTTTTTCCCTGTAACTTGGGGCTCAAGTCCTGGCAACATTCTTATAAATCTCTTTTGCACTCTTTACAGCTAAATGAAGTCTTTCATCTAACAGGCTCATACCCCAGATATGACTTCACCAACATCGTGTACAAACAAACTGCACAGGATCGAAATAAGCTGCAGAGAGTTGTAAACTCCATCATGGGCACTAGCCTCCGTAGTGTCCAGGACATCTTCAAGGAGTGATGCATCAGAAAGTCGGAGTCTATCATGTCCCCATTACCCAGAACATGTCCTCTTTTCATTGCTACCATCAAGAAGGAGGTACAGGAGCCTGAAGACACACATTCAATGATTCAGGGGCAGTTTCTTCCCCTCTGTCATCTGGTTTCTGAATGGACATTGAACCCATGAACACTACCTCACTACTTTTTTGCATGACTTATTTAACCTTTTTCATATATATATTTCTTACTGAAATTCACAGTTTTTATTATTATGTATTGCATTGTTCTACTGCTGCAAAACAACAAATTTCACGACATATGTCGGTGATATTAAACCTCATTCCGAGTCCAGTTTGTGGCTCCCAAGGTGGCCAGGTTCTCGGAGTGATCCTCTACCTCCACCTTGTGGTGGAAAACAGTACAGCTCATAATACAGCAACCTTCCAGGGTCTATCTCCTGACATTCTGCAGGGAGGCATTCAGTGGAAAGGGGGAGATCAAGCAAGGTGGGAACTAAAGGAGGGAGGGGGTCAGGATGTGGAGAAGACTGAGGGAAAAGATGACTGTGTGAGAGAGAGAGAGAGAGAGAGAGAGAGAGAGAGAGAGAGAGAGAGAGAGAGAGAGAGAGCACAGAGTGGGAGCAAGGCACCCCCGTCATAAGGGGCTGCATAAACAGCAAAAGCAGATTACGCAGGTGGGCTCAGTCTTTCCTTTAATTGTTGCCAAAGTCACCATTTGTTGTCCATCTCCATCTCCACAATGACCTTAAACTGAGCAGCTGGCTGGGATATTTCATAGAATGCACTGCAGTTAGTTGTATCTTTACCAGGTTGCTCAAATTCTGGGGTGCCTGACTCAGTCTAAAGAATTGCAGATGGATTTTCTCACTCTTTTGGTAGTGAGACACATGGGGTAAGTTTAACAACTTGGCTTCGCCCATGTCTGCATCAACTGTTCGAGGCTGGGGGCAACGGAAGTAGGCAGAGGCATGAGGAGAACATTGTCCAGGTTTTATCATGGGGATAGATCTTGCAGGGTGGGCTGATTTGCCCCTTGATAGGTAACCCATTGCCACAATACAACAAGAGAACCTGTCAGATATACCAGCGTGAAGTGTAGCATCTCTGGAAGAGCACAAATTGTGATCAGTGAGGCGTGATTCAGGCTACAAATAGTGTGATGTTGAACAAGCATGTTTGTTAGAATAGAACAGAACAGAAAATTATTGCCATTGCTCAAGACAACGAGACTGCAGTTCTACTCCAGACCAAGCAAAACAGGTTTTCACAAGGCACATGATATGGCTTAACTAAGAGCCAGGGTGTAGCATTATTCAGCTGCACAATAGTCCCCTGGAAGAAGTTGCAATCTGTTTGCCTGACTGATCATGTTGGAAATGGGCTGGGTCAACCATGCATCCAACTGTTCTGATAACAATTGATAGACATCTACAGAGTCATAACACCATGGAAACAGGCACCTTTGCCCAAAGTGTCCAGATCGACTGATATCCTTTTCTCTTTAGAGCTAATCCCACTCTCAAACTGGATGCTTGCATCATTTCTTTGTGCAACTCCTGAAACATAAAGGATACGTACTATAGAATTCCGTGAGATAAGGAGAAGTTGTGGGAAGAGACCAAGGCTTTGATCTAACAAAATGAATCTGCTTATTTCCAGCCATATGAACCTCTGAGAGTAAAAGTTAAAAAAAAACCTTTCAGAGTTCCCAAAGTGAGATACTGAAATGCCTGGGTTTTCAGAAATTTTCCTCACTGCACCTATTATCCTCCTCCTCATTCTCAATCTTCTCAGCCACCAAATTCCAGCTGTGCAGTCTATCTGGGCAAATTGGTGGGGGAATTTCCAGCATATCTTTATGATGAGTGTATCCATTGGCTTCACACACACACACACACACACACACACACACACACACACACACTCACTCTTCTTTTTCAGTCAGTTCCCATCATTCAGGCTACGGCCAGATGTTGGATTTCTGCTTTTCTCCAACCAGTGGCTCGTCCTGTGCATTCCTGGTATTCGGAACTACAAACATTTGTACATACTCCATATTTCCTCAAAAATAAGAGACTGTCATTCTTGCCAAAAATGTTCCCTCCTGACCAAAATGGATTTGTTAAGGGAAGACAGGGCTTCCACAACATTCAAAGAGTGCTTAATATACTTTATGAAAAATCTGGAAGCTCCAATAGTGCTATTCTGTCATTGGATGCCGAAATAGCCTTCGACTGAGTGGAGTGGCAGTATCTATTTAAAGTTTAAGAAAGATTTGGTATAGGGGAAAATTTCTAAGGTGGATCCAGCTTCTTTATTCTAACCCACAGGCTGAAATTTTAACTAATGGGCTTTTTTCGGCACCTTTTAAACTCCAACAGGGAGCAAGACAGGGCTGTCCCCTATCTCCCCTCCTGTTTATCCTGGCCAATGAGCCACTTGCTATGGCAATTCAAAAACAGGCTAACATAGCAGGAATAACTATAGGAGATATAGAACATCGCATAGCCCTGTACGCACATGACGTAATTTTGCTTTGCTCCAACTTGAAAAAAAATTACCTGCCTTAATTGACCTGATAAGTACTTTTGCAGGCTATAAAATAAACAACAACAAATCTGCAATATCATTCATGGATAAAGATTGGAGACTTAATCCCCCACTTCAAACTCCGTTTATGGTGTCAGAACAGAGCTTTACTTGTTTGGGTGTTAAAATTACTCCTTCTATTGATAAAATTATCCCAACTAATTATAACCCTCTCAGAGACTCAGTTATTCAGCTTATAAACAGATAGATGAAATTGCCCATATCTTGGATGCATAAACATTCTAAAAATGTCAATTTTACTGAAGTTCCTATACCTTTTCCAGTCTATCCCACTTTCTCCTCCATCATCTTTCCTTTATTTATTACAGAATTTTTTTTCTAATTTCATCTGGAATAATAGACATCCAAGACAGGCTTTCCCTGTTATATCTGCTGTATGACAGAGATGACTTACAGCTACCAAATCTTATATGGTATTTTTGGGCGGCCCAAATTAGAGCAGGAATGTTCTACTTTGTTAAGGATCACTCCCCTACTTGGGTCTCAATGGAATCCCAGTCGATCAATATCCCTCTAGAACTATACATGTATTCTGCAGATAAGGAAAAACTGGTCAAACAAACTAAAATCCTCTTCTTAAAAAATACAATAATGGTTTGGCACGATGCTCTTGCGTATTTGGGAGAAACATCACAGTTAGCCCAGTTTACTCCTATCTTTGGTAATGATAGCTCCAGACCCTGGCTTTAAAACTTGGTCGACCCGAGGCATAGCTAAGGTGTCGGATCTTTATAATGGCAATACATTTATGTCATTTGAAGAACTCAAGGCCACATATGGAATTCCAACAAAACACTTTCTCAAATACCTTCAGTTGCGAAGTTTTATTACGTCCAGGCAAGGTTACAATTTGAAGCTCCCTTCTTTATCTGCCCTAGAAGACATCACTCTGAAATTATCTGAAGCTAGCGGGCATGTGTCTGTATTATACAACTTGTTTGCAAGTAAATGCAAAGAGTCATCAAGCAACATACTACAAGCATGGAGAACTGATTGCATGAAAATCTGTCAGAAAAAGAGTGGTCAGAAGCTTGTTCCTCAGTTCAAACCCAATCAGTGAACACTCATTCTAAATTGCTACAATACAAATGGATAACCAGACAGTACATTACTCCAGTCAGGTTGCATCAAGTCTTGCCATCTTCAGAAGTTTTCTGATGACTCTGCCATAGTTGGATGCATCAGCAAGGGAGATGAGGCTGAGTACAGGGCTACGGTGGGAAACTTTGGTGTGAGCAGAATCATCTGCAGCTTAATGTGAAAAAGACTAAGGAGCTGGTGGTGGACCTGAGGAGGGCTAAGGCACCGGTGACCCCTGTTTCCATTCAAGGGGTCAGTGTGGACATGGTGGAGGATTACAAATACCCGGGGATACGAATGGACAATAAACTGGACTGGTCAAAGAACACTGAGGCTGTCTACAAGAAGGTCAGAGTCATCTCTATTTCCTGAGGAGACTGAGGTCCTTTAACATCTGTCGGACGATGCTGAGGATGTTCTACGAGGCTGTGGTGGCCAGTGCTATCATGTTTGCTGTTGTGTGCTGGGGTAGCAGTCACCAACAGAATCAACAAACTCATTTGTAAGGCCAGTGATGTTGTGGGGGTGGAACTGGACTCTCTGACGGTGGTGTCTGAAAAGAGGATGCTGTCCAAGTTGCATGCCATCTTGGACAATGACTCCCATCCACTCCATAATGTACTTGTTAGGCACAGGAGTACATTCAGCCAGAGACTCATTCCACCGAGATGTAACACTGAGTGTCATAGGAAGTCATTCCTACCTGTGGCCATCAAACTTTACAACTCCTCCCTCGGAGTGTCAGACACCCTGAGCCAGTAGGCTGGTCCTGGACTTATCTCCACTTGGCATGATTAACTTATTATTATTTAATTATGGTTATATATTGCTATATTTCTTCACTATTCTTGGTGCGGCTGTAACGAAACCCAATTTCCCTCGGGATCAATAAACTATGTCTGTCTGTCTGTCTTTAAACCCAACATTCCAGACCCATGCATTAAATGTAATAACCAAAAGGGGGGTCTCTGTTCCATTGTACGTGGGAGTGCCCCCAGATAATCTGCCTCTGGAAGAAGGTGCTGGATTTGATTAGTCAGATTATTGGAAAAAAGATGCCCCTTGATCCTAAACTAAGTATTCTGAACATGTATCCAAAGGACTTAGTAACCTCCAAAAATGTAAGGTCTCTGCTTAATACTTGTTTTTTGGAAGCCAAACGCTGCATTGATTAGTCTTTGGAGGGACCAACAACCAGTGGACTTTCTCAACAGCTGAAAGGAATGACTTCTTATCTTGCTCCAGAAAAGATAAGCTACATCGCAAAAAACAAACTTGGCAAATTTCGGGAAATTTGGGACATTTTCTACAAGTTCCTGGAGAACGATATTCAGGATGATGAAAGTAACGAACTGAATTGACTGCTTTTTTTTTAAATGGCGGGGAGTTTGCTTTTTTGTGTGTGTGACGTTTTTCTTTGGATTTCTTATCTATTTTATTTTTCCCTTTTCTTTAACTTTGTTGCATTTTCAACCTATTTATTTCTTTTTATTCTGTACAAGCAATAAAGAGATGTTTAAAAAAGAGACTATTTTGGCATACTTGACCAATACTGGCTCAGACAGCAATTCTCAATCCCCTACTCAGTGAGAGGCGTCGAGGCGGGTGAGAGCCCATGATCAGTGAGAGATTGAACATATCGAGGCAGGTGTGGAAGGCGAGCGGGTCTTCTGAGTTGCTGCCGAAAGTGTTCTCTCTCCCTCTCGCTCACTGCTCCTGAGGGAAGGTCCCTGTGTCCGAATGGTCTCTCTTTTTCTCAATTTGTCTGAGGATGGTATTGAACTTTTGGGTCTGCGGTTTGTGTTCCTGCCCACTCCTTTCTCTGTTGCGATTTTGGGCGATTTCGAATCGGGGCAACCTGCAGATAATGAACTCTGAGCTGGACTGAATACGGACTCTCTTGTTTTGTGTATTATATTCTGTGTTTTCGCTTGTTCTTTCTTGTTGCCGCTTATGCGATTTGTTTTTTGCATGGGGGGGGGTTGATGTGCTCGGTGTGTGTGTGTGTGTGTGTGTGTGTGTTGGGGGGGTTGACTTTTTCTTTGAATGGTTTTCTTAGTTTCTGGGGAACAATCTCAGGGTTGATACATACTTCGATAAGAAACGAACCTTGAATCCTTTAATTTTTCTTCAACCCACGCATACACTAGGAGCAATTGACAGTGACAAGTTAATGTGCCAACCTGCATGGCTTTGGGACGTGGTGGAAACTCGAGCACCCAAAGGAAACCCACTGGGTGAATGTGAAACTCGGTCACGGGAGCTGCAAGGAAGCACCACGTGCCTCCTCTTCCTTTACACGGGAATTGAGAGCAGATGACCTGTGAAATGTTGGCCATGAGTGGTGTAGAGAAGAGGTACCAGATGGAGGCTTTTTGCCACAGACGAGGAAAACAAAAAATCTCAGTACTTCAGCCTCCTACTTTTGACATAATTAAGTGTTCTGTGGTCAAAGCCAAGTTACAAGCAAATGCATAATTTTGAAGGGGTTAGAAAATATGTGATTCAATAATTCAATTTTGATTTCATATCTATTGAGACAGCGGAATTGGTAAAATTAAAAATGATGTCAAACATTTAAAACTAGGTGTAATGATTAGATGCACTGTAAATAAGAAAGCATGCTTGGCCCAGCCCTAGACCGAACAGCAACTGGACTGTTAGTAAATTCCTGCTTTTGTCTCTTCAAAAACTGACAAAAATATTGATATCTGATAAAATCAGATACATTTCATCTGAATGGTCTCATGAGGATAAATTGATTGTCAATCTGGCCCTTTGCCCTCTGAGTGAGAATCTGCACTGTTACATTACTCTCTCTCTCTCCCGCGCGCACACACACACACAGTCTCTCTCTCTCACACTCTCACACACACACTCTCTCTCTCTCACACTCCCACACACACACTCTCTCTCTCTCACACTCCCACACACACACACTCTTCCTCTCCCTCTCTCTCACTCCCACACACACACTCTCTCTTACACACACTCTCTCCCTCTCACACTCCCACACACACTCTCTCCCTCTCACACACACACTCTCTCTCTCTCACACTCCCACACACACACTCTTCCTCTCCCTCTCTCTCACACACACACTCTCTCTCACACACACTCCCACACACACTCTCTCCCTCTCACACTCCCACACACACTCTCTTCCTCTCCCTCACTCTCTCTCTCACACTCCCACACACACTCTCTCTCTCACACTCCCACACACACACTCTTCCTCTCCCTCTCTCTCACACTCCCACACACACACTCTCTCTCTCACACACACACACACACTTCCTCTCCCTCACACACACACACACTTCCTCTCCCTCACACACTCTCTCTCTCACACATTCTCTCCCTCTCACACACAGTCTCACACTCCCACACACACTCTCTTCCTCTCCCTCACACTCCCTTCCTCTCACACTCTCGCTCTCTCACACTCCCACACACACACTCTCGCTCTCTCACACTCCCACACACACACACACACACACGCTCGTTTCAGTCCACAAGCCAGCCACACATCTGTTTCCACTGAGACGGAGCGGTGCTCACACACACCCCGCCACAACTTCCTGTTCCTCCAGTAACACGGAGGTCACTCCCTTCACCAATAAACGGCGGCACCAAGGACACAGAGCGTGAGTGCTGGCCGAGGCACTGCTCTGCCCAGAAGCTCCCGGCCGGCCTTTAGCTTGACTTGCAGACATGGATCTGGTACTTTGGGCACTGACGATGGGCCTGGCCCTTGTAGTTGGCTTGTCTGTGCTGCTGGTCTCTGGGGTCATCTACGCCGTCTTCACAGACTCGGTTCTGCCCGCGGATATCCAGGGGCCAGGCAAACTCAGACTCATCTATGGAGTCCAGCTCGCCATCGGCACTCTGGTAAGGAGCACCGTGAACTCTGGCAAGCAGTCAGTGATCCAAGAGTCTTAACAGTTAATCACTCCTTTCTACCGATGGAAGAGACGGATTGCAAACACAGTAATATCTTAAAGGGGAACTGCACTGAGTAAACGGGGAGCGTCCTATTGCCCCAACCCCGTGTGAAACCCCTGTCACTGTCCAGCCGCACTGTCTTGCACTGTTGTCCCTATACCTTTCCTACACTTGCGGGAGTTACAAGCTGAAACTGGTGAACAGGGACTGAGATAAACAAAAGAACAGCAATTAGAGCCAATTCATGTACAGAAAGAGAAATGTTCAGAACAAATAGTGAACAGTTTACATTTATTATTCAGTGTCATGGTCTGACCAGAGCAGAGTGAAAACTTTACATTCTGACTGAAACTGTATGAAGAGTTAATAATTTCTGAAACATGTTGATTTTAGATATTGAACTGAACTTGCCAAGGCAATTCACGTCCAAAGCCAGTAAACGGATAAAGAGGTCATAGAGGAGAGAGAGATAGAAAGATACTTGATTGATCCTAAAGGAAATTACAGTGTCACAGTAGCATTACAAGTGCACAGATATACAAATATTAGAAGAGAAGAAAGGAAGAATAAAAAAATAAGTTACCTCGAACAGTCTAACAGGAGGGGGTCATCGCTCCCCCCGGATGTAGGTTGACTCATTGTAGAGCCCAATGGCCGAGGGTAAGAATGCAGCAGCGCAGTTGTCTTGGAAGAGACTGAAGTTGTTGGAACCTGCAGCAACCAACAACGTGCTAGAGGAACTCGGCGGGTTGAGCAGCGACCGAGAAGGGAGATGGACAGTTGACATTCCACCCCCCCCCCCCCCAGATGCTGCTCCAGCGTGAGTTCCTAAAGGCAGATTCAGGGAAAGATGCATCTGCGTGAGGCAGGGGGGGCATCAACTGATCGATAATTCTGGGAAATACATAGCATACCCCCGCTCTGAAACCGTTGGTAACAGAGAACACCGTTAATTTATAATTTATCCAGCATGTTGTATCCCCTTGCTAATCATATATGCAGATTTAGAAGTCTGCTGACAGAGGACAGGATCTGTGCAGGAAGTGGGTGATTAGATCTTTCCTCCGTTCCAATTGCACTTTGCCTGCAAAATCTGGAGATTTGCCCTGTGTAACCCTCGTCCCCACTCCCTTCTCCAGCTGTACACCTGAGTTTCTGCCCTGTGTAACCCTCGTCCCCACTCCCTTCTCCAGCTGTACACCTCAAGGTTTCTGCCCCGTGTAACCCTCATCTCCACTCCCTTCTCTCCCAGCTGTACACCTCAAGGTTTCTGCCCCGTGTAACCCTCGTCCCCATTCCCTTCTCCCCCAGCTGTACACCTCAAGGTTTCTGCTGGCTGAAAGATTCCTATCACCCCAGGCAAGTGGTAGAATTTCAGCTGCCGACGGGTGACGGGGCCACTTGGCCAGGGAGCCCATTAATGTTGAGAATCTCCCTGATTCTCATGCGTACAGATGCCGGGGGGGGGGGGGGGGGTTGTTTTAGAATAGGAACTGTGCCTCTCTAAGTTTTTCCAGTCTCCCTCATTTCAAAGTTCAAGGTACATTTTATTATCAAAGTATGTATAAATTATATAACCTTGAGACTTGTCTGCTTACACGAAACAAAGAACTCCAATAGAACCCATTAAAAACATCAGAAGACCGTCAAACACCCAGTGCCATAACTGTTATACTTTAACAACTGAAGCTTTGATTAGATTGTCACTCTGGTGAGACCAGAACTACAAGGTGAACAGGGTAACAGTTCTTTTTAAAGTGCCTTTAAACTTTTTCTTTATCTCTTCCTTAAACACAGCTAACAGTTCAAAGTTACTATGATGTACTCCAATTAAGTAATTACCTGTTTCCCAACCTTCTCAGCTCAGCTGGGCTCTGCGGTATGCCTTTGTCCCTTTTTAATCAGAATGAGACTTTACAATAAACTGTCTCAAATTTGTTCAAGGACATGCTCAATGCCAAGTATAACTGAGATAAGACTAGTCAACAGAAGTAGAGTCAAAAACAGAGCCCAGAGCCCCCAGTCCATTAAATACAGAGGTAGGAGGGGGTGTAAATGCCCCCAAACCTGTCCCATCTCTGCTTGCAATGGGAAATCTATTTTCAGGTCCCTGCATCCCCTGAGACCCTTAATATCCAAAAGCATGTTGATATCATTCTTGAATATTACTCAGCAACTGAGCAGTCTCAGCTCTCTGTCTGACAAAATTACACAGCTCTGTGCAAAACTGCAAGCCCTTGATCTTGGGGACATGCCTGTTGCTGTAAACCCTTCATCCATAGGCCACAGAATCCCATGAAATCACCTATAATTCCTCTAAACAGAAGATGGAGAGTGAATTGTGGCTCTGAACGACGGTGTATGAACCGGAATCTCAAGGAAAGCCACGTTATAGCTGTTGTTCTTCCAAGCTCCACCTCTAGCATTATGTTCTGTCAAGACCCTGGGAAACGGAATGTAATTTTGTGATCGTATGGGGTGCTGATCAAATCCTCAACAAGGTCAGAGGTTGATACTGGACTCACATTGTGGGCAGAAGGGACACATAGGGGATTCCCCGTGAGATTGACCGAGGGAAGTGGGACCCTGCCAGCTGGAGAGAGGTGGACAGGACTGTGCTAATCACATCAGCAAGCCAGAGCTGGGGAGCCTTGTCCAGAGAGCAGGACGAAGGGATGGGAGTACAAGGGCAGACAGATTCACTCAGGCACAGGGGGACTTTACTGAGAGGGAGATTAGTGAATGGAACGTTTGGAAGTCTAGGAAGGGAAATGTAGCTCACAAGCCCCAGAGAACAGTTTTGAGTTCCCGATTAAAAAAAGAACATTCTTTGTATGTTTCCGGCTGCAGGGGTGGTAGGGCAAATGAACATCTGTCCAGCTGTGAAACTCTTACAGAGGTCGCTGGAACTGAACTCTGAACTCCGATGCCTGAGCTATAATAGCATTGTGGTAACAGCAGCTGATAGATACACTTCTATCAGCTCCCCCTTTGGCTACCAATGCCCCAGAGGAAACCGTCCAGTAGGTCCACCCTCTCCTTATAGCTAATACCGGTGAACCTCTTCTGCACCCTCTCCAAGGCCTCCATATCCCACCTGTTAAGGGTGACTAGAACTGCACACAGTACTCCAAATGTGGCAGAACTAAAGTTTTATACAGCTGCATCATAACTTTCTTACTTATGTTCTGAACTTTGTTACTTCTTGGCGTTCTACCCCTCCACCTGCTTTAAGACCTATGCTCCGTCCGTCACAATAGACAGGACCTCCCGCTTGCCACCCACTTCAACTCTGCCTCTCATTCCCATCTAGATATGTCTATACATGGCCTCCTCTACTGCCATGATGAGGCCAAACTCAGGGTGGAGGAGCAACACCTCATATACCGTCTGGGTAGCCTCCAGCCTGGTGGTATGAACATTGAAGAATTCAATTTCCGGAAATTCCCTCCCCCTCCACTTCCCCTATCCCAGGTCCCTCTCTGCCTCTCTCCCCTTTCAACTTTCTGCTTCTTTATCTCTACAGTTCTTTTATACTTATCCCCTCCCCCTCCCCCCTTTATCTTCCCTCTGATTGGTTTTCCACCTGGCGCCTCTAGGCCCTACCCCCTCCCCTATCTCTATTACTGGGCTTCGGCCCTCTCTTCCCCCCCATTCCTGATGAAGGGACTCGGCCCGAAACGTTGGCTACTCTTTTCCCATGGATGCTGCCTGACCTGCTGAGTTCTTCCAGTGTTGTGTACGTACTCTTTGATCCACAGTATCTGCAGTTGTAAAGACCTACCTCCTCCATCAATCCCAGTTGCTTCTTCACGTGCGTGATGCCAGCGGGATTTTGTTACCATTAAGGCCGCTATATAATTGCAAGTTATTGACTTAACTCCTTTTACCTCCCCATACCCCTCCACGCACGCCAAACCCCAGGGAAACATCATCCAGAACCTGGGCTTCAGAACTCACATCGCGGCTGTCCGGTACTTACGCAGAAAAGCACTCAGGTTGTCGCTGAAGAAAGAGGCCGGGCTGGTTACCCAGGACGTACGCTTTGACGGTGTACCCGTGAGGGTTTATCAACCACCGTTAGCAGACACCGGCAAGAGTCGAGGAGTCCTGTATTTTCACGGAGGAGGATGGGTGTTTGGCAGTATAAGTAAGTGTTGAAGGTTGTGTCCCCCCCAAACTCACTAGATTTGAAAGGTGAGCCATAACCCACAAGAACTGGGAGTGAGATCTGATGTGTCAGTTTTCTCAGTAGGCATGGGCATGATGGGCTGAATGGCCTTCTGTTTGTAAATTCTACCATTCTACGATTCACGTTCTCTGCAGTGGCTGACTTCACTGCCTCCCAGTCAGTTTAAGGCAATTCCTTAGTGACATGGTGAAACTGACCGGAGAAATGTCTCGTGTCTTTTTTGGCTCAAGAAAAGATTTTGCGCAACTCTCTCCCTTCCCATCCTTCGGCCCATTGCCCAGGCTACCAGCCACGTCCCGTCGGCTAATTTAATTGGCCACTTACCGCTGATGCGTCTGGAAATGAAGGATCAGAGTTCAACTCAAAGTTGATTTCTCCTCAGCAAAGGATTGGCGGGAAACTGTTGTTAAAGGTATCAGCTGTGTTTTAGTCTGTGACGCTACAGCACAAAGTCCAGGCTAACGCCACGGAGTGGCCTTGCAGGAGTCGGAGATAGCTCCTTTCCACTGAGAGGAGAACCCAAACTCTGTCAGACATTCACAGTGGGCGTCGAAGATTCCACGGCCTTATTTCAAAGTATGGCTGGGAGAGCATATTGTGGCCGTTATGGAAATGTGCACGCAGTTGGAAGGTAATTCACTAGCAGCAAAGCAAACGGATGCTGCCTGGCTTTTAAGGAAACTACTTACATATTTATACATAAAAGCACCCAAAGGAATTTCAGTGACTCAGCAGTTTGGCTTTGTAGCTGAATTTAGTTCAATCTTCCCTTGGGATTCAACCCAGTCACATTCTCTAGAGCAGAACCCTCAGATAACGATAGGGGTCTATAGTGTAAGAGGTTAGGAACCCCTGCTCAATGGCTTGACTTGACAATGAAGGTGGGGGCAGGGGAGGGAGACCTTTCATCTCCTTGTTCTGAAAAGGACTGTGCAAAGAGAACTGTGTCCCTAAGCCTTATTGTATTTATCCTGGGAGAACTTGATGCCGGTGCTGGTCTCACTAATCTGGTAACTGACTTGTACTATACTTTCCTCCGCAGATGAGTACGACCACCTGTGCCGATACGTTGCCAGGGAAACGGGCTCAGTCGTGGTTTCTGTGGAGTGAGTATTACCCAGGGGAAGGCTCGCTTACTAGAATGGGCAGATTCTTGGCATCGGCATCATCGCTGTGTCCATAGAGCTGGCAGCGCTCCCACAGGCCACAACTAGTTCAATCTGAACGAGATGTTTGAGGGACCGATCATCACCACCACTCTCCCAGAAGTAACCTGACGTTTCCATCTTATCACGCTGTCCTCCCGCTCCAGAATGGCGACGTAGCTTCAGTGTTGCCCGTCGCTCCCCGCGGAGGTTTCACCACGTGCTGCTCAGGGTCACGCCAGATAGCACCGCTGCGTTCTGGCGACCCAGCTTCAATCCCGACTGCCGCTGCTGGAGTCAGGATTCGCATTCTCTTCGCGGCCGCCTGGGCCCTTTGGTTTCTTCCCACATCCCCGTAATGTGTGGGTGGACATACGGCGTAATGTCGGATTAGTGTGGATGGGTGCTTGCTGGTCAGTATAGACACAATGGGCCGAACGTCCAGCTTCTATGCTGTGCCGCTCTTTGACTATGACTTGCATCATCATAACCATTTTGCCTGAGGGCAGATTTGCTGTTGAATCACTATCTAAGCTGGTTTTCATTTTGGAAGGAGGTTACGGCCCCTCACTCTTCAGGGCCACCAGCCTATGTGCATCCTTCAACATTCCTGGGTATCCCCATCCTGCTGAATGCCACCCATTCATAATCCCCACTCATCTAAGTCTTGGCCTCTCTCCTCGGAGCCTGAAATTCCTCAGCAGCTGTAGTTACTGGTGCCTCACTGTGAGAGTGAATCTGAGCCCTGGTAATAGTAATGCTTCTGAGAATTGTGGCTTGCTCCATTTTTTAATGCAATTCAATCACTGGCAGGTCCATCGCTTATTGCACCTCCCTGACTGTCCTGAGTCAACTTCTTCAACCACTTCCGCTGCAGATATTCACACGATTAGCTGAAAAGTTCTAGGAATTCGACCCAGTGACCACAAAAAGAGCATTAAGAGATTAGATAGTTTGAAGCTGAACTTGGCGATGCGGTTATCTCAGCTTCCACAGCCTTCTTCACTTGTGTGTGGTACAGGATGATAGGTTTGGGAGGTGCAGTGGGAGGAGTGGTGCTGAGATGAAATCAATTGCCGGCATCAGTCAATGATTTCCTTAGACATGTAGTGGGTTGGTCTTCTAGTTCCTTCATGCAACAATTCCTCCCTTTCTGCCTTGACTGTAGAGCTCTGTTCCACAACACATACCCCGCATATATTATTTTGTCTGTTGGATTGCACTCCCACCTCTCGATCCGCTCCCGTTTTTGCCTCCCTTCCTGTAATGTGCTCACTACTATCCAATTGCTCCTTCGCTGTTTCACTTGCCCACAAAAGCCAGTCTCTGCTCTGTGGCTTTCAACATTGCTCTTAATAACAACACATGGTATTTCTTCTGTTCTTGCACATACTTTGTGGTGTTGCAAATGGTTTGATCTGTGGTAATTTACATCTGACAATATTTCATCTGATTTCATGACCGGTTCATTGAGGTTGATTTTAGTTTTCCGTACAGTTAATATATATTAAATGGTAAAATGCTACTTTATAACACAGCATTACACAGGTTTTACTTACTGAAGTCATAGAGAAGTACAACACTGAAACAGGCCCTTCAGCCCATCTAGTCCATGCTGAAACCATTTAGACTACCTACTCCCAATGATCTACACTGGGACCATAGTCCTCAATACCCCTACTATCCATGCACCTATCCAAACTTCTCTTAAACATCAAAATTCAGTTCATACATTGCAGCACTTACATTGGCATCTCTTTCCACATTGTCACGACCCTCTGTGTGAACAGATTTCCCCTTAAACATTTCACTATTCACCCTTAACCCATGACCTTTGGTTGTGGTCCCACCTGACCTCAGTGGAAAAAGCCTACGTGCATTTGCCCTATCTATACCCTTCATAATTTTGTATATCAGACCTCCTCTTAATCTTCTACATTCTAAAGAATACAGTCCTAACCTGTAATGAGACAATGTTAAACCGAGGTTGTGCCACTAATCTCGAGGCAGCAATTCAAGCCCATGGGTTAGGGACTTAAATGCTAACTCAAAAGTACTGCCACAATTAGGCCTATCCTGCAAAATCCCTCTCATGCTCCATATGTTAATATGTCTACTACACCTTTTAGGTTGGATTTCCAGCAGAACGCACCTGTTTACAGCAGCAACCCAGTGAAGAGTTTTTACTAATAAGTTCCTAAAGGACAAGATGTGTCTCTTTACTGTGGTGTACTGTTGGTATCTCTGGATTACCTGAGTACGACTTACATTCAAGGTTCGTCAGCCACTATGTGGCCTTTGTGCTGGGAGAGTTTACCTCAAAGATATCCCTGTTAAATTATCGTCATCAACAGGGCAAGGTTTGGTCTACTGTTTGATCTGGGTTACCACATTTCTATTTAGCACAGGCATTAGTGCATCCATTTGGGCACTGCACAGATTTGCCTATATCCCTTGATGCCCAGGAAACTCAAGAGAGCTCCATTCCAGGCTTCAGCTGAGCTCCCTGCTTCAGGCAGAACCTTTGCCTCAATAGTTATTGCACTGACATTTCTTTTCCAGATGCTCGTTATCCCTGTTACTAACTAACTACTCTACATCTCAGTGGTTGCAGTCTCCTCCTTGCATTCCTATGTGTCCGAACTCCGGTCTGTGGAAACTGGATTTTAGCTAGCACATGCATTCTTACACATGCTGCTCCCTTATGATTGACAACAGCTTCTGGTTGCAGAAAGTGGACAAGCCAGGAGGAAGCAGTGGGCACTGAGGGAGATGATTACCTATGTGTTGCAATGAATACAATGAGCCTGGTGTATTTGCTCCCTATGGAGATAAGGAGAAGGATTACAGAATGGACAACAAGATAGTCAAAGCCCTTGCTTTTTGTCGTTGTTATTTGTCTATCTATCTTCCCTCTCTTCCTACATCCTTTCATTTGTGTATTCTGGCCTGCTGCGGATTCCATAACTAGGGGAATGGGTAGAGTCCTCAGCAGCCATGAGTGAGAACGCCAAGCGGTGTGAGTAAAGACCATCTCTTGGCAACCTGAGAGGAAATTGGAAAGGGAGGGAGAAACCAGGTTGCTCCACATCGGAACAAATGTCATGAAGAGGAATGGGAAGGAGATTCTACTGACTGGGCAACAGGAGTTTAACTCGAAATTAAAATATAGGACTTCAAATGTAATAATTTCAGGCCTATTGCCTGACCCCTGAGCAATTGACATGGAAGCATACAGACAGAGTTAGGACAAGTGTTGAACTGTGTCGCAATGGACTTTGCTGCTGCAAAAAGCTCATCTTCAGGGCTTTTAAGGCCAAAATACCATTAGACATGGGAGCAGAACTAGGCCATTCAGTCCATCAAGTCTGCTCCAATATTCGATTATGGCTGATTCATTATCCTTCTCAACCCCATTCTGCTGCCTTCTCCTTGTAACATTTGACGCCCTGACTAATCAAGAACCTATCAAGCTCCACTTTAAATATACCCAATGACATGGCCTCCATAGCCATTTGTGGCAATGAATTCCACAGATTCTCTGTCTTATGGCTAAAGAAATTCCTCTCATCTCTGTCCTAAAAGGATGGCCCTCTGGTCCTAGACTATCCCACTGTAGGAAACATCCTCTCCTTGCCTTTTATATCTAGGCCTTTCAATATTCGACAGGTTTGACTGAGATGCCCCTCCCCAGTCTTCTAAACTCCAGCAAGTACAGGTCAAGAACCTTCATAGGTCCTCATATGTTAACTCCTTCATTCTTGGGATTATTCTTGTGAACCTCTCCTGGACCCTCTCCAATGCCAGCATGTTCCTTTTTAGATAAGCAGCCCAAAACTGCTGACAATACTCCAAGTGTGGTCTGACCATGTACACCCTGTATATTTATATCAATATCAATAAGAAACTTGGAGCAGTTCCAACAAAAACTGGGGTGAGTTTAGTACCCAAAGGGAAGGGTATGAAAGTTTGAGGATAAAAAATAGGCAAATAAAATACATGAACAGCCTTTTCATGAGCAACTTTCTTAAAGTATGAGAGGACTTCGATGGCAAGGAAGCAAAGGACCAGGTAACAATAATGTAAGAACAAATCCTCTAAATAATGAATTAAACTTTTTTCTTCCTCTTAGAGTGCCCATAACAAAACAAGATCAAAGTAATCATGCAGAGATGCAACAGGGCATACTGAAACACGAAAAATCAGAATAGAGAATTAACCAAAAGATCGAGATGGAAGAGAGGAGATAGATCAGCAGTACTTAGATGGGATAACACAAAGGCAGGAGACAAAAGGTAAAAACTCTAAAGGAGATAGAAATAGAATTGACAGAGAGAGATAGATTAATTAATTAATCAATCATATATCTGTAAAATATCCTGATATCACTGTGTATATCAGGATATATCAATATATTTGGCTATAAATAAAAGTTAAAGGAATACTGGATCGAAGGCAAAGGCTTGCAATGACACCAAAACCCAGAAAAATCAAAGGTTTGGGAACACTTTATAATTCAGCAAAGAAGCATGAAGCCACTGATAAGGACATTTCAAATATAACTTTGGAAGTAACTTAACAAGAAGCACAAGATGTAAAGAGAAAAGATATTCAAAGGTTAATGTGGGTCCCTCACAGAATGCAACAAGGGAGGTCATATTGGAATAAGGAAATGGTAGCAAATTTAAACAAATATCTTTGTGGAAAAATTGACAGATATCCTGAAAATAATGGGGGAGAGGCAGATCTAGAAAGAATGGGTTGAAAGAAATGTGCATTAGTTGAAAGAGTGCTGGAGAAGTGAGTAAAGTTGAAAGCCATTAAGTTTTCTGGGCCTTGTAAAGGTTTTAAAAGAGAATGGCTCATTGTGTGGTGGATGCACTGAGTATCTTCTTCCAATCTTCCATTTGTTCCAATAGGCGGCAAATATAACACCAGTATTTATGAAAACAGGGAGGGAGAAGACGAGGAACAACCAGAAATGTGATCTAATTCTGGCTGTCAAGAAAGAGTTATTTGATGAAAGGATAATGCACTCTGTCAGCTCTCTCATTTCACCCACACCCCGTGAGAACCACTCCACTTCCTTCCAGAGGGGGTTTGCCTGCCATCCACGTGCCTTCAACATCCCTCTGCAAAATGACTACTTTCACTAACAACCCCACTTCACTGACCAATTTCTCCCACACAGAGATGCCAGTCCATTTAGCGCGTCACTGCAGAAGTGCCGATGGCTTGTTTGCATCTCAGTTGATCGTTATAATCTCTTTGCACTTCCTCCAGGTTCGAAAGATTTTGCCATCCTTTCAGTGCCCCAGAGCTTCTGCTTCTGTTCACCATTTCCAACCAGATTGTTGAATAATTCATCTCTGTCCCAAAAGGAAGTGGCACAAAGACTTTACAACCATTGAGCCTATGGTTCCCATCCCTGCCTCTGTTGGAACAGCAAGGAGCAAATATGATTAACAAAGTTATAATAACCAAATCCTCCCCTTGAGGGTTATAAGGAAGCCAGAAAAAAGCTCAAGAAAAAGAATTAGAAAAGCCAGGAGGGGTCATGAAAAGTCCTTGTTAAGTACAATTAAGGAGAATCCCAAGGCATTTTAAACATACATCAAGAGCAAGAGGATAACTAGACATAAGGTAGGACCACTTAAGGATAAAGGAGAAATCACTTGCTTGCATGCAGATGATGTGGGCATGCATTTAAGGAGAGAGGGGGTAATTTCCAAGGAGGTGTGAGGGGCAAGTTTTTTTTACACAGAGTAGTGGGTGCCTAGAATGCACTGCCTGGGGTAGAGGTAGGGGCAGGAACATAAGAGACTCAAGAGACGTTTAGATGGACACATGGATATGAAGAAAACGAAAGGATATGGATGTTGTGTAGATGGAAGAGATTAGATTAGTTAGCAATTTGATTACTAATTTAATTGGTTCAGCACAAGGGCCCGTTCCTGTGCTGTACTGTTCTATGTTCTGTGTTCTATGCTCTAAAGTGTTCATGTAGGAAACTCCTTGTACCACATCTACAGGGAGCCATTCACAAGAAAGCAGCATCCATCATCAAGGACCCCCACCATCCAGAATAGGCTCTCTTCTTGCTGCTGCTATTGGGAAGATGCCATAGAGTCATTGAATGATAGAACACTACAGCTCAGAGACAGGCCTTTCAGCCCATCTAGTCCATAATAACCCATTTGTCTGCCTAGTCCCATTGACCTGCACCTGGACCTTAGCTCTCTGTACCTATCCAAGCTTCTCTTAAATGGTGAAATCGAACCTGGGTCTATCACTTCTACTGGTACTTCGTTCCATACTCTCAAGAGTGAAGAAATTTATCCTCATGTTCCCCTTCAACATTTCACCTTTCAACGTTAATCCATGACCTCTAGTTTTAGTCTCACCCAACCTCAGTCAATAAAGCTACTTGCATTTACCCTAACTATACCCCTATAATTTTGTATACCTCTAACAAATATCCTTTCATTATTCCATACTCTGGGGAATGAAGTCCTAATCTTTACAACCTTTTCCTATAACTCAGGTCTTCAAGTCCTGGCACAATCCTTATATTATTTTTTCTGCATCCTTTCAATCTTACTGACATCAATTCCTGTAGATAGGTAGGTAGGTGACTAAAACTGCACACATACTCCAAATTAGGCCTCACCACAGTCTTATACAACATCATTGTAATATCCCAACTCTTGTACTCAATACTTTGATTTGTGGCTAATGTGCCAGAAACTTTCTTTATGAACTTATCTACCCATGACGCCACTTTCAAGGAATTAAGAATTTATACTCCCAGATCCCTCTGTTCTACCACACTCCTCAGTGCCCTACCATCCATAGTGCAAGTCTTACCCTGGTTTGTTCTCACACTTGTCTGTATCAAAATTTCATCTGCTATTTTTCTGCCCATTTTTTCAGTTGGTCCAGATTCCATTGCAAGCTTTTATAGTCGTCCTCACGGTCCACTACACCAGCAATCTTGATGTCATCTGCAACAGATTGTTGATATAGATGACAAACAACAACAGACCCAGCACCAATCCCTGCAGCACAACACTAGTCACAGGCCTCCAGTCAGAAAAGCAACCATTTACTACCAATCTCTGGCTTCTCCTGCAAAGCCAATGTCGAATCCAGTTTACTACCGCATCTTGAATGCCAAGCAATTGAACCTTCTTGACCAACCTCCCATATAGGACCTTATCAAAGGCCTTGCTAATGTCCATGTAGACAACATCCACTGCCTTGCCTTCATCAACTTTCCTGGTAACTTCTTGAAAAAACTCTATAAGATTGCTTACACGACCTTCACGCACAATACCACGACTCCGTAATCAGTCCCTATCTGTCCAAATACTCATATCTCTAGTCCCTTAGAATACCTTCCAATAATTTAACCCACTACTGATGTCAGGCTCACTGGACTATAACCTCATGGCTTAATCTGAGAGCCTTTCTTGAACAACAGAATGCCATTAGCTATCCTCCAGTCCTCTGGCACTTCACTCGTGGCAAAGGATGTTTTAAAAATCTCTGCTATGGCCCCTGCAATTTCTGCACTTGCCACCCACAGGATCTGAGTGAACCCCTTGTCAGGCTCCGGGGATCCACCCTAACTTACCTCAAGACAGCAAAAATTTTCTTCTCTGTAATCTGTATACAGTCATTACCTCACCGCTATTTTGCTTCATTTTTATAGGCTTCATCTCCTGGGTAAATACAGATGCAAAGAATCTATTCAAAGCTCCTCCATCTCTTTTGGCTCCACAGATAGATGACCACTCTGATCTTCCAGAGAACCAGTTTTGTTTGTTGCTATCTTTTTTGCTCTTAAAATATTATAGAATCTCTTGGGATTCTCCTTCACCTTGTCTGCTTGAGTGACTTCATGCCATCTTTTAGCTCTCCTGATTATCTTAAGTGTTCTCTTACATTTTTAAGCTCCTTAAGTACCCCATCTGCTCCTTTATAACCAAGTGCTTCGTTGCCAGAAAACCTGTTCCCAATACACACTTGCCAGATCCTTTCTCATTCCATCAAAATTGGCCTTTCTCCAGTATAAAATCTTAACCCGAGGACCAAACCTATTCTTCTCCATAATTAGCTTGAAACTATGATCGCTGGATGCAAAGAGACACTCTACTTCTGTCACCTTCCCAGTCTCATTCCCTAATTGCACCCCCTCTAGTTGAATGAGAAACTTTGCTGAACAGTTTTGACAAGTATGGGAGTCCTGTCCCAGACCATCTTGTGGAAAGTTAAAATCACCTACTATCACAACCTTATGTTTCTTGCAACAGTCTGTGATCTCACTACAAATTTGCTCCTCTAAATCCCTCACAGTGTTGGATGTTCTATAATATGATCCCATTAACATGGTCATCACTCGCTTCTTTCTCAGTTCCACACATATAGCCTCCAGTGACATTTTCCCTAACTAGTAATGGCATCCCTCCCCCTTTAATCGTGCCCGCTTTATCATGTCTCAAACAGAGGCACCCTGGAACACTGAGCACCCAGTCCTGTCCCTCCCGCCACTGGGTCTCACTAATGGCTATAATATCATGATTCCACACGCTGACCTAAGCTCATCCAACTTTCCTACAATACTGGTTGCATTGAAATATACGCAGCTCAGAACATTACTCCAATCACGCTCAACCTTTCTATTTCTGACTTTGTATGGATGGATCTCCTGCCTTTTGAACAATGATTCCCACACCCCTCTCCTTAGATATCTGTTGTTTGCACATGGTTGCTGTCTTCTCTCGTTGCACTGTGAATAGTCCAGTTAAAGTCATCTCCCGCGTTTGTGCTTTAAGTGATGTAGTTGTGTACAGACACATTAGGTTTAACAACATCCTTATTTGCGAGTTCCACACCTGTATCGGCCATGATGCTGAGCCCTTCTTTGTCAAGGACTCTCCACCCCGCACCGATGATCTCCTTCTCCCGTCTTCAACCCTCCTATTCCTCCTGGACACCCCGCCCTACTCTTCTACCTGTTCTGGATCTTTTCGTTATGTTAACTGTCGACGGGATATCAACTGTCTCGACTTCACCACACCTCTCTCCAATTCTAACCTGACTCCTTTCGGTCACCCTCCTCACCATCAAACCCGCAGAAGGGCGGGCAGTGGGGGGCTGTAATAGTCTAGTGGACTGACCTCTACCTTGCTGAGGCCCAGCAACAGCGGTCAGACACTTCTTCTTACCCCTCGAACAGGATTCAGGGCATTGTCTCCCACACCATCACTGACCTTATTAACCCTGAGGATCTCCCATCCACTGCCTGCAACCTCACAGTTCCCTCACCCTGCACCTCCCTCCCGTTTCTACCTCCTACCCAAGGTTCATAAATCATCCAGGTAGACCCATTGTTTATGCTTGTTCCTGTCCCACTGAACTCTAACTCCATATCTCTACTCAGTTTTATCCCCCCTCCACCCCGTTCAGTGCTTCTCTACCTATATCCGTGACACTTCACACACACTCGATCTTCTCAGATTTCAAGTTCCCTGGCCCTGAGCATCTTATTTTCACTGTGGATGTCCAGTCCCTATACACCTGCATCCCCCACCAGGAAGGCCTCAAAGCTCTCCATTTCTTTCTGGACGCCAGACCTAACCACTCTCCTCCGTCTGGTGGAGCTAGTCTTCACTCTCAGTAATTTCTCCTTCGGCTCCTCCCACTTCCTTCAAACAAAAGGTGTAACCATGGGTACTCGCATGGGTCCCAGCTCTGCCTGCCTTTTTGACAGCTACACGGAACAGTTCCCAGCCAACACAGGCGTCACTCTCCCACTTTTCCCCTGATACATCGACGACCGCACTGGCGCTGCTTCCTGCACCCATGCCAAGCTAGTCGACTTCATCAACGTCGCCTCCAACTTCCACCCTGCCCTCTAATTTACCTGGTCCATTTCTGACATCCCCCTCCCCTTTCTTGATCTCTCTGACTCTGGAGACAGCTTATCTACTAATATCTGTTATTAACCCACTGACCCTCAGAGCTACCTGGACTGTACCTTTACCCACCATATTACATGTAAAATGCCATCCCCTTCCCTCAATTCCTCTTTCTTTGCCACATCTGCTCTCAGAATGACATTCATTCCAGAATGAAGGAGACGTACTCCTTCTTCAAATAGCTTTCCTCCCTCCACCATCGACGCTGCCCTCGACCACACCTCTTCCCATTCACGCACGTCTGCTCTTACCCCCATCCTTCCGCCACCCTACCAGGGGAAAGGTTGCTCTTTTCCTCACCCACCACCCTGCCAGCCTCCACTGGACGCACATAATTCTCCGTAACTTCTGCCGTCTCCAACCAAACACATCTTTCCCTCATCCTCACTTTCTGCTTTCCGCAGGGATCGCTCCCTACGTGACTCTATTGTCCATCCTCCCCACTGATCTCCCTCCTTGCACTTGCCCTTGCAAGCAGACCAAATGCTGCACCTCCTCCCTCGCTGCTAGTCAGGGCCTCAAACAGTCCTTCCAGGTGAGGCGATACTTCACCTGTGAGTCAGCTGGGGTCATCTACGGTATCCGTGGCTCCTGGTGTGGCCTCCTGTATATCGGTGAGACCCAACGTAGATTGGGAGACTGCTTCGTTGAACATCTATGCTCCATCCACCACCAGTGACCTCCTGTACTGCCCTGATGAGGCCACCCTCATGTCGGAGGAGCAACACCTTATATTCCATCTGGGTAGCCTCCAACCTGATGGCACGAACATCGATTTCTCAAACTTCCGGTAATGCCCCCCCTTCACCATTCTCCATCCTCATTTCTCTCTCTCACTTTACTTCCTTGCCTGTTATCACCTCCCTCTGGTGCTCCTTCCCCTTTTCTTTCTTCCATGGCCTTCTGTCCTCTCTATCAGATTCCCCCTTCTCCAGTCCTGTATCTTTTTCACTGATCAACTTTCCAGCTCTTTACTTCACCACTAAACCACCCCCCCACCGATTTCAAAAATCACCTCGAGTTTCTTGCCTTCGCCCCACCTTCCTGCTCTGACTGCTCATCTTTTCTCCCCAGTCCCGATGAAAGGTCTTTGCCTGAAATGTCGACTGCACTCTTTTCCATTGATGTTGTCTGGCCTGCTGAGTTCCTCCAGCATTTTGTGTGTGTGGCTTTCATTTCCAGCATCTGCAGATTTCCTCTTGTTAGTGATTATCTGCTCTGGCAGTTGATTCCCATCTCCCACAACTCTGTAGTTTAATCCTTCCACCTCCCCACCACCACGATACACCACTAACAAACCTTCCTTGCAAAGATATTAGACACCCTCTGGTTCGGGTGCAAACCATCCCTTCTGTACAGGTTCCACTTCCCCTGGAACAGAGCCCAGTGATCCAAAAATCTGAAACCCTCCTCCTGCACCATCTCCTTAGCCACGTGTTAAACTGCTTGATCTTCTTTCTGGCCTCACTAGTATGTGGCACGGGTTGCATTTGTGAAATCACAACCCTGGAGGACCTGTCCTTTAACTTAGCACCTTCCGACCCCTTGTCATTGGTACCAATGTGGACTATAACCTCTGACTGATCATCCTAACATTTAAGAATGCAGTGGACACAAACCGCGATGTCCCTGACCCTAGTGCCTGGGATACAACATGCCACCTTTGAATCTCACGCTTATCCACAGAACCTGCTGTCTGTCCCCCTAACCAATGAATCCCCCTTCACCACAGCTCACCTTTCTACCCCCTTCCCTTGGACAGTGTCGGTGACCTGACTGCTGTGGCTTTCCTCTGCTAGGTCACCAGTTGTCGTGGCCACAGGGGTACTCTGCACTGGCTGTCTTTCCTCTTCCTGACTGTCACCCAGTTATCTGTGCACCTTCCTGTATGCCTTGTCGATCAACCCCTCAGCCTCCTGAATGATCTGGAGTTCATCCAGTTCCAGCTCTAATTCCCTAACATGATCTGGAAGAAGCTGCCGCTGGATGTACTTACTGCAGGTGTAGTCGCCAGGGACACTGGAGATCTCTCTGCCTTCCCAAATCCCGCAAGAGGGCCATTCCATTAACTTGCCTGCATCCCCACTTCTCCTACAGCCTCTGCCTCTCCTCGCCAAAGCCTCAACTCCCCACTTTAACATTGGCCCACTCACACAATGGCCACTCTCTTAAAACCTAATTTCTTTTTATTGTCCTTTGCCAAGTGCCTAATTATACACAATCCACCACCTCCTCGGGAACTGTGGTGCGCAGAATGTCCTGACTGCCTCCGTTTGCTTCTTTTGAACTCTCCCGCCCACTAGGCAATCCAATGACTTCCTGGGAACCGTGTGGCGCACAGAATACGGAGCTACAGGAGCCTTGGGTCCCAGACCTCCAGGCTTAGAAACGGTTATTACCCTTCAACCATCAGGCTCCTGAACCGGTGGGGACCACTTCACTCAATTCAACACTGAACTGATTCCACCGCCTATGGACTCACTTTCACGGACTCTACAACTCACGTTCTCAGTACTTATCTATTTATTATCATTTGTTTTATTTGTATTTACACAGTTTTCTTCTGCGTATTGGGTTTTGTGCGTAGTCTTTCGTTGATCCCACTGCACTTCTTTTTCCCTTTGTGAATGTCCACAGGAAAATGAATCTCACGATAGTATATAGTGACATGTATGTATCTTGAAAATAGATTTTCGTTAAGCTTTGAGCACCAGTAAGGCAGGTGCTGCTAAGAGGAAATGTGAGTCTTGTGGAAATACTCTCTTGAACAAGAAGTATGTGGAAACATACTTTTCTCTTGGCTGCTGGGCAAACGTACTTATTTCATGCAGTTAGGAAATAGTGGGCGGAGACATAGTAACGGTTAACACACAGGATGTTGTGAACATGATGAGGAGCCTGTGAATGTCCAGTGGATAAAATGCAACGTAAAGAGGGTGTATTGTAGAAGAGAGTTCCACGGTTGGAAAGGAAGGGAAGATTGGCTGCACAAAATGAAGGCCATCTATCAGCTCAGCAGTCTCTCGTTACCAAAGTATAAGGACATCGTTATTTGGTGCTAGTGACTGATTCCACCAATGGATTGGAATTAATACTAACCTTGTATGAGGTCTTGGGCAGTCCTTTAAAGAAACCCATCAAGTGTTGCATGTCATCCATAGACAAAACCATGCCATCATGTCTTGGGGATTTTATTGGCTTTCATTCTCACTGATTTCTTCAGCGCTATGTTTCTGGATTAATAAAATAACAAACTTGAGTTTTCAGAGATCTGAGGTACACTCACTAACACAATGAATCACATTCCATTATAGATATTTTATGATTAATTTCTCCTCACAAATCATCTGTATTGTGAAACCGCTTTGCACTGGCATGTTAAGAACCTTTGACTGCCTGCCTCAATACCTTTGTCACTTTGCAAGGTGCAGTTCCTTTTACCCTTGGAAACCACCATTCCTTATGGGCTCAGGTGGTTGTCTCTGATGGAGGCTACAGTCAAAACAATCAAGGAATCTAATTGCCTTTACTCTCCCCCCCCCCCCCAAACGATGGAGCCTTTTTCTCTCTCAGTCTCAATATTCCCTTCACCTATGGGCCCTCAATGGATTTTGCATATACCAATGGTTTAATCCTTTCCTGTTGGCTTATCCCAGGTACCGTCTTGCACCTGAGCACAGGTACCCCACCCAGTTTGAAGACTGCCTAAAGGCCACTCTGCACTTCATGAGGAACGCGGCGAATTACGGAGTGGACGACACCAGGATCGTCGTGAGTGGGGACAGCGCTGGCGGCAACCTAACTGCAGCCGTCTGCCTGAGAGTCACTGACCTGGAGGAGACGACAGGGCTGCCACCCCTCCGAGCCCAGGTCATGATCTACCCGGCCCTCCAAACGGTTGACTTCAGCCTCCCCTCCTACCAGCAGAATCAGTTGGTGCCACTCCTATTCCGAACACGTATGATCTTCTTCTACCTGCAGTACCTGAACGGGGATTTGTCGGTGGCCGAGGAAGTGTTGAAGGGCCAGCATTTGTCTGTGCAGCTCAAAACCAAGTACAGGAGTTGGATAAGCGCGGACCTGATCCCTGACGATTTTAAAGCCAGAGGTTACAGCCCCAGCCCTCTGCTGGCACACGAGGAAGATGTCTTTAACATTATTCAACCCAGCTTGGAGCCGACCTTCTCCCCTCTTCTTGCCAGTGACGCTGCCGTCAAGAAGTTGCCCCCGGCATACATTCTGACGTGTGAGTTTGATGTGCTTCGGGACGATGGGCTGCTGTTCAAAAAGAGGCTGGAAGACAACGGTGTTCCTGTCACCTGGTACCACCTTCCAGATGGTTTCCATGGGATAGTCAGCTTCTTCGATAATGGCTACCTGACGTTCCCATCTGGAAAACGGGCTGTTGATAACATCATCGCCTTCCTCAAGGACATATAATGCATCTTCAGTAAAGTGTATTCTCAATCTTTTTCCTTTGTATAGCAATATATATGGTGTAAAATTAATGTCTGATGTATTTTTTTCAGAGTCAACCTCTGGTTTATGTACTGTGATAGTTGGAATGATCTCAGTGGAAAGACTTCATTAGCCAGAAACATAAAGATGTGTGCTTGGTCAAATTGCTGGATTCTGTGGGTCTATACACATAATGGGGTAGCTACTCAACTCCAAACTGATGGCGTGAATATCGATTTATTCTGCTGAAAAAAATCCCTCCTTCTCCTTCTATTCCCCACTCTGGCCTCTTACCTACCCTGGTTCCCCTCCCCCTTTCCTTTCTCCTGTGGTCCACTCTCCTCTCCTATCAGATTCCTTCTTCTCCAGCCCTTGACCTTTCCCACCCACCTGACTGCACCTATCACCTTCCAGCTATTCTCCATCCCTGTCCCGCCCACCATCTTTTCACTCTGTCCTCTTCCCCCTTCCTTATCAGTGCAGAAGAAGGGTTTCGGGGGGGAAATGTCGACTGTCCATTCACTTCTTCAGATGCTGCCTGACCTGCTGAGTTCCTCCAGCTTTTTGTGTGTGTTGCTTCAGGTACTCAACTTGCCTTACACCCCAACAGCCCACTGTTCCCATATCTGCTTCCTGGCAATTAACAACCCAAGGTGACCTACTGCTGGTTTCTTGGTTGGAACCTAATTAAGTATCTCTGTAAATATATTTATATAGAAACCAGCTGCAGACGCTACTTCTGCCCAATTGGTGACCAACTCAAAATTTCAACTGGTCATGAGCCAGGTTTATCGAGCTCATGATAAGCCCTCCTCCGTCTATCTCAGGGGCAACACAAGGGGGGCAATAAAGCTTGATTTTAGACAGGAAATTGAAGGATCCAGCAGATCTGGGACATTATCCAGTTGGTCAAAATACTTATTAAGATACAGAAAGAACCCCCGACTTTTGCTGGGTTGCTGAAAGCTTCCCTCGGATAGGGAAAGGAGTCAAACCGGGTTTGTAAATTGGCCGTGACTGGGCTGGTGAGGGGCGGCTCGCCTAATGGAGGTTGGGGTTCAGTTCCCGCCGCGGTCTCCCCGTGGCCGTGTGGGTTTCGCCCGGGGGCTCCTGTTTGCTCCCACGCTCCCATTAGTGAAGGTCAGCATGGTAACTTGGCGCCGGAATCATGGCGACGCCGCTTCCCCCAAACCCCGCCAGTTATTCGAATATCCGCTGTTGACACAAACGACACATCTCACGGCGTGTTTTCATATACATGCAAGAATTGCAGTTATCTTTCATCTTAGTGATTTAAACCGGAATGGTGGGAAAAGAGAGGCCACACTGCCTAGGAAGAGGGGATGAGCTGCCTTATGTTGATACTCACGATCAAGGCTTCCAAACTGAGAATGGGTAGTCGGGGCAGAGGAGATGCCGTCTCCCAAGAGGCTCGATGAAGATGGGATTCTCCGTTGAACGAGAAGCAGAGACAAGGAATTGTCAGAGGGCTGTATTAATCTCAGCTCCCGAAGAGAAAGGGGGCAGTCGTAATTCCTCCCCCTGGCTAGGGAACAGAAGCGACACCGGTGCGATCCTACCTCCGGAACGGGGACATTATTCCCACGCATCCTCGGTCACCTCGGCTAAGGGGAGGAGAACCACCCCAACCCCGGCTGCTGGGCCCCGTCCTCTCGGGCTTTCCGGGTTTACAATTCCGGAGTGCTTAATGCGGTGTCAGTGGGAGATCATTCTCGAACTAGACGGCGGACCACCGAGATGGCGCTTGAGTTGGGCGGTCAGCACTTGCTGTTTGTGAAGTGTTACTCAAACCAGTCTCCATGGAAACAGTAAACAAGGTGGGTGAACATGATACACTGTGTGTGATACTCTGCCAGTGAAACACGTGTGTGCGAGGTTTAAACACACAGCGCCGGACATGGCGGCCCCAGCGACCTACCCTCGGACGCTTGAAGACCGATTTGCCCCCGACCCTTTGCCATCAACACCCAGCTGGAGAATTCAACAGCACTACCAGAACAAGGTGCTGGTCGGCAACTGGGCGGAGGAAAGGTTAAAGGTAAGCGGGTGGGGTCACACATGGACTGGGAATCAGTCAAAAAAAAAACGCTGAAACGTGTAACAGTAGAGAATGGGACTTGTAACAACTAATGCAAGGGTCAGGGAGCAAAAATTACTTCCTCTTTAGTCCTGTTCTATTTAATTTACCCACTTATTCCGTTGCCCGTATTTGAAAGGTACATGGTTCAAAGTTCACAGTACATCTGTTATCAAAGTTATGTATGAATTAATAGAACCTTGGGATTCGTCTGCCTACCAGCCACAAAACAAGAAACCGGAAAGATCTGTCCCGAGAGGCTGCCTGGCCTGCTGAGTTCCTGCAGCGGTTTTTTTGTGTGTGTTGCACGAGAGACTATTCCTCCATGGACCACAGCTTCATCCTGAATGGGAGTGTGCCTTCTGCAAGTACAGTTCACCTAGGTCTCTCCTCAATCTCCAAATACTTCACTGTCTAGATCAGGGGTTCCTAACCTGGGGTCCATGGCATAATAAAAGTTGGGAATCCCTGGCTGGCCTAGATGGACAATGGTAGTAGATCCCTGGGGATGCCACCATCCCCTATCCCACCCCAAAGATATATCCCCAGTGCTTCATTGTTGCTGGGTTTATATCCTGGAACTGCCCACCCGCAAGCTCCTCCACCAGGTTTGGGAAGAGAGCTGGTTCACCCTCCCATTCCCAAAGGCAATTGACCTTGAGGGATGTTGGGGGTCACTGTGCATCAATAAATTGGGCATCTTGTGGCCGCCACCTGCCGGGAGCCCAGTCAGGTATGTGGTGGGCAGCAAGGGTCCAGTGTGAGCAAGCCGACTCCCGTCAGGAAGAACCGGATTGTTATCACCTCTTCTCACAAGCTGGATGGCTGGGAGCAGTAATTTTCCATTCTGTTTATCAATAAGTGGTGTAATTATGCATTTGAACATTACTGAAATACGAACAGCCCAGGCAGAAAGCAGCACTCATCAGGCTAGAGAGTGGGTGTGAAAAGGTCACTGGGCAGGCCGTTACTTTCTACAATGCAAAACCTAACGTCGTGAATGGCTGTGACTCTCAGGTGAGCCCAACACCTTTCGTGCTCGCTTTGAAAGGGAGATTAAAACTACTGTACGCCTGTGTGAACCCCTGCAGCATCTGGTGACCCTGTGGGTTTTGTCTCAGAGGCTGACGCGGAGTATTGGGCCCTGACGGTGTACCCTGTGAGGTTTATAAACCTGTGCCAGCCAGCTGGCGGGAATGTTCCAGGCCGCCTGCTTCGGATGGGTGACGATCATACCAGTGCCCAGGAGGAACAGGGTGAGCTGTCTCGATGACTATCACCCAGTGGCAGTCACATCTACTGCGATGAAATGCTTTGCGAGGTTGTACTGGCCAGAATCAACTCCTGCCTTAGCAAGAACCTGGACCCACTGCAATTTGCCTTTCACCACAATAGCTCTACGATGGATGCCAGTCACTGACTCTCCACTCAGCCTTGGATCACCTGGACAACAGCAATACCTAAGACAGGCTGCTGTTCATTGACTACAGCTCTGTGTTCAACACAATCATACCCTCAGTTGTAATCAAACTCCAAAACCTGCGTCTCTGTACTTCCTTCTGCAACTGGATCGTTGACTAACACAAAATCCTGGAGGAACTCAGCAGGTCCTATCCTATCAGATTCCTTTCTCTCCTGCTTGCCTGGGTTCACTTAACACCTTCCAGCCATCCTCCTCCCCCTCTCCCCACCTTTTCATGCTGGCATCTTTGCCCTTCCTTTCCAGTCCTGAAGAAGGGTCTCAGCCCGAAACATCGACTCTTTATTCATAGCATAGATGTTGCTTGACCTTCTGAGTTCATCCGGTATTTTGTGTGTGTTTCCAGCACCTGCAGAATTTCCTAAGTTTATTCCTTGACAGTCAGTGCAGATCGGAAATAACATCTCCTGCCTGCTGACGATCTAACTGGCTCACCTCAAGGGTGCTTATCCCAGTGCTTGACTCTCTCCACACCCACAACTGTTGGGCACAAACGCCATCTATAAATTGGCTGAGGACACAGCTATTAGCTGATTTTCAGAGGGTGACAAAGAGGCATACAGGAGCGAGACAGATCAGCTGGTTGAGTGGTGTCACAATAATAACCTCGCACTCAATGTCAGTATGACCAAACAATCGATTATGGACTTCAGGAAGGGGAAGTTCGAGGAACACACTCTGGTCATCATCAAGGGATCAGCAGTGGAAAGGGTGAAGAGTTTTAAGTTCAGGAGCCTGAAGGCACATGCTCAATGTTTCAGGAACAGCTTTTTCCCTTCCACCATCAGAATTCTGAATAGACAATGAACCCATGAACACTGCCTCATTATTTTATCCTCTCTCTTTGCACAACTTGTTTAATTTAATTGTTAAATATACTTAATGTAATTTATACTGTTCATTACATATTGCACTGCACAGCAAAACAATAAATTTCGGGACATATGCCAGTGGTAATAGATCTGATTTTGATTCTGAATATGCGCCAGCACCTTGGCTTGATTCTATTGTGCTCTCCCTGCAGATGTGAACAGAGCCACCAGTGCAGTTGGACACTCTTAGTAATAATAATTGTTTTTTTCTCAGAAGGTGGGCATCACTGGCAACACTGATGTACATTGCCCACCCCGAGATGCCCTTGACAGGGCAGTGGTGAGCTGCTTTCCTGAGTCACTGCAGTCCTTGTGAGTGTGCTCCCTCAGGATCAGGGTGGACTTCCACCCTGAGGTATTAAAGGAAGTATTAAAAGCCCAGCTCAGGGTGGCACGTCACTCAGTGGCAGTTGGAGCTGATGGTGTATCCTGGGAGAAGTCAGGCGCGTTGGAGATGACATCAGGGAAACTGTGGAAAATTGTGTGGTATATCCCGTGGAGATGGGGAGGATGGATCTGTTTTGTGGCGGATGAGGTACGAGTTAAGTGGGCAGCATTTCCACATTGTGTCCTTCTACTGAAAATCCCAAGTGCATTTTCTTTGTAGTTTATCAAGGGGACGTGCCTTGGGATCACCACACACCAAGCCGACTACAAGCCGTACCCGTTTGTCTCACCGGACTTCAGAGAGAAGGTTTTGATAGAGCAAAAACACAAGGTAAGAAAGGCAGATCTGTTGGGAGGAATGGTGCTGCCTTTTCTGAACCCTGATAAATGTCCACATCACAGAATGGTTCCTGGAGATGTGGGTCTTGTTGATTTTGAGAGCCTGTAGATAGGGAACCTGTTTTATCCTTGTTACGCCCGAGGAACCAAGCCTTTGCTTCCTCCTCATGCTGAAAGGCTGGCTTATGGTACCCTAAGACCATAAAACATCAGAGCAGAATTAGGCCATTCAGCCCACTGAGTCTGCGTTGCCATTTCATCATGGCTGATTTCAAAGCTCAGAGATCAAAGTAAATTTATTATTAAAGCACATATGTGTCATTCTATACAACCCTGAGATTCACTTTCTTGTGGTTCACAGAAAAGCAACCCCTCACCTCACTCCTCCCTTCTCCCTGTGACCTTTGACATCCTATTAATCAACATCTGCTTTAAAAATGCTCAGTGACTTGGCCTTCACAGCCAGTTATAGCAATGACTGTACAGATTAACCACCCTCTGACTGAAGAGGTTTCCCTCATCTCTGTTCTGATGGATGATCTTCTGTTCGGAGGCTGTGACATTCCCACTATTGGAAACACCCTCCCCACGTTGACTCTTCAACATTGGGTTGGTTTCAATGAGATCCCTTCCTCATTCTTCTAAACTGCACTGAGTACAGGCCCAGAGCCATCAAATGTTCTTCAAATGAATCCTTTCACCCCTGGGATAATTCTCATGAAATGCCTCTGGAACCTCTCCAATACCAGCTCATCCTTTCTTAGGTATGGGGCCCAGAACAGCTCACAATACCCCAAATGCAGTCTGACCAAAGCCTCAGCATTACATCCTTGCTTTTATATTCTAGTCCTCTTGAAATGAATGCTGCCATGCTTACCTTACTACTGACTTAATCTGCAGGTTACCCTCTTCCACTCTGCTTGATGACAATGGAATTAGAGGTGAGGTTATCTTGTACAGTAGATCCTCCCCTGCTTTTTTGAGGGCCAGAGTTTCTACTGCTGCTTTCCCTGGGCAAATCTCCACTGCCTCCTCTTAAACAGTGCAGTCCCGCAGGGTGATTGGTTGAGGTTGCCGTAGCGTGGGGTTGGTATCCACTAAAACAGGAGTACCCAACCTGAAGTCCACAGCCCCTTTGCTTAAGGGTGTTGGTCCACAGCATAAAGAAGGTTGGGAACCCCTGCAGTAGAAGCAGGAGCTCTGGACTTTGTTCTGGACCAGGACACTGAGGGCAATTGAAGTACCTGGGATCTCGCCAAAATTGGTTGGTGCAGCGTATGCACAGGGAAAATAATAGAACCGTTTATTTTCTTGGCCTTCAGGGGTACCTTTATCCATTTACACATCGGCATTGCACAAAGCGATTCCCAGCTGGTGATGTTAAGTGTAGAATGCCACTCTATCCCACTGCTGACACTGGGGTTCCTTGGCTTACACCCAGCACTGTACAGATCAGCAAAGCACTCTGCATCTGTGCTCACTGGTCTACTCACTGGCCAGAACTACTGGAGGAGAGGACCGGTGTCAGTCAGGGTCATGATATGTCACAAAGAGGAAAACCTGCCTATTTATACAGGCAGATTTGGTTGCAAGATGGGCCAGCAGTAAGGCTGGGTTCGGAATGCCAGCCTTCCCAGCCAAGTTTCATGGAGATGAAGAGCTGGCACCCACCGACCTCAAACATCACCCCCTGAGCTTGTGTGATTGTCACATGGGGTATTCCTCATCTCTGACCTGTTCAGATATCAGCAGCCAGTTTGCTCATGCTCCAGGATTCTGGTGCCTGCAAGACCGGTCACTGGGACCACCAAAGCCTGGTTGCTCATCGCAACACACGCAAAATGCTGGAGGAACTCAGCAGGCCAGGCAACATCTGCGGAAAAGAGTACAGTCAACCCTTGCCGAGAGTCTCGGCCCGAAACGTCAACTGCACTCTTTTCCACAGAAGCTGCCCGGCCTGCTGAGTTCCTCCAGCATTTTGTGTGTTGCTTGGATTTCCAGCATCTGCAGATTTTTTCTTGTTTCTGGCTGCTCATTGGTTGGTCTTGGCAACCAAGATAAAGAGGGCCCAACTGTCAGGCTCTCTGATCCTCTCCATTGCCCATCAACCATTCACTCCTCCCACTAGCTCCCTTCCCCACCTCCCTCACTTTATTTCCCACTGTCCTCTCTAACCAGTTTCCATCTTCACCCCTTTGTCACTTCCACCAATCAACTCCCATCTTCTGAAATTCCCACACTCCTCTTCCTCATCGGCCCATCACTCCCCTCATTTAGATCCACCTATCACCTACCAGGTCCACCACTTCCCCCCACTTGTTATACTGGCTATTTCCCCAGAAGGTGGTCTCAACCCAAAACATTGACTCCATAGTTGCTGCCTGACCCATTGTGTTCTCTCAGTGATTTTGTGTCCTTAAATGGGCAACAAATTCAGTAAACCAATGGAACTATTGATAAAAATGGATATAATTCTGGAATCATTAAAATATCAGTTAAAAACTTGGGAATCCCTAACCCAAGGACAGGATTTAAAGTACTTAGTTACTACGAAGCAAGTGCCCAAGTTTCTGATTAATATTTTCTTAAGCTGCCATTGAACAAAAAGATAACCCTAATGATTTGTCTTTTTTGTAGGGTGTACCTTTTTCAGTATTATTTTCTCATCACGACATTCCACACTCTTGGTATCTTGTAAGTCATTACGACGAAGTTATCAATAAACGTCCAAACCCATGTTTGCCTCCCCTTCGTAAATGGGATAGGAGAAAGCTGAGTTGGCTCCCAGAACCAACAGATCGCCCACTAATAGGTATGTATTTTAATACGTATATGTATAAATCAGGCCATAGCTTTCCTAAGTTTCTCCCCGCCCTTCCTCTCCTGTTGATAGTTGCCCAGCAGTTGTATTGCATGATGTTATCTTTTTTAGCATTTTAGGAATGAAAACAATCTGGTCTCCTAGGAATGGACAATTCGAGAAATTTATCGTGACAGTTTAGGTCACGATGATTACGATTGACTTCCTCGCCATGGATGCTTTAGTGCTAGCGGGTGATGTATGAGCTGGAGAATGGGTATTCGAGGTGGGGTTTATGCGTGGAATAGGCTCTTCAGACCTTTTGAGCTAGGCTGCCCAGCAATCCCCCGATTTACAATAACCGATCAGCCTACCAGCCGGTACGTTCTTTCAACCGTGGGAGAAAACCAGAGCACCCAGAGGAAACCCAACAGTCACGGGGAGAACGCGTGAACTCCTTAAAGGCAACGTCGGGAATCGAACCCGGGTCGCGTTGTCCTACCACACACAGATCACATACCCAAAGCATATCTAGAGAACTCACTTCCACCTCCAGTTCTCCGAAGAGCAATGGAATCCCATGTGCCATTCCCTCTCCTTATTCCACTGCACCCCTGCAGTTCACTCCCTTCCTCATGCCCATCAATGTCCCTTTGATCGTTTTACTGTTTGCTGATCGCCGATCCGGACATTAACCATATATCCCTTTTTCTCTTACTTTGCCAATTCCCCATCCATGCTGATATATTACCACCTTTCTACTTTGTCAATCTACTCGTGTTTCAATCAGATCAGTTCCCATTCCTCAAAATTCAGAACATGAGCTAGTGTAATGAATGCCTTAGACCAGCGGGGGCGCCAGAGAGTGTTTGAGGTGTTTAGAATCCGAAACACAATCAGGTTTATTATCACTGGCGTATGAGGTGATATTTCTTAATGTGTCAGCAATGCAATACAATACACAGTAATATAGAAAAACAGAGAATTACAGTAAGTGTGTATGTGTGTGTGTGTATATATATGTAAATAAGTAGTGCAAAAAAAGAAATATTGAATTGACTATTTCTTATATGCTTCACATATATGATGAGTAAAAATCTTTAAAAATCTTTATTATGTCTCCATCTGAATGTGAAAATTACAGTAATTTGCAATCAATGGTATTGTACAGAAAGCTGTACAACAGGACAGTCAAATGGCTTAGACCTACTAATGTGTCAGTGTGAATTAATCAGTCTGATGGCCTGGTGGAAGAAGCTGTCCCGGAGCCTGTTGGTCCTGGCTTTTATGCTGCGGTACCGTTTCCTGGATGGTAGCAGCTGGAACAGTTTGTGGTTGGGGTGACTTGGGTCCCCAATGATCCCTCAGGCCCTTTTTACGCATCTGTCATTGTAAATGTCCTGAATAGTGGGAAATTCACATCTACAGATGTACTGGGCTGTCCGCACCACTCTCTGCAGAGCCCTACGATTAAGGGAAGTACAGTTCCCATACCAGGCAGTCAGGATGCTCTCAATTGCGCCCCTGTAGAAAGTCCCTAGGATTTGAGAATTCATAGTGAAGTAGTGTTCATGGATTCAATGTCCGTTCAGAAATCGGATGACAGAGGGGTAGAAGCTGTTCCTGAATGGTCGAATGTGTGCCTTCAGGTTTCTATACCTCCTTCCTGATGGCAGAAATGAGAACAAGGCATGACCTGGGTGATGGGGGTCCTTAATGATGGATGCTGCTTTTTTGATGCACAACTCCTTGAAGATGTCTTGGATACTATGGAGGTTATGATGGAACTAAGTTTACAAGTCTCTGCATCTTACTTCAATCCTGTGTATTAACACCCCCTCACCCCCATACCAGAAGGTGATGCAGCTAGTCACAGTGCTCTCCATGGTGCATCTGTATAAATTTGCGAGTGTTTTTGGTGACATACCAAACTCAAACTTTTAACAAACTGGTTGATTGAGAGTTGTTAATTGTTTAGAGTTCCTTGTGTTCATCTCGACTGCCTTGCTCTTTGTAATGCGGTCTCCTGGTGCTTTCTGCTTAAGCTTAGTATATTTAGTTGGCCTCGGGGGATTCTGTGTTATTGTATTATTTTAGCAAATGCCCGATTAGCGCAAGCCGCGACGTGCTAGTCTTGAGAACGTTCCATCTTGAGTTGTCGCTCGGCCGAGCTACCGACTTGGGTACCAATATTGCTACCGCTGTCTGTAAGCAGTTTGTACGTCCTCCTGGTGACCGTGTGGGTTTCCTCCCACAGTCCAGTTGGCAGTCATTGTAAACTGTCCTGCGGTTATGCTCAGGTTAAATCGGGGGATTGCTGGACTGTTTGGCTCGAAGGGCAGGAAGGGCCTATTCTGTGCTCTATCTCAATAATAAACAGCTTGTCTCTTTAACCTTCATTTTAGGGTTATTCTGCTATCACAGGCATCAAATCTAGTGAGGCTTTACTGCACTCCCTCTGTCACAAATTTATCTTTCCTTACACAATCGTCCAGTTGTGGCCTGACCAGCACTGCGTATAATTGGAGTAAGACAACTCCATTCTTCTACGTACAATTTCTTGCAACAGAGGTCAAACTCCCATTTGCCTTCCTAATTGCATCTAAACTTTCAGTAATTCATACCCAGTTTGCTATGAACACCAGCACCTTTAATCTCACCATTTACAAACATATCTGCCTTTCTGTTCTTTTACCTCATGTTTTTCCACATTATATTGTCCGTTCCCTGAAATCACTGCATTCCCACTCCCATACTGCCACCTGGTGTTGAGTTTTATACGGAGAATGTCATTCATTGACTCTCAACTACACACAGTAGTTGTAACTGGTTACAACTCCAGTTACACACTTGTAACTGGAGTTTTTCTTCCCAACTTGTTTCTCTCTTTGCCAGATCCGATGAAGGGCCTTTGACCTAAAATATTAACTTTGTTTCTCTGTCCACAGATGCTGCCTGACTGCTGAATGTCTCTGGCATTTTCTATTTTTATTTCAGATTTCTAGTATCTGCAGTTTTTATTTTGATTTTCATTTAGTCCTTAAGATAACAAGTGCACCTGCTGCCATTGGCCAGCATGAACTGACAAGAGCACTTCACTTCTGCCTAACATTTACTTCTCAGCAGAATTCGGCACCAACCCTCACCGGTAGTACCCCGTCTCTGCTCGGAAATGCCACGCAGGTGGAGAGGAAGAGGGAGGCAGCATGTCCTCACACCTAGATATGTTCTAAGCACAATAAATTCTGCCGATGCTGGAAATCCAAAGCAACCCCCACAAAATGCTGGAGGAACTCAGCAAGTCAGGCTGCATCTATGGAAATGAATAACCAGTCAACGTTTCGGGCCAAGACCCTTCTTCAGGACTGGAAAGAACGGGGGAAGACGGCAGAGGAAAGGGGGGGGGAGGGGAAGGACGATAGAAGGTGTTCAGTGAAGCATGTTGGGTGAGACAGATAAAAGGCTTGAGAGAAAGGAACCTGATAGGAGAGGCCAATTGATCTGATGGACCATAGGAGAAAGGGAAGGAAGATATTGTACTAAAGCATCCATTCTGGTATTAATATCACAGAGGCTAATGAGATTAGGTTCTGTGGAAACGGAGTAGAGGGAGTGCTGGCAACAGTGGAATGCAGTCAACGTTAAGATAAAGGAAAACTCGTGTGGCAGCCACACAGTTTGTAGCTGGGAGTCATAGAATGGTAGCCTCCGTATAAGGCCAGGGGGCAGTATGGGAGTAGGAATGCAGCGAGTTCAGGGGTTCGGCCCAACCTCAGGAAGCGGGCAGAGAGAAGCCACATGGGAATACCGTGTGGAAAAATGTGAGCTCCTCTGCTTTGGTCAAAGGCCTGGGAATTAGATTATGTTGGCAAAGGGGGAGGTGACAAATGTGCTGGCGTTCAGAGGGAGCTGGGTGATCACTGAATCTTAACATGCAGGTTCAACAAGCGGTTAGGAAAGATAACCTCTGTTGCCAAAGGATTTGAGTACACGAGTGGAGATACATGAAATATTATATACAGATGTGGTCCCTTTAATGAAGGAATGATATATTGAAGTCAGGGGAGTTGCAGTGAAGGTTAACCAGATTGACACCTAGGTTAGCTAGTTAACACAACATTAAAGGTTAATCAGAGAGAGTCCTGCATTCCCTTGAGTTAGAGGAATATGACGTGATATGCAGAATTCTTAAAGGATTGGCAGGGCAAGGGAAGGGGTACTATACATACGTATGTAACACTTACCCATCAGGCTGGTATATGTCTAGGGGAAAAGGAGATCCAGCCACTCACCAACCCCACCTCCCGTACACGCAGGTGCTGTGAGAATCAAGTTTATGCTACGCATACACACACCGTATCAAACTCACACCAAATACCGTTACAGAATACACTTTAAAGATTTTACTAAAACTAAAAGAGTACTATGCAATACAATATATATGAAGGAAAAGAAAATAAAGTAAAAGGCGCCAGTTTATCAAAGTTCGGTCAGTTTAGTGCACATCGTTGGAGCTCAACCATCGAATCATTTGACCCCCCCCCCCCCCCCCCGTCACTTTCCTCCGACCTCCACGTCCATCCACCTGGGACCACCCCAGTGATCGACTGAGCAGTGCAGCACACGTCCACCTTCCTCGGCGTCTTCATCCCAACTCCCCTGAAAAGACCGCGAAAACCCAGCTCCACCCAGCTCTCAGACCCACAAGACAAAGTAACATTCCTCATTGGTCAACAAATGAATACAATCCCAATATCAGCAAGTCTAAAGCTAAACAACTGCGAGAGAAAGCACTCATCATACAAAGAAGCATTTCTACTCTTAACAAAACAAAGAAGCCATTTTGATTAACATACACAGTACATTGTACACATATTTGTGTGTGTGTGTGTGCGCACGCTAAGCAAATGTCAGTATAAATGTACCATTTTCAGATTAGCAGTCAGTAAATGCAAAAAAGATGAAACAACGTGTGGGGTACGGGAAAGTAAGGGGGAATTTCTCTACACAGGGCTGGAGAGGGGAGCAAGATCCCTCATCCTCCTAGGAGTAAATGATCTGTGCATATCTACTGCACCCCTAATACCTGTTCTCCAGCTCGGACTATTACATGGCTGACACACACTGGGACACCTTACCAACTTTAAACAGGCAGGTCGCTGATATGCTAGTCACTGGTGGGCAGATCTTTTAGTGAATAATTGGAGAGAATGGGGTACAAGGGGAATATGCTTCCGAATGAGTGGTTCAAACAACAGTAGGTTGGAACAGCTGACCCAATTGATCTAAAACCTATAATCTCCTTACTACACATGATACATTGGGATGTGCAAATGGCAGAATATCAGAACCTCAAGGTACAAATCACTGGGGATAATCAACTGCCTGGGACCCTGCCCAATTGCTTACTCAGCTATCAGCCATAACAGAGGGGAAGAAGCAGTTCCATTTCTGGAACAGCTTCATCCCTCTCCACCATCAGACATTTGAACAGTCCATGACCCCATGAACTCGACCTCACTATTTTGCTCACTTTTTGCTCTTTTTTATTATTTTATATATTTCTTGTTATAACTTACACAAATTTTGCGTGAACTGCCCTGTACTCTCCTGCAAAACAGTGACTCCCACAGCATCTGTCAGTGATAATAAGCCTGATTCTGATTCAGATTTAATAGCCTCCACCATGGGGGTAGTGTGCTGTACCAGAGCATAATTTGCTACTTGCAGCAGAGCTCACGGCATGGCTCCCTGGGTCCATCAGGCATAACCTTTGCTGAAGCTGTTAGCCTGGAGCCGAGGTCAAACGTGGGACTGGCCTGATGGCATCGTTTCCAGTTTTCTCCACTGTTCTGCTGGCAGCCATGCCTTCAGCTGCCTGGATGCTAAGTTCTGAAGTTCTCCCCATGAGCTTCTCCATCCTCTGTCCTTTCACACAGGGCAATGTGATAGTGTGGTGGTTAGCATGATCACCTGACAGCGCCAGTGGCGGCTGCCTGCTGTTTGATTTCACACTCTCTCCACGACCATCTGGGTGCCTCATTTTCCTCCCACGTTACAAAGTTGTATAGTCAATGCTGGTTAGGATTAGTAAATTGTGGGAACGCTATGTTGGCGTTGGAAGTGTGGCGATTCTTGGGGGCTGCCCCAGCGCGATCTTTGGACTGTGTCGGCCATTGATGTAAAATGATGCATTTTACTGTACGTTTGGGCGTTTCTATGTAACGTGTGACATAAAACTAATCTTTATGAGGCCTTGCAAGCCACTACTTTCTTTCTGCTTTTGCTTGCTTGGCTGAATGTTTTAACCAGCTCAGTATCAGTTTTTGTTTTGTAATTGCTCATGGGACCTAACAATGCCATGTAAATGTAAACTATAATTGCAGCAGAGGTTGATTTTGTGGTTGCTTTTTTTCAGCTCCACCCACTAACTTCGGCCTGTTGGAAGAGAAGATAGCAAAACTGAATAAATGGAGGCAGCACAATTCCTCCATGTACCAGAGTGTCTACAGCCTCTCCTACAGACCTCATTCTGTCACTCCGCAGAATAAATAATCAATCATGATGCTCATTGCAAAGACTTGCTCCAATTAAGCAGCTTGGAACGATGACTGAATTCAGCCATTACACAACCACACCTAAAAACATGGAGACGTTGTATTAGATGGTCCTTGGCCATAACAGCACCCATACCATAGAACCATAGAACATTACAGCACAGAAACAGGCCTTTTGGCCCTTCTTGGCTGTGCCGAACCATTTTTCTGTCTAGCCCCACTGGCCTGTACCTGGGCCATATTCCTCCACCTGCAAAGCTAACAATATCATGAATGACCCCACGCACCCCTCACACAAACTCTTCTCCATCTGGCAAAAAGTACTGAAGCATTTGGGCTCTCAGAGTCTAGACTGACATATACATAATTTACTATTCTACAGGTAGTCCCTGAGTTACGAACGTCCGACTTATGGACAACTTGTACTTACAAACCGAGGAAGATATGCCAATCTTAAGTCAGATCGCAACGCCATCCGCCATTTTAAGTCGGATCATGATGCTGTCCGCCATTTTAAGTTGCTGCCGTTGACGCTGTGTTGAGTCTGTAACTTTGTATTTGGCTTACATTTTTCTTAGCAAGATTCACCCTGACCCCATCCCCCCCCGTTCTGGTCGGCTGGTGGCGCAGTGAGATCAGCGCCGGGCTTGAGAACGGAGGTTCCCGAGTTTGATCCAGTGGCAGACCGCTCCCATGCCAGGTTGATGTCGAGGTCGAGTTACGAGCTCCACATCAACCCGGCACGGATGGTACGGGAGTCACTGGAAAAAAAAGCACTGCCACTTCCAGTTTAAATTCCCACTCGGAATATTGTGGAGGATCAAATACCCAAACCCAGCACAGCCCCCACTTGTCCCATTTAACCTGGCTCAGTGCGGTGGACTTTAGGACCCAGGGAATTCAGTGCGGTGGTCCTTAGGATCCAGCGGACCTCGGGAGCCAGCGCAGCTCGGGACCCGCCGCCTGCAGGGTTTCTGTTCCATTGACGGGGAGCGATTGCGATTGAAAATAAAGTGGAAATAATAAAGCGTTTGGAAAGAGGTGAAACGCCATTGGTCATTGGAAAAGCATTAGGCTACAGTCGGTCAATGATCGGAACAATTTTAAAGGATAATGGATTGATAAAGTGAGAATAATGGAGCATGTGAAAGGCCCTGCCCCGATGAAAGCTACAATTATTACTAAGCAACGCAGTGGTTTAATTATTGGAATACATACATTTCTTAAATGTTTTATATGCATAGAAAGGTAAAATATGTACTATATTCTAAGACAAACATTTGACTAACTGACGCTAAATAATACCGGATGTACTTGTTCCGACTTATGTACAAATCCGACTTAAAGACGGGCTCAGGAATGGAACTCGTAAGTAACCGGGGGACTGCCTGTATTGTAGTTTGTCCTCTACTGTGCCTATTGCCTTGTTTATTAATTATTGTACTGCCCTGCACTGTTTTATGCACTTTATGCAGTCCTGTGCAAGTCTAGTGCAGTTTTCATGTTGTTTTACGCAGTCTAGTGTAGCCTTGTGCTGTCTGACATAGTCTAGTTTTGTGTTGCTTCATGTAGCACCAGGGTCCTGGAGGAACGTCGTTTCATTTTTACTGTGTACTGTACCAGCAGTTTATGGTCGAAATGACAATAAACTTGACTTAACTTGACTTGAATGACCTTGTGAAGAAAATTCATGAACACCTATCAACAAGATATATCTTGGAGAAAAAAATGCTGACTAAACTGTTGCCTCTTAAGGCATGTGCTGTGTGTGTTCATATTTCTGTCCCTGAATTTGGAAGGGGATATGACAGAAATCCTTCTCACCCCTCCCCCGTCGTTTCCCTCCAGCTGTTCACAAACACGCCTACTCCTGAGGGATTGTGAGGGTGGATGTGAGATATTTCCTCCCATTGGAAAATTTATATTTCGGTGGTGTTGAAAAAAGAGGGTCGCCAACCTTAAGACAGAGCTGGGACAAAATACTTTCTGTCAGAGGACTGTGCAGTGGAGGCAGAGTTATCATATGTTTTTAAGACAGGATGAGATGAGCAAGAGGGTGAAAGGTTACTGGACGCAACTAGGATGTGTAGCAGAGGTCACTGTTATATCGGCCATAACCGTTTTGAATGGTGGAGGAGGCTCAGTGGGTTATGCCTTCTAGATTTATATGTTTGTGTGGAGACACAAGAGACCGTGGTTGCTCGAATATGGACAATAGACAAATTGCTGGAGGAAATGAGGGGCTGTCAGACAGGCACATGAAAATGCAGAAAGTGGAGGGATATGGGCCCTGTGCAGGCAGAAAGGTTTAGTTTAACTGGGTGTTATTAATTATTTTGACACATCATGGGCCAGAGGGCCTGTTCTTGTATTGTACTGTTCTAAGTTCTATGTTAACTCAGTACATGAGGCAGCATCTGTGGAGGTGGAGGGTGAGTCAGCATCAGGACGAGGGGAGAAGGCAAGAGAGAGGGGTGAGCAGGTGACAGGTGGAACCAGATGAGGGGGGGTGGAACTTGGTGGAGGGGGTGAGGGGCGGTAGAGCTGGGAGACAGTGGCTGGTGGGTGTTAGGTGGATGAGAGACAAAAGGTGGCAGATGGAGCCAGATAGTTTTTGTATAGAGTGGTGAGTGGCCGTAGAGGCAGGTACATTAGGGACATTTAAGAGACTCCTAAGTAAGCACATGGATGAATGAGAAATTGAAGGCTGAGTGTAAGGGAAGGGTTAAGTTGATCTTGGAGTAGGCTGGAAAGTTGGGACAAAGGGTTTGTACGATGCTGTACTGTTCTGTGTTCTAGTTGGAGGGACGGGAGAGTGGAGGTCAAGACGGAGGTTGGATGATGAAAAGTGAAACTGGAACAGTGGAGGAATGATGGGTGGATGGAGCTAGCGTAGGTGGGGGGGGATCACTTCGGTGTGAGTGGTTGGAAAAAGTGAGGTGTACAAACCTGGATGAATCAGAGGAGAGAAAGGAACACTGGGGTGCAGAGTGCCTGATGTTTGATAGCCCATTCAGTGAGCACTCCTCATGGGAAACCTACCACGTGGGTTTTCAGGGAGTGTCGGAGGACAGAGCCAATGAATGGAAAAGTTAACATCTGCTGCAGTTCACTCGTCTGATTACCTTTGTGACTGTAAACACAGTCACCAGAGAGACACTGACGCTGGTGGATATAGACAACTTTATTCAGCAAAACAAGTGGACGTCATACTGGAGATACTCTTGGAAGAAGAAACCTCTCTGACCCAATAGTACATGACATTTCTATATGCTAAATATCAAATTTAACAGCAGGACCATTCTATAGTTGCAATGCATCTACAATGCTTCCTTTGAATTACATATGGTTTTCAAACACCTCCATCTTTGTACCAACACCCCAGACACCCAAAATGAATGTTAATCACCATTGTCTCCGGGCTGCATTCATGCACATTCAGACATCTCAGGTCAGTGGGGTGTTTCTTGGTTTGTAAACGACCCCAGTCTGCAGCTCCAAGAACACCATGGTTCTGGGTGCATCTTAACTTCAACCTACAATCAGGTCTGAAGAATGGTTGCTGTTGAAATTAATATTTGCTATAGACCATATCTCCAGAATATACCCTAACAATTACCATCCAGCACTGGGCCTGTTTTGGTTGTTTAAAACCAGGAGTGTCTTCATTGTTCGATAACAAGCCATTATTTTCAGCCACCGTAAATGGGAGGCCCCTCAGCCATCTTTACCCTGTCTTTTGGAAGTTAGCTAAATCCCAGCCTCAGCATTATTTTTTACAATTTATCTTCAGTCATTTCCAATAAAACAATCTGAATGATTATTGTGTGCTGAATATTTTGCTGTGGTGAAGATGTGTGCGTGTTGTCGGCTGTTAATGCGTGAGGAAGATCCAAACCAGGCTCGCCTGTGGGTAAAGGTGATGTGCAAATGACATACTGGAAAGGTCAAAGATCTTCCTTCACATTTACACGTAGCAGGAACTTGCTGTGGTGTATTGGAGTGATGCACAACAAAGATCGACATTCGATAAATTATAAAGAATGATCTACATAAAACAAACTTCAAGGTTAAAGTATAGATATGGAATAAAATGTTCATTAATACATAAATACCATCGTGTATTTAGCATATAAAAAGTGTTTTAACATCTTTACAGGACAGTGTGCAGTGATGGGTGATAGGTCGACAGCGGGTGGCTAACTTGAATGGTTGATCTGATTAACTGCCTGGGGGAAAGAAACGTTTAAGATGGTGCGCTGTTTTTGTTTTACAAGCCTACAGTGCACTCCCGAGGGACCTTTAGAAAAATGTAGTTGGCTGGGCAGGTAGTGCCTGCAATTGTATTTTTTCTGCTTGCGTCTTTGACCTGGACACACACAAGTCCTGTGGTGATGGTAAACCGGAGCCAAGGGCTGTAATAACTTGACCTGACGATTCGCTGTAGACTCTGTGCATTGCAAGAGGATGCTGCACCAAATCAGACAGTATCGGCTATGTGGGGATGCTCTCTATGACGGCAGTGTGGAACTGCACTGGGGGAAGATGGAGTTTTATCAGCGACCACAAGAAGTACATCCTCTGCCAGGCCTTCGTGTTGATGAAGGAGGAATAGTTCTGTGAGGTAAGGATGGCCAGGAACCTGAATGCTGAAAGAGTGCTAACAGTTGTTGATGATGAGTGGGTGGAGAGATGACACATTTCTTCCAATTTAAAGATTCACCTCCACACAAATTATTTGTTTCCATTTTTCTTAAGAAACTGACAAACAAGTAGTTTGCTTTCTGTTTTGTTTTCCCATTCTCACTGTGAGATACTGGTTTACATTATTCTAACAGATCACTTGGGCTCCTGTCTCAGCCCTCACCCTCTCTCCTGTACTGGCCAGACCCACTCCCCTCTCAACCCTGCTGCAGCGTTTCAACCTAAGACATCACCAGTTCCTACCCCCCAATGATGCTGCTCAGCCCCCTGAGTTCTTAGCTGTTGATTCTTACACTTCTGTTCATCGAAGTTATCTAGTTATTGGTCAATGCAGATGTCGGGCTTAGGAATCTATTGCAAGAAAAGGAAAATCATATCATAAGTGGTGACCTTTAGATGGAATCTCTTTTCTACATAAATCTGATGTTGTCGTTACAAAAAGGCATGATTTACTGTAATTTTCCATGAGAATCAGACTGAAACTGAAAACTCAACATGATTTCAGCAACGTGCAATCAATCAGCAGGGAGTCAGCCCCTGTGTTGAACTTGTTGCGCAAATTATTAAGAGAAAACTCCGAGAAGAACTTGGCTGAATGGCCGCATTATGCCTGAGAAGGAAAGTGTTTTCTTCCAACACTGGGAAGGAAAGCAAAAAACAAATCTTTTGCTTCCCCAACCAGTGTGGGGCAGCAGTATCAGCACTGACATTGAGAGAGGGTCACCAACATTAAAATAGGGAGCCTGGAATTATCTTGGAAAAAGTGGTATAATTTCAATGGACTTCAGGAGCTGCTGGCTGCATTGAAGATTGCAACTTCAAAATAAAGTATAAACATTCACTTGTAGTGCCTTTCAGATTGTGCCAAAACACTTGACAATAAAGTACTTCAGAAGTCTGTGAACTTGTGCAGAGTGAACTTTCATCCAAAGAACTGGAACAGATAATCAGGATGATAATTTCAGTATGGCAGATTGAAGGATGAATGATTAGTTGATCTCCAAGAAAAACTCTCTTTATTTTTAAATGTGGCAGGCTTAAGGAAACCCCCAAGAAATTCTACACATACCTGAAGAGCAGGAGGATGACCAGAGTGTGGGTAGGATTGTTCAGGGATAGAAGAGGAAGCATGGCTGGAGTTGGAGGATACTTTGCTTCCATATTCAGCAAGAGGGACCTTGATGACAGCATAAAACCGGCTTATATACTGGAATATGTGAATGTTAAGAAAAGTGATGTATTTGAACTTTTGAAAAGCATTAAGATAGGCCCCGGGCAGTATTGGGATCTATCCCCGGTTACTATGGTCAGCGAATGCAGCTATTGCTGTTACTTTGGTGATGGTCTTTGCATCTCCACTGGAAACAAGACTAGAACCAGAAGATTGGGATCAGGCAAATGTTATTCCTGTGTTCAAGAATAAGGTAACCCTGGGAATTGTAGACCAGTCTTATATCAGTGGTGAGTAAATTATTGGAGAAGAGTCTTAAGGTCCAGCATCTGCAGGTTTTCTCTTGTTTCTCATTTATATCTCTTATGTTTTTGAAAAAAAAATATTGTGTTCTTTATCTTGTTGTGTTTGCTGGTACTGCATCAGACCCAGAGTTCCAATGATTTTGTTCTCCTTTACACCGGAAATGATATTAAACACAGAGGCAGGATTTAAGAGCTTTTGAAGAAACGTAGCCTAATAAGGGATAGACAGAACATGCCTCACAAGACTGATTACATTCTTTGAGGAAGTGACAAGACAACTTGCTGAAAGTCGAGCTGTGGATGTGGTGCATATAGATTTGAGATAAGGCATTTGTCAAGGTGCCTCATGGTAGGGTGATACGGAAAGACAGGAGGCATGGGATCCAGGGAAGCCCGCCTGCATGGATTCTGAATTGCCTTACTCACAGAACGCAGGGGTGGTAGTAGATGGAATGTATCCTGCCTGGAGATTGGTGACCAGTGGTGTTCCGCGAGGATCTGCTCTGTAATTTTTATAACTTACTTGGAAGTGGAATGGTGGATCAGGACTTTTGCAGATGACGCTAAGGTTGATGTTGTTGTGGACAGTGTAGGTGGCAACATTGTTGGGATGGAGAGCTGGGCTGAGAAGTGGCAGATGGAGTTCAGTCCAATAAAGTGTGAAGCGATACACATTAAAAGGTTGAAATTGAAGGCAGAATACAGGGTTAATGACAGGATTCTCAGCAGTGGGGAGGAACGGAGGAGTCCACGTCCATAGATCCCTCCAAAGAGATGTGCAAGGTTATTGGATGGTTAAGAGGGTGCATGGTGTATTGGCCTTCATATTACTCAGATGATTGGGTTCAAGAGCATTCAGGTAATGTTGCAGCTCTATAAAATTCTGGTAAGACTACACTTGGAGTATTATGTTGAGTTCCGGTATCCTCATTATAGAGAGGAAGGATGTGGGAGCTTCAGAGAGGGTGCAGAGGAGATTTCCCAGGATGCTGTCAGGACTAGAGAGCAAGTCATGTTAAAGGAAAGGTTTAGATTGATGGTAGAGTAGGTTAAGAGTTAGCACAACATCAAGGGCGAAAGGGCCTGCTCTGGTCTTTGTACATGATCAGACTTTGGAGCAGCGGAGAAGAATAGCAAGGGCTAAAATGGTAAGTAAGATAAACCAGAACATGGGTGATAAAGGAAATGGTTACACACAGTGCTTCAAGGAATTTATTCAGGCTGCTGCCCCTGATAAATACATCGTAAAATGTACATCTTTGATGATGGCAGGATGTTAGACCGAAAGCGATAATAGTTTGGTGTTGTGTTGACAGTTACCGAAGTGGGTTAGCCAATTCAACAGTTAAGCCACAAGGGCCAGCTCATGTAACAATATCTGAAATCCTCATTCGAAGTTTAAAGTACGTATACGTCACCACTTACAACCCTGAGGTTCATTTTCTTGTGGGTGTACTCAGCAAATCTATAGAATAGTAACTATGACAGGATCAATGAACGATCAACTAGAGTGCAGAAGACAACAAACTTCACATGCAAATATAAGTAAATAGCAATAAATAATGAGAATATGAGACAACGAGATAAAGAGTCCTTAAAGTGAGATCATTGGTTGCAAGTGAGTGTAGTTATCTCCTTCTATTCAGGAGCCTGAAGGTCACTCTTACTCTGAGCCAAAACCTAGAACTACATGAACTAATATAAAATGGTTCAATTCGAAATTTCCTTGATTTTCTATAACAGGGAGGGAATAATGAGATGTACATAAGTAAATTATTCTAAGAAGTCATTGTTATTGTTTGTATACTTATACCAGAATGTTTTGTTAATAATAACACTACTAGTTAATAATTCAACAGTTGATAATAACATTAAATCAGATAACATCACACTGAGTGCCCTGAAGGATTTTCATATTTGCTTTCTGAAAGGTCTCTTATTTGTCACTTTCTCTCATCCATATCCACTGTGACTCCATGTTCAAAGTTCAAAGTAAATTTTATTACCAAAGTAAATATATTTCACTATATCCAATCCTGAGATTCATTTTCTTGTGGGCATACTCAGCAAATCTATAGACTAGTAACAATAACAGGATCAATGAAAGATCAACCAGAGTGCAGAAGACAACAAACTGCAAATGCAAATATGTATAAATAGCAATAAATAACAAAAGACATGAAATAATTTTTATTAACAAAATATACTTTATTCAAAAATAAAATTATGTACAATAAACTATTCAATGACTCTCAATCCTTTACAGACGTTTCCACTCTATCCTATACATTTCCACACTTTTTGCCACTCACGTGGCACTCTGTTGTTTTCATCTTTACACACCGTTGTTGAGGGGGTAAACTCCCCGCCACCCGACCCCACCCAATCCCGCGGGAGAAGAAAGAGCCCTTAAAGTGAGATCATTCGTCGTGGGAACAAGTGAGTGTCGTTAACCCCTTTGTTCAAGAGCCCGTTTGGAGGTGGGGTAGAAATTCGGTGGTGCGGGTCCTGAGGCTCTGGCACCTTCTACCAGTGGCAAGAAGAGGGCATGGCCAGGGTGGTAAGGGTCTTTGATGACAGCGTTGTATGTAGATGTGCTCAATGTGCTTGCTTCCAAAATCGTTCTGACCAGTACTGAGGCAACACTGGTGAGTAAAGGGCAGGTCAGTTGTTGGTGCCATGCAAATTCTGTGAACAAATTTTTACCGAAGGAACCAGACAAAGCAGATCAAACGTTAACATATTCCTTCTGTGCAACACTAGCTTTTAAAAGCGTGTTTAAGCTCATCACTTAATACCTATTCAGTGTACAAAATGCCTGTTCAGCTGCTTGAACAGAAGTGTTAACTAATGTTACTTTATGTGGGTTAACACCCTCATCAAAACAACAGAGCGAAGAAACTGAGACGGGTATATTTTATTCATTAAGCTACATTGCAAAAACTGCGATGTAACTTTGTTATGTAATTACACATACTGCCACCAGAGGGGGCTAATTATGCACCTGTTCAATTTTAATTGCCTGAAAGTGTAATCGAATGAAAGATCTTATTCAGGATTTTACAAAGGAAACTTCGATTTTTTTTTCATGAGCTAGGCAGAAAAGTAACTAATTTTTTCTAAAACATGAGAAAAGCTGAAGTTGCTGGAAATCCAGAGCAACGCACACCACATGCTGGAGGAGCTCAGCAGGTCAGGCAGCCTCTGTGAAAATGAAATGGGAAAAAAAGTCGACATCTCTGGCCGAGACCCTTTTTCAGGACTGTGAAGGAAAGGGGAAGACGCTAGGATAAAAAGCAAGTTGGCGAGCTGGAAGGTGATGGGTGAAGCCAGGAGGGTGGAAAAGGTCAAGGGCTGGAGAAGAAAGAATCTGCTAGGAGAGGAGAGTGGATCACAGGAGAAAGGGAAGGAGGATGGAACCAAGGGGGCACTAATAGGCAGGTGAGAAGAGGTGAAAGGTCAGAGTGGGGAATGACGGGGGGGAATTTGTTTATAGGGGGTAATCAATATCCATCTATATTCATGCTATCAGGTTGGAAGCTACCCAGACAGAATATAAAGAGTTGCTCCTCACCATGAGGGTGGTCTCATCTTGGCACAAGAGGAGGCCATGGATTGACACATCGGAATGGGAAGGTCTATCAGAATTAAAAGGTTTAGCCACTGAGAAGTTCTACTTTTGGCGGATGGATCAGAGGCGCTTGGACAAAGCCGTTCCCCACTTTACAACAGGTCTCACCAATGTAGAGGAGCCACACCGGGAGCGCCAGGCACAATAGACTACGTTGTAACCAGCAGACTCACGGGTGAAGTGTTGCCTCACCTGGAAGGACTTATTGGGAGCTCCCCCCCCCTTGCTTTTGGGGCATTGTGAGGAACCGGTTTGTCTTGGAGAGTGTCAGTGGCTGGGGAGGAGGTGATTTCCGCTGAGAATGGGAAACCTTCAGGTAAATAAATTAAAACAGAAGACACTGGAGCCAGGAGGTTTCTTTTATCAGAAGTTCGAGATAAAAAGCAAGTGGAGAGAAAGGAGGAGTGAAAGAGAGAAAAAGGAAGGGCTGTGTGATTGTGTTGAAAACAGTAACTGAAACAGCGGTGAGAAGGCAAGTGAAAGAGAGAGGTAAAGACATGGAAGAAAGTAGAAGGACAATTAAAGTATTATAGACCTTTATACATGGGCCTTCTCTCCCCCTCACCCCCAATACTTCTTCAACCTTGAACTTCTGGACCGGTAGCTCATTCCTGCAGTACCTCTAGGACACCCACGCACACCCATTATCCAATTATGTATATGTTACCATGAGATTCATTTTCTTGCAGGCATTTACAGGCAGAAGTTTTATGAAAACAATCAGCGGCGGCAACTGAGCTCGACGAAGGGGTGCTTCTCGCAGGTCGGAGGCGGTTATTTAAAACGAGAGCTTTGCGGGCGTCAGCCCATTGTGCGGGGCCTTTCAGCGGCGGCAATTAAACTCAACGAACTAAATAAAAATACAGAAGGGATAAGCAGAGTGGCCATTGGCGGGAGTAGAAGCGGCAGGCTTTGCCTCATTCTGGCTTCGGCGAGGCGAGTGGGTATGTGGACTTCGCTTTTGGCTTTTCTTTGCATTTTTTCTGAGGAACGCAGAGCATGTCGGTAGGGTTAGTGTTTTGTTCTGGGAATCCTGGTAATCTTCCAGTCTCCCAGGTGGCCACATCTGTGCCAGATGCCCCAAGATGCAGCTCCTGAGGGAGCGTGTTAGGGATCTGGAGCTGCGGCTCGATGACCTACAGCTTCTCAGGAGATAGAGAGGAGCTACAGGGAGTTAGTCACCACGAGGCTGCTGGAGTTAGATAAGTGGGTGACTGTCAGGGAAGGGAAGAGCTCAGATGGTAGAGAGCATCCCTGTGGCCATTCCCTCAGTAATCATCATCTTGTTTTGGATACAGTTGAGGGGGGTGTCCTGACAGAGGACGACCACGGTGATCGGGTCTCTGGCACTGAGCCTGGTTCTGTGGTGCAGAAGGGAGGGAAGAAGATGAGGAAAGCGGTAGTCATAGGGGATTCCATAGTGCGGGGAACAGACGGGAGGTTGGGTCAGCCTGATAGAGATACCCGCATAGTGTGTGTTGCCTCCCAGGTGCCAGGGTACGGGATGTCTCAGATTGGGTACAAAGTATTCTGAAGGGAGAGGGTGAACAGCCAGAAGTCTTGTTACATGTTGGTATCAATGACATTAGTAGAAAAAGGGACAAGGTCCTGAAGAAAGAATTCAGGGAGTTAGGTAGGATGCTGAAAAGCAGGACCTCTAGGGTAGGGTATTCCCTTCTGCTGCCTGCATGGGATGACAAGTCTATTGTGACCCTGAGCACTTGTGGAAACTGTCTGGTGGTTTCTTTTAAACTTATTGTCTTTTAACATCTTTGGACTATTTTTACTGTGCCCATAGTCTGTTTTTTAAATCAATTATGCTATTGTTTGCACTGTTGTAACTATATGCTGTAACTATGTGGTTTTGTGCAGGTCTTGTAGCTTTAGTTTTTGGTCTTGTTTTGTCTGGTGGATTAGGAGCTCCTTTCCGGGGAACGCGCTAAGATGGTAGCGTGATGTTAATACACAACAGCCTCTCCAGACTCTGGATTGGGGATTGCCAAATGTTATGTGGATCTTCTGGTGTAGTCTGTTTTGTCATATGCTTTAGTGATATCATTCTGGAGGAACGTTGTCTCATTTTTTAACTGCATTGCATTTGTGGTTTCTAACTGACAATAAACTGAATCTGAATCTGAGTACTCTCAGGACTGCTGCCTGTGCCATGTGCTAACGAGTGCAAGAATAGCAAGGTCAGGCCTATTAATGCGTGGCTGAGAGACTGGTGTAGGGGGCAGGGCTTCAGATTCCTGGATCTTTGGAGCCTCTTCTGGGGGAGGTATGACCTGTACAAAAAGGACGGGTTACACCTGAACCCAAAGGGGTCCAATATCCTAGGGGGCACATTTAATAGAGCTGTTGGGGAGGGTTTAAACTAATTTGGCAGAGGGATAGGAACCGGAGTGATAGGACTGAGGAAGGGGAAACGGAAATAGATCAAAGATAGCGTGCAACAGAGATGATAGAAAGAACAGGCAGGAGATAAGGCTTAATCACAGCCAGTGGGATGAGTTACAGGGCAATAGAGGCGTGGTGCAGTTAAAACAGAAAGCAACAAATATTGGACTGAAAGTGTTATATTTGAATGCAAGCAGCAAAAGGAATAAAATGGATGATCTTGAAATTCAGCTAAAGATTGGCAAATATGACATTGTGGCCATCTCTGAAACTTGGCTAAAGGATGGCTGCCATTGGGAGCTGAACGTCCAAGGATATACGGTGCATCAGAAAGACAGGTTAGTAGGCAGAGGGGGTGGTGTTCATTGGAAGGAGATGAGATAGGATTGGAAAGTGCAGAGTCTCTATGGGTTGAGTTAAGAAATGGCAAGGGTAAAAGGACCCTAATGGCAGTTGTACAGGCCTCCAAACAGCAGCCGGGATGTGGATTACAAATTACAGCAGGAGATAGAAAAGGCGAGTCAGAAAGGCAATGTCATGATAATCGTTGGGGATTTTAACATGAAAGTGGATTGGAAAAACCAGGTCAGTACTGGGCCTCGAGAGAGAGAATTTGTAGAATGTCTAAGGGATGGCTTTTTAGAACAGCTTGCTGTTCAGCCCACTAGGGGATTGTCTGTGCTGGATTGGCTGTTTTGCAATGATCCGGAGGCGATAAGAGAGCTTAAGGTTAAGGAACCCTTAGGGAACAGTGATCACAATATGATCGAGTTCACATTGAAATTTGAGAGGGAAAAAATAAAATCCAATGTGTTGGTATTTCAGTGGAATAAAGAGAATTACAATGGCATGAGAGGGCAATTGGCCGAAGTTAACTGGAAAGGAACATTTGCAGGAAGGACAGCAGAGCAGCAATGGCTGGAGTTTCTGCGAAAAATGAGGGAAGTGCAAAACAGATATATTCCACATAAGAAGACATTTTCAAAGGGAAGAAGGACACTACGGTGGCTGACAAGCCAAAGGAAAAGCAAAAGAGAGGGCATACAAGGAAGCCAAAGCTACAGGCAGACAGACAGACATACTTTATTGATCCCGAGGGAAATTGGGTTTCGTTACAGCTGCACCAACCAAGAATAGTGTAGAAATATAGCAAAATAAAACCATAAATAATTAAATAATAATAAGTTAATCATGCCAAGTGGAAATAAGTCCAGGACCAGCCTATTGGCTCAGGGTGTCTGACACTCTGAGGGAGGAGTTGTAAAGTTTGATGGCCACAGGTAGGAATGACTTCCCATGATGCTCAGTGTTACATCTCGCTGGAATGAATCTCTGGCTGAATGTACTCCTGTGCCTAACCAGTACATTATGGAGTGGATGGGAGTCATTGTCCAAGATGGCATGCAACTTGGGCAGCGTCCTCTTTTCAGACACCACCGTCAGAGAGTCCAGTTCCACCCCCACAACATCACTGGCCTTACGAATGAGTTTGTTGATTCTGTTGGTGTCTGCTACCCTCAGCCTGCTGCCCCAGCACACAACAGCAAACATGATAGCACTGGCCACCACAGCCTCGTAGAACATCCTCAGCATCGTCCGGCAGATGTTAAAGGACCTCAGGAAGTAGAGATGGCTCTGACCCTTCTTGTAGACAGCTTCAGTGTTCTTTGACCAGTCCAATTTACTGTCCATTTGTATCCCCAGGTATTTGTAATCCTCCACCATGTCCACACTGACCCCTTGGATGGAAACAGGGGTCACTGGTGCCTTAGGCCGGTGGGAACTAGTGGGAAGATAGAGGATTGGGAAGCTTTCAAAAATTTGCAGAAGGAAACTAAGAAGGTCATTAGGAAGGAAAAGATGAATTATGAAAGGAAACCAGTGACTAATATCAAAGAAGATACTAAAAGCTTTTTTAAGCATATAAAGGGTAAAAGAGAGTCGAGGGTGGATATAGGACCCATATAAAAAGACGCTGGAGATATTGTAATGAGAGATGCAATGGAACTGAATGCATATTTTGCATCAGTGGAAGACATCTGCAGTATACTGGACATTCAAGAGTGAGGTTTGTGCCGTGAAAATTATGACTGAGAAAGGGATTCTAGGACAAGAGGCACGACTTCAGGATTGAAGGATGTCCATTTAGAACTGAGATGTGGAGAACTTTTTTTAGTCAGAGGGTGGTAAATATGTGGAATCTGTTGCCATGAGTGGCTGTGGAGGCCAAGACATTGGGGGTATTTAAGGCAGAGATAGATGGGTTCTTGATTAGCCAGGGCATCAAAGGGTATGGGGAGAAGGCAGGGGAGTGGGGATGACTGGACGGATAAACAAAGACTGACAGACACCTGATGTACAAGCTCTGCAAATAAGACCATGAGGCACAGGAGCAGAATTAGGCCATCGAGTCTGCTCCACCATTCCATCAGGCTGATCCATTTGTTTCTCTCCTCTTGAACCCCAGTCCCTGGCCTTTTCCCTGTAACCTTTGATGCCATGTCCAATCAAGAACCTATCAATCTCTGCCTTAAATACACCCAACGACCTGGCCTCCACAGCTGCATGTGGCAACAAATTCCAAAATTCACCACCATTTGGCTAAGGAAATTTCTCTGCATCTCTGTTTTGAAAGAGCACCTGTCTATCCTGTGGCTCTGCCCTCTTGTCCTAGACTCTCCCACCATGGGAAACATCCTTTCCACATCTACATCTCTGTCTAGGCCTTTCAATATTCAAAAGGTTTCAATGAGATCCTCCCTCATCCTTCTGAATTCCAGTAAGTACAGACCCAGGGCCATCAAACGTTCCTTGTATGATAACCCTTTCATTTCTAGAATCATCCCTGTGAACCTCCTCTGGACCCTCTCCAATACCAGCACATTTTTTCTAACATGGGGGGCCCAAAACTGTTCACAATACTCAAGGTGAGGCCTCACCAGTGCCTTATAAAGCCTCAGCATCACATCCCTGCTCTTGTATTCTAAACCTCTTGAAATGAATGCTAACATGGCATTTGCCTTCCTCACCTGACTTGACCTGCAAGTTAATCTTCAGGGTGTTCTGCCCAAGGACTCCCAAGTCCCTTATCGTCTCTGATTTTTTGATTTTCTCCCTGCTTAGAAAATAGTTGGCACATTTATTTCTACTACCAAAGTGCATGACCTTGCATTTTCCAACAAAAATGATACTGACAGCATGTCCTGTAAACAGTCCTTGAAGGTTAGTCTGTAGATTGTAGAATCTGTTGAGAGTAGTGGTCGTTGGTGTTACCTACACTGGTTCAGGAGTCTGATGGTTGTAGGGTAATAGCTGTTCTTGGTGGTGTGGGACCTAAAGCTTCTGTACTTACTGCCCGATGGTAGTAGTGAGAAGAGGACATGTGGCTTGGGATATTATTTAGCTTACCTCTGATGTGGGCGGGAGGATTGGGGAAATTACTAATCATATCAAAGAGGTTATATTTCATGGAAATAAATAGGGGAATGGGATTGAGAGCAATAGTCTGAGAGATGGACTGAATGGCCTCCTTTTACCTCACAAGTAAGTAAAGACATGACAGGAATTAACTTGGTCACCTTCCAAATACAGAAGGTGCAAGACAACATGAGCAGGTGCTTTAAGTTCGGTTCTAGCCTGAGCGAGGGAGATAATTCAAGATGTGACAGAATAAGAAAGTACGAGAGGTGGAATAGGAAAACTCTGATAGTGGCAGAGGCAGAGTGTACATAGAACAAAGTAACAGAGAGGGGAGGAGCTGAAAATCTTGATAAAAAGGAAATGAAGTTGAAAGAAGGTGGCAAGCTAAAGATGCCTCTGTAGGCTTGATTTGAACAGAACAGGAAAACCTCAGGTTGAGTCTCCAGTTGTTCTTAACTTCTCAGTTGCCGCACTGTTTGGTTTGTACTCACTGAGGTGAAGAAGGAGACGTTCGCCAAAGGGATATTCATTGAGGTTAAAGCAGGGTGCTCAGTGAACAAGAATGGACTTGACGATAGATTACTGAGTTCAGCAGAGGGTTAGACAATGCTGAGGGAAACGCAACTGGTGAAACTCAACCTTTACCAAAAGGGGAGCTACCTCAGAGTAAATGGCTCGGTGTGGAAGACAATGTTGTTGCCTGGCTTTCAATGGAAGCACTGGAAATTTCCAGCAAAGTCATCAAAGCCAACTATTATAAGGCGGACTCCAGGAGAATTACAGAGCAATTAACAATCTATTGTAGGAAGTCAGGAGGTCAAGCAGCATCTGTGGAGGGAGGGAGTAACTGTGGAATTTTTGGGTGAAACCCCGACATTAGGACAGGAGATTCTTAGTTCTCTCGATTCTTAGTCCTGATGCAGGTTTTCAACCTGAAACCCCGCTGATGCTGTTCTATCTGCTGATGTTCCTCTAGAAATTGTTCCTTGTTGCAGACTCCAGCTTGTGCAGTCTGTTGTGTCTCCAACCTGCAGATGCAGTTTAATACTGGGCTATTTGGAGGCGTGCGGGGACCACTTTCTGACAGAGCCAGCAGTGACTAGAGCACGGGAAGACTCCGGGCCTATGGGCAACCCTAGGCTTGCACCACGTTTTTCACTAAAGCCAGCATAAAGTCAAATGAGCTCTATGGCCACAGATTCTCACTCTCAAAGAGCTGGATCTCATAAGGTAATGTAAATTGATCATAGATTCTGCCTTTCAACAGATCAAAGGACAACTCCCTGTCATAGAGTCAGCTTGGATTCCATGCTGACCATCTAATTAAACTAATCCTGCTTTAAATGTGGAGTTGTTGGTGTATCTTCAACCCCATTCTTTGGTCTTCCTTAGGGATGAATTGCTTTGTCCCTAAGCTCCAGTTCAGAGCCTGGATATAAGACGATGATTAAGCTATTCCCCTCCGGTGCAAAAATCCCCAGGAATACTGCCATTTGGAGACAGCCATCTTCTTCTTTTGACTTTTAATAGCGGTTGTCAGTCCAACTTAAAGGCGCGTTGCCATCACCAACTGGACTCAATTGTAGAGAATTGGGAAAAAAAACTTAATACTTCTCTTTTCAAATGAAAACTACGTTACCTCAAAAAGCCCTGCTGTAAGTAACGAAAGACGATACTGTGATTTATATTAAAGTCACTCTCATAACTTAAAGTTTTAAAATGGAAACTAAGAACCCCAAAGATTGTAATGAGGCCTGCATTTGATTCCTATCAACCTTAAATGCTCCACACTGTATTAGTATATATTCAACAGTTTCAGAATGATGACAACACCTACACAGCCCAGAATGATGTTTTCCAACAAAATATAAGGAATAGTTAAGCAGAGTATGCCCAATTCTAAGTCATATCAAAATAATCCCTTCCCTTCTCGTTTTACCCTCTTCTCCCATCAACCTAAGAGTTTTATGTAATCTGTAACGGTGTCTTCCCTTATGCCCATTGTCCCACAAGTCTTGCCATAACCCCCTAAGTCTTAGCCCCACCAACCCCTTAGCTTCTGATTTACTGAGTGGAAAGTCTATATCCACAGTTGAATTTTTAACATCTTTTCTAGCTAAACGTCAACCGCTCATTCCCCTCAACGCTCTATGTTCAGGGACCCATAAGGAGCTAACATATAAACCTATGCTCTATCCACAAAATAATGTTTGATGAGCTTCCAACAGTAAATCTGACCTACTGCTAGAATGACCTGTTTTAAGACTCATCTGGACTGAAAAGGAATCTGAACAAATTACTACTTTACACGGACAAATTTCCTCCACCTACTGTACGTCTAAGTAGACAGCCATCTCAAGCAGGTCCTGTTGAAGTATCACCATTTGCCTTTTATTTATATTCTGCAATGGTGAGAAGACCCTGGCAACATAAACCCACCAGGAAACACAGCCCCATACCCCATTATTCCCAGAAATATTCCTCAGATCATTCCTAGAGCAAAGAGCAAGATCAAGAATACAATGATCCATGAAAGGTTTAAAAGTTGGACGGCAAATTTTCCATTAATTTGCTTAAAGCTTTTGCTGGATTGATATCAGCTCAGCAAAGGACACAAGCACAGCTGGTGCCAACAACAGATAATTTGGCTCAATCATCAGGTCATCAGATTTACAGTCGTCTGAGTTTTTAAAATCTGGAAACCAATGATAATGATATCCAATTAGTCCCAAGTTTTATCTGGATCAAACTCACTTGGCCAACAAGTGCAATTTAATGAGCAAATAACAATTTGCCTTGAGGGAATTAGTGATACAGTTTGCTGGTAACGATAAATACCCACCAGGTTGTGCTGCAGGTTCTCTTTATGGCAAATTAAAACCATCAGCCAGCTTTCAACAGGAGATACCATCGCTGAACAGACGCACCTGTCTGAGCCAGGTAGGCCTTGTACTAAATAAAGCTCCAATCCGACCACTCAGCACTTTGTCATATTGTGTGATCCTAAACAATTCATGGCTGTCAACGCTGAGTGCATTTGTAACCTAGTAATTCCTACCCTGGATACCTCCAGCGGACAGCTGCACGGCTTGCCAAATAAAGGTTGGCGAATATGTGTTTGAGACTTTTTTTAAAATTAACTACTACGTTCCACTCTGAGAGGGAAAGTGGAGGTGAGAGAAGTGTCTATTGGAGTCCCATTCTGAGAGGGAGTAGAGATTGTAGGGGATAGGGGGGGGGATTTAACAGCAATAAGCATTACTACTGAAGTGTGATACTATCGGACTTTGCAGCAGGGTCAAAAGGATGACTAGAATTGGACTTTTTATTGTTCTTTTCTCAGTAAGGGTCACTGAAGCTGATAGAACTTGGACCCTTACTGCTTTTACCTCGTTGAGTCATCCGGACTCGCACAGGATTTAGTGTGGAAGTCGCTTTGGACATGTTGACTGTGTTGCTTTTGTCTCCAGGAAAGTGAGCCCAGTCTGTTCATTGTCACCTGCATTAACAGTAACAGAATAGATCTGGCTTTCGGCCCGAAACGTGGGATGTACCCTGTCCCATAGATGCTGCCTGGCCTGCTGAGTTCCTCCAGCATTTTGTGTGTGTTCTTAGGGTAGAAGCTGGAGCTCCCATTGTGAAGAAGGGAGGGGAGTAGGGATGTGGGATGGTCTTGAAGGATAAGGGAAGGGAAAATAAGTGTGGGATGGACGGGTTCCCATTCCAGAGGGAGACACCCCTGTTCAGTGCTGGCTCGTTGATCCAGTTTTAAAAAACCAAGATCACTGTGAAAAGTGGTGTTCTGAACACAAGGGAGACATTTATCACCATTCAGAAAATCTGGAATAGCTTTGAAGGGTTAATAAAGAAAATAAAAAGTGAGTTTTCATGCTTCACTGAAGGAGGGAGAATTTTTATTTGTAGAGGAAATACCTTTTGAAAATCAAATTACAAAGCAGAAACGCAGTATAGTATTAATAGCAGTTCTTATGTTGATCCAATGTAATTGACAGAAACAGATCTCACGAGAGAAGTGAGCACTTCGAGTTCTTAGTCCAAGTTTAATGTTACGTCTATGTTGAAAGGGTGAGAAATGTTTTGAATAGAGGGTGTGGAGAGAAATATTTTGGAATTGAGGTATTAAATGGGCTTGCTTTGAGAAGGTTAATGTGTGGAGAGTATTGGAAAGGCCATTTCTCATCCTATGTCCCGACAGTATTTAAATGTCTGACCTTGAAAAGAACTATATGCAATGTTGTATCAAACGATCTGTGACACTGGTTTCAGCTCAGCATATCGGTTGTTCTTTAGTGCAAAATAGCTGGCTTTATCTGCAGAATATACTGTAATTGAGTGACTTTCTGAAGGAGGCATTCAGAAAGTGGAGAAAACCATTCGGCCCATCTAACTCTTTCTACCAAAGTGCATCCAATCCAAGTTAACATGCACCCTCTCAGTGATTTAGTCTCCAGCTCTGCTCTCCTTCGCTCTCTGCCTCTGCTGCTTCCCGTTTTCAGTTGCTTTACCCATGACAGCTTTTAAGGAACAGTTGCCTGTTCCTTAAGAGCAATAATTCTCCCCCTAAATTTCTTAGCCTCTTTGGAAGGAACAACTTATTTTCTAAGTAAGATTGTGGGCTTCTGCCCTTGTATAATAAGCCATTGTCAGACAGTGTTTTATGCCTTGAGACATTTTGTGGTGATGATGCCACGTAATTGCATGTTTTGGGTGCTATAAGTATTTCTTGATTCTGCAATAGGAACGTACTGTACGAGCCTTGGAAAATGTTCTTCCATGTATGTATTCATCTGTTTTTCAGACGAGACCTGCTCCATGCAGTAAATAGCATTCTCCCAACTTCTGACCTAATCTGTTTCAATTACCACCTCCTGTGTCTCTTTTCCTCCCTGAAATTATTTTTGTCCATGTCTTTTTGTTTCGAAGGTATGAATGAATTCTGTCACCGCTGCCGTTGCTGGAAACCAGTTTTCAGCTTCCAACCTGAGAGAGGTCGATTGCCGAGAGCTGGGAGTCAGGTCAGAACGTGGCTCATCGATTGCGTCTTCGAGATGCTCGAGGGAAACCGTAATTAGCATAGCCGCAGCACGAATTCGTGCCAGAGCTGAAGCGGAATGAGAGCAGTGCATGCTAAGCACAAGGTTATTAATAATCAAATGGAGAAAGCCCGTGTAGGTATGGAGAGAGCCCACATAGAGTCTACATTAGGAGCTTCTAATCCTCAACGAAGGTGAATGAAGCAGCAGCTGATTTAGACAGCGGTGAGTCTACAACTGATATAAGTCATGTTTTGTCATCCCATCAGCCAGTGCATCTTAGTAAAGAATGTGTCCAAAAGCATTTTGGCTATAGAAAAAAAGGTCGAACTCTGCAAGGAGAGACTGTCCACACCACACAGCCAACATGCCCTTCATGAGGTCCGGGTATCGACAGTAAAAGCCTACAGCAGCAATACCCTTCTGCAGTTCCATCAGAGCAAATGCCTCAGCCAAGAGTCGCTGCTGATGCCAACCCCATCTGCACAGACGGGGACAGACTGACCTTCCGTCCATTCCAGCACACGCATTTGGTAAGCGACAGGTGTATCGGATTTGGCTCCTCGAGACCTGGATCACGGCAGCACTGAGAGTGTCCTGCAATCAGTCTGCCGCATATCCGTCCTGGAAGTCAAGCTCTCGCAATGCCATGGAAGGTCTCTAAGTCTCAAACGTAGTGCGGAGCTGGACCTTCTCTGTAAGCGGCTTAGTGGGGAGTCACTGCAACCTGCACGAAGGGTTAGAGCAGTTCAGCTGGGGGTTTCCAATACGGTGGCAGTTACACATGCTATGGCTCTGTGGTGAACTACATATACCTGTCTGGACAGGCCCCCCCCCCCCCCGCTGACTGCTCCTGTGGCTCCTCCCACTGACCCCTGTATAAAGGCGATTGGAGACAGAGCCCCGGCCTCTCAGTCTCCAGGATGTAGTATGGTAGTCACTCACTGCTGGTTCCTTCTTCCAGTCAATAAAAGCCTATATCTCGCCTCACGTCTCCGAGAGTTATTGACGGTGCGTCAGGCTCTCCAGAGGCAATTGAAGAAGCTCTCTTCAGTAGACTCGATATTTTTCCAAAGAACCTCAGAAGCTCTCGGAGCTTGTAGACCTGTTGTTGGAACTGCAAGCCACGAGAAAACCAGGGTTACCTACAAGGACTGAGTTTCTTGGAAACAGCAAGAGGAATAAACCTTACAGAGGGAAAATTACCAAACAGTATGCATGAACAGTGGATGATCGAAAGGTTCAGGGAGAAAACATGGCATCATGCCTGATGTTCTATCAATAACTCTAGGAGACTGGAAGTAGAGTAAATAGCGATAGGCTTTTATTAACAGTGAAAATGGAGCACGACCGTGTTGGATGACTGTGGGAGGAGCAGTGCCCCATAGGGGTACCTTTATCCAGGGGACTGTGGGAGGAGCCGCAGGAACAGTCAGCAGAAGGACATGTCCAGACAGGTAGACATGGTTTACCACACCCCCACCTGCCATTTTCATTCTTCGTGGAATTGCCTGCCACCACACTAAAATGGAAAATGACTCCAGCTTTCTGCTCTCAACTCCTGTTAGCCTGCCATTCAAAGAGAGGTGTTCAGCAAAAATGTGGAAAATCAGAGCCCCTATCATGGCTAACAAACCTTAATTAGAAAGCTCATGAGCTCTGATGGACAATACCCTGTCCAAATGCAGAAGGTACAGAGGAAAGCTGTTTGCAGACTGGAGACGTAATCTAAAGTAGCACTCAATATGTTTCAAATGTTGTGCTTCAGCAGCACACCAAGGAAAAGACTGGAAAGCTGTCATCCACTGCACTGAGTGTGACAGCGACAGCACAGACCAGCAGTTCAGTCAGCAACTACTACTGGTCCCACAGCAGAGCACGGCGGGGAGCCAGGTGTGATTCCATCAGATGTTCAGTAGATACTTTCTCATCCAGATGTAAGTGGGAAAGGCTTTCAAGGCAAATCCTGCTCAAAGGTATGTCTAGTCAAAGTCTAATTGAAAGGATGCCATGAGCATTTGTGGTATTGGACGATCAGAGCAATGTGTCATCGGCAAAATCACCAGTCTTTGACATATTCAGTGTTCAAAGTCCCGTTTCCCTGTACACTCTAAAGGCATGTTCAGGAACATCAGAAGCTGCCAGAAGAAGAGCCAGTGGATTTGTGTGGAGTCATGGAAGGGGCTCAGTTTACCCTTGCCAGCCCTCACTGAGCGTGACAACACTTACAACAACAGGGACAAAATCCCAACCCCTGGTGCTGCTTGCGATCATTCACATCTGAAGCTACAGCTGACAAGATTCCCCCACTGGACTCTGCTGTTGGGATTCTCCTGACTAGCAGAGACACCACCCATGCACATGAGGTACGTGAACAGAGCAATGGTTGGCACGATGTACCTTATCCCCAATGACAGGACCTGGGTTGGGTCATAGTGGGTGAAATCTGTTTCAGTGGTGCTCATCATCCCACTCAGTACATTTAAGGCTAATGTCCTGGGGAATGGGTGCCCACGTTATTTATGAACCTGTGAGACTGGAATCTGTATGAAAGAGAAAACTGTAGAGAGGTAAGCCAAGCACCCTGACATAGCCCAGCCAGAGCTAGGCAAGCTGGTCTTCTGTCAGTCAGAAGACAAATATAAGCTGGCACCTTTCATGGAAGGTGAGGTCTTCCTTCGAATCATGAACAAAGAGTTTAGCAAAGACAATTCCAAAAGATGAGTCACCTTTCTTTTCTCCAGTCCTGCTGAAGGGTCTCAGCCCGAAACTTCGACTGTACCCTTTTTCCTAGATGCTGCCTGCTCTGGCTGAGTTCCTCCAGCATTTTGTGTGCGTTGGTTAGTCAAATAGTTGGGTAGTTCCCCTTTCCCTACCGATCTCCACGACAGCTCCGACCAAACAGCACAGAGCAGTTCCTTAGTTTACCCTGGTCCCTCAATCACACATTGAGAAGGAAACCAGAAATGAAAGATCTTTACATGGAATTTATGGATCAATCATGAGCTAGCTCCTCCGCCAGGTCCCAACAAAGAAAACTGGTATCTGCCCAACCTTGGTGTTTACCACCCCCCAGAAACCTGCACAAATACAAATTGTCTTTGATTTAAATGTGCATTTCAAAGTGCAACATGCTCTTGCCGAGTCCAGACCTCAATAACGGTCTGCTCGGGGTCCTCATGTGCTTCCAAACTGAGTCAATGTCTGTAGTGGTGGCAGACTTTGGCCTGTTCCACTGCTTCCTAGTGAGAGAGGATCATCAGGACTACCTCAGATACTTGCAGATTTGTGACCACCAACTGGACAATGAGAGTACCGCATGGGAGTTCATGCATTTAGTAACTGTCCCTCTCCAGCTGTGGCAATCTATGGTCCTAAGAGGACAACTATCAAGGGAAAGAAAGAATTCAGGACTGAGGCGTGGAGGTACATAGAAAGGCAATTCTATATTGATGATGGTCTTCAATTATGTTCCCTAGTAGAAGAAGCCGTCATTGTGCTGAAATCAGTGCAAGACAAGTTGCCGCATTCTAATCCCAGACTGTAGAAGATCACATCCAACAATGTGGAGGTCATGCAGTGTTTCCCATCTGAAGATCTTGCCGAAGGTCGAAGGAATCTTGATCTTGGACAGGACTTCCTTCCTATGCAGTGCACTCTAGACCTTCGATGGAACCTTGTTACCAAGACCCTTACTGCCCAGGTTGATACTGGAAGACCCTTCACATGTCGTGGTGTGCTGTTGACTGTCAACAGACTATTTGATCCTCTTGGATTTGCTGCTCCATTTGGTATCCATGAAGGCTTCACGCTACAAGAGTTGACCCCAGATACTTGCAGATGGGATGTCCTACTCCCTAATGAGAACTATGAGCAGAGGCAGCAGTGGTGATCTTCCCTTTAGGATCTTCGTGGACAAAGTAAAGCTCCCAAACGAGATGGCACCTTACCAAGGCTTGAAATCAGCGCTGCTGTTCTAGCAGTTGAGATGGCCGAGATGATAATTGAAAGTGCTGGATTCAGGGCCAACAGCGAGGTTGTATTCACTTATACTGCTAATGAAACAGGGAGATTCTATGCTTAAAGGTAGATACTTTATTGATCCCAAAGGAATTACAATGTCACAGCAGATATACAAGTAATGCAAATATTTGAAAAGAAGTAAGAAAGAATAAAACATAAGTTATCTCAAGCAATCTAACAGGAGGGAATCATCACTTCTCGGCTATAGGTTGACTCATTATAGACCCTAATGGCCGAGGGTAAGAAGACCTCATATAACGCCATATGGAGCAGCGCAGTTATCTTAGTCTGTTACTGAAAGTGTTCCTCTGTTCAGCCAAGGTGGCATGCAGAGGGTGAGAAACATTGTTTGAAATTGCCAGGATTTTCCGTAGTGTCCTTTGTTCTACCACAGCCTCCAGTGTTTGACTCGTATAGCAAATACAGTCAATGAATGCTGCCTGGCCTGCTGAGTTCCTCCAGCATTTTGTTTGTGTTGTTCAGACTTCCAGCATCTGCAGATTTCCTCTTGCTTGTCCTAAAACAGATTCAGCCTTTCTAATCAGTTTATTGAGCCTGTTGGCATCACCCATGTTGATGCCATTGTCCCAGCACACCACCACATAGAAAATTGTACTGGTGACAACAGGCAGGTAGAACACGTGAAGGAGAGTCCTCCACACTCCAAAGGACCTCAGTCTCCTCAGGAAGTAGAGGTGACTCTGGCCCTTCTTGTACACAACCTCTGGGTTGGTGCTCCACTCGAGTCTGTCATCCAGGTGCATCCCAGGTACCTGTAGGTCCTCACCATCAACGGTAACAGGGAGCAGAGCAGGCTTTGTCTTCTGAAGGTCCATCACCATCTCCTTTGTGTACATAATAGGATCCAATGTATCAGGCAAGCAACTCAGAAGAGCTGATGGAACTAGGTTCCTGCAGATCACAGCCTGGCCGATCATGCCATCAGCTAATCAGCTCACCCTCATGGTTAAATGATTCAGCATTTCTTGCTGATTCCCATCAGTAACACCATCAAGGCTGGTATTTTCGAAGTGAGAATGGTTAAAGGCAACGTATTAAGACTGCTTTCAAGACCAGTCTCTGAAACTATCATCCTTTTGCCTCTGATCAAGTTTAACATCCTACGGACGCCAGGCAGAGAGTGTTCCAGAGGTACATTTCATTTTGTATGGACATCAATTCCTGTATATAAGCTGTCTTTTATAGAGCTTCCTGTACAGCTTAGTTTTGGTTCTATCTGAAACACATGGTGGAAACACATTCATTTGCATCCTCTGTTTATTTGCCCTTGAAATAGCAGTATTGTAAGTCTTAAGTGTTCGTTAATATTGGTAAGCATTTAGCAGACATATTTTGAAGGAAGAATTAAGTTTTATTGTGCAGTATGTCATTATTAAGATATCATTGTGCTATGAATTTACTCTTGTTTACACAGCATAGTGATGGAGCATTGCAAATGTGTATTACCTTGGTTAACACTGATTGTGGGAATAATTTACAATATTAGTATATTCAGGCATGCAACAATTCTGTATTGAATTTAATTGTTATTTTATTAACTCTGCAGTTTTACAAGCAAGATCACATTAAAAACCCTGAAGAAAGTTTCCACCTCTTGTGATTTTTGAGAAGTGGTTTAACTCGCTGCTTAGCTGTGCAGATATACACTGTGAAGGCAGTAGATTCTCCTTTACCTTATGCTTTTCTTTTTTGAAATAAATCTTTATAAAATTGTTTCTATGCAGTCATGTTGGTAGCTTTAACAACGAGTGCAAGTTGCTGACAAACTGTTGTTTTTTAAATAACCCAAATTTAAAAATTCTCTTTTCAGACCATCATTCTCTGACATGCTCTCCTCAGATGAAAATTGTATTTCCACCCGTTTACAGTCTGGAGCTGGGGATCATTGGAAAGGGCAACTCAGTATCCTAATTGATATTCTGTGGATATTCTGGTGAACGCTGGATTCACTTACTGAGGAAACTCCATCTGAGGTAGATTAGCTTACTGTGCGTCAGTCAGAAATGGGAGACTGTTTAGAAGGAGAGAATGCTGGTCTCCCTGTTTAAGAAATTCATTGATTGTACTGTCCTAGAGTGTCACTGACACTTGTGTACCAGGAGGTGTTGGTAGAGTGTGTTGGTTGCAGGTTTGATCCCATTTTTCACCTCCGAGACCCTATATAGCTTTTCAGTTATTGACTGATGTGCTGTGAGTTCAATGTTTGCAATTCTTCTTTCTCCCAATGCACTTGTTTAAATTACGAGCTCAAACTAATGGACAAAAGAAAACGCAATCACTGAAGTAGATGGGATGTTTTGGGGATGTAGTTCCTCCGGGATATCAAAGGACAAAGAGCAGGATTTCAGTAATGGTATTAAAGGCTTTTCTGTTGTACCTGCGTTTGTTCAAATGTAATCCAGTGATTAGATGGAAGTTTCCAACTTCCTTGGAGATAAAACCCACAAACAAGTGCACATTTCCAGCCCTGTAGATTTAAACAAATGTGGTTTAGTGTTTTCTCTTCATTTGATTCTTCTGTAATTCCCAGTTTCCTTATCCCTGCTGCTGAAGGAAGTCACTTGTGCTGTGAAATGCTGAAACTGCCTGTGTGAACCCAGTTACTAACCTTTGAAAAGACTGAAAGGCTGTGGGCTTCATATTTGTTTATTGTTTTTTTTAAATTTTCCTGATTCAGCGCAGGGTCCTTCTGGTCTTTTGAACCACATCACTCCAGAAATCCAATTAACCTTCACCTAATCACAGGACAATTTGAAATGACATCTCTGGGCTGTGGGAGGAAACCGGAGCATCAGGGAAAACCCGGGTATTCCACCGGGAGGACGTAGAGAGACTCCTTACAGGTGTGCACGCACCCATTCTTACGGAAGAAGGAGGAATTGTGATTGATTGAAGTCTCAAGGTGCTTTGCAGCAAATGACGTGTGCACTCACTGCAGTAATGCAGGTAATGTTGCAGCTAAATTGTGCACATTGATTCAAAGCAAGTGGCATTTAATAATAGCCACTCCTTAAAATAAGGGGTTGATATCTGTCAGGAAATTGTGGAGAATTCCCCGCTCTTCTAACTCACCCACCGGAATCTTATGTCCACCTGAGAGAGTAGATGGGTCTCATGCCCTAGACCTGTTCCAAGTGGGAAGATGGTTGAATATTGGACTCTCCTGTTTCCTCTGGGGGGTGGACAGTTCTCTGATATTCTCCCCTTTCCATTGACTCCTGTTTAACTATAGTTTTACAATGATTGCTGCGCTATGAGCCTCAGGTGAGTGTTGGCGGTTAGGTCCACTAGCAGTAACCGCTGGGTAATTTGCTTGTTACTTTCTCAGAGGCTCAGGCACCGCATTGGTTTAAGTCAGGCCAACTCAGGTAAGATCGGGAGATGTTCAGGTGTCTGTGCCTTCCAGAAATTGGATGAAACGCGAAGGGAGGTGCTAAAGAAATGGGAAGACTTCATTATCTACAGGAGCACGTTCCATACCATTGGTCAAGGGCTTCAGGAGAACACTATAAAACATTTATATAGTTCCTGTGAGGTGATAACGGGGTTCCTTTAATTCAGCAATGCTCTCTGGGTACGTTCACTGCTATTTCTTTGCTCCACTGATCTTGCTGTTTGTGATGTTGGATGAAAGTCAGTCTGTCCTTAATTCCACTCAGCTTTCATGGAGTGAGTAATTTGGTGTGCTTGACACAAAAGGTTTATCACACAACTGTCGCTGGCAATGAGCAAACGTGTGTCGTCCTGCCCTTCAAAGATGCAACTGAACTTTCCACCATCAGAACGGAGAACAGAAGAATTTGCCAGTGCTGTTATCATCTCAGAGGTAGTATTAAGAAATTACCCTGCTCATTCCCACCCCTCTTGATATACGCAAAGGTTCTCCAACCACACCTGTGCAGACAATTCTCTGTCGGTTGTTCAGTTTGCTTTCCACTTCTCCTTCCCTTCCCACCGGCGCTGATGTTGTTTCATGTGCTTAACAAAAACCACAGTCCTTCCATTATGAACAAAACATAAGCAGTCGCCTTACACTGTCGTCATTGTGTCAGGCGCGGTCTCATAAAGAGAACACAACAACGCAGCGATGGTGCTTGTGAATTACGTAGAAGAGTTTCCATTATGAACAATATGCGTCATCCGTTACCCATTACATTGCTCAACACAGGTCCTCCCAGAATTGACCAAAACCAACATTGTGAGTCTGCCTGGAGCTCGATGAGCTGCCCGGCTCAGGTCCCGAGTGTTTTAGCTGGAGTCATGGCAGATGCTTCTGACTCATCCAGGGCTATGCTGATAAACACATGGTCATGCCGTGATGCAGGGGGTATGCGAGTGAAACCGTCCAGATCTTGATGGGCTGATTTAAGGCGATCTTCAGAAATACATTCAGGTTTACCCTTCCTATTGGCATTTAGTGGGGTTAATGATCAGCCCATGTTGGCTTATGTGCTTGAAAAGTGCCACAACCACGGATTCAGCAGTGCAGTAGATACGGCAATTACACTCGCGAACATGCACGTGTCAGCTAATTATTATTTTATTGTGATAGTATTTAATTCCATTCATCCCGTTGCAGTGCTTGTCGAGACTGGGACATAGCTATGTTTCATTATCTGCATTCCGCCTTGCCTGAGAAATTGGACTGTCGAGTCAACTGACTCTGAAAACCAGCGGTATTCGTTTAACTGTTAGTTGTTCTTTTCAGCCGCAGTGTAGGCTTCATTGTCCATTTGAGTGTTTTAGTCCTGTTTGGCCTAGTGTTTACTGTTTTCTTTTCCCTTTATTGCTGTTCGCATTAAAGTCTGAACTATCAACCTATCTCAGTGTCTCTCACTCTGTACTTGGGCCATATCCAAACCTGGTGACAGAAAAGTTTGCAGAGATGGGATAAGTGTTTTCGATGCACTGTGGCAAGTATGTCTTCCAGTTATGCAAAATTAAAATCTAATTTTTTTTAACACAGAGTCCATTAGTCGTTGGTAAATCTTGTTGCATTGTTCAATCCAGATGGCATCCATAGAATCTCAAATAGACCAAACGGGGTTTTAACAGTAGTTTTGCAAATATCCTCAGCACACACAGGCATTCAATGGTAGCCTCTGACTAAGTACACATTAGAAAAAATTATCCTTCTGGTTAGAAGCGTCGAAGTCTTGAATACGTGGGACCTGGTAATAATCGGGGGTGTTGGCCTTGTTAAGATGGTGGTTATTGCTGCATGATTGGCTTAGGGACCATGTGGAGAGGTGAAGACCAAGGGCTAGTTGACCTGTGTAAAATGGCAAGCATTTTCATGGTGGTAGACTTGGCCTTCGGGCTGGCCAACTTTTCTGAGTGCTCTCTACGTGAATGGACTGGTGAGCCAGTTGTCAAAATCCGGTACTTGACCCCCATGCTTTGTGACTGCAGTGGAAAGTGTGGACTTGGTGAGGTTTACGAATTCACCCAGCAGGTGAGAGAATTCACATGTGGTGGTGCATGCACTAGACAGAGTCATTATGGGGAACTTACTGGGGGTACTGCACGATGACCCAACATCCATCGCGTCCACAAGATCTTCCAACAGTCACAGGAAATCTGTGCCAAGCAGAGGTTTAGAAACTTAAGCCAAGATGGAGCATTGTTCACTGAAGCAGAGTGTTACATGTTGTATGCCAAAACACACACACGTGTCACTCAGGAAGCATCGTCCTGAAAGGGCGACTGTAGATAAGAATAGACGGCCCTGGCAAATGGAGCCCACGGTGCTCACAGACCTCCGATGTCCCGCGGTCGTGGCCTTGTCAAAGCTGCATGGTGGTTGACACATCTGGGTGTTTGTGCTGAGGTGTGACCTGGCGTCGTTGGGTTGGGAGCCTCGGACGTGTGTCTGCCAGAGGCTCCGCTGACAGGGAAAGGAGGAGGAACGATGCATCCCTGGCTGGTTGAACGTACACTATCGGCCATTTTAGCCAGCTCCCTATAGTCCTTCACAGGTGTATTAATGAGGTCTGTGTGAACTCAATCAGACATTTGTTGCACAAAGAGTTATTCAAAAATAAAACAAGGATGGTGATTGCCCAGGAGGGATAGCATGTGGTCCATTAGTTCTGAAGACCTAGTGTCTCCCAGGCCAGGCAAGGTGAGCAACTGCTTGGCGTACTCAGACCGTCCAAAAATTTGTAGAATGCGTCATATTTATCACGTGCAGGCAGGGTCTTCTAGTAGACTCACCACTCTAGCTATAGTGGAACTATTTAGTGATGCTATGACATTAGAAAAATTTTGGTATTGGGTGTGGTGATTTCTTGCAGTACAAACTTGGCTTGTACCTGTGCAAAGCTGGGCCCATCCCCCTGCAACTCCATTTTAAAGACCACTGTGCAGCACTAACAAACCTTCCCGCTAGGATATTAGTCCCCCTCCAGTTCAAGTGTACAGTTCCCACCTTCCCTGGAAGAGAGCCCAATTATCCAAAAATCTTATGTCCTCCCTCCTACACTAACTCCTCAGCCACATGTTAAACTGTATAATCTTCCTAGTTGTGGCCTCACTAGCACATGGCATGGGTAGCAATCCTGAAGTCACAACCCTGAAGGTCCTGCCCTTTAACTTAGCACCTGACTCGCTGAGCTCCCAACACAGAATCTCGTCACTTGTCCTACCCATGTCATTGGTACCTACATGGACCATGACTTCTGGCTGTTCACCCTCCCACTTAAGAATGCATGAGGGAGTTAAAAGTTAGAAAGTTAAAGGGCTTGTTTATTGATTAACACATATGAAGAAATACATTTTTGCTTAAAATTGCATTGTGCTTTCTGCTCTTGGCTTTAACTGAACTGATAGTTTCTGGATGGTTTATTTTAACGCTGCAACAATGGAATAAATAAGATAGAGATTTCCTCTGAGAGTTTGGAACCTTCATTTGACACTTGCTCTGAAGACAGTAAACAGGGTTAGGGTAAAATCTATGGATGCATAGACTGCATTTCTGTAAAAGGAACGGGTAAAGTAGATAAGTTGCATTCAAGTGGGAGGGTGTGGTCAGCGTTTCAACAGATTTGGAATAGTTCTCTCTGAGATTCAAAGTTTCAAATTAAATTTATTATCAAAGTATGAAGACAGTATACAATCTCGAGATTCATCCTTCAGCAGTTTGACCCCATGGCCGCCTTTACTACCTGATGCCTGGACTTAGCGGTTGATTGTCTATATGTGGGCTGTTCCTGACTAATGAAAATCAGGACTACAGTGCCTATAAAAAGCAATCACCTCACACCCCTCCTTTGAAGTTTTCATGTTTTATTGTTTTACAACATTGAATCACAGTGGATTTAATTTGGGTTTTTTGTCACCGATCAACAGGAAAAGACGCTTTCGTATCAAAGTGAAAACGGATCTCTACAAAGTGATCTAAATTAATTACAAATATTAAGCACTAAATATTTGATTGCATAAGTATTCACCTCCTTCAAGTCATTATTTAGTAGATGCACCTTTGGCAGCAATTATAGCCTTGAGTCTGTGTGGATAGGTCTACACAGGTAGACCTGTGTAGACCTACACAGGTTTACACATCTGGACACTGCAATTTTTCCCCATTTTTCTTTACACCACTGCTCAACTCTGTCAGATTGTATGAGGATCGTGAATGAACAGCTCTATTCATGTCCAGTCACAAATTCTCATTTGGATTGAGGTCCGGACTCTGACTTGGCCACTCCATGACATTGACTTTGTTGTTTTTAAGCCAATCTTATGTAGCTTTGGCTTTATGCTTGGGGTCATCGTCTTGCTGGAAAGCAAATATTCTCCCAATTCGCAGTTCTCTTTCAGACTGCATCAGGTTTTCCTCCAGGATTTCCCTGTGTTTTGCTGCATTCATTTTACCCTCTACCTTCACAAGCCTTCCAGGACCTGCTGCAGTGAAGCATCCCCGCAGCAGAACGCAGCCACACCCACACCATGCTTCACGGCAGGGATAGTATGTTTTTGATGATGTGTGATGTTTGGCTCTCACCAAACATAGCATTTAGTCTGAGGGCCTAAAAGCTCAATTTTGATTTCATCAGATCATAAACCCTCTTCCAGCTGACTTCAGAGTCTCCCACAAGCCTTCTGGCAAACTCTAGCCGAGATTTCATGTGAGTTTTTTTAACAATGCCTTTCTCTTTGCCACTGTCCCATAAAGCTGTGACTGGTGAAGCACCCGGACGACAGTCGTATGTGCAGTCTCTCCCATCTCAGCCACTGAAGCTTGTACCTCCTCCAGGGTTATCATAGGTCTCCTGGTGGCCTCCCTTAACTCGTCCCTTTCTTGCACGGTCACTCAGTCTTTTGAGGATGGCCTGCTCTAAGCAGATTTATAGCTTTGCCATATTCTTTCCATTACTTGATGATTGACTTAATTGTACTCCAACGGATATTCAGTGACTTGTAAATTTTCTTGTATCGATCTCCTGACTTGTGCTTTTCAATAAGCTGTTCATGGAGTTGCTTGGAGTGTTCTTTTGTCCTAATGGTGTCAGAATACTGACTCAACAGGAGGTGGACCTTCCAGATACAGGTGTATTTCTACTACAATCAATTGAAACACCTTGACTGCACACAGTGATTTCCACTTAACTAATAATGTGACTTCTAAAACTAACTAGCTGCACCATATTAAAGGGGGTGAATACTTACACAGTTAATTATTTTGTGTTTTATACTTGTAATTAATTTAGATCACGTTGTAGAGATCTGTTTTCACTTTGACAAGAAAGAGCCTTATTCCTTTGATCAGCGTCAAAAAAAGCTGAATCAAATCCACTGTGATTCGATGTTGTAAACCAGTAAAACTATGAAACATCGGGGGTGGGGGGTGGTGGTGAATACTTTTTATAGGCACTGCATTGTCTGTTGCAATTTTTTTTCACATGAAGAGTAGCTATAGCACCGTACTTGGTAAACTTCTCTGGACATTGGCAACCCTGGAATTGTCACAGAATCAGGCAACTTGTACACAAAATGGACAAAAAGCCACAAAGCCTGGTGTAGATAAATTCCATCCCTGATTGTAGGGCTTTCCTCCTGTTGGTCCTCACATGGTTTCAGAAACACTGTATGTCTTAATCAAAGATTTTTTATGCCAAACCTTCAGGATCATTACTGTTGAATCATTTATAAATGCCCAATTGGCTTACCTTGTGGAATTAAAGTAAGAGTTTAATATGGAACTACAGTAATTTCAATAAATTATCTGATTACTTTTCCACACCAAAGCTGTCTTCTTTTCTCCTTTGTTAAGGATTCACCAAATTTGTTGATTTCATTTTCTGATCTGCCTTTAAGTTCAAGTTCCATTATCATTGAACTACATATGAATATAGCTAAACGAAACAGTCTTCCTCTGAGGCCACTGAGTGCAGACAACGCCTTATCTTTTGAACGGCTGCGTAGCAGCTATCTGCCCTCAAAATGAGCTCCCATTTCTCAGACAGCGCTGGGAGATTAGAAGTGAACAAATGATGCAAACGCAAGGAACGTAGCTTCCACTCTCTCACATAAATTCTATGTTAAAAGCAGAAGATTGTGTGGAGAATTTAAATCAAAGTGTTCTCTACTCTAGCTACTAATAGACCATTGTAGTCTTTATCTGGAAAAAGATGGTTTGGAATTCCCTCAACACCAAAGAAGATTTGATTTTATGCTCAAATCCTGGAAACAGTTGAGTCCACAAAATCCTAACAATATGGATTACACATAATCTTCATCACATCGACTGATTAGAAGACAACGCTGTCATGCTGTTTTTTGTCGTATGGTTCCGGCGATGGTCTTGCTGTTGTCACTTCCACCACCTATGCCACCTGACCCTGTAGCTCCACAACTGTCTCATTTTGTCCCCTTATCATTCCCCTTGTTAATTGATCATGCTTTGCCATTCACTTTATCATTTGCTTCCTCCTTTGTTTTCTCTTTCTTTCTTCCCCTTTGCCCAGCCTTCAATTCACTTAAAAACAACTGAAGGAACCCTAATACAGATGGAGGGTTACACTGGACAACAAAAATTTTGCTTCCTGAATGCATTTGGGTGTGTCTTATAGATTTTGGGCTGCTGATCAGGAAACTCACCATGAAATTTCCCAAGCACGTGCCATTTTTAAAAATCCCCTGTATTTGTTATCTCAATTCATAATTCAAGTCATTGAACATGTTGTCCACAATGTAAGCTGAAACCTTGATGTGCAACATGTCATTAAAGATTCATTTTCTGCATTTCCATTTAGACTTCTTCCCTGCAAGTCTAGGAGATGTCAGTAGCAAGCACAATGAAAGGTTTCACCAGGACATTGCGGTCATGGAGAAAAGGTATCAGGCCAACTGGAATCCGTCAGTGCTGACTGATTATTGTTGGACACTTGGACCGAGAAGCCTCAGACACTGAGTACAAATGAAAATCATCAACTTAGTTGATTTTTAACTTAGTTGAACTACTGCAAAGCGTCAGCACAATTAAACACGTTATATTCAGTAGAAGTTAATGTCCTGTATCTCCAAATTCCTATGTGATACAAATAGTCTGAAATTATATTCATGTTCAGCTTCAAGTGGTCTACCATGAACCAAGAAAGATATCGAGGAAGCAAAACTTGTGAATACATTTTTTGTCCAGTGTTATCAGAATCAGGTTTAATATCATTGGCATACGTTGTGAAATTTGTTAACTTAGTATCAGCAGTACAATGCAATACATGATAAATATAGAAAAAGAAAAAAACAAACAAATAAATACATATATGTAAATTAGATGGTTAAATTAAAAATAGTGCAAAAACAGAAATAATGAAGTAGTGAGGTAGTGTTTATGGGTTTTACATCCATTCTGAAATCAGATGGCAGAGGGGAAGAAGCTGTTTCTGAATCGCTGAGTGTGTTCCTTGAGGCTTCTGTACCTCCTTCCTGAGGCTAACAATGAGAAGAGTGATGAAGCAAAGTCTTGGGTGATGGAGGTCCTTAATCATGGATGTTGCATTTCTGAGGCACCACTCCTTGAAGATGTCTTGATAGAGCTGACTAATCTTCCAGCCCCAAATTGCAGCACAGTTTCTGTCTGAGCAGATGCTGTTTGACTTGTGAAATGCTATGGGCACTTTCTGTTTTCATTATGGGTTTCCAGCAGCTGCTGCAAGTTATCTCAGCAAGGCATGCCAGTCTGACTAATTACACACAACATGCATCCTCCTGCAGTTTCTGTTTCCATCTGTTTTAGTGACCTCGCCTCACCTACAACTCCTCAACATGTTGTGCCCTAATACTTAAACAGCGAGCTAACATCTCTGACCCCAACACGAATTAATTTGAAGCTAGGATTACCATACGAGCAACTAAACAGCAATGTTAAGCATCCATTCCTCCATCATACAGGAAATTACACCAAGGTCTTCTCTTGAATTTCACAAGCAATCAGATGTAAATCAACTCTCTGGCGTTCTGTGAAATTATTTATGTGGTTATCTCAGTGAGATTGCATACCTGCCTGTCTCAATTACCATCTCAATATAGAGAATGGAAAAAATTTTCAGTATTTAAATTGTCCTCACCCATGATTAACTTCCTTGCACATAAATGACAAAATCTCAGAATCATGAAAGCAGTGCATTCAGCCCATAGTGGTTCTGCTAGCTCCTTGTAATTTGCCAGTTAGTCTGCCTTCTTTCACTATGTGCAGAAAAGTTCAGTGTTTATTCCTCAAGTTCATATCCAATACCCTTTTGAAAATTTATGATTGAATCTGGTTCTACCACGCGTCAGGCAAAAGGATTCAGTCATCTTAACGTATCCCATATACTGTCAATGGTATTCACCATACACTGGTCTTAAATAACCAGGGTGAGTTGGTAATAAACCCTCACCCTTGCAGTGACAAGTTCAACATGACACAAGCAAAATGTATAGGATGGCATTAAGTAGAAATGCCAAAATAATAATTAAAAACATTTATAAATGATTTAAAAGATTTGTCCCAAGACTATGAACATCAATTTCTCAAACTTCCAGTAATGCCTCCAAATCCCACCCCCCATCATTCCCCATCCTCTTGTCTCTCTCTTATGTTACCTCCTTGCCCACCCATTGCCTCCCTCTGGTGCTCCTTCCTCCCTTCTCCTCCCACTTTCTTCTTTCTTCCATGGCCTTCTATCTCTTTCACCAATCAATTTCCTAGCGCTTTGCTTCATCCCTCCCCCTCCAAGTTTCACCTATCGCCTGACATTTCCCTCTCCCCTCCCCTCCACCTTTCAAGTGTATTCCTCAGCTTTATTTCTCCAGTCCTGCCGCAGGGTCTCGGCCTGAAACATCGACTGTACTTTTTTTTTCCACAGATGCTTCCTGGCCTGCTGAGTTCCTCGAGCATTTTGTGTGTGTTGCTCAGAATTCCAGCATCTGCAGATTTCCTCTTTATACCAAGATCCCTTTTAGCTTTTGTAAATTTCAAAGTAAATTTCTTATCAAAGTACATATATGTCACCATTTACTAGTAGCCATACTCAGTAAATCAAAGAAACATAACAGAAGCAATGAAAGACCAGACCCAACAGGATGGACAAACAACCAAGGTGCAAAAGACAACAAATAATGCAAATGCAGAAGGAAAAATAATAATAATTAATAAGTAACCGATAAATATTGAGAACGTGAGATAAAGAGTCCTTGAAAGTGCATTTGTAGGTTGAGTGATGGGACGAGTGAAGTTATCCCCACTGGTTCAAGAGTCTGATAGCTGAGGGGTAATAACTGTTCCTGAACTTGGTGGTCTGAGTTCTGAGGCTCCTGTACCTTTTTCCTGATGGCAGCAGCAAGAAGAGAGCATGGCCTGGGTGGTGGAGGCTCTTGATGATAGATGCTCTTGCGACAGAAGTCCGTGTAGATGGGCTCAATGTTGGAAAGGGCTTTATTCGTGATAGACTGGGCTCTATCCACTACTTCTTAGAGGATTTTCTATTCAAAGACCCTGGTGTTTCCATTCCAAGCCATAATGCAACCAATATGGATGAAAACCAAAGTTCCTCTTGCACTATTTGGAGAAAGAGAGGCCAGTTTTCTATTTGGCACTCATTTCTCATCCACACCACCAAACATACTGTAGATGAAATTTTTGCTGTTTATGAGGCCTTATTCACCCAAGAACAATAACTTCAAATAAACTTTGGGTGTATAATCCAAAATGGTGCGTGTGAACCACAGTGACATTCTGCGGGCTACATATAAAACTTCTAAATATACCTCTCTTGAATTACTCTCACCGCAATCTGCAACATGTAATTTCCCTTTAAGCAATGTACTTTTAAATCTCCTTAATGATCCACAGATTTCACAGTCTCCTGAAGGACTAGGCGGACCAAATGGATATGGTGCCTTTAGCATTCATCATCATGGTCAGAAACAAGGCAGGAGGGATGGGGTCCCCAAGCAGGGCTAAAATGCAGGGGGGATAAAGCCACCTCCCCACCCAGCACCCTGTTATCAAATGAGCAGCCACTGGAGAATAAAATTGAGGAACTGAGGGCAAAATTGCTGTATCGGAGCAAAATGGAAGATTGTTTGCCTCAACGTTTGAGTGAGACATGACTTTCTTCTGGCATTCCAGATGCAGTGATCATACCTAAAGACTTCTCAATTTACAGAATGGACTAAACTGCTCATATAGAAAAAACAAAAGGTTTTTAACATGATAAACTCTCAGTGGTGCTCCAGTGAACTTGTGTTCCTCCAACCTTGAACACCTAATGGCCAAATGCCATCCAGTCTATTTTCCTTGGGAGTTCTTCTCCATAATGCTGACTGCAGTTAACGTACTACCAGCGGACGACTATAATCAAGTTCTTGACATACTGCAAGATAAAGTCTCTAAACAAGAAACAGTTCATCCCAACACATTTCAAATCATAATCGGGGACTTCAACCAGGCCTGTTTGAAGAAAACCCTGCCCAATCACCACATAACCTGTAGCAGCAGAGGTCCTAACGCACGGCCACTGCTATACTAAGATAAGGAGTGCCCAGATCGCATTTTGGAAGATCTGATCCCTTGGCTGTCCTTCTACCTGCACACAGGCAGAAGCTAAAGAGCAACGTTTCAGAGATAAGGACAACAAAGAGGTGGGTGCAAGAGGCAGAGGAGTGGCTACAAGATTGCTTCAAGTCAATGGACTAGGGACGTGTTTCAAGGACTCGTCTATAGATCTGAATGAATACATTGTGTTTGTCATGGACCTTATTAAGATAGTTGCAGACGAGTGCATCCCCACAAAATCATTCCGAGCCTTTCACAACCAGAAGTTCGGGAACCATGAGATCTCCTGAGGGCCAGATCAGAGGTATTCAAGTCTGATGACCAGGAAAGTTACAAGAAGTCAAGGACAGATCTCTGGAAAGCCATCTGACGATGGATAATTCTGAACTAAACTTGAACCAATGAAGGATGATTGATGGTTGTGGCAGAGCTTGAATACTATTGCCACTTAAAAAAGTGAAATTGGCAACAGAAGTGCTTCGTTTCAACATGAGTTCAATGCTCTCTATGCTTGCTTTGACCATCAAAACATGGAGAAGTTATCATGAACTCCCACAGCCCCCGATGATACTGTGACTTCAGTCTCTGAGGCCAATGTGCGAGCATCCTTCAGGAGGGTGAATGCACGGAAAGCATCCTGCCCAGATGGGGTACCTGGTCAAGTACTAAAGACCTCTGTTGATCAAGTGGCTGGAGTGGTCACTGAGATCTTTAACCTTTTGTTTCAGAAGTCTGAGATACCCAACTGCTTCAAGTAGACGTCACTACATTGGTGCCTAAGAAGAATGTGGTAACCTGCCTCAATGACCATCACCCAGTAGCACTTACATCCACTGTGATGAAGTGTTTTGAGAGGTTACTGAGAAAACATATCAACTCCTGAAGTGACTTGGATCCACTCCAATTTGCCTTCTGGAGCAACAGGTCCACAGCAGGGGCCATGTCCTTGGCACTTCACTAAACCCAGGAACATCTGGACAGAGAAAAGATGCCTACATCAGGATGCTCTTTATTGATTTCAGCCTAGCTCTTGAACCAAAGGGAAAACCTTCACCCAACTGAACTTGTCCCATCATTGAAATATTCCCACTAATGACTCTTCATCTCATGTTTGTGATATTTTATGCTTATTTATTTATTATTACTATTTCTTTCCTTTTGTATTTGCAATATGTTGTCTATTGCATTATTCTATTATGGATTTACTGAGTATGCCCACACTAAAATGTATCTCAGAGATGTATATGGTGACTTTGATAATAAATTTACTTTGAACTTTAAAATCCTTTAGGCAGTCTCAGTTATGTGTATAGAGTTTTAGAAATACAAGTTCTTTAAAATAATGTGTTCCAATTTGGGTGTGAAGTTAATTAACTAAATGGTGTTCATCTGAATATGCTGAACACTGCTGAAAACGGTGAAACCAGTCAAGAGTCCATCATTGTATGGCCTAATGAGGCAATCGTTATGCTTCAGGACTGTTTTCAACAGACTAACTAGCAAAGAGGCCACCACAAACGGAGGAGACACAGACTTTGAGGAATATGCCTCATCTGTCATTGGCTACATCAGTAAGAGTGTAGGTGACGTTGGTACCTCAAGGACAGAAACCTCAGACTCAGCCGGAAGCCCTGGCTGAATGCAGAGGTGTGCTCCCTCCTAAAGGCCTGGGGTTCGGCCTTTAAGTCCAGAGACAGAATAGCTCTCAAAGCAGCTGATAGAAACCTCATTTTAGGTATCAAGAGACCAAAGACTGCCTACGCACAAAAAATTTAGGAACGCCTGCTCAATAATGATTTTTTGGTGTCCGCGGCTGGGCATCATGGGCATTACTAACTGAAGGAAAATAACATTGACTCCAGCAATGTTACCTTCCACTCTGATGCTCTACACAACTGCTTTGCACACTTCAAGCCATGGAAGCTGCCCTCCTCCCAGGTGAGCAGCCTCTGCAACAGCCGCAGAGAGTCAACCCCTGTAAGGCGGCCGGGCCAGACAACACTCTAGGCTGAGTACTCAGCGACTGTGCACACCGGCTCACTGGAGATTTTGCGGTCATCCTCATCACGTCACTCATCCAGGGTGCTGTCCCCACGGACCTCAAATCAGCCACCATCATCCCTGTACCAAAGAACTCTACAGTTTCAGAACTAAATGGCTGCCGCCAAGCGGCACTGACACTAATCATCACAAAGAGCTTTGAATGGCTGGTAATGGCAAACATCAAAAGCTCCATTCCTGTCACATTGGACACTCACCAATAGGCTTACCGCTCTGCAACAGATGCCATAACATCTATCAGGCACCTGGCCCCGATACACCTAGAAAACAAGGGCACTTATGTCAGAGTGCTGCTTCTGGATTTCAGTTTGGTATTCAACAGACCTTGGTGAACAAATACCTACTCCTCGGTCTAAATACGCCACTGTGCAACTGGTGTTGGACTTCCTAACAAATAGATCTCAGATAGTCAGGATGTACAGCCGCTCCTCCCTCCCCACCATCCTCAACATGGGTGGTGAGCCCATTGCTGTACACTCTACTCACACACGACTGCAAGCCAAACACCCAAGTAATCGCATTGGCAAGTTTGCCGATGGCATGGCAGTGGTAGGGCTCATCAACGGTAACGATGAGATGACCTACAGAGAGAAGGTGGAATAGCTCGAGGCCTGGTCCCAGGCAAGTCACCTCTTCCTCAATGTCAACAAAACAGAGATGGTTATCAACTTTAGGAGAACTTGCTCCATTCATACCCTTCTTTTACATCGGTGGCACAGCAGCGCAAACTGCAAGCAGTTTCAAACTCGTGGGAGTGCACATTTTGCACAACCTCTCTTGGTCCTGGAGTGCATCCTACACAATTAAAAAAGATTCACCTACGCCTGTGCTTTCTGAGGAGGCTGAAGAGAGCCAGACTTTGTATACTCACATATTTTTACAGCTTTGCAGCAGAGAACATCCTGACAAGCCACATCACAGTATGGTACGGAAACTGCACTGCAATGGACAGGAACACTACAACAGGTATTTGAAACTACCCAGTGCATCACCAGTGCCAGCCTACCCACCAGCAAAGACATATTCAAAGATTCAAATTCAAGATTCAAAGTGCATTTATTATCGAAGCATCTATGCAGTATGCACCCCTGAGATTTGTCTTCCCACAAACAGCCACAAAACAAAGGAAACCATGGGACCCATTCAAAGAAAAACATCACGCCACCAACGCACATAAAAAAGAACTAATCACACAGATGGCATAAGAAAAAGCCAAAAAACATCAAACCACAAGTCAGCAAGCAGTCCAGGGATATTCAGTTTCAGCTCAGTGCAGTTCGAGCTAGGGCTGTGGTGCTCGTTGACTGCAGCCTATATACAGAAAGGAGCTGGAAAACGGCCCTTGACATCATGAGGGAACCCACCCACCCTGCTCATGCACTGTTTGTCCCACTCCCAGAGGAGGCTACGTAACATTCACACCAGGCCGACAAGCCTCAGAAATGGCTACTTTCCTCAAGTTATACAGCTAATCAACACCTCCACCCACTAACCCACCCCACCACCACTTTATCATTTCCTGCCAGAATCTCCTTATGTACAGACACTTCTGTGCCTAGCGTCTCTTTATGGACATACAATCTGATGTATTTATATTTCTTGCGTTCTTTATTATTCACTTTTTTATCTTATTGTTTTTTTTGTGCTGCATCGGATCCGGAGTAACAATTATTTCATTCACTTTTACACTCGTGTACTGGAAATGACATTAAACAACCTTGAATGTTCCCTTGTGACCTGCCGCTCCTTCCCTTTTTCCACTGATGAAGACAAGTGGGATAAATTTCTATTTGATTAGTTAAAGGAAATGGGAAATGATGGCAGGAGCAGATTGAGCCTTGTTTCTTTTCGCACTGTGCTGTTTCAGGGGTATGCAAGGATGTTTTCAATTTGTCCACATCTGGAGGGGATGATGCTCGTATCCCTAATACTGCGAGGCAAACTTCCTTGTGCATCCATAAGTTGCAGTAAGTGCCAATCTTGCCTGTTCATTGAAAGCCATCCCCTGTGCTAGCTTGGGATTGGCCCATTTAAGGAGCATTGCAGCCCTTCCATTGGCTGCCGTTTGGCACCATGGCGCCAGCTGATGATGTCATGGCACCGGTAGGGTATAAATCTGGTGTACTAAAAGCACCTGCTCTCATTTTGCTTTGAGAGCTCACCGATGGAATGGGGCGTGACTGGAGCAGTGGGAAGAACAGAAGTGTGCTGCATTCAGAGAAGGCCCGAGCAATCTCTTTGCACGATTGTTTGTAACTGGAAGGGTTTATTGAATGTCTAGCATCAGTCTTGCTCTGTAAATAAATAGCTAACTTACTGGTAGTGAGTGCCGTCAGCCCCCACTCACCAAACCCACAAACCTGATTTCACGCAACAGTCAGCGCTGCGAGTAAGCTTCGGTCTCTGGAGAGGAGATTAGTATGTTCAGAGGCAAAATTAGGAGCAAGAACCCCTGTGTGAGGAGTGCCGAGTCCTGGAGTGGGCCACCATCAGTGCGGGAATTGGGAGTCCTCACAACCTACTGGTGGGCCATGGTATGCCAAGGACAAAGCAGATGGGATCCCACCGGCTGAAAATGGGACAGCGTATTGTGACTGTACTTCCTAATTGTACTGTATAGCCTACAGTATAATAAGGGATTACTTTATGTTTTAGTATCACGTCGTTGCATGCGCTATTAGGCACGTATTGATCTGCATGTGTGTGTTGAGTTCAGACTCTGCCAGTAAAGAACCATGAAACTGAGCTCCTGTCTCCAGCGATTTTATTAATGGCATTGTTGTGTAACCAGGCCATATGCACAACAAATTGGCGACAAGGATTATGAACCTACATCTTATCAGAACGCCATGTTTTAGTTGATAACGACACTCGGAGGAGAAGAGAGAGAATCTAGACGCATCTAGACGGAGTGTGCTCGTTGCACTAGCAAAAAGGATACGTGAGTCAAAAAGAAAACAAGGGGAGAATAGGGCAGAATTAACATAACAAAGATGGCACTGATTGGAACCATTACAGCATTTGATAGTGGCATTGAAGACTGGGCAACTAGAGCGGAATTATATTGTGAGGCTAATGGTATTAATGATGAAAAGAAAGCCAGCATCTTACTCTGTATTATGGGAGCAAAAACATATGGCCTGTTACAGCTTGTTAACCCCTGAAAAGCCAGCTGACAAAACGTTCAAGCAAATAGTAGACAATCTTCAACAGCATTCAAACCCCAAATCACTGGTCATTGATGGGAAGATTTAAGTTTTACAATCAGAATCTGAGCAAAAATGAAAGCATTTCTGAATATTATGCTGAATTGCGCAAATTATCAGAACATTGTCAATTTGGAGCTGGTCTATCAGACGCATTGAGGGACAGGTTAGTGTGTGGCATGCATTGTGAAACCACACAGAAGGAGCTTCTGTGTGAAAGAGACCTTACATTAGAGAAGGCGCTGAACATTGCAAACAACCTGTTGGTTTTAGTGGAAATATCAGCGGAAACAGCTGCATGTGTTGCTTCAGAGATACAACAAAAATCTCTGGAATATGCTACAAATAAAATGTCACTGAGCAGAAATGAAGGAAAGAAATCTTACCATTTTGGGAACAGGTCGCATGACCCTGATGACTGTTGGGTTAAAGACAAAGAATGCAGAAACTGTGGCAAACAGGGCCATGCTGGCAGTGTATGCAAAGCTAGTAAACAGCAGGAAAAGGGCAAAATACAGAGAAACAAGAAACCGCAGAGAGGAAAATACAACAAAATGGAAGAAAGCAGATCTGATGAAAACAACTCAGACTAAAGTGTCTTGTCTGCAACTTCACAGCGTGAAAGACACAGACGATCAAAGAGTAATAAGGATCACTCCACAAGTGGAAAGCGTGAGATTGAAAATGGAATTGGGCACAGGCTGAGCTTTAACAATGATCTCTGTACACGACTATAAATGACGGTTTTCTCACACCCCTCTGAAACGAACTAAACTACTGCTAAAGACTTATACAGGACAGAGAGTGTGTCCCGAAGGCAAAATTAAAGTGACAGTGACCTACAGAGACAAAACACAGCAGCTGAACCTCTAGCTACTGGAAAATGGAGGACCACCGTTGCTGGGACACGAATAGCTCAGGAAAATCCAGTTGGATTGGCACATCAGTAGATGTGTCAGCAAAGTAGGGCAGCAAGGCTACATCTGAGAGACTGTCACAAGTACTTGCTGGCTCTGAGGAAGTGTTCCTGAAGAGAATAGGAACACCTCAGGGCATGAAGGCAAAGATTGAGATTGAGGAAAACGCATGTCCAAAATTTTACAAAGCCAGACCAGCGCCATATGCAATCCTTCCTACAGTAGAGGCAGAGCTGAAAAATCTGGAGCAGACTGCGGTCCTGTCAAAGGTGGATTGGAGTGAATGGGCCACGCCGATTGTTCCAGTGATGAAGAAAACCTCCAGCACAAAACCAGGAAAACCAAGCAAGGTGCGCATATGTGGAGACTTTAAAGTGACTGTTAACCCAGTGCTCCGCACAGTACAGTATCCTCTACCTCGTATTGAGAACATCTTTGCTTCCCTGTCAGGAGGGAAACAGTTCACAAAAATCGATTTGGCCCAGGCTTATCTCCAAATGGAAATTGATGATGCATCCAAGAAATACCTGACAATAAATACACAACGGGCTTCAACAGGACAACAGGTTGGTGTTTGGGATAGCATCAGCTCCTGCAATCTGGCAAAGGGCAAAGGACCCCATCCTGCAGGGGATTCCAGGGACTCAGGGTTACCTGGATGGCAAAGCTGACGAGGAACATCTTTCTAACCTTGAACGAGTGCTCACCAGGTTACGAGAATATGGGCACAGAGCTCATCGACAGAAATGTGAGTTTTTCAGAAAGGAAATCTGATACTGTGGGCATGTGATCAACAAGGATGGCTTATACATGTCTCAAGACAAGACAAAAGCAGTACTTAAGGTACTACCACCTGAAAATGTGTCTCAGCTGAGAGCATATCATGGACTAGTGAACTATTACCACAAGTTCTTGCCTAACCTATCCACAGTCCTACACCTACTAAATGCACTATTACAGACAGGGACACAATGGAAATGGACTGGGAGCTGTGAGAAAGCGTTTCAAGAGACTAAAAGACTCATGACTTCAGAAGGGGTGCTCATGCACTTTGATCCCTCCTTACCAATCCGACTGGCTTGTGATGCCTCACCCCATGGGACAGGAGCTGTGTTATCGCACAAGTTTCCAGATGTCTCAGAAAGACCAATAGCCTTTGCCTCAAGAACGCTAACTTCAGCTGAATGCAACTACGCCCAGATTTCCAGAGAGGCCCTAAGCCTCATGTGGGGAGTCAAGAAATTCAGTCACTACCTGTATGGTCAAAAGTTTACCCTGATGACTGACCATCAGCCTCTCGTGTCAATCTTCAACCCAAGAAAAGGCTGCAGTGATGGTCACAGGTATGACATTGAACTCCAGGGGACCAAGCACCATGGCAACGCAGATGGTTTGTCACATTTACCACTGCCAACATCAGGGGTAACTACACAAATGGATTCAGCAGAGGTCTTTCACACAACAATAGTTGAACAATTACCAGTGACAAACAGCCTCATTGAAAGGGAAACACGCAATGACCCTACGTTGTCAGAAGTGTATGACATCACGGTAAAGGGATGGCCAGCGTGGGGTAACACATTGTTTCCAGCCTTCTCGGCAAGGAAGGAGCAGTTGTCAGTGTGTCGGGGAATACTAATGTGTGGCTGACGTATTGTGATTCCTCCCAAGCTACGCATCAGAGTGCTGGAGGAACTGCATGAGGGGCACCCGCGTACTGTGAAGTTGAAAGGTCTTGCCTGTGCCGATGTGTGGTGGCCAGGAATCGATAAACAGATTGAGGACTGGATGTCAAAAGATCCAGAACACACCATCACAAGCCCCTCTCCATCCATGGGAGTGGCCCTTATCACCATGGCAACGAATGCACATCGACTTTACTGGACCATTCATGGACTCTATCTTTTTAATCGCCGTCAATGCACATTCCAAATGGCCAGACATCATCAAAATGAAGACAACCACTTCGGAAAGACCATTACAGTTCTAAGGACCATGTTCGCCAGGAATGGCATACCAGAGCAAATCTGCACAGACAGTGGACAACAATTTGTCTCTGAAGAATTCCAAAGTTTTGTGAAGAACAATGGAATCAAGCACTTTACATCTGCCCCTTATCATCCACCCACAAATGGCTTGGCAGAAAGATTTGTGCTGACATTCAAGAACAGCGAAAATCGACCTCTGCAACTCAAGTTAGACAACTTCCTCCTTGCCTATCATAATGCAGTACACGCAACCACTAACCAGACTCCAGCGATGATGTTTCTGATCAGGAACCTAAGGTCTCGCGTGGATCTTCTCAAACCAGATGTACGGCGTGACGAGGAGAACAGACAGTTCAAACACTTGAATGCTAAGTCAACAGTGTGGGACAGTCAATTCTTGCATGTGATTACCAGACTGAAAAGTGGCAGCCGGGTACAATTTCCACTATAGACCAGCCACTGATGTATAGAGTACAGGTGGGAGAGAACGTATGGAGACATCATGTGGACCAAATCCTGGATGCCCAGGTGAAAAACACAACAACAGCTTGCCTGGACTCCCCTGACATAGAAACAAACGCTCCTGATGTGACCACATCAGCCTCATCTACAGATAAGCTAGTCATCAGTGCTGAGGACCCACCTGATGTACCTGTGAAGACTCATTCCCCAAAGCAAACATTTTGCTTTGTTTTTGTACACTTTTTTGCACAGTTTTTGTGCACTTTATGCAGTCCTGTGTAGGTCTGTAGTCCAGTCTAGCTTTCTCTGTGTTTTTTACGTAGTTCAGTCTAGTTTTTGCACTGTGTCATGTAACACCATGGTCCTGAAAAACACCGTCTCATTTTTACTGTGTACTGTACCAGCAGTTATGGTCGAAATGACAATAAAAGTGACTTGACTTGACGACTTCAGGACCCACGTTACCCGGAGAAGCAGAAAAAAACCCCCACCCCCCTAGATTGTGTTCTAAGTGGGTCTTAGACCAAAAGTAAAAAAAAGCTTGCTATAATTTGATATTATTACATTACTTTGTTATAATTTGATATTATTAAGTTACTTAGTAAACAAATGGTATGTGTTTGTACGTTAAGGGTAAACGTATTGTTCAACATAGTGCCCCAGTAAAAAAAGACGGTTGATACACTATTAAAATAAAAGGGGAGGGGTGTACCGTATAGCCTACAGTATAATAGGGACTATTTTATGTTTTAGTATCACGTCGTTGCATGCGCTATTAGGCACGTATTGATCTGTACGTGTGTGTTGAGTTCGGGCTCTGCCAGTAAAGAACCATGGAACTGAGTTCCTGTCTCCAGCGATTTTATTAATAGCATCGTTGTGTAACCAGGCCACATGCACAACGCTAATGTAGGGGTCCTCACGAGGAAGGGGAGCCAGAGAGCTGCTTTCTGGCTGCCGGCAGCCATAGTAAAGCAGCTGTACGAGGCAATCTCGCAGACGCAGATAATATAATAAAATAATAGTGATCTTGGTTTCTGGGCTTGAACAGAAAGGATGTACAGAGGAGAGTTAGGCTTTCCATGATGAAGGGTCTTGGCCCAAAACATCAACCGTACTCTTTTGCACTGGTGCTGCCTGCCCTGCTGAGTTCCTCCAGCATTTAGTGTGTGTCGCTTAGGCTTTCAAGGTCCATGTTCAGCCTTGGTGACTGCACGATGTCTCCACACTGTCTTTGTCAGCTTATCACCCTGTCTGTTGTCTTACTGAACTTCCACACGTAGAAAAGGCTGTCCTAAGTGTCTGAGCTCAGTTCTGTTTGCACACCATTTAAATTCTTTCCTTGCTGCACTTTTCACTGCTTGTACATCTACCTTTGGATTATTATTGGGAATTTGGGAGGGTCTCAACTCCTGAATGCATACCACCATCCTCAACAACTCTTTCCTATCTCCATGCTTCTCTTAGGCCGGGGGTCGGCAACCCGCGGCTCCGGAGCCACATGTGGCTCTTTTACGTCTGTACTGCGGCTCCCTGTTGCTTTGGGAAATAATTGGTCAGTATTTAATTAAAATGTATTTTATGTTAGTTTGTTAGTTTTTGAAATGTAATTCTAAATTTGAAGATTATGGTGATCTTGTACAATCTAAATAAGACGTTGTGGCGACCCATTTCCTGACACATCCGAACCGGCTCACAATTAGCCAGCGTTCAGGCTAAGGGAGATAGCCTATGGGGGTTTGTGAGTACGTGTCTTTTGCAGCATCCGCGCCCATGGGGGGGCGGGTTGAGGGAGGCTTAAAAGCAAGGCAGTTTAGTTCGAATAAAGCTATCTTTGACTGCAGTTTACTGCCTGCGTGTAGCACACCGCTACAACGTGTTTTTATCGCTGGCTGTCCAGAGGGGAGGTGCTGAAACGCTTTGTCGCGTGTCTGGAAGAAGTGAAAACTTTCCTGGGCAGCAAAGGGCTCACCTTTCCTGAGCTGGAACAGCCAGAGTGGCTGGAAAAGCTACACCTCATGGTAGACATGACAGCGCACCTGAACACGCTGAACACAGCTCTTCAGGGGTAAGGACGTACAGCCCTGCACATGTTGGAGGATGTTTTGGCATTCGAGCGCAAGTTGACAGTGCTTGCCAGAGATTTACAGAAAGGCACATTGTCTCACTTCCCCAATTTGAGAGAGTTCAAACAAGGTCACAACATGATAAATTCGGAGTATTTACATTCTGCAATCATCGCAATGCAAACATCGTTTGGGAAACGCTTCTGTGAGTTCAGAGAGGAAAAAAACACATTATCCTTCCCGGTCACTCCCCTAAGCATCGATCCATCCCTACTGAATACGACTGCATTGTCAGGTGTGAGTCAACCTGACCAAGTATGATAAATATTTTAATTGCCTATTATTTTACGTATATTCATATGTTTTCATTGTTCAGTGAAATAGTCCTTTTATTTTTCATGTTGACAGCTGGCTGACGTTATTTTTGGTTTGCTGCTGGTGGCAAATTTAAGTTTGGCGTTTTTCATAAATACAAGAAGGACTCAAATAGACGTTGAGTATTTTACTTCAAAGTAACCTTCAACCCAACGTCTTTTTTTTGGAGTTCAAAATGTTTTTGTTGCATGCAGAAATGTAATTTCGTTTTCTCTGCAGGAGTTCATCAATTTCATAAATGCAACACATTATAGTTTGTTTATACATAGCATAAAGGCAAAACAAAATGTTGTATGCAGTGTTATTTCATTTTAAATGTCAAACAGGTTTTGCGGCTCCCAGTGTTTTCTTTTCTGTGGGAAACGGGTCCAAGTGGCTCTTTCAGTGGTAAAGGTTGCTGACCCCTGTCTTAGGCCAAAGCCCAGTGACTGTCTATAAAATGCAATGTTACTCAGGGGCATGATGGAGCAGAGTGATCCCCCTCCCCCATTCTCCATATCTGTCTGTTGAGAATCTAACTGCAGTGGTGATCCAAGATACCTTGCAGCGTTGCTAAGAGGCTGGAGATCCAGGAATTTCTTTTAGGATTGCCAATCCCATACAATCAGGCAGAAAGCAATGAACGGAGTGCGGGAAGGAATATTTTGGTCACTTTACAAGCTACACAGATGCTATCTGTGTAGGTGAGGGAGAGTGAACCTGCAGAGCTTGCCACTACTATGTTAACGACCCAGCATGCTGGCTAGAGATGAGGAATTAAGGAAAGAGAGCAGAGGCAGACAGAAACCTCACCTCAAGTTATTCTCCAATCCCAATGAGCATTATTTAAGCAACGCAAGCTGGAGTTAGGGGACAGTTAGGGACAGCAAGTCGAGCTAAACCCAGTACCTGGAAACCAGGAGACTGGTTGTGGAAACCAACAGATTTTACTCCGCCTCTAACTTAGTTGACCCTGGCCAGAATATTCTATTACAGTAGAATTAGTATTTTACAATTTGATCTCTTTGGCGAATGTTATGTTATTATCAATGACATTGAACGATGTCGCCTTCCACAGTTTTTCCTCTCTGAGTTGATGCAGAACAAGGAAAGGAAAGGAAAATGTCACTATTACCTTACAAAGAATGTATACTGTTTGGAGAATATTCTAAATTTCCCCATTTCCAGTGAAGTCATGTCGGTTCCAAAACTGGACCAGGCATTTCCCTGTGTGGATTTCACATTAATGCACCTATTCTTTTCCCAACACCAGACGTAGAGTTAAAGTACTGCACTTTTCCACCTGTGTCAACAGAAATTGGTTCTTAAAGCTCCATATCCAAAATTCGCCTTGCTGGTTTTTCACTTCCTTCCCTTTGGCGGGAACACATCTGAATGAAAGATCTGCCAAGGTTGCTTCATTACTGACTGCAAGCTACTCCCACACCCCCAAACTCCACAGCGGGTGTTTTCTCCTGCACTGAGCTGATGAAATCTCATAAAATGGTGGTGACGCTGTTGATAGAGCGCCGTCGCTGGAGGCATTATTATGGCCATGGACGGTCTTGGGGCTGGTTCAGCAATTTTATGCAAAGATGAGAGTCATAGAGTCATAAGAGTACAGCACAGACACAGGCCCTTTGGCCTAGAATATCCAGTCCATGCCAAAGCCAGTTAAACTGCCTTCTCCCAGTGACCTGCTCCATGGAACAAGGGGTTTAGATGGGGTGGAGTTTGTTAGGTGTGTTCAGGAAGGTTTCTTGACACAACATGTAGATAAACCTACAAGAGAAGAGGCTGTACTTGATTTGGAATTGGGAAATGAACCTGGTCAGGTGTCAGATTTCTCAGTGGGAGAGCATTTTGGAGATAGTGATCATGATTCTGTCTCCTTTACAATAGCATTGGAGAGAGATAGGAATTGACAAGTTAGAAAAGCATTTAATTGGAGTAAGGGGAATTATAAGGCTATCAGGCAGGAAATTGGAGGTTTAAATTGGAAACAGATGTTCTCAGGGAAAATTATGGAAGAAATGTGGCAAATAGTACTATGATACTAATGTGGCTATGTTCTATAGCTCTACCATCTGTGTACCTATCCAATCCTCACTTGGGCATTGAAATTGAGCTCGCATGCACTACTTGTGCTGGCAGCTCATCCCACACACTCACAGCTCTCTGAGTGAACATGTTTCCCCTCATGTTCTCAGTAAGCTTTTCACCTTTCCCTGTAAACCATGACCTCTGGTCGCAGTCCCCCCCACCCCACCCCCCCAACCTCAGTGGCAAAAGCCTAGCCGCATTTACCCTATTTATACCCGTCATAATCTTGTATAACTATCAAATCTCCTCTCCGATGTGTCCTTTCTGCTAGGATCTCTCTGACTGAAATCTCAGAGATAAGTGACACTTGGTCACACCCTCACGTTTGGACTGATTTCTCCATAGAATGTAAGGTCATGATAACTCCATTCACCCCAACAGGAGCCTACAGTCCCACTCACTCTGGAGCTTGTTGATACTTAAAGTGAAACTCAAGCGAGGTATTCATGTCTAAAATCATGTGACATACTTTGACTGCAGTAAGAGGTGTGAATGTGGAGTTGCCAGCAGCTCTGCCTTTTCATGAGTACAGGCAGCCATTGACTGCTCTCTTGTGCTCATCAGAGTACTCATTAAGAAGATGGACTCTTTCATCAAGAGGAAAGTTTACCACATTTACAAAACGCTGCTTGTCGTGGAACACAAGAATTTCCTCGAGGTGAACGCTATGCTTCAGGGAAGCGCGTATGAGTCGCTAATCCTGAATGAGTCTGCACCGCTGAAGATTTTCAGTGGACAGAGGGATGGGTCCTGGGGGATAAGGGCTGCCGATTGCATCTGTGGCTGATGAAAGCAGATTCGATGTGAGCCAACAAATGCAAGGAGAAAAGTGAAACCACCACTGGTTTACACATGACATGTTGATTTTATCTGCATCAGTCTCATGTTTCCATGTGTGCATGTGGGAGGTGGGTGGGAGTGTGGGGGAGAAAGGAAGTTTGAGCCAAGCAGTTCTGGTGAATTCCCATGCTTGTGCAGTAAGCTGTGAAATTTGGCAAGCCCCAGACAATAGCAGCAAGAGCAGGGAGACCCAAAGCTGTGAGGGTTTTAAAACAAAGCTGAAGAGCAGGAGAAAATTATTTACAGCAAGATGTCTTTCATTAGTGTCTGCAGTTTCATTTCTCAGCAGAGAAAGTTATGAGACTCCTTGGAGAAATGCTTCTCACTGTAAAAGCAAAATGGCCCTGCACGCACTCCAATTATATTAAGCAAATGAGAATCAGGTTTATTATCACTGACAGGTTGTTTTGTGGCAGCTCTACAGTGCAATACATAAAAATATTACTGTAGGCTGCTGTGGTAAACTACATATACCGGTCTGGAACCCCCCCCCCGCTGACTGCTCCTGTGGCTCCTCCCACAGACCGTGGCTCCTCCCACAGACCCCGGTATAAAGGCGATTGAGGCCTGAGCCCTGCCCTCAGTCTCCAGGATGTAACATGGTGGTCAATTGCTGCTTGTTCTTTCTTCCAGTCAATAAAAGCTGATATCTCGCCTCACGTCTCAGAGAGTTATTGATGGTGCATCAGCTGCATTAAGGAACATAAAATAAAAAGTGCAAGAAGAGAGAAAAATAGGGAGATGTTGCCCATAGGTTCATGGACCATTCAGCAATCCGACGGCAGAGGGGAAGAAGCTGTTCCTAAAATATTGAAAGTACAACCTATGCTTCTGTACTTCTTCCCTGATGATACTACTGAGAAGAGGTATTGTGAGGGTCCTTCATCATAAATGCCGCCGTCATGAGGCACTGCCTTTTCCTCGGTCGTTTGGAGGCTAGGGGCCTTGATGGAGCTAGCCGAGACTACAACCCTCTTCTCAATACTGTGCATGGTTACCTCCGTGCCAGTTGCTGACGTAACCACTCAGAACCTGTAGAAGTATGTGAGCTTTGGTGACAAACCAAATCAAAGTGCAGCAATAATCAGGCAGACGACTTGAGACGTGAGGTAAACCCCCCCCCCCCGCCCATTTCCCCTGCACCGATGGTAACATAAGGATGAATGAATTCCGCACAACTAATGGGTGTGGCTTTTTGCAACATCTGGGTTTTCTGATGAGTGGCTCCTCACTTAAAGAACTGATCAAATTTGGTGCAATCGCTAAGCAACCACCAAAAACCAAAGCATTCCAATTTTTACACAATAGTGTGTTACGAACCCTATCCTGAACTCTCATTTACGTATAAGTACCTTTCATACCTTTGGTACATCCCAAACGGCTACATGGCATTTGGATTATTTTTGGAACATATTTAGCAATGTTGACATGACAAGCATACAATTAATTTTACTAGCGGTAAGATCTCATTAACATCTAGGCAGGAATAGCCAGTTAACCTGGTTTTGCTACTGATTTTGTCTAAATGTCAAGGGGTGGAACAAGGTCACGCCCACTTGAGCAAGGTGGTGGACCCCCTCATGAAAATGTCATTGTCAAAACCCAAGCACTCTCAGTACTTGACAGGTGTCGTAGCCAAGATGACTTATTTCTGAGACAAAGTCATATTAATTGAGCCAAACCAAGGCTGAAGAAGATCTGGGACTCTAGGTTTGGGTTAAACGGATAACAGTCATAAAGAGTACCGCACAGAAACAGCCCCTTCAGCCCATTTAGTTCATGCCAAAGCCAGTTAAATTGCCTGCTTTCAATGACCACTCCATACCTCTACCATCCATGTGCCTATCTAAACTTCGCCTAGACATTGAAATTGAGCTCGCATGCACCACTTGTGCTGGCAGTTCATCCCACACACTCTCAGCTCTCTGAGTGAACAAGTTTCCCCTCATGTTCTCAGTAAGCTTTTCACCTTTCCCTGTTAACCATGACCTCTGGTTGCAGTCCCACCCAACCTCAGTGGAAAAAGCCTAGCGGCATTTACCCTATCTATACCTCTCATAATCTTGTATAACTCCATCAGATCTCCTCTCGGATGTGCCCTTTCTACCAGGATCACTCTGATCGTCAATGGCTCAGGTTTCTCAAAGCGGTCACCTCAAAGATAAGCGACGTTCTGTCCAAAGACTCTTGGTCACACCCTCACGTTTGGACTGCTTTCTCCATAGAACATAAAGTCACGATGACCATTCACCCCAGTAGGTGCCTACAGTCCCACTCACTCTGGAGCTTGTTGTTACATTAAAATGTCACCCAAGCAATGTATTCATGTATAAAATTGTGTTACCTACTTTGACTGCAGCAAGAGTAGGGGCAGCTATTGACTGCTCTCTTGTGCTCGTGAGAGCACTCATTAAGAAGTTGGACTCTTCCATCAAGTGGATTAGCTTTGATCTTTGTAATTCTAGTGTTATGAGGAAACATAGCTCAGTGAGATATCATTTGATGTTATGTAATGTTGTTCTGCTAGGTCACTGATGCCAATGGACTATGTCTAAGAGATGCTTTCAATAGGAAGCTCCATGCCTTAGAGCAGGGGTTTTTAACCTGGGGTCTGTGGACCCCTTGCTTATTGCTACTGGTCCATGGCATAAAAATGGTTAGGAACCCCTGTCTTAGAGAAAAAATAATAATCATTAGGCCTCGGATTAACAAGAAAAATGACTATAAAAAGTAGATGGCTGGTGGGAAGACTGCAGAAAGTTCACCAATTTGCTACTAACCATAAAGTGTGGATTTTTCAGCAACATCAAGTCCATCCACAGGTCAAACGTTCAAGGGTCAATCCATTGAGAGTCAGGGATGAAGGTGAATTTGTTGAGGTCAGTGACATAGTTGGTATCTACTGGAAGGAACACTTCAACAGACTTCCCAACCGTGACTGTATCGTTAATGATAGTTCAATTTTCCACTATCTCAGACCAATGACCCGAGCAGCAATAACCAAAAAGCAGCAAGGCCTTGGGAGGAGACTGTGTTCCCACCACAGTTCTAAAACTTGCCAAAGTGGAACTTCAGTGACAAGTCCAAAATTTTACTTCCCACATCAAAAAACGAGGAAGGAATGCTGAGGACCTCATGCCTTCTTAAAGAGAGGAGGTATCCAGTTATACATACACCTGCATGGTCTCCTATTGGGAAAGTCATTATCAAGTTCATCCTCTATATGGCAAAAGAGTTGCTTCCTAAATTGTAGTATGGATCCTCTTCTCAAGACAAAATAAGTAACATCTTCACCGTGCAATGGTTTCAACAAGAGTGGCAAAGAAAACTTTCAATGTTTATCTAACTGAACTTTTCTTGTTGCTAAGCAATTTGTGTCACAATGAACTATCCCCTCGTGATAAGGTCAGAAATAATGTTGTGAGACAGTATCCCGTTGCCAAGTGAGCAAAGTCACAATTACATAATCTTTGATGTTGAACAATTAGCATTGTATTAACATAAACATTCTTTATTGCTGAGCTAATGGGGGTCACAATGATTCACTGTTTGAATTTCTTTCAACCGTAACAAGTTAAAATATTCTGACCAGTGAAATTAAATTTATTTGCTTTCAAAGCTCTCTCCTTAATGACAGACCGCCTGCCTGCCCTAGAGGTGCTGTTCTTTCCAGCCAAAAGTAGGGTTACTTTGTTGTGACTCATGCAGGAGAAGAGGAAGGGGAGTCGGGGATGACATTACAGAAAATGAAGTAATTGCGGAGTTTGGCAGATAGTAAGAATTATCTCCTACTATCCAAGGTAGCATGCAGTGATAGATAATTGTTGGTCTAAAGATTAATTTATACAACATCGTTGGCGTTTTCACTGTCTCAAGGTAATTCATAGCCAATGAAGTGCTTTGAAATGTCATGGAGGAGATAAGAGAGCCAAGTTACAAAGTGCAAAGTACAAAATGTTGGTCCAGCGTTCACCAAAGTGACGGACTGGGGTGGAGAAGGCAGGGCCTTGGGGTGGGAGGTGGTGAGTAGCATGCATTTGCTTGTTTATTCAGCTATTTATCTAGCTGATTGTATCTATGTATTTATCTGGTGAGATACAGCGAGAAATAGGCCTTTCCAGCCCTTTGAGGCTCACCGCCCAACAATCCCTCGAGTTAATCCTAGCTTAATCAAGAGACAATTTACAATGACCAATTAAGCTACCAACCAGTACATCTTTGGACTGTGGGAGGACACGAGAGAACCCGGTGGAAACCCACGCAGTCGCAGGAAGAACATACAAACTCACAGGCAGCAGTGGGAATTGAACCCGGGTCGCTGTTACTGCAAAGCATTGTGCTAACCTCCTATGCTACTAGGCCACCACTGCCATTCTAACCTGCCATGAAACTCGTGGTATTGGAATAGCTGTCCTTTTAATTTACAGATCCATTTAAGTTAAAAAAAAATACAGTTCACCCAGATTGGGATGGGAATGGGCGATGAAGATTATCCATCAGTGGTGGAGCTGGACCCTTGATAATTGGACTCAAGGACTGGTAACTCCTGACTTCACAGAAACGGTATTCCAATCACTATTCAAGATAGCGGTTCTTTATTTTAAATTCTGAAGGAGACACAGGATGCAGATGTGTTGACATATGGAGAGAGATGAATATCTTCTATTCGCATTGGATGACCTGCGCCCATCCAAGTTTGCATATCTCCGGTGACGTGCTAATCCTTCTGATCCCCAGGAAACCAGCCCTAGTGTGAGAAGAATATGACTGATGGAGACTAGAACCCTATTTGTAGCTTGGTATGCAAAAGAATTAGAGTGGATTAAATGCAGCCGATGAATGGTTCTCAAGGCAGCTCAACATAATCTGGATATATACAGTAGACAGATAAAAATATAGATAGACATAGATAGAAATAAAGAGAGCTGCTGAAAGAGAACCCAAAGAAATTACAGGAAGGAATTAAAACAAATATTTAACATGCTAGGGTGACAGTATGAAGGTTCTGACCTATAGAGACAGTAAGAACATTAAATTTCTTGTATTGAAGCCAAATTGCAAGAGCTGTTGCTGGCTTTGACCTGGTTATTTCTCCCCCCAGGCTTTAACCAATTTATTGTGTCACAAATCATCCAACTGAAGGACAGAGGACCTCCATTCTGTTTCTTACTTGTTCTACATGAATGCTTCCAGCTGCGTGGTGCCCTTACCAATGTCATTCTTCCTGTATTACATCATCTATTGGAAACTGCAACTCCAGTTCAAGAGGAGAAGGTCAAACAGCAACAGTGCTTTCTACTACCCAAACGGCATGCTGATTCTAGCTAGCACAATAAACATGGAAAGATAGAGTGCACAGGGACCACTCAGCCCATCATCTTTGATAGTTTCAAAATAGTTCCATGCTCCAGCAATTCAACCTCACTGAGCAATAATAAATGTGGAATACAGCAGTAGCTGAAAATTAATAATAATGGAATCAAATTTCAGATGCAAGGTAGAATGCAACTGCTGACATAATTACATGCACAAAACGTTGGACGAACTCAGCAGGTCAGGCAGCATCTATGGAAATGTTGACATTTGCCAAGACCCTTCCTCAGGATTGAGTGAGAAGAGGGGAGATGTGTCTATGGAGGTTCTCATTTATCCAGGCCATTGTATGTCAAGCAGTAGTAAATAGACAACCCGGATTGGCTGTGTTGTCTAGAAGCTATTTCGCTACTCTTCTGAGAGGCTGAGGGGAGATGCCTGAATTAAAAGGTGAGGGGAGGGGTGAAGGCTAGCTGGAAGATGATAGGTGAAGCCAGGTGGGTAGAAAAAGTAAAGGACTGGAGAAGAAAGGATCTAATAGGAAAGGAGATTGGACAATAGGAGAAAGGGAAGGTGAAGGAGATCCAGGGGGAAATAATAGGCAGGTGAGAAGAAGCAAAAGGTCAGAGTGAGGAATAGAGGAAAGAGAAATCGATATTCATACCATCAAGTTGGAGGCTATCCAGATGGAACATACGGTGTTGCTCCTCCACTCTGAGGGTGGCCTTGACGGCACAAGAGGAGGCCACGGACTGACAGAACAGGAATCGGAATTGGAGTTAAAATGTTTGGCCACAGGGAAGTCCATTTGTGCAGGTGGTGCAGAGGTGCATGATGAAGTGGTCCCCCAATTTACGACCAGTCTCATCAATGTAGAGGAGGCCACAGTGGGAGAACTGAAAACAATAGGTGATCCCAGCAGATTCGCAGGCACAGTTTTGCTTCACCTGGAAGGACAGTTTGGGGCCCTGAATGGAGGTGGGGAGGAGGTGTTTCTTGCTTCTACCTGGGGTACACATTCAGCACATCCAAGAGACTGAAGGGTTATCTCCCTGTTTTGATCTCCATTCTTCTTCACTCTTGGTAAAACATACATTGATTCCCAACTAACTCCTGATGTTGTTACAGTTCTGATGATGATATTCTGCTAGGATATCATCAAGAAACTCTGCAGTTGCTGGAAATCCAGAGCAACACACACATGAAATGCGAGGGGAACTCAGCAGGTCAGGCAGCATCTATGGAAATGAATAAGCAGTTGCCATTTTATGCCCAGACTCTTCCTCAGGACTGGAAAGGAAGGACGCCAGTTTAAAAGAGAAGGGGTGGGGTGGTGGGAGGAGGAGGATAACTAGAAGGACAAAGGAGATGCAAGGTGGGTAGGAAAAGTAAAGGACTGGAGAGAAAGGAACCTCAGAGGACACAGAATATGTTTACCGATCTTTGTCTTTTTGTGAATTTCCTGTCTAAATCACCTCACTATTATACGACAATGGTGTTGAATACAGCCAGTTAGCTCATCAAGTCTGTACCACTATTCGATCGTGGCTGATTTATTTTCCCTCTCAACCCCATTCTTTTGCCTTCTCCCTGTAAACTTTGACACCCTTACTATTCAAAACCCTTACCAGTGAAGTCGCCACTTGAAATATGCTCAATGACTCTTCCTCCATAAACATCTGTGGCAATGAATTCTACATATTCACCAACCCTCAGATAAAGAAAGTCCTCCTCATTTGTTCTCAAGGGATGTGATTTATTCTGAGTCTGTGCCTTATGGTCCTAAACTTTCCAACTACTGGAAACATTCTCTTTACATCCACTCAGTCCTGGTCTTTCAATATTCAGTAGGTTTCAATGAAACCCACTCTTTCACCTGCATCCTTCTAATTTCTAGCAAGTACAGGCCCAAAGCCATCAAATATTCTTCATGTGGTAACTCTTTCATCTGTGGGATCATTCTCATAAAATTCCTCTGAACCCTCTCGAATACTGGCATATTCTTCCTTCGATATGGAGCCCAAAATTGCTCACAATAGTCCACGTGTGGTGTGAACAACACTAACAACATTACATCCTTGCTTTTGTCTCTTAGTCCTCTCAAAATGAACGCTGACATTGCATTTGCCTTCCTTACTACCAACTCAACTTGCAAGTTAACCACTAGGGAATTCTCTAGTCCCTTTGCACCTCCGATTCCCAAATTCTCTTCCCATTTAGAAAATAGTCTACGCCTTCTGCAAAGGTGCATGACATACACTTCCTTACGTTGTATTCCATTTGCCCAGTTTCCCAACCTGTTCACAGTCCTTCCGTGGCTCCCTCCTTACTCAACACTACCTGCTCATCCACTTCTCATTGTATTCTCCACAAACACGGCCACAAGGCCATCAATTCTGTCATCTGGGTCATTAAAATAATGTGAAAATTAGTGGTCCCAACACCGATTCCCATGGTACGCCACTAGTCACCAGCAGCTAAACAGAAAAGGCCCCCTTTATTCCCATTGTTTGCCTTCTACCAGACAGCCAATCTTCTATCCATGTTACTATCTTTCCTGTAACTATGGGCTCTTATTAAGCAACTTCATGTGCAGCACCTCTCAAAAGCCTCTGAAAATCCTAGGAAACAACATCCATAAGACCATAATATATAGGAGCAGAAGTAAATTATTCTAGTAACTTCCCTGTAATTCCATGGGTTCTTATCTTGCTAAGCAGCCTCATGTGCTGTGCCTTGTCAAAGGCCTTCTGAAAATCCAAGTACACCACATCTACTGCATCTCTTGTCTACGCTGCTTGTAATTTCCTCAAAAAATTGCAGTAGGTTAGTCAGACAGAATTTTCCTTTCAGGAAACCATGCTGGCTTTGGCCTCTCTTGTCATGTGCCTCCAGGTACGCTGTAATCTCATCCCTAACAATCGATTCCAAGAACTTCCAACAACATCTGATGTCAAGCTAACAGGTCTGTAGTTTCCTTTCTGCTGCCTCCCACCCTTCTTAAATAGCAGAGCAACATTTGCAATTTTCCAGTCATCCGGTACAATGCCAGAATCTATTGATTCTTGAGAGATCATTGTTAATGCCTCCACAATCTCTCCAGCTACTTCCTTCAGAACCCAAGGGTGCATTCCATCAAGCCCAGGAGATCTATCCACTCTCAGACCATTAAGTTTCCTGAGCACCTTCTCAGTCGTAATTTCCACTCACTGTCCTTTGTCTATCCTGCTCGTTACTTCCTCAAAGAACTCCAGTAGATTTATCAGGCAAGATTTCTCCTTTATGAAACCATGCTGGCCGAGGCCTATGTTATCATATGCTTCCAAGTGCTCTGAAGCCTCATCCTTAATAATGGATCCTGCCTACCACTGAAATCTATAATTTTCTGCCTTTTGCCTCCAACCTTTCTTAGAGTGGAGAGACGCTTGTGACTTTTCCAATCCTCTGGATCCATTTCTGACTCCAACAATTCTTGAAAAATAAATGCCCCCATAAACTCTTCAGCTACCTCTTTCAGAACTCTGGGGCTTAGACCATCCTGTTTGGGTGACTTATCTACTTCATTTCAGCTTTGCAAGCACCTTCTGCTTATTAGTTGTAACTACATTCACTTCTGCCCCTTACTGTCTTGAATTTCTGGCATGTTGTCTTCCAAACTGAAGACTGATGGAAAATACTTATTCAGTTCAACCGTCATTTCTTTTTTTTTTCCATTTCTACTTCCCAGGATCACTTTAAAAGGCCTGATATCCACTCTTGACTCTTTTTCACTCATATCTGAAAAAAATTGGTATCTTTTATCTTTGGCTAGCTTACCTTCATATTTCATATTCCACTCCCCCCCTTGTACTTTTTATTAGTTACTTGCTGTTGGAGTTTAAACCCTTCTAGTTTCCCCCTAATTTTTAAAATAGCATACCCTAGCTTTTGCCTTTATGCTGATTTTGGCTTCTCTTGTCAGCATTCCAAAAGAAGTTGTCTCATTTTCCTTTCGGAATGCTGCATCTTTGCAATCCTGCTCTTACCAAATTACTCCCAGAAACTCCTGCCATTGCTGCTTCACACTCATCCCTGCTCAGTTCCTCTTCAAATCAGCTTTTGCCAGCTCCTCTCTCATTACCTCTATAGTTATGATTATTCAACTTTGTTACCAATACATCTGATTTTAGTTTCTCCCTTTCAAAATACATGGTGAATTCTATAATATTCCAAACACTGACTCCTAAGGGTTCCTTTGCCTTAAGCTCCCTATAAAATCTGGTTCATTGCATAACACTAAATCCAGAATTTGCCTTTTCCATAGAAGGCTTGACAAAATGCTGCCCTAAAAAGCCACCACATAAGCATTCCACAAATTGTTTCTCTGAATTTCTGTGTCCACTAGCATATTGAGATTCCTTATGACCACTGTAGCATTGCCTTTCTTACCTGCCGTTTCCATCTCCCATTATAATTTGTACCCCACATCCCAGCTATCATTTGATGGCCTGTGTATAATTCCCATCAGAGTCTTTTACCAAAACAGTTTTTCCAAGTCTGTTCACAAGGATTCTACACCTTCTGACCCTTTGTCACTGCTTGCTAAAGATTTGATTTCATATTTTACCAATTTTACCCCTCTGCCAACCTGCCTGTATTTTCAATAAGATGAAAATACGGCGCGGGATGTTTCACTCCCCCACTGTGATCTTCTTTCTGCCATAACTCCAGGATGCTCATAACCTTGTACCTGACAATTTCTAACTATGCCTTAAGCTCACCAATCATGCTTTATATACTGCATACATTAAAGTATAATAGGCTCAGTTTAAGAAGGTAATGGTGAATTAGCTGCATTCACCATCACCTTCTTAAACTTGTCTCCGTTGCCTGAAGTTAAATTCTTATCCCTTTCTTAACTTATTTCTTATTTCTTTCTTTATTCTGGAGACTAAGTAACATCTCCTGCACTTTATCTACACTTTTCCAATCTATTGATCTCACCCCTTCATTCTATTTAGTTTAAAGCCTTATCCACAGCCCTAGTTATTCGATTCTCCAGGAGCTAGTCTTGGCATGGATCACGTGTAGCCCATTCCATTGGAACAGCTCTCTCCTTCCCCAATAGTGGTCCCAAATGTCCTGAAAATTCGAACCCACTTCTCCCACCTTGAGCCATGCATTTAACTTTCTAATTATATTGGCCCTGTACCAATTTTCATGAGGCAATCCTTTATTAGGTATCAGGTAGCAATCCTTAGGTTATTAACTTTTTGATTCTGTGTTTTAATTGACTCAAATTCCCTCAGCAGAACCTCTTTCTTACATTGTGGTATCCACATAGATCACAATAGCTAGATCTTTCCTCTCCAACTCCAAATTGTAAGTCAGAGGAAAAGTTTAGGCAGGCAACACAGTCTTTGGGACTCTTGGTGACAAAAAATGTTTATCTTCCCTTTATGATACAACTTAATTTACAATGACATTTCTATTCTCTCCGCCTCTTGAGTAGCTTCCTGAGCCAAATCCTTCCTAGATCCCGCTGTGCTGCTTGCGGAGCGGGTTCTCTGCTCTGAACTTCAGCTCACCGCTCTACGAGGTTTACTCGTCTCTGCACTGAACTGAGGCTGTGGCCTGCAGTGACTGGGCTTCTGAATCAGCTGCAGCGATTGCCGACTCACTTTTGTGAACTTCAGTCTTGAAGGCTGTTTGCTTACTTTTATTGCCCGCACGATTTCTTTTTTTTCTCTCTGCGCGATGGGTGTTAGGCAGTCTTCTTTTGTTTTAACGTGTTCCGTTGGGGTTTCTTTGTTTTGTGACTGCCTGTAAGGAGCCAAATCTCATGGTTGTATAAAGTATACATACTTTGATAATAAGTGTATTTTGAACTTGAACTTTGGAGAATCTCAGACCTGCTGGTCAAGCTCAAGGATTAAGGTTCCTCCAGCACTCACCCCCTGTCCCTGGCCACAGAGGAAATTTGAAACAGTTAATCTAACAGGTGTGACTGCCACCTGAAACACAGGTAAACCAGGTAAATTCTCCCCCTTCTGATGTGTTACAGTGTTTGAAGCTCAGATTCAGCTTTGAGCCGTAGACCTGGTGACCAGGAACCACAAGGGGTCCACCGGCTCCCACCTCCTGCATCTACAACTCTCCACCCGACCCTTCGTTCAATACTTATTTAATTAGTTCTAATTTGCCATCTTTTTAAAATTAAATTACTATGTTGCCAGTAACCTCATTTCAGTCTCGACTACAAGTCTAGTAAGTAATTAGTTCATTTTAGTAGTTAAAAGAGAAACCTTGTGAAGCGCTGTAATGACCTTTTCATGGATTATTTTACAAGAGTATGGCAGTTATTGGTAATAACAGCTTGCCTTGCTCATACTTATTGTCTTTGAGAAGGAGAAGGAAACCATCTCTGGGAGCATTGGGGTCTTTTAAATGTAGGTGCTTTAAGTGGAAGTGTCCTGATTAAACCCATTGAAGATGGTATGCAGCTTGGGAGGACCCTATAGGTAGTTGTGTTCCCTTGTTCCAGCTGGCCTTGTCCTTGCTGGTAGAGCAGTGGCTTTGCACAGCCTGGGTTGTGTACTTGGGACAACTATCAGTGATTTCTCTCTGTCTTTGCCTTAAGGAGTACAATCCCATTTTTCTCCAAGTAATGTCATTACTTCCAGCAGATGTTCTTCCTTGTTTTTAAAGAGGCCAGATGACCACGGATGGGGTTTTTCTCAGATACCAGATGGAGGAGAGGCTGCCCATTACTCATCTGCTTGAGATAGGGCATAAGTATCAACTGAGAGCTCAAATTCCGGCTAATGTCCTTGAGACTACAAACTGAGCTGGTTCTGTCACCCAAACACAAGGACAATATTTATTCGTAACTAAAAGATGAGCTTTTTGTAAGCTTTCCTCACTTCGGCCTCACAGCCTTGTAAATTCCAGAAGTGGGAGTCAAAACGTTTACCTGTATTTCTTTAGTTAAAAGCATTCAGAGCAGATAGTTGTTAATGTACCATCAAGCCAAAACTAACTGAATGGAGGAAATTGCGTTCGACACTGAATGACCTCCTGCTCCTGATAATGAATGGAAGGGCCAATCAGGCTCCTTCTGTTCCTTTATAGCTGGCTTGAAGAGTTGAACGATTTCCTCTTGACCCTGTATTCATTGTAATATAAGTGATAAGTCTTGCAAACCTAATTAAAAAATAATAAGATTTTAATATTTCAGTTCTCCCACAGAGGCAAGTATTACATTTTAATATGCAACTTGATATTTAAGTAGAAAACATTTCTTTTGAAATGAAATACTTGAGAAAAATCACAATGATCCATTTTTTTTGGTGTCTGTTTCTCGCAGTTAGTAATCCTCTTCCTCGTCATTGCCCTTGAATAATCCCAGTCTCTGGAAGCATTGCGCGATGTTGGCCAAGAAGAAGCTTGTGGTAATGGCGGTGATGGAGACGCAGACGCCAGAGAAGAAGATGATCAGGTAGTCAGTCAGAGTCAGGGAGTACTCGCACTCGTTGAAGCTGTTGTCAGATAACTCATTGAGGGTGATCTTCCTCCTATCCCTGGGCAAGGAGCACTGGATCGCGCCGAAGCCTTGAAGGAATTAGCACAAATTAATCTTATACGTAAGACCAGGTAGCCAGTCAAACTTTTTTCCCTTCTGACATGCCCAGGATTAGGTAGATGGGCCCTGCACTTGCCCCCGATTGTTGGTTTAGCTAAAATAGTCACAAAATAATAAATACGAGGAAATCTGTAGATGCTGGAAACCCAAGCAACACACAGAAAATGCTGGTGGAACACAGCTGGCAAGGCAGCATCAATAGGGAGAAGCGATGTCGACGTTTCAGGCCGAGACCCTTTGTCGGGACTAACTGAAATAAAAGATAGTAAGAGATTTGAAAGTAGGAGGGGGAGGAGGAGATCTGAAATGATTGGAGAAGACCGGAGGGAGTGGGCTGAAGCCAATAGCTGGAAAGGTGATTGGCAAAAGGGGTACAGAGCTGGAGAAGGGAAAGGATCATGGGATGGGAGGCCTAGGGAGAAAGAAAGGGGAGGGGAGCACCAGAGGGAGATGGAGAACAGGCAAATATAATAAATGACAGAAGAGGTTTGAGGTCTAAAGTGAATCTTTCTGATCCTGTTCCCATGTTCCTGTGACTTCTTACAACTTAGCAGAAAAGAGAATTTTTTTTTCAATGGTCTTTTCAAGTAGACACCTATCTCCTGTCAATGCCAATACCATATCATCATTAAGCAAGAATTACAGTCTTCATTTCTTATAACTAAGAGCCATGACTGGGCTGTGTCACATAGATACCAGGAAAAGCTCCCTCCATTGGCATCTGTACATTAGGGGTTAAAGATAACTTATTCACTGTACGTGAGGCTGCAGAAAGTGTTGATTGATCCTTGCCTAAATCTATTTCCGTACTATTCCAATGTGAGCACACAAGGGCAGGGCTGAGGACAATCACATTCATGGAAAATAAGTCAGTCCATTGTTCACATCATTAAATGCCTCAAACATTTGGAGCGTGGAAACAGGAGAAGTCTTTTTCAGATGATTAAATCTGTCACCACATCTTGTACTACGGGAGTGATCTGAAAGTGATGTTTTCTATGGTTGCAATGGTTTGCGAATGAAGTGGGCATGCTTGATGTAGATAGGGGTTAGGAATTTTTGAAGCCTTCCGGCACCTTCACAATACTTGTAACCAAACAAGACAAAAGAGAATATTGGACTACCACCGTGTATCAAGAATGAATATGTTACTTCGCTATCTCAAGCACCAGAGATTCTGCAGACGCTCGATCTCAGAGTCTGAATGTTCATATTTTCTGACAAAATCTGTTATATTTTCACTGACATATTCCATTGACTAGTTGAGGTTGCACACTACAGCTGCCCAGAGGTTTTGTAGAAAATACTATGAGAATTGTAACGTGGTCTACTCCAATAATTTCCACATGTACACAGAGGATGCCCAGCACTACCCCTTCTGACCCCTCCGCCATCTCAATTTGTCACGCCACTTGTCCAACAAAAACGATTGTAGCTTCAACAGCTTTTGAGAAGATCAAATTAATTGTCTTCCGTCTCTAGCAGTGTCCCCTGGTCATCTATCCTTCTCCCTGGTGTCTATCTGAAACCAAAGAAATCTATTCACAACGTAATTGACCCTGAACGTCTGAACTAAAAGCAGCAATATGTCACCTCATCGCTTGTCCCTGTTACACATTTCAATGTGACGTTGGCTGCCCTACTGTAGCCTGAGCACTAACCTTCCATTCCTTGCTTATCACAAATCTACCTAACTCTGTCTTTAAAATATTCATAAACTCTGCTTCCAGACCTTTTGAGGGAGAGACATGAAAAGTCTCACACACCTAGAAAAATACGGCTCAACTCTATTTGAAATAGGCAATGCTCTATTTTTAAACAGTGCCATCAATCCTAGGTTCTCAAACAAGGGGAAACAACCTCTTCAAATCCACTTTGTCAAGAACACGCAGGGTTTTATATATTTCAGTTCAATGCCCTTTCACTTTTCTAAAGTTTAGCAGATTATAACCAAGGGTACCCATTCAATAGTTCCATTTAATATCAGAGAATGTGTACAGTTTACAACCTGAAATTCTTCCTCTCCACAGACATCCATGAAACAGAAGAAAAACCCCAATGAATGAATGACAGGAAATGTTAGAACCCCAAAGACCCTCCCTCCCATGCACAAGCAGCAGCAAAGCATCAACCCTCCCCCTCCCCTCCACCTTCCTCAGCAAAAGCTTCAACCCTCCCCCTCCCCTCCACCTTCCTCAGCAAAAGCTTCAACCCTCCCCCTCCCCTCCACCTTCCTCAGCAAAAGCTTCAACCCTCCCCCTCCCCTCCACCTTCCTCAGCAAAAGCTTCAACCCTCCCCCTCCCCTCCACCTTCCTCAGCAAAAGCTTCAACCCTCCCCCTCCCCTCCACCTTCCTCAGCAAAAGCATCAACCCTCCCCCTCCCCTCCACCTTCCTCAGCAAAAGCATCAACCCTCCCCCTCCCCTCCACCTTCCTCAGCAAAAGCATCAACCCTCCCCCTCCCCTCCACCTTCCTCAGCAAAAGCATCAACCCTCCCCTCCCCTCCACCTTCCTCAGCAAAAGCATCAACCCTCCCCCTCCCCTCCACCTTCCTCAGCAAAAGCATCAACCCTCCCCCTCCCCTCCACTTCCTCAGCAAAAGCATCAAACCTCCCCCTCCCCTCCACCTTCCTCAGCAAAAGCATCAACCCTCCCCCTCCCCTCCACCTTCCTCAGCAAAAGCATCAACCCTCCCCCTCCCCTCCACCTTCCTCAGCAAAAGCATCAACCCTCCCCCTCCCCTCCACCTTCCTCAGCAAAAGCATCAAACCTCCCCCTCCCCTCCACCTTCCTCAGCAAAAGCATCAACCTTCCCCCTCCACTCCACCTTCCTCAGCAAAAGCATCAACCCTCCCCCTCCCCTCCACCTTCCTCAGCAAAAGCTTCAACGCTCCCCCTCCCCTCCACCTTCCTCAGCAAAAGCATCAAACCTCCCCCTCCCCTCCACCTTCCTCAGCAAAAGCATCAAACCTCCCCCTCCCCTCCACCTTCCTCAGCAAAAGCATCAAACCTCCCCCTCCCCTCCACCTTCCTCAGCAAAAGCATCAAACCTCCCCCTCCCCTCCACCTTCCTCAGCAAAAGCATCAACCTTCCCCCTCCACTCCACCTTCCTCAGCAAAAGCATCAACCCTCCCCCTCCCCTCCACCTTCCTCAGCAAAAGCTTCAACGCTCCCCCTCCCCTCCACCTTCCTCAGCAAAAGCATCAAACCTCCCCCTCCCCTCCACCTTCCTCAGCAAAAGCATCAATGCTCCCCCTCCCCTCCACCTTCCTCAGCAAAAGCTTCAACGCTCCCCCTCCCCTCCACCTTCCTCAGCAAAACCTTCAATGCTCCTCCTCCCCTCCACCTTCCTCAGCAAAAGCATCAAACCTCCCCCTCCCCTCCACCTTCCTCAGCAAAAGCATCAACGCTCCCCCTCCCCTCCACCTTCCTCAGCAAAAGCATCAAACCTCCTCCCCTCCACCTTCCTCAGCAAAAGCATCGACGCTCCCCCTCCCCTCCACCTTCCTCAGCAAAAGCATCGACGCTCCCCCTCCCCTCCACCTTCCTCAGCAAAAGCATCAACCTTCCCCCTCCACTCCACCTTCCTCAGCAAAAGCATCAAACCTCCCCCTCACCTCCACCTTCCTCAGCAAAAGCTTCAACGCTCCCCCTCCCCTCCACCTTCCTCAGCAAAAGCATCAAACCTCCCCCTCACCTCCACCTTCCTCAGCAAAAGCATCGACGCTCCCCCTCCCCTCCACCTTCCTCAGCAAAAGCATCAAACCTCCCCCTCCCCTCCACCTTCCTCAGCAAAAGCATCAAACCTCCCCCCCCTCCACCTTCCTCAGCAAAAGCATCAAACCTCCCCCTCCCCTCCACCTTCCTCAGCAAAAGCATCAAACCTCCCCCTCCCCTCCACCTTCCTCAGCAAAAGCATCGACTCTCCCCCTCCCTTCCACCTTCCTCAGCAAAAGCATCAGACCCACACCGGATATCCTGGTTTAATTTTAGAGGTGACTCATATTTGTTCCATCATTGTCCACTTTCTTTGCCATGATGTTGCCTTTGTCCTTATCTGCTGCAGAAACCGTCCCCCTCATTCATTGTTCTGTCTGGTAATATCAACTGCAAAACTCTCCTGGCTAATTTCCATAAACACAGTGTCATGTAGAACTTTGTTTTTCATGTGCACGGACCTGTTTTGCGTCCTATCAACTTTATTAACTTGCACTGGCTTCTGGTTAGCAGTGATTTTTCATTCTTCTTTTCAAATCCCTTCTTGTAGTCCCTGCTTGTTGAAATTTCATCTATGTTCCTGCGACCTTGAATTTTGACCTCTTGCCCATTGCTTGATTTTAAATTGTTCCAAAGTTGCTAGCCATTAGGCACTGTTATAAGACTATCAAATAGTTCTCTGGTACAGTAAGTTGAATTGTTGTCTACCACGTTGTAGATAGATAGATAGACAGATAGATTCTTTATCAATGCCAAAGGAAATGACTGCATCACAGTAGGATTACAAGTGCACAGGTATAAAAATATTAGAAGAGAAGTAAAAAAGAATAAAAAAAAATAAGCATTTGGGCTCTCACAACCAGACTATGTAGTAGTTTCTTCCCCCAAGCTATCAGACTCCTCAATACCCAGAGCCTGGACTGACACCTTACTGCCCTATTGTCCTGTTTATTATTTATTGTAATGCCTGCACTGTTTTTGTGCACTTTACGCAATCCTGTGTAGGTCTGTAGTCTAGTGTAGTTTTCTCTGTGTTTTTCTTTATGTAGTTCAGTCTAGTTTTTGTACTGTGTCATGTAACACCATGGTCCTGAAAAACATTGTCTCCTTTTTACTGTGTACTGTACCAGCAGTTATGGTCGAAATGACAATAAAAGTGACTTGACTTGACTTGACTTACCTCAAACAGTCTAACTGGAGGGGGTCATCACTTCCTGAGTATAGATTGACTCATCATAGAGCCCAATGGCCAAGGGTAGGATGACCTCATAGAGCGCTTTGGAGCACTGCAGTTGTCTTAGTCTATTACGAAAAGTGCTCCTCTGTTCAGCCAAGGTGGTACGCAGAGGGTGAGAAACATTGTCCAGAACTGCCAAGATTTTCTGGCAGGTCCTTTGTTCTACCACAGCCTCCAGTTTGACTCCTATCACAGAGCCAGCCTTTCTAATCAGTTTATTGAGCCTGTTGGCATCACCCGTGTTGATGCCATTGCTTCAACACACCACCGCACAGAAGTTTGCACTGGCGACAACAGACTGGTAGAACATGTGGCCTGCACGTACTCAGTCTCCTCAGGAAGCAGAGTGACTGTGGCCCTTCATGTACACAGTTATAATCTTCCACCTTATTCTTTACCTGCACTACATTTCTCTGTTGCCTTTACACTTTATTCTTCTTTCAAATTAAAAATTGTTATCAAATTACATTTATCTTATCATACCTTGAGATCCATTTTCTTGCATTTACATAAAAAATAAAGAAATACAATAGAGTTTACAAAAACAATAGATAAAAACTAGCAAATAACCAATGTGCAAAAGAAGACAAATTATGCAAGTATAAAGACAACACTGAGAACGTGAGTCGTAAAGTCCTTCAAAGTGAGTTCATAGGTTGTAGAATCAGTTGAGAACTGTGGTGAGTGACGTTATCCAAGTCCATTCAGGATTAGTGTAGGGTATTGACTTTCCCAAAACGTGGTCGTGTGGGACCTGATGGTTGCAGCGAGAAGAGAGCATGGCCTGGATGATCGGTGATGGATGTTGACTTCTTGTGGAAGCGTGTCTTGTAAATTGACTCAACGGTGGGGAGTGCTTCGCCTGTGATGGATTAGGCTGTATTCTCCACTTCCTCTAGATTTTTCCATTCCTGGGCATTGGTGCTTACATACCGGGCTGAGATGCAACCAATTAGGACCCTCTGCACTGTGCATCTGCTCTCCACCTCTAAGGACGCTGAGGTGCTGTTATGCCTTTAGGATGACTCCTATGTGCTTGTCCTGGCACCGATCCCCTCGTATGATAACGCCAAGGAATTTAAAAGTACTGACCCTCTACACCTCTGAATCCCTAATTGGGACTGGCTCATGGTCCTCCATCTTCCTGCTCCTGTAGTTGGTAATCAGCTCTTTGTTTGCTCTGATGTTGAGTGAGAGGTTGTCACGGCACCATTCAGCCGGATTTTCCGTCTCCTTCCTCTATGCCATTTCGCCACCACATTTGATTCGGCCAACAACAGTTGTGCTGTTAGCAAACCTAAATACGGCACTGGAGCCATACCTAGCCACCCAGTCGTGGGTGTAAACTGAGTAATGCAGGGGGCTGTTGAAAGCAAGGAACCAGATCCGGTGGGTCTCAAAGGCAAGGACTCTGGACACACAGTCTTGGTAATAAAGGATTTTATTTACAGAAGGCAAATGTGGGAAAATGGCCACAGGAACAGCATGCACACGTGCACAATTTACAGCAGTCGTGGGAAAAGTCGGATTGGCAATAGAGCACACACAGACAATTAACGAATGTGGGAAATTTATGTGGGAACAAAGTACCTGTACACACACACACACACACACGCACACAGAGTCAATACGATACCCGCCATCCCTTGGCTCCAACCCTATTCAGTGCACAGCTCACCAACAATTTCTCCAGCGCTGCTCCACGGTTCTCAGTCTGGTGTGAAGCAGGGTGGTCCCTTGGAGATGGCAAAGAGGGAGAGCCCAGCACATGTGGCACCCTTTTAATGCAGGAGGGCTGGAGAGTCCAGCACAGGGGGGGGGTCAGTGGCTCGGTCCCAACAGGGCTAAGCTGATTACAAAGGCCAATTGCCCAAGGCCAAGTACAAGGCTAATTAAAGGGGCCAATGGTTAGGTGTGCATTGATGGGTGAGGAGGGGTCAAAATTTGATTGGCAGGTGGCGTGTCTTCCGACCAGGTAGTGGGCAGTGCTGCCAGGTGACAGTCACGACCCTTTCAACACGGGCTAAGCACACAAACCTGAGGTGCTCCTACACTGATGCTGATTGTGGAGGCGATGTTACTGCCAATCCATACTTTGTTATTGTTTTACCCTCTTCTACCTCGGTGCACTGTGTAATGATGTTATCTGTGTCAACAGTATGCAAGACAACCCTTTCACTGTATTCCGGTACAGTGATAGTAATATTCCTGTTCCAGTTACATTTATGATCCGGAATTTCACCGCGATCTTTCTTCCTCTCCCTTCGCCTTTTAGAAAATGATCAGCCCCCTTTTTGCCATTCATGTGTCCGATCATCTCATTATGTGATTGTGTGGCAGGTTTTGTCTAGTAACCCTCCTATTAAGTTAAACGTCTGTTGGATGATGGTTAGTATAATCTCAATGGGCTGAATGGCCTGTTTCTCTGCTCTATTCCTCTTTGATTCTCTATGCTCTGTGACGTTAGTTGCCAACAGCTGCCATTGAAGGTGTTGTCGGGAGCCGGCAGAGTTGGTAGCATTTATGGAATTGAATAAACAGTTGATGTTTCAAAATAAACCAAGGCCCTTCTTCAGGGCTGGAAAGGAAGTGGGAAGATGCCAGAATAAATAGACAGTGGGGGGGGGGGAGGGAAGGAGGATAGCTAGAAGGTGATAGGTGAAGCCAGATGGGTGGGAAAGATAAAGGGCTGGAGAGGAGAGAATCTGATAGGAGAGGAGAGCAGACCAGGGGGAAAGGGAAGGAGGAGCCGATCCAGGGGGAGGTGATAGAGGGATAAGGTCAGAGTTGGGAATTGAAGAAAAGGGGAGGGGAAGAAAGGGGAGAGGAAGGGATATTTTGTTGCTGGAAGGGGAAATCGATACTCATGCCATCAGGTTGGAGGCTACCTAGACGGAATATAAGGTGTTACTCCTCCGTCCCGAGGGTGGCCTCACCGTGGCACAAGAGGAGGCCACGGACCGACATGTTGGAACGGGAATGGCAATGAGAATTAAAATGTTTGGCCACCAGGAAGTTTTGCTTTTGGCGAACGGAGCAGAGGTGCTTGATGAAGCGGAGCCCCCCCCCCCCCCCACCCCAGTTTACCACGGTCTCACCAGCGTACAGGAGGCCATCTCTGGAAATCCGGACACTATAGATGACCCCAGCAGACTGGCCGGTGAAGTGTTGCCTCATGTGTAAGGGTTGTTTGGGGCCCTGAATGGAGGTGAGGGAGGAGATGAATGTGCAAGTGTAACACAAATACCCAGCCTTAACATCCTCATCCTGGTCAACGTTAAAAAAAAACAATAACGTCATTTATCCTTTTATAGAAAACCTTGTCTGGTTGTTTTGACTGTAAACTGCCCTTGAGTTTGCTTCCATCGAATTAATTGACCGTATTTTCACTAATCTAATCCATTAACTGTTTGGCAAATATGGTTATTATCACATTGTTCCCTACCATCTGTGGTCTAGACAAGATAAATGTTCTCTTTTTGCCATTATCACATTTTGCTTTTTTATTTTAGAAATTACAATTCACCGTCCACTGAATTTCTACTTTATAATAGGAACATTTGGCAGCTTTTGCAGAAGGAGAGAGCGTTAGTTCAGGTGCTAGACCTTTTGGTTGAACAGGAAAGAGAGAAAAAAACATGTTAACTTTCAGTTGGAGAAAAAATGTAGGGGTGATATCGGTAGATCAAAGGGCCCATGTCTGAAAGGTGAGGACAAACAACTCAGTGTAGTTACAAATAGATTATGCGAACTTATTTGTGTTTTGTGTGGCTACGGTAAGGCAGTAGAACAACAACAAACACTGGAGCAAATCAACAGGTTTTTTGCAATTTTCAGTTTCAGTCTGTTCTGATATGTAAGTTTTTTTCACCTCCATTGAAGACAATAGGGGTCTGATGCATCTTTGCTTCTGGTCACTTTTGAAACTTTCCTACTGGAAAACATGGATGTCAGGCTTGTGTTATGACACCCTTGGTTGAATGTCTCAAGCAACAACTTGCTGAGGCAGGAGGATCTCAGGTTTGATCTGAACTGCAGCCTGCTCTGTATTTTATCTTTCCCCACTGAAAGCACATTAGCCGGTTGATTCAGTGCCTGCCATGTTGTCAAGTTACCATCCATCAATGTCACCGACAGAACAGTCCCCTTACTCTTCATCAGTAACCACAGCCAAAAATGGCATCAACCATACAGGGATTTCTCCATTTGCCAGCTTCCCACTCCAGCTGCTCCAGCTGTATCCCAAATGGGAACACCAAAGATTTCTGAGGTAAAACAGTCTTATTTAGGGCAAGTGGTGAACAGAGTGAAGGGTTAGAGTGAGGCTGTGTGAAGACTGGGTGGTGGCACCAATTACAGGCATATCATTTAGCAATCAGGAAACATACTGGATCCCACTTTGTCTTATCCAGTTTCACATCCATATAAAACAAATCCACTTCCTCTTTAATTTTCTCTACATCTCTCACTTGCCTGCTGACTTATTGATACACCATGCCTCACCCATTACGGGCTAAGGCAGGCTGAACAACTAGTGATTGCTCTCCAGCAACCTGGGGACCACGGCTCCATGGCATGAAAAGGTTAGGAACCCCCCTGCTTTACAGTTTAACAGTGAATTTCTATCAAACACCACACTCCCACATTTCAAGTTCCTGGCTGTTCGGTTAATTGAGAACTTTAAACTAGATTACCCTTTGTGGGTGGGTGGTAGAGAATTGGGGTGGGAGTAATAGGCATGTGAGGGGAAGAGTCTGTAAAAATTAAAGGAGGAAATGGGACTGCTGGGAATGTTTTGAGAGCTGGCATTGACTGATGGACCAAGTCAATCAAACCTCTTACTGTGCGGTAAAGCAATCCCTCGCACACACACACACACATACACACTCAAACACACACACTCAAACACACACACACACATACACACACACACACACACACATACACACTCAAACACACACACTCACACACACACACACACACACACACACACACACACACACACTGACACAGACACACAGACACACACACACATACACACTCAAACACACACACTCACACACACACACATACACACACTGGCACAGACACACACACTCACTCACACACACACTAACACACACACAGACACACACACACACACACACACACACACACTGACACAGACACAGACACAGACACGCACATACACACACACACTCACACAGACACACACACTCACACACACATACACACACACAGAGACACACACACACACACACACACACACACAGAAAGACAGACACAGAGACACAGACATACACACTCACACAGACATAGACACGCAGACACACATAGACTCACACACAGACACAGATAATGATGAAGAGCAGGACGATGTTTTATTTCTTCCTTAACTCAGGTCACTGAGTGCAATTCTATTGCTGCTGAGGGACAATTAATGTCCAAGCAGGACTCTACAGATATCAAGGTTCAAGTTTAAAGTTTAAAATAAAAGTGCCATTAAAGTTTTTGTATGTCATTATGTACAATCCTGAATTTTATTTTGTTGATTGTGCAGGAAGTTGCTGGGATGGGCTCCCCAAATGCACATCTAGCATGTCTATATTTATTTTTTATTTATTCTTTTAAAAATATTTTTTAGAGCATCACACCAGACAATCAGCCATTCTTGGCTGGAGCCTGGTGTCAGTATTGGTCTCGTTTCGGTTTAACTGGGTCATGATATGAACGTTCCTGACTTGACCCTTGTTTGCTTTTACGAGGCCGAGTGGCTAACTCGATGCTCAACCCGGCACGGATGGAAAGCGTACTCAGGAGTGGCCCGACTTAGATTCGAACTCGGGAGCCTTCGCTCCGGAGTCTGGCGCTGATGGCATTGTGCCACCAGCCAGCCGACATCTAGCAGTGACCAAGAGTCTTTCCAACTGTGACAATATTCTCTAGAAGACAAAACAGCTACAGGGCCCAGAAGTATTACCACACTGTTACTTCATTTCTGATTTGACTTTGAAGGCTTCAAAGGCAACACCAGAAAGTTAATATCAAGTCAATTTCTTTATTTACTGATACTAGTCTTTAGAGTACCTAGCTTCGACACTCTAGGACACACTCTGCAGTTTCTGTAGATCCACGTTGTGTGGGATTGTTAAACATGCAGATATGATACATATATGCAGAGGCCCTCTGCAAATTATATCATATGGGAGCAGCTAGCACTGTACCTGCCCCTGTACAGGTGACCTTCTGAAGCTGGTGATCCCATTAACTTGGATGCTGATAGATAATCTGACGCCACTCGTTCTTTATTTGTGAGTGTCAGTAGTGAGAGCAAGCAGGCTGTTTAACTAAGAAAGCATCATAGTTCATCTTGAGGAGTTCTTCGTTCTGTGTGTTCTCTCTCTCTCTCTCTTTGTCTCTTCATTCTTTCTCTCCACCTCTCTCTCCCTTTCTCTCTACCTCTCTCTCTGCCCCTTTTCTCTCTCTTTCTTTCACTCTTTCTAACCCTCTCTCTCACTCGCACACACTAACTCCTCTACTGGGGTAGATGAAAACTAAGCAAGACCAAGTACTCTATCTGAGCACTACCCATAACCTTCCCAGTGCCATTCTAGTGCTGAGATGCTGAGTCTTACTGCCTGTTAGGATTGGTCCATCCACTGCAGAAATAGATTTAACCTGAAAGTCCTGGCTGATCCATTTAACCCTGAGCTAGCCAGTCTATCTAGGACTTCTTGGAGAAAACATCATTAGCTTGGACTTAAACAATTCTGACAGATGCTCTTTCTTCCAGCTCACCACAACACACACATACACACAAACTCACGCTCACACACTCACACACACACACACACACACACACACACACACTCACACACTCACACACACACACACACACACACACACACACACACACACACACACACACAGACACACACTCAATCAATCATGCGTAAAGAGGATTGATCTTGTTCTTTTTTCATTGAAAATGACAATCTATTAGTAATCAAAACCTCTCGGTCAGGGCATGCTACTATGCAATTACTAACCTGCCAATTAACTTCCTTTACTTGCCAACTTACATAACTATTCATCTGATAAATGTGTATACTAATGTAATTTATCTTTCTTCCCTCTTCCTGCAGGCTCCCAGCTGGAGTGTGGGCTCCACCAGAGTCGGAACAGATAGACAAATCTGTCAATCTGTGGTCTTGTGAGCCATTACATAACAGTCAGGGGCAGTAACTTTAACGATAAGTGAGAGACTTAGCATAGCATTCCACCTAATTCCTGGCAGAACTGACCAAACTTCAACTCTAATATCAATATACAGTATTTTCCCTTTTTCCCTTTACTCAAATATGATTGAGAAACATTAATTTTCATCATATTTAATATTTATTCAGTCCCTGCCATTGAAAATGATGCTCACTTACTCTAAACAGTACAGGAAGCAGTGACAGTGATGAGCACTAACCTGTGGGCAGAACATCGGCATTGTCTTTCAACCAGAGGAAAAGATGAGCGAATGTACAGTTACAGAGCCATGGGTTTCCCTCGAGCCTCAGCGTCCGAAGGGATGGTAAGGAACTGAGGGCCGTGACGCTCAAGATCTCCAGCGCATTGTCGTTCAGCTCCAACACTTGGAGGACGTTCAAACTCTGGAAGGCTTCCTTGTCCACCTTCCCCAGGTTTGGATTGTTCCCCAGTCGTAGCCTGATCAGCCTGTGTGCCGAGCTAAAGGCACCAGGACTCAGCTGGGAGAAGTTGTTGTATCTCAGGTCTAAGTAGATCAGTTTTGTGGTACTGAAGGTTCCTTTGCCAATGGTGGATAGAGAGTTGTTGCTGAGGTCTAGGTAGACTAGGTCGCCATAGTACATGAAGAAGTCAGCTGGTATCTCCTGGATTTGGTTGTTGCTCATCAGGAGCTTCCTAACAACTAGAGGGAAGATGCCGGTCGGCAGATCAGAGAGTCCTGAGTCCCTACAGTCTATGGAATGTGCGTCTTTACAGATACAGCCTTTGGGGCAACTTGACCCCAAGGGCAAAAGGAGGAGGACCAGAGGCAAAACCCAGAGCAGAGAGCATGAGTGCATGGCAGAGGAGACTGGAACTGTGGCTGCTGTGTTGGCAGAGACATGCTGAGGGAATGCAGAGACTGAACAGCTGTGCATAGTGTAAGTGAGATCGGATAGCAGTGCTTAGCTCAAATAGCACCAACGCAGGGAGCTGGGGGAGGAGAGAACTGGGAGTTTCCGTCAGGAGAAATAAAACAGCAAATCCAGTGGATCTTTCCATTCCCCAGGGAAAAGGCTGCATTAGCAGATTCTAGTGTCCCGCTTGATAATTTAAATGGTGTAACGTGCACCCATTACTAAATAATGTGCACAATAATTACCAGAAGGTTTTGCTTGATATTATGCCTATCATACTGGGTATTCATTAACACCAATAAAGGTTATAAAGACTTGCATTTGTTTAACCCCTTCACAACCTCAAGAAGCTTTTCAGTCTATAAAGTACATTTTAAGTGTAGTGATCGCAATAGTGTAAACAATATTACAGCCTCTTTATGCATAGAAAGATTTCACAAAGGATGACTATTTAACAAAGTTAGGAACTGGTATGTGCTGTAAAAGGTGGTGGCATGTGGCTGTTGTGTGTGTGCATGTGGTAGCTGTTTTCAAGGGAACAGAGAGCAAATGTAGGTGCTCGGCAAATTGGAGAATGGCGATTTGGGCTAGGAGGGGGGAGTGGTTTCAACATAGCAGGAGTTGCATGGCCAATAAGGTGGGGAATTGGTGAGCAGTCAGAGAGTGCAAAGAGAGGAAGATCAGGAAGTTTGGAAGGGTGAGGCTATGGGGTGGGTTGCGTTAACATCAGGGAGTTGGGGGAATTGGTGATTTGGTGAAAGCTATGAATGTGGTGTCATTACTGTGGAAGTGTGAGGCAGTTGTGGGTGGCTTGGAGAGTGGAGGGCAGGGAAGTTAACTAGAACTAGGGGTCATAGCCTCAAGATTCGGGGGTGTAGATTTAGGAGGGAGATGAGGAGGAACTGCTTTTCCCAGACCATGGAGTATCTATGGAATTCTCTGCCCAATGAAGCAATGGAGGTTACCTCAGTAAACGTATTGAGGTAGATAGATTTTTGCATTGTAGGGGAATTAAGGGTTATGGGGAAAAGACAGGTAGGTGGAGATGAGTCCATGGTCAGATCAGCCGTGGTCTTATTGAATGGTGGAGCAGGCTCAATGGGCCAGATGGCCTAATCCTGCTCCTGTGCTTTAGCTTCTTCCGTTCTTATGAAGTTTTCTGAATGAGAGAGATGGGACTTGCTTTACCATATAAGAGCGTTATGAAAAACCAGTGACCCCAGCGTACTGATAACAAAACACAGTCCAGATGAAGGGCCTTGACCTGAAATATTGACCGTACACTTCCTCTCATTATGAACTAATTTCCTGGAGAACTCTCAACAAGGAGCCTTGATGGGGAGAAGAAAACTCGCTATTTGGTCAGTTCCAAAGGAAACTTATTGTCCTGAAGCAATAGCTATTTCTCTGTCCATACAGGCTGTCTGACCCACGAAGTATTTTCAGTATTTACGGCCGTGATGAAGGACGATTTGGAAGTAGTTAATGTTCCACTCTGGGAAATGTCCTTTCTCAATTATGTGGCATTGAAATAAACCATTTAATATGTTTCAGATTATCAGCCTTATAAACCTATTGCCTGATGTAGAGCTAATAAAAACAAGCACTATGTCATAAGTTGAAGTTTCACAGAATGATAAGCCACAGTAGGGTGCCATGTAACATGATGGATGGGGTGTGAGAAATGTGGAAGTTTTGCTATTTGAACATTGATTGGGAAACTTTTGCCCAAATGCAGTTTTTGAACATTACTAGGAACCCAATCATCTGGGCCACATGTGGTCTGATAATAATGCCGCTGGTTGGTGCACTCCAATTAGCTTAATTGTCTTAACCCCAAACTAATCAACTAAAGCTTATTTCTTGTTTGTTAATGAACAGTATCTGCTGGAAAATGGGCAGGAGCCAATGTCAAATATAAATAATCTGTACAACCAGTCCCATGCCATATGGACAGAAACAGAAAGTTTAGGAGCTTCCCATCACATTTCTTACTAGCACTCCCGATGTGGTTAGTGTTTGCAACTCCTTTGATACAGCGATGTAGCTGTTGCTGTCGCAAACACTAACCCCAAGGTGGATGATTCATAAACTTAAACTTATTGCAATGAAAACAGAAAATGCTGGAAATACCCTTCATTTTGGGCAACATCAGTGGAAAGAGAAACAGAGTTAATGCTTTAGGTTAAAGACCCTGCGTCATTGCTTAAATTATTGCTTTTTCATTTTCATTTTAATTTTATTGTGTTGGCTGGGACTTTGGAGGTACTCATTACTTCAACGGCACTTAAGCAATGATTTTGATGTAACATTTCAACGGAGAGACAGTAACTCTTGAATTCCATCGCAAGGGACCATTTGTTATCTAGCCAGGTCATTAACCCCACCCCAGAAAGTATCTCCACACCAGCATGCACATGTATAGTCAGTGTGACTTTGTGCGGGGGAAATCCAGTCTTACTTGTCTGTTGAAGTTTTTTGAGAAGGTGACAAAGGAAATCGATGAGGACAGGGCAGCTATTGAAACATGAACAGCTCTGTGAACCTTCTGAAGGCACCTGATAGGATCCTGCATGATAGGCTGGTCCAGAAGATTCATTCACAAGAGATCCAAGATGGAGCTGGTTACCTGAACCCAAAACTGGCTTTGCGATAGGAGAAGAAGTTTAATGGTGGTAGGACGTTAATGATCATAAGTTTGTGACCTGAGGTGCACTATAGGGACTGTTGTTGGGAACTTTGCTCTTTGTGATCTTTATTAATGACTTGAATGTGAATGTATGAGGTATGATTAGTATATTGGCAGATGACATGAAAATCAGTATGGTTGTGGAGAGTGAGGAAAGTTATGGCTACAACAGGACATAGATCAGTTGGAGAATTGGGTAGAGTTTTGGCAGATGGAATTCAATCCGGAAAAGTGTGAGGTGATGGATTTTGAGAAGTCATGTAGGGGCAATAGAAGTGTAAGCAGAAAAAGTAATTTGGAAGCAAGATGAAAACATATCAAACTCAAACAAAACTGTAAGGAATGTTGCAATATCTGAATTGTGGAAACATGCAAGTCTTGTCGTGTACTCCAAACATCACCTCCCTGAGTTGACAGGAGGAAAATGGGTAGAATAAAGCTCAAAATAGACTAAAGAAGCCCCAACCCAACAAAACCAAACCACAAGTGTGGATGGTGGGCTGTGTAAGTGTGTAGAGTTGGAAAGATAACTTCATTCACCTATTTAATTTTAATTGGTTTAAATTCATCTCCCATGATTCAATTAGGAACTTGAAATAAATGTAGGCTGCATCGTGTGGTGTTGTTTGTACAGTTACAAAAACAGTCTAACGACCTTAAAATGTGTTGATTTAATTGATATTGATTCTCCACCCCCTACGCTTTTCAGGTATTTACAGAGGATGCAGGTAAATATTTGACAGATCAGGGGATTTTTATGTCATTGAGGAATTGTCACAGAGGAGGTGTTGAGGCCTGGGGCAGATCAACCACTGTCATATTGATGGGAGTGGAGGTTGTGAGGGACCATTCAGCAAATGTATATTTTTCATATTGGTGTAGTTATTATGGTTTCTGTGGTACACCCCATTACCTCTGCTTTGAAAATGGACTTAGCTTTAGTGTAAATTGACTGATTGCACTGTATTGTTAGCAGGAGATATCACAAGTGTAAAACCAAATGATGATACCAAAACAAACAATTCAGCCCATTACATCTGCCCTTTTGAAGAAGAGCAAACCTTGACCCCATCTTCGCTCTCCGAGTCTGTCGTCCTGCAGGTCGCGGCTCTTGAAAAGCATGTCCAAGTACCATTTCAAAGTGCTGAGCTCCACTGCTTCTTCTACCTTTCCAGCACTGAGCTGCAGACACCGATGATCTTCTTGGCGCTAAGCTTTCCTTTCCATCCACAAAAGTATCAGAAAGTACCTGCCACTGAGTGCCCATTGAACCAAATTTCCATTCGGATCCTCAGCCCTCAGCCTGAAATACCAACTGATTCTTTTTCCACCAATTCTACCCGAGCTGTTGAGTTTACCCGATATTTTCCATTTTTTATTTCAATCTTTTCTTGCTGTGTTGTATTGAACGTAGTCTATCTCCTTTTTTTCTTGCCACTGAAGGCCTTTTGCCCTTCTCATTTACCTCCTCAAGGTGTTAGCAATACAGTATACATAAATGGTTTTTTTTTGGCTCAAATTGATGAGCAAATTACTATTCTTCCTGCCAACTTCCTGATGGGTTTTGGATAGTCGTATACAGGCCTCTTCCAGGTAATTACTGTGCACCTTCTTTGAACAGCTTCAAAGTTCACACTTCCTCCAACGCTATTTGCTTTCTGCAAGTTTGTGGTTTGCTAACCAATAACTCTATTCTTCTTCACCTATATACCCATGCATACATCCTGCACAAATGTCAGCATTAATCACACCTTTTTAACTTAGCACAAACATGCCTAATCTTTCTGAGTGATAAGTTATCATACCAGATTAAAGCTAAACCACATTTTGAATCTGCAAATCTTTGCACTTATCACTCAGGTAAAATTATTCTTACTCCAATTTAGACATATTACTCTTTCTTTTAACTTTATCTTTTATCTTAACAATGTAAAATAGATCTGATGAATGATTGCTACCACAAAAGTGCATTTCACTTATATGGCTTCCACTTGCCAAGATTCAGTTCCTAAAATTAAATCAAGCATTTCCCCATCTTTTGTTAGGCTTGTTAAATGCAAATGATAAATTATTCTTATTCCAGCTAAGGTACAAAATGTCCTATCTGCTTTCACACTGATTATGTCCCAGTTAATATTAGGGTAATTGAAAACTCCCATATTTTGTGCTCAAGCTGTTTTGGCACTTGATTGTTATTATCTTGCAAATTTGCTCTTTTATCTCCCTTCTCTTGACTGGAGATCTATTGTACCCTCCAACAATATGATTGTCTCGTCACTCTTTAATTCAAACAATATAGCCTAGCTTGAAAGGTCATTGATCTGAAGTGTTAACTCAGTTTCTCTCTCTGCTGAGGTTTTTGATTCAAATTTCTAGCTTTTGCAGTTTTGTTTTCCCTTAGGTCTCATTTTATCGTCTTTCTAATTAGCTATCACATTTTTGCTGTGATTGCTTCTCTTCTTTGAAAACCCTGTAACTAGGAGGCCAGAGCTCCTAGTCCTGCAATTCTTTAAGCCATGTTTCAGTTATAACTATATCATTATGGTATGGGCACACCACAATTCATTACCCTCAAGATACCTGCCTTTAACTATTCTTCTCACATAATAATATAAGAACCTACAAAATGGGAGCAGGAGTAAGTTATTCAAAGTTCAAAAGTAAATTTTATTATCAAGGTACATATATGTCTCTATATACAACCCTGAGATTCATTTTCCTGCAGGCATGCCTAGAAAATCTAGAGAACAGAATAGAATTATAGCAGGATTAATGTAAGATCAAGTATTCTGTCATTCACTAAGTTCATGCCTGATTTTCTACCTCATTATGTTTCCTTACTACACCCATATCTCCAGATTCATTTAATATCCTGAAATTGATCAATATCTGCTTTGAATGAACTCAGCTAAGCCGGATTTCCAAAGAATGCAGAGATTTCTGTTTCCCTGTTCTAAATAACCCATCCCCTTGTTCTGATGTTGCGGGTTCTAGTTTTTGACTTCTCTACCAGGAGAAGAAACATTCTGCTCTGCAGACAGCTCCTGTAGAGCTTTATAGGAGCTTAGTAAATTTTAATGAGATCTCCTTCTCATAATTTTAACCACTGGAAAATGGAGACTTCTTTTACTCCAACCTCTTCTCAAATGGCAAATCTGCCACATCTGGAGTAAGTTTACTGAATCTTTGCTGAGTTCTGTGGCGATTACATCCTTTCCCCGGCAATTATAGACAGTGTGTTATTATGTGTGCATAATAAAGAACCTCATTTCCCAGTGGGAAATGCGAAATGTTCACCCGGAACTGGAAGCTATGATGGTGACCAGGTTGCGTGTGCACAGGGTTGAGCAGTTCAGTAATAAAATGGGCTAATGTAAAGCCACATCGTTTGTCTTTATTAAGAACAAACATAACATGGTGTCAGACTTTGGTGTGTGGACTAAATACAGAGAGTAATGAGTACCGTGCGCAACTGAGAAAGAGACTCCGTGAGCACAAAAGGCGCTAGCAGCAAGTGAGACCGGACACTCGTCATGATAGAGAGAAGCTGGCCAGCAAGGTGAGAGAGCATGTTGTTCCCAAAGTTTTGCTTTCACTGGATTCACCATGAGATTTTCAACTGAGTGGCCAAGAGTTCCCATCATGGGATAAGCTAAGTTCTCCCACACCTGTGTAGATACTGGCAATCCAACTGATAACTGGAAACACTTCAAATAGCATTTTATTATATGTTTATCTGCTACAGAGCAGGAGGGACTGATGAAAAGTTGTAAGCTACTTTTCTGCATGTAATGGGTGAAGTAGTTTTGGACATCTCTAACAGCTTTCAAATTGATGAGACAGCTTTTACATTGGACACCCTGATGACAACATTTGAGGAGTATTTTGCCCCAAGTAAAAACATCATGTTTGAGAGAGGTAAGTTTTTTCTCCCCTTTGACCAGAAACAAGGTGTTAGCTTCGACCAAAACTGAGCTGAGCTTCACACATTGAGTAAGTGCTGTGAATATGGAGATTTGATAAACTCACCAGTTAGAGACAGATTAGTTTGTGGAATTCCAGATAATGGACTCAGAGAAAGATTGCTTTGTGAAAAAGACTTGACGCCAGAAAATGATGTGAATGTATGTAGGGCAGCAGAGACCACACGAGCACAAGCTAAGGAGCTGCACAGGACAGACACAATAGTGCATTTTTTGAAAACAGAGGGGCAGAGCACAAGGTGTTTCACAAGACAAAGAGGAAGGCTCAAACAGCAAGTATGGAGGTAGTCACATTCCAGAGATGTGTCCTGCTTATGGAAAGTCCTGCAGTAATTGTGGGAAGAAGAATCATATAGCGAAGTGCTGCAAATCTGGGGCTACCAAGGGAAAGGTGCACATGGTTGCTGAGGAAATGGAGGAAGTCTTTGCAGATTCTCTACAGACTTCTGGTGCTGGTAAAACAGAATGGGTAGTCCAGTGACTGTGAATGAGACTGTAATTTCATTCAAGTTTGACGCCGCAGGCCAAGTGAATCTGTTATCCATAGACAAGACTTTCACATTTAAGAGCAAGATTTACCCAGTAAAGTTAAATGTGGCAGGCTACACAGGAGAGATATTCCCGTAAAATGAGGCTGTATAGTGACTTTCCAGCACAAGGGGCAGCCCCTAAAGTCACAGCTACTGATTGTAGGGAAGGGAGTACAGCCGATGTTCTTTCTGAGTGCAAGTGAAAAGCTCAGACTGGTTAAAAGGGTTTTCATAGTGGCTTTACAGACCAAAGATGACCACTCAACACTCATGGAAGAGAGTGCAGATGTCTTTGAGGGGCTTGGAGGATTACCTGGTGTGCACAAAATTCAAGTGGATGAGACAGTGACTTGTGCTATCAATGCGTGCAGGGAAGTTTCATTTCCACTTAGAGACAAGCTTAAACAAGAATTAACATGTGAGGAATGGACAAATGTCTTAAAGAAAATTGAAGAGCTAACAGATTGGGTGAGCTCACTGGTCATTGTGCAAAGAAAAATGGAGCATTGCAGATATGGTCTAGACCTAGGAGATCTCAATAAAGCCATCAAGAGAGAGAGCACTTTGAATTGCCCACATGGGAGGAGATCATGTCCTGGTTTTCTTGTGCCCAGTGTTTTAGCAATCTGGGTTTTGAAAGATGAAGTCTGATGAGGCAGGATCGAGACAGTGTACTTTTAACACATCACTGGGAAGATATCATCTTCTTCAGCTACCATTTGAGATCCTGTCCACACCAGAAGTCTACCAAAAATCATCAACATGATCTTTGAGGGCATACCAGGTGTCGATACCATGATGGATGACATCATTTTCTGGGAGTCCACCAGGGATGAACATGATACACGACTGAGACAAGTGTTTGACATGACACAGAATGTCAATTTGAAATTAAATAAAGAGAAATGTGAGTTTGGTGTTAAGGCACTGATCTCCATAGGAGATGTCATATCTGAAGAGGGAGTGAAGCCCAACTCCAAAAAGACATCAGCCATTGAAAACTTGGAGAGGCCTCTAAACAAAGAGGAGGTGAGATGTTTCTTAGGGATGGTAACTTACCTGGCTAAGTTCATCCCTCAACTGTGTCAGCACCACTTTGGTCACGCCTTGAGCAGCAAAATGAGTGGATTTGGTCTCATGATCAAGAACAGTATTTCCAGACGCTGAAAAGAATCCTAACTGAAGTGCTGAGAATCGTGCTGAGGTTTTATGACCTGGAAAGGCGTACTAGGTGTACTAGGATCTTGGCTGATGCTTGCTGGCATGGCCTTGGAGCAGTACTACTGCAGCACCATGACGACACATGGCAACCTGTGGCCTATGTGCCAAGGGCTTTAACAGAAGCCAACAATGCACAGATAGAGAAAGGGCTTCTCACCAGCACATATACATGTGAAAGTTTCCATCAGTACATCTATGGGTGAGCTTTTGAAGTGGAGACAGACCATAAACCACTCATCTCAATTATATCCAAACCACAGAATGACTGTCCCATGAGGATACAGCGCATGTTGCTAAGGCTGCAGAAATATGATCTGAAGATGATCTACTCACTGGAAAAATAAATGTTTGCTGCTGATGAGCTGTCTCAAGCAGTTGACGAGAAAGAAAAGAGTGACCAAGAGGTTAATGCAGGTATACCAAACTTCATTTTCCAAACTTGATGGCATGAACATTGACTTATCTAACTTCTGTTAATGCCCCTCCTCCCCTTCTTACACCATCCCTGATATATTTCATTTTTCCCCCCCCCCCTTCTCCTGTTTTTTCTCTCTCTGCCCCTCTCACAATCACTCTTTGCCTGTTCTCCATCTCCGTCTGGTGCTCCCCTCCCCCTTTCTTTCTCCCTAGGCCTCCTGTCTCATGATCCTTTCCCTTCTCCAGTTCTGTATCCCTTTTGCCAATCACCTTTCCAGCTTTTAGCTTCATCCCACCCCCTCCGGTCTTCTCCTATCATTTTGCATTTCCCCCTCCCCCTCCTTTCAAGTCTCTTGCTATCTTTCCTTTCAGTTAGTCCTGACGAAGGGTCTTGGCCCAAAATGTCGACAGTGCTTCTCTCTATAGATGCTGCCTGGTCTGCTGCGTTCCACCAGCATTTTGTGTGTGTTGCTTGAATTTCCAGCATCTGCAGATTTCCTCGTGTTTCCATTTTCCAAACTTTGTTTGCTCCTGCCTCCAGATTTTCTTTTTGTTTTGTTTTCTGTTTAGAGTACTGTCTTCCCTCATTCCAAATTCATGCTTAGCTTCTCAACCCTCTGCCGGGCTGATCGAACCCTCCCAACAGCACCAGTGAACCCACCTCTGAGAATACTGGGCCACAAGTAAACTGTACTGCAGCCCGAGACTCAGCAGTGATGTGGAGGTAGGGGCTATCTACTCCAGAAGGTGAGGCACTCCTTTGACAGCACTCATTGTGGACACAGTGCAGAAGACAGGCCCTACCCCAACCAATGGCCTTCAAAGAAAATTTGACCTCCTCTTTCTCGATTGTGGTCTTTAACAGCAGCCATAATCATACATTACTGTGCCTCAAGAAGGCTACATTCACCACTAAGGACCTTCACCATCTGGAATATGCCCTCTTCTAGTTATTACCATCAGGAAGGAGGTACAGAAAACTGAAGACCCATTCTCAATGTTTTAAGAACACCTTCTTCCCCTCTGCCACAAGATTTCTGGATAGTCCATGAGCTCATGAACACACCTTATCATTCTTATTTTTGTATTATTTATATATTTCTGTAATTTATATGTCTGTACTCCTACAGCAAGACAACAAATTTCATCCCATCCAAGTCAGTGATAATAAATATGATTCTGGCCTTGTTCAACCATTGTTAGTCTCTCTCCCTTCTCTACCTACCCTTAACACATTAACTGTGATCACAGCTGATCTCCACCTCAGCTCACATATAGTCCCATATCAGAGCATGCCCTGTCTGAAGTTTGCTCCTCTGCAGTCTACCAGGAATAGTACGTCAAGTCCCAAGGTGCAACTCCCAACCGCCATTGCATTTTCCACCTTCTGGAAGGTATTAAGTGACAATGAGGGTCCACCCTCAACTTTCTGGCATTGGGAGGATCCCCAGCCACTTTTGCTCTCTGCTACCCTACAGGTTTCTCCATCTCTGTAAATCATGGGCATCAAAGAACAATTCGCAGCCACTGCCCAGGATCGGAGAAAGCTGCAGAGAATTGTAAACTCAGTCAGCTCCATCATGGGCACTGTCCTCCCCAGCATCCAGGACATGCCTCAAAAAGCAAGTATCCATCATTAAGGACCACCATCATCCAGGAGATGCCCTCTTCTCATTGCTAACATCAGGAATGAGGTACAGGAGTCTAAAGGCACACAGTCAATGTTTCAGGAACAGTTTCTTCCCCCTCTACCATTATATATCTGAATGAACAGTAAATATATGAACACCACTTCAGTAGTTATTTCTACTCTTCTTGCATGACTTTTTGTATTAACTTTTTCATATATACTATATACATAGTAATTTATAGTTTTTATTATTATGTATTGCATTGTATTGCTGCCACAAAACAACAAATTTCATAATATATACCAGTGAAAATTTACCAGATTCTAATTCTGATTTATTAAACTGACAACAATCTGATAAATGTATATTCATTTTTAGAATTCAAAGGTGAGAAGGAAATTCAGTACTCACAAAGTTAATTTAGGAAATGTCCTCCTGTTTTGTGAGATCCCTTTGAATGACCTCTGGGCTCCTGCAATATGGCATTGTGATATTACTATTAAATATGAGCTAGCTCCTGCCCAAGTGCAACTGAGTCACTTGGTTTTATTGAACTGATGTTCTTCTTCTTACCAAACGGAGCTGTTGTAGCAGATGTCTCTCAGAGAACACTAAATCAAGGGGTCATGGAACTAATTTGTTCAATGACTCAATGTCAAACTGAGCTTAGGGACAAGACGGTTTTACTCTCATTTGCATATTTTCATCAGTAGGAAAGCCTGGAGATGAAAGGGACTCTTCTTTCTGAAGGACACTGTCACCCAGTTTCAGTTTTGATTTCAAGGCTGGTTTTGAGTTGTCAATGCTTCTTTTCTCATCTCAGCGGCTTTGCAAAAGAGCAGCCTACCTCAGAGGTTAATTTCTACCTCACGGCTTTCCTGTTTATGCCAGGGAGAACAGTGAATCACGTTGAAAGTCAGACCTCTTGCTTGTGTATGAACTCCACCAGGGCCCTCCGTTGTAGCAGCTGGTAGCCCTGCCGTACATTAGGGAGAGGTGGAAATATAGTCAAGAACTCTAGCGAATACTTAGAGGTGTGTGATGGAGAGCATTCTGGCTGGTCCCATCACCACCTGGTACACAGGCTCCAATGTGCAGGATGGAAAGATGTGACAGAGAGTTGTAGACTTAACCTGCTTCATTATGGGCACAACCCACCCCACCATCATGGACGCCTTCTAAAGGTGGTACATCAAGAAAGTAGCATCTGTCATTAGGGACCCTCGCCGTATGGACAAGGGGATAAGTACAACAGCTTGAAAACCCACACTCAGGGTTTTAGGAACAGCTTCTTCTCTTCTGTCATCATATTTCTGAATGGTCCATGACCCCACGAACACTATCTCAGCAATGTTCTTTTGCAGTAATCCACCTTGTTCACCCTAATTCCAAAATATCTAAATGACTCTCCATGGCCATGTTCACACTAAGCCCTGGACGAAGCAGCAGCTGCTGTTGACATCTCATTAACTGGGCAACTTCGGGAGTTAGGAGGAAGAAAACAGAATCGGAACCAGCTTTACTCATATGACATGAAATTGGGGTTGTTCTGTAGCAGCAGGATATTGCAAAGATATAAACATCTACAAAATTACAAAAATAAGTTAATTGTACAGAAATAGGATTAATGAAGTAGTGCTCATGATGTCACGGTGTGCGCGCTCGCAAGACTGGACCCAAGTGCGGAGGGACGGTAGACACTCTCTGTCACAGTGGTCGCTGGCTCCGACTCCACCCAGGTGTGGAGGACAGCAGCCTCTGTCACGGTAAGCGTTGGCAATGACTTAAACCGGGAGCTTAGGAATGACAGACTCCCCGTGAAGAGGCAGAAACAAGAGGTTGCACGTAGGAATACCGACAGAGCATCGGTGGCACAACCAACACCATGAGACAAACTACACAGTATGATGCCATTTATAGAGCACAACAAGAGGCCCCTTTAAATAATCATAGGTTCCAGGATCATGATAAACTTGACAAGATTAAATTGAAAGCTCCTGGGCTTAACAGCTCTAACAATTGGCAAATACCCAGTGCTTAAGAAACCCTGAAGCTTAATGCCCCAGCAAGCATCAGAGGCTCACAGAGCTCATGGGACCATGGACCATTCAGAAACCTTATGGCAGAGAGGAGGAAGTGTAGCTAAGTCACTGAGTGTGGGCCTTCAAGCTCCTGTGCCTCCTTCCTGGTGGTAATAGTGAGAATAGTCCATGCCCTGGATGATGAGGGTCCTTGAGAATGGATATCAACTTTCTGAGGCACTGCCCCTTGATGATGTCCTCAATGGTGGGGAGGGATGTGCTCCTGGCTGAACCTGTAACACTCTATGCACTGGAGGATCTATACCAAGCTGTGAAGCAACCAGTCACATATCAAACATCCTCAAACTCCCAGTGATGTGGAGCTGCTGGCATGCCTTCTTCGTTTATTGGCCCCAGGAAAGGTCCTCGGAGTTGTTTCTTCCTACTGATGAAAATATGGAAATAAGAGTAAAATTGTCTTGAATCATTGCACACAAACTTAAAGCTGCTCACCCTTTTCACCACTGACCTCCCTGAATAAGGCCTGATGTGTCTTCTCCAAAATTCCCCTTCCTGAAATCTACAATCAGGTCCTTGGACTTGCTAACTCTGAGTGTGAGATTGTTGCTGCAAAATCACTCAATTAGCCAATCTGTCTCACTCCTGTAAATCTCTTCATGACATCTGAGATTCTATCAACACCAGTAGAGTCATCAGCAAATTTAAAGATGGCATGTGTGCTGTGCTTAGCCACAAAGTCATGAATGTAGAAAGAGTAGAGCAGTGGGCTACGACATATCCATGATCTGTGTTTGTGTTGATAGCAAAGAGAAGACCTGCACTGGTTCTGGTCTCCCGGTAATTAAGTGAAATATCCAGTTCTATATCGAAGTGTAGAGGCCCAGGTTTTTAATAGAATTGGAATTGGTTTATTACAGGAAAGATTTTAGCATGGATAAAGCAGTGGCTGATTGGCAGGAGGCAAAGAGTGGGAATAAAGGGAGCCTTTTCTGGTTGGCTGCCAGTGACTAGTGGTGTTGCACAGAGGTCTGTGTTAGGACCAGTTCTTTTTATGTTATATGTCAATGATTTGGATGATGGAATTGATTGTTGCAAAGTTTGCAGATGATATGAAGATAGGTGGAAGGGAGGTAGTTTTGAGGAAGTAGAGAGGCTACAGAGGACTTAGACAGATTAGGAGAATGGGCAAATAAATAACAGATGGAATACAATGTCAGAAGTGTATGGTGATGCACTTTGGTAGAAGAAATGAAAGGACAGTCTGAATGGAGAGAAAATACAAAAACTGTGGTGCAGAGTGACTTGGGAGTCCTTGTACAGGATTTCCTAAAAGTTCATTTGCAAGGTTCAGTATGTGGTGAGGAAGGCAAATGCAATGTTAGCATTTATTTCAAGAGGACTAGAATATGAAAGCAAGGATGTAATGTTGAAACTTTATAAAGCGCTGGTCAGGCCTCGCTTGGAGTATTGTGAGCCGTCTTGGACCCCTTATCTTGGAGTGCATGTGCTGAAACTGGAGAGGGTTCAAAGGAGATTCATGAAAATGATTCGCATTGAATGGCTTGTCATATGAAGATCATTTGATGGCTCTGGGCCTGTACTCAATAGAATTCAGATGAATGAAAGGTGACTTCATTGAAACCTGTTTGAATGGTGAAAGACCTTGATAGAGTAAATGTGGAGGCAATGCTTCCTTTGGTGGGAGAGTCTAAAACCAGAGGACACAGCCTCAGAATAGAGGGGTGTCCGTTTAGAATGGAATTGAGGAGGAATTTCTTTATCCAGAGAGTGGTAGTTCTGTGGAATTTTTTGCTACAGGCAGTTGTGGAAACCAAGTCTTTATGTACTTTTAAGGCAGAAGTTGATAGATCCTTGGCCAGGGCATGAAGGGATATGCTTTACTGAGGCAGTGAGAGTCCATAGAAGGCAGGTTGTTCTCCTTGACGTGCTCTGTTGCGTATTTAATATTTCAATAATATTTGAATAGTCTTGTGTATATATATATTTTTTGATTAAGCATTCATTTTTTTTAAATAATTAATTACAGATTACACATAAAAATATGTCAATTGCATATGCCAACAAACTACTATGTGAAGCAGATCTGGAAGTTAGACTCCCATTTCAGACTCCTGTGTTTTCCTTTGAATGAATTTGACGTTTTGAAGTTACAAAACAGATTATTGGCAACGAGGTATTTTTAAAATGAATGATAAAGCTGCTGACCTGTTAAAGTGCAGTGAGATGTTCAAACCAAAGAAAAATGCTGCGAGGCATGGTTGAATTTAAAGGAAATAACAACCCAGCACGTGCAGAGACATCAAGTTAAGTAAAAGTTAAGTAAAAGTAAAATGGAAGAGAGAGAACTTAGTGATAGTAATCGTAAATAAAAGCAGAAGGGCTGGATACATTGGTAAGACTGACGAGTTTGATTACACAATGGGTAATTGACTCATGTATACAGTATTTTGAATCAAATGAAATAGCCGATGAGAAGTGAGCACCAACTTTGCTGAGCTCATTAGGTTTAAAGGCATACAGTTTGCTTTGAGGTTTGACTGCTCCAACCAAACCACCAGAAATGAGCTTTGCTACTGTTGTAAAAGTGATGCAGGAACACTTAGAAGCAAAGCCATTATTGATTGCAGAATGTCTTAGGTTTCATAAGTGGAATAAAAAAAAGGGAAGTCCATTACAGTATACTTGGTTGAATTGAAGAGATTGTGCATTGTCAGTTCAGTAATGGGTTTAAGGATGCACTGAGGGATCATCTAGTTTGTAGAATCTTAAATGAAAGCATTCACAAATGGCTCCTAACTGAAACACAATTTACACTTTAAAGAGCAGTTGAAATCACTGTTTCAATAGAAACCAAAGACAGACGCAATTGATTGCAGTCAGGAATGAAAGTGAGTGTGAACAAAATTGCAATGTCTAAACCAGCCAGGCCAAACAAATCCTGTTACCGTTGCAGCAGGGGCTCACGTACACCAAACAAAAGCAGATTTAAGACCATAAGTTATAGGAGCAGAAGTAGGCCATTTGGCCCATCGAGTCTGCTCTGCCCTTCAATCATGGGCTGATCTAGTCCTTCCATTCATTCCAACTCCCCTGACTTCACCCCATACCCTTTGATGCCCTGGATAAACAAAAACCCATCTATCTCTGCCTTAAATACATCCAATGACTTGGCCTCTACAAATACAAATTCTACAGATTTACCACCCTCTGACTAAAGTAATTTCTCCACACCTCAGTTCGTGAAGGACTTGCTTCAATCCTGAAGTCATGCCCTCTTGTCCTAGAATCCCCTACCATGGGAAATAACTATGCCATATCTAATCTGTTCAGGCCTTTTAGCATTCAGAATGCTTCTATGAGATCCCCCCTCATTCTCCTGAACTCCAGGGAATACAGACCAAGAGCTGCCAGACGTTCCTCATTCAGTAAACTTTTCATTCCTGGTATCATTCTTGGGAATTTTCTCTGAACCCTCTCTAAAGTCAGTATATCTTTTCTAAAATAAGGAACCCACAATACTCGAAGTGTGGTCTCATGAGTGCCTTATAGAGCCTCAGCATAACATCCCTGCTGTTATATTCTACACCTTCAGAAATGAATGCCAACATTGCATTTGCCTTCTTCAGAATCAGGTTTATTATCACTGGCATGTGATGTGGAATTTGTTAACTTAGAAGCAGCAGTTCAATGCAATATGTAATGAATTGCAATATGCAAAGAAAAAATAATAATAAATAAAATAAAACATAATAATAATAAATAAGCAAGTAAATCAATTACGTGTATTGAATAGATTTAAAAAATGTGCAAAAACAGAAATACTGTATATAAAAAAGTGAGTTAGTGTCTAAAGCTTCAATGTCCATTTTGGAATCAGATGGCAGAGGGGAAGAAGCTGTTCCTGAATCGCTGAGTGTGTGCCTTCAGGCTTCTGTACCTCCTGCCAGATGGTAACAGTGAGAAAAGGGCATGCCCTGGGTGATGGAGGTCCTTAATAATGGACACTGCCTTTCTGAGACACCGCTCCCTGAAGATGTCCTGGGTACTTTGTAGGCTAGTGCCCAAGATGGAGCTGACTAGATTTATAACCTTCTGCAGCTTCTTTTGGTCTTGTGCAGTAGCCCCTCCATACCAGACAGTGATGCAGCCTGTCAGAGTGCTATAGAAGTTTTTGAATCTATTTGTTGACATGCCAAATGTCTTTAAACTCCTAATAAAGTATAGCCACTGTCTTGCCTTCTTTATAACAACATCGATATGTTGGGACCAGGTTAGATCCTCAGAGATCTTGACACCGAGGAGCTTTCTTCCACCAAAGTGCATGACCATACCCTTCCCAGCATTGTATTTCATTTCCCACTTCTTTGCCCATTCCCCTAAACTATCTAAGTCTCTCTGCAGGCTCTCTGTTTCTTCACTACCTGCTCCTCCACCTATCTTTGTATCATCAGCAAATTTAGCCACAAATCCATTAATGTCATAGTCCACTTCATTGACATGCATTGTAACAAGCTGCAGTCCCAACACTGACCGCTGTGGGACTTCACTGGTACCAGGCAACCAGCCAGGATAGGATCCCTTTATTCCCACTCTTAGTTCCCGTTATTTAAAGGCAAAACTTGCAGGAAATGCAACAAAGTCAGTCACATACTAAGAGCATGCTGGGCAGGCAAAAATAAATGGACTGCACAAAGTGTCAAGTTACGGTTTCAAAAAGAGCACTAATCTTCACACCATTGATCTGATAATATTGAGAGTGACACAGGACTCACTAGCCTTGAGATGAACAGTGTGAAAATTAAAATGGCTGATGCCAGAAATGAATGGTAAATTAATTAAAATGGAAGTGAACACTGACTCAGCTGTTTTAGTCATTCTACAAAATGAATTTGAATGCCATTTCAAAGATACTGAACTGAACCCTGCAGATATCCAACTAAGATCTTATACTGGAGGAAAGATATCTCCTGTGAGAATGACATTTTTAACAGTGAAATACAACTAACAAGCCATAGAGCTTCTGTGTGGAAAAAAAACATAAGGACCAGCATTGTGGGCTTATGATTGGCTGAGACAACTACAACTTGATTGGAGATCTATCCACCATTTGCAAGCCACATTCCCTACAATACACTCAACAGAAAGCAAATTAAGAAAGGTGCTGGATGATGCCACAGCTGTTTCAATGCTGAACACTGTGAGCTCTTGTGCAACAGAGAACCATCAGGTGTTGATACCCACTTCTGTGTCTCTGGTTAGAATGGATTTTGGACCAAAGGCAAACTATTCTGCTCAAAGGGATCATGAAAGTGTTGAAAGCAGTGGTCTGACTACAACAGTTTTTGGAGGCAACACATTTGAAGAAGCTTCTGATATGTTAATCAGGCAGTTACTTGCGAAATGTGGCTTGGTTATAAGCTGGAAGAGAGTTCAAGGAGCTTCAGGGACGTTGCAAGCATTTGGCTTTTGTGAGTATAAAGAGACAGAATCTACTCTTTATGCATTAAGGTTATTGGGTGAACTTCAACTGAGAGACAAAAAGTTGCTTGTAAAGTAGATGCAAAGACCAAAGCCCAGCTGGATGAATGGAAGGTCAAAAAGAAAGAAGTAAATGGAGATACAAAAACAGAGGATTCGTTAGATAATGTGATGGATGAGAAAAACCAAGAGGAGAGATCAGACTGTAAAGGGAGCAACAGAAGGATTAATAAGAGAATGGTCCAGTGAACTAAATGCATCTTCCCAAGAGCAAAACGCGCAAACTAGAAGAAGAAAAAGGGAGATGAAGAAAGGTAGCTACTGCTATCAGAACCACTTCCTATGTCAACTCATACAAACACCACAGAGGAACTACAGAACTTGAGATGGTATCGGAGCTAGAAGTCTCACCTGCCAACCAGAGATATGCCCTGGTCAGGAAAGGTGTTATCCCACAAGAGAAAGAAATTCTTCACAGCGATTAAATCTTTAGGCCTGAAGGGGTCAATTTATAATGTGCTATGCTGGGAATGTCCGTATATAGTTGTTATATTATATAACATATAGTATATATAGTCGAGATGCATTCTCTATTGAGCTGGAGTTTATAGTTAAGTTTGGAGAAGTGTTATGTATTTAATATTTCAATAATATCTGAGTATTCTTGTATGTATATTGTTTGATTAAACGTTCTTGTTTGTTTAAATAATTATGGGTTATATGTAAAATACATTAATTGCGTACGTCTTCACACTATCACGTGATACCTGCATGGCTCACGTAAAGTAAACTGGAAGTTAAACATACATTTCAGACCCGTGTTTTCCTTTGACTTAATATATTGAAGTAAATAGTTGGTTAATAGTAAGATGATCGTTTGTGAAGTTTTGTTATTGGTACTGAGGGAAGAAAGGTGTTGATCACTGAGTTGTAATTGATAAGTTAAGCAGCCTAATGTACTGTATACCTTACTGTTGTCTAGATGCTCCGAAGTTAGATTGGGTCATTTGTAGACCTGTTACGGTAATGGAGGAATTGCAGTAGGTCCAGGTTCTTACTTAGGCAGGAGTTAATTTTATTCATAACCAACTTCTCAAAGTACTTCATTACAGTAGGTGTGACTTCTACTGGTCGATAGTTGTTGAGACAGTTCAGGTTGGTCCTCTTGAGCACCAGAATGATTGCTGCCCCTTTAAAGTAGGTGTGGGTACCCCAGACTAGCACAGTGAGAAACTGAAGATGTTCTTGCAAACTCCAGTTTGTTGTTTGGCACAGGTTTTTAGTGCCTGGCCTAGTACACTATCAGGGTCTGATTCTTTGCAAGGGCTCATCCTTTTGAAAGATGTTTAGACATTAACCTCTCAATCAAAGAGGAGGGAGTAGAGGAAAATCACATAAATAAAAATTGCACAGCCATGATATTTTCTGTAATTGATTTACTCACCCACAAGTAATTAAACTCACATAATGTTGACATGGAATTATAAGTACAGAGTTTTAACATAAGGACATAAGAACATAAGAAATAGGAGCAGGAGTAGGCCATCTGGCCCATCGAGCCTGTCCCGATATTCAATAAGATTATGGCTGATCTGTCTGTAAACTCAGCTCCATCTACCTGTCTTTTCTCCATAACCTTTATTTCCCTTACTATGTAAAAATCTATCAAACTGTATCTTAAATATATTTAGTGAGGAAGCCTCAACTGCTTCCCTGGGCAGAGAATTCCACAGATTCACCACTCTCTGGGAAAAAGAGTTTCTCCTCATCTTCATCCTAAATCTTCTCCTCTGAATCCTGAGGCAATGTCCCCTTGTTCTAGTGTCGCCTACCAATGGAAACAACTTTCCTACTTCTATCTTATCTACCCCTTTCAAAAATTTGTATGTTTCTATAAGATGCTCTCTCATTCTTCTGAATTCCAGAGAGCATAGTCCCAGGTGAATCAATGTCTCCTCATAGGTTAACCCCTTCATCCCTGGAATCAACCTTGTGAACCTCCTCTGCACTGCCTCCAAAGCCAGTATATCCTTCCTCAAGTATGGAGACCAGAACGGCACACAGTACTCCAGATGCGGCCCCACCAGTACCCTGTATAGATGCAGCATGACCTCCCTGTTCTTAAATTCAATCCCTCTAGCAATGAAGGCCAACGTTTGGTTTGCCTTCTTAATAACCTGTTGAACCTGCAAGCCAACTTTTTGCATTTCATGAATAAGCACTCCCAAGTTCCCCTGCACAACAGCATGCTGCAATCTTTCACCATTTAAATAATAATCTGTTCTTCTATTATTCCTTCCAAAGTGGATGACTTTGCATTTACCAATGTTGTATTCCATCTGTCAGACCTTGGCCCACTCACTTAACCTATCTATATCCCACTGCAGACTCTCCACATCCTCTGTACAATTTGCTTTTCCACTCAGTTTAGTGTCATCGGCAAATTTTGCTACGCTACACTCAGTCCCCTCTTCCAGATCATCAGTGTAAATGGTAAACAGCTGCGGGCCCAGCACCGACCCCTGCGGCACCCCCCTCACCACTGACTGCCAACCGAAGAAACACCCATTTATACCAACTCTCTGCCTTCTATTGGCTAACCAATCCACTATCCATGCCAATACACTTCCTCTGATTCCGTGCATCCGTATCTTATTTTTAAGTCTCTTGTGCGGCACCTTATTGAACACCTTCTGGAAATCCAAGTATACAACATCCACCTGTTCCCCTCTATCCACTGCACTTATTATGTCCTCAAAGAACTCCAGTAAGTTTGTCAAACAGGACCTGCTCTTTCTGAATCCCATGCTGCGTCTGTCTAATGGAACCACTCCTTTCTAAATGTTTCTCTATATCTTCCTTAATGACAGCTTCAAGAATTTTCTGGACTACAGATGTTAAGCTAACTGGCCTTTAGTCGCCTGTCTTTTGCCTACATCCTTTTTTAAAAAGTGCATGACATTTGCTGTCTTCCAATCTGCCGGAAACTGCCCAGAGTCTAGAGAGTTTCGATAAATGATTACCAACATGTCTAGTATAACCTCCTCCAATTCACACAGCACCCTGGGATGCGTCACATCAGGACCAGGGGACTTATCTACATTCAGGCCCTCCAGTTTGCTCATCACTATCTCTTAAGTGCAGTGATTTTATCGAGGTCCTCACCTCCCATTTCGCCATAACATCCTTCTTTGGCATATGACATGTCCTCCACCGTGAAGACCAACACAAAACAGTTATTTAATGCCTCAGCCATTTCCTATCACCCAATATCAATTTCCCCTTCTCGTCTTCCAAGGGACCTACATTGACTTTAGCCACCCTCTTCCGCTTTATACATTTATAAAAACTTCTGCTGCTTTTATATTTTGTGCCAATTTACTTTCATACTCTATCTTCCCTTTCCTTATTTTTTGTTTAGTTGTTCTTTGTTGCTTTTTAAAGCTTTCCTAGTCCTCCAGTCTCCCACTACTCTTTGTGACTTTGTACACGTGAGCTTTTAATTTGATATAACCATATAACCATTACAGCACAGAACAGGCCATCTTGGCCCTTCTAGTCCATGCCAACACTTACACTCACCTAGTCCCAATGGCCCGCACTCAGCCCATAATCTTCCATTCCTTCCCTGTCCATATACCTTCCCAATTTTACTTTAAATGACAATACCGAAGCTGCCTCTACCACTTCTACTGGAAGCTCGTTCCACACAGCTACCACTCTCTGAGTAAAGAAATTCCCCCTCGTGTTACCCTTAAACTTTTGCCCCCTAACTCTCAAAGCATGTCCTCTTGTTTGAATCTCCTCTGCTCTCAATGGAAAAAGCCTATCCATGTCAACTCAATCTATCCCCCTCATTATTTTAAATACCTCTATCAAGTCCTCCCTCAACCTTCTATGCTCTATAGAATAAAGACCTAACTTGTTCAGTCTTTCCCTGTATCTTAGGTGCTGAAACCCAGGTAACATTCTAGTAAATCTTCTCTGTACTCTCTCTATTTTGTTGATATCTTTCCTTTAATTCGGTGACCAGAACTGTACACAATACTCCAAATTCGACCTTACCAATGCCTTGTACAATTTTAACATTACATCCCAACTCCTATACTCAATGCTCTGATTTATAAAGGCCAGCATACCAAAAGCTTTCTTCACCACCCTATCCACATGAGATTCCACCTTTAGGGAACTATGCACCATTATTCCTAGATCACTGTTCTCCTGTGTTCTTCAATGCCCTACCATTTACGATGTATGTCCTATTTGGATTATTCCTACCAATATGTAGCACTTCACACTTTTTAGCATTAAAATCCATCTGCCATCATTCAACCCACTCTTCTAACTGGCCTAAATCTCTCTGCAAACTTTGAAAACCTTCTTCATTATCCACAACACCACCTACCTTAATATCATCTGCGTACTTACTAATCCAATTTACCACCCCATCATCCAGATCATTAATGTATATGACAAACAACATTGGACCCAATACAGATCCCTGAGGCATACCACTAGTCACCGGCCTCCAACCTGACAGTTATCCACCACTACTCTCTGGCATCTCCCATTTAGCCACTGTTGAATCCATTTTACTACTTCAATATTAATATCTAACAATTGAACCTTCCTAACTAACCTTCTGTGTGGAACCTTGTCAAAGGTCTTACTGGAGTCCATATAGACAACATCCACTGCTTTACCCTCGTCAACTTTCCTCATAACCTCTTCAAAAAATTCAGTAAGATTTGTCAAACATGACCTTCCATGCCCAAATCCATGCTGACTATTCCTAATCAGACCCTGTCTATCCAGATAATTATATATACCATCTCTAAGACTACTTTCCATTAATTTACCCACCACTGATGTCAAACTGACAGGCCTATAATTGCTAGGTTTACTCTTAGAACCATTTTTAAACAATGGAACCACATGAGCAATATGCCAATCCTTCAGCACCATCCCTGTTTCTAATGACATTTGAAATATTTCTGTCAGAGCTCCTGCTATTTCTACACTAACTTCCCTCAAGGTCCTAGGGAATATCCTGTCAGGACCTGGAGATTTATCCACTTTTATATTCCTTAAAAGTGCCAGTACTTCTCTTTAATTGTCATAGTTTCCATAACGTCCCTACTTGTTTCCCTTACCTTACACAATTCAATATCCTTCTCCTTAGCGAATACTGAAGAAAAGAAATTGTTCAAAATCTCCCCCATCTCTTTCGGCTCCACACATAGCTGTCCACTCTGATTCTCTAAAGGACCAATTTTAACCCTCACTATCCTTTTGCTATTAATATAACTGTAGAAACCCTTCAGATTTATTTTCACCCTACTTGCCAAAGCAAACCCGTATCTTTTTTTAGCTTTTCTAATTTCTTTCTTAAGATTCTTTTTACATCCTTTATATTCCTTGAGCACCTCATTTACTCCATGCTGCCTATATTTATTGTAGCTATCCCTCTTTTTCCGAACCAAGTTTCCAATATCCCTTGAAAACTATGGCACTCTCAAACTTTTAACCTTTCCTTTCAACCTAACAGGAACGTAAAGATTCTGTACCCTCAAAATTTTACCTTTAAATGACCTCCATTTCTCTATTACATCCTTCTCATAAAACAAATTGTCCCAATCCACTCCTTCTAAATTCTTTCGCATCTCCTCAAAGTTAGCCTTTCTCTAATCAAAAGTTTCAACCCTGGGTCCAGTCCTATCCTTCTCCATAATTATATTGAAACTAATGGCATTGTGATCACTGGACGTGAAGTGCTCCCCAACACATACGTCTGTCACCTGACCTATCTTATTCCCTAACAGGAGATCCAACACTGCCCCTTCTCTAATCGGTACCTCTATGTATTGCTGCAAAAAACTATCCTGCACACATTTTCCAAACTCCAAACCATCCAGCCCTTTTACAGAATGGGCTTCCCAGTCTATGTGTGAAAAATTAAATTCTCCCACAATCACAACCCTGTGCTTACTACAAATGTCTGCTATCTCCTTACAAGTTTGCTGTTCCAATTCTCGCTCCCCTTTAGGTGGTCTATAATACACCCCTATAAGTGTTACTACACCTTTCCCATTCCTCAGTTCCACCCAAATAGTCTCCCTAGATGAGCCCTCTAATCTATCCTGCCAAAGCACCGCTGTAATATTTTCTCTGACAAGCAATGCAACACCTCCCCCTCTTGCCCCTCCGATTCTATCACACCTGAGGCAACAAAATCCAGGAATATTTAGTTGCCAATCACACCCCTCCTGCAACCTTGTTTCACTAACAGCTGCAACATCATATTTCCAGGTATCAATCCATGCTCTACGCTCATCCACATTGCTTACAATGCTCCTAGCATTAAAATAGATGCATTTAAGAAACTTTCCACCTCTTCCTCTCTGTTTATCCCTAACAATGCGATCAACTTTATTATCTTTTTCTTCCTTCTCCCCTACATCTTCGCCCTGAGTGCTCCCCTTCTCTATCACCTACCTATCCTCCCTCACACACTGTCTACTAGCTTTCTCTATTTGTGAACTAAATTTCTCTCCCCTAGTCTCTTCAAATTGATTCCCACCCCCCAACCATTCTAGTTTAAAGGCTCCCCAGTAACCTTAGCAAATGTCCCCGCCAGGATATTGGTCCCTCTAGGATTCAAGTGTAACCCGTCCCCTTTTGTACAGGTCACACCTGCCCCAAAAGAGGTCCCAATGATCCAGAAACTTGAATCCCTGCCCCTGCTCCAATCCCTCAGCCACGTGTTTATCCTCCACCTCATTCCTACTCTCACTGTCACGTGGCACAGGAAGTAATCCTGAGATTACTACTTTTGTGGTCCTTCTTCTCAACTGCCTTCCTAACTCCCTATATTCTCCTTTCAGGACCTCTTCCCTTTTCCTACCTATGTCATTGGTACCTATATGTACCATGACCTCTGGCTCCTCACCCTCCCACTTCAGGACATCTTGGATGCGATCAGAAACGTCCCGAACCCTGGCACCAGGGAGGCAAACTACATCCGGGTCTCCTGATCGTGTCCACAGAATCTCTTATCTGACCCCTAGCTATCAAGTCCCCTATTACTACTGCCTTCCTCTTTCTTTCCCTACCCTTCTGAGCTACAGGGCCAGACTCTGTGCCAGAGGCACGGCCACTGTTGCTTCCCCCAGGTAGGCTGTCCCCCCCAACAGTACTCAAACAGGAGTACTTATTGTTAAGGGGTACAGCCACTGGGGTACTCTCTAGTACCTGACTCTTCCCCTTCCCTCTCCTGACCGTGACCCACCTATCTGCCTCCCGTGGTCCTGGTGTGACCACCTGCCTGTAACTCCTCTCTATCATCTCCTCCCTGTCCCTGACCAGACGAAGGTCATCGAGCTGCAGCCCCAGTTCCCTAACACAGTCCCTTAGGAGCTGCAGCTCAGCACACCTGGTGCAAATGTGGACTTCCGGGAGGCTCGGAGACTCCAGGACCTCCCACATTCAGCACTGAGAACAAAAAGCTGCCCTCACACTCATAATTCCCCTTTCCTCAAATAACAGGAAAAACTGAAACCTAAACCTACCTTGCCTCGCCCGCTTCTGCCTAAGCCCGTTGAGCCCAAGCCCTTCAGTCTTCGCTCTGGTCCCAGCTCACTCCACTGCCAGCAAACAACGCTGCCTGCTCTTTAAGGCAGTGTCCTTTTTAAATCTTCGCCGCTTCACTGCCCGTCGTCACATGCCTGCGCAGTCCTGCCTCTCTTAACTCCGATGAGAATAAGAAAAATTCAAGATGGCTTCTGCCGCACTCCCGTTCTGATCCTCCAACTTCCTCCTCCAAACGATACTATCCTTTATTTCCCTAGTTATCCAAGGCTGGCTGTCCCACACTTACTGTCCTTACTTTTGACTGGAGTATAATTTTGTTGAGCATTGTGAAAAATCTCTTTGAAAGTATTCCACTGTTCCTCATCTGTCCTACCAAATAGTCTATGCTCCCAGTCCACATTAGCCAACTCCTCCCTCATCCCGTTGTAGTCTCCCTTGTTCAAGCATAATACACTCGTCTTAGATCTAACTATTTCATCCCCCATTATGTATGTGAAATTCAATCTTACTGTGATCACTCTTTCCATGAGGATCCCTGACTACAAAATCGTTAATCTTACCTGTCTCATTGCACAGGACTAGATCTAAGTTAGCATTTTCCCTTGTAGGTTCACTAACACACTGCTCAAGAAAGCCATCACAGATGCATTCTATGAAGTCCTCCTCAAGGCTTCCTTGACCAACCTGATTCACCCAATCTATGTGGAAGTTAAAATCCCCCATGACAACTGCCCTTCCATTCTTACAAGCCTCAGTTATTTCTTGGTTAATTGCCTCTGCCACTGCAATATTTTTATTAGGTGGCCTATAGACAACACCCGCCAGTGATTTTTTTCTCTTTACTATTCTTAATCTCTACCCAGGTGGACTCCACATTCTGCTCCGTAGATCTTATATCGTCTCTCACAATTGCCCTGATCTCATCCCTAATCAAGAGCGCCATCTCATCTCCTCTGCCTTCCTGCTTATCTTTCCATATTACCTGATACACTTGGATATTTAATTCCCAGTCATCTCCATCTTGCAACCAGGTTTCAGTAAAGGCCACTAAATCATATGCCTTGGTACTAATCTGAGCCACAAGTTCACTAACTTTGTTTCTAATACTATGGGCATTTAGATGAAGTGCCCTTATACTCATTGTCCTAGTGACCTATGTGATTTTTTGCTTTTTGCTTTTATGCACTTTACTCTTACTTTTTTCTTCACTAACTCTAGCTTTGGTCTCTGCATCACTTCCCTCTTCATTTCTATGTGGGTTCCCATCCCCCTGCCATATTAGTTTAAAGCCTCCCCAACAGCACTAGCAAACAATCTCCCCAGGACATTGATCCCAGCCCTGCCCAGATGGTACTGGTCCCATCTCCCCCAGAAGCGGTTCCAATGCCCCAAGAATCTGAAACCCCCCCTCCTGAACCACCGCTCAAGCCACATATTCATTCCAGCTATCCTGCTATTCCAACTGGCTAACATGCGCACCAATAATAATCCTGAGATTATTATCTTTGAGGTCCTACTCTTTATCTCCTAGCTCCCTAAATTCAGCTTGTAGGACCTCATCCCACTTTCTTCCCATATCGTTAGTACCTACATGCACCATGACAGCTGGCTGCTCACCCTCCCCTTTCAGAATGCCCTGCAGCCTCTCCGAGACATCGCTGACCCTTGCACCCGGAAGGCAACACACCATACAGGGGTCCCGTTTGTGGCCACAGAAGCTCCTTTCTATTCCCCTTACCATGGAATCCCCTACCGCAACAGCTCCGCCACTCTTTTTCTTGCCCTCATGCGCAGCACAGTCCCCCCCTTGTGCCATGATCCTGTCTGCTGCTTCCTTCACCTGATGAGCCATCTCCCCCAACAGACTCCAAAGTGGTGTATCTGTTTTGGAGGGAGATGACCACATGTCAGGAGGGGCTGGATGGACCCAAACGCGGGACGCAGGCACTGAAGTACTAGGGGGAGGACAGGATGGGGATGCCATGGCATTTAAGGGTAGCTGGGGTTCAGGCGGGGCGGCTCCCGGGGTCCTGGCCGGTGGAGCGGAGCGGCTTCCGGGGTCCCGGTGGGCGGAGCGGAGCGGCTCCTGAAGTTTGAGTTCAGGTAGACAGGCTCCTGGGGTTCAGGTGGGCAGGCAGGTCCCCGAGTTCCAGCAGGCAGAGCAGAGCGGGTTCCCAAAGTTCTAGTAAGGTAGACAGGCTCCCGGGGTTCAGGCAGACAGACAGGTCTAGGTGATGATAGGCTAGCGGAGAGCCCTCCCTGGGTGGGCCGCATGTATCCCGGGTAGGGGCACCTCCCAGGCAGAAACACCGGAGGCCTGGGCACGACACGGACCCCTAGGCGGGTGCGGGGCACTATCCCAGGGTTTAGGCAGAAGAGAAGGAGGGGGCAGAACCACTGCCGGGCCACGGCAGGTCGGCCAAATGCACCCGACAGAGGCAAGGGATAGGAACAGGCATAGGTCCGGGTGGACCAACACAACAGTCATGATATCAGGAAAATCAGAAACAGCCAACAGATAGCGCGACCGCGCGAACAAAACAAACGAGCGGAGAAGCGGGACCAGCGCACGGGAAGAAAGGTGGGGGAGCGGACCAACCTGGCGGTACCGGTACGGGCAGAGAAGCATGATGAAGAATAGGTCTGAGCCCGGGCAGGATAACAGAATGCAGAGACGAGTTCAGAGCCGGCGGAGAAGCAGAACAAAACGACCACCCGCCAGGTCCCAGTCCCAAGGCCCCTTATAAATACCTGCAGCTCAATGAGCTCAATGAGTGCCTCCTTGAACCAGGAGGGTCCTAACTAGATCACCGGTGACGGGAGGGACAACTGCAGGGCCCGGAGTCCGGAGCCCCTGGACCGGATCAAAACCCGGAACGTGGACTCCGGACCGGACCCTGACACCGCAGGAGACTCCTGTACTACCTTCCTGTTGGTCACCCATTCTCTATCTTTCCTTAGATCCTTAAACTGCCATGTGACCAGCTCACTAAATGTTCTATCCACAACGTTCTCAGCATCTCGGATGCTCCAAAGTGAGTCCGTGCGCTGATCCAGTGACCCCATGCGGTCTATCGGGAGCTGCAGCTGGACACACTTCCTGCCCACGTGGTCTTCAGGGACACTGTCGGCCTCCCTGAGTTCCCACATGGCACAAGAGAAATATTGAAAAGGGAATGCTTTGTTCAGTGACTCTTTGGTACATCCTTCTTCATGGTGAATGTAAAACTTGTTGCTGTCATTTCAAAGCTCGACCCAATGGAGTGCTGTATATTAACTTGGCATAAGTCCTGCAGAGGAAGTTGAGTTTGTCCCTGGAGTTTGTTCCACTAATGTGAAAATATGGATGATCTGCATTCTAACACCATATATCTTCCTTCAACCCATATCACACAATGCTTACCCAAAATCAATCCCAATTAACAAATGAGCCAGAAGCGGTTGCCGCTGGTTCGAGTCGCTGCCGTCGAAGGGGCTGCTGGGTCCCGATGCTCTTGGAGATGTTATTAAAATTTTGAGATTTATAGATTGGACTGCAGTTCAGACTAACTCCAGTTCATATTGGCGTCTTTCAGTTCAGTGTGTTTTCCGTGCTCTCACCCATCCTTTCTTGTTGTGGATTGGAGGGCTGGTGGGGTTTTGGGTGATCTGTTAGTTTTTGTGCGAGGGAGGGGTTTGAGTGTTTAGGGTTTGTGAGTTTTTGTTTCTTTTTCTTTTCGAGCGGGGGGGGGGGATTGATATCTTTCTTTCAACCACATATGGTTTTCTGCATTCTATGGCTATCAGGAGAAGACAAATCGTAGATTTGAATTCTGCATACATAATTTGATAATAAAGTGAACCTTAGAACCTATGAACCTTTAATTCTGGAAGAGAATTCCACTGCCACTCTTCATTTGCAGAGATTCCTAACTTTACTATCAAAATGTTTAATCAAAACATTTTATCAAAATGCAATGTTTAGACCACTCCTTCTAGATCTAAGACAGGGTATTCGTTTCTATGGAACAACTATTTCTTAATATCTTACAAGTTGCAGTTGAATTACATAATTTTCAAAATTCCAAGGAAAATCATATTTCAATTAATAATCTATCCTTGTACTCTAACCCTTAGGCTATTGATTTGAACTTGATCAAATGCTACACGGAGTACTCTTTGGTAACCTGGCTGTAAAAGCAGGTTAGGGGTTGGGTGTCCTGTGTTGTAGCTCACCTCCAGACACCCCAGCTGTTTTTCATGACCTACAAAGGGAAAATTCAGAAACATAATGGACTACTCTCTGCTTGCCTAAATAAGTGTTGCTCTGACAACAAGCGGAAAGCTCAATGCTATTCAGGACGAAGCAACTTCTTTTAATTGACATCTCATCCACCCTAAACTTTCATTGACTCCGCTACTGGGCTCTGTAACTAAACTGTGCGTATCACTACAGTTACCTCACCAGAGCTTCTGCAACAACGTCTAACAAGGTCTCAACATCGTCCACTAAGAAGTAGAATACAGTGTTGCTGTGGCATAACTCCACCAAACCAACATCAATCCTCTCTGTATGGGATTTGTACATTCTCCCTGTGTCAGTATGGGATTCTCTGGATGCTCTGGTTTCATCCCACATCCTATTATATCGAGCGCTATGGTAGCATAGTGATGAGCACCACGCGCTTTACAGTTCCAGCGATCCAGGTTCAATTTCCTTTACTGTCTCTAAGGAACTTGCACGTTCTCCCCATGGCCACGTGGGTTTCCTCCAGGTGCTCCCGTTTCTTCCCACAGTCCAAACACATACCAGTTGGTAGGTTAATTGGTTATTGTAAATTGTCCTGTAATTAGGCCAGGGTTAAATTTGAGGTTGCTGGGTGGTGTGGTTTGAAGGGCCAGAAGGGTTTATTCCACACTGTATCTCTGTAAATAAATAAATGGCTGCCACGCAGATGAGCTATAGGGGAATCTGGGGGGGGGGGGGGAGTTGATAGAGATATGGGGGCAGAAGAGGTAACAGGGAAATAATGGGGAATGGGATAACTCTTAACCTTCCCTCTGTCATACCAGGATTACCATCACCTGACATAATGCTGTCACCTGTGAGTTTCTTTCAATGTTGCAGGATAAAATGACTTGGGAATAATTTGGTGTCCCTTCATTCTCACAAGCTCTAAATCAATCAGAAGAATACCTTCTCCAGATGGACTGCAGCAGTTTAAAAGGCAACTTCCAATCCTCCTCTCCAAGGCAGGCGGTAACGGGCAATAAATATTGGTCTTGCCACTGAACCCCATAATCTAATAAAAAGGGGCGGCATGGTAGTGTAATGTTTGGAGTAATGGCATACAAACCAGAGTTACTAAAGACCACAGTATGCTGGCATCCAAAGACACTTGCAAACTGCCCCTAGTACACCTCGGACCATGCATTGGCTGTCGACGCAACACATTTCACTGTATGTTTCAATGTACGTTTGACAAATAAGACTAATTTTTTGTGGCTAGATCAGAACTTATAAACGTAGGTTTCATTGACTACAGTGGTGTCAGATATGTTAAATGAATTGCAGTTTGTAGATGTAACCATATACTGCATTTGGTGCATGCTATTGCGGATAAACTTTTACTCATTCTAGTGAAATATCATTCTTCACTAGAACACTTTTCCAAATGACGGCTGGTATTGCACCCCTGGAATAGTGTTTTGTGAAAAGTTAATGCCTTTGTCTGTTACTTTGACAGAAATTTCAGTTCACAACCTGCGGTGAACTCTGTGCCTGTCTGGACACGCCCCCTGCTGACTGCTCCTGTGGCTCCTCCCACAGGCCCCGGTATAAAGGCGATCTGAGGCATGACGCTCGGCCTCAGTCTCCAGGACATAGTATGAGAGACACTCACTCCTGGTTCCTTCTTCCAGTCAATAAAAGCCGATATCTTGCCTTACGTCTCAGTGTGAGTTATTGATGGTGCATCACAACCCCCTGTTAATTCCTATAGAACTCTCATTAATATGTAGTAATCTCACCATGTCCAAGTTTAATGCTACAATGACCCACTCACTCCTTCAAACCACACCCTAAATTGAAAACCTAAGGTATAACGAGTAGAGTCATGACATCCCTTCTAACTCCATACCTCATCCATGCTTGCTGTGCTGCCTGTCTACACTAATCTCGTTTGCCAGCTTAGGCCTGTATGCCTTTCCCATCCACATACTTGTCCAAGTACCTTTTAAACATGGTACATGTCTCTATGGCTTCCTCTGGCAGCTCGTTCCAGATATCCACCACTCCTGTATGAAAAGTGTACCCCTTGAATCCCCTTTAACAGTCTCCTCTCTCACCTTAATCCTATGCCCTCCTGTTCTGGACTCGCCCCGCCCTTGGAAAGAGGCTGACTGTGTATCCTATCTATGCCCCTCATAATTTTATAAGCTTCCAGAGGTTAAACTCAGGTTCCTTTGTTCCAGTGAGAATGACTCCAGTTTATCCAATCTCTCCTTATGACTACAGGCCTCCATTCCACACAATATCAGTCAATGAAGGTGAATGAGCAAGTGCAACAGGCAGTGAAGAGGGCAAATGGAACGTTGGCCTTTATTACAAGGGGAATTGAGTACAAGAGCAAGGATGTCCTTTTGCATTTGTACAGGGCCCTGGTGAGACCACACCTGGAATATTGTGTACAGTTTTGGTCTCCAGGTTTAAGGAAGGACATTCTGGCAATTGAGGAAGTGCAGCGTAGATTCACTAGGTTGATTCCTGGGATGGTAGGGCTGTCTTACGCAGAGAGATTGGAGAGATTGGGCTTGTACACGCTGGAATTGAGGAGATTGAGAGGGGATCTGATTGAAACGTTTAAGATAATTAAAGGATTTGATAGGATTGAGGCAGGAAATATGTTCCAGATGTTGGGAGAGTCCAGTACCAGAGGGCATGGGTTGAGAATAAGAGGTCAGTTATTTAAAACAGAGTTGAGGAAGAGCTGCTTCTCCCAGAGAGTTGTGGAGGTGTGGAATGCACTGCCTCGGAAGACGGTGGAGGCCAATTCTCTGGATGCTTTCAAGAAGGAGCTAGATAGATATCTGATGGATAGGGGAATCAAGGGATATGGGGACAAGGCAGGGACTGGGTATTGATAGTGAATGATCAGCCATGATCTCAGAATGGCGGTGCAGACTCGAGGGGCCGAATGGTCTACTTCTGCACCTATTGTCTATTGTCTATTGTCTAATGTCCTGGTAAATCTCTTCCACACTCTTTCTATTGATACTACATCCTCACATTCAGCCTGTATGTTCAGCAGTACAAATAAAATTAACAAATATTTTGTCAAATGGCTCCAGCTTGATAACTATATCCTATACTGTTTGAAGTCATTTGGTTTTGGCCATATCAGAGACAAAAAGATGAGCCAAAATCAAGACAGTATTTTTAATAATGCTTTATTTTCCTTACTGAAAGATAATTTGACCCTCAGATTTTTTTTACAAAAATACAATTACTGGTTTCCGAACTGCAATTGCATAGCAACAATAAATGTGTTACCACTTGATTACACTGGACAACAAAGATATTGCTTCCTGAATACTTTTGGGTGTACCTTATGGAATTTGGGCCACTGATCATGAAAATCACCATGAAATTTCCTTATCATGCGCCAGTTTTTTGAAATTATTTCACTTCATAATTCGAGTCAGAACAACTGATGTCAAGATTAAGGAAAGCATTTTTGTTGGTCCACAAATCAAACAGGACATCAGTGACAGGCAATTTGAAGAAATTCTAGTGGGACTGGAGAAAATCACATGGAAGGATTTCAAGGATGTTGCTGAAAATTTTCTTGGCAGCCTCCAGAGCACCAGACTACATGCAGCTGGTTGACAACATGCTTCAAGCATACAAAACCATGAAATGCAACATGTCACTGAAGATCCATATTCTGCATTGCCATTTAGACTTCTTCCCTGCAAATGCTGGCACTGTCGGTGATGAGCATGGTGAAAGGTTTCACCAAAACATTGCGATCATGGAGAAACAGTATCATGGCAAATGAAATCCATCGATGCTGGCTGATTAATGTTGAGCACTTAAGCGAGAAGCCTCAAACACAGAGTTCAAATGAAAATCATTTTTTGTTGAGTTGAACTATTGCAAAGCATCAGCACCATAATGCAATTAAGTACATTATATTCAATAAATGTTAATTCTCGTTTCTCCAAATTCCTACATGACACAACAGTCTAAAGTTATATTTGTGTTCAGTGGTCTATCGCGAACAAGAAAATTCTGAGGAAGAAACACTTCTGAAAAAAATTGTGTCCAGTGTTATTATGCTTAGTCCTGCCTGGTATAAACAAAATAAAACTTAACATAAAAGCTCACTATTAAAGCTACAATCTAAAGATTGCAACCTGTAATCTGTACAACCTTAAACCATGGTAAAATTAATAAAGCTGTGAAGTTGCTTTGTTTGCCTAATGATGGGCACACTATAGCATTGCTGTGAATGCTTTACAGTTTCACGTATTCCTGCTTTAACAAAGCAATCTCTTTTCAATCTGAACAGAGCTGAGGTTTCATTCTTTCATTCACAGTCTGAGCACTCACAACCATTCTTTATTTGATAAAGCCTTTAATGTGAATAAACAAAGGCAAGCTCAATCCCTTTTTTGATCTTCATTATGAACTACAAGAAATGTCTAAATATCCAAGTTTCAGAACTCGATGTTATTTACAAATTTAATTTTGGTTTTTTGATATGCTATTATTTATTTCCTGGCCGGGCTCCGGTGGATGTTCATTGTGAAAGTGGTTTAGGCATCCAGCTTTTAAATATGCACACTTGGCTCTCAGTGTTGTCCACCATGGAACTGACAGGCATGATTCCTGTGATTTTAAATGACGATTTCGAAACTTGTAAGCTTGTGGCATGCAACTGATAGACTACATATATCATTTTATTTGCAAGATAACTTTCATCAGAAAAACCCTATTTTCAATCCTTCCTTTCATCCAGAAGTTTATATTGTGAGTTACATTACACTTGATTGAAGTACTGGAATTTAAGGCTCTGCTACTATTCTGTATGTGAGAAACTGAATGGCTGAAATCAAATGGGGTTAGACTAATGACAACTGTACTTTTCTTGAATATATTGGAGTACGTTGCTCAAGTCTCTGGCGGTGGATTTGAATTTTCACCATTTGTTTCAAAGGGGTGCAGAATTAAACCAAGTTTGGAATACATTTCAGTAAATTTGGGTGCAATTTTAATTACTTTATAATCCAGAGTTAGAAGTATCTGCTGACTGATATTGTGACATGGATTCCCTGTTGATCGACCTGGCATATTTCTTCACAGTCTTCTGAGTAATGCAGCCAATATCACAGAAGATCTGCAGTAAGTTTCTCCTGAACTTCACTCCGGCGAACGCATAGAGGAATGGGTTGAGACAGCAATGGAAGTAGCCCAGACTGGAAGTGATGTAAATGGCAATGTCCAAATTGGATTCAACAGCACAACTCCTATCTATGACACCCATCCTCTGCAATGTGTCAACGAAGATGACCACATTGTAAGGGATCCAACAGATGAGGAAAGCAGCAACGACCATGACAATGACCTTCATGGCCCTGACTTCCTTCTTCCTTTGTATGTTATGGGATTGACGCAGAGTCTTAATGATCATGAAGTAACAGTAGAGCATTATTGTCAGTGGGATAAGGAAACTGATGAAATGATAAACAAAACGCAAACCTACTATCCATTTCTTGGCATTGTTGGCATCAAAATCATGTTGGCATTTCCAAGTGCCATTCGTTTTTATTTTCCTCAGGTATATCAAATCAGGGATGGCTAACAAGTGGCAGAAAATCCAAACAGCGAGGCAGCTGATGTGCACTGCTAAAGATCTGGGTTTGTTGTACATCTGTACTGCATGCACAATGGAAAGGTAACGCTGAATGCTAATGGCACCCAGAAGATAAATGCCACAGTTGAAATTGATGCTGAACATTGCCCCAAAAAGCTTGCAAGCAAAAGGCTCAAAAATCCAACCCCTGACAGCTTCCACAGCCCAGAAGGGCAAAGTGATTACAAGGAGGATATCGGCAGCAGACAAGTGGAGAATTATGGTATCCGTCATGGCCATGGACTGCCTGTTCTTCAGGAAAACGATGATGGTCATTGCATTCCCCAACAATCCCACAATGAAGATGGTAGAGTAGAAAATGGGAAGGAAGACTTTCTTAAATGGCTCTGTTTTGTAATTCTCACATTCAAGGTAGGTTATGAGATTATCAGAAACATTGCTATAATTGTTATTAAAATATGAACTCAGATTGTTGTCCCAGTAGTCCAGCTGAAGATCGCTAAAGTCAAGATCCTGCAAGAAAGAAAAAACAAGGTAAAAAAAAATACCCATCTGTTTGAAAATTTAAAAAAAAGCCAATACTTTAACTTAGTTTGACCACCACAATCGGCTAGAATGGAGGTGACTGGATAAACCCCCAGCCAATCATGGCTGGACAATGCATTCTTCAGAGTGGCAAAGGAACTCCTTTGTGCACTTAACCTCCAGTTGATCAACTGATCTCCCATCACGTGTCTAGCTGGAGAAGTGAGCTTTAAGCAGGTGATGTGACCATTGACGCCACTGTATCACTGAGGGTGAGTTGTTGGTGGAGTGGAATTTAGAGCAAGTGAAAACAAACTGGCAGTTTTACAGTTAGCTAAAGCTGAATCTTACTACAATAAATTAGGTGAGTGAGAGAGGGCAGTCTGCTCATTTGTGAGGACCAGGTTAAACTATTTTAATGAGGCTATATGCAGTGATTTCAGCTTTCAATGTATTTTTATCCCAGGCACAATATTTCCCAACAAAACTTAAGTGCAGTGTGAACCCCCTAACGAGCTCTGGGCTCCAACCTCCTTATACTAACTGTCCCTTACTGCTCTTTCACCAAGGTGAGCACTTTCACTCTACGTAAAGCAGAAGTTTAAGAAATGGCTCCCCTATCTTGTGCATATAGTCATCTCCTAATCATAATCAGGACCAAGGTCTATTCACAGAGCCTATTCCTAGGAACTGAAAATCCAAATGCTTTATTGAATTTGCATCTTCTCCCAAAGAAAGCAAGACTAATACTGTGGCAAAATGCAGTTATTTTGAGAAAAGAAAAGGCAAATTATATGCAGCAGTGCAGTCCCTATGTGTAAATACAAACGTTTGTAAAATTATCCCGTCTCTTTGTTCTGCTCAGATTAAGCGGTTTCACAATATGTAACTCAGTTAAAAACAACCTGCCAACTAAAGGAAATATTTGTGGTTTACAAGGCATTACATTATGTACCTGTTATTCTGTAAGAAAGTATACTGACTGAGATATATCCTGTAATCTCCAACTTAAATTATGTTTTTCCTTAATCTTGAGTTTTGGAAGACCAACAGGGTAACTGCATTAGTTATTAGACAAGCCTGCCACTTGTTGCATTGTACGCCAATGGGGCATTCTTACATGAAGCATACTAGGTAAAGACAGCTCAAACTCTGCTCAGTTTATTAATCACCCAAATTGGACCCAAAGCAAGAACACATTTAATTCATGGTAAACCAACACTAATTTAAATAAAGACAAAAATTTCCTATTGCATCATGAGGTACACAGTCCACATGTAGTGAGATTCAAAGAACATTAACCCAAGGGCACAATCTACTTATTAACTATTTCATTTATCTTTTGTCCCCAAATTTTGAATTCAACAGATAAATTTTCATGACAGTTAGAACTTCCTTAGGGTGCAAATAAGTTAGAGTTCTTCTTCATTCTCATGAGTAAATGTACAAATTGAAGATAAAGACTTAAAGCCTAAAGAGTCCTCATCAATGAGCTGGAACTTAGAGCTTTGTGAGTGTTATATTTTGAAGGATGGTGTAAATTAATGTTTGTTATTTGCAGGCATAAGGACACATTATTTGGACACAGATAACACCATGCATCAGCCATCACCCAGATCGAGAAGGAGGTACAGGAGCCACAGGACTCACACCACCAGTCCACCGGGGTAAAGCTCTCCCCACCACTGAGCACATCTACATGAAGCACTATCGCAGGAAAGCAGCATTCATCATCAGGGACTCCCCACCACCCAGAGCATGTTATCTCTTCTCTGCTGCCACCAGAAAGAACTCAGGACTAATTACCAGGTTCAGGAATAATTATTATACCTCAACCATCAGACTTTTGAAGCAAGGGGGACAACTTCACTCATCTTCACTTGCCCCATCATGGAAATGCTCCCACAACCTATGAACTCACTTTCAAGGACCCTTCATCTAATGTTCTCCATATTTATTGCTTATTTATCTATTTATTTATTATTATTTATTCCTTTCTGTATTTGCACAGTCTATTGTCTTTTGCACACTGGTGCATGTTGGTGCAGTCTTTCATTGATTCTGTTATGGTTATTACTCTATTATGGATTTATTGAGTATGCCCACAAGGAAATGAACCTCACTGTTGTATATGGCGACATATAGAGTCATAGAATCATAGAAAAGTACAGCACTGAAACAGGCCCTTTGGCCCATCTAGACCATGCTGAGCCATTTAAACCACCTACTCCCAATGACCTGCACTGGGACCACAGATCCTCCATACCCCTACTATCCATGTACCTATCCAAACTTCTCTTAAACATTGAAATTGAGTTCACATGCACCACTTGCGCTGGCAGCTCTTTCCACGTTGTCACAACGCTCTGAGTGAAGAGGTTTCCCCTTTTCACCTTTCACCCTTAACCCATGACCTCTGACTGTGGTCCCACCCGACCTCAGTGGAAAAAGCCTGCTGGCATTTACCCTATCTAATTTTGTTTAACTCCTTCAAATCCCCTCTCAATATTTACTTTGATAATAAATTTAATTGAACTTTGAACCAATTGCCGAGGTTGTGATTTTTGTTTTATAAAAAGACATGTTGGTGGGAATAATGTTAAGCGGAAGGAGAGCACAGCCAGCCTGTGTTGAACGCGGTGAGTTACATTCAGCAGCGGAGTCAGGGAGAAACATGCAAGTTGAAGTTATAAAAGAGTTAAAACTAAAATCTTGGAGTACAAAGGACATCTCAGTGAACAGCATTTAGTAGCCTTCGGTATCATACCAATCATTTGTAGACTTTGTGTGACAGGTTGTGTTGCATTGTTTGTTGAGGGTTACAGCGTTTTGTTTTTGCAGAGCTTACTTTAGTTTTGGAGGAGCTCTGTGTTGTACTCCTTTGTGAGTCTTGGCTAATTTTACCCTAAATTGACATGTTTAACGGCAAACTCAAAGGACAGGTACAAAGGACAGCTACCTACCAAATGTGAAGCAGCTGAAAGATAGGTTGGGTGTGTGGATGGGTGTCATGTCTCACTGGTGCCTGGAAGAATGATCTCCCACTTCGCAAGTTGGCGCCTGTGTGTCCTTCTTGCCTCTGGACAGTCTGAAGTCTCCTTAACCTTTGCAACCAAGTACGGTTATCAGGTCCCAAGATCTTAGTTTTCACATTAAAACAAGCCTATCAAAGGAAACAGGCCAAACTGTTCTGTACCTGGCAGCTGTGGCTATTGTAATGGAGTCGCTGGTCTGCTGGAAGTGAAAAAGTCAACCCCACATAATGTCTGTTACCTCTCAATAGCAACAGACAGAAAGTTCCTTGCTCTCCTCAGCTGTTGCTAGTGTCCTAAAGCCAAGCTCATTTCTCCCATTACTTACTGATCGATCTTGTCCTCTCTGCCCTTTGCCTGATTCTTTGCTTAGTGCTCTACAGGAAGCATAAAATTGTCTGGGCACCAGAAACTGAAAAGAGAAGAAAGGCCTGAAAATAAAACAACTACTTCCCTGTGGTAAAAGGTGGTAGATAGCTTCAACAGCTGCGCTAGCTTATTTTGTAAGAAAAATGTTTTATAGACATTCTGTTGACATATTTAACCTTTGGTAAGCATACTCCTTAGATCCATTTTTCAACAATTGCACCTGATCGACAAGAGGGTCTGAATAGAGTCCTACCAGTTAACGTGTTACCATACTTCTGCCTGGAAGTAACTGTTGCTGAAACAATTTCACACCTGCTTCATTAACCCCACCTGTCCCACAACAGATCATAAACTAGTGAATGAAGGCAGAATCTGGATGGGCTCCAGGTTCAAAAATGGGACGTGATTTACACCAGGAATCTCCGTTCTGTGTTTTTTTCTATTCAGTCCATCAATTTATTTTAGGCGATTAGACACTGGGCTTTACAGTGACACTGGGCCATCCACCGTGCTCCAGCTCCAGAAGCCTGTGTCCATTTCTGCCTTCGGCACTGTCTGTGTGGAGTTTGCATGCTCTCCCTATGAAGGTGTGTGTTCTACCTATCTTACCACCAACAACAGCCCCCCCCACCATTCTCCCATTTTCTTCCAATCCCATTGACATACAGGCTAGTGGATTAATTGGCCCATGGTGTGCAGATGAGTGACAGATTCCAGGGGGAATGTTGGTGGGAATGTGGGGAGAGTAAAATAGGTTAGGATAGGCTTGACATGAAATTGAATACTTGATGGTCAACAGGAACTTGATGGACCAAAGGGCCTTTTGCTGTGCTATGTTCCTCTGTGATTGGCTATGAATCTGTGATATTCCCATAAATCCCTTTCCCTCCTTTATTTCTTGGTTACCTGTTCTTTCCCACCTGCCCGTCAAATGGCTCTTTTACTTCTGCATTCCACCAGGGGCAATTTACAATAGCCAATTAACCTATTAGCTCAACTTCTGGACGTGGGAGCAAAACAGAAGAATCCAGGGAAAGCACGCACACAAGGGGAAACGGGGGAAGCAGGCACACGAAGCAAGCTGCCTGTTGGAATATTGTGCCAGCCCTTGTTTGGAGTTCCCCCAATTCATCTGCAGAAGAAGGAGTTGGCAATTCTGCTCTCCAAGCCTTCTGTATGTGGAAGATCCTGAGTAGTACAGCCCCTCGGAGGGGTAATGCACCTCCCAGTGACCTCACTCCAAAATGAAGTCCCATCATTGTTCACCGTTCAAGCAGCCTCCATGCTGAACCTTTGGAATGGCATTCTCAGTGGAGGAAAATCAAAGAAAAAACTTTTAAATGCTCACTTCTAGAGTTTCTTCTAAGTTCTTGATGGAACAGAACTTCAGAACTCGGAGGGTCGTATGCTGTCTTGGGGAAGAATGACCCCACTGGCAGAAAACAGGGCAAGGTGGACAGTGGCACAAGATTCAAGCCCAAGTCTCCTACTTTCTCCTGTTCAATCTTGATCTGCCTGTGTGGAGTTTGCACGTTCATTTTGTAAGTGCATTGATCCCACTCCCTCCCACCCTCCCTTGGTCGCTCATGTTTCCCTCCGCACCCCAGATCCATGTGGGTTGGTAGATGAGTCAGCCACTGTAACTTGCCCCCAGCGTATAGACGATAGCAGAATGTGGGGGTGTTGATGAGAATAAAATGAATGAAGATAGGATTAGTATAAAGGTGGGCACTTAGTGTTTGGTGTAGGTCAAAACTGGCTATTGTTTTTACATGACGCATCCCAGAGGGAGATCCTGGGCTGAGAGCGAGGACAATGAGAGAAACCAATGATAATTGTTGTTTCAGCAGCCTCTTGTGGCCTCCTGAAAGATTCAAGGCTGGTAAAAGAGTAATGAAATGGAGCATTGCCAGACAGAGACCCTTTCACCCTCAATGACAATGCAAGCTCTTCAGATGAGTTGCCCTGCATTGTTTTCTCCTCCCTCTCCAGAATCATCCCCTTCTTTACTCGATCATCCGCTCCTCACCTCAGAACCTTTCTTTCTGAAGTTGCCAGTATTGACACTGCAAAAGGATTACAACACTCTGCTCGAGAAGCCGATTAAACAACCTGAATGAAGCTTAATTGGGTAGACATAATTCTTTATTCATTAACTGATGTTCCATGGGTGTCTGACAATCTTTTTTTGGAGGGATTAGGTACACTGGCTCCAGCTGGCTTTGTATTTCAACTGGGTCGATACTGATTTTGCTCCACAAACCTTGATAATCTCTGTGGCCAAGTCTCAGTCCTGAGATCTCGGATGTATGACTGTTGTGGAGAGAATTGAAGGTTAACATTGTCTTCTGAACGTAAAAGTTCTTCCTGAGAATGAGATAGCATCACAGCTGATTGAGCTGATGCCTCACTGCTTTGACCTTCAGTGCTGTTGGTGTGGAGTTTCCATGTTCTGTCAGTGTCTGTGTGGATTGCTTCTAGTGCTCAGGTTTCTTTCTACACTCTAAAGATATGCTGCTGGTGACATAACTTACCCCTAGTGTGTAGCTGAGTGTCAGAATCTGGGGGTAGTTGATGGGAATGTGGGGAGAACAGATTATAGGCAAAAGTAATGAAGGAATGGGATTGACCTGAGAACTAGTATTGACTTCATGGGCTGAATGGCCTTCTTCTTTGTCTTAAGGCTATCTGCGGGCATTATTTCTGAATAGCCTGGATCAAATTTACGAACTGTAAAGGATCCCTTGACTAGACCAAGCTCACCTGGAAGTGCTGCAGTGCGGGTCCCAAAATGAATTGCTCTCTCAGCACACTCAAAGATAACTAACTTCATGCTAGAATGGTTGGCACTGGTTTGGCCAGCCCAGAAACCTCCCTGAGATGTTCAGAAGCTGCCAGAAATCCTTTTGCAGATACTTCCCTTGAGTAGGGTAGGAAAATACTGGGCTCTCTCTATCAGCAGGCACCCATCCATCTGTGCAGGAGCAGGTGAAGGCAGATGTCACAAGAGCACGGGCAGAGGTCACTTGATGCCACTGTTACTCGGGTTTGGCTTGGTTCCAACCAATCGCAGAGAACTGCCCTCTTGACACCAGTCCTCCTGTGAATTGTTAAGGTCATCTGATCCTCAGCTCACAGACCACACAGTCCGTACTCGGACTCCTACTCGAGTCCCTCTGTCAGTGATCTCACAATTGTCCAATAATCAGTTCCCCTCAAACTCCACCACTGGTGGCTGAGGGTGAATGCCTGAAGCCAGCTTGAGCAACATCTACTGGGGGGGAATGAATTGTTGATGATTTGGGTTGAAACCCCTCAAGAGACCTGAATTGGAGGGGCACTGATGTCTCAAAGGGTTAAAGGGTGCAGAGAACATTGTAGAGATAGGAAACCGCAAGGGTGAGATCGAAATGCTTAACCAGGAGTGAACAGGGGTGGTTTTGGTTCGGAGAAGGGCAGCGGGTTTACAGAGTATTTATCGTTTACATCAGATACCATTATAGTTCAGGAGAATAAACTGAGAAGTACCTTTTCCACAGAGAATTAGGTGAATACGTAGAAGTTTACCCTGAGAGTCTCTACACCTTGCATTAAATTAAATTTTCAGGACGACAACGGATAAAACTTTTATGGAGGTGTAGTGGACAAACTCCAATGAATGATGTTTATGAACAGAACAACCAGGTTCTGCTTAAGCGACAGACGTTTTTCAAGAGGCTTTTGAGGCTTTCCAGGCTCAATATCGACCTTTCCCACTTCTGTTAACTCACTTTCATTGTCCATATCGGATCTGGCCGTTTTTGACAAAGCGTCGATTTGTAATATTGTCTCATCTTTTTTCTTTTCTCTCTGCAGTAGCAACACCAGGATCAGCGATTTACAGCACATCACATTTCTTTCTCACCCACTAGCCTTCTGCTAATATCCACCCATCCCCCCTGCACCACACTTGTCTGCAACTTACATCGAACTTTTTTTCTCATTTTGCTAGTTCAGACAAAGCGGTTTTGATCTGAAATGTTAACTGTTTTTCACTCTGTAGATGCTGCCTGGCATACTGAGTGTCTCCAGTATCTGCTTTTTTGTTTCGGGATGCTGAATGGCATATATGTTGTTATTGACCCCTTGTGTGAATCACAAATGCATTGAGAAACAATCACTGGAACAACTCTGCCTTCCCACCTTATTCGCTCTTTGTGACTTCCTAAATGTCTGAATTGTAAGTACAGACAATCTTTTGCTTATTGTGATAGAATACATCAGAACTTTGCCTAGCTTTACCAGCCCCAATGAAAGGGAATGCCAATTTTTTAAATGTGCAAATCTTCATAAAACATGTTCATGTAATTAGCAACTTGCAGGAATCATTGGTAACTTTTGTTGCTATTTATGCAAAAATATAAAATATAAAATTACCAAAAATGTAAAGCAGAAAAGGTACAAGTTTGATTTCAAATGCTGCTGTCAAAATTTGAACCATTTCTTTTAAATAAGTATTCAAACTGGAAATAGGAAACTGAAAATCTCCCCACAATGTTTCAGTATCACTAGCACATAATATAGTAATTGCAGACGATTGTGTAAAATGGTTAAACCAGTCACCCATTGCAGCCGATAGAGAATCAGGAGTCATCGGAAAATCACTACGGTGCGTGATCACCCACTTCACAGCAAAGCAACCCCAAAGATAAAAAAGGACCTTCATCTCAGTCAATAGAGGGTAATTTTCCCTGCAATGGCTGCAAAGCAAAATTATAAAATGTGTAATAAAGCCATGCTGATACTCATAAAACAAGCCACAGAAACTGAAATTAACCTGCCGGAATTGGGCACGCGTGGTGTGAATAATTCTTCCACACAGGAGGACTGAATTCGTGGCCATGCTTGTACCATTAGTCCAAATAGAGACTTGAGATGCTGAAATCCAGAACAAAATTTAAAGTGCTGGAAGAATTCAGTGAGTCGAGTAGTCTCCATGGAGTCAAAGAGGTAATTAGTGTAACATCCCAAAATGTCAACCATTCCTTTGCTTCCACAGATGCTGCTTGATCCATTAAGTTTTTAAGTTAAATTTTTTTGTGACAGTAGCCCTATAATCTTGACTTTCCTCTCTCCCTGCTTTCCGCAATCTCATTTTATGGACCCCACTTCAATTCATTCTCTGAATTAGTGGCTAGCCAACCAGTTCCATGTTTCATTTCCATCTACGAGGAGCAGCCGGTGAGATCACACAGTAACAACTACTCAGTTTTTAAATCAATGCTGGCTTTGCATAATTAGTCAGATCAAACTTACCATCTCTTCCGTCCAGTCAGTAAAACCCATGGAGGTCGTAATGCTGGCCTTGGACAGACTGATCTACTTGCTTCACTTTATTTCTAACTCTGAGCTCCTCCTCTTCTCTAATACCATTGAGTTGACAAGAAACGTATCAAGACAGCAAGCAGGAAACGACCATCGCCTACCATTTAGTTTCAAAAACAAAATGAATGTCCTGCTAGTAGGATGTGGTCAACTGACCAGAATTTCTACCTATCTTCTTGCAGCATGGTCTTTCAAAGTCAATTTATTCTTTACCGTCTTGTCCTCCGCACTGTTTTGCAATTAATGAATTTCAAAGAAATTGCAAATCCTTGGAAACCAAAATAAAACTAGAAACAGCTCAGCCATTCGGGCAGCAACTCCAGAATGAGGAATTAAAGTTTCTGGCCAAAGTGTCTTTATCAGAAGTGGAAAAGAAACAACTTAAGATGGATTTGACCAACTATTAAAGTAACGCAGTGTTAAATAACAGGGTCACATTGAGTGGTCTCCAGATGCAGGAGTTTACTTATATTCAGACTAGGGAACAATTCAAAGGCTTTTCCCACTACGTTACAGATGGCTTAGCTTTCATTCAGAAATTACTCATCTCCTACTAGCCTTTGATGTATTGATCACTGTTTCCTCTGCATCCATTGCCTCCTGGGAGGTCACAAGATTAATCTACTCACCTTTTGCCTCTCGCCAGTTCCAAGTGTGAAGTTCATCCTGACCTGGTGTGTCAAGTCCATCCTGACCAAGCGTGAACTGGTGTATCCTCTTCCCAGGTTGAAGTTTAAACTGTGATTCTGACCACTCTCTGTCCCCGTGTTCTGTTAGCAGTTTCAATCCCTGATTAGGTGAACTGATGTCGTCCTTCACTGGAGCAGATGGGAGGGCTATTTTATCTCTGATGGGTCCGCTGTGGGGATAAAATAATATGAGGGGTCATCCAGTCAATAGATCAATGAGCTCAGTCGGAGATGGATAGCACGACCGAAGGACAGACGGAGAGGGTGAACGCAAAAGAAAGAAAAGAGAAACCTGCAAAATGCAGAGTGGTAGGAAATCCCCCAGCAAGTCAATTTGTGCTAGCAGAGACAGAAGGTTACTGAGTCAATATTACAGATAGATGACCAGCGACAGGATAGGATAATTGTGACACACACACACACAGAGGAAGTGAATTACCTGAAGCTGCAGAATTCAATATTGAATCCGAAAGAGTGTAAGATGCCCACACTGGCCCTCGTTTGTAACACTGCTGGAACAGTACACAGATAATGAGTAAGTTAAAAGAAATGCAGCATGCGCAAATGAAAGAGTGAATTCTACTTGCAGTGAGGAGCAGGATCAAGCCAGGGCTGAGGTAGTGCCTAAAGGCTGGATTTCGACCTTGTTTGATGACTAAGGATGTCATGATCATGGTCAGAGTTAGCAAATTGCCAAGGAGTGGAAGGAAACCATTAGCAGTGGGTAGACAAGAGAGCTGGGACAAGGAGGGGAAACGGTGTTTCTGGTTCATCATGTCCTGCACCAGAAGCTAAAAATCTGCAATAAATCAAGAAAATACTTGAAATGCTCAAGTGATCTGGCATCAGTTTGTGGACAGAGAAACAGAATTAAAGCTGCAGATGGATGTCCGTGAGGGTCACGGATTTATCAAACAGGCTGGTCAGATTTCCAGCACTGTCAGAGACTGTTAATCTTCCTGTCTCACTTTAGTGTTGGATATACAGTCAATCATTGTAAAAGACAATTCTCTCTCTCTCTCTCTCTTTCTCTCTCTCGCTCTCTCTCTTTCCCTCTCTCGCTCTCTCTCTTTCCATCTCTCCCTCACTCTCTTCGTCTTCCTCTCTCCAACTGTCTCTTCCCCCTCTCCCCTCTTTCTTTCCCTCTCTCTCTCTCTCTCTCTCTCTCTCTCTCTCTTTCTCTCTCTGTCTCTCTCACTCCCCTTCTCCCCTCTCCCTCTCCTATTCTCTCTCCCTCTCCCTCTCTCTGGCTTTCTCTCTCTCTCTTCCTCTCTCCCTTTTCGTTCCCCCTCTCCCTCTCTCCCTTTCTCCATCTCTCCCTCTCTCTCACTCTCACTCTGTTTCGCTCCGTCTCCTTCCCCCACTCTTGCTCTCTCACACTCTCGCCCCTCTCTCATCTTCTCTCTCTCTCTCTCTCTCTCTATCACCATCTCCAGTCCCACCACCCAACCAGCCCCGACACCCAAAGCTCTCAGCTCTGCTAAGCTATGAACATGCTCTCTCAGATAAAATGATCCCTCACTGTCTTCAGCAGCACTTTCAAGCCACTTGGTCCACCATTCCTCAGTGCCTCGTAATCTCTCATTCTAAGTAATCTTTCTCCTCCATGCAGCCTCACTTGGGTACAACAGAATGGCAACTGGCAAGCCAGCTGCCTTGTTGGCACCTTGAGCAGGTTTTGTTTCAGGGGTCAAAGAGAAGGGAATGCAGGTGCATTGCAAAATAGACAGCTGCCTCACTATCATCTGATGCACCTCCAAGGCAAGTCCAGCTTAATCCTAGTCTAACACCCCATGGGCTCTCGGCTGCAGGGCCGTTTCCTTCACTCACCCTAGAACTATGGCCTTCCAAAATGCATGCTCACTGTCAGTTACCTGGTGTGATGTCCCCATGATGTTGCAATAAGGTTTTCTTTGCACCTGTGCACACACCATTGACTTTTTAACTTTTAACTAGGTCCTCATGAAGGCTCTCGGCCTGAAAAATCAACTGTTTGTTCCTCTTCGTGGAAGCTGCCTATCCTGCTGAGCTCGTCCAGCGTTTTGTGTGTGCTACTTTTAAATGTTCACATTTGTTTGTTTTCTCTGCTTTAAGCACAGCTGTGTCATCCCTGGTTATTGACCTAAAATGTCAACTATAAAAGGGGAAATACTGAGTGATCATGTTGTAGTGTTAGGTTCAATTCTGCATTTGATGTAAAGGAAAGGATGTGGGGGATTTGAATGTTGTCAAAAATAGGAAATGATAATTCAAAATAGTCCTTGGACATTGAATATTTGCCCATGTTAAAAAAACAGACACGGAGATAACCATAATCATGTCACCATAACTTCTAAATCCACTTCATGCCAATCATCTAGTGCTTGGAAGATTTCACACCCAGTGTGATGGGTGTTACAAATGGAACTGTGCCCCACATCATCTGGGACCGTTTCATGCTCACACCAAGGGTTAGTTCTGTATTTCATCCAAAGAATTGGACCGCTGATAAAGAAACAATGGTCTCCCAATAGTGTTTGGGATGTTAAACAGGTCAGGGGTAGAGGAGACACAAGAAAGTGCAGTCGAGAATCTGGAGCAACACATTAAATGCTAGAGGAACTCAGCTTGGAAAATGGAGGGAACTGCACGGTCAATATTTTGGGTCGAGATCGTCCAAGCGAAGGGCTTCAACCTGAAACATCGACAGGCCATTTACCTCTACGACAGATGCTGCCTGACCTGTTGAGATCTTGTGGTTGTACTGACCTCACTCAGTTAATTCTCTGTAACGTGCAGTAATGTAGGCCACAGAAAGACACACCACAATATTACTACTTTCCAGTTCCTGATCTACCAATCCTACTTGAGAAAGCTGACATCAGGAGATACATGTTACAAGATGTCAGTAAAAATAAACTTGAAAAAATATAACTCGTGCTATTTTGGGAGGATGAGAAGGATTGTGCTGCTACTGACTACCAATTCTCTCTTCACCAGCACATGAGAACAAAGTCACAAGAACTTCAATGATCTCACCAGCTCAGAAAAGGGACCATATTGACCCTTTCCCAATACTTTCTTTAGCCACCGACGACACCAGTGTTCTATTCATCACATAACAATGGCCATGGGATAATCAGCCGTGGTCTCTCCATAGAAATTTTCCTCATAGACATCCAGCTCCTCAAAGAAGAATTACTTTCCTCCACTTTCAGATATCTCCTACTCCAGCTCTCTGTTGTCCCCCAACACATACACTCAATCTTGTTTCAGGAAACATTGGTATGTTGTAGTTACAGGGGGCAGGCCAGATGCAAGGTCACTGATAGGAAGGCCGTGAATCTCATGTCCTGTACTCTTGCTTTGAGGATAGTCCTATTGTTGGCACATGAATTCATACTGCCAACACCAGGATGGTGAATCTATACCTGACAGCCCTATGGTGAGTCATAGAGTTGACTCCATGACATGCTCCACGCACCCATCTACCTCAGGTCCTGATGATCATTGTCAGGTCTGGATTAAGGGAGGAAGAGACAGTTTTAGTCTTCAGGAGAGCTGCAAGTTTGAGTCTCTTTCAAGTCCCATCACGCTCAACAGTGTTTTCTTGCTCCTTCTTAGTTTCACAGAGAGAAAGAAAGGTGATAACAGCCAGATGCATCAAGAGCCAGTGAGATTGGTGTGAATGGGCAAAGTATTGCTGAAGTTCACAGAGCACATGATGGGGATGAATCACCTGGAGGGAAGGTGAGTTTGGGGAATCCATCCTTCATCTTCCACTTCTCCAGAAATGCTGGAAAAGAATTTGCCTGCAGGATCTAACCCAAACACTTCCACTCAGCTGACACCTTCCAAGGCCTGGAAAACCTTGTCTGCAGACCCAAGTGGTTGGGCTCTTGTTGTGTGCAGTCAACCTTGTAAGACCTTTAAGTGGGTGAGCTCTCTCCTGAGAGCAGACTTGCCTCTCTGCTCCAGCAAAAATGGGTAGATTGGAGGCAGGGTGGAACCATCCAATTTTGGGGGCACGAGGGCATTTCCCCCTTCCCCACTCCTAATCATTCCACCACCCCCACCTTCGTGGAAATTGCAGCTGGTGAAATGAGAAGAGGAGCACGACTGTGGGAGTACAGAGGAAGGTAGGAAAAATGATGAGAGAAGGAAGCAATGAGATGTGACTGAGACCTAGTGGAGGAGAAATAAAATAAGGGAGAAAGTATGAAGCAAAAACCAACTTGAATTTACATATCACTATACACTTAATATATCACAATGATACATTAAGGTACTTTGAAACTCTGAGGAGCAGAAAATCTGTAGGTACTGGAAATCAGAAATTTAGAAAAAATCAGAAAACGTAGGAGATACTCAGCAGGTGGAGTCACATCCATAGAAAGTATTAGCGTTGTCGTTTATTGAACTTTTGTCAGAACAAGCCAGGCCCATTACAAATGGGAAAAGATGGCTATTGGAAGTCCACAAGCCCATCAACAGGCCATTTGGCCCATCTAGTCTGCTTGGCAGCTTTGCTGGAAGTAGCTGCGAAGCCCAAGGTAAACTCAATGGAGCAACCTCCGAGCTTCTGACCAGGCTCCTTACAACCCACAAGTCTTCAACACTCTCCTCCAGCCAGCACCACTGCCGTCGGGCATTATTGTCTCTCTCAGTCACTACCACTCCATTCTACCCAACCTCTTTTGCAATCTAAGGCACGTTTATAGATCACAGGACAGAGCAGCATAGCACACGGACAGTCCCTTCGGCCTGCGATGTTCTGCTGAGCTAATTGAATGCAAATAAATGCCCAATTAAACTAGAGTAGTCTCTGGATATTCATGTACATATCTAAGAGCCTCTCACATACCTCTGTTGCATTTGTCTCCACTACCACCCCTCTACTACAGTCCAGACACCCACCACTCTGTGCACAAAAATTTATCCCACACACCTCCTTTGAACCTACCCCTTCTCACCTTAAATGTACACCCTCAAGTACTAGACATACTGGCCCTGAATGAAAGATATTTGTCTTCTATGCTATCGATGCCTCTTGTCATCTAAGAACTTTGCTCCGGTCTCTGATTAGCTTCTGACGCTCCAGAGAAAGCAGGACAAGTTTGTCCAACTTCTCCTCCTATCCTGGCAGCATTTTGCACCCCTCTCCAAATCCTTCCTATAATGAGGCAGCCAGAAAGCTGAATGCAATACTTGAGATGAGGTCTAACCAGAGTTTTGTAAAACTGCAGCATAGCTTCATGACTCCTGAACTCAATGCTTCGATTAATAAAGGCAATCATCCCATTTGCCTCCTTTACCACCCTATCCGCTTGTGCAGCTACTTTCAGGGAGCTATGGACTGGGACCCTAAAACCCTTTCCAACAATCAGCTTTTAACATTTCCTACTTCTGCTGAATGGCTCGGAGTGTTAACTTAGTTTCTCACATACCGCCTGACCTGCTGGTCGTTTCCAGTATTTTCTGTTTCTATACCAAGTTTGGTCAATGTGACACTTTATGAAGAGAGAAACAAAAAAAAAGAGAAGCCCACTGAGGAGAAATTTTGCCCAAACTCTCTAAGGTTCTTTTTTTATGCTTATTCAGTCTGGTACAGCTCTTCAGAGTCTCTGTGGGGTTTGCAACAGGATGTGGCATGAGGTGGGATTTGAATACGGAGAAGTGAGGGTTATTTTCTTTTCTTGTGCTTTTTGAGGTCTATTGGCGTGTTCTCTTTCAGAGTATATAAAGTTACAAGGTTCTATATCAGGATTCTAGGAAAACCAGCCATGCTGGAAGATGCTATCTTGAAAGGAAACAAAGCTATCAGGTGCTTTGCTCTGCTCTGTGAGAGTTATCTAAGATGAATCTCTGATTGTAGACTATTTTTCCAGAGTAAAGTGGGGAGATCTTGCTGTCAGGTCCTCATGTTTGAGATCAAAGTTGCCGAGACTTTGCTTACTAAGTGCTCATTTCACATTTACCAACTACTTGCATTTCTTTTTTTTGGTAAATTTTTTTATTGAAGTTCATCATCAAATATTCTTATTACCATGTACTTATATATTACCATATATTAATCTATTCAATATACATAATTGATTTATTATTATGTTTTATTTTATTTTTCTCTCTCTCTCTGCTAGATTATGTATTGCATTGAACTGCTGCTGCTAAGTTAACAAATTTCACGTCACATGCCGGTGATAATAAAGCTGATTCTGATTCTGATTCTGATATTTCATAGATGGATGTATAAATCACAGAATTTTTTTTATTTTATTTAACTTTGTGATATATGTTTAAGTCTAGCCTAGATCTTTCCAGTGATCACTTCTTTTAACAGTGTGACGCTACGTATTTTCGATGATTGACTTTCTTTGTTTGAAATAAATATATGCTGACAAAGTTTGCTTGATGCCACTATCAGATTCATGACATAACGACAATCACTTTTAAATAATTTGCAAAAGAACAAGACACAATAAGAATTGCTCCAAGTCACTGATTTGATTATCTTTCCTAATATCACTGCCTCAGCTCTTGTAAAGAAACCCATGGGAAAGTAGTGTATTATGGGTACAAAACTGGATAATGACATGATTTAATTAAAAATCTTAGGTATATATTCTTAATGCATGTTTTCTCTGACTTTGCTTAGTTTCTTTAACCGTAGTTGACGTCTGTATGGTCTGACAATGACCAATAACAAATACAATCAATTTTCAGCAATATTAACCAACAAAACCATGGATGCTGGAAATCTGAAATAAAATCAGCAAGTGCTGATGATCCCTCAGCAAGTCAGGCGGCACCTGAGAGAAAAGAGACAGAACTAGTGTAAAACACGCAAGCTGCCGGGGGATCAAGGGAGGTCAGGCAGCATCTATGCAGAGGATTAAAGCATCAATGTTTTGAGCTGAGATCCTCCAACAGAACTAGAAAGGAAGTGAGAAGAAACCAGACTAGAAAGGTGGGTGGGGGATGTCAAAGACCTTCGTGGGAGTGAGGTAAAGTTAAATTTGTTTCTCTTTCTATAGATGTTGCCTAACCTGCTGAGTGTTTCTACTATTTTCTGCTTTCATGTTCTAGAACCATTGTATAAGTTATCTTATCCATAATATAGAATCCCCTCCTACCATCCAATACACATTATTGAAAACAGTACAGTAGCATTACACACAAAGTGCTGGTGAAACAGAGCAGGCCAGGCAGCAACTATAGGGAGAAGCACTGTCAACTTTCGGGCCAAGAACATTCGTCAGGACTAACTGAAAGAAAAGATGGTAAGAGATTTCAAAGTAGGAGGGGAAGGGAAAAATGTGAAATGATAGGAGAAGACCGGAGGGGGTGGGGTGAAGCTAAGAGTTGGAAAGGTGATTGCCAAAAGGGATACCGAGCTGGATAAGGGAAAGGATCATGGGACAGGATGCTTAGGGAGAAAGAAAGGGGGAGAGGAGCACCAGAGGGAGATGGAGAACAGGCAGAGTGATGGGCAGGGAGAGAACAAAAAGGGGAGGGGGAAAAATAAATAAATCAGGGATGGGGTAAGAAGGGGAGGAGGGGCATTAACAGAAGTTAGAGAAGTCAATGTTCATGCCATCAGGTTGGAGGCTACAGTAGCATTACACTGTTGTATACATTAACTATATGTCAACTTGTACATCTACAGAGTACTTTATCTGTTAATATTATTGTGTTAATATTATTTTCTGTGCAGAATGTGAAATATGTTCTGTGCTTTTCGCCTTAGCCCCTGAGGAATGTTGTTTTGTTTGGCTGTACACAAGAATGACATTAAATTTGAACTTGAACTTGAATTTATAGAATGTTCCCTTGCCCTTGACTAGTGAAAGCATCTCAGCATCTACCCTGTCAAGTCTCCTTAGGATCTAGATAATTGGATAAGGTCACCTATCAGCCTTCCTTCCTTTCATCCAGCCCTGCCCGAGATGGTGCCTCTCCCACTGAGTTTACATGTGCTGCTCTCTATTTCCAACATTTACAGGCTTCCTCGTGCTATGATTTGTTTCATCCAGTCCTGATCTTTTATTGATTTTCCAGATATTTTACTTTTTTACTGCACTGTGGTTGCCTATTTGATATTTGACAAGACTGCCTCGTTCCTGTTTGATGTTGTACGCTTTCACATACAAGTTATCTTTTTGTTATCTGAATAGTCCCCCTCTTTCCATCGTTATCCCTTAACATGTTTTTATATTAACTAACTTGAGCTCGGTTTTGAAATAAATTGCCTTCTCCTTACTGACAGTATTTTAATTTCACCTGGCCACCTTCTACACTCCTCTTGGCTTCTGCTAGATGAGAACTATATGTAGTCCACAGCATCACCTTGTACTCCTGCCACTGCAGACCCAAGTCTGGCTCTTAGTGGGTGGTGGATCCCATTTAAAAATGTGCGTTTTGGAGTTTAGTGAGTAGTTTTAGGCCCCCTAATCTAAGAAAGTATACTATGACATCAGAGGGTCCAGAGGAGATTTTCAAGAATGGTTTTGGGAATGGAAAGGTGGAGCATTTGATGGCGCTGGACCGGTACGCCTGGGCTCACTGGAGGTTAAGAGAATTGGGGGAGGCGGGCTATCTCATTTAAACATTACATTCATTATTTTAATAGATTGAGAATGGTTTTATCTTGCAGTGGAGCAGGAAGATACAGAGGGTAATCTCAAGATCTCTACATTTACCTGACCATGCATACACTCCTCAAGTGGTTGTTGGTTTAACATGGTAGTAATAGAGAGCACTGAAACTTTCACTACCAGTACAGCCGCAGTGTCCAGGTCACCATCTTAAAATATCAGAGAGGAATTGAGTGTGGGTTCAGCAGCTTTGGCTTGGCCAGGTATTTCAAGCTGTGCAGCTGTGAGTTGAGGGAAGTGCGGTTTTATGGAGCAGTTTTAAGGGTGCTGTAGGACTGGATGTGTACAGTCCCCTCTCCTGGCTGATCAACGTAACACTATCGGGTGGGGGGCGGTGCAGAGTGAATGTTTCTACCTACATATTTCCAACAATGTCTATACTCATTCTGTGCTCTCATAGTCCCATTTCACTCATCCTTGGTCTGTCAAATTTTCTGACTGGATTTCTGTACCCATTCATTAGAGAATCAACTCTTATGTTCCCATTTCACCACAAAATCACAAAACATTTTACTTCCTTCTGCTGACTCAAGGCTTCTCAACAATGGAGTCACTTCACTGCCAACTGCACTTGCATCTGATAATCCTGCTGGGAGTTCTGCTATTATTGGCTTGATGCTAGTCACAGTCTACGAACCACAAGTTATTGGGCACGATCGTTGGCCTGTTGATGGACAATCTCATGGCTCCGAGTCATTGGCTCATTTTCAGGCACAATCTAATGGCTGTATATCATTGGTTCATTTTCAGGCACAATCTTACGGCTGCAATCATTGGCTCATTGTTGCCACGATCATATGGATGTAGACCACAGTTCAAAGTTGGCATATATATGTTTGTGCATATTGCTAACTCCTTGATACAGTTTTTGTGCACACCTTATTAGCACCAGCACTAATAATTTCTTGTCATTTGGTCTGGATATTGCTGATGATCTTTTTCGACCCAAGGGAAATTTTGTTTCAGTGTTAGTCCTGGCCAAGCAGGCACTGACACCAGCGGTGGAACAACCACATCCCCTTAGCTCTGGGTGTTGTACATTGGAGCTGCTGCTATTGTCGAGTGACACCAGAGCTCTAGGAGACAGGTGGCTAACACTGAGCTCTGATGTCCTGACCATGATATAATCGTAAATCAACACAATTAAAGAAGTTTATTGAAGGGAAAAGAGTCCATCCAATGAGGTACATAAGGAGGGTGTGGTAGAGAGAAACTTAAACACAGAGCTAGATAATTCATGGGCAAACATCAGGAAATAATTTCTCCACACAGAGGAGTGAAGATCTAGAGGAGTCTCCCCCAAAATAAGTGGAGAGGTTATGGACCAGCTGGAAAAATGTTGAGACAGGGCAAGGTTACTAAGAGTTCTGGAACCAAGTTTGGGAAATGTAGCCTTAAGGACCAGTCACACTACACCAGAATGGCAGAACAGGGTTTGAGAGGCTGAATGGCCTCCTCCCATTCCTCCGTTCAGCTGAGAAGGAGAACCTCAGATCCTCCCAGCCTCTGTGGCTCAGCGATCCACTCAACCTACTCACAGTAAGCCCTGCCGATGTACAAGACTCGCAAAGCAATGATCTGTCTGCCATGCACATGCCTTGCGAGTAGATAGAAGTTGAGCAGATTCTGAAACCTGGGACAGTTCTTCTTTACCAGTTTCAATATCACATGTTGCAATATTGTTACTATGCCTAAAATTAGATTTCTATAATACTAAGTCTGAGCTGAATTCAGCAACATCCAATCTCTGTCCCTCCAATATATCACAACTTCCCTCATTTCACTGATTTAGCTGTACCTCAACTATTTGATCCTAAACCCTGGTCTTGTTCTATAATTTCTCTCCTATCTCCGCTCTTTTTTCCTTTCCTAATGTTCATTTCTCCTAATACCCCTTTTTTTTTGGCACAGTGCCAATGCTTACCTCTTGTGAAGAGCCAAGGGACCTTTTGTGCCACTGCAGCTCCCTCGTCTTGTCTGTGAGTTAATCATCCATGCTCGCACAGTTGAAAGGAAGCAATCAAAGGGAGATGGTGCATTCAGTCCAAATACCCAGAGCACAAGCTCACACAAGGCTTTGAGATTAGACACATGGAGTTCAGGAGTAGGCCCTTTAACCCACAACGTCTCTGCTGACCGTGATGCCAATCTACGATCAAACGTGACACCCGAATTAGAAACAGGAGTAGACCATTTAGCTCCCCAACCCCAAGCCTGCCCCATCATGGGTGATCTGATTGTAACTTCGATTCTACACTCCAATCCATCCCAGTAAGATTATTAAGGGATTGGACACGCTAGAGGCAGGAAACATGCTCCCGATGTTGGGGGAGTCCAGAACCAGAGGCCACAGTTTAAGAATAAGGGGTAGGCCATTTAGAAAGGAGTTCAGGAAAAACTTTTTCACCCAGAGAGTTGTGGATCTATTGGAATGCTCTGCCTCAGAAGGCAGTGGAGGCCAATTCTCTGGATGCTTTCAAGAAAGATTTAGATAGAGCTCTTAAAGATAGCGGAGTCAAGGGATATGAGGAGAAAGCAGGAATGGGGTACTGACTGTGGATGATCAGCCATGATCACAGTGAATGGCAGTGCTGGCTCAAAGGGCTGAATGGCCTACTTCTGCACCTATTGTTTATTGTCTATTGCAATCTCTCACCTTCTATCCTTATTTGGAAAATATTCCAAAAGCTCTGCATCCCTTGAGCTAAAGACTTACTGAGAGAAAATTATTTTCCATGGCTGAGCCCTTCTTTGCATCTGCCTTGTCAAAACCTCTCAGAATATCACTTGCTTCAATAAAGTCCCACCTCACTCTCCTGAACTCCAGCAGACGCAAGGCCAGGTTGTCCAGTCTTTCCTCATCAGGCAGCCTGTGGTGGGTGAGTCTAGGAGCTGAGGACTCAGCCTCAGAGCAGAGGGGCATTCTTTTAGAACAGAGATGAGGAGGGAGTTCTCGAGCCAGAGAGTGGTGAATCTGTGGAATTCATTGTCACAGGCAGCCATGGAGGCCAAGTTATTGAGCGCACTTCAGGCAGAGGTTGATTGATCCTTGATTAGACAGGGCATGAAAGGAAACGAGGAAAAGGCCTTGTTTTGGATGGCATGCAAAACTAAGTTTTGACATGCACTTTGGTACATGTGAAAGTAAGAAAGCAGTTTACAAATTTAAATCAGAAGATCAATACTCAATCCAAGGGTTTGCATCCTTTTTTATGCGATGGACCAATATCATTAAGCAAGCGATCCAGGCTGGGAACTCCTGCTCTACACAGTACTGCAGAAATGATCTCACCAATGTCCTTCATAACTGCAATTTAACTTTTATGTTCAAATCTGCCGGCAATAAACAATACCATGCTGCTGGCTTTCTTAATTAATTGCATATTAGCATATTATTTTACAAACCAGGAATTAGGACATCTCTGTTCTGCTGTTACAGGAAGCTAAAACTAGATAAAGAGAACCCAATTAAAAAAAAACACAAAAACATATTTGTTTATTTATTTATTTATCCAGAAAAAAATTATCCAATACTACATGTATTTGTTGAAAAAAGTAGGTGAACCTTTCCTTTCAGTAAGTGGATGGTCCCCTTGTACAGAAATAACTTCAGTCAAACGTTTCTGGTAACTGTTGATCAGCACTGCACATCGGCTTGGAGGGATTTCAGGCCATTCCTCCTTACAAAACTGTTTCAGCTCTGGGATGTTGGTGGGCTTTCTTGCATGAACTGCTAGATTCAGGTCTTCCCACAACATTTCTATAGGATAAAGGCCAGGACTCTGACTTGGCCAATCCAAGACACACGTTTTCCTCTTTTTAAACCATTCTGTTGTTGATTTACTCTTGTGTTTCAGATGATTGTCTTGTTGCATCATCCAACTTCTATTAAGCTTCAGGTGACAGACACTACCCTGATTGCCATCTGCTTCCTGTAAGATGTCTAGATACAATTTTGAATTCATTGTTCACTCTATGATCGTAAGCTGTCCAGGCCCTGAGGTAGCAAAGCAGCCCCAAACGATGATGCTCCTTCCACCATGCTTCACAGTTGGGATGAGGTTTTGCTGTTGGTGTGTAGTGCCCTTCTCCCTCCAAACATAGCAGTGTGCATTTCTGCCAAAAAGTTCAACTTTTGTCTCATCTGTCCACAGAACATTGTCCCAGAAGCACATCCAGGTGGTCACATGAGGAGTGCAGCAGGGTTTCTTTTTGGACAGCTGTGGTTCCTCCGTGGCGTCCTTCCATGAACATCATTCTTGTTCAGTGTTTTTCTTATAGCAGACACATGAACAGAGACTTCAGCAGGTTCTAGAGATTTCTTCAGTTCTTCTGGGGTTGCCCCGGGTTCTTTTTCACCCTCTTCAGCATTGCATGTTGTGCTCTTTGCAGAATGTCCATGCCTAGGGAGAGTAGCAACAGTACTGAGTTTCCTCCAATTGTGGACAGCTTCTCCTATTGCAGACTGTTGAACACTCACGTCTTTAGAAATGCTTCTGCAGCCTTTTCCAGCTTCATGCATCTCTACAATTCTTCTTCTAAGGTCCTCCGAAAGTTGTTTTGATCCAGGCATGGTGCACATAAACAGATCTTTCTTGACAAGAGCAGGATCTGTCAGTAACCTGACTGTGTGTCTTTTAATAGGGCTTTTTCACAACCCAACCCCCACCTCCAATCTCATCTCATCGATTGGAGCACCTGCCTCCAAATAGCTTTTGTAGGAGGCACTACCTCAGAGGTTCATGTCCTTTTCCAAGCAAAAGCATGTAATATTGGATCATTTTTCTCAATAACTAAATGAACAATTATGATGTCTGGTGTTACTTATTTAATTAGATTCTCTTTATCTAGTTTTAAGACTTACATGAAGATCTGAACACATTTTAGATCATATTTATGCAGAAATAGGGAAGATTCTACAGGGTTCACAAGCTTTCTCGCACCACTGTACAACCGTGAGGTTAAGTACAGTTCCAATGTCATAAGCCTACTGATGATAGCACTGTTGTTGGCCCAATCAAAGGAGATGACAAATCAACATATAGGTGAGAGACAGAAAACCTGGTTGAATAGTATGATAATGATCCCTCACTCAACGTCAGCAAAACCAAAGAGCTGATTATTGTCTTTGTTATTTATAGCTTTCATAAATTCTATTGTATATCTTTATTTCCCTGTAAATGTCTGTAAAAAAAAATCTCATTGTAGTATATGGTGACATATACATACTTTGATAATAAATTTTCTTTAACTTTTGACTTTGATCAAATTAGAAAAAAATGAGACTAAAGCTTAAAGTTGACTAGTGCTGGTTGAGAACTGTTTGAAACGTAACCTCCATGTTGACATTTTATAAACAATAAGCGTTCTCTTAATTTTGATTCCCTCCAGTCATGTGTATTGGGAGGTTTATATGAACAATGGCTACGTACAAATATAGCCAAGTGATCTTCAAAGAGAATCAGATAACGTTTTTTCAAAACTTAAGTGCCATTTCTTGCAAAAGCCAGTTATCCGAGAATGTTTATATTTAACCAAACGGTAACAAAGTCTGCAGGTCAAAACAACGCTCATCAGTTGATGCCATTAGCAGTGTGTTAAGGGGATCAGCCTGTGCTCCTTGGGGTAGCAAGCAGAGTAGTTCCTCGGATTTGGTCTCAGTGTTGAGAATCCTGGGCGCTTGTCTACTCTAGTTGGACGTTGCCATGGTGACATTAATCCTCATGCCATTGGACACCCAACATTGATGATTGTGATCTTTCCACACAGAATGAACGGTTGTTCGCGTCTCGGAAGTGCAACATCCAGAAGTTCTTCAGATGGTCCACCGTCTTTCTTCTGAAGAAAGCACTTGGGTTAATAACTGGATCCCTGACAGTCACATGCGTACAGTTGGTAGGAAATTCCCAGATGCCACCTGAGTTTTAGTGAAATCAAAGTCAATGAAGTCCTCACTCTGTGATCTGTGATTCTGTGGTGATCAGCAAACTGAGAGGATTCACAGAAATCTGATGTGGTCACTGTGGTGAGGACATTAAGAGATAAAAGCTTGACCTTGACTGAGAGAGCAGTCCAGGTCTCGAAGTGTGACTAATGGTCCGCCACAGTACTTTATGTACCTCAGTGACATCAGCTTTGGAGACCCTGACCCTCTGGATATATTGTTCATCAGGGAGGTCTGGTAGGATGTTGGGTCTCTGAAGACTCTCTGGGAGGAGGATCTTCATTGGTAACTTTTTGCCCTGTCCCAAGGTCCCCAACCTCCAAAACCATGCCTCCAAAGATGGATTACTGAGGGACTCAATGTATGATTTGAGTGTCACAGTGACATACAGGGTAGCCCTATGACCTCGCAGTTCTGGACACCCAGGTTTAATCTTGACTTTGCGTGGAGTTTTGCATTCTCCCCTTTTCCAAAGCCAGGCTGGCTGTTCTAATTTACCACCAGTGTGTGGCTGGGTGTAGTTCTGATAATAAAATCTGGGGCCAACTGGTGGGGTTTTGTGGACAATAATACAGGATTAGTCACCTTAATTATATTTTGCAGAACGCTTGGTGTATTTGCTGCTTAAAATAATATTACAATTCCTTTAATGTGAAACACATTGAGAAAGTTATGAGGAGTGGAGTGAAGCACAATATAAATGCCAACTTTCCTTTCTAAATATTTGGAATTCATCAGCATTGATTAAAGATAACATAAATTATTATAAAATAGGACCTTTGTTATGGGAAGAGACTGGATAGGTTGGGTTTGTTTACCCTGGAGAAAAGGGGGCCGAGAGGTGACTTGTCATATAAAATTAAAAGTGGAGTAAATGATCTGACTCTTTTTTCATTGCCGGGACGTTAAAAACAAAAGGACATACAGTAGGTTTAAGGTGAGAGGAAACAGTTTTAAAGGGGATTCAAGAGTAAAGGTCTTTTTTATACATATTCAGAGACTTGACTTACATTGGAACTCACTGCCAGAAGAAGTCGGGCAGTCAGATACAACCATTACATTTAAGAAACATTTGAACATAAATTTACTAGGCAAGACTAGAAGGATATAAACCAGGAGTTTCCACCTTGGGATCCACGAACCCCTTGGTTAATGGTAGGGGTCCATGGCATACAAAATATTATAGATCTAATGTGGGAAGGTGGGATGAGTGCAGATGGGCTGATGTTCAGCGCAGTCCTGCAGGGCAAGGAGCCCATTCCTGTGCTGTACAATTCTATCAATCTATGACCATCCAATTTTATTGAAGGATGATCATCAATTTCATTGTTAGTTTGAATTCTAAAATATGCCTACTAGTGAACCCAGAGAAATCTGCTGAAGCTGTGAAACCTTTTCAGAAGGTTTTCAAAATGTACAGAGTTACTAAAATTTCTCAATAGCGGTTCTTGATTATGATTATGTTAAGTGTTTAACACAATGTGGTTATTCAACACAAAGCTAAAGTGGTATTTCATGCAAATTCAGAAACTTAATTTGCACTGAGTACCACCTTGTGGGTAAATTCTACAACCCTTGCATTGGTTTCAGACAACATAATAAAAAGATCAGCAAACTCAAGTGGAGTTTAAGGTACAATCGTGCTCACCGTAAGAGCAGTGGGAGCTAGTTCTTCTGATGTCTCTTCATCTCTATGCCAGAGACTTGATACTGTCTACAACAGGTATAAAAATCTCTGTTTAAGGTTTACCCCAAGGTTAATTTTTTTCAGCCAGAAAATCTTCAGAAATGGTGATGGCAGCAAAGAGATGCAGTTTTCCCTGATCCCCACCGGAGGGAGATGGCACACAGTGCTTCAGTTGTACTGAAATACAAGAGGTTTTGAAGGTGCAGGAAATCTTGAGCAACACACACAAAATATAGATGAACCGTTTCTGCCTGAAAGAAGGACTGTTTACTTGCCTCCATAGATGATTCCTGACCTGCTGAGTTCCTTCAGCAGTTTGTGTGTGTTGCTCAGATTGGACAACTGCTGAGAATCTCCTGTTTATGTCCATGCTTTGTGTTCCTTTTCTACAATTGATGACAATGCTGCTTTGATGCAGGTAGAACTGATTTAGCATAGTGTATTGGAGATGTTCATAATGTGAAGGTGAGAAGCATTGGCTCAGACTCCTTATTATTGCATGGGGAGGTCCTTCACTGTGAGGGTTGGGAGGTATTTCCAGAGGGATCTTCACCGTCATGGATGGACATCTTTCACAGATCACAGGTCGTGCTTGAGTGCATTCTAAGCTCTCTGGTCATCTTCTTCACCCCCTGCTGAATTCCTGCAGAACAAGGATCTCGGCCCGAAACGTCGACGTTTTATTCCCGTCCATAGATGCTGCAAGACCTGAAGCTGCCACTTGAGGAACTCATCAGTCAGAAGATGACTGTGGAGGGAAGTGCACAATCGAAGCCTTGGGCCTTGTAATGTTCTCCTTCGCGTGTCACGAACGCCGAATTTAACGTCGAGATAAACCAGTTAATAAGAACCAGATCGCAGTAAGATTAACCATTTACTGTTCACTCTTCACATTAACATATGGTGAAAACTGTTGATAAAACAATACAAGATTGATACAGTATTTGTTCCTTCCTTAATATCACATTTCAAGTGTAAATACTTGCAAAGGTGACTATAACTACATTACACTAAGGTGCAGTATACAGGGAGAGTTTACCTGCTCCATTGACTACTTTAAATACACTTCCATGCAAACTATCCGCGACTCTTTAACTAACGAAAGCATAAACATTATCTACCGTCGTTACTTCTAACAGGATCGGCATTAACATCTTAGTTCAATATATCGATTATCTATTAACTTACAGCGTTGCTCTCACTGTGATTTCTCATGCCTGCAAAACAACTTCTGCTCAGGTGTGCCTCGTGGTGAGCCCCCACCCTCGCGCTAATTTCAAACCGGTATTTTCCCACAAGACGCGGCGAAACCGGATGTGACGTCATCGCATGCCGATATATTTTACATGCAATGAATATACTTTAAACACTCCTAATTCTAACTAGAAAATACTATTGAATGAATTACTAAGCGAAAATATTATAAACTAAATAACTGTCGTAAAGACAGCACAGGCCTTGACCCAAAACATTGACTGTCCATTTCCATCCAGTGATGCTGCCTGACCTGCTCAAGCCGTTGGCTTGTACTCTGATGCTAGAGGCTCTTACCTCATTTGTGTACCCACACAGTGAGTGGCAGCAAGCTATTCACTGTTAGTCAGAGGGACCAAGCAAGAGGTCAGTTAGGAATGGCATCTCATCTTTTCCGCTGACACTGGATCTGCTGCTGATAATGGACCAGTGAGAAAAGAGGGAATTATTTGATCTGGAGGGAGAGGCCCAGACAAGTTCACTCACCATTCTGGGGCAAGTATCTTCCCAAAGTATAACTCAGAAGGAGTGAATTAGGGTTTCTGTTTACATTTGGTGTTTCGATATTTCTAGTATGCTGAGCAGGAAGCACTTTCCCCAGGGACGCACACCCGGTGTCTCAATGTCTGAGAGTGGTCTGGCAGAGCGGAGAATGCTCTCAAATAGCCTGTGCCTCTAGCCCACACACTGGCCATTGATGGCCCACAAGGACTTCAGTGACTGACTTTGCATTCTGAGCGTGTGGGGAGAGTTACAGGTCTACTACAAAATGCTTTTGGCAAACTTATCGTCTGTTTTCTCAGCGTGGCAGGGCGCTGACGGTGGAAACACCTCTGAAAATCTTGCAGGCACCCGCCTTGTCAGACAGCAGATGCAGAGACAGAATTGAAGCTTTCAGGACAGTTGCCTTTCGTCAGAACTGGGAAACATTAGGGATGTGCAGGTTAGCAGGTTAACTTAGAACATAGAACAGTACAACATAGGTACAGGCCCTTCAGCCCATTATGCTGTGCCCAGCCAATCATATTAATAATTCAGATGACCTACTGAACTAAGACTTTCTGCCTACACAACGCCCTTGTTCTTCCGTTTCCTGCACATCTACATGCCTAACTCAGAGCCTCTTGAACGCTGGGCATTCACCACTCTGGGTAAAAAAACTTCTCCTTTGAAATTACCTCCTCTCGCCTTACTTGCATGCCCTCTGGCATTAGGCCCTTCAGTCCTGGGGAAAAAGGATATTGGCTGCTAACTTATTTCTATTGATGTCTCTCATAACCTTATAAACTTATCAGGTCTCCCCTCAGCCTCCACTGCTCCAGAGAAAACAACCCAAGTCCGCTGTTATAGCATATGCCCTCTCTTGCAGACAGGGTCTTCTGCACCCTCTCCAAAGCCTTGACATCCTTCCTAATCTGGGGTGTCCTGAACTGAATGCATTTCCGCAGATGAGATCTAACCGAAGTTTTACAACGCTGCATCATAGCTTCCCGACTCTTCAACTTCCTGCCGCTGCCTGTAAGGAGTTTGTGCGTTCTCCCTGTGACTGCGTGGGTTTCCTCCGGGTGCTCCGGTTTCCTCCCACAGTCCGAGGACGTACCGGATGGTAGGTTAATTGGTCATTGTGAATTATACCATGATCAGGCTAGGGTTAAGCTGGGGCTTGCGGTGTGGCGTGGCTCAAGGGGTTGGAAGGGCCTATTTCGCACTGTATCTCAATATTTAAAAAACCTGCTTGACTAATAGAAGCAAGATACCATATGCCTTCTTTACCATCCTACCAACCTGCATAGCCACTTTAAGGAAGTTGTGGACTTGGACCCTAAGATTGCTCTGCACATCAACATGCTATGAATGTTGACATTAACGCTGCATTCTCCCTTTCTTTGATCTCCCAACATGGAGCATTTCACATTCAACCAGGAGAAACTCCCTCTACCATTACTCAGCCAGGTCTGGAACTGATTGGTATCTCACTAGTCTTCTTAGCTATCCACAACGACACCAATATCTGTATCATCTGCAGACCTCCTTGCCCATATGTCTACATTTCATCAGGTCATTCCTATACAGTAGATAATGCAAACAAGTTCTCAGCAAGTACCAAGCAAGGGAAAATGGGGAATGAGGAAGGAACAAATGGAGAGCAAGGGAGATCAAACAACAAAAGAGAAGGTGCTACAAGGCAAAAGTAATGGTGAGGTAAATGATGCACCATCAATAACTCTCGGAGATGGGAAGCAAAAGATAGGCTTTTATTCGCTACAATCGTGACCACAGCATCTTGGAGACTGAGGGAGGAGCAGTGCCTCCAATCAACTTTATCCAGGGGTCTGTGGGAGGAGCCACAGGAGCAGTCAGCAGGGGGGTGTGTCCAGACAGGTATACCCATAGTTTACCACAGTAACAAGTGACACAATGAATAAGAATCTAGAGAAGGACCAATTGAATAGATTCCTGAAACTGTTGATCCCCAGAGATGGACTGCACCAACCAAGAGTCACGATTCTGTTCCTCGAGCTTACGGTGAGTATCATTAGAATGGAGTAAAAGGTCAAAGGTAGACAGGTCAAAGTGGAACTGGGAGATCACACATGCAAATTGGAGGAAAAGGCTTAGGAGAGCTCTGCTGTGCTCAGGTTGGCTGGGAAGAGAGAAGGCGAGCGAGTAAGTGCTGCACCTGCACAGGAACCTGTGGGAATGGGCAAGGATCTGGGCTAAATGCTTCTTCAAACTTCATTTATGTTATTTCATTTTGAGATACAGCATGAAATAGGCTCTTCTGGCCCTTCAAGCTGCACCGGCCAGCAACCACCCACCCTCCTGACAACCCCGATTTAATGCCAACCTAATCGTGGGACAATTTGTAAGGATCGATTAACCTTCTAACCATTACGTCTTAGGACTGTGGGAGGAAACCAGAGCACCCGGAGGAAACCCACACATTCTACGGAGAGGGCATACAGAGACTCCTTACAGGAGACGGCAGAATTGAACTTTGAACTCTAAGATTCGGAGCCAATCGCTATGCTACTTTGGCGCCAGTGAATTGTGGGCTATAATTATGTAATTCGTAAAAGGAATGATCAGGCTGCTGGTCGGCAGGGCATGGAGTGTGTTGTGTGGTGGAATGTGACCTGCTGTGGTTTACAGTTCAAGCTAGTGGATGTCATAAATACACAGTGAGGAATGACTCTGCGCTTACCACATTTAAGTTTGCTGATGGGACCGCTGTTGTCAGCCAAATCAAAGGTGGTGACGAATTGGCGTGTAGCTTGAGTGATGCCATAACAGCATCCTCTCTCTCAATGTCGGCAAAGCCAAAGAGCTGACTGTCAACACAGGAGGAAGGAGCTGCAGGCCCAGGAGCCAGTCCTCGCTAGGGGATCAAAGGAGCAGAGGACCAGTAACATTACATGCTGTGACGTTATTGTATCAGCCGTTCTTTCCTGGGACCAGAACATAAGTGTCATCAGAAATAGGACACAGCAGCACCTCTACTTTCTTAGGAGTTTGCATAGATTCAGCATGACATCTAAAACTTTGATAAACTTCTGTTGATGCACAGTGGAGAGAATCCCGAACGGTTGCATCGTGGCCTCTGCACCAATGCCCGCGAACAAAACAGATTCTACCGCAGGTGGTGGATACAACCCAGTCCAACACAGGCAAAGCTTTCCTCACCATTGAGTATGTTTACATGGAGCACTGCCACAAGAAAGCAGCATCCATCATCAAAGGCCCCCACTACGCAGGCCATGCCCTCTTCTTGCTTCTGCCACCAGGCAGGAGGTACAGGAGCCTTAAGTCCTACGCCACCAGGTTCAGGAATAGTTATTACCCAGAAACCATCAGGCTCGTGAACCGGTGTGGATAACTTCACTCACCTCAGCTCTAAAACAATTCATGTTTTCAGTATTCTTTTATTTATTTGCTTATTTGTACTCTTTGCCAGTTTTTATGTATAGTTTTTTCATAATTCCTATTGTTTTTTAAAATTTTTCCTATCAATGCCTGCAAGAAAATGAATCTCGAGGTATTATATGGTGACATATTCGTACACTACTTTGATAATAATTTTACTTCATCTTTGACTTTGACTTGTCTTGGTCTTGAAATATCAGGAAGATTCATTGTAGCTCCAGATAGGTGATAACAAGGTGATAAAGCACAGATGGGAATAGATTACAAGCAGCTGTACCATTGGGCAGAAAATTAATTCAGAACTAAGATGATCCTGCTGCAAAAATAATGGAATAGCTGTGTTAGGCTTTAATCTTCATAATGACTGGGCATATCAAAATAACTAGGTGGTTTTGGAAGTCAAGTTTGTGAACTGTAAGAGAAGACTTTCCCATAGTACACTACCAACCTAACAGCGAAGAGGCTATAGAGATCATGTCTTCTGCAATGAAACGAGTTAATTAGTAAGGAATCCTCAGTGTAAAATTAGCAAAATTTGATAGCATCTTACATTGAGTTTAGAAGTTAGTCTTGATCTTAGTTAAAGTCATTCTGAAAGTATTGAGTGTGAATGATAACGTTGGGTTGTAAAAACATGATAACAGGAAAACAAAGACGAACATGCCCTCAATCCCCTCGATAAATATGTAATCCATTAAAGAAATAAAAAAATTAAGTCCCATGGTTGACTAAAGAGAAGGAAGATGGTAATAGATTATATAAAAAAAGATTATCTTTCTTCAAGACAGTAAACTTGAGGAACAGGAAAGTTTCAGAACTGAGCATAGGATATTAAAAATTGCCAGAGACTCAATTTTCATACATCATTAAAATGCTATGGGCAACATTGAAAATCTTATTCTTAGGAATCCTATGACTGACTGATTCTAAGCCTCATGTAACTATCCACAGTCCCACTGCTGCCCCAGACTTAGGAATCTCAGTATTATGGGCAATGCATAAGAGAGTATAAGATTTAATAACAGAAGTGAAGTGTTAAGATGGTACTCTATATAAACCCTGATTAAAGTTGGATGAAGATTTGAGTGACGTTGTCAGTATAATTTTTAAAATTCTATGGTGATCCAGCATACCGTTATTTGGCTCTTCAGCCATCCCTGAAGGATGAAAGAACAGCAGGTATTACAGGGGAGCAAACTGTGGGACGTATCTCACCATTCTTCTACTTCCCACAATTTTAACTTCCACCAGGGGCTGAGATCTGTCCTTTTAATTTCCTCGTTTCTCAAAATATATCCCAGAACATCCTTCTGATCGTGATTAATGGCCAATGACTGAAAATAAAGGGCTTGTGACCACAATGAGATGGATGTGGGTTGAGGCTATTGATGTTAATGTCCCAGTACACTCCATTAAAACCTGCCAAAATAATGTAAGGTCTTTGATTCTGCAGTGTAAGAGCTCTTTGCACACAGACAGGAACCATTTATTAACTCCAGATTTATTTTTGGGTAATTTTTTTAAAAGTAAAATGTAAGCAGGATTTTATTTCCAGAGAAACAGTGGAGGGGGATGTTTGCATTTAGCTTAGACCATAAGGATTATGAACCAAAATGGATATCTCCACTCAGCTTCGCTCTCCCCATAATTGAAATGTTCTTACAACCTAGGGACTCACTTCTAAGAAATGTTCATCTCACATTCTCAATACTTATTGCTTATTTATTTATTATTATTTCTTTCCTTTTGTATTTGCGCAGTTTGTTGTCTTTTGCACGCAACTTGGTGCATTGTCTTATTGATTCTGTTACGGTTATTGTTCTATGGAATTATGAGTATGCCCGCAAGGAAATGAATCTCAGGGGTGTGTATATGGTGACATATATGCACTTTGATAATAAAGTTACTTTGAACTTTGAACATCAATCTTTGCCATTTTGAGTCCATCTTTTAGTTCCAACATGTGGATTTTATATGGGGTACGTTGGATATAGAACATAGAATGCTAAAGCACAGTATAAGCGCATTGGCCCACAGTGTTGTGCTGACCTTTTAACCTACTCTTAGATCAATCTTACCTGTCCTTCCTATGTCGCCCACAGTTTTCTATCATCCAGTTTTCTACCTAAGCATTTCTTAAATATCCCAAATGTATCTGCCTCCACCATGACCTTTGGCAGCTCATTCCATGCATCCACCAGTCTGTGTAAAAAAATCTTCCTATCACAGCCATATGTGGCAAAGAATTGGGCCACTTGGCCTTCTCAGCCTACTCCAGTGTTTAAACTTCACTCAAGTCTCCTTCGATGCAACCTCAATCAAACCCATAAGTGTGACTCTCTATCCCTTCTCCCAGGTTTGCTTGTTCCCTCTCCCCTTAAAGACATCTCACTATTTGCTACAGCCACACGTTGCAGCAGTAACACTTACTGCTCTTTGAATTAAAAGTTCTTTCTGAATCCTTTATATACTTCTTGGGGCTGACCTTAAATTGAAAAGCTCTACTTATAGTCCTCCCCTCAGGTGGAAACGTTCTCTCCGTGACCCATCTGCACTCTCACCGAGGTTCAATATAGCTTAACGTAACTTCCTTATTGTTCTCACAAGTTCAAGTTCAGTCCATTGTCACTCAACAAGGCACAAGTACACCGCCAAACAAAACAACGTTCCTCTGGACTAACACGAGGGAATCTGCAGGTGCGGGAAATATATAAAAACACAAAATGCTGGCAGAACTCAGCAGGCCAGACAGCATCTATGGGAGGGGGTAGTGACGACGTTTCGGGCCGAAACCCTGCTGAGTTCTGCCAGCCTTTTGTGTTTTTATTCTTCTGGACTAAGGTGCACAACACAGTACATATAACCCACACACTTAACACATAAAATAATATTTATATAAATTAATAAAAAAATAAGATGGATTTACGTTACAAGTCAAAAAGTAAAGAGTATAATGCTACTGTGGTGCCCCAAAAGTGATGAGACCTGGGTGGTGGCAGGGAGTTCAATAGTCTTTCGGCCTGGAGGAAGGAAACGTGTCCCACCCTGCCAGTCCTTGGCCTAATGCTATGTACCTTATGTCTGATGGTAAGGGGTCAAAGAGATTGTTGGATAGATGGGAGGGATCATTGACAATGCTAAGGGCCTGCATATTCAGTGCCTCTGCTAAATATCTCTGATGGGTGGAAGAGACATCCCGATGATCCCTCTCAGCAGTCCTCACAATCCTTTGCAAGGACCTGTGGTCAGATACCTTGCAATTCCCACACCAGACACTGATGCCCAGGAGACTCTCCGTTGTGCTGCTGTAAAAATTGGTTAGAATGTGGGGGGGGGGGGTCTCACTCACCTCAATCTCCTCAGGAAATGGCGATGCTGTCACATTTCTGTGACCAAAGAGGTGGTGTTGAGATCGCCCTTTATTTGCACTTGCAGAAACCTGGTGCTCCTAACTCTCTGCGTAGAGGGGCCGTGTATGTGCAGTGAGGAGTGGGCAGCCTGCACCTTCCTAAAGTCCACGATCATCTCTGTGGTCTTGTCCACATTGAGACTCAAATTGTGCTCGCACCATCCGACCAGCTACTCCACCTCCTCGCCGTATACCATCTCGTCACTGTTGATGAGGCCAGCCACTGCTGTGTCATCAGGAAACCTGATGTCTCAGCTTAAACTGAATTGAACAGTCACTTGTGCATCAGCACTAGGCTGAGCACACAGCCCTAGGGAACATCAGTGCTCAGCGTGATGGAGCTGGAGATGTTTCCTTCGAGATATAAATCGCAGGGTTGGCTTTGCATGCCTAATGGACTTGCCAACCCGTGGAGTACTTTGTGTGACTGATACACTTGTGATCCAGACTTGCACCCTCCAAGTAATAAGTGATTGTTCTATTCCTCCTACTCAACAGGCTACTTCACATTCATTTGCATTGAAGGTCTTTTTCCAATTATTTGTGCACTTGCCAAATTGATTAATGACCTCTCGTCATTATTTATAGCTCACCTCAGTCATGATCGCCCTTTCCAATTTGGTATCTTCTGTCAATTTAGGAGTTGAGATTTTGATTGCAGCTGTGGGACTGTTAATGCAGAGTGTGGAACAGCTGTGGACCCAGCACTGATCCTTGTGGAATATCGCTAGTCATTTGCTTCCCCTATGAGTAGTCGCTGTTCACTTCCAGTCGCTGTGCTGAAGCCAGCTGGTGACCCAGTCTGGGGCTTATTCCCTGATGCCACATTCTCTGGTTTGATTCATTCATTTGACTGGGATACCTTAGAGATACCTTATCAATGCTGACAGTTCCCTTCTGTAGCTTTTAGTTATATCAGAGACACCGTGCCATTCTGATGAAGAGTCTTAACCATAAACATCTTTTTCCTCTCCATAGACGCTACCTGACCTGCTGAGTTCCTCCAGCATTTTGTGTTTTTTTTACCATGAGAAGGGATTTTCCGTTTGGCTATTGAATTTTAAAGGTGATAGCAAGCTCTAAAACCAATGATCATGAATACTAGTATGCAAAACGGGGAATTTGGCAGGAATTTCCTGACTTAGAGCATAGTGAGAGTACAAAATCATTTTGTGCTGTGAAGGCAACATTACGGTTGGCAGAATCTAAATAGGTAAATTAGGGAGAAAGAGTTGGATGTGGCGTAGTGAGAGTAAGTGCTTGTGGAGTACAAACCACTGGGGCTGAACGAGTTATTTCTGCCCACTTCTTACTTAGACAAAAGTTAATGGAGTTAAAACAATCTGATTAAATGAAGTAAAGATTGGCTCAGAGGTTGGGGAATAAGTGGCCGAGTTTTCATCTCACAACCAACTATTGTAATATTAACAGGAATGAAAGTAATAGGAGTCCCCAGGGCCCTGAGAGAAGGAAACAAAACTTCTTTGACTACCAGAACGGCAGAACCTTGATGTGGTGTACATGTAGAAAGAAGCCACGTATCGTTCAATTAACAGATTTAGAAGTTGCATCTTGATTATTTTAACCACAGAGCAGCCCGTTACGCAAACAGTGCCAAGACAGAATTTGAGGAAAACAAAACTCGGTAGATTTACTTTAAACCATCAGACCATAAGCTACAGGAGCAGAATTAGACCACTTGGCCATTGAGTCTGATCCGCCACTTCATCATGACTGATCCAGTTTTCCTCTCGGCCCAGTCTCCTGCCTTCTCCCTGTATCCCTTCATGCCCTGCACAATCAAGAATCTATCAACCTCTGCCTTAAATGCACATAAAGACTTGGCCTCCACAGCCGCCTGTCGCAAAGGACTCCAGAGGTTCACCACCCTCTGGATAAAGAAAATCCTCCTCATCTCTGTTCTAAAATGACACCCCTCTATTCTGAGGCTGTGTCCTCTGGTCTTAGACTCCCCCACCATAGGAAACATTCTCCCCACATCCACTCTATCGAGGTCTTCCACCATTCGCTAGGTTTCAATGAGGTTGCTACGTAGATCGCAGCGACAGATTCGACCACCTGATAGACTTGACTTGTAAGAAACTTCGCCACATGGGGACTCTTTTAAACAAAGGGGGGGTGAATGTGGTGAACTACGTGTGCCTGTCTGGACATGCCCCCTGCTGACTGCTCCTGTGGCTCCTCCCACAGACCCCTGTATAAAGGCGATCTGAGGCCTATGCTCGGCCTCAGTCTCCAGGACGTAGTTTGATGGTCACTCACTTCTGGTTCTTTCTTCCAGTCAATAAAAGCTGATATCTCGCCGTACGTCTCAGAGTGAGTTATGCATCAATTACCCCTCATTCTTCAGAATTCTAGTGAATAAAGGCCCAGAGCCATCAAACATTCTTCAAATGACAGGCTGTTCAATCCTGGAAAAAAAATTCCTGACTCTCCTTAGAACCCCCTATGGTTTCAGCACATCCTTTCTAAGATAAGGGGCCCAAAACTGCTCACAGTACTCCAAATGAAGTACTCACCAGCGCTTTATAAAGTTTCAACATTACATCCTTGCTTTTATATTCTAGGCCTCTTGAGATGAATGCTGACACTGCACTTGCCTTCCGCACCACAGATTCAATCTGCAAATTAGCCCTTAGGGAATCCTGCACAATGAATCCCAATCCATTTGCACCTCTTTTTTTGTTTTTTCTCTCCATTTACAAAATAGTCAACCCTTTAATTTCTTCTACCAAAGTGCATGACCATACAATTCCTGACACTGTATTCCAGCTGACACTTCTTTGCCCTTTTTCCTAATCTGTCTAAGTCCTTCTGTAGCCTCTCTACATCCTAAAAACTACCTGCCCCTCCACCTACCTTTATATCATCTGCAAACTTTGCAACAAATCTATCAATTCCATCGTCCAAATCATTGACAGAAAACATAAAAAAGATCGTTCCCAACACAGACGTTTGTGTAACACCCGTAGTCACTGGCAGTCAGCCAGAAAAGGCTCTCTTTATTTCCACTCTTTGTCTTCTGCCAATCAGTCACTGCTATATCCATGCCAGAATCTTTCCTGTAATACTATGGGCTCATAGCTTTGTTAAGCAGCCTCATGTGTGGCACCTTGTCAAAGGCCTTCTGAAAATCCAAGTACACGACGTCAACCGATTCTCCTGCTTGTTATATAACCATATAACAATCACAGCACAGAAACAGGCCATCTCGGCCCTCCTAGTCCGTGCCGAACTCTTAATCTCACCTAGTCCCACCTACCCGCACTCAGCCCATAAGCCTCCACTCCTTTCCTGTCCATAAACCTATCCAATTTTACCTTAAATGACACAACTGAACTGGCCTCTACTACTTCTACAGGAAGCTCATTCCACACAGCTATCACTCTCTGAGTAAAGAAATACCCCCTCGTGTTTCCCTTAAACTTCTGCCCCCTAACTCTCAAATCATGTCCTCTCGTTTGAATCTCCCCTACTCTCAATGGAAACAGCCTATTCACGTCAACTCTATCTATCCCCCTCAAAATTTTAAATACCTCGATCAAATCCCCCCTCAACCTTCTACGCTCCAATGAATAGAGAATGAATATCTTCAAAGAATTCCAACTGATTTGTCAGGCAAGATTTTCCCTTGAGGAAACCAAGTTGACTATGGCCTATTTTATCAAGTGCCTCCAAGTACCTTGAGACCTCGTCCTTAATAATTGACTCCACCATCTTCCCAACCATGAGGTCAGACCAACTGGCCTATAGTTTCCTTTCTTCTGCCTCTTTCTTTTCTTGAAAACTTTAAAGATTTTTTTTCTTCTTGTGTACATGAAACTGTTATTGGTACACCACAGTGAGGGACATATTTGCCTAGCTCGGGGGTCGGCAACCTGCGGCTCCCGAGCCATTTGTGGCTCTTTCACCTCTGTGCTGCGGCTCCCTGTGGCTTTGGGAAATAATTGGTCAGTATTTAATTAAAATGTATTTTATGTTAGTTTGTTAGCTTTTGAAATGTAATTATGGTGATCTTGTACAACCTAAGTGTAGCGACACATTTCCTGCCACATCATAAAACGGCTCACAATTAGCCAGCATTCCGGCTAAGGGAGATAGCCTACGGGGGTTTGTGAGTACGCGTCTTTTGCAGCATCTGCGTCCATGGGGGCTGGGTTGAGGGAAGCTGAAAAGCAAGGCTGTTTAGTTCGAATAAAGCTATCTTTGACTGCAGTTTACTGACACCGCTACAACGTGTTTTTATCGCTGGCTGTCCAGACGGAAGGTGCTGAAACGCTTTGTCGCGTGTCTGGAAGAAGTGAAAACTTTCCTGGGCAGCAAAGGGCTCACCTTTCCTGAGCTGGAACAGCCAGAGTGGCTGGAAAAGCTACACTTCATGGTAGACATGACAGCGCACCTGAACACGCTGAACACAGCTCTTCAGGGGAAAGGACGTACAGCCCTGCACATGTTGGAGGATGTTTTGGCATTCGAGCGCAAGTTGACAGTGCTTGCCAGAGATTTACAGAAAGGCACTTTGTCTCACTTCCCCAATTTGAGAGAGTTCAAACAAGGTCACGACATGATAATTTCGGAGTATTTACATTCTGCAATCATCGCAATGCAAACATCGTTTGGGAAACGCTTCTGTGAGTTCAGAGAGGAAAAAAACACATTATCCTTCCCGGTCACTCCCTTAAGCATCGATCCTTCCCTACTGAATACGACTGCATTGGCAGGTGTGAGTCAACCTGATCTTGAGATGGAACTGGCCGACATAGCCGACAAAGACATATGGGTGTCCAAGTTTAGACGCTTGACAGCAGACCTTGAAGATGTTGCCCGTCAGAAGGCCGTTCTTGCTCAGAAACACAAATGGAGTGATATTGAAAACCTCACAGATGACAGCTTGCGATCCTGTGTAAAGATGAAGGTGACATCATACAGCCCTGATGTGCAGACGCTGTGCGCTGAGGTCCAGGAGCAGAAATCCCATTAACCAAGTATGATAAATATTTTAATTGCCTATTATTTTACTCATATTCATATTTTTTCATTGTTCAGTGAAATAGTCCTTTCATTTTTCAGGATGACAGCTGGCTGACGTTATTTTTGGTTTGCTGCTGGCGGAAAATTTAAGTTCGGCGTTTTTCATAAATACAAGAAGGACTCAAATAGACATTGAATATTTTACTTAAAAGTAACTTTCAACCCAACGTCTTTTTTTCGGAGTTCAAAATGTTTTTGTTGCATGCAGAAATGTAATTTCGTTTTCTCTGCAGGAGTTCATCAATTTCATAAATGCAACACATTATAGTTTGTTTATACATAGCATAAAGGCAAAAAAAACGTTGTATGCAGTGTTATTTCATTTTAAATGTCAAACGGGTTTTGCGGCTCCCAGTGTTTTCTTTTCTGTGGGAAACGGGTCCAAGTGGCTCTTTCAGTGGTAAAGGTTGCTGACCCCTGGCCTAGCTGTTCCATGGAAAAACTGTACGCTTAATCCCACTGCCCATTGTCCTTTATTTCCAACTCAGTATCTCATTCAATATTGGGTCTTGTCATTGGATCTAGATAGATGGGCTCAGGGGCACTGCACTCTCCCCAAGACCCTTTTCACCACTGAACTCATCCATCCCAAGCCACATACCATTCTCCTTATCTCCCTTCCTCCTCTCCTTACACTCAGCACCCGCTTTCTGAATCCTTACCACTCTGCCCCTGCCCCTTCTTTAACCTTCTCTCGGCTCCCTGTCCTCTCTCTTTCTTTCTGAAGCTTTCCCCTGGTCTGCCCCTCCTCTCCCCACCCTGTTCCTTCAATGGCAGACCACGATGCCACTTGGTTGCTAGCACAGGCCTTGGCTCTGTGAGGAAAAGAGATTTGAAGATCAATGTTTCAGATCTGGTACGGGGCTCATGATAACTGGGCAGCAGTGTTGTGCGCCTCTCTGCACACTTTAAAGATATCACCAGTGCTGCCTCTACAAAACCTGTCAAATGTAGGAGAGCGGTATCGTACAGTTTGTTGTCTTTTACACACTGTTTGATGTGGTCTTTCATTGATTCTGTTATGATTATTATTCTATTAGAATTTATTGAGCATGCCCCGCAAGAAAATGAATCTCAGTGTTGTACATGTGACATAAATGTACTTGATAATAAATTTACTTCGAACTTTTGAACTTTGAACTTGGAACCAATGTCAGTGTCTTCTCAAAGCCCAGCAATCTCCATCATTAAAGGTGCAATAATTCTCAGTCAGGCCTGACCAACAGGTCCAACACTGGACTCCCAACACAGACGGCTCTGAGCTTCCTCAGGTGAATACAGCGAAAATGCATCAAAGATTATCTCAAAACCTCCTGGATGTGGTGTCCTCACTGGCCCATGGGATCTGTAACCTCTCAAAATGATGGAGCATCCAGGAAGCCAGTCAGAATCCCAGGTCAGGAGTACATGGAAGTATGGTGAATATTACCGATGGAACAGAGCATCTGGTACCTGCCCCAGCTATAGCAGGGGTCTAGAAGTTCCCTACAGGCCTGACCAGCCACTGTCACCCTCGATACATAGGAACTGTCTAAGAATTGATCAAATTGTGAAGTTGTGACCTTTGGCAAACCCAGACACTGACCTGTTCATAGTTCGGGTATTTATCGTGGGTTACCCAGACTATGACTTGCTCACAGTTTGGCTATATATCACGAGTTATCCAGACTCTGACCTGGTCATATCCCGGGAATTTATCACGAGTTATCCAGACTCTGACCTGGTCATATCCCGGGTATTTATCACGAGTTATCCAGACTCTGACCTGGTCATATCCCGGGAATTTATCACGAGTTATCCAGACTCTGACCTGGTCATATCCCGGGTATTTATCACGAGTTATCCAGACTCTGACCGGGTCATATCCCAGGAATTTATCACGAGTTATCCAGACTCTGACCTGGTCATATCCCATGAATTTATCACGAGTTATCCAGACTCTGACCTGGTCATATCTCGGGTATTTATCACGAGTTATCCAGACTCTGACCTGGTCATATCCCGGGAATTTATCACGAGTTATCCAGACTCTGACCTGGTCATATCCCGGGTATTTATCACGAGTTATCCAGACTCTGACCTGGTCATATCCCGGGAATTTATCACGAGTTATCCAGACTCTGACCTGGTCATATCCCGGGTATTTATCACGAGTTATCCAGACTCTGACCTGGTCATATCCCAGGAATTTATCACGAGTTATCCAGACTCTGACCTGGTCATATCCCATGAATTTATCACGAGTTATCCAGACTCTGACCTGGTCATATCTCGGGTATTTATCACGAGTTATCCAGACTCTGACCTGGTCATATCCCGGGAATTTATCACGAGTTATCCAGACTCTGACCTGGTCATATCCCGGGAATTTATCACGAGTTATCCAGACTCTGACCTGGTCATATCCCGGGAATTTATCACGAGTTATCCAGACTCTGACCTGGTCATATCCTGGGAATTTATCACGAGTTATCCAGACTCTGACCTGGTCATATCTCGGGTATTTATCACGAGTTATCCAGACTCTGACCTGGTCATATCTCGGGTATTTATCACGAGTTATCCAGACTCTGACCTGGTCATATCCCGGGAATTTATCACGAGTTATCCAGACTCTGACCTGGTCATATCCCGGGTATTTATCACGAGTTATCCAGACTCTGACCTGGTCATATCCCGGGAATTTATCACGAGTTATCCAGACTCTGACCTGGTCATATCCCGGGTATTTATCACGAGTTATCCAGACTCTGACCTGGTCATATCCCGGGTATTTATCACGAGTTATCCAGACTCTGACCTGGTCATATCCCGGGTATTTATCACGAGTTATCCAGACTCTGACCTGGTCATATCCCGGGTATTTATCACGAGTTATCCAGACTCTGACCTGGTCATATCCCGGGAAATTATCACAAGTTATCCAGACTCTGACCTGGTCATATCCCGGGAATTTATCACGAGTTATCCAGACTCTGACCTGGTCATATCCCGGGTATTTATCACGAGTTATCCAGACTCTGACCTGGTCATATCCCGGGTATTTATCACGAGTTATCCAGACTCTGACCTGGTCATATCCCGGGAATTTATCACGAGTTATCCAGACTCTGACCTGGTCATATCCCGGGAATTTATCACGAGTTATCCAGACTCTGACCTGGTCATATCCCGGGTATTTATCACGAGTTATCCAGACTCTGACCTGGTCATATCCCAGGAATTTATCACGAGTTATCCAGACTCTGACCTGGTCATATCCCATGAATTTATCACGAGTTATCCAGACTCTGACCTGGTCATATCTCGGGTATTTATCACGAGTTATCCAGACTCTGACCTGGTCATATCCCGGGAATTTATCACGAGTTATCCAGACTCTGACCTGGTCATATCCCGGGTATTTATCACGAGTTATCCAGACTCTGACCTGGTCATATCCCGGGAATTTATCACGAGTTATCCAGACTCTGACCTGGTCATATCCCGGGAATTTATCACGAGTTATCCAGACTCTGACCTGGTCATATCCCAGGAATTTATCACGAGTTATCCAGACTCTGACCTGGTCATATCCCATGAATTTATCACGAGTTATCCAGACTCTGACCTGGTCATATCTCGGGTATTTATCACGAGTTATCCAGACTCTGACCTGGTCATATCCCGGGAATTTATCACGAGTTATCCAGACTCTGACCTGGTCATATCCTGGGAATTTATCACGAGTTATCCAGACTCTGACCTGGTCATATCCCGGGAATTTATCACGAGTTATCCAGACTCTGACCTGGTCATATCCTGGGAATTTATCACGAGTTATCCAGACTCTGACCTGGTCATATCTCGGGTATTTATCACGAGTTATCCAGACTCTGACCTGGTCATATCCCGGGAATTTATCACGAGTTATCCAGACTCTGACCTGGTCATATCCCGGGAATTTATCACGAGTTATCCAGACTCTGACCTGGTCATATCCCGGGAATTTATCACGAGTTATCCAGACTCTGACCTGGTCATATCCCGGGTATTTATCACGAGTTATCCAGACTCTGACCTGGTCATATCCCGGGTATTTATCACGAGTTATCCAGACTCTGACCTGGTCATATCCCGGGAATTTATCACGAGTTATCCAGACTCTGACCTGGTCATATCCCGGGAATTTATCACGAGTTATCCAGACTCTGACCTGGTCATATCCCGGGTATTTATCACGAGTTATCCAGACTCTGACCTGGTCATATCCCAGGAATTTATCACGAGTTATCCAGACTCTGACCTGGTCATATCCCATGAATTTATCACGAGTTATCCAGACTCTGACCTGGTCATATCTCGGGTATTTATCACGAGTTATCCAGACTCTGACCTGGTCATATCCCGGGAATTTATCACGAGTTATCCAGACTCTGACCTGGTCATATCCCGGGTATTTATCACGAGTTATCCAGACTCTGACCTGGTCATATCCCGGGAATTTATCACGAGTTATCCAGACTCTGACCTGGTCATATCTCGGGTATTTATCACGAGTTATCCAGACTCTGACCTGGTCATATCCCGGGAATTTATCACGAGTTATCCAGACTCTGACCTGGTCATATCCCGGGAATTTATCACGAGTTATCCAGACTCTGACCTGGTCATATCCCGGGAATTTATCACGAGTTATCCAGACTCTGACCTGGTCATATCCCGGGAATTTATCACGAGTTATCCAGACTCTGACCTGGTCATATCCCGGGAATTTATCACGAGTTATCCAGACTCTGACCTGGTCATATCCCGGGTATTTATCACGAGTTATCCAGACTCTGACCTGGTCATATCCCGGGTATTTATCACGAGTTATCCAGACTCTGACCTGGTCATATCCCGGGAATTTATCACGAGTTATCCAGACTCTGACCTGGTCATATCCCGGGAATTTATCACGAGTTATCCAGACTCTGACCTGGTCATATCCCGGGTATTTATCACGAGTTATCCAGACTCTGACCTGGTCATATCCCAGGAATTTATCACGAGTTATCCAGACTCTGACCTGGTCATATCCCATGAATTTATCACGAGTTATCCAGACTCTGACCTGGTCATATCTCGGGTATTTTTCACGAGTTATCCAGACTCTGACCTGGTCATATCCCGGGAATTTATCACGAGTTATCCAGACTCTGACCTGGTCATATCCCGGGTATTTATCACGAGTTATCCAGACTCTGACCTGGTCATATCCCGGGAATTTATCACGAGTTATCCAGACTCTGACCTGGTCATATCCCGGGTATTTATCACGAGTTATCCAGACTCTGACCTGGTCATATCCCAGGAATTTATCACGAGTTATCCAGACTCTGACCTGGTCATATCCCATGAATTTATCACGAGTTATCCAGACTCTGACCTGGTCATATCTCGGGTATTTATCACGAGTTATCCAGACTCTGACCTGGTCATATCCCGGGAATTTATCACGAGTTATCCAGACTCTGACCTGGTCATATCCCGGGAATTTATCACGAGTTATCCAGACTCTGACCTGGTCATATCCCGGGAATTTATCACGAGTTATCCAGACTCTGACCTGGTCATATCCTGGGAATTTATCACGAGTTATCCAGACTCTGAACTGGTCATATCTCGGGTATTTATCACGAGTTATCCAGACTCTGACCTGGTCATATCCCGGGAATTTATCACGAGTTATCCAGACTCTGACCTGGTCATATCCCGGGAATTTATCACGAGTTATCCAGACTCTGACCTGGTCATATCCCGGGAATTTATCACGAGTTATCCAGACTCTGACCTGGTCATATCCCGGGTATTTATCACGAGTTATCCAGACTCTGACCTGGTCATATCCCGGGAATTTATCACGAGTTATCCAGACTCTGACCTGGTCATATCCCGGGTATTTATCACGAGTTATCCAGACTCTGACCTGGTCATATCCCGGGTATTTATCACGAGTTATCCAGACTCTGACCTGGTCATATCCCGGGTATTTATCACGAGTTATCCAGACTCTGACCTGGTCATATCCCGGGTATTTATCACGAGTTATCCAGACTCTGACCTGGTCATATCCCGGGAATTTATCACGAGTTATCCAGACTCTGACCTGGTCATATCCCGGGTATTTATCACGAGTTATCCAGACTCTGACCTGGTCATATCCCAGGAATTTATCACGAGTTATCCAGACTCTGACCTGGTCATCTCCTGGGAATTTATCACGAGTTATCCAGACTCTGACTTGGTCATAGATTGGGTAATAATCAAAGGTTACCCAGACTCTGACCTAGTCATATCCCAAGTATTTATCATGGGCTACCCAGACTCTGATCTGCTCATAGTCTAGATATTTATATGGCAGATCCAATTGTGCCAATGTTGATTTCCCCTTCAGGGATGAGGGAGAGAAAATCTCAGTCAGTAGTGAATTGATCCCATAGGAAAGTCCACTATCAATGTGATTTGTTCACAGAACTGTAACCCAGACACACAATGCTGGTATTCATCATCAGGCACAAAGGGACAAAGGCCTCTTGAATTCCAACAATAATTAGAAAATTCAACAGATAAGTGGAGATTATAGAGAAGAAATTTCTCATGAACAATCAGGTCTTAAATTTACTCCTATGTTTCTTCAGACTCCTCCCCATTAGCGACTCTGCCTGACTACCCATCCTGCTTAATTTGACTCCTCTTATTTTAGGACATCAATGATACAAATAAGTATTTCAGGGGCTATAAAGCTGCAAGGAATCTCTGAAGTGTATTTATAGCAGAGAATTAAAAGGAAGAGAATCCTGCTCCAGGCCTTTGTGTAATGAGCGTTGTACAGCTCTCTCACTAATAATGATCATCTTTCAACCATAGACAGCCAGAATTAACCTAAGGATGTAAATTTATACTATCTGGCCCCACTCTATCCATTCTCATGCCCTTCATTCTGCAGCTGATTTTCCTGGAACATGCAATCCCAGGGGATCACGAGTGTGCAAGCCCTAACCCATGCAATGTAATGTGTAACTCGGACTCTAACAATCTATGCATAGGTAGCTCAGCAGAAATTCCTCTCTCCAATATTCTGGAGGAGCTGCTAACTCTTGTATTACAAGTATGTTAAAGCAGAGCATTACCCAGGAATAAAGAGCCAATCGTTGATATGAGCTGGAAGAATTCTATCTGATCAAGGAAGTCTATGTCTTGGTGCAGCAAGTGAAAAGGACATTGGTAGGTTTAGTCAATTTGAGAAATAAAGTCAGAGAAATCTGTTTTAAGGCAGAACTGATGAAGGTGTGTGATGGCTTACTGGTAGTTCAAAAAGCAAGAAATTTGACTAAAACATAATTAATAACACTTTTTCTGAAGTAAGTTGTGGTAAACCTTCACTGCAAGCAATGAAGAGGTGAGCAATGGTGAAGCAAATTTGAGGAATGAGCCGTGATGGTGCGTGGCAAAATTAAGATCGGTGGTGTTGGAGTGAGCAGTTCGGAGAGGAGGAGTCGAGGCAGAGGAGTTTCGATGCTCGCCCAGCTAACCTGAGTGTGAGGTTGGATTGCTCTAAGCGCCCAGCTGACTTAGAGAGATTGAGAGCAGTTTTGGGGTGGGCGGCGAAGTCTAGGCTCAGAGTGAATCGCTGGTGTGTTCTCGGCCTGGAGTGTTTTGCGAGGCACGATCTGCTGCTTGGACCATTTAAACGCTGACCCAGATAATCTGGAAAGGCAGGGTGTCAGGACCGGAGGCAAGAGTTGGGCCGATTTCGCCCACTCTCCCGTGATGACCACTCCTCCCTCCACAACGCTGAGGCTGTGAGACTGCCTGGCTACTGTGCTTCATATCTGCGAGGTTCGAGGCAATTTGCACCCCCCCCCCCCAGAACGATGAACTAAGGCTTTGTGTCTACTCTGGGAATTTGGATCTAAGGACTCAATTTGGTCCAGAATGCTGCTGCTCGCTTCTATTGTTTGCATGATTTGTGCTTTTATCTTTTTCTCTGCGCATCGGGTGTTGGAGTTTTTTAAAATTGGGTTCTTTCTGGTTCTTTGCCTTGTGGCTGCCTGTAAGCAGGCAAATCTCAGGGTTGTATAATTTATGTATTTTTTGATAATGAGTGCTCTTTGAATTTTGAACCTTTGAGTGAAGAGAATTACAGAGGCATGAGAGAGGAGCTGGCCAATGTTGATTGGAAGGGTTGACTAGCAGCATCACAGCAAGCAGCAATAGCGAGAACTTCTGGGAGCAATTCGGAAGATGCAGGGTAGATACATCCTGAAGATGAAGAAGTATTCTAATGGCAGGATGATGCAACCGTGGCCGACAAGGGAAGTCAAAGCCAATATCAAAGCAAAAGAGAGAGCATACAGTATAATAGAGCAAAAATCAGTGGAATTGTTAAAATTAAGATTGTTAGAAGTGAGCACATGTTTGGCACAGCGTTGTGGGGCTGAAGGGCCTGTTTTGTGCTGTAGGCTTTCTATGTTTCTATAAGATTTGTAAGCTTTTAAACAGTGGGCAACTTAAAAAGCCCTAAGTCGTGAGAAGATGAAATATGAAACTGGCCAATAACATCTTTCTTTCTTTTTAAATCTTTTTGTTAATTTTCAAACAAAACATAAGAAAGAAAAACAACAAATACAGAGAGCTTGAGAGTACATAATTAATGTTGGAATGCAAATACAAACAGTTAATAACACAGATATAATAACCTCCCAGACTTATACTGTATTTACAAAAATAAAACCCCCAAAAAAACTAACAACAGATAACCTAACCAACGTGGGCTATTGTATCATATCAGGTATACACAGTAGTGTCAATAACTCCACACCTCTATCGGAATAACTAATGGTGATAAGAAAAAGGTTCAGGAAAGGTCAATTTAACTCATATGAAAATGTTAAATAAATGGTCTCCAGGTTTCTGCAAATTTGACCAAAGTGTCAAAAATGACACTTCTGATTTTTTCTAAACTCAGACAAAATATAGTTTGGGAAAACCATTGAAATGTAGTTGGGGGATTAGTTTCTTTCCCATTCAATAGAATGGATCTTCCAGCCATTAATGTAACAAATACCAATAACATCAAAGAGGATATCAAAAGTTTTTTCAGGTGTATAAAGTGTAGAAGATAGCAAGAGCAGATTTTGGACCACTAGAAAATGATGCTGCAGAGGTGGTAATGGGGAACAAAGATCTGTCGGAGAAACTTCGCATCAGTCTTCACTCTGGAAGACACCAGCAGTGTGTTGGGTGTTTTAGAGTGTCAAGGGCAGAAGCTGAAAGGTCTGAAGGTAGATAAGTCACCTGGACCAGATAGACTACACCCCAAGGTTCAGAAAGAGGTGGCTGAAGAAATTGTGGAGGCATTAGTAATGATCTTTTCAGAACCACTAAATTCTAGCATGGTTCCGGAGGACTGGAAAATTGCAAATGTCACTCCACTTTTCAAGAAAGGAGGGAGGCAGAATTAAAAGCCAATTAGCCTGACCCGAGTGGTTGGGAAGATGTTAGAATTGATTGTTAAGGATGAAGGTTTCAGGTTACTTGGAAGCACATGATAAAATGGCCCAAAGTCAGCATGGTTTCCTTAAGGGAAAATCTCGCTTGACGTATCTGTTGGAATTCTCTAAGGAAAATACAAGCAGGATAGACAAAGGAGAATCAGTGGATGTTGTGTACACGTGCGGCTGCTTAGTAAGATAAGAGTCTTTTGTATGACAAGAAAGATACTTGCATGGATAGGGCAATGGCTGATTGGCAAGAGGCAAAGAGTGGGAATAAAGGGAGTCTTTCCCTCAAGTGATGCTATGTCTTAGTTTGGAGAAAATTAGAAGTCAAACCTTTGAACCTTTATTTGATTTTGAGAAAAGATGGGGCTCATTTGCTCGTTATTATCATTTGAGCTAATTGATAGATCTTCTCCATGATCTAATTGTAAATTTTTTTGATATATTTTTCTTTCTTGCTGGCGGTTTGATGTTTATTTTTGAAAGCTTTTTGTATGACGCATGGCTCCGGGGTTGCACTCCTAATGTTTCTTTTCCCACTTTTTTTGCTTAGTAGGGTTTTTTTTATTCACAAAATTTTCGATCTGTAAGATAATTACTTTTTTTTCCTCGAGGCATTGTAAGCGTTGTTACTTCGATGTGTTATTTTTGAATAATATAATCATAATAAAAAAGATTTGAAAAGAAAAAGAGACTTTTCTGATTGGCTGCTGTGTTCCACAGTGATCAGTATTGGGACTGTTTTTAATATGTTGTATATTAATGATTTGAATGATGGAATTGATGGAATTCTGGCCAAGTTTGTGGATGATGTGAAAATAGGTGGAGGGCCAGGTAGTGTTAAGGAAGCAGGGAGGCTGTAGAAGGACTTAGACAGATTGGGACAATGAAGTGGCAGTTGTGAAGTCAGTCACTTGGTAGAAGGAATAGAAGTGTAGACTATTTTCTAAACAGGGAGAACTTGCAAAAATTTGAGGTGCAAAGAGTCCTCCTGCAGGATTCCTTAAAGGTTAATTTGCAGGTTCAGTCAGTGGTAAAGAAGGCAAATGGAAAGTTAACGTTCATTTCAAGAGGACTAGAATATAAAAACAAAAATAGTGAGGCCTCTCTTTAGAGTATTATGAGCTGTTTTGAGCACTTTATCTAAGGATGTGCTGATGTTCAAGATTCAAGTACATTTATTATCAACTAATGTATAAATTATACAACCTTGAGATTTGCTTCCTCACGGTTAGCCACAAAGCAAGAAACCTGAAAGAATCCAATTAAAGAAAAAAAGAATAAAAATTAAAATAAAAGACCAACACTGGATGTGCAAGAGAAATAAAAATAACACAAGTCATGCAAACAATTGAAGTGAAGAACATTCCGAAGCAAAATTGAGTCCTCAGGTCCAAACCCCGGAGGCACCCAGAGTAGGCCCAAAGCCTCACCTATCAGTTCATCATATTAGGCAAGCACAGAGCACAGCAGCTGGGGCAGGCTTCATACGCTCAGCGCCATGGAGATGATCATCACAGAGAATGAGCGAAATCCACTCTCGCCCCAGGTCCTGAAGCCCTGTCTTTTCATTATATCTGGACTGGTGTTTAAAATGGAACAGCAAAAGGCTCTAGTGCCCTGGAAACAGGAGTGAAGATCCTAGAGAGTGAACAAAATCGGCTCTTGCCTCCGATCTGGGGCAGCGTTCAAATTGTCCAGAAAGCGAATCATACTTTGCACTAGGACCCGGCTGCAGCGAAAGGCTCCAGGCCTGAACCCCACCAACCAGTGACTTGCTTCGGGCCTAGATTTCAGCAGATTGGGGTTTAGAGGGACATGGATCAGCCATGATGAAATGGCAAAGCAGCCCCAATGGGCCAAATGGCCTAACTCAGATGCTGAAGGACTGAGGACTGGACGTCTCATTGGGTTGTGACAGGAGTTCCTTGATGGCCCAAGTACAGAGACACAGACACAGAGTGAAGAGTTCACTGGGCTTTATCAAGAACTGTACAGAACCAAGGAAAATAAAAACTGCCAGGCCAGCAGGGCTGCAAACTAAAAGCTCTCAAACTAATTAAAAGCTAACAGCGTCACTGTGTCTCAAAGGCAGTAACCCAGAACTAAATTAACTAAATCAACTTGCCAAGAGTTTGCTGGTGGCCAACCATTTTTAAATTCCTAACCCCATTCCCATTCCAACATGTCATTCCATGGCCTCCTCTTTTGCTACAATGAGGCCACTTTCAGGGTGGAAGAACAACAAGTCAAATTCCATCTGGGTAGCCTCCGACCTTGTGGTGGAAGTTTCCCTCCTCCTTCCCTCTTCTTCTGTTCCCCACTCTGGCCTCTTACCTCTTCTCCTCAACTGCCTATTACCTCCCCCTGAAGCCCCCTCTTCTTTCCTTTGTCCCATGATCCACTTCCTTCTCCTATCAGATTCCTTCTTCGCCAGCCCTTTACCTTTCCCACCCACCTGGCTTCACCTGTCACTTTCTAGCTATCCTCCCCTCTGCACCCCACCTTTTTTATTCTGGCGTCTCTCTTTCCTTTCCAGTCCTGAAGACGGGTCTCGGGCTGAAATGTTGACTGCTTATTCATTTCCATAGATGTCACATAACCTGCTGAGTTCCACCAGAATTTTGTGTGCGTTGCTCTGGATTTGCCACATCATTACCGCTCCTTTAACAGCATCTATCGAAATCACTAATCGCCTTTCCTGGAACGTGGACGAAGGTAAGCAGGGAGCACGGTCATTGCTGTGCCTCAATCAAGACTTGACAAGACTGAACAGAAAGGAAGAGAGTTAAATACAATCACAAAGAATCCCTAGTTGGCTGGAATGTGCAGATCCTCACACGTGTGATTGTTGTTTTTTGGTCATCTGCCTGCCAACGAGAGCGCCTAGACTCCATGGCAGAATCTGTGAATATGACACGTTGTATGAGATTGTAGAGGTCATTGTCTGAGGGGTGGTGATTGGGGGTTCGGACTGGAATATCTTGAAAATATGAATGAAAAAACTGTGGGAGGGTGGTACGCATCATAAAGGCTTTCAGTTTTGCCATGCACCCTCACCGATTATCATTTCATCTCCTTTGCTTCATTCATGGGGCCGAGAAGGACTTTGGATCCAATGGGTAAATATCAACAGCCACCAGTTAGTCCCCAAAACCCCTCAAGGTCAGACCTGGGTGTATGCAATTAGGGCAGCTGGTCAGGGGAGAAACTTCATCCGTATAGTTAAAGCTGCAGCTCAACTAACAGTGGTTGGCTTCTATATGGTTCCTAGAACATCTCAGCAGGCTCACAAGGAGTGGAATCAAACAAGAGCTGTGCAGCATTTGGTACTGAACCATTGAAGGAAAGATCAGGATGCATAACAAATGGCTTGGTCAATGTGTATATGTAAGCCGTTAGTCTCGATAGACCATGGATTTTCCAGGGCACAAGCCTGGGCAAGCTTGGTCAATAATATTGCTTTAAGGAGATCTTGAATGAGGAGAGAATTCCAGAACCCAGCCAGCACTGATAATAACGAAATGTGGTGCAATTGAATAGCAACTTAAGTACATAACTTCTTTACCTTCTCAGTCAATTTCCATCACCCAAATTAACAATATTCCAATTTATCTACAAATAGATTCAAGTTAATATAGCAGAAGATTGGTTTTTGCTCAGAAAAGATCCTCACATCCGTGAATATAAAAATGGATTTAGGTTCATTGCCAAAAGCCTTAATTAGTGAAGCAAAGAGATTTGGGAGGTGTGTGGATCTAGAAGAGGTTGTCGAGGTCAGTAGTCATTAGAGGCTTGGGTTGGATGTAGAAAGCAATAAAATGCTTTTGGTGGAGTGGTTCACATCAGTCAGCATATGTTCACGGAGTGATTTGAGAGACACAAAGCAGACTTTCAGATGAGGTAGAGGAGGCTGATCACTGAAAGAGTCAAACTCTTTCTTTCTTTTTCAATCTTTTTATTGAGTTTCATATAAATATAAAAAACATAACATAATAATGAATGGGTTATGAATACAATAGACTTGAAATTACATTAATAATAAGATAATACTATCCTATTGAACATCAACAAAAAAAAGTACATTAATCAATCGAGTCTATATAATTATATATGAAAAAAAACAAAAATAATCATCAAAAGAAAAAGAAAAAAAATTTGAAAATATATAAAAGAGAATATATATGAAAAAAAACACTAAACTAAACTAACATGGGCAATAATAACAGTTTATAAGTATATGATAGTGTCAAAGAACTCTGGAACTCCATACCTGAACAAGAATAAGCAGAGAGAAGGTCTGGAAAAGGCCAAATTAATTCATATGAAAATGTCGAATGAACGGTCCCCAAGTTTCTTCAAATTTAATTGATGAGTCAGAAATAGTGCTTCTAATTTTTTCCAAACTCAGATAAGAAATAGTTTGAAAAAGCCACTGAGACGTGGTAGGAGGATTTACTTCTTTCCAATTTTGTAATGTAGACCTTCTGGCCATTAATGTTACAAAAGCAATCATTCGTCTGATTGAAGGAGAAAACTGATTACCATCCTCATTTGGTATACCAAAAATTGCAGTAATAAAATGAGGTTGTAAATCGATATTCCAAATTGAGGAAATGGTAACAAATATGTCCTTCCAATAGTTATGTAAAGTGGGACATGACCAAAACATGTGGGTCAATGAAGCCACTTCTGAATGACATCTGTCACATTGAGGGTTAATATGAGAATAGAATCAAGCAAGCTTATCTTTAGACATATAAGCTCTATGTACAATTTTAAATTGTATTAAAGCATGTTTAGCACATATAGAAGAATTAACCATTTGTAAAATTTTTTCCCATTTATCTGTTGATATATTGTATCGAATTTCTTTTTCCCATTGTTGTTTAATTCTATCAGATATTTCTGGTTGTATCTTCATAATCATATTATAAATAAAAGCTACTAATCCCTTCTGACAAGGATTTAAGATAAAAATCAAATCTGAGAAATCCGTTCAAGTTGAATTGGAAAAGATGGTAGAACTTTATGTAAAAAATTTCTGATTTGTAAATATCTGAAAAAATTAGATTTAGGTAATTTAAATTTATTGGAAAGTTGGTCAAAAGACATCAAAGTACCTTTAAAAAAAAGATCACGAAAACATTTTATACCTTTCCTTTTCCATATGCTAAAAGCTTGATCTGTCAAGGAAGGTTTGAAAAAAAAATTAAATAAAATAGGGCTATCAAGAACAAAGTTTTTCAGAGTAAAAAATTTACGAAATTGAAACCAAATTCGTAATGTATGTTTGATAACAGGATTAGATATCTGTTTATTGAATTTAACTAAATCAGCAGGAAGTAAAGAACCAAGAACAGAGAATAGAGAATATCCCTTTACCTCGTTGCATTTCAAATTTACCCACTGTGGACACAATGATGAGTCCAAATCTAATTTCCAATACGTTAGGTTACGAATATTATTCGCCCAGTAGTAAAATCTAAAGTTAGGTAAAGCTAAACCACCATCTTTTTTAGATTTTTGTAATTGCCTTTTACTTAACCTGGGGTTTTTATTTTGCCACACAAATGAGGAAATTTTTGAATCAATGTTGTCAAAAAAAGATTTAGGAATAAAAATTGGTAAGGCTTGAAATAAATATAAAAATTTCGGTAAAATCATCATTTTAATAGCATTAATCCGACCAACTAATGATAAGGATAAGGGAGACCATCTTGTAGTAAGGTGTTGAATTTGATGAAGCATAGGTAAAAAATTCAGTCTAAATAAATTTTTATATTTCTTGGTAATTTTTATACCCAAATAGATAAAATTATCAGTAACAACTTTAAATGGAATCCTGTCATTCAATAAAGTTTGCGCGTTTAAGGGGAATAATTCACTCTTATCTAAGTTTAATTTATAACCAGAAAAACTACCAAATTGAGCCAACAAGGATAAAATAGCGGGAATAGACCTATCAGGATCAGAAATATATAACAGCAAGTCATCAGCATAAAGTGATAATTTGTATAACTTCTTATTACGGGTAATACCAAAAATATTAGGAGATTCACGAATAGCAATGGCTAAAGGTTCTAATGCAATATTAAATAATAAAGGACTTAAAGGACAACCTTGTCTCGTACCACGAGATAATTGAAAAAAAGAGGATCTATAATTATTTGTAAGTACAGAAGCAACAGGTTTATAATATATTAATTTAATCCATGATATAAAATTAGGACTAAAATTAAAATTTCTCAATGCATTAAATAAGTATGTCCATTCAACTCTATCAAAGGCTTTTTCAGCATCTAATGAGATAACACATTCTGGGACTGTGGGTGATGAAGTATAAATTATATTAATCAATTTTCTAACATTAAAAAAAGAATACCGATTCCTAATGAAACCAGTTTGATCTTCTGAAATAATCTGTGATAGTACCTTTTCTAATCTAATGGCTAAAATTTTTGTAAGAATCTTAGAATCTACATTTAATAATGATATAGGGCGATAAGATGCACATAAAGTAGGATCTTTATCTTTTTTAAGAATTAGAGAGATAGTAGCTTCATAAAAAGATTGAGGTAATCTCTTCTTAGCAAACGCATCATTAAAGATTTCACATAACCAAGGGGAAAGCAAAGAAGAAAAAGTTTTGAAAAATTCTACAATATAACCATCAGGGCCAGGAGCTTTCCCTGAAATCATTGATGAGATAGCCTCACCTATTTCGGCCATAGAGATAGGAGCATCAAACAAGCTACGATCTTCACCTATCAGTTTAGGAATATTCAAATTGTTAAAAAAATTATCCATCATGGACAGGTCACCATCAAATTCTGATTGATATAAAGATTTATAAAAAGAAAGAGTCAAACTCATGAGCAACAAAGGTGAAGATGTGGGTTTCAGCAGCAGACAAGTTGAGGAAGTAGCATGGAGATGGAAATAAACTGTCTTAGTGGTGGAACAAATGGTCTGGCTCTGCTGCAGGCACTTCCTGGAATGGAAATGGGTGGCCACTGAGCTGAGTTGATGCCGACATGGGAGGAGGGTGTTTGGGGGCAAATTAAAGATAATAGCCTCTGTTTTCCTCATGTTTCATTGTGAGAATCTGCTGATCATCCAGCATCTCTCTGAGACAGCAGAATGGTCCTGAAAGGACTGAGAGAAAGAGAGCTGTGTGTCGTGCCTGTCCTGTGATGATTGATAAAGCTGAGTGGACATGTGCCAGTGAGGAACAGATTGGAGCTTATGACAAATCCTTGGGGAGCTCCAACGGCAACAGCCCAAGACTGGGCAGAGCTGCATCTTCGGCTTTGATTCGGAAACACACATGGACTCAAACAGAGGCGGTGCTACCCCAAATGAGCATTGAGGGGCAGGATGAGAGGTCCGCTCTGTTACAGCTGGTGGAAGGAAGCATGAGAAGGGGTAGCTCCTTTGTGAGCTAGGATGGCGAGAAGTGGCCTCCACCACAAACTTCAGTCCTTCCCTAAATATTGTGCTGAGCTCCCAACATTGGGATTTGAACTCACAGTCATCTGAATCCAGAGCAAGTGCTACACACCGAGTTATGGAGGAGGGTCAATAAAGCAGCCAGAGCCTAAAAAGGATTCTTGGTTCTAATTGTGCCTGGCCAAATTAACGAATGAAAGGGTTATGTTTACTGCAGGCTGTCTACCTGACACAATGCACATCTACAGATTCCAGCGAGGCCAATGGACACTGAATGTAACAGGTTTCAACATCAGCCATCGCACTATCTAATACTGAACCTCAAAAAGTAACAGCGTTCACAGAACGGAAGGAATCTTGATTCAAAGTAACCAGAGCCCCGAGTAAATCCCTTGATCTTCAAACACCAGACTTTTAAACTGTCCACATTTAAACTCCCTCTCTAATCCTGTGGTTTTATTCGACATCCTTTAATTATTTCAGCTAATTACCGGGCTGGAAGTTAGAATGCAAGAGCAAAGAGGAATGCACAATTCAGAAAGATGGGTTTCAGTGAACAATGTTACATAGGAACTGGATGATGCAGTCTCTCAGAACTGTCCTGCCGACCAATCAAAACACGGCTGATCTGCAATTCAAACTCATCACTGTTCATACTAAGCAAAAATCTATCAGTCTCAATCTTGACAGGTTTGGTTAATACTCTTCTCAACAGTTTTTATTTTATTTTAAGGAAAGGTTTTATCATTCCTTTTTGCTGGGAGACATCTTCGCTGAAAGGGCGAGTCTAATTCCATGCATCCACTGTACGTTCTGCAATGCCATCATGGGACAGAGTATTTCTCAATTAATCTCCTTTGTCCTCTATACTTACAGAAATACAAAGCTAGGAGCTTATTTAGGACAGTGATATAAGAAATATAACTGATGTAGTCTTTGATCTTTTCTTTAAATCAGTAACTAGTTATAAAAAAAAACCTTGCCTAGGCTTGTGCCCTGGAAACTTTCCAAAGTACAAATCCATGGTCTATCAAGACTAACGGAGGCCTACTACTACTACTAGTTTATGACCTGCTGAGAAGGACAGGCAGGGTTCTTGGCTTTTATTGGAGTATAGATTTACAGTTCAAGATGTCATCTAGTGTCACGTCCATTGGCTATTTGTATGATTGTATCTAGATAAAAGTTACTTTTTAAGCTGAACCAAAAGTTGTGATCAACATGTAAGCTTCTGCCATTTGGGACTTGTAATCCTGTTTGATTTTGTTTCTAGATCCCTGTTTGCTTAATACTGAGGCTATCGTAGATTTCAATCATAAGGAACCAAACACAAGCCTTTAGAACACCCACCAAAGCTCACTAGACCAGTATTGGTTGTAGCAATGCACACAAAACACTGGAGGAACTCAGCAGCCCAGGCAGCATCTATGGAAAAAGTACAGTTTATGTTTCGGGCTGAGTCTTGTGGAAGGGCCTCGGTCCGAAATGTTGACTGTACTTTTTTTCATAGATGCTGCCTGGCCTGCTGAGTTCCTCCAGCATTTTGGGTGTGTTGCTCGGATTTCCAGCACCTGCAGGAATTCTTGTTTGCAATATTGGCTATGGTCTCTTTAGCTACTTTGGACCTAAGCTCTGGAACAACATACCTAAATATATTTTTAAAAATCACTCTTCAAAACCCATTTTTGAGCCTAGCTTTACATTCCTGTAATCTATACACCATCTCATCATCTGTTCATTTTGCCTGCTGTCCTTCTGTTCTTGTAGATCATTGTAGAAACCCTGGCATGATCTTCATCCCTGTTTTCAATTGCAAAATATCGCAGGTGCCTTATCAATGTCTGCTGTTGAACTTGTGATCTTCTTGTCCTGATCCATTGGGCCTAACCTGATTTTTCCAAGTTTCTGCAGTGTAGCACAGCCCAAAGTCAGAGACCCAGAGCAAATGCTTGGTTCTTTGCTTGCAGTTTCCTTTCACGCTGCCTCTGGCAGTCATGTCCACAGTGCCTTGACTCCAGGAATTACTTTGATAAATCTCTTCTCCTTCATCCCCTTTAAAGTATTCTTTTTGGCTAGGCTTTTAATCAAGCTAATCAATTCTTTCTCTGAGGCTGAGAGGAGACTTGATAAAAATTCGTAAGATTATGAGAATCATCAATAGGTTAGACTGCTGGCATCGATCCCCAGGGTCAAAATACTAAAGGCATGCATTTAAGATGAGATGGGGAAAGTATGCAGGAGCTGTGTGAGACAAGAGAGAGTAGTGGTTGCCTGGAATGCACTGTTAAGAATGGTGGTCAAGGTGGGCATGAGGGAGGCATTTACAAGGCTCTCAGGCATGTTAATGTGCACAGAATAGAGGGATATGGATCATGTGCAGGCAGAAAGGGTGTTTTATTAGCTTAATTAGTTCGGCAAAACTCTGGGTGCCGAAGAGCCTGTTCCTGTGCTGGACTGTTGGAGCAATGTTCTAGTTGAATATGAACATCACCCTCCACCAATGCCGTTCTGTCGAGAGATCTCTGTTCCCTATGACCTCACAGATGGCTGCTGCTTTGAGTATATCCCCTCCTTGTTGCCAGCGCAGATCCAGAGGTTCTTTATTATATTGATGTCTAGCAAGAGAGATAAACAGAAAGGTACTTCTAACAGTAAACAATACTCAACTAATGCCAACTGCGGACGCAGCTCAAAGTTCACGATCAAAGTTCAAAGTATGTATACATTACACAAACTTGAGATTCATCTCTATAGGCAGCCACAAAGCAAAGGACTCCAAAAGAATCCATACAAAAGAAGGAGAGAGAATAAAAACAAACTGTGCAAACAATAAAAGTAAGGACATAGCATTCATGACAAAAGTGAATCCAAAGACTGGAAGCCTGGATCAGCCGGAGCAGGCCACTGCCTCAGCCTCAGTTTCGTGTAGAGCTGAGTAAGTGTCACAGAGAAGTGAGCAGAGCTAGCCTGACCCTCATCTCTTGTTCCAACACCCGGCCTTTTCAATCCACCTGGCCCAGCGTTTCAATTGTTTAAACATTGGGCCTTTCCTCGCACTAGGGCCTGGCCCTCACTCTGGGCCTGGACCCTGCTGCCAAGATTTCGGCCTGTACCCTACCTTTCTAAATCAGACTGCCACATAGATCGATCAAACCTCGCTCTCAGTTTAGGTGATAAGCATATTTCCTACAAAAAATTATATATATACAAACTATGTGCGACATTGATCTTCATGATGGAGGAAATTGGATGTTCAAGAAGAAACCCAAGGGAGCGTTCCAAGGAGAGCATGCAAGCTCCACACACAAAGTGATGGTAGTCAGGACCGAACCTGAGTCGCTGAAGCTATGAGGCAAAAGCCCAACCAAGTACATCACTGTACTGCCCAAATTTCAGTATCCACAAGAACATTCTGTGCATATCAACATTCACAAGTTGCGGTGAGCGGGTATCTAATTTAGAGGACAGAATGAGTGAGAAATGTTGTTAGGAACATCAGGAAAACTATTTCTTCAGAATAAATTGGTCTTTTATTTTTGGTGACTTAAAAAACAATTCTTTAATTGGATTCTTTCGTGTATCTTGGTTTATGGCTACCTGTAAGCAAACACATCTCAAGGTTGTACAATTTATGCATCCATTGATAATAAACATACTTTGAATCTAATGTCTCATCTACAGAATGGGAATTCTGATAATTCAACCACCATCTCACTGCTACCCAGTACAATCAGCCCAGATGTTGTGCTCACATTTTGGAATGAATTTGTAATCAACACCTCCATGAGCAAGAAGCAAGTGAGCTAGGCCATCAGGACAAGTTGGTGGTATTCGGCTCACTTCTCAGTGACTCATCACCAAGATCAGCTTGTAGCTGTTTCATGCAGAAAGTCTTTGGACCTCCTCTGTGGTCTTAAGGTCTTATGGTCTGACTACTGGATTGCATGAGCTGGGAAATTAGCCTATTTCTGACCTATCCAGGACGCAGCGCTTGGTATAGATCAGGTCCAAGTGTTTTGCCAGCAGTCAAACTTTCCCAGATGGTTTAGCTCTGGGACGGATGGCAGGCTTCTGTCCATTTACTTCCTTGAAAACTGATGTACCGACGACATTAAGAAATTGCCCAGCATGAGGTTATTCTTTGAGGTCAGGCATTGGGCTTGTCCATGTAGCCCCCACACGCAAATAATTAGCCAGGGAAAATGACCAGTACCTGATTTGAGACTTTTAGGCAAGATAATTGGAAGGGGAAATGAAAATAAAAAGAAGCAAATGCTTGTTTAATTTGTGATTTGATCTGGACTGTTTTCATGTATTAAAAGAATTATGATCAACAATCTAAAAATGTTTTTTATTAAAAGCATCAGGCTGTTCTTCCTCCATGAACAAATTACATAGGCCACAATTTCTCAGCCATTCCCCATTAAACTCCTAACTAAATATATCACAAAGAACTGGATTCCTTTTAGATGAAAGATTTAGTTTGCTGGCCCCAGTCCAAGCTGTTTAAAGTTGGTATAGACTGAATGAGTCTTAAGCTTATCCTGAGTCGGAGTTCATTCCAACTCCCCCCCCCCCCCCCCACCTCCCACTTCTTATCATCCACACCCAGTTTCCTTCACTGCAAGGCGTCATCATGCTTCATACTGCTCTATTTCCAACCCAAATATATAAGAGAGACTGGCGGATACCAGAACCACTCTGAGTTTCCACACAGACTGTTAGCAAAGTTGATCAACGTCTGGTTTGAAAGTTTGCACTGCAATCCTGCCTTTCAAAATTCCCGAGAGTTTAGTGCATTTTTATTCTGAGGCTGAAAAAGCAGTTCTTTCTTACTAAAAAGGGGAAAAATGTACAAAATGGGCTTCAGACGCTTGGTTCTCCTAGTATTGACTGCTTTCCTCTGCATTTCTGCCCAGACAGGTAAGAAAATATAGTTTTCGATTGCGGATAGGTTTTGTGACAGACTCTAATGTAGTTAATGTGGAAAATACTGTAATGTCAGACACAGAAGTATTTTAAGAATGTGTTTCATGACAAAAAAGGAAATTTGATTATGTTTTACAAAACAGTTTCTTTGGATGGAAGTTATGATTATGAATGGTTCCATTCTCTTGTACAAAGACATTTCCATTTTCTGTGAAACACTCTGCTGATGAGTCTAGACTTCATTTTTACTTACAGCGGAAAAGCTTGACAGAATATCAGACTAATAAGGACTGGGAGGCTTTGTTGAAAAATCCTCACAGTGAGTGGGACAATTCTCATGATGTTTCTAATGGTGAATTTTACAGCGATTAGAGTAGACTGCAAGGAGTAGGCACTATTCTCAGTGAGAAGTCTCCAAAGTCAAATTGCAACATGAATCACAACTTTGAAATGACTTTGTGCACGCACATACAATGTCACAGTTTGGCTCACATTTTTTGTCCAATTTCTGAGAAACCCTTCTGTTCTGAAGTGACACTTACAGATGTAAATAGAAGCTTTTAGGAATGCTAATATTAACAGACTAATATCAATGTTTACGCCGTGATTAGTAATTCGAAGAGCAAATGCTACATACATGTCTCAATAGCTTGGATGTAAATTGAAAATTCTCTCACCTTTTCGGATAGAGCCACATGAAGCAGCCAAGTCTGGGGGTCAGTTGGGTGTCCGTGACGTCCTGTTATTGATCACAGCTTGCTTTCATTTGCCCTCGGCATTTCTGTCCACGTTTCCACTGGGAGGTCTATGTAAGTGGATGTTGAGGAGCAGTCGCACCTGAACAGCCACGGAGATGTGAGCACCTCAGTGTGGAGTTGTAGCACAGCACCTTCTGCAGAAGAGGAAGGAGAAATGGGAACTCCATTGCTAAGGGGGAAGGATGTCTGGTAGGTGCAGGTCAGGTCTCAGGTGGGCACAAGAATGTGAATATATTGGATATTTTCATTGGCATAAATATCTCCTTCATCCATCTCAGAGTGAACTAGAAGGTATAGAATTAAATTTGGACTGCTGCCATTTTGTGTGGTAATGGCACATGATTCATGGCCCCACGTCCTTCGGTCTGATGTACCTGGTGAAGCTTGAGAGCTCGTGGGCAGAGAGAAGCCAGGTTTGAATCCTCAGCAAGATGGACAAGCCTGCCTGTGCAGTGGCACAATTCTGGTTCAAGAGTCGGGAAGTGAGTTGGGCCATGGACCAGAACTCTAAGGGGTGGATGTTAGTGTTTTAAAGGGGGGCACAGGATGAGGGTGACAGGCTCTGGGATTGGCATGGGCATGGGGTATTAATGACTGGGTGAGTGCTGGGGATTTCAAGGACAGTGCCAGCAAAAACCTGGGGCAAGGAGGCTGGGAATCGTAGGATCAGGTTAGAATAGGGAGGGGAAGGAGAGCAAAGGGGATAGGGCATGTCTAGGGAGCAAGGATGACAACTAAGTCCTTTAATACAGAGTGTGCAGATATCATCCCACGCCCAGCTCCACGTCCAGCTGGGTGCATGAGCTGCCACAATGTGAATCAGTCATGCAGTAGACCTCACATGGTCCAAAATCCCTAATGCGGGGTTTAGGAATGAGCAAGGGGCACCTCTTGTTTGTCCTTGCTGATCATGATGGGGGGCTAGAAATGAGCTCACATTTTCTGATCACCAAACCAATCAATGTGCATGAGCTGATCTCCAGGCCAGGGTAAGTTGGCAGCCTCTCATCTTTGGGTCAGGTCATTGCTCAAGGTACAGGCCAGGGTATGAGCACAGAACGTCAGGCTGTATTGAAGGATTGGTTTTAGCCAGTTATGTCGAGCTGTTGTTTATTTAATTTTTGAGATACAGCACGGAATTGGCTCTTCCAGCCACAGCTTCAAGCAACCCCCAATCTAACCATAGCCTAATCACAGGACAATTTACAATGATCAATTAACCTACCAACCGGTACGTCTTTGGACTGTGGGAGGAAACCAAAGCACCTGGAAGAATCCCTTATGGTTATGGGGTTAATGTACAAACTCTTTACAAACAGCAGCGGGAATTGAATCCGACAGATGGATGTAAAAGATCCCACAACACCGCTGAAAGAGAAAGGAATTCCTCTAACCTCTACTAAAACTGTCACAAATAAATTCATGGTCCTTCACCTCAATTACTTGCAGACAGGCCTTTATCTCTGTGATGCTAACTTCTCTCTTCTTCGGCTGACCATTGATTTTCAATGATGACTGAGGCCTGGGCAGGGTTGTATGGGAGACCGGCAGATGCCCATGCTGCAAGTTTCCCCTCTCCACGCCACTGATGTTGTCCAAGGGAATGGCATTAGGATCCATACAACTTGGCACCGATGTCGTCACAGAGCAATGTGTGGTTAAGTGCCTTGCTCAAGGACACAACACGCTGCTTCAGCTAAAGCTCCAACTAGAGACCTTCAGATCACTAGACCGATGCCTTAACCACTTGGCCATGCGTAGCAATGGCATAATAAATTGAACGTTTCAATGAAACATGAAATCCCTTGGTGTCCTGTTAGCTTGATGATGAACAGAAATGAAGCTTTAGGTGTCCATTACACTTACTACCAAGTCTGGTTATTTAAGGAAAAGATGATAATGAAGGAAGCCAGACCCACAGACTGAGCACATCTCATTAAGATGTTCAGACTTGCTATCCAGGATCACTGGATTTTGTTTAGAAAGGGAACACTTGTTGAATTTTCTCCTTTTTTTGAAGGCAGCCTTCTTCATGTTACTCATGTATTTGCGCTCCAAAAAAGAGATGGCTACAGGCTTCAGCTAAAACCTTTCTTGAAGCTAATTGCTGATGGTATTGAGTCTGTACGTTGCATGTGGTTTACAGGAGTGAGGTAGGTCAACAGATTGAGTGGTGCTGCAACTACAACCTTGCACTCAGAGTTGGTAAGACCAAGGAATTGATTGTGGATTTCACTAAGCAGAAGTTGAAGGAACACACACCAGTCCTTACTGAGGGATCAGCAGTGGAATGGGTGAACAGTATCAAGTTCCTGGGTAGTGACATCACTGAAGATCTCTCCTGTGCTAACATATTGATGTAATTACAAAGAATTCACAACAGTGGCTATATTTCATCAGAAGTTTGAGGAGCCCTGGTATGTCACCAAAGAATCTTGCAAGTTCCCACTGATGTAGCTTGGAGAGCATTTTAACTGGTTGTGTCACCATCTGGCGTGGAGGAGCCACTGTACAGGATTGGAAAAGGTTATAGAAAGTTGTAAACTTAGCCAGCTCCATCATGGGCACTAGCCTCTCCAGCATCGAGGACATCTAAAAAAGGCAACGCCTCAAAATGGCAGCATCTGTCATTAAGGGCCCCTATCACCCAGAGCATGTCCTCTTCTCATTGCTACTCTCAAAAAAGAGGTACAGGAGCCTGAAGACACACACTCAACATTTCAGGAACAGCTTCTTCCCCTCCACCATCAGATTTCTGAGCGGACCATGAACCCATGTATAGTACCTCACTATGTTTTTGCTTTTTTTAAGATCTCTTTTGCACTGCTTATTTAATTTATTTGTTATATCTATATATTTCTTATTGAAATTTGTAGGTTTTTAAAAATTATTATGTATTGCAATGTACTGTTGCCATAAAACAACACATTTCACAGCATATGCCAGTGGTATTCAACCTGATTCTGACGTTCTTGTGTTTCCACCAACTAAATTAATTTGAGTTGCATCAAAGCGACTGTCATACAGAATCTGGGAACAGAAGAGTGACTTGGTCTCAAATTGAATGGATGGTCATTTCTCAGTGTGGTGAACTACATATACCTGTCTGGACACGCCCCCTGCTGACTGCTCCTGTGGCTCCTCCCACAGACCCCTGTATAAAGGCGATCAAGGCCTGAGCCCGGCCTCTCAGTCTCCAGGATGTAGTATGGTGGTCACCCACTGCTTGTTCCTTCTTCCAGTCAATAAAAGCCGATATCTCGCCTTTACGTCTCAGAATGAGTTATTGATGGTGCATCACTCAGAGTCTGCACAGTATCCAAAAGAAACAGAGGAAGCAGACTGAAGATGATGTAAAGAATCTGTAAAAGGGCTGAAGACAAATAATGTGAGTGACTATGAAGATGATAATTGTGAGGAACTATGAAGGTATTAAATTTGGTGGAAGAGGCACAGAACTTTATTTTTGGTTGCTTAATGGCACAAGGAGATAAGGAACACAAACAAAATGCTGGAGAAACCCAGCAGGTCAGACAGCTTCTGTGGAAATGACCAGTTGACACTTTGAACCTAAACCCTTCTTCAGGAGGGACGGAGGCCTGAATGCATGTCAGAAGAACTCCTGCTGCAGCTGTACATGTCTTTGGTGAGATTACTCTGCAAGCACTGTTGGAAAGTACTCATCATTAAAATTAATACGTGGTGGCATGTACCTTGGAGGTAGTGGATAATAGATTTAGGGGATCAATTCCTGAGGTGATGCTTTAATCCTAAAGGGATAGCTGGAGTAATTGGCCTCGACTCAGTGGAATGTAGAAGAATGAGACATTATTGACAGATAAAAGATTCTGAAAAACTTTGAGTGGACAGTTAATTGAATCTAGAGTTTAGAACTAGGGGAAATGGCCTCAAGGTAAAGGGCTAACCATTTAAAATTAATGAGAAGCTCCTTCACTAAAGTGACTGTAAATCAGAATCAGGTTTATCATCATCGGCATGAGACATGAAATCCGTTAACAGCAGCAGCAGTTCAATGTAACGCATAATCTATTAGAGAAAAATAATAATACTAATAAATATAATAATAAATAAAAAAGTAAATAAATTATAGCATACATATATGGAATATATTTTAAAAGTGCAGAAACAGAAATACTGTATATTTAAAAGAAGTGAGGTAGTGTCCAAAGATTCAATGTCCTTTTGGCAAAGGGGAAGAGGCTGTTCCTGAATCGCCGAGCGTGTGCCTTCAGGCTTCTGTACCTCCCAGCTGATGGTAACAGTGAGAAAAGGGCATTGGAATTCACTACCCCAGAGGGCTGTGAATCCTTTATAAATTTGTGAATTCCCAGTCTCTGTGAATAGGGTACGTTCAGATATAGTTGTACTGAAAATGGGGCTGATGTGTTCCATATGTTATACCACTAAAATAATTTGAGCTTTCACCCAAAGCCATGATTGAAAATCTGCCCTGTGGTCACTTGTAAGCAATATACCACATTTGAAATAGGGGCAAATAGAAGCCCGTGGATCAAAACGGCAATCAGACTGCATGTATAAATAAGATGTGAATCTTTCCATTGTTATGTGGAAAAATTGGGAGTGCTTTTGGTGGTTGTGTATGTTCAACAAGATCGTGCAGATTTGGTTGTTAAAAAATACTTCAGCCAAGAGCTGTATCAAACTTTAATCTCTCTAAAATACAACTGGATTAGTCAGTCATAAAAAACTAGTCAAGGTTTACCTCAGCTATATCTTTATTTTCTATCGTGTAACTTTCTGCAAAGCTCTTTTTTTTTGCTTCATTTTCACCCATCCTTTTATCGGGCGTTTTCACCTGCTATCGATGAGTGCAAACCACTAACACATGACCAGAAGCTATGTTTGGCATTTCAATAGCAAAACTAAGGAAAATCTAAAATCTGCATGTTGGTCAGTTATTTCTGGTGCAGGGTTTTATTGGTGAAAGGAGCAGTGATTTTCCAGATGAGACTTTTAAGAATTCTTTTTTTGTGTGATTTTAATTGGGTGAAAGAGGAAAACAATCCAAGCCACAAGCATGATGTAAACATCATTCAATTTCTGCATTTTTAGACCCTGTGGGTACTTTTCTTCTCCTGCTTAATTCAGCTCACTTTATGCTGAGATTTTGCCTTTTTGGTTAACTCCTCATCCCCAGATTAAACATGGCATAAGCAGTCTGTTTACCTGATGTCTCATTTCCTCCTGGCCTGGCTCTTGTTTCTTTTCCAGAGCCTCCGCTCTACACTTGCTATAAACGTCAAAACAAAAAACAAATAAATATATAAACTAGAAGACAAAGAGACAGCTTGTGAATGTTGCATTGACCTCGAACAGATGTTTCTTCTTTGAACCTGGATCTTATCTGGGCTCATATCAATGGGATTTGCTTGCACTGTAGGAGATATCAGACTCTTTTCCCGCTTAAAAATTTGTACACGGATGCTTACAATGAAAAAAAAAAGGCTCTAATTTGTTCATCTTAAATTTTGCTCATCTAACCTGCCTTGATCTACCTCTCTCCCGACCAGCTGAGATCTTGGACCAGGCCCATCACAACGTGCACTCCACATTTTGACAAAAGTTGTGCGAGAATGAATGTTTCATCCCAGCTAAGATATGTTCTATCCCATACCACCTAGCCACACCTTTCACCTGTTCCAGTTAATGCAGATTATTAAATATATCCATCTGATCACATCAATCCCTTGTGGCAAGCTAGCCAAGCAGGCAGAAGGATAGAAAAGGCTTGTCTTCAGTCACTTGGTGGTAAAACACTTACTGAGATTTTTCCCTGGGTTGACAAGTGTTCAGTAACACCCTGGGATAAGAAAATGCGTAGGCATCGGGAACACTCAGGCCTCACTCATCGTCAACTCCAACACTTTGGATGGAATGCTTTGCCATTTAGCACAATCCCAAGAAGTTATACGTTTGGAAATGCAGAAAACACAAGGGGGAGGAACTTTGTTTCTGTCACTAGCTTCAAGGGGTGGAATACTTTGCCTTTTGGCAAATTCCCAAGAATCTGCCTACACTTGGGAATGCAAAAATACAGATGGATGGAATATTGTTTCTGTTGCCGGCTTCTGGTGTTGACACTGGGTGCTCTCCCACGTCTGGGGCACTGTTGTTAAACTATTTATGGACACCTTACGATGAACTCCTTTTAAAAAAAGATTGGTAGGGAGTAGGATTACAGATCTTTAGATTTAGCTGCATGTCAAGATCCCCCAAATTCTCCATGTTTTACATCACTAACAAGATGTAGACTGAGAAGACCAACGTTTATGGGGCATTGCTGGTTAGATCATTTCAGAGGTCAGCTGAAAGTCAACAGCGTTCCAGAATCTGGAATCAGAAGTCATGTGGACACTGGAGTGAAGAACAGCGGAACTAGAATAAACCATGTGGACGCTGGAATCTGGAGCAGAAAACAATCTGTTGGAAGAACTCAGTGAGCTGGGTATTGTCTGAGAAACAGACAGCCGACATTTTGTGCAGAGTCCCTCCATCTGTCATAGTGTTGTACCACAGTTCAGCAGCTTCACAGTTGACCGGTTCATTTAAACACACTTAAACAATCTCTTCTCCCTCCTGCTGTCTGGGAAAAAGCACCGAAGCATTCGGGCTCTCACAACCAGACTATGTAACCGTTTCTTCCCCCAAGCTATCAGACTCCTCAATACCCAAAGCCTGGACTGACACCTTACTGCCCTATTGTCCTGTTTATTATTTATTGTAATGCCTGCACTGTTTTGTGCACTTTACGCAGTCCTGGGTAGGTCTGTAGTCTAGTGTAGTTGTTGTGTGTGTTTTTTTTTTCTCTGTGTTGTTTTTCACGTAGTTCAGTCTAGTTTTTGTACTGTGTCATGTAGCACCATGGTCCTGAAAAACGTCGTCTCATTTTTACTATGTGCTGTACCAGCAATTGTGGTCGAAATGACAATAAAAGTGACTTGACTTGATTTGGTTTCCATGTGGGGTAACTCTTGTCTCTGGAACAATAATCTCTTAATTTAATTGTCGTGCCGCAGTAACCCTGCTGTTGAAGTGAGGAGCAGGTTGGAGGAAGGTGGAGGACGGGGAGGCAGCTGAACAGAGCTTCAGAAAGCAGGGATACACGTCGCCCAAGCTCCGTGGAGGGACTGGGAAACAAGGTCAATGCTTGGCATTGTGATTTTTCCTCAATCTGATCAATGTTCGTCAACAATTAAATCTTCGCCTTTGTCTGCAGAGTTACCGACTGATCTGCTTCATACTTCCAACATTTCCTGAACTTATGTCAGATTTCCATCATCTGCATTAGTTCTGTGAAAGTATTGGGTTAATTTGTTGAACGTCTTTTCTTTGTTTGCTGATCTTGGTGAATTGCAACCAGACAGATTTAATGTCCAACATTTTAAAGCAGCAAGTCTAATATGATATCAATACTAATCACCAAAATGATCAATAGTAGCAATAAAGATATACTTCCCATGTAAAAACAAATTAAATCCAGATTCATGTCTTCTCAAAGTAAACAAAAGTCTGGGGGGGGGGGGGTCATTACATGATTGATGTACACTTGTATTTTAAGCAATGCCATATATCTTTCCAGGCAGTTTTTGGCTGCTGCACAACAGAAGCTTTGGTTCTGTTGCAGTGGCTAACTAGCCAGCTCTCCATGCTGCCATTATGTGATTAGTGAGGTGCTAATCTTGTTTACAGAGCACTGCTTAAAATGGGAGGCAGAGAGACAGACACCGGGATAGCTCAGAATTAGTTGGTCTAACGGAGCCTGACCAGTGACTGTAAAAGGAACTACTGAAGCTGTTTTTTTTAACTGACTTTATGTTGAGTCAAGAAATTCTCAACTACTGAACAGCGCAGCAGTTCAGCCAGTAGAGTTGCAGTCCCAGAGAGCCAGGTTCGATTCTGACCTGCGGTGTAGCTCCCAGTAGTCAGGGGGGTTCTCTCTAGCTGCTCCGGTTTCCTCCAGTGTCCCAAAGAACTACAAAATAATATTACCAGTTAATTGGCCAGAATAATATTACCTCTGCAGCGTAAGTGAATGGTAGAATCTGCAGAGAGTCAATGGGAATGTACGAGAATAAAATAGAGGGACTAATGTAGCACTAATGTCAAGTCAAGTTTATTGTCATTTAACTATGTACTTGTACACCGCCAAACGAGACAACATTTCTCTGGACCAGGGTGTAAAGTATAACACATGTATTACACATAATAACTTAGAAAAGTAAGAACTAGATCTTCAAATGAATTATGCTCATATAAACTAAGTGAAGAGCATAAATTAAATATTGTAGCGTACTGTACAAATCATCCGGTGACACTCCGAACGCGACGCGGCGGGGAGTTCAGAAGTCTAATGGCCTGCTGGAAGAAGATGCTCCCCATCCTGATTGTTCCTGTCTTTATCCATTGGAGTCTCCTGCCGGATGGTAGAATGCCAAAGAGGAGGTTGGGCAGATGGGTGGGATCCTCGATAACACAGCACTCCTGATCACTGTCCCAGATGAATGGTGGGGCAAACCCTCTGATACTCAATAGCTGGCGCGGATTGAACAGGCTGTATCTCTCCATGATTCTATTTCCTTCTTCGCCCCTTCCCAGAACTCACCTGAGAGTCAACCCCAGTGAAGCAGCCTCGCTGGAGCAAGGTCTGCCTCTGGAGGCAAGGGCCACTCACATCCTGGGTAAAATGAGGCCTGTCATCTAACCTCAGCAAGTCCAAGGCTGAATGACCACATGCTGGCTCCAGTTACTAAAGTCTCCAGGAGCAGCCCACTCCTGTGTATAGAAGGCCTTTGATTCACACTCCCCTATGAATGATAACGCTGCCTCTGTATTCAGGGATCACACAGAGTTCTGTCTCAAAGCAGGACCTGCCTCCATGGAACGACACCAACGTTAAATAAAATTCCTGACCATAAACAAACAGCATCCTGAAAAACTTCCTGAGAGTATTTCTAAAGCACATGCAAGAGACATTACCGGCGTTTTCTCATTAACATTCTGTGGCTTGAGGGCCACAGGTGTGATCTCTGTTTGAGGCACCAGCTGGTGCCACGCAGCCCAGCCCCTGCAATCCGTCACAATGTGCTCCTTTCACTCGCTATCGGCTCCCGAGAGCCTCAAAGCATTGCCTCACAGTGTAGCGTTCTGTGGGCCTCCCCCTTGAGAAGAGGCAGTGAGTGCGTCAGGTACTCTGCAAGCTCTGAGCCAGCCCTCAGCTAACATCGACATAGTTTCCGACATCATGGGACGCTAGTTGGCAAAAACAAACACTGAAGACGCCGTTACATTTGATATGTACAGACTAACCCATTACAGACCAGAGATGAACCCTTGGCTGGATGAGCTCACAGCTACCGTTGAGCAGGAGGTACAAAAGCCTGATGTCCCACAATTCCCGGTTCAAGATGGCGTTGCTGAAGGCAAGTGACTACCTACTGGTGGTTACCAAAACAAGGAATATAACTAAATACTTCATCAATAACAATTTTTCTGTGGGGAAAAAAACTACGGTAAACCATCACCACAAGCTGTGGAGAAGTGAGTGAAGGTGAGGCTGAGTCAAGGGTTGAAGCATGTGGGTGCGAGGTGAAGTCAAGGTGAGGTCGAGGCAGACTCGAGGCAAAGTCAGGACGAGCGGAGTGGAGGAAAGTCAGATTCAAGGCCTGTCCACCTAAACTGAAAGCAAGGTTTGATCAGTCTAGGTGTTGGGCTGATTTGGAAAGGTCCAGTACGGACCGAAGTGTGGTGGCGGGATCTGGGCCCAGAGCACTTTGATGTGAGAAGGCTTTGGTCCTAGAGCGAGGAACGACAATCTAAATGCTGGGCCAAATGGATAGAAAAGACAGGGTGTCGGGACTTGAGGTGAGTGTCAGGCCAGTTCAGCTTGCCACTCCTCAATATTTACTCCGCTCTTTGCTGAGCTGAGGCTAAGGCTGTGGCCTGCTTTGTCTGCTCTGTGTCTGTGGGCTCTGTGACATTTACTCTGCTATGAGCTGATCTGAGACTGAGGCCCCCTTGAACTTCTTTGGGCTTTGTGCCTGAGGTCTCACTTTTGTTCAAAATGCTATCTGCATGATTTGTTCTTTTCTCTCTGCACAGTTTGTTCTAGAACAAGCCAGCACAACCCTGAACTCTATCTCAGTGTAGCAACGCTATAACCAACTTGATCACCTTTCACCACAATGAACTTGTTTTCTGTTCTAATTGTGCTTTTCTTGCTATATTTGCATGTATTCTGTCTTTAATTCAATTGCTTTCTCGTGATTTTTGCTTGCCGGATGTTATGGGTCTGTGATGCTGCTGCAAACGGAGTTTTTCAATGCACCTGTACATGTATTTCTGTGCATATAACAATGAACTTGACTTTGACTTAATTCCAATTTAACGTGACCATGGAGGCTTCATCACGTGACTTCCCGCCTCCAACCAGCTCATCTTCAATGCTTTAAAATTATGCTCGAAGGAATTCAAAAATGGGAGACAAAGCAGATTTTTAAAGGATTTTTTCCCCCCTACGTAAGTCTGCAGGAAATTAATGATCCTCTTCTGTAAAATCCAGGATAACTCTCGAAGACTTGGAACCCTTCTTTTGTTCAGCCGGTCTCAACTTTGTTGTCAGTAATGCACTCCCCGCCAATTCTTCCGAGCAGATCCGACGGTCTTCTTGAACTGTTTACTGCATCTGAAGTTTGATATGATCGACTTAGTCGACGTCAGCTGAGCGAAGTGCACCTGAAATTGATCAGGCGCCCTTGAACCTGAAGAAGTCACAAGTTTAAGTTCAGTGTGGTTGAAGAGGCTGGAAACAGTCAGTCACAGGATGTGCTGAGACCCCTCAGGGTAAACAGTCCTGCAGGCAGTGGTTAAACTGCCATGTGTGGCTCATAAAGCAGACTTGTTTTATACAGGATCTGAGTTCAAGCCACTGGCATCTAATATCTACACATTTGGCATCGCTCCACAACGCTCAGCCTATCTGTACTCCCTTGCTGTCCCTTCTGTAGATCAATGGCACTTTATTTTCAACCACTTCCTTCCAGATGGAGACGTTTCAGAGGGGAGGAATGTGGGGAATAATTGAAAGAGAAAGAGTGTATAAAAAAAAAGGAAGAATTGCATTCACACAATACCCTCAGGTCTCTTTCACAAAGCTCTTTGCAGCCAACAGTGCAATCAAAACTCCAGTGGGAGAACAATACATAGCTATGGTAAGGACCAGACCATCAGCTTCAGCAATGTTGACTGAGCGCTAATTACTAGCCAGGACACCGTGGGTCTTTTAGATAGGGCTATAGGTCGGCATCATTTGAAGGACAAATGTCAGAAATTCGTAATTACAAGAATAGTTTGCTTATAGTGATGTACGTAAGTACACAGATGTTCCAAATTTAAGAAAATATGCAAATGACTTCCCCAAACAAGGTTATAATAATGAAAGGTGAAAGCATGATCACCCAAGGACCTGGCCTAGGTGAGTCTGCCTTTAGGGTACTGAGGCTTTGCGGCCCTGTGGCCGAGCTGATTCTATGCTGGTGTCACTGACTGGAGCATCAAGGGTGAAAATGGAGTTTTGGGAACAACGGATCAGCTGTCAGAGGTCTCTGTACTCGTCGAACCACTCTCTCTCTCTCTCTCTCTCTCATTGATGGGGGAGAGTGTGCTGCTGACTCTCAAGTGGGAGAACTCGGGAAAAGCGACGCGGCAGACTTCAACACCGTAGATCGGCGGGCTGTTCTGCTTTTGTTGGTCTCCCCTCCCGCCATGTGACACCTCTCTGCTCCTGTATTAGGGAAAGAGAAAGAGCCTGTGACATGTCGAATTGGTCAGGGGAAACAACTAGTTTTTTCTGTTCTGGAGATCATGGTCTCTCTTGGAGACTTTGCCAATGCTTGCTTGATAGGTGGTGGGTGCTGACGCTTTTTTGCTGAATTAAGTGGGGGAGGTTTGATGCTTCACTGCTGCTTGTGTGCAGAGTGGAAGAGAAGGGTGCTTTGGGCTTCGAAAGTCTTTACTGTCACTCGTTCATTGGGGTATCCTTTCATCATGGATGTCTGTGAAGAGCAAGAACTTCAAGTTGTATATTGCATACAGTACACTACATTCTCTGATATTAAGTGGAACTATTACACTATTGAATAGTAAGACACTTATGATGGCATAAAATAGAAAATACTGAATCGGGTAGCACTTGCAGAGTGTGTAAGAGACAAAGCCGGTGTTTCAACTCAACGACCTTCCATCAGGATAGAGAAAAGGCAGAAACAAAGCAAGCTTAAAACAGCAGAAAATCAAAGTACATATATGTTACTGTGTATTACCATCAGATTCATTTTCTTGCGGACATTTACAGGAAAATAAAGAAATACAATAGAACTTAGGAAAAGCTATATATTAACAAAGACTAACAAGCAAGCAAGGTGCAAAAGAAGTCAAAATGTGCAAATGAAAATCTTATTACTGAGAATGTAGAGTCCTTGGACACAAGTCTGTAGGCTGTGGAAGCGGTTCAGAGTAGAGTGACTGAGATTTTCCCTGCTGGTTCAGGAGCCCGATGGCTGTAAGGTAGTATCTGCTCTTGATCCTGGTGCTGTGAGAAAGGAGGAGAAGTGGCCACATCCAGGAGAAATGACACAAGGAGAGGTGGGCTGGCTGGGAGAGGAGAGGATTGAATAACAAAAGCACCAAGTGCACCAAGTCTCCCCACCCTTCCCCAATCCTCTCAGAAATCGTGTTTGATTCCTGCCTTTTCCCACTTCCGGTAAATCATCAAGTTGAACATAGAACATAGAACAGTACAGCACCAGAACAGGCCATTCGGCCCATACTGTTGTGCTGAACCAGCTAAAGAACAAATCAAAACCACCCAAACACTAATCCCTCCTACCTACACCGTGTCCACATCCCTCCATCTTCCTCACATCCGCGTGCCTATCCAAACATCCCTTAAAAGCCTCTAACTTATTTGCCTCTATTACCATCCCAATCAGCACATCCCAGGCATCCATGACTCTCTGAGTAAAAAACTTACCCCTCACAACCCATTTGAACCTACCCCCCTGTTAGATTTCTCTCTGTGGAGACCTGGAATCACAGAACACCAGATGCAAATGGCCCAGGGAGCTCACTGAATCTATGTTAGAGAATTCCCACTAGTCACATTCCCATACACATATTGATCCAATTCCTTTTAAGTATCAGAATTGAACTTGCCTCTACTGCTCCCTCAGCACTGCATCATTTGCTGTGTGAAGTGTATTACCTCCTGAGGCTCCACCATCTGCTCTAGGGAAGGATTCCTCTCAGTGACCATCCAGGTTCTTCATCTCATGCCCTCAGGTCGCTGGCCTTGCACCAACGTGAACAGCTTCACTCCATCCGACCTGCTTTGACCCTTTATTATTTTAAATACCTCCATCAGGTTCTCTCAGCCTTCCCAGCTTTAAAGAAAACAACCACAAATCCTCCATTTTATCACTATTAAATCCTTCATTGCTGGAATTATTATACTAAACAATTCAATAATCGCTTTGCTCAGTTTCATTTCTGCTGTAGCGTCTAATGTTAATATTTGTAGTATATTCGCTTACCAGCTGCTTGGAGCACTGGTCAGCACTTTGCAACATTTCTACTGGGTTGCCGTTCCTTTCCGCGCCTTGTGGCACACCAGGCGGCAATCTTGTCATTTCTTTAGCCCTTCTGTCTGTTTTTTAACGCGGCCGAGTTGCTGGCTCGACACCCAACCCAGCACGGATGGAAAGCACGCCACTCGCCTCGAAGTCTGGTGTGTACGCCACTACACCGCTGACCAGCTATTACCTATTGAGTACTCCCAGGACTTTCTGGGTTTTTTTTCCAGATTTCTCGCATCTGTGGTATTTTACTTTTGGAGTACCTTTCGTTATCAGCTCTATGATTGAAACAATAATCCTGTTATTTAACTTCATGACCTCTAAATGGGCACTCAGTGTTGCAGTTCTTTTTGGCCCTTGTTATGTTCTCATAGGGAGGGTGGAATGGAATAAGGTCTAATTAATAGTTCGCTAAGGGGAAAGTCAGGGGTTAACGTTCTTTGAGTAGGTATCTGAGGGAAGTAAGTTCCACAGATGTGAACGAATGCAACCTGGTTCTGAGCATTGACTCGTCGGCTAAGTAGCGTGGTTGGACCCTGCGAGGAATCCTTCCCTACAGGGGGGCAGAAAAGATCGCCATGAGGTTGCATGACAACACCAGCAAATGAGAAGCAGAATCTGCTTTGTTGTCACTGATTTATATAACGCGAAGTTTGTTGTTTTGTGGCGTAAAGACATAAAATGACCATGAATTCCAAACAAATGAATAAATAGTGCACAAGAAAAAAAGTCATGAGGATCGTTCGAAGATCTAATGGCAAAGGGGAAGAACCTGTACCTGAACCGTCGAACTGCACAGCAGATGCAACTCTTTTGGGGTTCGGCTGTTTCCATGCTGCAGGCCCCACCTGCTGTGCTTTAGCAATTAGTAATGTTACCTGGACTGGAGGATACGAATGCCCTTGCCTCACTCATTGTGACTTATACTACCCCGTGAGCTCTGATGCACCAACATTCACTTTGCAAATACAATGGAGTGAAACAAACTGTAGGCAAAGTCATCATAAGTTGTTCTCCTTGAAGATTATTTGAAGTACATTTGGTTCCTTTTTTTGTCATTTTTGTTTCTCTCTTTCCCAGGCTGGGACTTTCTGGCGTGTATCCACCTTTTCCTGATTTGGTTCCACTGAGGAAGTGATGCTTACAGTGATCACTCCCACTATGGAAATAGGCCTCATGCGTAAGGCATTTGCCGAATTACCTCAGCCCTAATGCAGCTCCATTCTAGATCAGATAACGTTAATCGGTTTGCTTTCCCAGTATGAAGAATGGGTAAACAAAATCCTTGAATCATGTCTCCCATGTGGGTCAAGCATGTCAGAATTTCATTTTCTTTTAAATGATCTATTCATGGGATGTAAAATTACCAACAAAATGGACTTACTGTCCATTCCTAATTCCTCTGGTTTGAAGTAGCTTGTGGTCAGCTGGTGACTCAAAAAGCACACACTGGCAGATTGGTAAGGGATGACATATGTATTTCCAAGAAGTAAATCAGTTCTTAACGACAGCCCCAGGTCTTCGTGTTTACTAAACATCGCTTATTTTCTCCAGCTTTATTTAATTGCCTGCATTTTAATTCTGCTCTTTTGTGGGATGCCAACTCCTGTCTTGAGGTCAAAGGTCTATGCTTGGTAACGGGGCCAGTCAAAACATTGCAGGGAGGAGGCTCAGGCGAGGATATCTTCTGTGGGTTGGCAGCAGCAGACGTGCCTACCAACAGAGCAGATGGGAAAATGATGGCCAGAATCTTTAGCCTGGGAGTGGAAGAAACAACATGCCCCATATCAGTTATCCGTTTCCATGGTGACTGGCAGTCTGGCAAAACTAATTCTCAGTGCCTGAAATTTGACTAAAAAAGAACACTATTTTCAGAATTCTGGAATCAATTTGTCCAGTAAATAAACTTTAATAACTGGAAGAGAATGTTTTTACAGAACCCTCCTACTGTTAACCCTGCCTGTACTATTAACCAATCTGCACTCTTCAGATGCTGTGCATTTTTAGCTCCAGTTTAAGAAAATTAGTAGATGACCAAAACTGTAACTGTAGGCACTAGATAGATGGATAAAAAAAGATTAGAGGGATATTGACCAAACATGGGCAAATTCAACTAAGCTAGATGGGAATTTTTATCAGTTGGGCTGAAGGTCCTTTTTCTGTACTGTATGACTCTTTGACCCTTTATTGTAGTTGGTGATACAACACAAGTTCACTATCATGTCAAATTAAATCTTTCTTCTTCAGCATTCCCTCAGTACTGGAGCTGAATTGCCTTAACTCTGTTCTTGTGGGTTTTCTGGTGGTTATTGCGTCAATATGTGAACCACAAATTCTGCTTTAAAGGGGGAAAGGGGCAGCAGATTGGTTGTTTGTGAGATGGGCTCTTTCTGTAACTTATGGAGTGTTCTGTGTACTCCTGAACTGAATTGACTTAATTACTTATATCCTTCACATACACGAGGAGTAAAAATCTTTATGTTACATCTCCGTCTAAATGTACAATGTGCAATTTATAGTAATATATAATAAATAGTATGTACAACAGGACAGTCAATATAACATATAAGTACAATTGTATCAGCATGAATTAATCAGTCTGATGGCCTGGTGGAAGAAGCTGTCCTGGAGCCTGTTGGTCCTGGCTTTTATGCTGCGGTACCGTTTCCCAGATGGTAGCAGCTGGAACAGTTTGTGGTTGGGGTGACTCAGGTCCCCAATGATCCTTCGGGTCCTTTTCACACACCGATCTTTGTAAATGTCCTGAATAGTGGGAAGTTCACATCTATAGATGTGCTGGGCTGTCTGCACCACTCTCTGCAGAGTCCTGCGATTGAGGGAAGTACAGTTCCCACACCAGGCAGTGATGCAGCCAGTCAGGATGCTCTCAATTGTGCCCCTGTAGAAAGTCCTTAGGATTTGGGGGCCCATACCAAATTTTTTCAACTGTCTGAGGTGAAAGAGGGGCTGTTGTGCCTTTTTCACCACACAGCCGGTATGTATAGACCACTTGAGGTCTTCGGTGATGTTTATGCCAAGGATCTTAAAGCTATTCACCCTCTCAACCCCAGATCTATTGATGTCAATAGGGGTTAGCCTGTCTTCATTCCTCCTGTAATCCACAACCAGCTCCTTTGTTTTTGCGCCATTGAGGGAGAAGTTGTTCTCTTCTCTGTAGACTGCCTCATTATTATTTGAGGTTATGCCTGATGCAAGGCCTTGAGACTCTCAAAGCCATTCCCAAATGTTCCTTTCCCCCTTTAAATGGGTTGTGGGGTGGGGCCTATAGTCTCTGAGCAGTCAATGGGGTAAAATAAAGCTTTGAGCTGTGGATAGTAACCTGGGAGATGATGCTAATGTTAGTTTACTTTTGTTTCCAGTCAATGTGAAGACAGTTCTGGCAATATTTCCCCAGTGCTTCGACAGGGCTGCTGATAGCTGAAATCTCAGAAGCATATTGTCTATCAGAAATTACTGCTGCCTAGAACTATGCTGATTGTCAAACACACATTACACTAATCCTGTTCTTGTAACTCACATTTCCAGCAAGTCCTCCCAGGTTCTACCACTCACCTGCACACTAGGGAAAATTCTGTGTTCAATTAAGCCACTAATCCAAGTGTTTAGAGACACGGGAGGTCACAGGGACAGTGTTGAAACTTCATACTGTCAGGATTGAACTTGAACTCGGCTGCTCCTGGGCTCCCTCGGTTCTGCCACGTTCTTCCAACAGCTTGGAATGAAACTCTTTATTGCAAGATGCCAACAGACAATCCTGACAGCAGCTCGTGTCCGCCATGTCGGATGTCATGGGTGATCATGGTCTTTCCATGAACGTGTTTGTTCTTCGCAAACTTTTCTACAGAAAGTGGTTTGTCACTAGGCACTAGAACACTACAGCACAGTACAGGCCCTTCGGTCCTCAATGTTGTGCCAACACATATATTCCTAAAAAAAAGCACTAAACCCACACTACCCCATAACCCTCTACTTTTCTTTCATCCATGTGCCTATCCAAGACGCTCTTAAATACCCCTAATGTTTTAGCCTCCACCACCATCCCCAGCAAGTCATTCCAGGCACCCACAACCCTCTGTGTAAAAAACCTCCCCTAAACTTCCCTCTCTTAAGTTTGTACAAATGCCCTCTGGTGTGGCATTGTCATTGCCTTCTTCTGGGCAGTGTTGTTATAAGATGGGGGAGCCCAGCAATTATCAAGGACATATGGATATATGAGCTGGACTGTTAGTTAGTGAATTAGTACTACACAACAAGTTATTGGAGGCAGGCAGACTTGCTTTATTCAGATAACATCGCAAGCCATGAGAATGAGTTGGAGCAGCTTGCGGAGTTGTATTTTCCTTGACATCAATTTACAACCCACAGTCTTCCTTGTTTACTTTTTGTGAGGGTTCTTGGGAGGTGTTTTCATTACCCCTGCCGCTGGTGGTATGGTCAGCCACCTAGAAATAGGAATTACAAAGTAATAGAATTTCAATTTGTCTGTCTCGTTTTGTGTCAAGTTTGTTGTCATGTGAGATACAGATTCAATGGAGCAGCACAGACAGCCCACAGAACATAAATTATACAAAGCAGTGGGGAACAAAACTGTAGAAACGAGACATTAGTGCAAAAAAAGAAAGAGACAAGTCCACAGAAGCGCAAGAGGTGGTCTTCAGTGTTCTGCTGCTGAGGCAAGATTAAAGTTCTGCTGGTTGAGTCAAGAAACTGACAGTTGTAGGAAAGTAGCTCCTCTGGAACCTGATGGTGTGGGACTTCAGGCTTCCGTACCTCTTACTTGACAGTAGCTATCAGAAGAGGCCATGACCCACACAGTGAGGGATCTCGGTGATGTGCCACTTTCTTGAAACGGCGTTCAGGGCTGTGCCCATAATGGACTGGCCTGTGCCCATAATGGACAGGGCTGTGCCCATAATGGACTGGGTTGTGTCTATTGCACCCTGCAGCATCCAGTGTTACTTCTGCTGGCAGCACCATGAAATAGTGACAGACTTGTTGACTTGCCCACAGCTATCAATCACTATCAATTAGTCTGTAACAAACCAGACATCAGGCATGAGAAAACCACGAGTGAAGGAGAGATTTGGGAACTGGGACATACCATGCCTATAATGTTTCCTGTCTCAAATGACTCATTTCCTGAATTCCAAAATACAATTTTCGGCAGGAAGCGTGTCCAATCTGCATCTAAGTGAAGTAGCACCTTTTGTGGACATTGCCTCCATGAGGGCATCTATGCCCTAGATTTACCACTTGCTCAATAAACTAAGGTTGCCAGAGATTTGAAATGTGAACACAGGCCATATCCCTACCTAGACTGTTTTGGATTAAATGAAAAAGGTTATCATGATGTACATTACCAACTCAACTCTTTGAAATCCTAAAGGTGGCGAGTGAATCACATTTCGATCATCCCTTGCCAACGGGACCACACTAAATCTGTTTAAATCGAATCTCTTTATTCGCTCAAGCATTCTGGTTGGTCAATATTGCAACCTCTCGACATGTTATACTGAGGACACCAAGACCAGTGGGTGAGTGGCTTCTTTGGCAGTGGAGAGGAGAAATTTGGAGAAAAATACACTTCAAGTTCACGATCAAGTTTATTGTCGTTTCAACCATATATGTGCATATTGCCAAATGAAACAACGTTCCTCCAGGCCAAAGTGTGCAACACAGTAATATCACTCACTGACAGTGCATAAAGTAATATCACCAGAAATAAATTAACAAATAATCAGGTGCATTTATATCGCAAGTTAAAAAGTGAAAAGTATAACCCTACTGGTGCTTCAAATGAGGTGAGACCTGGCAGTGAGTTCAGTTTCCTCTTGTCCTGGGGGAAGAAGCTGTTTCCCATCCTGACAGTTCTTGTCCTAATGCTATGGTACCTCCTGCCTGATGGTAGGGGGTAAAAGAGATTGTTGGACAGACAATGCTAAGGACCCTGCAAAGGCAGTGTTTCTAGTGAGTATCTCAGATGGATGGAAAGGAGACCCCAATGATCCTTTCAGCTGTCCTCACCATTCTTTGTAGGGGCTTGCAGTCAGATGCCTTGCAATTCCTGTACAAGACAGTGATGTAGCTGGTCAGGACACTCAATGGTGCTCCTGTAAAAATTGGTAAGAATGGGGGTGGGACGAGAGGCTCCCCTCCATCAGTCTCCTCAGGAAGTGGAGGCACTGCTGTGCTAAAGATGGTAGTGAGATTATTCACAACGTGCATTCTCAGAAAGCTGGTTTTCTAAATTCTCTCCATGCAGGAAGAAGAAAAGAAATTAATTAAAATTATTTTAAAAATATAGAAATGAAATTGGTGAATCAATAACTCATTCAAATTTAAGGAAATTAGACAGAAATTGAGAAAGAAACTGTAATTGTTGTGCACTACATTACATGATTGCCTTCCTAAGTTAGCGAGGAATTCCCCAGAGCTGTTCCAACATTGATATAAATGGCCTTTTGTCTAGGGGAATAGTGTAGTTAGGGGGATAGTTATTGTATGGAGAGCTTTTACTACTGCCTGGATGTAGTTGGAGAACTGATAATTTTTTAACATCTCTCTTTTCACATTGATAATATAAAGAAGGATGCCATTTGGCCTATTGTGTCCATACTAGCTAAATATGAACTCCAGGTTCATATGAATCTATAGAGAACTACAGGCATCATGGAATATCTTCCCAGCTCTTAGACAAGGTCTTGTAAGTTAAGTTTCTTTAAGTGCTTATCCCAGTAATGTTTAAGCATGTTGAGAATATCTATCCCAAGCAACTTTTCAGGTAGTGAGTTTCAGACCCCCACCATTAATTGAATGGATTTTTTTCTCAACACCCCTGCACAGAAGATGCAATGGGATGGATAAGTGTGATGGAGAAGTACAAGCTTAACTCATATTGATTATAGTTTCCAGTGTTGCCTGGAGAATTGTGATATTACCCTTCAAAACTAAGGCTTCCCTTAGATTCATATGAACTTGTGGTTCATATATGGCTAGTATGGACACAATAGGCCAATTGGCCTCCTTCTTTATGGCATCACTGTGAAAAGAGAGATTCTAAAAATTATCAGTCCTCCAACTACATTCAGACAATAGTAAAAGCTCTTCATACCTTACCTCTAGCTACACTCTTCCCCTCGACAACAGGCCATTGATGTCAACATTGAAACAGCTTTAGGAAATATCCTCACCAACTTGGAACGATAATCATGTAATGTAGCCCCCAACAGTTACAGTTTCTTTCTCAAGAATCCCTAGTCCATGAGAAACCATGCAGTGAATCATCATAGCAAGTGACTTTTAGTGGAGAACTTAACCTTTCTCTCTCTCTCAGCACGTCTGTGATAAAATTACCAAATGTTTACATGCATGAATACATTTTTAAATTCTTGCATGGTTGGGGAAACGCATTTACTGTGTGCCTGTGGGTATATCTTTGGATCTCTGTTTACTTGCATCCAGTCAGGGTACTGGATGGAAGAAAAGCATGAAAAGAAGGAATCAGTTAATAACCACGCCAAGGTGCTAAGTGCATAAATTTATATATTCCGCAATTGTCTGCAGTAAAATAAATTATTATTTTCCATCTTGAGATCTGTTCCAGTGACGTCACATCAGAGATGTGTGATGGGAGCGTGCTGTTATGCATCTGACCGCGTCTCTTGTTGATCTGTGGGCCTTAATTCTTCCTCACTAGACTGATAAAACACTTTACAGTATGTTGAGGTTGTGCTTGGCAGGGCAATGAGAAACTGAGAGGCAATTGGGCACCAGCTAATTTCTTCCTGAGACAACCAACTGCTCTGATAGTTGAGGGGATGTAACAGATGAAACTCATATCACACTTTCTCTGTTTCTGGCAGGGATCCTGGATACCTCAATCTCCTGCGCTGAAACACCACATTGCCTTTGTAAATAGTAGACTGATCACTCTTGAGCTTGATAGAAAGCAGGTGAACTCCTAATCCTCCTCTGGCACAGCAGCGCGACTCATGCTGGCTAGGACGCTGGGAATCTCGAGTTCGATTAAAACCTTGAGAAAATGAGCTTTGATTGTTTGGAGGGTGGAGGAGAAACGAAAGAGGAACCAAGCAAGTCACAGCTTTGGAATAAGTTATTGCTATACCAACGACTGGAAGGTTTTTTGTGTTAATTCTGCCCTAATCCCACCATTGTCTTGAGGAGCGGATTGATTATAATTAGGGCTTGGTGCCGGGGAAATGGGCCTGGGAGAGTGTGCAAACTTTAGTTCACTTCTCCCACAAGTGGATTTGGGGAACTTTGTGGAGACAACATTTTGGGAGTCAGACAGCAAATACCCTCATTAAATACCCTAAATACTACAATATCAAGAGTAGCACAGTAAAGCTGCTGCGTCACAGCTACAGTTCAGTTGTGACCTCTGTGTGGACAGCCAAAGGTCTGATTCTGCGCTGTATGACTTTATGACTTTACGATTAAGGAGACATGGTGTGTCCCTCCAGAAGCCAGCAAATTTAAATACCCTTGCTCACCCTTGTTTCTGTCGGAATTGCAGGAAGACCTTGGCGGAATGGTATAAAGTAACATCAATGATATGTTCTCTCTTGATTACTGTCCTGAATAGAACTTGTATGCGATGAGGAACTGCTTTTCCCAGGGGGTGGTGAATCTGTGGAATTCTCTGCCCAATGAAGCAGTGAAGGCTACCTCAGTAAATATATTTAAGACAAGGTTGGATATGTTTTCACATAGTCGGGGAATTAAGGGTTATGGGAAACAGCAGGTAGGTGGAGATGAGTCCATGGCCAGATCAGCCATGATCTTATTGAATGGCAGAGCAGGCTCAATGGGCCAGATGGCCTCCTCCTGCTCCTATTTCTTATGTTCTTATGCTTTTGGAAAGGCTATCATTATTTTCCAGTCTGCTTCTCTCTCTCTCTCATATTAAAAACACTGGTTCTTTGATGACTTGCCACTGACTACCATCTTAGCAACACATTATTATCCACATGCAGTATGTGTGAGCCCGTCTAGTGATTCTTTGCTGACTATCCAACAACTAGAGGCATTGCAGCCAAGCCAGATTCTGTTCTCAGCCCAACTCCCTGGAATTTCAGTGGGTATCACCAGATGGTAGACAAGGGAATGGTGACTATGAGTTAAGGCCAATTGTGATGCTGTCTATCACCTTGACTTTGCACAAATAATTCAGTTACTAGGGTTCACCCTAGGCAAATGTGATCTGTTCAGCCAAACAAGTAAAAATAAAGAAAATTATATTCATGAATATGTCCAAACTCATGATGTCCCAGATGTCTTAAATGGTATTTATAGCTTTTCTGCAGCTTGGGTCTGACACAAAACAGTCAGTTTTCCCACTATTTAGCAGTCCTTCTGAGACAGGGCTCAGTTGTGCAAGTCGAGGCTCAGTGGGAGAAGGCTGAATTATGGTGAGCTGGCAGTACTGTTCAGTAGGTGCCAAGCACACTGGTACTGGGGTGTGTTGTAGATGTAATTGGTGCACTGGCCAATCAACATTGGCCAAACAAGATATGCAGAACCGAGTCACAAGGTTCAAATCTAGAATTGCCATTTGTGACAGATGGTACACAATTAAACATAGAGTTCGTCTAGTATTTGCTTCTTAACAACGTACGGTAGGAGGGATTGGAAGATGCAGGATATGCCTTCCTAGTGTTCCCTCCAACAAGGCCACCCTCGGGATGGAGGAGCAACACCTTATAGTCCACCTGAGTAGTCTCCAACCTGATGGCGTGAATATCGATCTTCTCCTTCCAGCAAAAAAATTCACTGCCCCTTGCTTCTTCTTATATTCCCCACTCTAGCCTCTTACCTCTTCTCACCTGCCTATCATCTTCCCCAGATCCCTTGCTCCTTCCCTTTCTCCTATAGTCTATTCCCTTCTTTTATCAGATTCCTTCCTCTCCAGCCCTTTACTTTTCCTACCCATCAGGCTTCATCTAGCATCTTCTAGCTACCCCCTTCCCCTCCACCCACCTTTTCATTCTGGCATCTTCCCCTTCCTTGCCAATCCTGAAGAAGGCTCTTGACCAGAAACACCGACCGTCTATTCATTTCCATAGATACTGCCTGACCTGCTGAGTTTCTCCACCATTTTGTGCGTGTTGCTTTGGATTTCCAGCATCTGTACACCTGCTCCTGTTTATGCTCTCCCTCTCTCTTTTTGACATAAATTATAAGCATCTTTCCGTTCATCTTCCCCTCTCTCCTCCCAATAACGTCCTTTGACTTCTGATGTCAGGCTTACTCCTGTCCAGAGGGAAAACAAACATTTCAGTTATCAGAGGAATGCTTCATTTCATTCCACACGTCACTGAAATAAGCTGCACTTTTAAGCCCTTCCAAAGCAACTTGAGCCTCATACTGAATGAAGTAAGTGACCAAAACGGACCCAGAGTGGCCTGGACCCAGAACAAAGGAACAAACAGTTTTGTGTGAAGTACCCCAGGTCTGACTTCCTCCAGTTTATTGTTTCCTGGTTCTGATTCTTCTCCATAGGGAATAACATTTTGTTGTTAGTGCTGCAGTCAGATCAGGAAAGAATATGCAACTGGAAATCTGCGCCTGCTCCTTTATTTTCTTTCTCCTTTATTCTCCGATCCAGAAGTTTTCACCTTTGGCAGTGGCCTATTTGTGTTGAACTGATTTATGACCTATTTATATGGAACATCAACATAGAGAAGGGCTCCTGTGTCGGTTGCCTCAGGCTCTTCGAGCACCACAATTCAGGGTTTATGTAACCTTCCAGCTGCCACAGCACCAGACTAAATTCATACCGATGAGCTTGTGAAGGCACAGTTCCTTTCAACTTATTATTCCTGCCTTCCCATTGGTATTGGTCCAAGCCAGCTCATGGAAAGCTGTCTACTGGGTTTGTGTGGTTGGAATCAGCCTGGTGGTGGGCACAGGAAACAGCCAGCCAGAACCTCGCGTAACAGCCCTGCACATCAGAAGAAGCAGCCTTCCCTCTATGGACTCGATAAAGCAGCTACAGTAATCCAAGACCTCACCCATCCCAACCATTCCCTCTTTTCCCTTCTCCCATCTGGCAGAAGATACAAAAACCTGAAAGTACGTACCAGCAGGCTCAAGGGCAGCCTCTGTCTCTGTTTTCCTACTCTTAAGTCTTGCGACAAAGAGGACTACAGAACTTTGTGCCCAGACAAGCTCAATTCCTTCCATGCTCACTTTGACCACCAGAACAGGGAGGAATCATCGTGCACCCCCATGAATCCAGATGGTCCTTTGGTCTCAGTATCTGAAGATGATGTGAGGGCAGCCTTCAAGAGAATGAATCCAAGGAAAGCATCTGGTGCAGACAGAATGCCTGGTCGAATACTGAAGACCTGTGCTGCCTTCAACCTCTCACTCCGGCAGTGTGTGGTACCCATCTGCTTCAACCTGGCTTCAATCGTACCGGTGCCCAAGAAGAGCGTGGTAAACTGCCTAAATGACTATCGCCCAGAGATACTTACATCCACAATGATGAAATGTTTTGACAGGCTGGTATTGACAGCATATGAGCACTCACGTCTGAGTGGCGACTTGGATCAGCTCCAAATTACCTACCAAAGCAACAGGTCTACAGTAGAGCAACACACACAAAATGCTGGTGGAACGCAGCAGGCCAGGCAGCATTTTGTGTGTGTTGCTTGAATTTCCAGCATCTGCAGATTTCCTCAGGTCTACAGTAGATGCTATCTCGTTGGCTCTTCACACATCCCTGGGACATCTGCATAGTAAAGATGCATACATCAAGATGCTCGTTAAAGATTACAGCTCAGCATTTAGCACCATCATCCCCTCAAAACTTATCAGTAAATTCCAAGTCCAGGGCCTCAATAACCCCTTGTGCAATTAGGTCTTGGTTTTCCTCACCTGTAGATCCCAGTCAGTCTGGATTGACAAAAACATCTCCTCCACAATCTCCATCAGCACAGGAGCACCATGGGGGATGTGTGCTTAGTTCCTACCCTACTCACTTTACATTTACGACTGTGTCATAGCTCCAACACTACATACCAGTTCGCTGATGACACTAAATGTTGTGGGCCATGTCAAAGGTGGTGATGAATCAGCATACTGAGTGGTGTAATAACAATAACCTCTAATAACCTCTAACCAATGTTAATAAGACCAAGAAACTAACAGTAGGCTTCAGGAGAGGGAAACCAGAGGTCCATGAAGGACCAGAGGAGGAGAAGGTGTCACTATTTCAGAAGACCTGTCCTGGACCCATCATATCAATATAATTTCAAAGAAAGTACAACAGCACCTCTACTTCCTCAAGAATCTGCTGGGATTCGACATGTCATCAAAATCTTTGGCAGACTTCTATAGATGTGTGGTGTAAAGTGTGTTGATTGGCTGCATTATGGCCTGGTATGGGAACACCAATACCATTGAAAGGAAAATCCCACAAAAAGTAGTGGATTTGGCCCAGGTCATCATGGGTAATACCCTCCCAATTATTGAGCACATCTACATGAAACATTGCTGTGGAAAAGCAGCGTCCATCATCAAAGATCCTCACCACCCAGGCCATGCTCTTTTCTCACTGCTGCCATCAGGTAGAAGGTATAAGTGTCTCAGGATTCATGCTACCAGGTTCAAGGACAGTTACTATGCCTCAACCATCAGGCTCTTGAACAAAAGGGGATACACATGCTCATTTAAGGACTCTTTTATCTTGTTATTTCATTATTTATTGCTGTTTATTTATAACTGCATTTCTGTAGTTTGTTGTCCATTGTTTGCAGTTACTGTTCTATAGATTTGCTAAGTATGCCCTCAGAAAAAGGATCTCAGGGTTGGCTGCGGTGACATCTATGTACTCTAATAATAAATTTTACTTTGACTTTGACTCATGAATGGACATCACAATCTATCAGCATCATAAGAGTGGTTTAATGAGTTGCAAGTGTCCTGTAACCCACTGTCCGCAACTGACAAGATGCCAGAATGTCAAAGACGAAGACTTCCTAATGGTAGATTATATGATGCTCTGTAGTTACAGCAGATACCATTGATTCTTTCTGTTCCCTTTTGTTTATCTTCTTGCTGGATTTTGGTTGGATCAACAGCTTTCAACATCTCATCTTGGTTATTCTTTACAAATGAGTGGTGGCAGGCTACCCTCAAAAAGGCTTTTTATTTCTGGTAAAAAACCGAAAATTGGTTTTATTTGACCATTACGCTTGGCGGCTTGATATTTTCTTTGGTTCGTGGGTGACTTCCCATAATGTTAGTTTCTGTTATCTTCTGTAAGCTTCCTGTGGCATTGTCTGCACAGTATTTTTCAAATCCAGCCCATCTTGGAGTCAAAAGGAAGTACCTTGGTCTCTTGAAATATATCACACACTATCTTGTAATCTTATGTTCTGCAGATCATTAAATAGCATAGGTCAGAGTTCAAGTTCAGCTAATAACGATCAGGCACCTTAAATGACTAAATATTACTGAACACTAGTGATATATTTTAGCAAATACAAATCATAAAAGGTTTAATAAGGTACTCTGGCCCTGTAAATGAAAGGGTTATGCATGAAGAGCATTTGATAGTTCTGGGGGTCTTTACTCACTGGAGTTTAGAAGAATGAGGGAGATCTCACTGAAACCTTTTGAATATTGGAAGGCCTAGATAGAGTGGATGTGGAGAGGATGTTTCCTGTAGTGGGTGAGTCTAGGACCCGAGGGCACAGGCTCAAAATACAAGGATGTCCCTTTAGAATAGAGATGAGGTGGAATTTCTTTAGCAAGTGGGTGTTGAATCTGTGGAGTCCATTGCCACAGATGGCTGCGGAGGTCAAGTCATATTTAAAGCAGAGGTCAATATGTTCTTATTTAGTAAGGGTGTCAAAGTTACGGGGAGAAGGCAGGAGAATGATGCTGAGAGAAGGATAATAAATCAGCCATAATGGAATGGCAGAGAGGACTCCAGAGGTTGAAAGGCCTAATTCTGTTCTTTTGTCTTATGGTTTTATGGTCTTATGTCACCATTCAATCAGATCATAGCTGACTGATCCCCCATTTTCAAATACCTATCTTTATTCCAGATTTCCTCCCTTACAAAACCACACGCAGTAACACTCAATCTTAGCTGGATTTAAGATATAATTCTCTTCCTTATTCTGTGGTTTCGCTTCATTGACTTATGTCTCTGCTAAATTTAGATCGGCTGCCTCAGACAATAATTCAGTTAAGTTGCCGGTTTGTATTCCCTTGGAAATATTCTAGAATGAATGGTATTTCCCATAACTGCCTTGGATGGCCATCCATTCACAGGTTACCACAAAAACGTAGCGACATTCTGAAGTCGAATTCAGAGACGCTCTAGGTCATCACCGTTTGTCTGGTTGAGATGATAATCTGACAAAATTGATGCACCATCTCGAAAAGAAAAAATGCAGACATTTATATGTGTTTTGCTACCTCAGAATGTAAGAAACACAGTGCAGCCAGTGCAATATTCCTTGATGAGAATTCCTTGAAATGACTTTCAGATTTTCGTAGGAAACTTGGAGACCAGGATAGCCACAGCCACTTCCCACAAGCAGCAATGAAATAATCTGTTTGAAACAACAGTGATCAAAAATGGTATCCTCTGCATATCATATTTAGTATTATCTTACAAAATGAGTCTATTCCAGGCCTCAGAGCAAACCCATTAATCCCACTCCCTCAAGTTATGTTCTGACACTGTTTTCTTTCACACATTTCAACTTTCACCATCTGATTGTGCCACCAGTAATACTGGAGGTGATTTAGAATTGCCAAATGCCCAATCCCAGGATGTGGGTGGACACTGGAGTACAGAGGCAGCCCCTCATAGTGATAGGGAGTATGCACAAAATCCACACTGATGCCACCAGGGGTCAGAATTGAACTTGCTTCCTGGAGCTGTGCTCCTCTGTGATGTCTAAGTACGGCTGGCTCCCCAACTCTTGCCACTATCCTTTTCGAGATCTTTTCCGTCTCCCTTTTGCTCTTGTCTCACCGCGTGAAAAATGAATGACAGAGGGCACAGCCTCGAACTAAAATGATCAGCGTTTGAGAAAGTAAGGCTCAGGGAGAATTAGCAGACCTTTATAAAGCATAATGGTATTCTTTGGCATAAACCTATCAAGCAATTTGGCTCAGGTCCTGAGCATGGTCTAACATCTGAATAGAAAGCACTTTCCTCAGACTTTAAACTTTTCACCTGCGCTGTTGCTAAAGGTCAATAACTGACTCTGTAGTGTTTCTTCCGTTATGTTGAGAGGAGGATTAGTTGCACCACAAAAGAAGTTAACTAACCAAAATGAGTTGTCCGATGAGTAAGTGATCAAGTGCAAGGATGGTGTATTTCTCATCTGTCCATTGGTGTGGAATTAAACTCTATGTTAGAAAACTTGTCAGGACAGTTTGCGCATGCCCACTTGCAGAAGGTTATAAGGGTTAGGTATTTATGAAGATTGTTGCATGATATTAGAGGAAGAAGGATGATTATGACAATGATATTTCATTTCCTGATACAGATAAAGTGTCAGATGAAGGTGATCCAGTTACAGTTGGTGGAAGTGAAGATAAAAATGGCTCCGCACTGCCTGTGACTCCAGTACCAGGAAGTGAAAGGACTGAATCTGAAGAAGACAGCAGAGATTCTAATGCCACGTCCTCAATGGAGTCAAACTCAGCTGAAAAGGAAGGACCTGAAGCTGAGGAAGGTATTGTGTTAAATGAAGTACCTAATGCAATATAGCACACTGATGTGTTAAACAGGGTGATATTCTTTTCCACAAGAAAAACACCTTGAAATTCAGCTATATCATTCTCAGCACTGTGTGTTAATCTGGTTTTATAGAATTTCCAGTGGATTGTACCACTCTGGAAACTTGACTGGACAATTCCAATTGGGTGTGGCACGTGGCCAAGTGGTTAAGGCTTTGGACTAGCAATCTGACGGTTGTGAGTTCGAACCCCAGCTGAGGCAGCATGTTGTGTCCTTGAGCAAGGCCTTAACCACACTTTGCTCCAGTCCAGCCAGCTGAAAATGGGTACCGGCAAAATGCTGGGGGTTAACCTCGGGATAGACTGGCGTCCTATCCCGGGGGGGGGGGTCTCATACTCTCAGTCGCTTCACACCACGGAAACCGACATAAGCACCGGCCTGATGAGCCTATAAGGCTCGGGACAGACTTTAACTTTTAACTAACTAATTCCTATTGGGAATCAAATACAATATGTGCAGTTAAGTGACTTCCACATCAGACTCCATGTAATTACATCATTCCACATTGACCCTTTGAAATGACATCATTCCACATCAGACTCTATGTAATGACATCATTCTACATTGGATCCCGTGTTGTGACACCATAGTGCTCACTGAGGCACATTATTTCAAGATGTTTCCACCATTATTACTCACATCCCAAAGAGGTGTTCATGGCATGGCTTGTTTTCGAGAAGGGTTTCAAGAAAACTCAGTCTGTTGCCAAGATTGCATTTAAGGGTTTAGCAGCTCCATTCTAGCTCCCCACTTCACCCCATCCTAAGCAAACAACACCACATATCACAAAATCACTCAAAAATCCTCAATCACCCAAGATTCCTCACTCACCCATTACCTGAGTCCATCACTCCTCCCCCAGGAACAGATCAATTCCCCTCCACTTTTCATCCTAAACACGCTCTCCCACCCACCCATTGCTTCCACCACTACAACAGGCCCCAATCCATCAATTGCTGCCCCTACAACCCACCGCTGACTGAAAACTTCAATCTGCCCAAATACTCACTCTCTAAGTCTCCAACATTGACCAGACCCTATTCTTCTATTCCAATATCCTACTTCCTCTGGCCTCTCTCCATGGCAACCCTCCTATCCCTGCTCCTTCCACATGGCAACCCTCTCCATGGCAACCCTCCTATCCCTGCTCCTTCCACACTATATTCCTCTGAAGTGCTTTCTGCGGCTGCAGCTTGCATTGGAGGGACCATCCACAATGGGATAGAAGGTGTCATGGCAATGTAGCGGTTGGCATGATTCTATTACTGTTCAATCCTGACGTCCTCCATAAGGAGTTTATGTGTCCTCCCTGTGGAATGCATGGGTTTCCTGCAGGTGCTCCAGTTTCCTCCCCACAGTCCAAAACTGGTCAGCAGACTAAATGGTCATTGTAAATTGGCCCGTGATTGGGGTAGGGTTAAATCGGGGGTTGCTGGTTGGTGCGGCTTGAAGGGCTGGAAGAGCCTATTCCACACAGTATCTCTAAACAAAAGATAAACTAAACATGAATATTCTGCTGAAGTATGTCTCTGAGAGAAGCGCTGGGGGTGCCTCCCTCTGAAACTCTGGCAGCGTTTTGATCTCTGGCGAGATCACTCTGCTACAGAAAGGGACAGGCCTGCCACTGGACCTAAAGAATAGTACCCAAATTTTCTGCATTTTGGATATCGACAAGGACTACAGACTTTTTTTCTCATTCTTATAGTTTTTTATATTCTGTGTTTTTCCCCCCAATCTTTCTCAGTTTTGTTTTGTGTGCGGGGAAGGAGGATTTGGGGGTTGACGTGCCTGTTCTGTTTTTGTTCATTTTTGTGCAGGGAGGAGGGATTTGGGGGTCAATGATTGAGCTGCTGTTCTCTTCCTTTCTTTTTTGGCTTTGTAGCTATCTGAAGAAGAAAAATAAATCCAGAGTTGTATACTTTGATAATAAAATGAACCTTCGAACCTTTGAGCAAGGATGAGCAGAGGAAGACACAAAGGAAAGCAGTTGTAGGGATTGCAGATGTGAGTCCATTCCATTCACAACAGATGGAATGATGGAGCCAACACTTCAATCACCTAATCACCTAATGACATAACTTTCTGTCTCCTCTTCCCAGGGAAGGACTTCCTAGAAATGCTCACCTTGATTGGGATCATAGTGGGTGCGATCATAGCTGTAATTGTTGTCCTGACGATTATTGTTGTCATCATCAAGAAAATGTCTGGTGGATACTCGTAAGTAAACAAGTATTTGGAAAAATAAAAATGTTTGATTGTGCCCGGAAACATTCAAAGGTTTTAATGTCAATGCTTTCACAATGGGATCTAACATTGATGCCTGGCAGGATTGAGGGGAGCACAGTTATTTGGCTGAAACAATAAATAATTTCCTTAACCACTGGTTGCTGCAGCCAATTTAATTCAATGGATTATTAGATATTCCTTTTCAAGGACATTTTAATTGAGAAGTTGGCATGGGTCAAGGGGTCAGCTGCCTGGTCAGTGGACCTATAGTGCCACTTTTTCCAGAGTTTCTGAAATCAGAGATTTGACCCCAATTACACAAACCAGTGTTTCCATTACAGATTCTGTTGGTGATACCCAGAGGAGACTGGAGAGTGACTTTCACAACCGGGAGTATTTCTGGGATGTTGGGAGACATCCTAGCCATTTGTGTCAGACACGACCACTTATGCAGAGGCCACCTTTCAGCACACTTGGAGACCTTTCGCTCCCTGACCTGCCCAGTGCCCAGCCCTGAACCCTGACACGCTCCCCAACTCTGACCCCGATCCGCGACCAAATGTTGTAGCAACTTTGGAAATCTCTGAAACCTAATGACTCACCGGTCTCCATGCTGGACACATAACCACATCACCTGCTCCCACTACTATGCTTCTAACAGGTCTGGGCTACAGCCTTCCCTCTCCCCTCCTGCAACTTGTCCCCGGCTCAGAACACATCAAAATCTCTGAGTAAGCAAAGGCTTAGTCTTGTAGTAGTCTTGTTCAGTAGCATGGGCCATGCAAGATATCTACCTAGTAACTCTTTAACACGGTAACACACACAAAATGCCAGAGGAACTCAGTGGGTCAGGCAGCATCCTTGGAGGAAAGTCAGCGTGCAATATTTTAGGTTGATACCTTCACAGTTTTTATTTATCTATCCATCTATCTATCTATCTATCTATCTATCTATCTGTCTGTCTGTCTGTCTATTTATTTATTTATCTATCTATTTATCTATCTATCTATCTATCTATCTATCTATCTATCTATCTATCTATCTATCTATCTATCCATCTATCTATTTATTTATTTATTTATTTATTTATCTGTTTGTTTGTTTGTTTGTTTGTCTGTCTGTCTATTTATTTATTTGTTGAGATGCAGTGTACAACGGGCCCTTCAAGCCATGCCACCCAACAACTCTCAATTTAACCCTAGCCTAATCATGGGGCAATTCACAATGACCAATTAGCCCACCAACCAGTACATCTTTGGACTGTGGGAGGAAACCCACACGATCATGGGGAGAATGTACAAACTCCTTACAGGTAGTGGTGGGAAATGAACCCGGGTCACTGGTACTGTAAAGCATGGTGCTGTGACGGAACTCAGCCAGCAACATCAGTTACTTCCCTCACTGGATGCTGCCGGACCTGCTGAGTTACTCCATCATTTTTGAGTGTGTTGCTCAAGACTTCAAGCGTTTGCAGATTCTCCTGAAAGAGTTTTATTTGGAGGAAATGTTAGAATTCAAGGCTGGTTTATGCTGTGCTATTTTTGAACTGTTCAGCCGGGGGTGGTAATGGGACAAGCTCCCACTATCTATTAAATGCTCCCAATGGCGTGCGACTCGAATAGCCTCTGACAACCATCCATCTCCTGGCCTTCAGGTGTGGCTTAGTTACTAAGCCTGGCAGAACCGTTTCTACTGACAGGAGATGGGGCAAAGGCAGGTTACTGGCACATTAAATCCAGTCGCTTCAGGCAGATGGGGCTCATCAGCCGTGGTTGGCAGCTCATCGAGAAGGAAAGCCGCCGATCGCAAACCTCTGCTGCCCTGCGACTATACCCACTCCTCAGGAAGGCTTCGGGAGTAAACCCTGAGGGATAAATCCGGAGCTGGAGTCCCTAAGGCAGTTCTACATTGAGTTCAACGCTGACTGGGAACTCTTGAGATGCTGCTGGTACCAAACTGTATTGGCCTCTGCCGTTCCCTTGGGTTCATTAGATACGTGGAGAGGGGGAGCTTGCTTCATGGGTCCCATATCGTACTGCCCAGGATGGCTTATCTAGACAGCCAGGGTGCAATATGGTCAACAGGGACCGATGGAGGCCTCAGCCCTCAGGAGGGGCTTATTTTTGGTTGTTATCCAAGGTGTGAATCTGGGCTCACATAATGATAGGAAGAACCTTGTCACTGACCAATCCATTCACAATTCAGACACAAGTCTAACCCCACTAATGAATAATGGGCAAGTAGAGGGCTCCAGCATGGGTAGGGGGAAAGGAATTGTCAATGCATCATCTTGAAACCCTGCATCAGGATGGAGAATGGAGAGAGAGGGAAGATGGCCAGCTTGAAGAGGAGAGGGTAGAGATGAGACAGGAGGCCAAGGTGATTGGTATTCCGAGGAGCGGTGAAGGATGACAGGCAATTTGAACTAGGTGGAGTAGGAGAGACGAGGTCAGGGAAGAAGTGGGGTTGTGAGACAGGTAGGTGGATAATTGATAGAGGCAAAGAGAAAATAAAATTAGAGCTCATGGAAGGGTAAGTGAAGATGGAAGACAATTGCTGGAAGGTGTTAAGTAGGAACACCAAGGCTACTCATGTTGGAATCTGCTAAGTAAGGAAGGTGATAATGGGAACCGATGTGGGAGAGATGAATGACAAGTGGAACGAGAACTTTCCCTCAGCAGATGCTGACTGACCTGCAGAGTTTGTTGCTCCAGTGCCCAGCATCTGCAGTCATTGCATGTACAACATAAATCTTTAATATTCTTCAACAAAAATGTTGAACTTGCAAACATTCATTTGCGTTTAACAGAACACCATTATTGTTTGCTGGAGTATGAGTTATTTTTTCATATGTTTCTCATTGAACATTATGGTAACAATTATATCCAGTTCACAGCTGGTAACTGCATTGACAAACGTTTGCTATTGTACATTGTTAGGTTGCACTAACGCAATCTTTCTAAATATCCGCAGGCCCTGATATCCCAGAGTAAACCAAAAATGGCTAACTGGCGGTTCCGAAGAGAGAATGAAGTCATTTAAATCAGGATATCCAGTGTCACACAGATTATGCTTGAATCACGTTCTGTTAACTTTTCTTGAATCCTCCACCATCTGGCTCTCAGAAAACTGGGTGAAAACTGCCTCCTGCTCCTTAGAAAGGCTGGAAACATCTACGTTGGGCTGTGGTGAATGAAGCCATTTAGTGTAAAATATATTGTACATGGTGCATATCAGAGTTTGTCCTACCAAAGTATTACCACTTTAGGCGTGTTGCTTCTTTGTTGAATTTATTCTATTCATTTTCATTAATATGGACATGTTTGAAGAGGCTTGACACTGTTACAAAGACATTGTGATTTGTATTAGGAATGAATGGGATAGAAAAGCCAAGAAGCTTTTATCCTTTGGCTATGGCCGCGTCTTCTGAGAGTGCACCATTGAGCGGGATTAATAGAGGAGTGTGTTAGGGACTGAAGAACATCTTGCCCATGCTCTACCCCAGAAAGTGCTGGATGCTGTTACGGGATGTGGGCTGAAAGTGAGAATACTTCCCAGAGCCAAGTGACCGCAGACTAGTAGATCACAGAGCTCATTAGACACAAACTCATCCCAATGTCATTAGCCCGTTGACCATTAGCCCAGTAGGTGCTCTACCAAATGTTGAACATTTGTAGCAGTTAATAAAGCAAACAGCTGGGTCCTCTCAGTGGCAGGAGACACAGGGGATCAATCCAGATTGTTTTTTTGTGGGACTAAGGTACCAATTCACTCAATAACGTATAGAACTTAGACCCTTCAGCTAGTGAGTAAGATGGGAGATTTCTCCTCAGTTTCCTTGAGATGTCCTAATATTCCCATCCGTAACCCACTACCTGTCAGTGACTGACTCTTTCAGAGGGCTCCAGGATAAATCATTATCTTGCTTCAGGAAGTGCAAGGACCACTCCTGATCACTCATACAAAGTGTTCGAAAAATAACTTTACATCCTTTTGTAAAGAGTTGCCATTATATGATTTGCAATCAGCAGTGTTTTTATAATGTCTTTATCTATTAAATATATTATTGTTATGAATATGCACTTTTTTAACTTTTTCTTCTTTATTAGTTTCCAATAAGTAGATTAAAAAATACAAAACGTGACGATCCGGTGATTAACTTAGACTGACAGACCAGGAGGTGCATGTACCGTCATCTGAAATGGACCTGGTGGGCTATTTCACATAAATCTGTGTGTGACATAGATAGTACAATTAGCAAGAGGCCAGTGGGGGGTGGTTTCTGTTCTTCTTAGGGTAAGAGAGGACTAACATTAGCTTCTTGTTGAAAGTGTGTCCTCGGTAGAAATGTTTTCACTGTAAATCTTTTGGCAGCAGAGTGAGCACTGAAGAGACACTGCTTCACAGTTCCAACTCCCTGGTTCAATCCAAACTTCTGGTGTTGCTTGGATTTTATGATCTCTCTGCAACACTGTGGAATTTCCCTTGGTCCTCCACTTTTCTTCCATATCTCAAAGCTGACATGTTAATTGGTTACTGCAGATTTCCATTGATGTAGAAAGGTGGCTGGGGAATCTGGATAAAGACGGACATGTGAGAGAACAGTTTGCTATGACATACTTAGGGGGTTGGGCACTGATGGGATTGCGTGGTGGCATATACAAAGTGGCTGAATGTCTTCAGAAATATGAAATAAAATGTGACACTTATCCTCAGTGACCCCTACAAGTTGCACAATGGTGCTGTGTTTCACAGTCAATGTTCTTAAAAGAGGCTGAAAGAAAATAAGCCTGTAAATAGCTTCCTTTTCATACTTCTAATGAGGGAAAGAGTTTCTCTTTGGAGAACCTTTCACGCTGACCTGCGCTTCGCCTTAGGTTCAGAAACAATGATGTTCCCTGATAATTACAGACTGTTGATTCACATTTGTACATCCCTCAAGTAACAAAACTATTTGTGGCTGTCTTTTGCCACACTAGTCACAGTCTAGGCTTGGGATGATAAATAAATATTGTGCCTAATAATGACCATCTCAAGGAAATTTCCGCCACCTTGTTTTGCAATCAATGATGTCATGATTACTTTACCTTTATTTTACTTTTATTGTCACTAAACAATTGATACTGGAGCGTACAATCATCACAGTGATATTTGATTCTGTGCTTCGCGCTCCCTGAAGTACAAATCGAAGTAAATATAATAAAAATTTAAATTATAAATCATAATTAGAAAATAGAAAAGGGAAAGTAAGGTAGTGCAAGTCAGGTCCGGATATTTGGAAGGTACAGCCCAGATCCGGGTCAGGATCTGTTCAGCAGTCTTATCACAGTTGGAAAGAAGCTGTTCCCAAATCTGGCTGTACGAATCTTTAAGCTCCTGAACCTTCACCCGGAGGTTTATCCCGGAGGATTAGCATGGCGTCATCAAAAATATTAAGAAGTACAAAAAGCTAACTTAACCAGCCAACCTCCCTACAAAATTAGGAGAGGCTGGCTGCCTTAGTATGAGTAATTCACTCATAATTCCTCAAATCCTTTTCTACGATGCACAAGATGGGGCTATAATGTAATACAGGATACTACAGACATGAGTATAGCTTCAATGACACCTGAGAAGTCCAATGTCTTCCTGGGCAAAGCAGCTATTGAGACTCATTTTTGAGCACGAATAGTCCATCATAGTCTTGTGAGGTATCCTCTTGATTGATACCAATCCACCGGCCTGAACTTTTGTTTCCTCCAGCATGGATGTAATGTAAACCATGCAAACCATCAACAAGATGAAATGCAACACTATTCTGGTAGCATTTACTATTTCGAGAACCTCCACCATCAAGGACACGGGTATCAAGCATGTATCTCTCTATGTCATACTTCAAATTGACTTGGAAGTATTACGTAGCACCTTTATCATCCCTCAATCTGTATTCTGAACTAATCCTACCTAACAGCAGAGTGTAAGTGTCGCACCTTTCTCTTCTCATGGACAAGTAATAGAGTTGGGTTACCCTGGATCTGAGCAGGCATTTTCACCTCTTTTTGGGTGAGACCAGAACTTAGAGTGAAAGCAGAAATGTTCAAGGGGAATTTAAGGGAAACTTCTTCATTCAGAGAGTGGTGCGACTGTGGAACAAGCTGCCAGCAGATGTGGTAGATGTGGGTTTCAATATAAAATTTAAGGGAAGTTTAGATAGGTACTTGAATGAGAGTGATTTGAAAGGACTAGGCAGAAGATTGGGTCAGCCTGAATAAGATGGGCTGAAGGGCCTATACATACCTGTACCGCAGTACTCTGACTCAATGACTTTATGCTACCTCTATGGTTTGCTGTACCAGGAAAGTGTATACTTGTTAATATTTACTAAAGGCTTGATGAAAAGTTTGATCGATTGTTCTGACAAATGATGCACAACATATGCAAGGCTATAAAGTGTCTTTTGTAAGGGTTAGTCCCCATAAAAGGCCATCATTTAAAGCTGTTAAAGAGGTGTCTGAACTGTGCAGTCATACATATTAGAACATCCCAAGAGATCTACAGACATTCCAGCTGTTGAAAGCTTGGTCTGTTTATCTGTGAGCACCCTAAGCCCACCAGGTTGTCCTGACTGGATACAGATACTGGAATAAGAGAACAATTTGTGCCAACATCTGGAACCTGATGTAGAAGCTCTCCCCGTCGTGAAACCCTATCTGCAACATCACTTCTGAGCTGAATAATCACACTGTCTGTTTGTTCTACTGCAGAACAGAAGCATCAGTGTAAAATCAAACAATTTACACACTGCCAATGTGTATGCTAGTCAATGGCATGTAGGTTTAGGCACAAATCCAACACCGAAAGCTCCCCCCTACAAACCCTCGACACTGTAGAAAACAAAGAACCATATTCATGACTTCTCTTCCCTGTCTGGAACACAGAATGTTTGACTTAAGCTGCAACTTGTGACCTGGGAGAATTCATCCTGCGTCAGAACTGAATTCTGTGCAGTTGCCAGAGCTGGGTATAATTTCCAGCGTGCAGGCAATATTTCACGTACCTTTGCTGGATCACTTACCCTTGTAATGGGGAAATATGTGGACAGTTAGTGAGGAAGGATGGTGCTTTCTGGCCGGGGCTTTTCACACACTTGTAGCTTGGTGCTTCTGTTTATTGGCGGAAATTAGAACACGGTTGTTTATTGGACGAGATGCAAGAGTTCCTGTTTTAAAGTACAATGAGAAGCTGTGGAATCTGAGCCCAGTCACATCTCAGCCCAAAATCAGTCCAATTTAAGAATTAAATTTTCATTGCTACTAGTACTAAGTCCTGATGGAAATGAGCCATAGAACATTACAGCACAGAAACAGGCCTTTTGGCCCTTCTTGGCTGTGCCGAACCATTTATCTAATTTATTTAACAACATTATTTCTGACCATTGCTTCCATCATGAAAGAGCACTGGCAGAAGTATTCTATCGTATAACTGACCATTATTACTTGTATTTTTCATGTCTATTGCCCACCCTAATGAGGAAGGGCTGTCTACCTCCCAAATAAATGGGAGCAGAATTAATCCATTCAGCCAATTGTGTGCTCCACAATTCCATCATGGCTGAATTAACATCCCTCTCGACGCCATTCTCTTTGGCATCCTTACTAATGAGGAATCTGTCAATCTCCGCTTTAATTATACCCAAGGACATCATCTCCATAGCCATCTGTGGCCATGGATTCCACAGATTCCCCACCCTCTGGATGGAGGGGACACTGAGAGAGTGGCATTTGGTGCAAAGCTTCACAGCGCCAGCGATCGCCGGTCAGAGTTCAATTTCTGCCGCTGTCTGTAAGGAGTTTACATGTTCTCCCCATGCCAAGTGGGTTTCCTCCCACATTCCAAAGGTGTAGGGGTTAGAGTAAGCTGTGGGCGTGCTATGTTGGTGCTGAATGCATGGCAACATTTGTAGGCTGCCCCCAGCACATCCTGGGACAGTGTGGGTCTTTGACGCAAGACACACATCACTGCAGGTATTGATGTTTTGATGTGCATATGACAGATAAAGTTTAATCTTTAAAATAAATTCTTCCTCATTTCTGATCTAAAAAGGGTAGCATAGTGGTTAGCATAAAGTGTTTTACAGTACAGAGGACCCAGGTTCAATTCCCGCCACTGCCTGTAAGGAGTTTGTACATTCTCCCCATAACCGCATGGGTTTCCTCTGGGTGCTCCAGTTTCCTTCCACAATCCTAGAATGTACCAGTTGATAGGTTAATTGATCATTTAAACTGGTCAATGATTAGGCTCAGATTAAATCGGGGAATGCTGGGCGGTTGACTTGAAGGGCCGAAGGGCTTATTCTGCATTGTTTTCAACAAATAAATAAATAAATACAATGAAATGAAAAGCAATGTCCTTGTATTCTGAGGCTGTGTCCTTTGGTCCTAGGCTACCCTACTACTGGAAATATCCTCTCCATGTCCACTCTGTCTATGCTTTTCAATATTCGGTAGGTCTCAGTGAGATGCCCCACCGCCCCCCCCCCAATTCTTCAGAACTCCCATGAATACAGGCCCAGAGCTAGCAAGCGCTCTCCACACATTAACTCTGTCATTACTAGGATCATTCTCGTGAGCCTTGTCTGGACTCTCTCCAACGCCAGCATATTCTTTCTTAGAAATGAGGCCCACATATGTTCACACTCCACACTCCACATCATTGCCTTCACATTCTGGTATAGAAAGAAAAAAATAGTAGAAGTTGTTGGATGTAGGACTCCACAAGATGGACTCATCATTCAATGAGATCGAGACTGTTCTGATCCTTGCCTCAACTTACACTCCCTTAAAATCTGAACAGATCCCTGTGTTTCTGTGTTACGTACTTAATATTTAAGTAATATTGTAAATACGTTTTTGATTAAGCATTTTTGGTCATTTAAATAACTCATTATGGGTTATATGTAAAAGTACATGAATGTACTTTTTCATGATACTAATCATAAATCAAATGAAGTAGAAATGGCTGGCTGCATTGGAAAGATAGACATGTTCAACTGTACAATAGATAACTGGAATATGTATACTGAGTGAATTGAACTTGTTTTGAAGCAAATGAAATAGCCAATGAAAAGTGAGTACAAATTTTGATCAAAGCATTGGATTTAAAGTTTGCTCAGAAGTTTAACTGCTCCAACCCAACAAGCTGAAATGAGCTTTGTTTTATTGTGAAAGTAATGCAGGAACATTTAGAACCAAAGCCATTATTGAATGCAGGATGCTTTAGGTTTCATAAGTGGAATCAAAAAGAAGGGGAGTCCATTAAAGATAACAAGGAACATCTCCAAAATCTCAAGACAACGTTAGAAAGATTAGAAGATTATGGGCTCAGAGCTCAACACAAGTGTAAATTCTTTAAACCAAATATCTCTTATTGTGGTCACATAGCCAACGCACAATGATTACACAAGTGTACTGAGACAACGCAAGCTGCGGTGGATGCCTCAAGGCCAAAGGACGTGTCAGATTTACAGTCCTCTTTAAGACTTGTCAATTGCTGTGTGAGGCTCCTACCAAACCTGACTACTGTGCTCCACCCACTGGACTCATCACCACAGACCGGAAAGGAATGGCAATGGACAAAGCAGTGTGAGGTGGCTTTCATAAAGGTAGAGGGAATGGTGACACCATACACTGTGCTCACGCAATATTATCCACGTTGTTTAGTGAAGCTTGCCCTACACTGTTCAGGCAACTCTACACGTCCAAAAGAAAGGTGTCCGGAGCTCTCAGAACCACTTCTGACAGTCCCAGAGTCAACCCCTACAACCGTTGCAGCCACAAGTCCTTCCTGCCAAGCTGAGTGGCCTCCTTGTCAGGAAAGATGTTATTCCACAAGAGTAAGAAATCCCCCACCGTGATTAAATTGCAGACTATAGAGCAACGCATACAGTGTCTGAGTTGAGATGCATGCTACATTGAGCTGGAGTTTGCAGCTAAGCAGAAGGAGCGTAGCGTATTTAATATTTCAGTAATCTCTGATTAATATTGTAAATATATTGTTTGATTAAGCATTCTTGTCCATTTAAATAGATCGTTACTGGTTATATGTCAAAGTGAATGGCACACGGCATTACACCACCACATAACATCCACATACCTCACTTAAAGTAAAAACGAAGCTCTCTCGTATTCCGGACTTCCTGTTTTTCTTGCAATTAGTTTTATGCTCTGGATTACAAAACATAACACTCTACCCAACAAACTTTTAGTGATTTTCCCTTCATGACTTTTAGAGATAAGGAATGCCAAAGAATTATAAGTCTCTGCGATAAGAAATTCCTCCTCCTCACAACCATAAATGGGAAGGTCTTTATTCTGAGATCGTTAATCATAGTTCTGGTAATTGGTTTATGATTACCGTGTGTACTGAAGACTAAAAAACGTATGTCTGCACACCATCTGGACAGATCACTCTATACATAAATACATCAAGGTACTTACAAAAATGCAGAATACAGAATATAGCGTTACTGTTACAGAGAAGGTGCCATTCATTTAAGTAAAGTGCAAGTGAATTTCCCCGGGAGTGAGTGGAACAGCTACTTTATCATACCCCTCAGAATGTTACATAATTCAAAATGATCGTCATCATTTATCTGGAAATTATAAGGGCAACATGCTTATCCTGTGCTCAGAGGACAACCCCTCTCATACTTACTGCCTATTATGCTGCTGCCATTTAGGGCAGCAATGAAGGTCCTTCATCTCTGGGGATGTTCAGGACTTCTTTCATCACATTAGTACCTTCCTCTTGTTTTTCACCGCTGTCAGTCTTGCAAGCCCCAGGTGGGGACTCAGCAATACCGTTCGTTGCACTCAGATGTAGAAGGATTCTTTATCGCTGCTTCCATGATAATTTTGCTTTACCAGTCAGTGTTGCTAGCCCTGAACTGAACCCCCAAACCTGGAGTTCAGGTGGACTACTTTTAATCCGGCCTATAACCTTTGAACTGCTCGGCATGGTGAGTCTCCCGGGAGCCAAAAGCACAAGACCCTGACTTCAGCCAGCATAGCTCTCTGGGTCATTTAGGCATGCAAGGCTCCAAACCATGATAAGATTGTTGTCCTCTTGGAGGAGCCCCTTCATACCTAAAATAAATCAGAGCTAAATCAGCACTGCCTCCAAGCCATCATGTCTTTCCTGGAAGAATGTCACTGAAACCGCATGCGACTCTCCAGGTTTGGGGACACAAAGATTCTGTAGAGTTGAAGGAAGACTTCCATACTTCATCTCCCCTGCTTTACATTCACCTAGAGAAGAGAGATGCTTATGTGAGAATGATGTTCTTGGGCTATAGTTCAGCATTCAACACCATAATTCCCTCCAGGCTCAACACGAAGCTCAGAGGCCTCGGCCTTCACCCTGCCTTGTGCAGCTGGATCCTGGACTTCCTGTCAGATCGTCTGCAGGTGGTAAAAGTGGGCTCCCTTACCTCCACCCCTCTAACTCTCAATACAGGAGCCCCTCAGGGGTGTGTACTGAGTCCCCTTCTTTACTCTTTGTATACCCATGACTGTGTCACCACCCACAACTCCAACCTATGGATTAAGTTTGCTGATGACACTACACTGATTGACCTAATCTTAAATAATAATGAGGCAGCCTACAGACAAGAAATTATCAGTCTGACACAGTGGTGTCAAGAAAACAACCTCTCCTTCAATGTGGCAAAGACAAAGGAGCTGGTTGTGGACTGCAGGAGGAATGGATACTGGCTAATCTCAATAGACAACAATGGACCTTGAGTTGAGAGGGTGAACAGCTTTAAGTTCCTCTGCATATACATCACTGAGGATCTCACGTGGTCTGCACATGCCGGCTATGTGGTGAGAAAAGCACAACAGCGCCTCTTTCACCTCAGGCAGTTGAAGAAGTTTAGTATGGACTTTCTAAAGGGGCACAATTGAGAACATCCTGACTGGCTGCATCACTGCCTGGTATGGGAACTGTACTTCCCTCAATCTCAGGACTCTGCAGAGAGTGGTGTGGACAGCCCAGCGCATCTGTGGTTGTGAACGTCCCATGACATCAGGACATTTACAGAGACAGGTGTGTAAAAGGGCCTGAAGGATCACTGGGGACCTGAGTCACCCCAACCACAAACTGTTTCGGCTGCTACCATCCGGGAAACGGTACCGCAGCATAAAAGCCAGGACCAACAAGCTCTGCGACAACTTCTTCCACCAGACCATCAGACTGATTAATTCATGTTGGTGCAACTGTATTTCTATGTTATATTGACTATCCTGTTGTGCATAATATTTATTATAAGTTACTATAAATTAAACATTGCACATCTAGATAGAGACGTAATGTAAAGATTTTACTTCACATATATATGAAAGATTTAAGTAATAAAGTCAATTCAATTCAACTCATCACGCCGGCCACTTATTTGCTATATCTGATTGCTAATATTCTGTGCACCTTCTAACAAACACCTAGATACCTCTGAACATTAGCATTCCATAATCACACACCAAACCCAATAATACTTATTTCTATACCAGCTTTTAATAACTTCATGCCATATCAAGTAGGATCTCTATGACCACCAGATTTCAATAATAACACATCCTTCTAAAACATCTATAGCTGGAAGCTGAAGCTTATAAGGTAATTTCTATCTAACATGCCCATGCTTGTTATTATATTGACATTGATTCACTAACCCAGCAGAAACCCTTGAGCTAAACAGTAGATAGAGGATGGAACAAACACAGGAAGTCTGACAGCCACGATATGTATTGACAAGGCTATCTATATCTTCTACGGATGTGGTAAACTTGGTTTTGGTGTATATTTATCTCATTTTACTGTACTACAAAGTCAAATCAAGCGACATAGCAGACAGCAGGGCTTCACTTCCAGATGAAATCAATGCCTTCTATGCTCGCTTTGACCATCAGAACATGAAGGAACCATCATAAATCCCTCACATTTCCCAGTGATCCTTCGAGTCCAAGGAAAAGCATCCGGCCCAGATGAGGTACCTGGCCAGGTACTAAAGACCTGTGCTGACCAATTGGCTGGTGTGTTCACTGACATCATTAACCTCTTGTTTTGGCAGTGTGTGGTACCACCTGCTTCAGGCAGGCTTCAGAAAAAACATGGTGCCCCGCCTCAATGACTATCTCTCAGTTGCTCTTGCATCAACAGTGATGAAGTTCTTTTGAGAGGCTGGCAATAAAACACATCTGCTCCTGCCTGAGAGGTGACTTGGATCTATTCCAATTTACCTGCCAGAGCAACAGGCTCATAGCAGATACCATCCCATTGGCTCTTCACTCAAACCTGGAATATCTGGACACCAAAGATGCATACATCAGGATGTTCTTTCTTGACCACAGCTCAGCATTTAATAGCAGCATCCTCTCAAAACAAACCAATAAGCTCTGTCTTTGGCCGCAATATCTCCTTGTGCAATTGGAGCCTCGATTTCCTCACCTGCAGACCCCAGTCAATTCAGATTGGCAACAACATCTCCTCCACAATCTCCACCAGCACAGGTGCACCACAGGGATGTGTGCTTAGCCCCCTGCTCTACTCACTTTACACCTATGACTGTGTAGCTAAGCATAGCTCCAAATCCAAATTCAAGTTTGCTGATGGCCCACTGTTGTGGTGATGAATCAGCATATAGGACGGAGATTGAAAATTTGGCTGTGTGATGTCGTAACAACAAGCTCTCACACAGTATCGGCAAGACCGACGAACTGATTGTAGGCTTCAGGAGAGGGAAATGAGAGGTGCATGAGTCAGTCCTCACTGGAGGATCAGAGGTGGAGAGGGTTAGCAAATTTAAATTCCTCAGCGATACTATTTCAGAGGACCTGTCATGGGCCCAGCATGCAAGCGAAGAGAGCACAGTAGTGCCTTTATTTCCTTTGGAGTCTGAGAAGATTCGGCATGACATCTAAAACTTTAACAAACTTTGACAGATGTCTAGAGGATAGTGTATTGACTAGCTGCGTCATGGCCTGTTATGGAAACACCAATGCCTTTGAATGGAAAATCCTACAAAAGATAGTGGATTCAGCTCAGTACATCATAGGGAAAACCCTTCCTACCATTGAGCACGCAGGAAAGCAGCATCCATCATCAGAGATCCCCATCACCCAGGGCGTACTCTTTTCTCACTGCTGCCTTGGGATTCACACCACCGGGCTCAAGAACAGTTACTTCCCCCAACCATTAGCTATTGATCAAATCGGATAACTACACTCACTCGACCATCCACTGAGATGTTCCCACCACTAATGATCTCACTTTGAGGACTCCTTATCTTGTTATTTACTCTTGTGTATTTATATTTACATTTGCACAGTTAGTTGCCTTCTGCACTCTAGTTGATTGTTCATTGATCCTGTTATAGTTATTATTCTATAGATTTGCTGAGTACACCCACAGGGAAGTGAATCTCAGGGTTGTATATGGTGACGTATATGCACTTTGATTATAAAATTTACTTTAAATTAACTTTTCTTCTCCACCTTTCAGACTGCACCACCATCTCTCTGTTGTGCTGTCTCAGTCTCCTACCAGCAGCAAGGGAAAGACTCCCGTTGCCCTCACCTTCCATTGCACCTCATTCAACAAATAATCTTTGGCAATTTCAAGCACCTCAGAACATAATAAGAGCAAACATTGCTCCCTTCCCCTTTTGGCATTCTGAAGGGACCATTTCCCCAGTCTTCCAACTCAACCACTTCTCCTTCCCTTTTTATCGATGCATAGCCACTCAGGACAGAATCAAGCCTTCAGCCCTTCATGATGCCCTTTGCACTTATGCAGACTCGTCACACTTGCTTGCACTTGGTAAATTGCCTTCCACAATACTGTGATTCAAGTGCTTCTTAACTGTTGTGAGAGCACCTACCTCTACCACCTTATCAGGCAGCGCATTCAAGATTTTAACCATTCTCTTTGCGAAGAAAAATCCTCAGGTTTTGTCTAAATCTCCCATCTCTCATCTTTGATTGAGGCCCTCTCGTTTTAGATTCTTCCTCCAAGTAAGAACATCTTGACAAATTTTCCACTGGGTTGCTAATTGCAATCTATCTATTTCCTTCCCCACCCCCCCATGATTATGTTAGCTCACACCTCCTGCTTCTCTACTCCAGTGGAAATCAGTGGAAATCCAGAGGAGTCCCCCCTCCTCTACTCCAGAGCACATTTCATGACCCACCACATGCAACTGCAGGAAGTAGGACCCCTGCACTTTCACCTCGAGCGTTCCAGCCATCCAGGTACCCAGCAACATCCTTGAGGTAAAGCAGCAATTAGTTGCACCTCTTCTGAGTTAGTATATTGTATTCAGTGCTCGAGATATGGTTTCCTCTTGGGTAATTATTTTGCAGCACACTTCCACTTATTCAACATTGGTGACCCTGAGCTTCCAGTTCCTTGTCTATCTCAACCCATCTCTCATCTTTTCACCAAAGACCAGCATAAACTGGCCAGTTCTGGTGCGAGGCCGTCAAACTGTAACTCAGCTTTTCTCCATCTGCAGATTGGCAGAGGTTCAGTGCTGGTCCAAGTGCAGAGGGGGAGACAAGGATGCAGAATGAACAGTTCACTAAGTTTTAACAGGAACTGAACAGGACAAAGTACCAGCCCATGAGGGCTGCTAACTAAAGCTCTCAAACTAAAATCTAATGCTGTCACTGAGGCTTGGAAGCAATAACTTTATACCAAACTAATACCACCCCTTGGCAGTGCCAATTTAAATTGTCATCTTCGTTCCCTGAACATGGACGAAGGTAAGCAGACAGCGTTGTCGTCATTGTGCATTGATCAAGACTTGACAAGACTGAACTGAAAGGAGGGGAGTTAAATATAATTACCAAGAAACCCAAATTGGCTGAAATATGCGTTCACACGTGCAGTATCTGCAGTTGTTCCACAGATGTTACCTGACCCCTTTGTTATTTCAACCAAGATCAAGATCAAGGATCAAGATCTAAATTTATTTATCACATGTATGTCAAAACGTACAGCGAAATGCATTGCTTGTGTTAACAACCAATGCACCCAATGGTGTGCAGGGGCAGTCTGGCAAATGTTGCCACTAACTCTGATGCTATAAATGCTCACAGAACTCAACAGACAACAAAACAACAGTTCCTCCCTCCCACTGAGGCAGATACACAGTTCTCCTACCCCAGAACAGGCCGTCTTCAGCCTTCAGCCATGAGCATATATGGAATCAATGACATTGGGCCTTCAAGTTTCCCAGCAGACTTGTGGAGGTTTGTAGACTCAGTCTCTGGCCTGTGGGCCTTGACTTCCGGACTTCAAATTCAGTCCTCAGGCCTCAATCCATGGCATTGACGCCGGGACCCACTAATCACCTTAAACTCTGGTCTCAGCAATTCACAGTCTCAGGGGGAGTCATTGGGCCTCACTTCTCCTGCCTGCACAGAACTCTGAGTCTGGAACCCGCCAACAACTTGCTGCCCCTGGGATGGCCTCCAGCCTTCATCCACGCTGGTCTTCAGCCCAACATCTAGATACGGATGTCCTGCATTCACCTTGCTGGTCTCTGGTGGATTTTAGACTGTCCTGTAATTCCCTCAACATCCCTGTCCCTAGACCCCGACTCCTCTCTCTATCCTCAAAATCATCCCTACAAACCTAAAACGCAACTAAATCTGAGCCACAACCTCAACAGACACTGCAGCTTGGTGCCATTTTATTTCAGGTTTCAGATTCAGAAAGCTGAAACTCTTATAGACCCACAGTTTTTCCTTCTCACGCTCTCTCTCATTGACGAAGTTTGTATGTGGAACCGTTAATAAAGGAAGATGATTGCAATGAAGTTAGAGAGAATCCAAATTAGCTAAGTTTATCTATTTTATGTTTCAAAGTTAGGTGGAGGAAAACCTTCACTCTAATCTCAATAGAAACACCCCTATTGGCTGAATAAACTCTTCTCGGGCTTCCGGCCACTTATCAACTATAACCGATGTGTCAATGACAAACTCTGCCACCTTCTTCAGGGATGATGCCTAGGTATGACTAGACCGGTGATATTATAACCCCGTAGTCTGTCCCTCCTGATTGGTTAGTCTTCATCCAATGGCTTTTGGGACCAATGACCAAAGGAAGTCATTGAATTCAAATGAAAGGAAAAGAGTTTTAACAAAGACAAAGGGCTTGCTCTAAGTAAGAATTGGACGTTGATTGTCAACAAGGTGGGAGAGCAGAAAACTGATTGGATGAGGACTAACCAATCAGGAGGGATGGACTACAGGGGTATAAATACCACCAGTCTAGATATGCTCAGGCATCATCCCTGAAGAAGGTGGCAGAGTTTGTCATTGAAACATTGGTTATAATCAATACTTGTACCTGGCTGAAAGCCTGAGAACAGTTTATTCTTCATGAATGCCGGGAAAGCACTAGATCCTTTTCACCTCTAATCCACATTTAATTGACTCTGACTCCCGTTGTTTCTCCCGTCGAGCTCTGAGGGCGACAGTCTCCACCATGAAAAGGTACCTGGCGTCCCTATCACAATCCCTTCCACGCCTCCGGGACACCTTTTCCTCCGTTTGCAGTGGGCCTGTCCGTTATTTCATCCTCCATCGGATCATGCGTGCAATCACAGTTTCTTTGACTTTATCACATTCTGCAAGGATCGCAAGATCTTCCATCTGCAGACCCCAGAGCGTGGTCTTCGTATCGCAGCCCCGGGCCCGGCCGTCGATCTCGGTTGCCCCAGCGACCCATAGCATATTGAAAATCCGGACTCCAGCACCATCAACACAGGTTCCAACGGCCATGGATTGGCCCCCGCTGTTGATATTGGCTGCCCCAGCAACCCAGGGCATATTGAAAACCTGGACTCCAGCGCCATCACTGCGTGTTCCAACGACCATGGACAGCTTCAAGGTGATTGCACAACCATTGACTGCGACTCCAGCCTTGAACTCCAGGCCGGGTCTTCACATGCCGCGATTGTACCTCCCGTCTCCCCTTCCCCCACCACCACTCTGCAATCCCCTCTCCCTCAGATCCCATCGTCAGCTCCTGGGCCCTCAGGGGCTCCATCTTCCTCTCACCCCAACCCTTCCCTCTCCACTGACACTACCAGCCTCCCTCCTCCCCTCTGATCCCATCTCTCATCCGTGCCAGGTCTTCACCATTCCCTCCAACCTTCAACTCTCTGAGGCAGAGCGCTCTGTCCTCAGTAAGGGCCTCAGCTTTGTCCCCCTTCGCCCACACCTCAGCGAGTTCCGCGTATGCCATGACGCTGAACTCTTCTTCCTCCGGCTCCGTCTCCGAGCGTACTTCTTTGACAAGGACTCTCCTACCCCCACCGATGACCCCTTCTCCCATCTTCAACCCTCCTCCTCCCCTTCATGGACACCCCGCTCTGGTCTTCTTCCTGCTCTGGATCTCTGTATTGCTAATTGCCGACAGGACATCAACCATCTCGACTTCACCACACCCTGTTCCAATTCCAACCTCACTCCTTCTGAACGCTCTGCTCTCCGCTCCCTCCGCACCAATCCCAACCTCACTATAAAACCTGCTGATAAGGGGGGAGCTGTTGTTGTCTGGCGTACTGACCTCTACCTGGCCGAGGCACAGCGACATCTCTCTGATACCTCCTCTTATTTACCCCTTGATCATTACCCTACTAAGGAGCACCAGGCCATTGTCTCCTATACCATCACCAACCTTATCAACTCTGGGGATCTCCCATCCACTGCCACCAACCTCATAGTTCCCACACCCTGCATTTACCGTTTCTACCTCCTACCCAAGATCCACAAACCTGCCTGTCCAGGTAGACCTATTGTCTCAGCTTGCTCCTGCCCCACCGAACTCATTTCTGCATACCCTGACACTGTCTTATCCCCCGTTGATCAATCTCTTCCCACCTATGTTCATGACACTTCTTACGCTTTGAATTTTTTCAATGATTTTAAGTTCCCTGGCCCCCACCGCCTTATTTTCACCATGGATGTCCAGTCCCCATATACCTCCACCCCCCACCCGGACGGTCTCGAAGCTCTTCGCTTCTATTTGGATTTCAGACCTAACCAATTCCCCTCTACCACCACTCTCCTCCATCTAGCTGAATTAGTTCTTACTCTCAATAATTTCTCCTTTGGTTCCTCCCACTTCCTCCAAACCAAGGGTGTAGCCATGGACACCCGCATGGGTCCCAGTCATACCTGCCTTTTTGTTGGCTTTGTGGAACAGTCCATGTTCCAAGTCTATACGGATATCCGTACCCCTCTTTTCCTTTGCTACATCGACGACTACATTGGCGCTGCCTCCTGCACGCATGCTGAGCTCGTTGACTTCATTAACTTTGCCTCCAACTTTTACCCTGCCCTCAAATTTACCTGGTCCATTTCCGACACCACCCTCCCCTTTCTTGATCTTTCTGTCTCCATCTCTGGAGAAGGCTTATCTACGGATATCTACTATAAGCCTACAGACTCTCACAGCTACCTGGACTATTCCTCTTCCCACCCTGTCTCTTGCAAAAATGCCATCCACTTCTCACAATTCCTCCGTCTCCGCCGCATCTGCTCTCAGGATGAGGCTTTTCATTCCAGGACAAAGGAGATGTCTTCCTTTTTTAAACAAAGGGGCTTCCCTTCTTCCACCATCAACTCTGCTCTCAAATGCATCTCTCCCATTTCCCGCATGTCTGCCCTCACCCCATCCACCCGCCACCCCACTTGTGATAGGGTTCCCCTTGTGCACACCTACCACCCCACCAGCCTCCAGGTCCAACGTATAATTCTCCATAACTTCCGCCACATCCAACAGGATCCCACTACCAAGCACATTTTCCCCTCCCCCACCTCTTTCTGCTTTCCGCAGGGATCACTCACTCCCTACGCAACTCCTCGTCCCCCCCCCCCACCCCTTCCCACCGATCTCCCTCCTGGCACTTATCCTTGTAAGTGGAACAAGTGCTACACCTGCCCTTACACTTCCTCCCTCCCCACCATTCAGGGCCCCAGACAGTCCTTCCAGGTGAGACGACACTTCACCTGTGAGTCAACTGGTGTGGTATACTGTGTCTGGTGCTCCCGGTGTGGCCTTTTATATATTGGTGAGACCCGACGTAGATTGGGAGACCGTTTCACTGAACACCTATTCTCGGTCCACCAGAGAAATCAGGATCTCCCAGTGGCCACACATTTTAATTCCATGTCCCATTCCCATTCTGATATGTCTATCCATGGCCTCCTCTACTGTCAAGATGAATCCACACTCAGGTTGGAGGAACAACACCTTATATACTGGCTGGGTAGCCTGCAACCTGATGGCATGAACATTGACTTCTCTAACTTCCGTTAATGCCCCTCCTCCCCTTCTTACCCCATCCCTGACATATTTAGTTGTTTGTTTTTTTTCTCTCTCTCTGCCCATCATTCTGCCTGTTCTCCATCTCCCTCTGGTGCTCCCCCCGTTTCTTTCTCCCAAGGCCTCCTATCCCATGATCCTTTCCCTTCTCCAGCTCTGTATCACTTTTGCCAATCACCTTTCCAGCTGTTAGCTTCATCCCACCCCCTCCGGTCTTCTCCTATCATTTCGCATTTCCCCCTCCCCCCACTACTTTCAAATCTCTTACTATCTTTCCTTTCAGTTAGTCCTGACGATGGGTCTCGGCCGGAAACGTCGACATCGCTTCTCCTTATAGATGCTGCCTGACCTGCTGTGTTCCACCAACATTTTGTGTGTGTTGTTTGAATTCTCAGCATCTGCAGATTTCCTCGTGTTTCCTTTTTCACCTCTATTGGTTTTAGAAGTTTACATTAAAGTGAATGTAATTACATTTCATGTCTTGTTGCTATGACCACAGGCCTGGTGGATGGCCTTGCTAAATTTTCTGCCGCAGAGTTTTTGATTGGACACACTCATTAAACTCAGTCGCCTCTTGGCGACATTTCCTGAAATTCATGACTTTCACAGAGTCCGTAAAGTATTCCTAAAGGGTGGCGAGGATTGGGCAATGCATTATTTGGCTTGGCAGACACATTTCAATGATGGGCCACAGTGAATACCTCAGTTATTATTCAGGAAGAGCACCATCAACAATGTCTGATACTTTGAAACCATCTTCCTCAGTCAACCTTCTCTCGAATTCAAGGGAGAAGATGTTCAAAGTTCAAATTAAATTTATTATCAAAGTACGTATGTCACCATCTATAAGCCTGAGATTTATTTTCTTAAGGTCATTCGGAGTAAATATAAGAAAGACAAAAGACTCAAAGAAAAACCACACCAACTTGGATGTTCAGCCAGTGTGAAAAAGACAATGAACTGTACTAATACAAAAAGAAAATAGTAAATAAATAAACAAATAAATAAATAGATAGATAGATGCATAAGTAACCATCAAGAACATGAGATGAACAGTTGCTGAAAGTGTGTCCATAGGTTGTGAGAACAGTTCAGTTATGGGGCAAGTGAAATTGAGTGAAGTCATCCCCACTGGTTCAGGAGATTGATGGTTGAGGGGTAATAACTACTCCTGAACCGAGTGGTCTAGATGCAGAGGCTCCTTTACCTTCTTTCTGATGACAGCAATGAGGAGTTCATTTCTAGAGTGGTGGGGTCCCTGATGATGGATGCTGCTTCCCGGTGACAATGCTCTGTGTCGATGTGCTCAATGGTGGGGAGGTCTTTACCTGTGATGGATCTGGCCGTGCTTTTTATGGGATCTTCCACTCAAAGTCATTGGTGTTCCCGCACCAGCCGGTCAATATACTCTCCACAACCTATCTACAGAGGGCTGTCAAAGTTTTAGATGTAATGCCGAATCTTATGAGGAACTGGAGATGTTGCCATGCTTTCTTTGTAATAGCACTTACGCGCTGGGCCCAGGTCCCCTGAAATGATAATGCTGAGGAATTTAAAGTTGCTGACCCTCTCCACCTCTGATCCCCTGATGAGGACTGGCTCATGGATCTCTGGTTTCCAACTCCTGAAATCAATTATCAGCTCCTTGTTCATGCTGACATTAAGAGGCTGTTGTTATGGCACCACTCAACCAATTGTCAGTCTTCCTCATATATGCTGATTCATCATCACCTTTGATTCGGCCAGTGTGGTGAACTACATATACCTGTCCGGACACGCCCCCCCCCACCCCCCCGCTGACTGCTCCTGTGGCCCCTCCCACTGACTGTGGCTCCTCCCACAGACCCCGGTATAAAGGCGATTGAGGCCTGAGCCCTGCCCTCAGTCTCCAGGATGCAGTGTGGTGGTCAATTGCTGCTTGTTCTTTCTTCCAGTATCTCGCCTCAAGTCTCAGAGAGTTATTGATGGTGCATCAGCCAGTGCCAGTGGTGTTGTGAGCAAACTTAAATATGGCATTGGAGCTGTGCTTATCCCTAAAGTCATAAATGTAACATGAGTAGAGCAGGGAACTAAGCAGACATCCTTGTGGTACACCTGTGCTGATGGAGATTGTGATTTAGCTTATCAATCCAAACTGATTGGGGTCTGCAGGTGTGGAAGTTGAGGATCCAGTTGCATTAGGAGGTATTCAGGCCAAGGTCTTGAAGCTTATTGATCAGTTTTGGGGCGATGATAGTATTGAATGATGAGCTATAGTCGATAGAGAGGAAGACTGCATGATTTTGTGGGGTTGATTATGACTATCTTTATAAAGTTTGTGACAACCATGGTGTAGTCATTCAGATCCACAGATGAGTTCTTGAAAATGGCCCAGTCCACCAAGTCAAAGCAAACCCGTAACAACTGTTCTGCCTCCTGTGACCACCTCTTTTTTTGTCATAATATCTGGAACCTTGCCTGTATGCAGGGAGGGGAAGAACAGCCAGAGATCAGATTTATCAAAATGTGGTCTAGCACGGAACAGTAAGTATTCCATGTCTTACCTCACAGTTGCCTCACAGCTAGATAGGGTAGTTAAGAAAGCTTATGGAATGTTAGCTTTCATAAGTCGAGGGATAGAGTTTAAGAGTCATGGGATAATGATGCAGCTCTATAAAACTCTGGTTAGGCCACACTTGAAGTACTGTGTCCAGTTCTAGTGGAAGCATTGGAAAGGGTACAGAGGAGATTTACCAGGATGCTGCCTGGTTTAGAGAGTATGGATTATGATCAGAGATTAAGGGAGCTAGGGTTTTACTCTTTGGAGAGAAGGAGGATGAGAGGAGACATGATAGAGGTACAGTATACAAGATATTAAGAAGAATAGACAGAGTGGACAGCCAGTGCCTCTTCCCCAGGGCACCACTGCTCAATACAAGAGGACATGGCTTTAAGGTAAGGGGAGGTAAGTTCAAGGGGGATATTAGAGGAAGGTTTTTTACTCAGAGAGTGGTTGGTGCATGGAATGCACTGCCTGAGTCTGTGGTGGAGGCAGATACACTAGTGAAGTTTAAGACACTACTAGACAGGTATATGGAAGAATTTAAGGTGGGGGGGTTATATGGGAGGCAGGGTTTAAGGGTCGGCACAACATTGTGGGCCGAAGGGCCTGTACTATGCTGTACTATTCTATGTTCAATGTTCTTTATCGTAATATAGCAGTGCTCTAATGTTTTGGGCCATCTGGTACTGCAGGTACTGATGTTTGAAGAGCAGGGAAAATCACCTGGTTTATCTTTCACCTGCCAGCTTGTACTCCTTCCCCTGCTCACCCCCCCCCCATCTTTTAGATCTGGCTTTTACCCCCTTCCTTTCCAGTCCTGATGTTGGACCTCAGTGAGAAGCGTCAACTGTTTATTCGCCTCCGTAGATGCTTTCTGACCTGCTGAGATCCTCCCTCGCTTTGTTTGTGTTTCTCAAGATTTTCTGCATCTGCACAATCTCTTGCGTAAAGGAAAATATGTATTCATATCTGTAATAACCATCCATTAAAAAATGTTGCCAAGATGTTCAGCTTCGAAACTTCATTTGAGAAAACACTTTCCAATTCCTGTTTTTGATTTAAAGAGGAACATAGTTACTATTCGGTTGCTTGTGTGGTTCAAAGTTAATATAGAATCCTTATTTATGTTATTATTGATAGGGACATGTATATGAAGGCAATTAAGGGATATGCAGGCAGGAAGCATGTTAAATTAGTTTAATTTGACATCGTGCTTGGTACAGACTGAAGGGACTGTTCCTGTGCTGTATTGTTCTATGTTCACAGTTTGCCAGCGTAATTTTGGAGAGATGATCTTCTAAGAATAATGCTGCAACAGCACAGTCTAGTGGCCAAGAAGTTAACAGCAATTTGGCGCAGGTAAGTATCTGTTTTTGACAAGGATGGAAATAGAACTCGTGGAAAGTCCGAACAAGTAAATCAATTAGATCAAGAAGTCTGGCTCAATATAGTCTTAGAAATCTAAGTACAGCTACTGTAAATGTACAGCTTTGATTGGAGCTGCACACTGGGTCGCAGGGAATGTTCTCTCAGGATCTAAAGTGGCCTGATGAAAGCTGACGGTCAAGATTGGAGTAAGCTGAAAGTCTCTCAAGTTAGGTGTTTTTCCAGCTGTCAACATTGTCTTGGATGGTGTTCAAGATCTTGAATGTCACTGGAGCTGCACGAATTCCAGGAAAAGGAGAATATTCCATCACATTCACGTTTGGTGTTTTGCAGGTAAGGAAAGAGATCAAATCAGAATCAGGTTTAATATCACTGGCATATGTCATGAAATTTCTTGTTTTGCAGCAGTAGTACAATGCAAAACATAAAAAAACTATAAATTACAATAAGAAATGTATATACATATATAAATACGTAGTGCAAAAAGAGAGCAAAATAGTAGGTAGTGTTTATGAGTTGGTTCATTGTCTATTCGGAAATCTGATGGCAGAGGGGAAGAAGCTGTTCCTAAAACATTGAACGTGTGAATTAAAGGTGAATGACAAGTCAACATGTAGACTGCTGTTGTAATCCAAGATGTTGACGGTGGGGGATTGTCAATGGGATTGCCATTTGATGTTAACGAAAGGTGGTTCTTTGCCCAACATTTCTGTGAATGCATATTACTCGTCAGCCCACGCCTGAATATTGACTAGTTCTTGCTGCTTGCAGGCATGGACTGATTCATGGCTGTAGGGCTGTGAATAGAACTGAATGTTATGCAATCATCGCTGAACATCCATTTTGTGATTTTATAGAAAGAAAGATCATTGATGAACCAGCTGGATATGTTTGGGCCTTGTAGAGTCCATGAAGCTGGGATGATTGGCTTCCAGAAACCACAGCCATTTTCCTTTGTGGTAAGTGTGACTCCATCTTGATTCTGTGATCAATTGAGTGCATTGACTTCTGCCGACTTGGGTTTTCTTGAAGAAACACCCTGTCGGGCTTTGACGTCAAGGATTGTCACTGTCACTTTCACCCCTGGAGTTATACTTTTTGAAACATCATGACACCATATTAAAATTTTGTAACTTAGAGTTCCTAATGAAACCAAAGTGCCATTGTCCATGACAACTTCCATCAATTTGCTGACAAGAGGAGGCTGATTGCTTCGTATTAACATTGTCCTGTTCTCATTGTGGACAGGTCATACAGAAGCAACGTTCCAGTTTATTAGGTTGATGTCAATTGCTAGCTGTACTGGAACAGCTTGACTAGGGGCACATCTAATTCTGGAGAGAAGAACGTCATCCTTACAGCTGGGAAGGTGTCTGATCTCATAACCTTTGCGACACATAGGGCTCTTACCTGTTTCTTGATGTCACATGGAGTGAATTAATTTGGCTGAGGACTGACATCCCAGTGGCAGGGTCCTCAATCAGGAGCCAAGGTGCATTACCCGCTAACCCACTTTGGGCTGATAAAGATTGTCAAATCTTTGGCCTTGTCTTCGCTTGAAATGTTCTGCCAATGCTGAGGATGGAGATGTACCTGGGGCCTCCTCCTCACATGAATAGAGCAGGATGACTAAATGTGACAGGATTGTAAAACTTTGACCTGATCAGTTGATTAAGCTATTGCCTAATGCGATAATTTGAAGTGCTTTGATACACAGCACACAGTTGCAGCCCTACAGGCCTACCGATTGCCAGACTGATATCTCATCTTCATAGAAAAGTTAAATTAAATTTCCAAGTCAACATAAATTTATTGTTAAAGTAGGTATATTTCACCATATCCTACCTGGAGATTCATTTTCTTAAAGGCGTTTACAAGAAAATAAAGGAATACAATAGAAGTTATGAAAAACAACCAACCATTGTGCAAAAGAAGGCAGATTGTGCAAATAATAAGAGTAAATAAATAGAAGTAAATGAGAACATGAGTTGTCGAAACTGAATGTGGATCTATAGTTTGGGGAGTCAGATCAGCATTGGGGTGAGTGAAGCTATCAACCCTGGTTCAGGAGCCTAACGGTTGTAAGCTAATGACTGTTCCTAAACCTGGTGGTGTGGGACAAAGGCTCCTGTACCTCCTGCCCTATGTGAGAAGAGAGCTTGGCCTGGATGGATGGGAGTCCTTGAACAAAAGTGTTCAGGAACCTCCATCATAGTTAAATATAGAATGTTACAGTACAGTACAGGTCCTATGGCTCAGGATGTTGTACTAACCATTTAATGAACTGTAAGATCATTTCCTCCCTCCTACACAGCCCTCCATTTTTCTATTATTCATGAATGTACTTATCCCTAATGTATTGGAAGGCAGTGGAGGCCAGTTCTCTGGATGCTTTCAAGAAGGAGCTAGATAGGTATCTTATGGATAGGGGAATCAAGGGATATGGGGACAAGGCAGGAACCAGGTATTGATAGTAGATGATCAGCCATGGTCTCAAAATGGCGGTGCAGGCTTGAAGGGCCGAATGGTCTACTTCTGCACCTATTGTCTATTGTATCCACCTCTACCATCACCTCTGGCAGGGTGGTCCATGGACCCACTATTCTGTGTGTAAAATATCTATCTCTGACATCCTCCCTACACTTTCCTCCAATCACCTCAAAATTGAGTATCCTCACTGCAATGCCCGACATACCGTTCTTCAATCATCAATCAATATGCCAGGTTGTGCTTAAGCTAGGAGACAAGTCTCCCAAATTCAAAGTAAATTTATTATCAAAATGAATACACGGTATGTTGCCATATATTGCATTTTTCCTGTAGGTATTTACAGTATATGGGAAAAAAAGAAATACAATAGAATTTACCTAAAACTATACTTAAACAGACAAAGACAGGCCAATGTGTTAAAGAAGACAACTATCAAAATAAAAATGTAACGCGAAGATGGTGAGTTGGAAAGAATCCTTGAAGCTGAGTCTGTAGGACATTGAATCTGTGGTGTTTGGAGTAATCCATGCAGAATCAGGAACCTGATGCTTCTAGGGTCACAACCGCTTCTGAACCCGGTGGTGTGGGATCGAAGGCTCCTGTATCTCTGACCCAATGGTACTAGTGAGAAGGGGGTATGGTCTGGATGGTGGGGGTCTTTGATGGTGGATGCTGCTCTCTAGTGGTAGCACTCCATATAAATGTACTCGCTGGTGGGGAGATCTTTGCCTGTGATGAACTGGGTGAAATCCATCACCTTTCTGCAGACTTTCCTGTTCCTGAGCATTGGTTTTTCCAAACCAGGCCTTAATGTCAGGATTCTTTCAATGGCGCACCTATAGAAGTTTGTTAAAGTTTCTGGTGACATGCTGAACAGATGCAAACTTCTTAGAAAGTCAAACTGCTTTGTGATGACACTTTCATACAGGTCCCAGGACAGATCCTCTGATATGTCAACTCCAGAGATTTTAGATGCCAATTTAGACAGGAATAAGGACAACTAAAACAGAAGCATGATTGTTGTGTCCAAATTCAGGGCCTGGGTTAATGTTGAGTGATATTACATTTAAAAGGCAAGTTCAATAGAAGCAAATCAAGTTCAAAGTGAATTTTATTAGCAAAGTACAGATATGTCACCATATACAACCCTGAGATTCATTTCCTGTGGGCAAACTCAGCAAATCTATAGAATAGCAGCTATCACAGGATCAATGAAAATGCAGAAGACAACGAACTGCAAATACAAATATAAATAAATAGCAATAAATAACTAGAACATGTGATAATAAGATAAAGAGTCTTTAAAGTAAGATCATTTGTTGTGAGAATGTCTGAATGGATGGGCCAGTGATTGTAGTTATCCCCTTTTGTTCAAGAGTCTAATGGTGTAGGGTGGTAACTGTTCTTGAACCTGGTGGTGCGAATCCTGAGGCTCTTGTACCATCTACCTGAAGGCAGCAGCAAGAAAAGAGCATGGCCTGGGTGGTGGGGATCTCTGATGATGGAAGCTGCTTTCCTACGACAGTGTTTCATGTAGATGTGATCCAAGGTTGGGAGGGCTTTACTCGTGATGGACTGGGCCGAATCCACTACCTAGGCAGGTTTTCCATCCAATGTCGTTCCCATACCAGGCTGTAGTGCATCCAGTCAATGCACTCTCCTCTACAAATCTATAGAAGTTTGTCAATGTTTAGATGCCATGCCAAATCTCTGTATCTATACCACTGTTATACTTGCTACACCATTGCACATGTAATTAAAAGTCACCATGGCTTTGAATTGAACTCATAAGGATGGATGGTTAAACTGCCAGTCTGCATAAGCAGGTTGGCCGTTTAATAGTTCAATAGTTCCGTTTAATATCAGAGAAATGTATGCAATGTACAGCCTGAAATTCTTTTTCTTCCCAGACATCCACAAAGACAGGAGAGTGCCCTGAAGCATGAAAGACAGTTAAAGCATTAGAACCCCAAAAGCCCCCATACTGCCCATCCCACCCACAAACAGCAGCAAAGGAACGACAATCTCCTGCCTCCACACACGTCCGCAAAAAAGCGTCAGCACCCTCCATCCACCAAGCAAACAGAAGCAAAGCCCTTGATAAAGACTGTGGTCTGCAGTACTACAAAAACTAATCATTTATCTGACAATTCGATTTCTTTCTCTCTCTCTTATAAAGGGGAAAAGAGGTGTCCCCTTTCAAAGTGAGAGGGAGACTTAACTAAACAAGCCACTGATTTATGGTGTTAAAAGTCTGTTGAGCCACTTTTTTCCTGAGTTTGGTGACCTGAGAAACGGCAACAATTTCTCACCCACCAACCAAGAGAGAGAGAGAGAGAGAGAGAGAGCACAATTCGCCGAGTACAGGGCCTCTGACAGATGATCTGCTGTTCCCAATGTACCATTCTCTCCTGTGACGCTTCAGTCAGCGACACCAGCTTAGGATCACCCTGAAGGTGTACTTTTCTTCTAGGCCGCGTCCTTGGGATATTGAAAAGCAGCCCGCTGTGAGCCTCTGGGAGCGGGTCCCAATGCTGCAAGGAACCAAAATCTGAGTGTAATTCCAGGTCACCTTCTTCAACAGAACCCCATCCACACTTTGAGACATCAAAGGCAGAAATTAAGCTGTTTCCGTAGATGGTCATGTGCCTGTCCAAGAGGTTCTTAAATACCCCTAATGTTTTAGCCTCCACCACCATCCCTGTCAAGTCATTCCAGACACTCACGACCCTTTGTGTAAAAAAAACTTACCCCTGATGTCGCCCTTAAACTTTCCTCCCTTAATTTTGTACAAATGCCCTCTGGTGTTTGCTATTGGTGCCCTGGGAAACAGGTACTGACTATCCACCCTATCTATGCCTCTCATAATCTTGTAGACCTCTATCAAGTCCCCTCTCATTCTTCTACGCTCCAAAGAGAACAGTCCCAGCTCTGCTAACCTTGCTTCATATGACTTGTTCTTCAGGGCCTGTACTGTGCTGTAGTGTTCTATGGTTCTATGGACACGGTACAGTTGAAATTAAGTGCATCATAGCTCCACCTCCGCCTATGTAATGGTGACCTAACGTCACCATTGTCTGCATATGACATGCAGCTGTCTATTGTGATGCATATACTGTTCTCACAGGTTTCTATGGAGACAAGACATTGCAGTTGCTGAGATCTGGAGTATATATGAGTCCTACCCTACAGTAGGCAGTTGACATAAATGTTGACAATTCCTACTGTTCCCCCACTGATGTTGTTCAACCCACTTACAGATGTTCCTACAGGCATTCTTTGTTTTACTAGAAACTCACAGGCTTCTATCATCCTGACTACAGCAAATCCTGCTTGCTTGATATCCTGAATACATTCCTAGTTATCTGCTAGCCTTAATTTAACAGGTTGTTAGGCTGAGAAATATGCTCCAGCGACTTATTTTCCTGTGTTCTGTCTCAGTGGGTTTTCAACTTTCGCCTTTCAGACACTCAAAGATATTATCTGACAGCATCCCCGGCCTTTGCCACTTGCACACTTCCTGGGTAAAACCATTGCCCAGTCGTCAGTCATGTTGCATAGAAGATGAAGCCAGTCAATCATTCTGCGGGAAGCTTCCCCTCACCGCATTTAATGCTACAGAGCCGCACACACAGTGTTTCCGTTCCCCTGTCAATGAATGAAGAGTTAATCACTGCAATTAATCGCTGAGTGAGGAAGAAAAACAAGGTAAATACTGGCAGGTGGCAGGTTGTTGACAGCTCCTCCACTGAGACAGCCTTCTGTTCTTTATCCCCGTCAAGCAACCGTATCAAATATGTTCAGGATGTCCAGATTCCTCCAAGCATCCGTCTGCCTTGCACTTGTCCTGATTAAGGGCTAGTTGAGAGCAGGATCACTGGGTTGAAGCGCATTCAAAGTACCCACATTGGTAGTCTGTCAACAAAGTGCGGAGTATTTAGTATCAGCAGTAGTAGAAATGTACATAGTCACACTCTCTAACCCTGTGCTCGGAAACATCCGTCATTCTGCTATTCCTGCTGAGCCAGGGTTCAATCCCAGTTCAATGAGGAGTACCTAGGAGATTGACAGAAGTCGCACCAGGTATTCCAAAAAATGAGGTGCCAACCTGGTAAAGTTGCAACACCGGTAAGCTGGATATTCATTGTTTTGTTTCCCTTTCCACAGATGCTGCCTGACCTGCTGAGTTTTTCCAGCATAATTGGTTTTTGTTTCAGATTTTCAACATCTGCAGTCTTTTAATTAGTTATGCCATTGTCTACTCCAATTCATAGAGCAGAACAGGTCGGATTTTGCAATCTTTTTTTCAGTGTAAAATTACTCACCTGGAAATTGGATCCAATTTATACCCGTTATTTGTGTCAATCACACATAAAGGCCACTATACAGAGTTTAAATGGCTAGTACTCATTCCCTGTAGAAACTCTGCCCATTGGGAATTTGGTCTGGGCATGTCCAACATCTTTCTGCACAGCAGCTAGTTCTTCATGCTCCACGGAAATTAGATTTTAAAGGCATGAGCTAACTACATTTTGCATTCACAGAGAAAAAGGAACAAATCCCATTGTAATATTTTTTGGGGAGCAGGAGAAATCACAGTCTCGGATGCAGTAGAGCAATAGTCCCAGCAAATAGAATGAAATTACAGTGGGGTGTTGGCATTTTACTTTCCCAGATTCCTCCTTCTGTGCTCCACATGTGTCCACTGATATCACTGACAAAAGTCATAGAGCCTGCATCATGAATCCAATGCAAAATGCTGAATCCCTGGCTTGATGAGCCTGGATCACACAGTAACTAGGATATCCTATGGCACAGGGATTAGTTCAGCCAGTCCATTGAATGAGGTGCTTCCAGAAGCGCAGGATAAACTTGCCATGTTAGTTTCTCTCTCTGAGATAGGAAATCCCTGAAAGCTCTGCATCTTTGGGACATTAGTCGTGCCAAGCTGGCAGATTTTCCAGGCAGTTAGACGTCGCTCCTATAAATATCGGTAAATTATATTGGGAAATAGGGTTTATTATCATCACAAAAGTACAAAGGTCAAGTGAAAAAGTCATCATGCAGATCAATTCATTACAAATTTCCAGACACAGTTTTGCTTCATTTTTTTCACGGAGGATGATAAGAGTTCCAGTGAACCCAAATCCAGAGAGTTTGAATGGAACAAGTCAAGCTTATTGTCAATTCAACCATAAACTGCTGGGACATTACACAGTAAAGATGAAACAACAACCCTCCAGGACCCTGGTGCTACATGAAACACAATACTACACTAGATGGCACAAGGCTACACTAGACTACATAAAACAACATTAAAAAACTGCACTAGACTACAGACAAGACTACATAAAGAGCACAAAACAGTGCAGGGCAGTACTATAATTATATCAACAAGACAATAGGCACAGTAGAGGACAAATTACAATATCATAATTCATGATGTACATGTCAGTCTGAGGAGTTTTGAGGAGTCTGATGGCTTGGGGGAAGAAACTGTTCCACAGTCTGGTCGTGAGAGCCTGAATGCTTCGGTACCTTTTGCCAGACAGCAGGAGGGAGAAGAGTTTGTGCGAGGGGTGTGGTCACACCTCACACAACGGGAAACCTGTGGACACATTGGACCCTATTCCAGCTGTAAACCTCCCCATGGTGTTCCAGACCAGCCCCGGGTTCTGAGCCCATGCTGGATGCACAACTCTACTTGCTCTCTGGATCTCTGGGTTAATGACAGAGCCAGATGCCACAGCATAGGGATGGCCAAACAACAGGATGCTGGATTATTGGAGTATAACCATTGTTGGAGAATATAGGTTAACGACAAAGATGCATTGTTAAACGGAAGGAGAGGCTCCAGTGAGAGACAGTGTACTGTTAGTGACACAGCACATCCAGTTCTACACTGCAGGATTTGCAACAACTTGTTCAGCCCCCTACTCTACTCCTTATATGCTCATACGCTCATGATTTGAGAGTTAGGGGGCAGAAGTTTAAGGGAAACACGAGGGGGTATTTCTTTACTCAGAGTGATAGCTGGGTGGAATGAGCTTCCTGTAGAAGTAGTAGAGGCCAGTTCAGTTGTGTCATTTAAGGTAAAATTGGATAGGTATATGGACAGGAAAGGAGTGGAGGGTTATGGGCTGAGTGCGGGTAGGTGGGACTAGGTGAGATTAAGGGTTCGGCACGGACTAGGAGGGCCAAGATGGCCTGTTTCCGTGCTGTGATTGTTACATGGTTATGGTTATATATGATTATAACCACGAACCAGATTCTGCTCTGACTCCATCTACAAGTGTGCAAGTGTCATGGAATCTGTCTGAAATAATGATGAGTTGGAGAAGAGGAAGGAGATAGAAAAGTTAATATCATGGCACCAAGACAACAACCTTCCCTCAATGTCTTCAAAGCAAAATCCTTGGTCATCGACTTCAGGAAGGGGGAGTGGAGGTGCAGTGGACACGTCATAACTACAACGGTGTGGCAGTTGAGCGCATTAAGAGCTTCAGATTCCTAGGATTGAACATCTCCGATAGCTTAACCAGCTCCAACTACATAGTCACCACAGCCAAGCAGGCTCAGCAACGCTTCAATCTCCTAAGGAGGCAAAAGAGATTTGGTGTGTTCTTGCTGACCCTTGCCCATTTTTATTGATGCGCCTTAGCAAGCATTGCACCTGGATGCACCAGGGCTTGGTATGGCAACTGTGTCCACAAGAACCAGCGGAGAGATAGATGTGGACAAAGTTCAACACAACTCAGAAACTCACCTTCCCTCCAGGGACTCTGGACATCTCACTGCCTCAGTGAAACAGCCAGCATAATCAACATCTACACCCACTTCTCCCCCCTTTCCATTGGGCAGAAGATATAGAAGCCAAAAAGCACATACTATCAGGCTCAAAGACAGCTTCTACCCCACTATTATAGAACTATTGAATAGTTCCCTAGTTAGATAGGATGGATTCTTGACCTCACAATCTACCTTTTTAGGATCTTGCACCTTACTGTTTACCGGCACTGCACATTCCCTGTAGCAGTTACACTTTATGATAAACCTGTTGGAATTCTTTAAGGAAATAATAAGCAGGATAGATAGACAAAGAAGAATCTGTGGATGTTGTGTACTTGAATTTTCAGAAGGCCACTGACAAGGTGCCGCACATAAGGCTGCTTAGCCCATTACAGAACAGATACTAACGTAGATTGAGCTTTGGATGATTGGCACGAGGCAAAGAGTGGGAATAAAGTGAACTTTCTCTGATTGGCTGCTTGTGACTAGTGACGTTCCACAGAGCTGGGTGTTGGAACTACTTCTTTATTCGTTATATGTCAATGATTTGAATAATGGGATTAATGGTTTTGTGGCCAAGGTTGCAGATGATACAAAAATAGGTGGAAGGGCAGCTAGTGTTGAGGAAGTAGGGAGGGTCCAGAGAACTTTGCCAGAATACAATACAATACTATTGTCTCCGAACAATTGATACCAGAGCGTACAATCATCACAGTGATATTTGTTTCTGTGCTTCGTGCTCCCTGAAGTACCAATCAAAGTAAATATAATAAAAATTTAAATTATAAATCATAATTAGAAAATAGAAAAGGGAAAGTAAGGTAGTGCAAGTCAGGTCCAGATATTTGGAAGGTACGGCCCAGATCCGGGTCAGGATCTGTTCAGCAGTCTTATCACAGTTGGAAAGAAGCTGTTCCCAAATCTTCATGCTCCTGAACCTTCTCCCAGAGGGAAGTGGGACAAAAAGTGTGTTGGCTGGGTGGGACTTATCTTGATTATCCTGGCAGTGCTGCTCCGACAGCGTGTGGTGTAAAGTGAGTCCAAGGATGGAAGATTGGTTTGTGTGATGTGCTGGGCAATGAAGTGGCAGATGGAGTACAGTGTTGGGAAGTGTACAGTCATGCACTTTGTAAGAAGGCATTGAATATTTTCTAAACAGGGAGAAAATTCAAAAATCTGAGGTGCAAAGGGATTCTGGAGTCCTCGTGCAGGATTCCCTAAAGGTTCACTTGCAGGTTGAGTCGGTGGTGAGGAAGACAAATGCAATGTTAGCATTCACTACAAGAGGACTAGAATACAAAAGCAAGGATGTAATGCTGAGGCTTTATAAAGCAGTGGTCAGACTGCACTTGGAGCATTGTGAGAAGTTTTGGGCTCTTTATTTAAGAAAAGACGTGCTGACATTGGACGGGATTCAAAGGAGGTTCACAAGGTTATTCCTGGGTTGAAAGGCTTATCATAGTGTTTGGTGGCTCTGGTCCTGTATTCACTGGAAATTAGAAGAATGAGGGGGTATCTCATTGAAACCTGTCGAATGTTGAATAGCCTAGGTAGAGGGGATGTGGGGAGAATGTTTGCTATAGTGAGGGCATTTAGGGCCAAAGGGCAGAGCCTCAGAACAGAGGGACATCCCCTTAGAACAGAATGAGAAGGGATTTCTTCAGCCAGAGCGTGGCAAATTTGTGGAATTCATTGCCACAGATGGCTGTGGAGGCCAGATCATTGGGTGCATTGGAAGTAGGGGTTGATAGGTTCTTGATTAGTAAGTCCATGAAAGGTTATGAGGTGAAGGAAGAGGTTTGGAAGCTGTTTTTAATCACTGTGTTGTGACAGAGTCACGCTGAGAGAATGGGAAGGGGTCATCAGTGATGACTGGGAGAGATGAGGTGTTTAACAGAGGTCATAGGACTCTCTGTGGATGTTGGTAGTCACAAAAAAAAACGGTCAGTACAAGTTGTACAAGATAACACTAATGCATCAGTAGTAATGTTACTTCATAATCCTCACAGCGACCAAGGTTTTCCACAGCTGCCAGGTCTTGCGTATTTCAACTAAATGCATTTTTTGTTCAGAAAGGGAAAGATATTTATACATAGTGCACTCAAGAAACATGAACACAGTTCCAGTAATCTCAGGAGGTTAGCACTCTGCAACACTCGTTTCAGCTTTCTTTGTTAGTTGTCTTGGAAGGAATAAACCACTTGGTTATCCGGTTTGAGAAAGAGAGAAAAAACAAGCTATTATGTTTAACCTAGTGACTGTGCACTCACTTGAACAGAAGTATATAAAGATCCCACTGTCCAGCTGAACTACAATTGTGTGAATGATAATTTCTTCCATGTTGTCACTGAGGCCAAAACGAAGCATTAAGGTAGAAAATGCCTTTTGACTCCACTTAGAGTTGACACATGGTTCCCCTTGCCCCTTCCTCAAAATCGTGCACTTTAAGGACCACCAAGGTTACCCTGTCACGATCTCTGTGAGTCTTGAGGATATTTCTATAGATACATCCGGGACGGGGTTAACTGCCTGATATTGCTGGAATCGGTTCCAGATTGTTGTTTATACTGTGCTTCTCTTTGTAGTTTTAGCTTTCTCTGTGTGTGCTTATACAGTATGTTTGTATAATCACCCGTTTGTAGATTTTAGTAACTTGTACATTTGGCTCTTTACTTCTGTAGTTTCTTTGTCTGCACAGCTGAAGCACGATTCAGTCAGTGTCTGCTAAACAGGTTTCTTATCTGAACTGGTTCAGATTAGTTTGCAGAATAAAAGGGAAATGTGTGTTCAGATTCCCTTGTAACCAATACTTTCACTTACTTGTCTTGTTTGCTGGTACAGGCTGACCCTGTCTGACCCATACTGTGCTGAGTATTAACAAGACTGCTGCGATCATAAGGTGTGTGCCTGGTTTATGACTGCTAAAAAACTTTCTGGACAACATCATCACTCTCTGTTGTGTCATCACTATGGTGTCCTCAGTGGAAATCCAGGGTGCCTTTGACCTGCTCTCCTAATCCTTGATTCCCTTTTAATTCACTCATAATTTTAAAACAAACCTGGCAACAGTGCACAGTGCAGACTGTTTCTCATCTATTTGCTATTTAAATATTGATGCCTGTGGTTCATGTTCTTTAGCCAATTCATTTATTTGTAAGTATGTTGACAGCTTTTCCTCTATGTCATTCGCTGTGCTTGGTTAGCTCGCTCTCAATTCAATTTGATTCGCAAAGTGTTTAGGTTCCTCATCAGAAAAACTGTTTTCTTACCTAAAACTGTGACTGTGATTTTAAAATTTGCACCGCCAACTTCCCTGATCTTACAGTCTTCTCCCAGGTCAGTGTGTCGGCAGCTGGCTTTCAATACTCCCAGGATACTCAGCCCACTCCAGCCTGCCAAGTCGACTTCACCTGCTGCTTTCCTGCCAGAATCAAGTTCATTAATGAAGGCAGAACAACCTCGGGCACCGCGGTGGTGGAGTGGTTAACAAGACACTAACACAGCTTGCGACATCAGAGTTCAAATCAGATGCCATCAGTCAGGAGCTGGCATATCCTGCCCGTGGAATGGGTGAATTTCCTCCCACCGTCCAAAGTTAGTAGCTCAATGGGTCACTGTAAATTCTCCCATGAATAGGTTAGGGTTAAATTGGGGGTGCGGCTTGAAGAGTGTATTCCGTAGTGTACCTCCAAATAAAGTGAAATTAAAATAAACTATACTGGAAATGCAGAGGGGATCAGCCTATGAGGACATGTTAACATACAAATTTTTTCAATTTCAATTATGATCTTCTGCAGATTCACATTTTTAAAATGACTTCTCCCAAAGATATCTTAGCAACGTACTACATGCTGGTGTCCTGTACAAGTTGGTAGGTCATCCAACCAATCAGCTTCTCCATCGGGGGGACTCAGGAGACTGCAGGTGCCAGAGTCTAGCGTTCAAAACACCAAGTGCTGGTGGAATCCAATGGATCAGGCAGCATCTGTGGAGGGAAATGATCAGTCAATGTAGGGCAAGCCCCATCATCTGGACCAGGGTCTCGATCTGCAATATTGAACCCTCACTAATTCCTCCTTGACCTCTGTGTTCCACCAGCCGCTTGTTGTTTTTTAACTCTAGCTTCTCCATAAGCTCTTCAAATGATTATTAGCCCATCTTTAACTAATCATTACTAGAGTTAAGTTTACCTGTCAGCTCTAAAAAAGGAAGTTTTGATGATGCCCCCTTTCTGCAGACGCCATTTGGCTGCCCAGTCCACTCTTTCTGACTAGTTTCACCTTTAGATGATTTTGAGATTTCCAAAGGTTTGGTTAACATTACCTGGTGGCATGTTGAACAGTTACCAGTCTGTGGCAGTAAGAGTTGTTTATACAATCCCCAAATTTCCTTGACTGAAAGCATTATTTACATATTTGAAAAGAAAAGAGGAAGAGTTGTCAACAAATAATATAACAGGTGATATATGCTTTTATAGTGAAATTCTCTGTTCTGCAAACTGTCAATCTGCAGAGTTCTGGAAATAGAAATCTGAGTAGAATAGTAGAATAGTAGAATAGTCACAAACAAGAGAATATCCGCAGATGCTGTAAATCCAAGTGACGCGCACAAAATGCTGGGGGAGCTCAGCAGGCCAGGCAGCAACTGTTAAAAAAAAAAGTACAGTCAACACTTCGGGCCGAAATGTCGACCGTACGATTGTGCAGTGTCTGTTATTTCAGAAACCAAATTGAAATGGCCCAGCTTAGAAAGCTACTGCTTTTCATCTCCAATGACCTGGATTCAATCCAGCAAGTTGGGAGATCAATTGGTCATTGTAAATTGTCCCTGGTGTGTCGTTGAGTGGTAGGATCTGAGGGGGAGGGGAAATTGATGGGAATGAGGGGTGAATAAAATGGGTTAAGGTAACATCAGTGTTAAAACCGGCTCCTGGTGGTCAATGAAGGACTTGCTTCTGCAGTTTATCTCTAAGCTGGTTTGAGTTGTTCTCTGATTTTGGAAATACACTTGCAAACGTTTCATCACCATATGAGGAGACATCATCAGTGCATCGTTAACTATGGTGTGTCCTCTGAATGCTTGCCTTTAAATACACTGCCTATAAAAAGTATCCAACCGCTCCCTCCCCCCCCCCCCCCCGGAATTCTTGTGCTTTATTGTTTTACAACGTTAATTTAATTTGGCATTGATCAACAGAAAATCACTCTTTTGTATCAAAGTGAAAACAGATCTTTACAACATGATCTAAATGAATTACAAATATAAAACACATTTTCAAGTCCAGCCACAAATTCTTAATCAGATTGAGGTCTGAACTCTGATTTGGCCGCTCCAAGACATTTAGTTTGTTGCTTTTAAGCCATTCCTGTGTAGCTTTGGCTTTATACTTGGGGCCATTGTCTTGGTGGAAAACAAATCTTCTCCCCAGTCGCAGTTCTCTTGCAGACTGCATCAGATTTTCCTCCAAGATTTCCCTGTACTTTGTTGCATTTATTTTGCCCTCTACCTTCACAAGCCTTCCAGGGCCTGTTGTGGTGAAGCATCCCCACAGCATGATGTAGCCACCACCAGGTTTAACAGCAGGGATGATGTGTTTTTGATGATGTGCAGTGTTTGGCTTATGCCAAACATAGCATTTAGTCTGATGGTCATAAAGCTCAATTTTGCTTTCATCAGATCATAAAAACTTTCTTTCAGCTGACTTCAGAGTCTCCCACATGCTTTCTGGCAAACTCTAGCCCAGATTTCATGTGTGTTTTTTTTCAACAGTGGCTCTCTCTTTGCCACTTTCTCATAAAGCTGCGACTGGTGAATATTTGTAATTCATTTAGATCATGTTGTAAAGATCTGCAACAGTTGTATGCACAATCTCTCCCATCTCAGCCACTGAAGCTTGTAACTCCTCCAGAGTTGACATGGGTCTTTTGGTGGCCTCCCTCACTAGTCCCCTTCTTGCACGGTCCTTGATGGTCTTCATTTAACTAATTATGTGACTTCTAAAACCAATTGGCTGCATCAGTTATTATGCAATCAATAATTTTGTGTTTTGTATTTGTAATTAATTTAAATCACTTTGTAGAGATCTGTTTTCACTTTGCCATGAAAGAGTCTTCTTCTTTCAATCAGCGTCAAAAAAGCCAAATTAAATCTATTGTGATTCAATGTTGTAAAACAATAAAACATTAAAACTTCTGGTGGGGGTGTTGAATACTTTTTATAGGCACCAATCCACTGATTGGTTGTTATTTCCTGCGTTGTGGTCTGGAATTTTGCCCGCAAAATGCATGAAGTTTGCCATGCAACCAATCGGAAATGAGATTTCCTTCCCCCATCACAATTGAGTTTCTGAAAAAACAACCAATCAGTGGACTGATAAGCATGTAAAGGCCTAGCATTCAGAGGACGCACCACAATTAACAGCGCACTGACAATGTCTCCTCGTATGATGATGAATCATTTGCAAATTAAATGCAAAGATCAGAGAACAACTCAACCTAACCATCTACCACCCAAGTGACACATTTTCCAAAGTGTACCTCTATATCAAATGCAGCAGAGAGCTTTGATCCACTGATTCCTTAATAAAGGTGAACAATAGCATTAGTTTTACTGCAATGTGTGAGAAGCCAAATTGCAACACACAGTTACGAAGGAGATGGTGTCCATTGACTCAGTGCTGTCCTGAGGAGAGAGGACTGAGGCTGTTTTGCTTACCCTGATGGTGGGGTTGGAAGATTTTGGAGAACTTGATGGTGTCTGACAGTGGTGTAGCTAGTGCAGCAAACTCAGAAGGTTTTTAGGAGGGCAGAGATCATTATTATCTGGTTGAGCGTGTCCTATGTCCTGATCTTCAAACACTCTTTTCCTCAGATAGTCAAAGGATGTACCTGTGCACGGTAGACATTGGTCAACTTCATCAGCTATGTCTCCTTTCACAGAAGATCCTGTGATATGGGGCAGGGATCACATTACCCAGGGACTTATCATGCCTGGGAGAAGTGTTACACAGCAGGGACAGGGGCAGAGACAGAGGACCTTTGCATTGCAGATGTTAAGTTCAAGGACTATCTTTCCATATTTTTCAGTGCTTCAGGAGGTCCCAATGAGTGAATATGTTCATGACAAAAATCACCATCGGCCAAGTTCAAGGTGGTGTACTTGGATTGTTCAAGGAAAAGGCCGTTTGAAGACCAGGGCAACAAAAACAAGCTTAAGTCCTTAAGCTTATTGTCAGCAATGGTCTACATGTACACTTCAGAGATACAGACTACCTACAGTAGACAACTTAAAGCATTGGCAGGATTGCCAACATCCCCAGTACTGAGACTCAAATTAACCGGCCCCTCATCTGCACGTCCATCATCTTCCTCCCAATCTTGCGCAACCCTTCTGAACTCCATCATGGACAGAAGAAATAATTCATACATATTCTTAAATCCTCTTTGAAGATATGTAACAACCTCTCCAAGTCACAAGGATCCTTGGCCCATTATTGGAGAATGAGCATCAGGAATGACATTGAGAAGCTCAATTCTCTTTGTTGGGACCATGCAGGAACTCAATAAAACAGCAAAGGGATCTCACAGCCAACCCACCTCCAGGTGAGGCAGATTCTGCGGGATCCACAGTAGCTTCCTCAGTCTCCTCAAAACCCTCAGAAGTGGGCATTTATGAAACCCAGCTGGTTTCCTTTGCTGCGTAAATCTAGGGAATACACACTCTGGTCCCATCAAACCCGTGAGTTTGAGATGGCTCTCCCACCCCAAACCCCGGTTAGTGTGGATGCTGTATACATTTGCTAGCCTGTTACAACACAGTGCCAATATATAACAGCACACTGCTTATGATTAAAGGAATTATGTTTATTAATCTTAATTTAACTGAAGGGTTAGTTAAAAGAAGAGAGAAAAAAAATTAAAAGGGCCCATTATAATTAAGCAACCAAATGTGCGTCAGTTGGAGCCCAGTTCACTGATCCTCAGTTGCTCTGAGCGCCCAGCTCCATTGAATCACGATCTCCTCATCCGGTCGTATCCTACGACTGCTTCTCCAGCGCCGTCTTGCTTCACCTCCGGCCGAACTAAAGACCCAGCTCACATTCCAAAGCCCCCGTTATCTCTTGCCATAACCCAAACACCGCTTCTGCAGGAAGACCATTGTGTTAGCAGTGAAACCTTTCCCAGGGCGTTACATTTACATCCCTAAAGGACTGCCTGAATAGAAGATTATGGAGAAAATAAACCTTTGGAGATGAGGAACTGAGAGTGTGGATTGAATCCAGTGAGATGCTTTCAGTTTTATGCGTATTGACTTCAGTTTTAACAGGACTCCACTTTGCATGCAACTGCAGCCACACCCTGAACCACGACTTCGACAGGCCAGTCAAACCAGTTGACAGTAGCCGCTGGAGTTTATTTGAACCCTCGGTGACTTAGGGTTTATCTACCCAAAGCATGTGAAGACTGGATTCTGCCATTTGCATGGAAGAAACCATCAGTTGTTTCAACAGGCAGGAAAGCTTTTTCCAGCATGAGTTGTGGAGCATGAAGAGCATGGCAAGAAACATAGATCACCCTGGTCATTCATGCACCCTGACCTATCTCCAGTTGTCTTGGCTCTCATCTCGCCACTGGATCCAGACTGACTTGGACGAGAGATTAAGGCTGACAACCTGAGCATCTCTTCCTCACTTTAACCAAACTCTCACACAAGTCACTACACCCAAAAGGATGTAATTTGTCCTCACCGCTCTCGGTGGACACACACTACACCACAGGAGCCTTTGATTCCACACGCTACCAAATGCTGAATTGATATCAAGGCAGTCAGTCCCATCTCTGTCCATAGTCTTGTTCTTTCTTCTCCCCAGACACTTAACTATACATCATTTGTTATGTGCACCATTTTTCCATGCTGTATGACTACCCTGAATAACTTTTTTCACTCGTAATACTCGTCCCTTCCCTCAGTTACATGATCTCATGTGTGTGTTCATCTTCCAACACATCTTGAACTACTAGATACACAAACATAAATAAAAATTATCGGTTAACCTTTCTGTTTAATCATAAAGACTTCTGTGCACATAAACTGAGTAGTAACACACGCAAACAGCTGGAGAAACTCAGCAGGCCAGGCCGAGGCCTTTCTTCAGGACATAGGCCTGTGCATCATCATACCAGCAGTCACTTTTTTTTTACCTGGTATGAAGCCTCTTTCTCCTCTCATTTCATTAAAGACTGTGACAGGAAATCAGTTCACACCGAGTTTCCAATCCCTACCTGAATTTTCTCTTACCTTTCTAATTTTAGTATTGACATGGCTGTTGGGCTGTTCCCAGCATGTCCTGTTTTCATATCGTATTTCCAGCTACTTAGGTCTTTGACTTTGTAACACTGAGCGGATAAAAAGCGTTTATGAATAATAGAAGCGATCCTGGCAGGGTAGGCCAGTACAGCTCGTCGAGACTGCTTCCCCATTTACTAATACATAGCTCATTCTCCCACCTTCCCGCTTCACTGGGCTAAAAGAAGATTCGGGATGCCTGGAGGACACGGGGAGTTCTATATAAATGCAAATTCTTCCTTTCAAACGTACGTTCAATTCATAAAAGTCACTTTCAAATTAAAGCACGCAGCGACCTTTTTCGAAAAGTTGATGAGCAAGCACACCACTTATGCAGTCGTTTAAAACCTGACCGCGTTCTGGTGGTGAATCCCTGAAACTCCTGCCCAGAGCGTTGTGAGGATAGATTAATGGGGATATTTAAACAGGGAGCTGATACGTTTCTGAAAATTCACAATGCAGGAGAGAAGCTAAGGCCAGGTGCAGATCAGATATTGAATGGTGGGGCAGAACTGAGGGGCTGAATGGCCTACTCCTGATCTTACTCTCTTGAACAAACATACCACCAGTTTCAGGGAGAGCTCTACCTTGAACGGACCTCTTGTACATGAAAGATGAACTCATCATCGTTCCATCTACCTTGTTATGGCCCTTACACCGTATTTATCTACCTGTACTTCACTTTGCCGGTAGCTACTTTATTCCGCATTCCGTTACTGATTTTCCTGCCGTACTACCTTGATGTATTTATGGTTGGAACAATCTGTCGGGATGATATGCAAAACAAAGTGTCCCAGTGCATGTGACAATACTGAACAATTGCCAAATGTTTTCTCTAATCTTAACGTAATCAGCCAGCGTCCCGCCTGTGTCAACAGCCTACATCTTTTACTGGTTCTCTTACTCCTCCGTTTCTCTCCCTTTTTTAATCATGTACTTTTATCATCTATGGAGCTCAGGCATTCATTTTCTTCCTTGACTCCCTCACAGGAACATACCTCGAATATAATTGAAACATCCTCACCATTGTTTAGTGATAGATTTTCTAGCCAAGCTGATGCACCATCAATAACTCACACTGAGACGTAGGCGAGATATCGGCTTTTATTGACTGGAAGAAGGAACCAGGAGTGAGTGTCTATCATACAAGGTCCTGGAGACTGAGGCCGATCTTCAGGCCGCAGGTCTCCTTTATACAGGGGCCTGTGGGAGGAGCCACAGGAGCAGTCAGCAGGGGCGTGTCCCGACAGGCACATAGTTCACCACATTCACCCCCCCTTCGTTTGAAAAAGTCCTCATGTAGCGAAGGTTCTTACAAGTCAAGCCGATCAGGCGGTCGAATCTGTCGCTGCGATCTACGTAGCACCGGCTGTGACCGCATAGGTGCCGGCAACATTGGCGATTGCACAGGGGACGGGGGTTGCGCGTGTTCTTGCCCACTAGGCGCCGGTGATCCCTCATGCATGTGCGAGGCGCCTGGTATAAATGCGTACGAAACGCCCGGTATACAAGTGTCGTGAGGAGTCTGTGTAGGGCCTGGTGAGTACGGTGTCACCTCTGGTGCAGGGTTCACAGTTACCGGAGAGCCTTCAGGGTAGTGGTCTGCTGCACCTGCGGGTGCCAGGTCGCGGATGGAGACCGTGTCCTCCCGCCCATCAGGCAAGACCACGTAAGCATACTGGGGGTTCGCATGGAGAAGGTGAACCCTCTCCACCAGCGGGGAGTATTTATTGCTCCTCACATGTTTCCGGAGCAGCACTGGCCCCGGGGACGTCAGCCAAACTGGTAGGGTGGTCCCAGTGACAGACTTCCTGGGAAAAGAGAATAGGCGTTCGTGAGGGGTGGCATTGGTGGACGTACATAACAGAGAGCGGATAGAGTGCAGTGCCTCAGGGAGGACCTCCTGCCATCGAGAGACCGGCAACCCTTTGGACTTAAGGGCTAAAAGTGTGGCCTTCCACACTGTGGCATTCTCCCGCTCTACCTGGCCATTACCCCGGGGATTATAACTCGTGGTCCGACTGGTAGCAATGCCCCTAGCTAGCAATTACTGGCGCAGCTCCTCACTCATAAAGGAGGACCCTCTATCACTGTGGATATAGCAGGGATACCCGAACAGAGTGAAGAGCTGGCGCAGGGCTTTTATGACGGACGTGGCAGTGGTGTCGGGGCAGGGGATGGCAAAGGGGAACCGTGAGAACTCGTCAATAACACTGAGAAAATAGACATTGCGGTCAGTGGAGGGAAGGGGGCCCTTAAAGTCAACACTCAGGCGTTCAAAAGGGCAGGTGGCCTTGACAAGTTGTGCCGTGTCAGGACAGTAGAAGTGCGGTTTGCACTCGGCACAAATTTGGCAGTCCCTGGTCATCGTCCTGATGTCCTCCAGGGAGTACGGCAGGTTCCGAGCTTTCACAAAATGGTAAAATCGGGTGACCCCCGGATGGCAAAGTTGTGCATGAAGGGCGTACAGCTGGTCGAGCTGTGTGCTAGCACATGTTCCCCGGGATAGGGCATCAGGGGGCTCATTGAGTCTGCCAGGCCGGTACAGGATATCATAGGTGTAGGTGGAGAGTTCTATCCTCCACCGCAAAATCTTATCATTTTTGATCTTGCCCCGCTGTTGGTTGCTGAACAGGAACGCAACCGAGCGCTGGTCAGTCAGCACAGTGAATCTTTTGCCAGCAAGATAGTGCCTCCAGTGCCTAACAGCCTCCACTATGGCCTGGGCTTCTTTCTCCACCGCGGAGTGCCGAATTTCAGAGCCTTGGAGGGTGCGAGAAAAGAATGCTACTGGTCTGCCTTCCTGATTAAGGGTAGCAGCCAGAGCGAAATCGGAGGCATCACACTCCACTTGGAAGGGAGCGGTCTCGTCCACTGCATGCATCGTAGCTTTTGCAATGTCCGCTTTAATGCAGTTGAAGGCCGCGCAGGCCTCAGCAGAGAGGGGAAACGAGGTAGACTTGACCAGGGGGCGAGCCTTGTCTGCGTAATGGGGGACCCATTGGGCGTAATAGGAAAAAAACCCCAGGCACCGTCTGAGGGCCTTGAGAGTGGTGGGAAGAGGGAGCTCTAACAGGGGGCGCATACGTTCGGGATCAGGCCCAATAACCCCGTTTTCCACGACATACCCAAGTATAGCAAGGCGGGTGGTACCAAAAACACACTTGTCCCTGTTATAAGTAAGGTTCAGAGCTGCGGCCACTTGGAGAAACCGTTGGAGGTTGGCGTCGTGATCTGGCCTGTCATGACCACAGATGGTGATGTTATCCAGATAGGGAAATGTGGCCTGCAGTTGGTACTGGTCCACCATCCGGTCCATTTCCCTCTGGAAGACAGAGACACCATTCGTGACACCGAAAGGGACGCGCAGGAAGTGATAGAGCCGGCCGCCCGCCTCGAAGGCGGTGTAGGGGCGGTCCTCTGGGCAGATGGGGAGCTGGTGATAAGCGGATTTCAGATCTATTGTCGAGTACACCTTATACTGAGCAATCTGGTTGACCATATCCGCGATGCGGGGTAGGGGGTATGCGTCAAGCTGCGTAAACCTATTGATGGTTTGACTATAGTCCACCACCATCCTATTTTTCTGCCCAGTCCGAACAACAACCACCTGGGCCCTCCAAGGGCTTGTGCTCGGCTCAATGATCCCCTCCCTGAGCAGCCGCTGCACCTCCGACTGAATGAAGGCCCGGTCCCCCGCGCTGTACCTCCTGCTTTTGGTTGCCACAGGTTTACAGTCGGGGGTCAGGTTGGCGAACAGCGGTGGGGGAGGGATCTTGAGAGTGGAGAGGCTGCAAGTGTCGGTAGCGCAGCTGTTGGCCTGGTTCTGGATGGGATGTGTGTGTCCATGTGTGTGTGTGGTCAGTAGCGGGGTATGTGAAGAAGTCCCACAAAACTGAGGATTCTTGACAGTGAGTGGTGGGAGGGGCCCGTCGTATACCATAGTCACACTTTCGAGATGGCTCTGGAAGTCCAGCCCCAATAGCACAGGTGCACACAGATTAGGCATGACCAGCAGTTCAAAGTCCCGATATTCTGTGCCTTGCACCACCAAAGTCGCTACACAACCCGCCCGGATGTCTGCGGACTGCGACCCAGAGGCCAAATGGAACCTCCAACTGACCGGCCGCGTTGCAAGTCCGCAGCGTTGCACTGTGTCCGGGTGAATAAAACTCCCAGTGCTGCCCGTGTCAAACAGGCATCCAGTCCAATGCCCCTCCACCTGGATGTCCATCATGGACCTTGCAAGCTGGTGTGGGGCGCTTTGGTCGAGAGTCACAGTGGCCAGAGTTGGATCGCCGTCGGGGTACCCGGTCAGCATCGGAGGGTCGGGGGCGGGGCATGCTGACGCCGACAAAGATGGCCGCTCACATCCGGGGTACCCGGTCAGCATCCGAGGATCGGGGGCGGGGCGTGCTGACGTCGACAAAGATGGCCGCCCACATCCCGGCATGCAAGATGGCGGCCCCCACGTTTCACCCGCAGCGCTGCACTCCGCTCGAGGTTGAGACTTACAGACCTTGGCGAAGTGGCCCCGCTTTCCGCAGCTGGAGCAGGTCGCTTCTCGCGCTGGACAGCGTTGTCGAGGATGTTTCTTTTGGCCACAGAAATAACAAAGCACGAGTTTCTTACGGGCCACAGCCGTGGTCTGGGTCGGGGAGCTCGTGGAATCGCGACTGGCGGCGGCGTTGGCGAATTCGCTCCCGGGAGCCGGCGGTGGCGGGGTCTGAGGCGTCCACGAAACCGACGGGGAATCGCGCGACTGGACAGCGTCGGCGTTATGCCGCGCAGCTTCTAGAGCGTTGGCCTTCTCTATCGCCGAGCTCAAGGTAAGATCCGAGTTCTCCAGCAGTCACTGGCGCATGTACACTGACCTCAGTCCCGTCACAAAGGCGTCTCGCACCAGCAGCTCCGCATGCTGTTCTGCCGTGAGCGTCTTGCAGTCGCAAGCTCGGACGAGTGTCTGTAGTGCTCGGAGAAACTCAGCGCACGATTCGCCAGGCCGCTGTTGCCGGGTAGCTAAGCGATGTCTTGCGTAGACGGTGTTCACCGGCCGCAGGTACTGTCGTTTGAGGGCGTCCAGTGCCCCTTCGTAGGTCGGCAGGTCCCGGATAAAGGAGTAAACTTTGGAGGAGACCCTCGAGAGTAGGATTCTGTGCATAACGGCGGGTTCAGTCGCACGAAGCTCCGCCAAGTACGATTGGAAGCATGCAAGCCAGTGTTCAAAAGCGAGAGCTGCGTCGGGGTCTTGAGGGTCCAAATCCAACCGGTCCGGACGCAAAACGGGTTCCATGTTTTAAAACTTCCAGTCAATAAAATTGATGCACCATCAATAACTCACTCTGAGACGTAGGCGAGATATCGGCTTTTATTGACTGGAAGAAGGAACCAGGAGTGAGTGTCTATCATACAAGGTCCTGGAGACTGAGGCCGATCTTCAGGCCGCAGGTCTCCTTTATACAGGGGCCTGTGGGAGGAGCCACAGGAGCAGTCAGCAGGGGCGTGTCCCGACAGGCACATAGTTCACCACACAAGCTTTGAGTCCAATTTACCCAGGCCATTCGAATTGCCCCTTTTCTAATGACCTTACTGTGCAGGTGTTTTGTATGATTAATAGCGATGGGAAACCTTATGCTTTGATGGGCACTGATTGTTTCCTGCTCTGCGGTCTGATTTGTTCCCTTATCCTAATCATTTCTGCTGCCAAAAATCCTTTAAGGCTATTATCATCTGTTGTGACTAAAACGAATGGACAGACAATATCTTCCTCTGCAGCTGTGCGCTTTGGTTGTGTTGTCCATCTTTTCCACTCCTGTTTGTAACGTTTCTTGCTGCTATCTGTGTATTCCTGCTGATGGTAATTTCCACATTTCTATTTTCACCTTACCTTTCCCCCTTTAGAAACACAAGCAATTCTGCAGATGTTGGAAATACAGAGCAACACACGCAAGATGCTGGAGGAACTCAGCCGGGTCAGGCAGCATCTCTGGAAATGAATGAACAGTTGATGTTTTGGGCCAAGACCCTGAAGGATGCCGCCGGAGAGTTCCTCCATCATTTTGTGTGCCTCTTTCTCCCTTCAGCTGCTGGTTGAGGTCTTAACTTTCACTTTGTGCAGCTGTGGTTTTAACTCACAGTGGGAGATGTGCAGCAAAAGCAGATGGAAAACAGGCAGGTAGTCAGCCACCTAAAGCACTGAAGATTTTAATTCTCAGCCTTCACCTTCATGGCCTGGGCCAATCACTCTGCAGCCAGCTTGCACCCAACCAATAATGCACATTGCCTATATAGATGGAGTGTCCCAGGTTGGACAATTAATGTCTGGGGAAAGCCTGAGGTTTCCTTGAGGCACCCAGAGGTGTCTTCCTGCTCCCTGTGCCCTACTGTATGTAAACAGAATCATCTATTGTGTGGCATTGAACAACAGGGCGCAGTGGGAAGTAAACTGTGTCCATCCAGTCTTCTAATGTGATAAAGAAATTAGCCACATCGCCCAGACCTGATCAAATGTGTGTGTGTTCTTGATCAATAATTCTTTATATTTATGAACAAAATAATTTAATATTGATGTTCAATCTAGTAAAGTAACTTACACTGCAGAAACACTACCAGACGCCTCAAAACTACGGTGTTCACCCCCCACCCCACTTATCTCCTACCTTCCAGTGAAAACCTCGCAGTTCAAAATATTAACCAAGTACGTATATATCACAATATACAACCCTGAAACTGATTTTCCTGTGGGCATAATCAATAAGTCAATAATAGAATAATCACCAAAACAGAATCAATGCAAGACTGCACCATCTTGGGTGTTCACCCGGTGTGCAAAATACAACAAATTGTTCAACTACTGAAAGAAAGTAATAATAATAATCGATAAATCAGCTGCCCCAGTTAATACTGTATGGGATTGGAGGAGAATGTTAGCCCTGCCAGATCACCTAGAAGGCAATGTCTCTGTCTCCTATTGTATTGCCTTCCAGCTATTGTTCTGTCTTTGTCGACCAACTACTGAACTTGTCAACAACGGGCACCGAGAGGCCTGGTTCCATCGCACAGAAACTGGATCCTTGGCCTACTCCTTTTCAACCATCAGGTTACCCATTTGCGCCCATCTCATTTTATTCCCCCAGCATTCGTTCAGCCACAACGAAATTTGCTGATTTCACCTAAAAGGACTTTAAAAGAGTCACGTTTAAAAATTAAATGATGCAATAAGAACAAAACAAAACATTCAGTGGTCGGGAGTCCTGTGAGCGATGATGTCTTGTTAATGAGTGAGGTCAGAGGAGAATGGCCAGGCCGGTTCAAGCTGACAGGAAGGTGATGGCAACTCAATTGACCATGTGTTACAACAGAGGTGCAGAGGAAAACATCTCTGAATGCACAACATGTCAAACCTCAAAGTGGATGGGCTAAAAGATGTACCTGATAATGTGGCCTCTGAATTTTATATACTGTAGACTTCAGGTGGCAATCTTGTGAGCAGAGAAAGTGTGAAGAATATTCACTGTCCAGGCCAAGGCGCCTTTCTGAGTAAGTTCAGCTTCCTGTTACAAACAAGAACCAATCTTTTGTTCTTAATGTAAATGGAAAGCAATGATCGGTCTGAAGTTGAAAGGAAGGTTTTGAAAACATACAGTGCTGTCTATAGAGTGCAGATTACTGGCCCACAGCACAAGGCTAACTGATCAAGAGATGCAGTAGAAGACAATGGGGTTATGTTAATTGGCACGCTGCAGACCAGATGGATGCTATCATTAAGCATTTCAAATAGCTGATCTATCAAAACTTGGAAGATTTGTGCACTCAGAGAGTTAACATTCACAGTATTAATTTTGAGTGTTGCCAGAAGCTTTGAAACCATCTGTGTGAAAAGGCATCTGAAAAAAATATCACATGCATGTGAAGTCACTGAAGAAGCGAAAAAAAATGACAATATAAATGTAAGAAAGCAGTCATGATTGTTAGGAATTGTCAAGGGGTAACAAAGGCTGATTGAACTGGAATCCATTCCTCTGCCTTCGATTTCTGCAACAAATGACTCATTTGTCTGCAACTCTTTGGAATTGTACCTGTGTTTTGGAAATCCTTTGTGTTTTAGAAATCTCTTATAAAATAGAAATTCTCTCTGAGTTTTGAATGTTGTAAGAATTTTATCCAAATTTAGATGTGTATAAATGGACTGTGTTTAAATGACTTTGTTAGCTGGAAGTATTTCCTCCTTGTTAGGGAGGGTGGACCCACTGCTCAAATAGTGAGTATCTGCAGTTGAACTCCCCATGGAGGATAATCAGAAAAGTGCTCTAGCCTTTGAAGATTGGATTGCTACAGTATGACCTCCCTTTAGTGAGGGTATCTTTATTAGATAGAGCTTAACGTCTTCATTTGGGTTTAGATCTTTGCAGGTAGCAAACCCAATACCATCACAGTGATTCAATAGCTTACAGTTAAATATAGTTAAATAAACGACAGATAAATATAGGAGCTAATTTCAAAACGAATGGTCCGACTTGACTGTAGAGATCTAGACTATCAGGGAAAAATTATATGTGAAATTATTTAGTTGCCTCGGTCTCAAATGTTTGGGCTCAACTCTGATCTGAGCAAAAAGTGTATTCTGATATTGATGTGTTATAAACAAGAAGATCTTCTGGAAGAACTAGTGTGTAAGATATTCCCTAATACTTATAAAGAAAACCAGGAGTTCTCGTGTTTAACTCCTACAGGTAACACCACTGCAGTGGCCTGAGTGATCTGATTATTGCGTCTGGCACAGAACACAAAAGTTGAGTGCAGTGCACTTCCAAGGTGATTGGTTTGGAGGCTCTAGACTCTTATAGTTCCTGTGATGTGGGACGAGGCCACTCAGCCCAGTGGGTCCATGCCAGCTTCTGTAGGGGTAAACCACACCTCTCTCTCCTTTATACCTGGTCCCTGACTCTCTCACACATGTCTTGTAATTCCTCTTGATTCTTTTATGCCATAAACCTGTGCTGAGAGGCAAGGTACTGTGTCCTTAAAATCTGGAGAGCCTAGAGGAAGCCCACACTGACAAAAATTATGCAAAAATGAATGAAATGGTATTAAATGTTCAAGTTAGAACAAGATGAATGACTGCTCTTCAGGCAAATGCTGTTCCTTTTCCATTTGCCCATAGTTGATAGCATATATAGTGTGTACTCCTATGATCTATTCCAATTTTGTCCACTGGTATATTCAAAATTTTAATCCCTTCAAAGTTCAAAGTGATTTTATTATCAAAGTATGCCTATGTCACAATATACAACCTGAGATTAATTCTCTAACGGGAATGCACAGTAAGTCCGAGAAACACAACAGAATCAATAAAAGACTGCACTCAACAGCATGGTGTAACCCTTACCCACAGGCTGGTATATGTCTAGGGGAAAAAAAGGAGATCCAGCCACTCACCAACCCACCTCCCGTACACGCAGGTGCTGTGAGAATCGAGTTAATGCCTCGCGCCTGCCAACAGTATCAAAACCCACAACAAATACCGTTATGAAATACACTTTAAAGAGTTTACTAAAATTAAAAAATAGTAGGCAATACTATATATATATATATATATATATATACAAGGAAAAAACAAAAGGCACCAACTTATCAAAGTTCAGTCTGTTTAGTGCACTCGTTGGAGCTCAATCAACGAACCAATCGACCCATCCGGCCGTCGCACCTGGGACCACCCCGGTGGTCTTACGAGCAGTCCAGCACACGTCCACCTTCCTCAGCGTCTCCCTCGGCCTCTCCCAAAAAAAACCCGCGAAAACCCCTCCCCCAAGTTCCCAGCATCACAAGACACAATGACATTCCCCATTGATTAACAAATGAATACAATTACCATATCAGCCATTCTAAAGTGAAACAACGGCTAGAGAAACACTTATCCGACAAAGAAACATTCTTACTTGTAACAAACCAAAGAGGCCATTTTGAGTAACATACCCAGGACTGTACAATGGACAAACAACAAGCTGTGCAAATACAAAAGAAAATATAGTAATAATACAATAAATAAATAAATAAATAAATATTGAGAACATGAGATGAAGAATTCTTGAAAGTAAGTGCATAGGTTCTGGGAGCAGTTTAGTAGGTGGCAATGTTGCCTCTCAGTCTGAAACGTTTGGGCCCAAAGCCAATGAGGGATGATACCTCCAGTTACTCAGTCAGCCAAGATATTGGGGAAGACCTCAGTAAAACTAGGTAGGTTTCCAGAAAAAATAAAGTCATACCGGGGCATTTACAACCTTTTGCTCTTACAGCAATCAGAGACCTCGTGAGGTCAATCTGGGACTTCAACGAGATTGGACATTCAGTGGAGAGCACAATCTGTAAAAATATTGATGCAAAGTCAGGATATGAAACGGCAGCACCTACAGGAACTAACAGGCCATTTGTTTTCGGCACAGGTTCCCCTTGGGCTTTCATGGTAAGTTAGATGATGTGCTAATTTAAAAGAATGGGAACATTATACTTTAACAAACAGATTATTTTTTTTCTGCTACACTGAATTGATTCATTTTTCAATGCTGCATACCCCTTGTGTAAATAGTGGGTGACATCAATCCTTTTACTCTGTTACAGGTAAGAGTCTTGGCTGCTTCTGTGCATTTGGAGAGTAAATAAACGTGAAAACAAAACGGATGAAGGTGGTTAAAATGGCTGATTTAAATATGCACGGCCCGGGTGCAGCAGTACATCGCACCTCAGAAGGATGAGAAGTTTCTTTCATGTAATGTAAGCCATAACCCAGATGTGAAAGACCATCGCCATATTTCCTTGTGAATTAGGAATTAGATTATGGCTCTCTCCAGCATTCTTAATTTTACTCCCCTGGGTTCAGCATTTGATGCTTATTCTGTAAATTATTTTTGGAGAAAATGAACCTTAGAATGTTGCTCTACTTTAGCCAAACATGCTCCCGTACTGCTCTGAGGTTTGGAAGCTCTGCTGATTTAAGACCATAAGATGAAGGAGCAGAATTAGCCCTTTTGGCCCATTGGGTCTGCTCCACTATCTCATCCATTTTCCCTCTCATCCAGTCTCCTGCCTCCACCCAAGTCAGGATGGTGGGTGAGGAACCTACCAGTTACTATTCACTCACTGGCCTCATCCGTCCTGGCAGCAAAGCTGGAGTATGCTCTTGGAGACACTGTTGGGTGTAGCCAGGGTGTGTAATTGCGTCAGTGATGGGGAAATTAATTTTTAGGTTGGCACATAGGATTGAAGCTAAGTGTGCCCCTTTGCCCTGAATGGTAGCAAGCTTTGTGAGACTCGTTGGCACTGTATTTAGTCCACAAGCAAAGTGTATTTGTCACCCATTTGACCAACGTCTCATACTGGTGGAAAGGTTTTGGGTTATTAGGGTCACAGTCATTGAACTCAGAATACCCAGCATCTGACCTGTTTTTGAAGAGGCAGTTCTTGCGTGGCTTGTTCAACTGGGTTTTGTGATTCTTGGTATGATGAATGTTTAATTTTCCACTGTCAATCACAAATAGATGGGCTAGGCTTGCGGAATTTAAATCTAATCCAGTGGTTGGGAGAAAGCTTGGTTTTGTAGGCTGCGTGCTGCTTAAGTTTGCATATTACAGAATGCGGTTACTGGACAGGGGATATCAATCAGTATGCACCGCTTGGCTATTGTTGCTTTGTATCAGACAGTTGAGTGTCAAACACACTGGCTACATGGTACGCCCTTGCCTGAATTGTGACACAACTCATTGACTCATCATGGTTAGCCCCGATTCCTTTGGATGTCTGAGCAGAGGTGGGAGATGAGAGTTTAACGTTGAAGAGCAAATTATATATCCAGTGTCTTCAGTTTAAGCAAGGCAAACTTATTGTAATGAAAAATGAAGACATCAGTAAACTGGGAAGAACTGGGTAATTGTGAGAGGAAGTTCAAAACGGCCACCATTCGATACAAGACCAGTAAATGCAAAACCAGCGTTGGTATATTTCACAGCGTTGGTCAATAAATGGGCGCAAGACAGGAAAAGTGAAAGAAAAGTTTGTGCAAAGCTGAAACTATGGACAAGCTGGGTGAAGCAACAAAAGGGATAGTTTAACTGAGATGTTCAAAATGACAAAGAATGTTTTATCTGATGGAGGCATATTAAAATAACAGGGCAAATCTATAAGCAAGTTCGTAGTGAAATTAAGAAGTGCTTATTTCCCTACATGAAGGCTGGGGGAAATCAAGAACAACTTTCTCCAGTGCAACGGGCAGATGTCTCTGCATAGAGATAGATACTGTATGTCCATTAGGTATCAAGCACCTTCCAGTTATGAATTTATTCCTGCACTGTGTATAGTCAGTTAAATTGCTTATGTGACTCCTGTTTTGCTGCTGTAAACAGTGAAATTGTGTGTGGATGTCATTGAGGATCGGGGGAGATGGAAACAAGAATATTTATCACCATTATTCTTAATAATATCTTAAGTAAAGTATACTAGTTTGATGTTAAATTTTGCTTTTACCAAAAACTCGCAATCCAATTTCTAAAGTCGCTCACCAGTCTGCCTTCTCTAACTCTTAGGGAAACTCCTTTGCAGTTTATGAAAGGTAAGTGTTGCTGTGTTTTGTAAACGGCCAACCCTGCTGGTTGTCGCTTAAATCCTGGTGTGCTTGTGTCACGAAAATTGAACTAAGTCATTCTTTGTACTCGGAAGGCCAGCAACTCACCTTCGGTCCGGTGCTGGAGAATCGCACCAGTACAGTACAGTTGATGTGTCAGCTCCAGCACCTAAACGTGCCATCACAAGGAAGGCACAGCAGCATGACTGCCCGTCTGTTTCCCTTGAATTTCGTGCAGATTCGGCATGTCGTCTGAAACCTCGGCAACTTCCTTTACTGACTGGGTTCAGCAAAGCCTTATGTGGGGACACTAATGCCCAGGAGTGGAAAAGCCTATCAAAAGTGCTGGACACAGCCCCGTCCATCACAGGCAATGCCCTCTGGTGACATATCTAATTTGATAGTAAGTTTAATTTGAACTTTAAACACTTGTGATTCTTTTCCTCAAATCTTTCCCTATCATCTGTTGTGATACAATCATCCAAATCACAGGCCCTGTGCCTCAGTGGATGGGGAAGGGAGGAGGGAGTGGACAGGGGCAGAGAAAAATGGGTAAGTACTATCATAATTTTACAAAAGTTTCATTAAGATATTTACATCAACCATTATTTATTATTTTTAAATATACATCAAAATAGTTATTGACTGTTCTTGTCCATGATGCACTTTACATCCCCATCAATACTAGCGACTTCTAGAAAGCCAATGGACGCCACATGTTCACTTTCCATGACACTCCTTGCAAGAGGGGCAGGCGCAATACCGGTGGCCTGCTGCAAATGGGCACCTTGGCACAGATCAATGGCGCCAACCATCCCAACGCACACCGCCACCCCACCACCTGGAGATCAGGAGAGTGGGTCTGAAGTTAAAAACGAACTTTAAAAAGACCCAGTTTCAAACAGGGGCTACAATGTCCCGCACTTTAGATGTCAATGGAACACAGATTTCCCCTAGGCTAGAGAAATGGCAGAAGGCACGGGAGTCCATAAACTCTAAAAACCTGGGGCATGGCATTATGTGCAACAGTCTCCATTCCAGATGATGCTTCAAGCAGAGAAGAGACCATCCTTTGGCGTCTGATAGTGAATTATGCTGCATTTGGAGCTCCAAGTGGATGTATGTTTCCAACTGCTGATGCTGAAAGTTTGGCACAAAAGACCGAACGTATTGAGCACTTCTAATCTTTAATATTTATGTCGTGTGAACCATGTGGCTTACTCCTGAATGACTAACACATTTTCCACAAAAATAAACGGAACAATCAGGAAAATGAGTGGGGAGGGGATAAGGAACTGAGAAATGATGCAGCCGTTCCAATCAAACCTTCCGCATCACTTGCTAGACACCCAAAAACTTACAAGGTTCTTCTGTACTGCTCATCTACAACTAGAACAGTACAGCACAGGAACAGGCCCTTCGGCCCACAATGTTGGGCTGAACCACATTTCAAATGCTCATATATCCTCTCCCCAAGAGCTTCCACTTTTGTGGACTGCTGCTGTCTGTGTGGTGAACGTGGGAAGTTCCCTTATTCAGACGTAACCCACTGCAGGATTAAGTTTCCAGGCTGGGAGTGTGTGCATCTTGCCTGACTCTGTTGCCCTTGTTCTATATGGGGAAGACTGAGGGTTTGAAAGATGCAATCGAGGAAACCTTACCAAGCTGCAAATGGTGCTTGCTATGGCTAGGACCTACAGCTGAGCCAGTGTTCAGAACAGAGATTAGCCTCTAATGGAGTCGGGTGATTTGTCCTGATTTGGTTTGGTCATGTCCCTCAATGGAAGACAGTAGGGCTGAGGTTAATACACTAATGTGTTCATGTAGCAAAGCAGTGGGGCTGGAAAAATCGACTTCAACAATCACAGGCACATTTGTGCTACAAGCAACTCCAGTCAGTTTTTAAAAATTTCTTTTTTGATTAATGATTCAGTGCTTCTGGCCATGTTTGGACTGAAACATCTGTATAACATCTGGAACTGTGAGTGGTGCTGGCAGAAACTTTGCTGAATGCTGGTGAGAAGAGTACTGCCTGGTGTAGCCTCATTTCACTGGCCACATCTTCCTGCATTTTGCTTTTGAGGTGATTGGGACAGTAATCGGATTTTCATCGATGTATTTTCCTTATTGGCTAAGATTTTTTTCTGTAATTCCATATTTAAGTCATAAATATTAAAAATATAGGATTCAAAAGGACGGGATATGTTAAACATCCAACAGCAGCTCTGATATTTCCTTGAGGAACATAGACATGTATCAAAGGTCTATTATATCCAAATGCCTTTATTAAGGAGCAAGTCAGAATTCCACCTGTGAATAAAAATAAACAATGATAGGCTTGCCTTAACGATCAGTAATGATAAGTCACTGAAAATTACTTGTGCAATTAAGTTTTAATTCCGTATGGGTAAATAATTAATGTTACTGATGCACCATCAATAACTCACTCTGAGACGTAAAGGCGAGATATTGGCTTTTATTGACTGGAAGAAGGAACAAGCAGTGGTTGACCACCATACTACATCCTGGAGACTGAGAGGCCGGGCTCAGGCCTCAATCGCCTTTATACAGGGGTCTGTGGGAGGAGCCACAGGAGCAGTCAGCAGGGGGCGTGTCCAGACAGGCATATGTAGTTCACCACAGTTACCTTCTTGGTCATGATATGGAGCTGTGAATGATTACCACTGTCAGCATGAATCATCTATTGAAAAGGATCTTGTGCTTTCCTGGCATATACATGATGAGTAAACTCTTCTCGGGCTGCCAGCCAGGTACAGTTATCAATTTTGATGACGGACACTTCCATCTTCATCAGGGTTGATGCTTGGACATGTCTAGTCCCGTGGTATTTGTAACACCGCCACCCCTCCTATTTGATCACCTATTGCTATCATGTTGTGTTCTCCCAATTCAGCCTCGCTTTGACTGGACAAAGACCATCAACAGTAGCTGCTTTTCCCTGAACAAGGCTTTCAGCTGCTCAACTACTTTTCACTGATTCTGAAAGTTTGGATATTGTTCCGCCATTGGCAACTTTCAAAGCAACCTTGCTGTGCTCCTTTACACACCATTGCCAAGAATACCCAATTAAATTAAAGACTCACGGGAAGATTATAATGAACCCAGTGTTTTATTTTTAGCAAGTAAGTATTTTTGAAGTACCTCAGGAATCCAGCCTGTTGGAATCTCACAAACTACAACACAAACTCACAACCTTCACACTTCAAATTTTACAAGAAGTAGCATGAGTTCAGAGTTGGCATTGGGAAGGAAGGGGGATTGGGAAGTTGAGAATGACCATGCATATCCAGAGAACAACTACTAATTTCTGGCTCTGAAAGTGGGTTTGGGGTTGTCAATGTAAAGGCACCTGTCTTAAATGAGGAGGCTGAAGAGAAAGGTGAGGTGAAATCTTCAGAAATGGAGAGTTCAGGGCAAGGATAATGGAAATCATGGCCCTGGGGTATTGCGAAAGGAAGGGAGGTGACAGAGGAAGCAGAACAGAAAGTTTCCATCTGTACAGTTTTAAAAATGGCTCTAAGTTTCCCTGCACTTGCTAGAAGTGCTGGCTGAAGAGAAACACAAATGATTAAGACAGTTCATTAATATATTATCATTGGTGTTTAAGGGATAGAAAGTACACAAAGTATGATAATTAGGAAGTACAGCACCAGGAATAATTTAAACTTTTTAGCTGGGACATCCAATATTTCATTTGTGAAAACAAGGCTTCTGAAAATGTAGAGTTCCTCCACAACAACGTCACGAAACGATGGCACTTCATCTTCCTTTAAGTTGCATGCCATCCTGACAAACCATATCCCGATCCCTCGCCATTCTGTCCATCTTCTGGAGTTCTATCTGTAAGTTGAGCTACACCAGGTAAGTATCGGAGACTGGAAGGCATCACCAATTAGTATGAGAGCAAATAGTGAGCGATGGGAAGGCAATCTATATGTTACAAGTTACTGGAAGGATGCCCTGCTGCTGGGGGTGAAAGGAATGAAGAATAAACTGTGTTCAAGTGGAAAAATGGGGAGAATGTTCAGGACAGAAGAAAGTTGGTGCTCATAACAAAATCCTGTAGTATCAGAAACTAATACACAACTTTGAACAGCCAGCAGAAGTTTCACCAGAATGTATTAAACTGTTTCCAAAATTATTGGAAATCATTTTTATTGTGTTTGAAAATATTTTTTAAGAATGGTTATTTCTAGACTCTGACATGTAGAGGATAGAAAGACACTGGGGATTCACTCAATGCAGTGATTCTAAGACAGTTGAGTAAGTTGATAGGACAGGCACTCAACTTCAAGCACCTCTGCACCATCAGCCCACAAGCAGGACTTCATGGTGGGCAAGCATTTTAATCCTGATTCCTTCTGACATGTCGATCCATGGCTTCCTCTTGTACCAAGATGAGGCCTCCCTCAGGTTGTTGCAAGGACGTGGCAGTGGAAATGAACCCAAGTGCAGAACACGGGCGTGGGGGCAGAGTTGGGAGGTGTTATTAACATAGCGAGCATGGAGTCGGTATCCGGGGGCGATGCTTGATCTAGAACTGGTAGTCCTGAGAATCATGAAACAAGGTTACTCACACCAGAGTCCAGCAACAAACTGGCAACTCCTTGTTGTGGTCACAGGGTTTTTACACTGCATTTGCTGATGGAAAGCAGGTGTTTGTAGTCAGTGGAACCTGGGAATGATTGGAAACTAAACGAGGGGATTGAGGCCCAATTCCTGAGGTAAATCGCCAGGTGGGTGAACGCCAGAAAGGACCATGACACAGGGTGGAGGAGCAACACCTTATATCCTGTCTGGTACTCTCCAGCCTGATGGCATCAATATCAGTCTCTCCTTCCAGGTGAGCAAATTCCACAACCACCCCCCCCCCACCCCCTATTTCCTGCTCTGCCCTTTCGCTTCTTCTTACCTGCCGATTACATCTCCCTGGGTCCCTTTCTCCCATGGTCCATTCTCCTCTCCTATCAGATTACTGCTTCTTCGGCCCTTGACCTTTCCCACCCACCTGGCTTCACATTGCGCATCATGTCAAATCCAAAGAAAACTTCCGAAATCTGTCAACAATTTACTAAAAATTGTGAGTCTGTAAAAGTATTCATCCCCTTTGTAATTACAATGTTAACATTCCTCAGGTGTTTATATTATCTTACCAACTCATCCAATTTGTTGATGTAGAAAACTAGAGGATCACGTGAATCAATAGCCCCTCGCTCTGTAAGGTCAAACAGTGTGGTAGATTTTCAACAGACCACACTGAAATGAAGACAAAAGAGCACTCAAGGCAAGCCAGGGGAATGATAATAGTGAAGCACAAATCTGGGGAAGGGTGGAAGACCATCTCAAAGGCACTGAACATACCCTGGAGCTCAGTGTAGCCCATTCTGAAAAAGTGGACAAAATAATAAACCACTGCCACGTTGTCTAGGTCCAGCTGCCCCTCTAAACTTAGTCGCCAGAAAAGGATGGCATTGTAAGAGCGGTTACTGTGATGCCAACAATCACTGAGAGCGCTGCTGAAGTCAGTGGCTGCAACTGGAGATGAAGTTCATGGCTCCACAATCTCTAAGGCCTTTGGAGAGTGGCAAGGAAAATGCCCTGGCAAAAGGAAAAGGTCTCCTTGCAAAGCATCACTTAGAAGCATCTGTGAAGATGTGGAAGAAACTAATCCTGTGGTCAGGTGAGACTGCAGTGGAACTTTTTTTTAGCTTCAACACTAAGCAGTCCGTGTAGTGTAAATCCAATACTATGCGCCGGACCTATTGTAAAGTATGGCCGAGACAGCATCGTGCTATGGGGATGCTTTTCAGCTGCAGGAACTGGAAATTTGGTCAGTATTGATAGGAAGATGAATGTTGCTAAATACAGAGAGAACCTGGATAAAAACCTGTTTGCCTCTGCTGGCAAGTTTAAACTGGGAAGGAAATTAGTTTTTCAGCAGGACAACCACCCAAAGCACATGGCTAGAGCAACTATGGAGCAGCTACGGATGAAAAAAAACTGATGTCCTTCAACGGTCCAGACAAAGTCCTGACCTTAACCACGTCAAACATCTCTGGTATCCAAGAGTGGTCCAGACAGTGTCCTGACCTTAATCAGATCAAACATCTCTGGCATGACCTCAAGAATGCTGCCCACCGCTACTCCCCAATTAACCTGGAACAGCTTAAGCAAGGAGGAATCAGCAAATCTTGCTCCATCATGTGGTGCAAAAACTTAACCAAACAGACTACTGCCTGTAAAAGCTGTGAGATAGTGCTGGTGATGCCCAGCGACTACTTATTGGTGATAAAAAAACAAAATAAAGGAAACTACAAAATATATTATTGATGACACTTTATTAATAATGAGCACTGCTATCAACGGAGAGGCATGCAGAGATGAAGGCAGCAAGTGGAGGCCAACATGGGGTCGAAAACCTATTCAAGGCAGAGTTGAAGCATCCCCATGAGCATTCTGAATTCTGATCGATTTAAACACCAGGCTAAATTGGAAAGGTTGTGTATGGGCCAAATCATAGCAGCAGTGACCAGGCCCCAGATCAATCTGAGAGTGAAGAACAACCAGATGTCTGGACAACTTAAACACCGGGCCAGATTGAAAAGGTCAGGGTGTCAGGTCCGGAGGCGACGGATGGGCCAGTTCTGCTCGATGCTCCACAAGTTTACTCAGCTCTGTACTGAACTGAAGCTGTGGCCTGCTCCAGCTGCAGAGCTGCCTGGCTTCGTGTCTTTCGTAAAACTCCAGTTCTGAATGTTATTTGCTTGCTTTTATTGTTTGCACTATTTGTTTCTTTTTCTTGCTCTCTGCGCATTGCGTGTTTGACGGCTTTTTTTAAAATGAGCTCTTTTGAGGTTTCTTTCTTTTGTGGCCATCTGTAAGGAGGCGAATCTTAAGGTTTTCTGGTGCATACATACTTTGATAATAAATATACATTGAAGATGGTTCAATTAAGTACCGAGCAAAGGGGGGTGAATACTTCTGAATTGTGGCGTTTCAGTTATTGTATTTTTAGTTCTTCATGCTTTACAATTTTCCATGTTTTTTGGGGCTCTTCTGTGAAAAGAGGAGCATACAATTCACAAACAATAATTCTCAGTTAAATCGATCAAAATCCCTAGTTGTAATACTCGTTTATGTGAACAAAAGGTTAGGGGCTGAATACTTTTTCAATTTAATGGTGTAGACCTTGTATACATCACATTGCAAGAGACTGGTTTACATTTGTATTGTGTAGCTGTCCTTGCTGTTTTTGGCAGAGAAGGATTCTGCTACTCAGAGACTTGCTGTTTGGTCAAGAGACTTACAGTATTTGCTGTAGTTCGGAGACCTAATTCAAATAAACATTTTTATTTTTAACTAAATTTCCTGCAGTAATTCCTTGCTTAAATGGTTTGTTTGTTGATGAATGGATTGTTTGCAATAAATTCCACTTTTCCATTTCCACAAATAACTTCGCATCTAATTTTCTGGCAGAAATAGAGCAACTCATTTGGTGACATACTGCTGCCATTTTTTTTTACCTGAGTGAATTGTTTTAATTCTTTGACTGATTACAGATAGGAAGAATACTTAACATCTTCTGTCTCAAACCTTTCAAAGCGTTTCCATTCCCATGAGCTGCCTTGTGATACATTGACATATCTGTTGCTTCTACATAAACATCAGTGACATAAACAGTAGTCTATTTTGGCCTGCTTGCATTTCTTCAAATACAATCGTGGGGTAGAAATAGTTACTGCTTCACTTGAAAAATAATCATTTCCAATGTATTGAAGCTTTTCTAGTGAAAACAACACTTAACCCAGTTTTGCTTAACCTCACTTTTAGTTTAAAGGAATGCACTTCGTTGATAATTAGTTGAGACATCTGGCCTTCACGTGTGGCATAGTTCTTATGCCTGGCAGAGCTGTTCTCACTGACAGGAGAAGGGGCAAATACGGGCTACTGGCACCTTAAAACCAGCTGCTCCGGGCAGTTGGGACTAGTTACCACAGATGGTAGCTCATTTAGGAGAGGGAAAACTCCAATTTCAAACCTCCGCTGCCTTGTGGCTATACCCACTCACGGGAAAGGCTTTGGGAGTAAACCCCGAGGAAAATTCCGGAGTCGGAGTCCCGAAGGCAGCTAACCGCTGTACCCAGCACTGACACGGCAACTCCTGCGATGTTGCTGGCACCAAACTGTACCGACTTTTGTCGTTCTTTTGGACCTGTCAGCAGCATGGAGAGGGGAGTCCCACTGCATGGGAAACAGACGGATCTCTACATCAACTCTGCCCCAGCTTGTGCCCTGGAGAGGTCACTCCTGCTTTGCTTTATAGCATCAGACAAACATGGGAAGCAGCAGTTACCAGTTATAAGTCATAATGCTTGATTGGCGTAGAGCATGGCACCAGGAGTTGCTTCTGACGGGGGAGAGACCATCATGTTTCACTGGACAGCTACTGCCCACCTCAAGCTGGGCAGCCCCAGCCAATAAGGTGCTGTCCCGCCACAGTCAGTCTTCCTCATTGGGTGCATGGGGATAATGTATTATTCCATGAAGAGTTAACTGTAACCACTCCACCAGACAAGAAAGAAAACAAATCGAATAAGACAACTCCCTCAAGTGGGGATGTTGGAATGTCCACACAATGATGACTGGACTTGTCCAAAACCTCATGGATATCAAAGATGCACAATAAACAGCAGTCATTAACAATGAGCTACTGAGGCTCAAGATAGATATAGCCGCCCTACAAGAAACACGTTTGGCGGATTCAGGTACACTGAAGGAAAGGGACTACACATTTTTCTGGCAGGAAAAGAACCAAGACGAGCCCTGCGAGCATGGAGTGTGTTTTGCCGTTAGGAACTCCTTGTTGCAAATGGTGGAGTCATCAGAAAATGGATCAGAATGACTTATGACTCTCCGCCTACACATCAGTCATGGACCAGTATCTCTCGTCAGTGTGTATGCCCCTACCTTGAACTCCACCTCTGAGGCAAAACGCATGTCCTACGGCAAATCAGAAGCTGTTGTCAGGAATATTCCCAGTGATGAGCACCTTGTGACTTCAATGCCAGAGTGGGAGCCGATAACGATTCTTGGCCATCTTGTCTTGGCCACTTTGGAATTGGCAAAATAAATGACAATGGACAACATCTCCCGGGGTTCTGCTCCTATCACAGCCTGTGTGTAACTAACTCCTACTTTTAGATGAAGTCCCAGTACAAAGTCTCAAGGCGACAGCCACAGTCTAAACACTGGCACCAACGAGACATGATCATCACCAGGCGCTCTTTCATCAACTCTGCACTAATCACCCGCTCATACCACAGTGCAGACTGCGATACAGATCATGCCGCAAGATCAAACTACGTCCAAAAAAAGTCCACCACTCCAAACAAACTGGAAAAACTCACATCAACACAACAGAGATAAAACAGTCGGAAAAGGTTGACCATTTTGCCAAGTCAGTACAGGGTGCCATGACGACCTCCTCACAAGGAGATACTGCAACAGAACAATGGTCTTACTTTCACGACACCATCCGCGAATCAACATTCTCTATCTTTGGAAGAAAGACCACAAAGAGCAGTGACTGGTTTGAGGCCAAGTCCAAAATTGTCAAAGCCAAGCGTGCAGCTCTCATAGAGTACAAGCACTCACCATCCGACCAAACACTCCAGGCTCTTCGAGCTGCTAGAAGCAAAGTGCAACAGGCTGCAAGGCAGTGTGCAAATGAGTACTGGCTCCAGCTCAGTGAGGACATTCAGACTGCAGCTGTGACAGGCAACATCAGATCGATGTATGATGGTATCAAGAAGGCCCTTGGCCCATCGCAGAGCAAGAGAGCACTGTGGTGAACTACGTGTGCCTGTCTGGACACGCCCCCTGCTGACTGCTCCTGTGGCTCCTCCCACAGACCCCATGTGGTGAACGACATATACCTGTCTGGACACGCCCCCTGCTGACTGCTCCTGTGGCTCCTCCCACAGACCCCGTGTGGTGAACTACGTGTGCCTGTCTGGACACGCCCCTGCCGACTGCTCCTGTGGCTCCTCCCACAGACCCCGTGTGGTGAACGACATATACCTGTCTGGACACGCCCCCTGCTGACTGCTCCTGTGGCTCCTCCCACAGACCCCGTGTGGTGAACGACATATACCTGTCTGGACACGCCCCCTGCCGACTGCTCCTGTGGCTCCTCCCACAGACCCCGTGTGGTGAACTACATATACCTGTCTGGACACGCCCCTCTGCCGACTGCTCCTGTGGCTCCTCCCACAGACCCCGTGTGGTGAACTACATATACCTGTCTGGACACGCCCCTCTGCCGACTGCTCCTGTGGCTCCTCCCACAGACCCCGTGTGGTGAACTACATATACCTGTCTGGACACGCCCCCTGCCGACTGCTCCTGTGACTCCTCCCACAGACCCCTGTATAAAGGCGATCAAGGCCTGAGCCCGGCCTCTCAGTCTCCAGGATGTAGTATGGTGGTCACTCACTGCTGGTTCCTCCTTCCAGTCAATAAAAGCCGATATCTCGCCTTTACGTCTCAGAGTGAGTTATTGATGGTGCATCAAGCACCCCTGAAGTCATCCAGTGGTGAAATAATCACTGATAAAAGCAAGCAGATGGAATGCTGGGTAGAACACTACTCTGAGCTCTACTGGAGGGAAAATGTTGTTGTTAGCTCAGCCTATGATGCTATCGATTGTCTACCAGTCATGGATGAACTCGACTCCGAACGAACCATTGAGGACCTCAGCAAGGCAGCTGACAGTCTGGCCCCAGGGATAGCTCCTGGCAGTGATGGGATTCCTCCAGACCCGATCAAACACTGCAAGAGCTCACTCCTCCAACCTTTACACATGGTCCACCATCAGTAAGGAAGGAGCCGTACCACAGGATATGCGCAGCTCCAAAATCATCACTTTGTACAAGAACAAGGGTGATAGGAGCAACTGCAACAACTACAGGGGTATCTCCCTCCTGAGTATTGTCGGCAAAGTCTTTGCTCGTGTAGCTCTGGCACATTTACAAACTCTGGCAGAACGAGTCTACCATGAGTTCCAATGTGGTTTTTGCGCAAGGAGGTCAACTGTTGACATGATTTCCTCACTCCATTAACTCCAGGAGAAGTGCAGGGGACAACAGAAACCCCTCTATGTTGCTTTCATCGACTTGACCAAAGCATTCAACCTTGTCGGTAGGGATGGGCTCTTTTAGGTTCTCCTCAAGATCGGAGTTCCCCCGAAACTCCAGAGTATCATCAAGTCATTCCGTGACGACATGGGGGCTACTGTTCAGTACGATGGCAGCTCAACAGAACCCTTCGCTATTCGTAGTGGAGTCAAACAAGGATGCGTGTTGGCCCCAACATTATTCGGCATCTTCTTCTCTCTGCTATTGAAGCACACATTTGGGACGTCGACAGAAGGCATCTACACGCACACCAGGTCTGATGGACGGCTGTTCAACCCTGCGCACCCGAGAGCAAGAACAAAGGTGCGAAAGATTTTAATACGTGACATGCTCTTTGCCGATGACGCTGCTATAACCTTGCACACCAAACAGCAACTACAAACTCTCACGGACCGCTTCTCTAAGGCATGCAAGGACTTTGGGCTTAACATCAGCCTAAAGAAAACAAACGTCCTTGCCCAGAACGTAGGTGAGATACCAGTCATTATGATCGACAATTACAATCTAGAAATGGTCCATGAGTTCACATACTTGGGGTCAACCATTAGTGATACTCTCTCCCTCGATGCTGCTTTGCTGATACGCCTATTGATTTCAGCATCGATCCTTGCTCGGCTCTCCTCACGGGTCTGGGAGAATCCAAAACTCACTACAAAGACCAAGACTGCCTTGTACAATGCATGCATTATCAGCACCCTCCTGTATGGTAGCAAGACTTGGACCATCTACTCCAAGCAGGAGAGGAAACTCAATAGTTTTCACCTGCTCAGCCTTCGCTGCATCCTCGGCATCACCTGGAGAGACAAAGTCCCAGACTCTGAGGTCCTCTCCCACACTCGACTTCCCACAGTGTTCATGCTTTTAAGACAACGCAGACTGTGCTGGCTGGGCCATGTCCGACGTGTGAAGGATGTAGACTGCCAAAGGACATCCCCTACGGAGAACTAGCAACAGGCAAGAGGAACGTTGGTAGACCCCATCTTCGCTTCAAGGACCTCTGCAAGCGCGACATGAAAGCCTTAAAAATCAAAACAGAGTGCTGGGAGGATACAGCAGACGACCGCAACAAATGACGAGGTACTCTTCAGCAACACCCAGAGCAAGGCGAAAGAGTGATCCTGAGTCAGTTTGAGGAGCAGAGAGCGCAGTGGACAACGGACAACAATTCCACGATGCCCTGTACATACAGCAACTGTGGCAGAGCCCACCATTCCAGGACCAGCCTCAATAGCCACTGTCGACGCTGCTTGACAAACCAGAGACTACCAGAGGCACAGTACCCATGGTCGACCACGACCGACGGAGGCCACACACACACACATTTTGTGATATCATGCTCTTTCTAGTTCAAATAATCAAATTTCCCTCTGAAGTATCCATCCTGAAACTTCAGCAGCTTTGCTTTTGAGGGCTTTGGACATAGTTTGAAGATAGTGACTCAATCTTTCTACTTGGCTGTTTTACGAGCTATACTTAGGATGTTTACACGAGGCTCTTAACATTACAAGGCAGCTACCATAATCATGTTCTTTTGATTTTTATTGGTTGGTAAATACCCAGAATTGAAAAGAAACAGTGGGAAAACTTAGAAATTTTACATCCCAAGTTTGACAACAATGCTTCATTTGGCCGGATATTGACTTATAAAAATGGGGCCTCCCTTCCTCCACCATCAATGCTGCCCTCAACCATAGCTCTTCCATTTCTTCCACGTCTGCTCTTACCCCACCCTCCTGCCACTCTTACCAGGGAGGGGGTTCTTCTTGTCCTCACCTACCACCCCACCAGCCTCCGCGCCCAGCACATGATTCTCGGAAACTTCTGCCACCTCCAATGAGAATCCCCCACCAAGCACATCTTTCCCTCCCCCACCCCCACCTTTCTGCTTTCCACAGGGATCACTCGCTACACGACTTCCTTGTCCATTCATCCCTCCCCACTGACCTCCCTCGCTACTATTCAGGGCCCTAAACAGTCCTTCCACTTGAGTCGATGCTTCATCTGTGTGTCCAGCAAACCCTGAGTAGCCTCCTGTATATTGATGAGACCCAACGTAGGTAGGGAGACTGCTTAGCCCAGCACCTATGCTCCATCTGCCAGAAAAAGCGGGATTTCCCAAGTGGCCGCCCATTTTAATTCCAATTCCCATTCCCATTCCGATATGTCCCTCCATGGCCTTCTCCACTGTCATAATGAGCCCACACTTAGGCTGGAGGAACAACACCTTATATTCCATTTGGATAGCCCCCAACCTGATGGCATGAACATCGATTTCTCAAACTTCTGGTAATGCCCCCACCCCCTTCACTATTTCCCATCCCCTTTTCTCTCTCTCACCTTAACTCCTTACCTGCCCTATGCCTCTCTCTGGTGCTGCTCCCCCCCTTTTCTTCCTTCTGTGGTCTCTTTCACCAGGCAACTTCCCAGCTCTTTACTTCATCCTTCCCCCTTCAGGTTTCACCTGTCACCTTGTAATTCTCTCTACCCCTCCCCCACTGTTTAAACCTCCTCCTCAGCTTCTTTTCTCCAGCCCTGCCGAAGGGTCTCGGCTCAAAACCTCGACGGTACTCTTTTAACGTGTGTAATAATGCAGTCACTTTATAGAATTCATGCTAACCAGCAACGTGCCTTGTTTATTGCTGCTTTGTATTGATCAGCGTACTCGAAGGCCAGTGAACGCGGAACTAAATCTCCATTCACGACAGACGATCGCTGGTAAATCTTAACGGTATATCAGAATGAGTTGAGGCTTTTAAATCTGTGGTTTCTTCTGTATTCATTCATTCTTGTAGTTTGTTTTATTAGGAAAAGTGGCACCTATTGCCCATTCTTGATGAGCTTTTGAAGGGTCTGGTGGGCTGTCTCACTGCAAGGTTTTCCTGTAATGCGGTTTGGTAGCAAGTGCCAAGACTTCAGTTGGCATTATATTGGCAGATTGGTTTTAACTTCAAAACATTAGACTAATTCAAAGGAAGACAAAATGTGGGTCTAACTTCAATGAGACGCACACATACCACGGGTAGCGTGATGACATATGCAATTCACGTATTTATACATAAAACCCCTAATTAGCTATTTAAACGAACAGGTGTATCATGGTCCGGTCCGTGAAGTCCGTGTTCCGGTTCACTGTCTGGTCCGTGTGCTCTGGACTCCGGGTCTTCTGGCTGTCCATTGTTTCAGTTGGGCTTAATCACATGCACCTGATTCTCATATTGCGACTGGAATTTAAGTGGCTCTGGGTATGTGTGTGGTTGCTGGTTTGTCTCGTTGGTATCCTGTCCTTGCCTCTGTGGGTTAAATCAGGCTGTTCTTGCAGTTACCCTAAGGTGGGACCTGTCCCTTCCTGTGCTTGCCTCCATTGGGTAAGTCAGGGCATCTTTGCTGTTATCCTAAGGCTGGACTGTTCCCTTCCTTCCCTCTGAAGCCCTGCTGGCTACCCTCGCCTGTATCGCTGTCAAGTTCAGCCACTGGAGTGAGACCAGAGCCTTACCATGCCAACAGAAGGAACTATCTATCTATCATTGAGCTTAGAACTGTCTCTTTGTGTCCCTGTATGAGTCCTGGCCCTATGTCCTGTCCCCAAGGAGGGGTCCTGACTCTATGTAAAGCCCTGGCCCTATGTCCTGTTTCCAAGGAGGAGTCCCACCTCTGTGTTCTGTGTTCCTCTGCTCCAGTCCAAGGCTCAGTGTTCCTGTGTTCCGTGTCCAAGGCTCCGAGGAGGTTCCAGTCTGTGTCCAAGTCGTAGCCTAGGCCCTGAGTCCTGGACTTGTCCAGGGCTAGAGTCTGTGTCCAGCTATGCCTCTCCCTGCTTCTGCTCTGTTTTCCTGCTCTCCCTCAACCAAGACCAAGACTGAGCTTCATGTCCTCGTCCAGCCCTGGAGTCCCCCATCCTGCCCCCATGTCCAGTCCTCGCCTGGATCAGGAGTCCGAGCCCAAGTTAAGACCCAGGTTCCGGGTCCCTGTCTAGTCTCTGGCTCGGAGTCCTTGTCCAGGTTCCTAGTTCCTTGTCCAGGTCCCACTTTCTTACGTGCCCTTCTAGTCTTGTCCAGGGCCTGTGTCTTGTCCAGTGTTGTTTCTTCCCCACTTCCCTTGCTTTCTTGATGCACCTAGTCCTCTCCCTAGTACTTCAGTGTCTGTCTTGCAGTTGGATCTGTTCCCAATGCCCACCTTGTGACAAGGAGTGCTTAATCATTGGCAGCATCCATCAATAAGGACCTCCAGTACCCAGGGCATGCCCTGTTCTCACTGTTACCATCAGGTAGGAGGTACAGAAGCCTGAAGGCACACACTCAGCGATTCAGGAACAGCTTCTTCCCCTTTGCCATCAGATTCCTAAATGGACATTGAACCCATGAACACTACCTGTTTTAATATATTATTTCATTGTTTTAGATGATTTTTAATCTACTCAATGTACATATACAGTAATTGATTTACTGATTTATTAATTATCATTATGACTTCTGTATTGCGTATCGCATTGAACTGCTGCTGCTAAGTTAACAAGTTTCACGTCATGTGCCGGTGATAATAAACCTGATTCTGATTTTTGACTCTGAGCAACCGATATGTATACAAGATTACTCAAATATTCTGAAGTATTAAGTACACAACACCTGAGATGATGGAAAAGCCTGCAGGGAGCCCTGCTGGTGGTGCCATTCTCCTGGTCTTGTTCCCTTGTCTGTCTTTGTGGCGTATTTGGGTGGGGCTGCTGAGCAGTTTGGGTGAGTGACTATAGAGCACGCTGCAGTAGATACGCACTGGGAACTCAGTGCGGGGAGGGAACATTTGGAGTGGTGGATCAAGTGATGATCAAGTAGCTGCTTTTTCCTTGGTGTTGTGGTTCTTGGATGATGTTCGAGAAGCAATCAGATAGTTAAGGGAGTTTTCGGTCATCCTCCTGAATTGTTGATATGGGGCAGACGGGAAATGAGTCACTCTCCTGAGGTTAACCAGTTTCCGACCTGCTCTGGCGGCTATGTTATTTACATGGCCAATCCAGTTGTGCTTCTGGCCAGTGGTGACCTCAGGAAGTTTTGAAATCTCAGGAAGCCATGAGATTTCAAGGAGAGGTGGACAAAATCTGTCAGAAGAATGCTTGACATTTGTGTAGCTCAAATATTACTTGCTAGTTATAAGCCCAAGCCTGAACATTGTCCAGGTGTGTGCACACTGACCGCTTTATCTGAGGAGCTGTAAATGTGATTGATCATTACGTAATCTTCACAGAACATCCCCTCTTCTGTCCTTATCATTGGAAGAAGATTGTTTATTGGTATTCGTTACTGACACCTAGCACAAGGTTGAAAATCAGTGCTCTTCCAAAGCATCTTGCTCAAATGACAATGTTTATCAGAATAAAGTTTATTATCACCAGCACGTGTCATGAAATTATGAACTTAGCAGCAGCAATGCAATGCAGTACATGATAATATAGAAAGAAAACTCATTTACAGTAAGTATATACATATATATATTGAATGGATCAAAAATAGTGTAAAAACAGAAATAATATTTATTTTAAAAGTGAGGTAGTGTTCACGGGTTCAATGTCCATTTAGGAATCAGATGGTAGAGGAGAATCTGTACCTGAATCGCTGAGTGTGTGCCTTCAGGCCTCTGTACCTCCTACCTGATGGTAACAGTGAGAAGAGGGCACGCCCTGGGTGGGTGGGGTCCTTAATGATGGATGTCGCCGTTCTGAGGCACCGCTCCTTGTAGATGTCTTGCATACTATGGAGGCTAGTATCCAAGATGGAGCTGACTAATTTTATAACTGAAACCGAATAACGGAAAGGCATTGAACTCCTCGAGACAAAAGATGTGGACTGATAACACTAGAAAGTCAATTTTTTTTTGTAAGCATTGCTTCCTTAGAAGTATTTTGTGGTTATGATAGACCGCTTGAAGCTAAACATAAAAACAATTTAGGACTACCTGTACCACGTGGGAATTTGGAGATTCAAGAAACAATATGAATATAATGTGTTTAATTGCACAATGGTGCTGATGCTTTGCAATAGTTCAGCGAAGCTAAAAATGTTTTGTTGATAATTTTTGTTTGTACTCAGTGTCTGAGGCTTCTCACCTAGTTGTCCAACAATAGCGAGCTGGTATTGATAGATTCCAGTTGCCCTGATACCTTTTCTCCATGACGACAATGTCTTGGTGAAAATTTTCACCAAGCTCGTTACTGACGGTGCCAAGATTTGCAGGGATGTCTAAATGGGAGTGCAGAAAATGAATCTTTAGTGACATGTTGCACTTCATGGTCTTGTGTGTTTGAAGCGTGTTGTCAAGCAACTATATGTAGTTTGATGCTCTTGTAGTTGCCAGAAAAATTTTCAACAACATCCTTGAATGCCTTCCATGAGATTTTCTCCAGTCTCACTAGAAGTTCACCACATTGTGTGCCATTGATAATCTAGCTGATTAGTGGAACAACAAAAATGCCTTCCTTAGCCTTGGCATCAGTTATTCCGGGAAACATCTGTCTCAAATATCAAAACCCTTCACAAAAGTCTTTGTGCCTAGCGTCAGAGGCTTCCATCCTTGCAGCCTTGAGCCCAAAATTCTGCCTTTGTCTTTGACAAACCCAAGTCTCTGACCAGGTCAATTAACCCAGATTGAGTTATCAGATGAAGCTCACTTGACATAAAGGGTTCAAAATCAGTATCGGTGTCGTTTTCCGTTTTCCATTCCTGGCTCATGCATCATGACGTTTTCATCTGTCTCCTCTAAAATTCAAGTGTCTGGTGGCTTCGGTACTGGAAGACTATCGTCTTGCAGCGCAGGTCTCGGGGCTAAAGGGAGATTGGGGCATTTTGACACACTGGTCAGACAGAAGTAGCTGTCTGTCACATGATCCTTCTACTCTCGCCATGTAAGTGCAACAGCGTACGGCATTGACTTCCCAGTACTCTGAGCCAAGCTCTAAGATCGACAGTGCATGTTGTGTGACAGATGTGAGGAGCCCAGGCTTTGTCTTGGTCACTAACTTTACACCCAAAGCAGAGCTCAGAGGCTTTCTTAATAAGAGGAGTCATGCTCCATCTTTGAATTTTAGACATATACACATGCCACAAAGGTAACAGAAAGTATTGCAGCTGTTGCAACATTGGTGAGACATTTTGGTATCATAAATAGTCCTGAAATACAATTTCTTTCTTAAAATGTTATTATACAATATACTATGTTCATAAAGCATGCGATCACAAACTAATGTAGTGTACAAGTAAACACAATACACAGAACGGTGCATGCACGATGGTTTTATAGCCTCTCTAAAACCTATCTTGCCATAGAGCATACACCCTGCTCAAGCATGCCTGGACAAGACAGCAAACTTTTCAGCTTAAGTTGTGGGGAACATTTTAACTGTCTTGAATTATGAATTGAAACAAAAAATACAGGCAATTTTTTTTTAAAAAAACAGTAAAAATATGAACCAGGGCAATACAAATACTTAAAACGAATCAAAGGAAAAGCACGGGAGCTGGGAACTACGTGTCCTGGTTTTGTTTTTACTTTTAGTGAGGCACGTACCTATGACACGGTGGCGTGATGACGTTTGCCATTTGCATACTTCTACATATAATCTGTAATGAATTATGGAAAGAATAAGGAATGCTGAATTAATCAATGTACTTTCACTATTACGAAAATATTACTGAAATAGTAAATACACAGCACAGCACAGGAGTCTGCTTCTGCGCTGTCATCTGAAGGATTGGATTCCATTTCACCTGTATAAGAATCCTAAGAATTTGGGTGAGGAGTTTAGGTCCTCCTCCATGCACATCTGCCAGATAGAGGCAAGTGTACACACAGCAAAAAGGCCCCAAAGCAACGATGTCAATGTCAGTTACTGTACAAATGAAAGACTCAAAACAGGTTAAGTAGCATCTGATAATCTAGCTTTCTTTCGTCACCAATTACTTGATGAAACATTTTGTTCAGTTGTCACTCCACCTGTACAAGCTGAATTATGTTTTAGCATACTGCAGAATGTTCTCAAAGCCAAGTGGGTGATAATACTATGACTGAGTAGGAGGTGCTTTCTGATTTGTGGTGCAATATCTGGGTTGGGTGGGGAGGGGAGAGTGTGGAGGAAAGCACAGAAGCAGGGATTTTATTCTCATTCTTTCCTACAGGAAACAGGAACAGCAGAATCGTGGTTGAGGTGGGTGCTGAGCTCCCACACAAGGTCACCAGAAGCACATGAACGACTTTTGAGACAATGGCACGATCTCGGAAGTTTATCTAAATGAATATAAATAGTTGGGGAGAAAAGGCCAAAATTAGGGCAGTAACGAACTGGAAATCCTACAGCATTTGACAGTGTTATCACCAGTTAGCTTACTTTGAACGGTTGTCTGATTCCACCAGGAATAAAGAGCATATTTTAAAAGTTAATAGTCAGGAGGTGCACTGGAGGCTCAGTCCCTCCATTTCCTTAAAATAGAAAATTTTTGATATTGAGGGAATCATGTGATCTATCATTAATCTAGGAAATTAGAGCAGATCAGCCATAATTTTGTTGTATGGCAGACCAAGTACCAAGTACTGAATGACATACGCCTTTTATTTATGTTCTTGTGAACCTATTCATGTATGTATCAAAACATTTACACTGGACAGCAAAGATTTTGCTTGCTGAGAACTTTTGGGTGTTTCTTATGGATTTTGGGCTGCTGATCATGAAAATCTGCTTCTACCTCAGGCCATGAACTTATCAATCAGCCCCAATGAGTTACTAGCTGATGAGTTATTAACTTCAAACTTTCTGCATAATCACTCAAACAGCTGAACTGCATGTGCATGTACCAAGAGCTGTATAACTCATCTCCTTCTACTTAGGCCACGAACTTATCAATCTGTGGACACTTTCTGGAGGTCCAAGATCCGTATGCTCCATGACCGCTGGCCTAAGTGTATAAATGTAGGAGGGGACTATGTTGAAAAATAAATGTGCTAGATTTTCTAAAATTGGCTCCTTCTACCTCAGGCCACAAACTTATCAATCACCCCTCGTATGTATTTTATTTTGGCAGTTCTATGTGAGCTGTTTGTTTTCGGCTTATGCTTGGGTAATAGTTGAAGATAAGAGATGAGGAGAAATGTCTGCCATCCAATTAGAATGGTCAAATTGAAGGGGAGGTTTCTCTGGTGAGGGACACTAGGGTTGGGCTTGGGGTTTTTTTTTGGTTTGAGAGGGGATGTAGCAGGAAGATGCCAGAGAGAAGGGGCCGTAGGATTCTACCCGGAGCAGGGCTGTGATTCAACTCCCAGGGTGAGATCGATTGAAGATCGGTGACTTGGGGAAACTGAGCTCCAACTTGTGCATGTTAGACTGTTTCATTAAAATGAGCCCTTTTCTTTTTCTGTTCTTTTCTTTACTAACCCTTTAGTCAAATTAAGAATTATAAAGACAGATCTCTTAAATCGTATGTGGTGTACTGTCTGAAATTTCATGACACTAATTTGTAACGGGACAGCAAATCACACAGCATCCACACAAACAGTGGGTTTGGGGTGGGATAACATCTCGATATCACAAGTTTGGCAGAGCCAGAGATTGTCTTCCCTAGACCTACGCAGCTGAGGAAACAAAGGTGTTTCATATTGGAGTAATAAAACATAACAGTGGCAATGAGTAAAATTTAAAACAAACCCAAGACAACTACCTTTCTGTTGAAGTGCAGCAAGACAGTTGAGTTTTAAAAAACACTTAGTCAGTGACAATGGACCACTTTTTTGCAGTTATTCCGGAAAATGAATGGAATAAGACAATTTACATCTGCACCACACCACCCAGCTACACATGGCTTGGCAGAAAGGCTCATCTAAAGCCTAAAGAATGCATTGCGATCAATATCAGCGGAACAGACTACACTGACACTGAATCAGAAGCTCACCTATATCCTCCTTGCATATCTCAGAGCAGGACACTTCACAACCAACACAAGCTAATCTCTTCCTGGGTTGTCCCTTGCACTCACACCTGGATCTCCTCAAGCCCAATCTCAGGAGTATGCGGGACGAACAGCTGAGACATATTGAGGACTCCTCAAACAAGGAAGTACGAGGCTTCGCTGCTGGACACACATTCCTGGCAAAGGACAACCAAAATGATCAAAAGTGGGTACTTGGAAAGATTAAGGACAGAACTGGACCACTCTCCTACACAGCAGAGATTGATTCTGATGTCATCTGGCGACGACGCATCGATCATCTGAGGAGAGCAGAATCAATTGTTAGAAGAAAAATGTTGCCCAGAGCTGACAACCATTTCCTACAGAGTCAACTCCTACCACCACCACAGAGGAGGCCCCAGAACCTCAGGTTGTTTCACAACCAGAAGTCTCACCAGAGTGACCCCTTGTCAGAAAAGTTGTTATCCCACAACAGCAAGAAATCCTCCACAGCAATTAAATCTTTAGACCTGTATAGGACAATTTGAAATTTACTGTACTGTGGATGTCTACTGTATATAGTAGTTGTATTATATAGAATACTGTGTGTATATGTATGTGTGTTTATTGTTTAACCGAACATTCTTTGTTGTTTGCCTATTTCATTACAGGTTATATGTAAAACTAGGTGTTTGGCAAACGTCATCACGTCCCCAAGTCCTAAGTGTGTGCCTGACCAAAGTAAAAGTGAAACTGGAGTACATGCATTATTCCCAGCTCTGCGTTTTTCTTTTGATTACATTTTGGAGTTACAAAGCGTAACATCCTCTAAAGCCAGACTCTTTCACAGACACCTACGCTGTTCTTCAGACGCTGGTGATGCCTCTTCATTAAAATGTAAAGTGTGCTGTTTCAAGAGCTCTGGCTTTAAAAAGGAGCTTTGCTTTTGGAAGAAAGTTATGAACTTCTGCTGAGCAGTTGTGGTAGAGCACCTCATCACTTGTTCTTCAGTAATTTCACTGGAGTAGAACAGACAGTGAATACATCAGTGGCCACTTTATTAGGTACACCAGTACGTCTGCTTGTTAATGCAAATATCTAAAAAGCCGAGCCACACACACAAAATGCTGGAGGAACTCAGCGAGCCAGACAGCATCCGTGGAAAAGAGATCAGTTAACATTTCAGGCTGAGACTCTTCATCAGGCTGGAGAAGAAAACTGAGGAGTCAGAGCTGACTTTATTTCCCTCCAGTCCTGATGAAGGTTCTCAGCCCGAAATGTTGACCGTACTCTTTTCCATAGATACTGCCTGGCCTGCTGAGTTCCTCCAACGTTTAGTGCGCATTGCTTGCATTTCCAGCGTCTGCAGGTTTTCTCTTCTTTGTGATCCAATCAGCCAATCATGTGGCAGCAAATCAATGCATAAAAGCATGCAGGCAAGGTCAAGAGGTTCAGTCCAAACATCAGAATGGTGAAGAAATGTGATCTAAGTGACTTTGACTGCAGAATGATTGTTGGTGCCAGACAGGATGGTTTGAGTATCTCAGAAACTGCTGGTCTCCTGGGATTGTCATGCACAGCAGTCTCTAGAGTTTACAGGGAATGGTAAAAAAAAAATCAAAATACAGTGGGTGGCAGTTCTGTGGGTGCAAATGCTTTGTTAGTAAGAGAGCTCAGAGAAGAATGGCCAGACCGGTTCAAACTGACAGGAAGGAAGTAGTAACTCAAATAACCACAATTTACAACAGCAGTGTGCAAAAGACCGTCTCCGAATGCACAACGCACTTAACTTTGAAGCAGGTGGGCAACAGGAGCAGAAAACCGTAAACATACACTGTGTCCAGTTTATCAGATATGGGATGTATCTAATAAAGTAGCCAATGAGTGTACTTCAGTTCATGGGCACCTGATCTAAGAAAGGCTGTAATGATAGGGCAGGTTGTGCATCTGAGGAGCCATTACAACCATCATTGTAATGCTGGCAATATAAAATGATAAATAAATTAGTCCATTTGCCTAGTTCAAAGTAGCTGGTGGAACAGGTTCGAAGTAAGCTGCAGAGTTGTAAACTCAGTCAGGTCTGTCGTGGGCACCGGCCTCTGTAGTGTCCAGGACACCTTCAAGGAGTGATGCTTCAAATAGGCAGCATCCATCTTTAAAGACCCCCATCACCCACCCAGGTCATGCCCTGTTCTCATTGCTACCATCAGGAAGGAGGTACAGAAGCCTAAAGGTACACACTCAATGATTCAGGAATATTTTCCGATTTCTGAATGGACCTTGAACCCATGATCACTATCTTGCTACTTTTCTAATTCTATTTTTGCACCACTTATTTAACTATTTAATATATACTTTGTGTATGTGTGTGTATGTATATATATATGGTACACCTTTAAAGGGGAGACAAATGAAACATAAACACTGTAATGTTCATGCATTGGTCACTTTATGGCGAATGAAAATAAATTAGTTAACTAAGTCTAGTAAACAGCATTAACAATAGGCAATAAAATCGAGTCCAATTCTTTTCCATTTTATACTGTCACTCATTTATCATTCAAGCCTTCTTTGGTTAAGTGTCATTTCTGTTATTCCATGGGAACATCTCACTTTAATTTTAAATTATCAAAAATATAACACAAAATATACAAATACTCCAATAAACTATCATATTCTGTTATCAGCAATACTGTGCATCCAAACATGTCTCAGTGCAACTTTAACACTTCAAATATACAAGCCACATGGGTGAAAACTGCCTTTTCTCCCCCACGGTTTCAAACAAACATATGTCAAAGGATTATACAAAACTTCGTGGGGGGAAAAAAACTGAACAATGTTTTCTGAGAACATGAATTTGCCAATCCGCTGAAAATTCTGATAATTTTCCGTATTTCTTTCTCTCCCTGAAAAGCAGAGACAAATGAAACATAATGTTCATGCATCGGCCACTTTTATGGTGAATGAGACAATGTGTTCTGCCCCTCCCCAGGCATTCTGACAGCCCTAAGCAATCAGCTGAAGATGGAATGCAAGCCCTTACAGGTCAATTGCAGATTCTGTGCTCAATACCACAAGAGAATACCTTACACCCAGATTCTCAGAATTTTCAACTAAACGCATTTACATGTTTTTCATGTAATACCCCTTTCCTTTCCTCAACAACATGAAATAACAACATTCATATTAAATACATTATTTTTACTCTTTTTAAAAATTATTTGAGCAATTACTTATAACTAAATTGAACAGATTTAAACCTTTTCACATATACATCCTATACGATAACATGGACCAAAAGGCTTAAATACCAGAGGTGTGGTGAGAGTGATAGCCCTCGATATCAAGGCAGCATTTGACCAAGTATGGCATCAATGTGGCCTAGCTAAAATGGAGTCAATAGGAATTAGAGGGAACACCCTCCACTGGTTGGAATCATACCTGACACAAGGGAAGGTGGTTGGAGGTCCGACATCTCATCCTCAGGACATCACTTCAGGAATTCCTCAGGGAAGAGTCCTAGGACCAACCATCTTCAGCTGCCTCATCGATGACCTTCTTTCCATCGTAAGGTCAGAAGGGGGAACGTTCACAGATGACTGCACAATGTTCTGGACCATTTGTGACTCCTCAGATAGTGAAGCAGTTCATACCCAAATGCAGCAGGACCTGGACAATATCCAGGCTTGGGCTGACAATTGGCAAGTAACGCTCGAGCCACGCAAATGCCAGGCGATGACCATCTCCAACAAGAGAGGCTCTAACCATCATCCCTTGACATCCAGTGGCATCACCATCACTGAATCTCCTACTATCAACATCCTGGGGGTTACCATTGACAGGAAACTGAACTGGTCTAGCCATATAAACACCATGGCTACCAGAGCAAGTTAAAGGCTAGGAATCCTGAGGTGTGTAACTCACCTCCTGACTCCCCAAAGTCTGTCCACCATCTTCAAGGCTCAGGTCAGGAGTGTAATGGAATACTCAACGCTCGCCTTGATGTGTACAGCTCCATCAACACTCAAGACGCTTGACACCATCCAGTACAAGGCAGCTCACTTGATTGGTGCCCCTTCCACAAGCACCCAATCCCCCTGACCATCAATGAACAGTTGCTCAAAGCACCCCAACAATTATTCCACATCAAAGTCACTTCCCGATTCTGATGTTTGGTGTGAACAGCTGAACCTCTTGACCATGCCTGCATGCTTTTGTGCATCATGTTGCTGCCACGTGGTTTACTGATTAGATATTTGCATTAAAGAGCGAGCGCACAGCTGTACCTAGTAAAGTGGCCACTGAATATATATGATAATTTCAATTGTTAGTAAATTGTGGAGGACTCAATAGAAAATAGGAAGGAATTAGAAAATACTTCATGACAATCTCCTGCTGTATCCTTTGACAACCTTCACTATCCACAACTCTGTCTAGTTTTGTCATCTGCAAATTTACTTTTTCGTCCAAGTCATTTACGTACACCATGAATAACAGAGGACAGAGCTCTGATATTTGCACAACGTTCCTGATTACGGACCCCCAATCAAAATAACTCTCCACCTCCGTTCCTTCTGTCTTCTGTGGCATTTTATGAATATTTTTTGAGAGAATTTGACATTCTCTGTGAGGAAAGGTTGAAGAAAGACATGAGAGACTGTAAATGCTGGAATCTCGAGTTCCATTCATGAGGTGGTTACAGGAGAGGAGACTGGTATCATAGACTTAATGGGCTGAATGGCTAATCCTCAGTGATACAGTTCATGTTTTCGTGAAATTATCAGTGAAATTAAATGCTTTAAAGGAGCATTTAATTAATAGTATTAAGGACGTTAATGTAAATCGCTGGTTGGGCAATAATTGTGCATTTAAAATATGAGCTGTTGATGCTTGTTGAGTTTGCTTTGTAAGATGTTTACCTGCACTCTTTTGAGCTTTCTCCCGGTTCACCTACATTCTTTGCACCCAGGGCTACCATTTACCATTTCCTGGGCTTTGTTTGCTAAAAGTGAACATGCTCAACATTAATTAATTTCACAACATTATCGTTGCTTATCAGAGTGAGGATGGGCAACTGTTTCTTCCCACACCAAGTGTTGCTGGTGGATTTAAAAATCCTGCATCATTGTGCCCAGTGCAACGGCGGGACAAATGGAATGATAATTTCCATGCTTTTCGTGGGAAAGTTGCTATAAAAATTCTTTGTGCTTACATTGAAACTCGTGAATGTCTGCAAGTTTGAGATGTTGTTAAGTTGTAGGTGGAAACATTATTCCTCCTCAGAACGGTGCCTTTTAAACATTACCTTTGCAATTAGTAAATAAGCATACTTTAAACTAGCATGTTTTCCCTATTTACTGTATTATTGTAAAAACTGAGATACCAGCTATTAGGAGTGGTGAATCTAAAGAAGTTTACAGTGTGGAGATCTGAAATGACGTTGCAGGACTGGACAAGTCAAAAAAGAACTGAAGGGAGGATGTTAAGAGCCAGATGCTGCAAGACCTGCTCAGCACTTAACAATTTTATGAGCCCACTTTAAATACTTGTGTTATAGTACTCACACCAGTTACTTCCCAAGTACCTCATTCTTTTGTTCAACTTTTTCTGTCAATCTGATACCACTTTCTAAACCAGAGCTTCTGCATTCTCCTTTTATGACTCATACTGACATCCCTCCCACATTCTGTCCTTCTCCATTGTTTCCCATCAAACGATGTGATAGCAATCTCTGAATTTGCCTTTGAGTCTCACACCTCCACCACCTCTGGTCTGACTTGTTGCTCTGCACCCACTCATCCCCTTTCCCTTTCAATGCCAAAGCGTGCTGGACCTTTCATTTGCAGTTCTGTCCTTGATGATTCTCAGAATCAAAATTGTTTCTCTTTTCCCTCCCCCACCTTTCAAATCTACTCCTCAGCTTTTTTACTTCAGTGCTGCTGAAGGGTTTCGGCCAAAAACGTTGATTGTTTGCTCTTTTCCATAGATGCTGCCTGGCCTACTGAGTTCCTCCAGTATTTTGTGTGACTTGCTCGGACTTCCAGCATCTGCAGATTTTCTCTTGTTTGTGATTGGGTTTATCATCGCTGACTTGTATATCAAATTACAAAATGAATAAATAGTGCAAAAAAAGGAATAATGAATCATTCAGAAATCTGATGGCAAAGGGGAAGAAGCAATTCCTAAGCGTGTCTTCAGGATCCTAGGTATTCTTCCCAATGGCAGTAACGAGAAAAAGGCTTGTCCCAGATGGTGAAGGAACTTAGTGATGGATGCAACCTTCTTGGGGCACTGTCTCTTGAACATAATGGGGAGAGTTGTGTCTGTGATGAAGCTAGCTGATTCTCTATAGTCTCCTGTGATCCTGTGCAATGGAGTTTCCATAACCAGGCTGTGATACAACCGGGCAGAATGCTCTCCATTGTACATCTATTAAAAAATTGTAAGCCTTTAGTGACATACCAAATCTCTTCTGACCCATCTGTCATTTCCACCAACCCACTCCTCTTTCCCCACACCCCCATCGCAACACTTCATTCCACAACTATTCACCTGAAGTGCCTGATGTATGTCCCTTTTAGTTTATTTTGTGCTGTCCCCAATGCCTCTCACCAACATTTTTGCAGACGTATCATTGAAATCATCCTGTCTGAACATATCGTTTTGCATCTACTCTGCCCAAGATTCCAAGGAACTGCAGAGAGTTGTGGACGCAGCTAGGTGCATCATGCAAAGTGGCCTCCCTTCCATTAACTGTGTTTACATGTCCCGCTGCCTCGGGAAAGCAGACAACATAATCAAGGACGCCCTCCCACCTCTTTTCTGCCCCTTCCCATTGGACAGAAGATACAAAAACTAGAGAAGATGAACCATCAGATTCAAGGACAGCTTCTATCCGGTTGTTATCAGTCCTTAAATGGACCCTTCATATGCTAAAAGTTGAATTCTTGATCGCCCAATTTACCTTTGCAATTTATTTGCCTATCTGTCCTGCACTTTCTCTGCAAGAAGAATCTGAACAACTACCACCAGTATATCAGCTGAGGAACCGGAGGTGTCAACACACTTGATGACTGTTACACCACCATCAAGAATGCTTTCAGTGCCTGTACATAGTCTGATCATCTAACTGTACTTCTACTCCCAACATGCAGGCAGAGACTAAAGACCACTGCACCAGTGGTGAGGACCAAGAAGATGTCATCAAGTAAGATGGAGGAGCACCTACAGGACTGCTTTGAGTCAGTGGACAGGAAAATATTCCGGGTTTCATCTTCAAAACAGGATGAATATGCCAGAGTTGTCATCAAGACCCACAAGGATGAGCGTGTGCCTTCAGGAACATACTGCACATACCCAAACCAAACACCATGGATGAACCTGGAGATTCATAGCCTGCTAAGTAAGGCTAGATCTGTGACATTCAAGATCGGTGATCCAGAACTATACAGGAATTCCAGGTATGACCTACAGAAGACTATTTTATCAACTAAGCAACAATTCCAATTGAAGTTAGAGATAAAATCAGATGCACATCAGGGTTTGCAGGCCATTACATCCTATAAGGCAAAACCTAACATCATGTATGGTTGTGATGCTTCACTTCCAGAAGAGCTCAATGCCTTTTATGCACGCTTTGAAAGGGAGAATAAAACTACACCTGTGTGAATCGCTGCAGCATCTGGTGACCCTGAAATCTCTGTCTCAGAGGCCAACATCAGAACACCTTGCAAGGCATTAGCCCCTGATGGTTTACCTGGTAGGGCACTGAAAACCTGTGCCAACCAACTGGCGGAAGTGTTCAAGAACATCTTCAATCTCTCTTTGCTGCAGTCAGAGGTTCCCACCGGCTCCAAAACGGGGGGACAATCGCATCAGTGCCCAAGAAGAGCAGGGGGAGCTGTCTCAATGACTATTGCCCAGTTGCACTTACATCTACTGTAATGAAGTGCTTTGAGAGTTTGGTAATAGCCGGGACCAACCCCTGCCTATACAAGGACCTGGACCCACTGCAGTCTACCTATCACCACAATAGGTCTACAGCAGATGCAAGCTCACTGGCTCTCCACTCAGGCTTGGATCATCTGGACAATAGCAATTGCTACAATATGTCAGGCTCTGTTTAATGACTACTGCTCAGCATACAATCATATCCTCAATTCCAATAAACGAGCTCCAAAACGGGAAACCACAGTCACTGCAGATCGACATTAACATCTCCTCCTCGCTGACAATCAACACTGGCACACCTCAAGGATGTGTGCTCAGCCTACTGCTCTACTCTCTCTACACCCATGACTGTGTGGCCAGGCCCAGCTCAAATACCACCTATAAATCTATCGATGACACAACTATTGTTGGCAGAAGTCCATTTGGATGGTGTCGCAACAACATCCTTGCACACAATATCAGAAATGCCAAGGAATCGATTGCAGACTTCAAGAAGGGAAAGTCAAGGGAACATGCATCAGTCCTCATTAAGGGATCAGCAGTGGAAAGGTTAAGCAGTTTCAAATTCCTCAGTGTCAACATCTCTGAAGATCTCTCCTGGGCTCAACATATTGATTCAATTTCAAAGAAAACACAACAGTGCTATATTTCATTAGGACTTTGAGGAACTTGGTATGTCACCAAAGACTCTCACATATTTCTACCAGGTGTACCATGGAGAGCATTCTAACTGGTTATACCGCTGTCTGGTATGAGGGGCCATTGCACAAGACAAGAAAAAGCTGCAGAATTTTACAAGCTCAGTCAACTCCATCATCGAGGACACCTTCAAAAGGCAATGCCTCAAAAAAGGAGACATCCATCACTAAGAAACCTCATCATCCAGGTCATTCCCTCTTCACTTTGCCCAAGGAGGAGTTACAGGAGCCTGAAGACACATTCTCAAAGTTTTAGAAACAGCTTCTTTCCCTCCACCATCAGATTTCTAAATGGGTAATGAACCCATGAACATTACCTCTCTAATTCTTTCTCTCAATTTGCACTATTTATTTAATTTTGTTTATGTATATATATATATATATATTTCTTATTGTAATTTACAGTTTTTTAATGATTATATATTACAATGTGCTGCTGCTGCAAAACAACAAATTTCACGACATATGTCAGTGGTATTAAACCTGTCTCTGATCCTGATTCGCTTTCTGATTCGGCATTCAGGTTTCCTTTTTACTACCTCGATGTTTATGTCTGGATTGATCCGGCTGGATGGCACATAAACTAAAACTTCTCACTGTGTCCCTGTGTATCTGACAGTTATAATCCAAAACCAACATTTATCTGAGCATTGCACATAAAATACAGGAGGAACTCGGCAAACTATTTTGAGTTCCTCAAGGATGTTGTGTGCTTTGCTCAAGATTTCCAGAGTCTGCAGAGTCTCTTGTGTTTAACAATGTCTATCTGAGTCCTTTTCAACTTTATCATCCTGTGTATGTGTTTACAGCATCGTGAGTGAGTGCTTCTTTCTTCATCTCTCTCCCTTTATTCTGTCCCTTCGCTAATGTTGTCCATTTATAGCACCCAGTTCTGAAAATTATCAACTGATCATTCTCTAATCAAAAGACAAGCGTAAATACTGTGTACACCAACACTTCCACTATGGTGAGCTCAGAGACCCTCCCTGCTGGAGCCAGCTATTGTTAACGCTTCACCAGTGGTGATTTTGATGCTCTTTGTTTGTTGAGGAAGAACAGCATTTTGTCTTCCTCCAGCAGTTGTCCAGATCGAACCAATAGTCCTTTCTTATCAATTGTGATTGAATATCTGTTCTTTAACCGGCTTCATCCTTTCACAATTTTTAAACAACTTGATCTCACCTGCTTTGTCTTAAATTATTCCACAGCTCATTCAGGGAGAATCCAGAATTCTGACTGCAGGTACTGCATTTGATTCTCGCTCAGAGGTGAAATAAATGCTGCTGTTATTTTCTCTACTGTGTTTAATGCTAACCGCCATTTCCTTGTGGTGAGCATTCATCAGTGAGTTGTACGGCATAGAAACATGGCTCTTTGGCCCATGGAATCCATTCTAATCTTTTTGTTCATAGGCACGAACCCATTTGCCTGTGTTCAGGTTGTATTCTTCTATGCCTTGTCTATTAAAGTGTCTGCTATTGTAAGTACTACAATATCACCTATCACCTCCTGTGACAGTGTCAACCATTTATCAACCACTCACTCTGTGAAAGAGAACCTTCGCCTCAGATCCCTCTTAAGATTCCTTCCTCTCACCTTAAACCCACGTCCCTTTGATACTCCTACCACCGGAGAGAAATTATTTTAACTAACTACTCTCTCCACCATCTGGTATGCATGGTGGGGGCGGAGGCTACTACGCAGGATCGAAATACGCTGCAGAGTGCTGTAAACTCAGTCAGCTCCACCCTGGGCACCAGCCATAGTATCCAGGACATCTTCAAGGAGTGAGGCTTCAAAAAGGGCAGCATCCACCAATGAAGACCCCCATCACCCAGGACGTGCCCTGCTCTCATTGTCACCATCAGGAAGGAAGTACAGGAGCCTGAAGGCACACACTCACCGATTCAGGAACAGCTTCTTCCCCTCTGCCATCTGGTTTCTAAATGGACATTGAACCCATGAACACTACTTCACTACTTTTTTTGATTTTATATCATATTTTTGCACTATTTTAATGTAATTATTTAATATGTGTATATATACTGTAATTGATTGACTTATTTATTTTTTCCAAGTTATTATGCGTTGCACTGTACTGCTGCTGCAAAGACAGGAGATTTCACATCAAATGCCAGTGATATTAAACCTGATTCAGATTCTTTCTGCCTCTCATAATGTTATGTATGTCTATCGGGTCTCTTTTGCCCCAGGGAAAAATGAACACAAGTCCAAACTCCCTGCATAACTAAACTTGTAGCCACAGTTGAGGCCTGAATTCTAATGTAGCAGTCGTTGTGAAGGGTAAACTTCCCCGACAATGTGTGCAACTGAACCGTGTGGACTAACAGGCTGTCGACTTGATGGCTGATTTGTGCTTGGCTATTAGATGTTTTAAAATTTATTTTGGTGTGTGGGTGCAGCTGATCGTGCTGCATTTATTGCGGAGGCAACAAATGTTTGTACAGCTGTGGGGCTTGTTAGGATATTCTAGTGGGCTTTAAGAATTCAATTGCACAGTGTGACCAGCTGACAGGAAGCCCCATTTTTTTTGGAAACAATCTCTTGACAACATCATGGCTACCAAGGAGTTGAAGACAAGTCACGGCTTGTGTCTGAGCTCACAGCAAACAAGGTCAATTTACTTGGAAAACTATTTGTACTATAAAATCAGGCAGGGAAGAAAACTACAGTAATATTTCACAATAAGAAATAGTTTAGTGTCAAAGAAAATTGCAGTGAGTGGGGATGCATAAGGTTATCAACACTATTTAACAGGGTGTCCTGCATTTAGAATAGAAATTGACTTGTGTATACAGTTGGTCTAGGACTCCCTAATTGCCTTGTGTCCGCGCCCCAGGTACCTGACTAGGAAAATGTTGAGTTCCTGGCCAAGGAAAGCCCAATGGCCAATCAGTGGCAAGTATCTGTCAGCTTGCCACCAACTTTGAGCTGAGAGCTGGTGTGAAATTCCTGGTAATGATGTCTTGAGTTTCATAATTAGGCATCGAACGGCTGGTCTGACAGCCAGTTAAACCTATTGAACGCTGAAGCTCGCTGTTCCTTCAGAGAGGGCAGAGTATGGATCAGTAGATACAAGGTCACATAAGGTCTCTACTGGGCAGAACAGACCCTTCATAAATAGGAAATTTTCTCCCTGCATGGTGTCAATACAGGATGCCGCTTTGCCCATTCGCTTCCCTGATCTCAGCACCTGACCTTCATTCGGCCAGACTTGGATCAGATGACCCCAGGCAGTATTTGTACTGAAGTCATCTTACAGACACGGTGGCCAAGAAATTCACGGTGGCTTACCTTGCGGCCTCATGAACCAATTTAAACACTCCTCTGAAGAATTTTCACAGAGGAGATTTCCAGGAACTCTCATGAGAATCCTTTCCCAACGTAAGTCCCAGAGCTTCTCTGAGGGTTAAGTAGGTCTCTTCGAAATCTTACATGAAGTATTTCTGTTGCCATTTATTCTGGTTGATGAAATTTCATAATATCCACCTCAGTGATTTTGACAAAGGGCAGCAAGTGGAAGCTGACAATCCCTTTGGGAATGGTAGGTACTTTCCCAGTGGCTGTACACTCTATGCTTATCACTTCAGTTCTGTGTCTGGGGCACAGCACATTATCACCTGCTGATTATAGGGCAGTGGGAGACCATTCAGCCTGCAGATCTGTACTGGTTACATGAATTTATTTATTTATTGAGATACAGTGTGGAATAGGCCCTTCCAGCCCTCTGCACTGCACCATCCAGCAATCCTCCAGTTTAACGCTAGCCTAAACAGAGGACAATTTACAATGACCAACTAACCGATACTAACTCCTTACAGGCAGCGGCGGGAATTGAACCCGGGTCACCTGCACTGCAGAGCGGTGTGCTAACCGCTATGCTACCGCACCGTGGAAAAGAAATACAGCGGATCCCACACGATTGCCTCCCTCTGTAGCTCCGCTTTTATTTCAGATGCTAATCCAGATCCTTTTTGAACATGGTGAACAATATTCCCGGTGGGGATAGCACAAGATTTCCAGCGTCTGTGAAATCAATTGTGTCTCCCTGGAGGGAACAGTTCAGCTTGTGTTTCTTGCTGGATGTAACTGCAGTTGTGAATTTACTGGAGACCATCCACATTAAGCTGTGGAACACAGAGAGTCCAGTCAGTCCCTCATATCCGTTCTATCTCCACCTCCCCATGTTGCTGCCCGAACCTTCATTTCATTGCCTCTCAAGAGATTAATCATACTTATGAAATTTTCAGTTGGTGCCATCTATCGGGATTCACTCCAGTAGTCTTACAAACAATAAACAGATGTTGCTAGAACTCAGGGCCAAGGGTAGTGGTGTGGTGCTGAGTTACAGGCTGAGGCTGGGCATATTAGGAGCATTGGAGACTGAGGGCCTGCCCTTAGAGAGGTGAGGGGTATGAGTCGAGTCAAGTATGATGTTCTCCGAAGGGGTTGTGGATCGATAAGCCTCCAGGTGCCGGGAGAGACTGATCCGGGCTCCACATATTCTGGTGTAATATGGTCACGAACAAGGTGGTGGCCACGGTTAACGGCTGGGTCTTTCTCTCCTTTTGCAGCTGCTGCCTGTTCTTTGTGACAGGGCAGAGGTCGCTCCCTCCTGAACAGATTTCCTCCAGGCGTTTCGATCGAGTGCAACGTCTTCCCAGTTTTTAGGTGAAGTGTCAGGTTGATTTTGATGTCATCTCTGAAGGGTTTCCTTTGCCCACCAGGGGCTTGCTAACCTTGTTTCAAACGGGAGTAAAGGATCTGTTTGGGGAGATGTGGGTTAGGCACCCGGATGACATGACCATCCATCAGAGTTGTATTGCTTTATTGTAGTGGACATGCTATTCATGTTGACCTCTTCCAGAGCACATCTGAACTTCCAGCTGATCCTCACCACCGTTTGTAAGGCTCTTTGGTGGTATTATTCCAACGTTTTCAGGCGCCGACTGTAAGTGGTCCACAATTCAGCTCCATACAGCAATGTACGAAGGACAACAGCTCTATAGACCAAAAGCTTTGTTTGGACCTGTAGGTCACAGTCTTCAAAGATTCTTTTCCTTAGTCTAGCATAGGCTTCACTCTGCTACTCAGGCAGTAGTTGCTCTCTGAGCCCAGGTCTGCTCTTAAGCAGAAAATGTTGCCAAGGTAGGGAAGGTGGTCTACATATTCAAGGGTGATATCGTCAACCTTAATGGAGAGCCGTATAACTGGCTGGCTGGTTGTGGACCTGCCCCTTTTTAATATTCAAAACAAGGCCCAAGGCCCTATATGCTTAGTGAATTCAGATACATTAGAGGTCTTCTTCAGAGTGTCCCCCGATGGCATGGTCATCCGCATACTGAAGTTACATGATAGTGGTGATACTGACCTTGTTCTTGGCCTTGGATTGGTTGAGGTCGAGAAGCCTGTTGTCCATTCTGAGCATAACTAGGGTTCCCTGTGGCAGGACTTGGCCAATGAGTTGAAGGATGGTAGCAATAAAGGTGACAAAAAGCTTGGGAACAATGGTACAGCCATTTGATTCCTGTCTTGAAAATGGAGGGTTCTAATTAAGCACTAATATCGCTGAGTACTGTGGCTGACTTACGAGGGGTATAGATGGGGTGAATGCCCACGGCATTTCTCCCAGGGAAAGGGAACTAAAAATTACAGGGCACGGGTTTAAGGTAACAGGAAAAAATTGTAAGGGATCTGAGGGGCACTCGGAGGGTGTTACATACATACAAGGAATGAGCTGCCACAGAAAGCAGTTGGGAAAAGCACAATGCAAAATATCTGGATGAGTTTGACATTACAGAGTTTACCGAGCTTGGCAATTAGCTTGCAGACATTTCATCACCAGTCGAGGTGAAATCCCCAGTGCACAGTTCTTGATGTTTTTCTTTGGCAATGCTCACATTTATATAGGCCCCAGTTCGCTTGTCTCAGTCCTGATTGGCAACCCCTTCAGTTGACCTTTGAATTCTATTGCCTCTCAGGGGTTTGCAGATGGTGTCTATTTCGATAGGTTTGTGTGCACAGTAATCAGAAGAGAGCCACACTGCTAACAGGTTATGTGCTTGCTTCATAATGGCCTGCAGCAGAACCTCCCTGATGTCCCAGTTAAAGTGGTGTCCTTCTCAGTCTTCATCCACTAAGATCAGCGACAGTGGATCATGTCTCCGTGCCACCGGTTTGTGTTTTCTAAACAATGTGGATGAGAACATGGGTAGGAGGGTTTCAGGTGAACATGGGTCATACTTAGGCAAATGGGACTTGTTTGGTGGGCAGCATGGTCAGAATGGACAAGTCAGGCGGGAAGGCCACTTTAACTGTACAATTATCAAACACCCCCTCCCAACAGTGCACTACTAGTCACCAACCTTAAAGGGCAGTTTTTCAGAGTTCCACTCCCCTTGGGTGAGGAATCAAAATGTACTGGAGAAGCACGCAGTAGGGTAACACAATAATTTAGAGATTGTGATCTACTGATGGCTGGAGGTCAAAATAGCAGCAATGAGCTGGAGGATGAATACATGGAATGTAAACAAGATTGTATTGTTGAGTAACTAACTGGGGAAAAGATCATTTTAGATGTTTTATGCATTGAGAAATGAATAATGCATAATCTTCCTATAAGATTTGTGTTTTGTATTGATTTGGAAAGTATTGTATTCTACCCAAAACTTGAGCTTCAAAACTTAAAGCAGGCAATTATGAAAGTAAGAGGGCAAGTTGCCTGTGGGTCAAAATAATATTGAATGTTTGGACCAGCCATTGCTCATCTTTCAGAAATAGTATATAAATTCCACAAAAAATGTACACTCTTTCAAGGCTTAAAACCCCAAGAAGAAAAGTGTTTTATTCTTGGACGACCAGAGAAATGATGGGTAACATTAAATGTAGAGAAGTTTTATAAATTTGCCTGAAATGAATGTAGGCCTGAAGATTGGAAAGATATTAGAAATTAGCAAAGCAGAAACAAGACATTGATTATTTCTTTTAAAGAAAAGACAACTTAAAATGTAAGAGATGACTTGCAAACAACATGAAGACAGCCGATAAACATTTCTGTAAAAAAACTAGAAAAGACCAGTTAAGGAAAATGCTAGACTCAAACAGATATAGATTGGGAAAAGTATAATGCAGATAAAGGAGATGGCAGAGGAAATCCACAATGTTTGTTTGTCTACATGAAGAACATAGAAGATAACATCAGAAATACTAGAGAACTAAATAACAAGAAAGAGGAATTGAAGAAAATAAGTATACAGAAAGAAAGATGTAGGACTAGAGATGCTGGTGAGTTTGAAAACCAATAAACCCTAAGGATAATCCAAAGTATTAAGAGAGGTAGCTAAAGGGATAGTAGATGTTCTGCTTATTGTTTTCCAAAATGCTTTTTCCTTGTGGAATTGTTCCTGTGTGGATTAGCGGTAGCAAATATGATTCTGCTGTTTAAGTAAACAAGGAGAGAGAAAATAGGAACTTCTGTCATTCTAATATCAGAAAGGAAATTTTTGGAAGCAGTGACGAATGTTTAGAATACAATAACGAATGTGTTAGAAAACCATAAGATATAGGAGCAGAATTAGGCCATTTGGCCCATCGAGACTGTACCAGGATTTCATCGTAGCTAATCCATTTTTCCTCTCAGCCCCAGTCTCCTACCTTCTCCCCGTATCCCTTCATGCCCTGACCAATCAAGAATCTATCAACCTCTGTCTTAATTATACATAAAGACTTGGCCTCCACAGCTGCCTGTGGCAATAAATTCCACAGATTCACCACCCTCTGGCTAAGGAAATTCCTCATCTCCATTCTAAAAGGCATCCCTCTATTCTCTGTGTCCTCTGGTCTTAAACTCTCCTACCATAGGAGAGCTATCAAACATTCTATAATAATGGAATTATTATTCATTCAACCCTGGAATCATTTTTGTGAATTCCTTTGAATCCTCTCCAGTTTCAGAGCATCTTTTCTAAGATAAGGGGCCCAAAACTGCTCACAATACTCCAAGTGAGGCCTCATCTGTGCTTTATAAAGTCTCAACATTACATCCTTGTTTTTATTCAGATTCAGATTCAGATTCAGTTTATTGTCATTTAGAAACCACAAATGCAATGCAGTTGGAAAATAAGACAACGTTCCTCCAGAATGATATCACAAAAGCATATGACAAAACAGATTACACCAGAAAATCCACATAATGTTTGGCAATCCCCAATCCAGAGTTTGGAGAGGTTGTTGCGTATTAATATCACACTACCGTCTTAGCGCATTTCCTGGAAAGGAGCTCTAAACCCACCAGACAAAACAAGACCAAAAACTAAAGCTACAAGACCTGCACAAAACTACATAGTTACAACATATAGTTACAACAGCGCAAACAATAGCATAATTGATAAAAAAAAAACAACAAACCATGGGTACAGTAAAAATAGTAAAGATGTTAAAGGACTATAAGCTCAAAAGAAATCACCACACAGTTTCCACAAGTCCCCAGGGTCCCGACAGACTCGCCATCCCACGCCGGCGGCAGAAGGGAATACCCCAGCTATGGAATTCCATGGCGCCGCCCGATTCAGCCTCGCAGACGCAGGAGACAATGAAAGCTCTGTCGAACCCAGCCTCGCAGACGCAGCACACATCGAAAGCGACCTGACCGCAGCGATCTCTGAGTCCGTCGAACCTCCGAGCCTCCAACCATCCCCTCCTGCACAGCTGCTCTGAGAACCATCCTCTGCCGAGCGTATTAAGACGCCCCTGCCAACGGCCATCAGCAACGTGACCCTGAGGACTGGGGGCCTGTTCTTCCCAGCAGAGTCCCGGACCTTGCAGCAGCAGCAGCAACGAAGAAGATCTTCCAGGAGATTTCCCAATGTTCCTCCGTGCTCCCACGTACATTTTCAATTGATTATGATTGCGCACGGCACCCCACTTCACAAATAACAGATAATCAGCTCCGGAGTGGCCGCTGCAAGCTGCATCGTGCCACCATCTTGGAAAATGAGAATTATATTCTCGTCCTCTTGAAACGGATGCTAACATTGCATTGGCCTTCATTGCATTGCACAAAATCTCCCAAGTCCCTTTGCACCTCAGTTTTTTGTATTTTCTCTCCATTTTGAAAATAGTCTACCCTTTCATTTTTTCTACCAAAGCGTATGGCCATATACTTCCTGACACTGTATTCCATCTGTCAATTCTTTGCTTATTCACCTAATCTGTTTAAATCCTTCTATAGCATCTCTACTTCCTCAAAACTACCTCCCCTCCACCTATCTTTATATGGTCTTCAAACTCTGCAACAAACTCGTCAAATCTATCATCCAAATTATTGACATATAACGTAATAAGAATTGGTCCCAAGTTGAATACAAGGATATGGAAATAGGATAAGATGCTGTGGCGTTCTGAGAACAAGTTTGGTCTCGTTACTTAAGAAAGGATGTACTTGCCATTTGAGGTTTGCTGTAATATTCATTGCTTTGGCTCTAGAAGTGCTGGTTTGGACTGTGAATGGACTAGTATTCTCAAAGGTTTAGAAGAATGAGTCAAAATCTCTTTGAAGTATGCACAATTCCTACTGGGCTCAGCGGGGAGCATATTTCCCTGGACCATAGAGTCAGCATAATGCCATGAAGGGCTAATATACTAAATTCCTTCACTTCAGGAGTGATGAACCATTTGAATTCTCAACCCCAGAGGGTTGTGGGGATTCAATTATGAAGTTAAATCAAAGCACAGATCAATCAATTACTGGGTATACAGGGAATTGAGGATATAGGGATTATGTAGGGAAATGGTCCTGATGTAGATCAGCAGCAGTGAATAGTCGAGCAGGTATGAGTATTTGGACACCAACTGCTGAATTATCTGGTTCTAATTTTTGTGTTATGTAGGTGTTATGTAGCACCTTTTCCACATCTCTATGCAGAAAAATCACAGATTGCTTTATAGCCAGCAAGATGGATGTGACATGTGGTTGTCATTCAAATAATACAAGAAATGCATCGGCAAGTTTCCATTAACAATCAAAAAAAGAGCAGATAATTTATTTTCCCTTCTTTCAATGTTAAGTGGAAGTGATTGTTGGCCAGGTCACTGGGGACAACAGCCTGGGATTTTTTTATATAGTCCTGGGAATCTGTTTAATCGAAGAAAGAAGAAGAATGCCCTTAACTCCTGGTGGAGTCATCGGGGCGTGGTCATGACAAGCTTTTTTGCACCAGTCTTTTTGGTGATTGCTCATCATGTGGCATTTCTGTATCATTCTACTTTGAATGCTACTTTGGTTGCTACTTTGACGCTTAACCCAGCACGGATGGAAAGCATGCAAGGGAGCCAGCTGGATTCGAACTCGGGACCATTTGCTCCAGAGTCCAGTGCTGATGCCACTACACCACCAGCTGGCCTCTGTTTAATATGCCTCTGACAATGAGTTAGAGTTAGATCTTAGGAGTGGAACGTTAGCTCCTTCCTTTCTCAATCCATAAGTGAAAATGAAGGTATAATGCCCTGGTTAAGATTTCCACTGCTCTGCTGTAGGCATTTCATTTTAGCAGCTTTCTGCAAAAGCAGTGTGTCTCTGCTGGTAGAATGATTTGGTTTCGGTTAAAGATAAGAAGCCCTACTGTTCAACTTAGGAATGTTGTGTCAGCCGATCAGGATGGTGGGGTCAGGAGAAAGTTCTAGGGAAAGGGTAAGAGAGAGATTTGTGAGGGACAGCAGTCTGATATGGGATCTTTTGGCAGGAGCTGTGGGACGGAACAAAAGGGAAGATGCCACAGAATACCTCTGGTTATGAAAGGGGGCCTTCTCACCACTGAGTCACGTGGCTGTCAGCTAAGGAGCAGAGTTTGTATATGAGCCCGGAGAGAGGGTTACAAAGGTAAGTGAACCACAGGAGACGCTCATCAACTCTCTGAGTTATACAATCAACTCCAGTAGGTGAAAAAAAATGCAGGCTTAATCACAGCAATGCCCCCATAATCTACCTTTACAGGAGTTTTAGGCTGTAGGATCCTTTAAAGTGCTTGCAAAGAAAAGAGGTGCCTTGTTTACTCAGCAGTTTCAAACCATTCCTAGGTCCGAATGAAATTTCAATTTTCTCACGCTGCCTATTGGCCACTGATAAACGAAAGTCAAATAAACTACAGGTGCTGCAGATTTAAAATAAAACCTAAAATAAATTATGGAAGCACTCAGCAAGCTGGGCAACAAATGTGGGAAGTGAAACAGAATTAGTATTTCAGATACAAGTGCCCTTTGTCGGAATCCCCGTTAAAGCATTTTCATTTATGACGTGTGTGGGAGATCTGATATCATTAATCTCTTTTTTTATTTCTCTTCAGCTTTGGGAATATATAAGACTGGTGCATCAAAGTTTATCAGCTCTCAAATAACGTTCTACTGTAAGGAAAGAAAACAATTTTTGTGCCTTTGCTTCCCATGAAATGGCAAGGGTCAATCCCTAGGATAATTATCCAAGCCTTTTCTGAACCTAATTACTGGCTCTAGCTTATTTGTGATAAAGTTTAAAAGGTTTTGAATCCTGGGTCAAGTTTTATTGCAACTCCAGGTATTTCTGTCCCCTTTCTGAGAATTGGAACAGTGTTTGCTGTCTCGTCCATGGGTGATCATTTTCACCGAAGCTCTCAGTCAGTGGCTGGTGTCCACAGGAATAAGAATCAAATTCCTATCTCAGTCCAGTTAGGAGCTTCATTAACTGTGCTTAATCATCCAGTTGCTATAGCGGCCTCGCATTTCTTCTCAAGAGCTGAGCCCAAAGAATACTTGTTCTAATTGGGCTAATGTTTTGTCCATGTCCATTCCTTGAGGTGCAAGTAACCAATAACCATCGACTACGAATGATGAAGAGGCACCTCAGCTGAACAAAATCCTAATGTTAATTGATCTTCCCAAAACAGTGTACAGTGGGGGGGGGGGGTGTCTCTGGATAAAGTACATTAACTGTGGTTACTTCAGTTTAGTTCAGTACTGCAGAGACTCATTTTCAGTTCACTCAACAGAGATTGAATATCAAACCTGTGATCTTACTACTTTAAATGATTTTTTATTCAACAAACTTGCGTGTCTCATCATCAGGCCATTACTCTGTGGTCAAAGCTACGCTGTGTTTCTTCTCCTTGCTCTCTGGATATGCTGACAGAAAGGTTATTTGGAAGTCAAGAATCTGTGCAAAGGGAGAACTGTGAGAAAAGGGCAGGCAACTAAAACTTAATTGTCCAGCATGGTTGCCGAGCTGGAGAAGGTACATGAGCCAAATACTTAACTCCTCCTTTAGGTGAGAGCTACAGGGAGGTAGTCACACCTAGGCTGCTGAAAGCAGGTCGTTGGGTGACAGTCAGAGGGGGGAATAGACAGGTAGCAGAAGCTGAGTAGACAGGTGGTGCAGAGCACCCCTGTAGCCATTCCCCTGAATAATAAGGATACCATCCTTATTTACCATCCTGGATACTGTTGGCGAGGACGACTGACCAGGTGTGAGCCACGGTGGCAGGGCCTCTGGCACTGAATCTGACCCTGTGGTGCAGAAGGATAGGACGGAGAAGAGGAGAGCTGTCGTTATTGGAGACTCTATAGTCAAGGGAGCAGACAGGAGATTTCCTGGACGTGAGAAGGACACCCACATGGTTTGTTGCCTCCCGGGTGCCAGGGTCTGGGATGTCTCTGACCAGGTGCATGACATCCTGGTACGAGAGGGAAAGCAACCAGAAGTCGTGATACATGTTGGGACCAACGACATAGGCAGGAAGAGGGATGAGGTCCTGAAGTGTGAGTTTCGGGAACTAGGCAGGAAGCTGAAGAACAGGACCTCAAGGGTGGTGTTCTCAGGATTGCTGCCAGTACTACGTGATAGTGATGGTAAGAATTGGAGGAGAAGGCAGTTGAATGCGTGGCTGAGGAGTTGGTGCAGGAGGCAGGGTTTTAGATTTTTGGATCATTGGGATCTCTTCTGGGGAAGGTGGGACCTGTACAGATTGGATGGGTTGCACCTGAACTCAAGGGGGAGCAATATCCTTGCAGGTAGGTTTGCTAGCATGGTTCGGGAGAGTTTAAACTCATTTGCAAGGGTGATGGGACCCGGAGCGATAGAGCAGTGAAAGAAGTGCATGGAGTAAAGCCAGATCTAACATATAGAGAGTCTTTGAGGAAAGAGAGGCAGAATAAAGGGTGTAAAAGGTAGTAAGGTAGAAGGGCTAAAGTGTGTGTACTTCAATGCAAGAAGCATCAGGAACAAAGGTGATGAACTGAGAGCTTGGTTATATACATGGAATTGTGATGTAGTGGCCATTACGGAGACTTGGCTGGCACCAGGGCAGGAATGGATTCTCAATATTGAGGGATATCAGTGCTTTAAAAGGGATAGAGAGGGGGGTAAAAAGGGAAGGAGGGGTGGCATTACTGGTCAGGGATACTGATGCACCATCAATAACTCTGAGACGTGGGTTAAGGTAGGCTTTTATTGGCTGGAAGAAAGCACAAGCAGCAAGTGACCATAAACGACATCCTGGAGACTGAGGAAGGGTCTGTGTCTCCAATTGCCTTTATACTGGGGTCTGTGGGAGGAGCCACAGGAGCAGTCAGCGGGTGGGGGGCGGGGGGGGGGGGGGTGTCCAGACAGGTATATGTAGTTCACCACAGATACTATTACAGCTACAGAAAGGGTGGGTAATGTAGCAGGATTCTCTTTTGAGTCAGTATGGGTGGAAGTCAGGGACAGGAAGGGAGCAGTTACTCTACTGGGGGTATTCTATAGGCCCCCTGGTAGCAGCAGAGATACCGAGGAGCAGATTGGGAGGCAGATTTTGGAAAGGTGCAAAAATAACAGGGTTGTTATCATGGGTGATTTTAACTTCCCTAATATTGATTAGTACTCAATTAGTTCCAAGGGTTTAGATGGGGCAGAGTTTGTTAAGTGTGTCCAGGATGGATTCCTGTCACAGTATGTTGACAGGCTGACTAGGGGGAATACCATACTAGATCTAGTATTAGGTAACAAACTGGATCAGGTCACAGATCTGTCAGTGGGTGAGCATCTGGGGGACAGTGATCACCGCTCCCTGGCTTTTAACATTATCATGGAAAAGGATAGAATCAGCGAGGACAGGAAAATTTTTAATTGGGCAAATTATGAGGCTATAAGGCTAGAACTTGCGGGTGTGAATTGGGATGATGTTTTTGCAGGGAAATGTACTGTCGACATGTGGTCGATGTTTAGGGATCTCTTGCAGGATGTTAGGGATAAATTTGTCCCGGTGAGGAAGATAAAGAATGGTAGGGTGAAGGAACCATGGGTGACAAGTGAAGTGGAAAATCTAGTCAGGTGGAAGAAGGCAGCATACATGAGGTTTAGGAAGCAAGGATCAGATGGGTCTATTGAGGAATATAGGGTAGCAAGAAAGGAGCTTAAGAAGGGGCCGAGAAGAGCAAGAAGCGGGCATGAGAAGGCCTTGGCGAGTAGGGTAAAGGAAAACCCCAAGACATTCTTCAATTATGTGAAGAACAAAAGGTAAGAAGGTAAAAAGGAGTGAAGGTAAGATTGATTAGAGATATAAGTAGGAAGATGTGCCTGGAGGCTGTGGAAGTGACCAAGGTCCTCAATGAATACTGCTCTTCAGTATTCACCAATGAGAGGGAACTTGATGATGGTGAGGTCAGTATGAGTGAGGTTGATCTTCTGGAGCATGTTGATATTAAGGGAGAGGAGGTTTTGGAGTTGTTAAAATAGATTAGGATGGATAAGTCCCCAGGGCCTGACAGAATATTCCCCAGGCTGCTCCACCAGGTGAGGGAAGAGATTGCTGAGCCTCTGGCTAGGATCTTTATGTCCTCATTGTCCACAGGAATGGTACTGGAGGATTGAAGAGAGAAGAATGTTGTCCCCTTGTTCAAAAACGGTAGTAGGGATAGTCCAAGTAATTATAGACCAGTGAGCCTTACATCTGTGGTGGGAAAGCTGTTGGAAAAGGTTCTTAGAGATAGGATCTATGGGCATTTAGAGAATCATGGTCTGATCAGGGACAGTCAGCATGCCTTTGTGAAGGGTAGCTCATGTCTAACAAGCCTGATAGAGTTCTTTGAAGAGGTGACCAGACATATAGGGTAGTGTAGTGGATGTGATCTACATGGATTTTAGTAAGGCATTTGACAAAGTTCCACACAATAGGCTAATTCAGAAAGTCAGAAGGCATGGGATCCAGGGAAGTTTGGCCAGGTGGATTCAGAATTGGCTTGCCTGCAGAAAGCAGAGGGTCGTGGTGGAGGGAGTACATTCGGATTGGAGGGTTGTGACTAGTGGTGTCCCACAAGGATCTGTTCTGGGACCTCTACTTTTCGTGATTTTTATTAACGACCTGGATGTGGGGGTAGAAGGGTGGGTTGGCAAGTTTGCAGATGACACAAAGGTTGGTGGTATTGTAGATAGTGTAGAGGATGGTTGAAGATTGCAGACAGACATTGACAGGATGCAGAATTGGGCTGAGAAGGAGTTTAGCCCGGAGAAATGAGAGGTGATACACTTTGGTAAGACAAACTCCAAGGCAGAGTACAAAGTAAATGGTAGGATACTTGGTAGTGTGGAGGAGCAGAGGGGTCTGGGGGTACATGTCCACAGATCCCTGAAAGTTGCCTCACAGGTAGATAGGGTAGTTAAGAAAGCTTATGGGGTGTTAGCTTTCATAAGTCGAGGGATAGAGTTTAAGAGTAGCAAGGTAATGATGCAGCTCTATAAAACTCTGGTTAGGCCACACTTGGAGTACTGTGTCCATTTCTGGTTGCCTCACTATGGGAAGGATGGGGAAGCATTGGAAAGGGTACAGAGGAGACTTACCAGGATGCTGCCTGGTTTAGAGAGTATGGATTATGATCAGAGATTAAGGGAGCTAGGGTTTTACTCTTTGGAGAGAAGGAGGATGAGAGGAGACATGATAGAGGTGTACAAGATATTAAGAGGAATAGACAGAGTGGACAGCCAGTGCCCCTTCCCCAGTACAAAAGGACATGGCTTTAAGGTAAGGGGAGGGAAGTTCAAGGGGGATATTAGAGGAAGGTTTTTTACTCAGAGAGTGGTTGGTGCGTGGAATGCACTGCCTGAGTCAGTGGTGGAGGCAGATACACTAGTGAAGTTTAAGATACTACTAGACAGGTATATGGAGTAATTTAAGGTGGGGGGTTATATGGGAGGCAGGGTTTGAGGGTCGGCACAACATTGTGGGCCGAAGGGCCTGTAATGTGCTGTACTGTTCTATGTTCTATGTTCTATTTGCTTTTTGTCAAATAAAAATATGACTTCATCTGTGTGGAGCGACTAACATGCCCAGTAACAATCCTGCACTTTACCTGTGCTCATTTGAAAGGTCCAGCTTTCCTCTGTGTGGCCATGTCTACTTGCCTTGGGATAACAATTGTGTTTACACTCTTGGCAATATTCCTACCCCTTGAACTGCCAGATGCTGTGCAGTATTCCTGGAATCCATTGTAATGGTATCTTTAGAAAAGAAAGTGAAAGTTAAAGATGATGTAAATATTGTGTACTAATACAGGCTTTTTTTTAGACCTTCATGTATAAAATGGATTTGTGCAATTGAACCTTAGGGTTATATTGTCAACCAAAAAAAAAGTGGTTAGCTTAGGCACTGGGAACATTTCAGAATACAGCAAGGAAGAACCAAAGCATTAGTCAGGAAAACGAAAGAAGAATACAAAAATAGGCTGATAAGTTGTAAGGTTTTTTGGGGGGATGTAAAGAAGACATGGAAACATAAGAAATAAAAGTAGGAGTACATCAGATGGTCCTTCATTTAACCTGCTCCATCATAAAATTCAGCCGTGGTTGATGCTGGATCTCAGCACTTTCCTGATCACATGTCTCTTCTCTAAAAACTTAACATTCTCTGTCTTCATTTCCTTGGTGACTAACCATCCATGACCTCTTCATTAGAGAATCCCAACAATTTGCTATGCTCTAGGTGGAAATGTTTTTCTCCCAGCTGATTAGCCAGCACTATATTTTGGAACTGTGACTCGTGATACTAAACACACAAGCTATGGGAAACATCAACTCTGTGTGTTATAAAACTCATGAATGGGTCTCTTATGCGATAAAAATGAGCTTTTGATCTCTCAGTCTACCTCATCATGGCTCTTGTACCTTGACTGTTTACCTGAACTGCACTTCCTGTGTAATTGCAACACAATATTCTGCATTCCGTTATCACATTCCTTTCCCCTTTCTTTTTTACTAACTCTACGTATGATGCATAGAATGATCTGATTGGATGAACTGTAAACTAAGCTTTTGACCGTGGACGATAATAAATCATTTACCAATTACACGTAAGGCTTTTGAATCATCAAATGCGATCATCTCCCACTCTTCTACACTCAAGAATATAGACCACATTTGTTTAATCTTTTTCAATAAATTCTGCAACTTGGCCTCCACTGATTTCTGCAGTGGAGAAATCCACAGGTTCACTCTAAATTCAAAGTAAGTTTTTTTTTATCAAATTACGTATGTGTCTCCACATACTACATAGAAACATAGAAAACATACAGCACAATACAGGCCCTTCAGCCCACAAAGCTGTGCCAAACATGTCCCTACCTTCGAACTACCTAAGCTTTACCCATAGCCCTCTATTTTTCTAAGCTCCATGTACCTATCCAGGAGTCTCTTAAAAGACGCTATCGTATCCACCTCCATCACCGTTGCTGGCAGCCCATTCCATGCCCTCACCACTCTCTGTGTAAAAAAACTTACCCCTGACACCTCCTCTGTATTACCCTGAGATTCATTTTCTTGTGGGCATTTGAGAAAACAATTTTTTCCTCATCTCAGCTCAATTGTCTTGCCTGAAATCTTCAGACTGTGACTCCCACCCCACCATTCTAAAGCCCTTCCCATCTTTAAATCCTCTTGCTATGAATGCCATCATACCATTTGCCTTCTCAATTGCCTGTACACCAACTACTGGAAACAAACCTGCAGGTGTACAAGCATCCGCCAGTCTCTTTGTACATCAGCGTTTCCCTACCTATTGAACTTAATGCTGGCTCTTTCTACCATCACTTCCCAGGTGGATAACCTCGCATTTATCACCTTAAGGGACTTGTGAAACTATCATTTCCCTCTACCACCCTGAAAATTCTGAAGGGAATGAAATCCAAATGAAACTAGTTAGATAGTGAGGGCTAGAAAGACCAGACAAGGTGGGGTCACCATTGGTTTAATTTTTGAGTCTCTTATGAGGTAGTTCCTTAAGGCTGTCATACCCGGGGATGGTAGTGAGGATAGTTCCCATTGTTCATTAAATCCTCCTATTGGTGTTTGTTTCAAATAGTCTCTGATAACCAGGTCCTGCTCCTGGCTTTCAGGTGTGGCACTGTTTCTATTGACAGGAGAAGGGGCAAAGGCGGGCTACTGGAGCCTCAAGACCAGTCTCTTTATGCAGATGGGGCTCATTAGTCATGGTCGGCAGATCACCTAGGAGAAGGAAAATTCCGATCTCAAGCTTCTGCTGCCTTGTGCTATACCTTCTCACGGGGAAGGCTTCAGGAGTAAACCCCAATGAAAAGTCTGGAGCTTGAGTCCCTAAGGCAGTCCTACGTTGAGTTTAATGCTGACTGGCAACTCCTGCGATGCTGCTGATACCAAACGGCATTGGTCTCTGCCATCCCTTTGAATGAAATTGAATTGACTTTATTACTTACATCCTTCATGTACATGAGCAGTAAAATTCTTCATGTTATGACTCACTCTAAATGTGCAATTATAGTAAATTATAATAAATATTATGTACAACAGGATAGTCAATATAACATAGAAGTACAGTTGCATTAGCATGCATCAATCAGTCTGATGGCCTGGTGGAAGAAGCTGTCCCGGAGCCTGTTGGTCCTGACTTTTATGCTGCGGTACCGTTTCCCGGGTGATAGCAGCTGGAACAGTTTGTGGTTGGGGTGACTCCAATGATCATGCATCCCTTTTTACACACCTGTCTCTGTAAATGTCCTGAATCATGGGAAGTTCACAACAACAGATGTGCTGGGATGTCCACACCACTCTCTGCAGAGTCCTGCAATTGAGGGAGGTACAGTTCCCATGCCAGGCAGTGATGCAGCCAGTCAGGATGCTCTCAATTGTGCCCCTGTAGAATTTTCTTAGAATATGGGGGGCGCATAGCAAACTTCTTCAACTGTCTGAGGTGAAAGAGGCGCTGTTGTGCCTTTTTCACCACACAGCCAGTATGTACAGACAACGTGAGATCCTCGGTGATGTTTATGCCAAGGAATTTAAAGCTGTTCACCTTCTCAACCCCAGATCCATTGACGTCTAGAGGGGTTATTTGGATTCATTGGTTACGTGGAGAGGGCGAGTTGGCTGCATGAGCAACACCTTGATCTCCATATTGAACTGCCCTGTCTTACACACTCGCTGGCATATCATGTAAACAACTGGGATGCAACCTCCATGGATGACCCTGAGTAACGGAAGCCCTCTTATGATTTGGATATAAGAGCCTGAAATTAGTTGGGCTCTCTTTAGCTGTTGCATTGTGCACCATCTCATTGGGTATTGGGCTAATTGATATAGGACAATGCCCAAGGTTTCAGATGATCAGGAATTAGCAATATACTTTGAAAATTGAAGAACACCTCCTGAGAGTACTCAGCAGATCAGGCAGGCTTAAGATTTCACGTTAATGACCCTTCATTGGAACCAGTTTAAGTATTGGCCTCTTGACATTAGGAAGTGTGTGGATTTCTCTTCAGGGCCCAAGGCAAGTCAGGGACACTGCTCAGATATCGACTTGGAATCTGCCGTGGAACTGTAGGGTTTGGAGAAGCAGGAGAATTGGCGGCAAATCATAAACACGAGAAAGTCTGCAGATGCTGGAAACCCAAAGCAACACACACAAAATGCTGGCGGGACTCCGCAGGGCCTTTGGAAACGAATAAACAGTCGACGTTTCAGGCTGAAAGAGAAAGGGGTTCAGCCCTGAAAGTTCGACTGTTCATTCATGTCTATAGATGCTGCCTGACCTGCTGAGATCCTCCAGCATTTTGAGTGTGGAAACTTGGCTGCGTTTGGATTTTGCAGATTGATGGGTTCATCAGTTGTTGCACATTTAACGTGGGGTTTGTAAGCATGAATAATGATAGGAAGGGTCTGGTTAAATTCACAGACTTAAATGATGGAGAAATTGGGTTTGTTATCATGTTGTTTTTCCGTGAAAAGTGCATAAATGTATGGATAAGCAATGTTCAGCAACTGAGTTTCTGAGCCAGTCTCTCTGCCTTTCCCCCTCATCTGAAATAAGAAATTACATGGGCTTTAATTTGCTGTGGGGCTGGGATGCGTGGCGCCGTTTATTTGTCAGGTATCGAAATTGATATTAAACAAAACAAATCAAACCAAACGCCAAGTTTCATGATATAAGAATGGCAATGAAGGAGTTAAATTGACTGCACAGTAACAAAGGAGGTGGTTAAACTTCCTGTGCAGCCCGATGAGTCGGGCAGACGAAGGAACTGGATGGTTTTGTATGCAGAGTGGGACGGTGCTGTTACGTTTTTTTGGGGGGGGGGGGGAACAAAATTAGAGGATTATTTAGATAATGGTGTTTTCTACAGAACCTTGCACGGCTCCCAACTAATTGCAGGTATTTAATCTTGCGTCCTTTCTATTGTTACAAATCGCATTGTCTTTCTTTCTGTGGCAGGAAGATTAGACTTCTTCGCAGGCAGATATTTTCACTTTGAAGACTTGCTATTGCCGATAGTAAGTAAGACAGGATGCCTGACCTTATTTACAATGAATTTAAACTCCCTGCGCCGGGCAGTGGACATGCATGATACAAATTAGCTTTAATGTTAGCTGGTGACAGTACGGCGACAATGGGGCATTATTAAATGACCCTGAGTATCTTTGAATTTGAAGAGGTTAGTACAAGATTCGCTCCCGATCGCTGTCCTGTCGCTCCTGGAAGCTTGAGGTGAGGATACGAGAAGACTCGACGATAAATCTTCCCGGAGCTTGAGGATGTTCATTGTCAACGCCTGTAATACCGTGACAGTTTTGCAGAATCCACTTTGGGCTCGTGGGACAACGTCTCTTTACCATATCCGAACAATGCATAAACTTCTCGGGACAAAACTTTCTTTTATATCAACATGGAAATATTTTGCTGATGCAGTAATGAATATTTGAGAAGTTGCACTTCTTTATATTTGCTGATTTATATTTGAATTTGCATTCC